>NC_046614.1:3947475-5371538 GCF_900324465.2 Anabas testudineus | reverse complement strand
GTCTGTAGGACTGTTGAGTGAGGAGAGCAAACTCATTCAATGTCATGTTTGAGCTTTAACAAACCTAATAAACACTTTCCAAGTTTTATTTATAGTCCTCCATTTGATACACCAAGGAACTGATTTGATATTTAATCAAATATTGATAGGTCACTGAATAATCTACATTATTTACAGTTCAAGCCAATGCTGGATTGTCAACCGGGCAAAAACACGAGTGTTAACATGTCAAATGGCTTTTGTTTGTTTGACCAACTGCCAGAAACCTAATGATGTTGAGGTTATTATCATAGAAAGTGATGGGAACTGGCAAATATGCTCATTTGACAGACTGCTTCCAAGAATTTTTAACTTTCGAACAAATCCTAGAACTTGCTTCAGGGCTCCTCCCTATTCCACCCAAGCCTGAAGCAGAAACCAGGTAGCTGATTACTAAATCCAAATACATTGTTTGATTCCCTTAGTTCCTGACACCCCAGTGGAAGTCCTTGTGGATCTCCTGACAAAAGCCAAAGACATAGCTACAGCAAGTGTTAATGTCCCAGAAGAGCTGAGAAGTCACTTGCAGAAGGCTCTGGACATAGCCAGTGGCCTGGATCCCTACCTGGAGAAAATGACCACACAGGAGAGTGAACCTCTGGCAGAGCTTTATCAGTATGTCTTGACCTTGAATACACAATCATCTGAAGCTCTAAATAAAAATAGTGTGTCTAATGTTTGTATTCATAATTCATTGTAGAAAAACAGTATCTCATGACTGGGACCAAGTGCACAAGGAGGGTAAGACAATGTTCCGGCTTCCTAGGGAGTGCATCACTGGACATGTTGAAGGTTAGACCTTTACAGGCTCATTGTCATTATACACACCCAATTTAACCTCCTATGATAACGTACTCGCTGGTGTGTCGGCAGGCCAGACTCTGAAGATGCTGATCCACATGAGTCAAGCCAAGAGGGTCTTAGAAATTGGGATGTTCACTGGATACGGAGCCCTGTCCATGGCTGAAGGGCTTCCCGAAGACGGCTGCTTAATCGCATGCGAGTTGGAGCCGTACCTCAAAGAGTTTGCTCAACCCTTTTTTGACAAGTCCCCACATGGCAAGAAGATTATTGTCAAGACTGGATCAGCCATGGACACCCTAAAGGTAAGAGAACTATTGACATTTTAAAGTATGTATGTATGTATGTATGGCACTTATAGTTACTGCAAGTTACATTAATATTTTGCTTCAGAAGAGTCAAGAGCCACGAAAACAATACTTTTTTCCCCGTCCCTTTCAGGAATTGGCCGCTGCAGGTGAACAGTTTTGATATGGTCTTCATTGATGCTGACAAGAATAATTACATCAACTACTACAAACTTTATCCTGGAGAACAACCTGCTGAGATTACAAGGGGTCATGTGTGTAGACAACTGCCCTGTTCAAAGCCAAGGTTTATCTTAAAGACACCACAGACGACAATGGACTGGCGCTGCGAGATTTCAACCAGTATGTCTCTAAAGATCCACGTGTGGAGCAGGTACGTTTTTTAAATCTAATCTTCACATGATTGTGTATGTGCTGGACAGTTATTCCTTTTTTATGTTAACAATGTCCTTCTTGTTTCAAAGGTCATTATCCCCCTGAGAGATGGTATCAGTATTATACGCCGGGTATCTCTGGCCTCTGAGTGCTTGCAAGCACAGGTTAGATAACTGCAGTAATTAGACCCCACTGGGCCAGTTCTGACATGGAATCATACCTAAACTGATGAGCGTCGCTTATCACATCTGCTTATGTTGTTCTTTGTGTTAGGGTAAAATAACAGATGATGAGGTTTTCCGTGGGGTCAAGGGTCGCTCCATCCTAGATCGCATGCGTCTTGATGGAAAGGTGGCCTACGTGACGGGTGCTGGGCAGGGCATAGGCCGAGCATTTGCCCATGCCCTGGGAGAGGCTGGTGCGAAGGTGGCTGTGGTTGACCTGGATAAAGTGAAAGCTGGAACAGTGGCTACGGAGCTGTTTCTTAAAGGTACGACGTGTCAGCATGAGCTGAGTTTCCTCATTTTATCCTAACCATTTCAGAAATTTAGCTTCATATTTCTTCCAGGCTCGCTGGAGGAGAAATATATTCACTTGGCAAAACTCCCTAACTGCCAATACAACAGGTCCCGCGACAGAGCAACATTTTGACTTTACGTGAACGCAGTCACATCAGTGTTAATAGGACTTGTAATATGAAATTTTATACAGGAGTCATCAATAAAATGCACAATATTTACGTTTTACGTTTACGGGTAATTTGCAGGACATAAGGTGCATGGGTAAGGTGTGCAAAACAACAGTGTTCAAGTCCAGGCAGGTTAGGTGCATGTAATGGAAGTTTCTACTGGCAGACTTATTAGTGTTGTCCTGGGTGCTGGGTACTGATATCACGTTACAGCAGTGATAGTGTATGAGAGAAGGCAACAAAAGCCCACCAGCAGACCCAACAGTCTAAAAATATAAGCTGTTTATTTTACAGTAGTGTCAAGGGCATTATTGAGGCAGCAAATCCATTATCAACACAGTTACTGATTACTTTTCTGTCACTTTTTCCTGTTACTCATTTAGTATAGATGCAACTAAAAGCTTGTTGAATCATTTCATGTATTGCAAACTCAAAGATGCCTATACATATTTACCTACAGTAGCTCTTTGCTTCTCTCATAACATACACCATTCGCCTTGGACTGTCTTAGGAGCGGATGAATGACGTGACAGATACTAACCCAAGGTAACACGAAAATTAGAAAATCACAAGACTCCTCAGAGACGCCTCCTGTTTAAACCTGCAAGACTCATTGTTTTTACATTGGCCGCAATCTGGTGAAACAGCTTAATTAGCAACAACAGATTGTTGCACTGATGAGTGATGCTCTTAATGCAGAAGCTTTTATGGGTCAATTATCAGCACATCCCAAACTAGAGTTTGTTCTGTTCATATTTGTGTCAAATGTCAGTTGTTTGGGTTTTGGCCAGCAGATGGCAGCAGATTCAAGGCTAACACGTCCTTGGCCAAATATGTTCCATCATAACGATGAGTGATTTCTCACTTTTCCTTCTTTCTTTCAACATAATGAATACATAAAAGAGCATTCAGTAGTATTTCTACTATATTTTATTGTTTTGTTCAATCATGTTCATGATTCTTTTGTCATATTGCTGGAAATGCATTTCTAAGGATTGAGGTGTCTTACATTGCACACAGTATTCTAATTGAGTTTTTTTTTTTTTTTTAAAACAGGTATCAATGCCATTTCGATCACAGCTGACATAAGCAAATCAGGCGATGTCCAGAGGATGATTGACACTATTGTCTCCAAATGGGGAACGATCCACGTTGCATGTAACAACGCCGGCATCAACATGAACTCAGCTAGTGAAGATACTAGTCTAGAGGAGTGGACCAAACCTTTAACGTCAACCTGAGGGGGACTTTCATTGGCTGTCAGGTTTGCATCACCTGATTAGTATAGAAATTCACTTTTATTTTTTTTTTACTTTAAAAACAACTGTCTTTTTTTTTTCTTCTGCACCTTTTTTTTTGTTAAGAATATAAAACAATGCAGGACATTTATGATTAAAGTATAAAAAAAACTTCTGGTTGCATATACAACTGTCTTAACAGTCTGTCGTAACATTGAATGGGTTTTCAAAAGGACTTTAAAGCAGAGAAATTCTGTCAAGCCATAAATAGTCAACATTTTAACTGCAATTTCAAAAGAAAAATGGCAAATTCATGTTGTATACTGGGCCTAATATTATTATAGACTCATTTGTACAGCTGTTAAAGTGATGCAAAGAGTTGTTTCATACTCTAAACTTAAAATTGGCAATGTATTTGCAGTCAGTTGCAAATACTTTTAATTATGGCATTACAACATGCTGAAAAACCAACTATATTCTGTATCACAAGTAGTCTATTTATGTATTTAAATTAAAATATGACCTAATTTCTAATTGTCCAACCAGCTTAAGCTACTCTGTCGTCACTAAATTTAGTCTAGTTGCTGTCAGTCAAGTACATATATGCCCCAATGTGCCTCACGCGCAGCTAACATGCACCAATGTTGTTTAACCACTACATCTGTCTCTAAGGATAACCCACATGTTGTTGTGTTGATCTGTGCTCAGGCTCTTGGTTGCATATCAGTGCCATAACGCAGTGTTTAATGTGTCTCTTTCCTGTGAATCCTTGCCTTAGGCAGCAGGTAGAGTGATGTTGAAGCAAGGATATGGCAAGATTATCAACACAGCCTCCATGGCCAGTCTAATAGGTGAGTGATGATCTATTCTATTCCCCCACCTTCTCTCTGGAGCCCCTCCATGTCTGCTTTTAATCTCTCCATTTGGCGTGGAGAGTTGCGCTGAGAGGAGGAGGGGGCGGAAGCGAGAGTTAAATACATTTGTGCTCAACAGCTATGTGCAGGACTACACATCACATTAAACAGTTTGTATCATGAGACAGAAAGACGTCATACATGACTTAGATGGCTGCAGCTGCAGTGTTGAAATGAGAAAGAAATCAGCTTGGATTTGTCTCGCGGCGTCTCTGTTTATGTGACACAAAGAAAGAATTGAACCTGCACATTTAAAATAGGATTAAGCAGCTTTTCTCCTTTGTAACTTGTACCCTAGTTAAACTGTTCTATAGAGATGCATACAGTAAGCACAGCAGGAAGTTTTTGTGATTGCATCTCACCGAGGCACTTTTGCATCATAATAAACATCCCCTCTCTGCGGAGCTGTCTGGAGGATGTGCAAGGCAACCTCAGGTCCAACTTGGGAAGGGAGGGTTCCTGAGCAGAGGCAAAACCCCAGCCTGTGCCAGCGGCCTTGTTTGAACAAGCGGAAGACACTTTTAGAGTTTAGTGAGAGCTTAGTAAAGCGCTTGTTAATTCGCAGCACCAGTGTAATATTCCTTCTCCAACAGGTTCCTCCAGAGAAACAGCAACACTTCATCAGCAATACAGTCAAATCGCCCGTAAACCTCTGTGCCATATGGGCCCCAGTCCCGACTGCAGGGGCAATCTGTAAAACAGGAGCATGCTGGTAAATAGAGGCTGGTGTAAAAAAAATGATCAATTACTCACATTACGTACAGTCCTTCAGGAATTTACTTTATTGGTGTGGACATCTGTTATAATATTGTCATAATGTGTAATCAGATGGGACCTGTTCTAGCCAAGTGGAAGCCCAAAAAGCAGCCGTAAATGCCCAATTAAAATGCACAATGACAGCTTTTTTGTCCATCTGCTGAATGGAATGTGTGCCTGTGCCCACTAACACTCCCGCCCCACACACACACACACACTCTCACCATCAACAATAATTTTTTTTTTTTTTTTTGTCTGAATGAGCATCTCAAAGACAGCCAGACAGGATCTATCTAAGTGATATGGTCACTTTTTTTTTTTTTTTTTTTTTTTTTTTTTTTTTTGTTTAAGCTGCACGATGACCTCGCTGAGGCATTTGTGACTCTCACGCCTGCAGATCTCAGCTGCATAGTAATGTATATTTCAACAGCAGCACCATTCTGGGAAAAAAGAGTGCATCATTTGAACTCCTTATCTGCTCTGAAGAATTCCAAATGTAAAGGCGTGCCTGATAAAGAGCATGTTTTCTCCCTCTTGAAATGGGCAATAAGCAGCAGGTGAATGTTAAAGAAGGCTTTGGAGAATGCTCTCCTTCTACCTCCTTTTTCCCTTCTCTGGGGATTATTGCTCTTTAAGACGGCGAAAAACATCAATGCAGGTTTATTTAAAGGATGAAGGCATTTTCTGAATGGTATTTTGGGGCCGTATCATCAGGTCTTGAGCGAGGATTAGTGCTGTTAGGCATTTTGAGCTGTGTTTCCTGTCCTGATAAGTCGGATTTCACCTTCAATCTGCGTGTAAGCCCTGGGCTCTGCTCCTCCTCATCTGCTCCTCTGAGGTCCTAGCCTACACTTATCCAGCCCAGCCCAGCCCAGCCTAGCCTCACCTTCCTCTTCTATCTCGCCATGCTATACACAATCCTACTCAACCATGCTCTCGGCTCTGATGCCGATGTCCCGCCTGTTAACATCTCACTTCTCCAGCCTTTTCCAGCATCCATTTTTTTCCTCCTTGCATACTAACAATATAGTCAGGATGCTCCAGCTTGTTCTCCCCAGGACCGGTCCCTGCCTCTCTGCAGCTGGCCAGTATTTATCATCTCGGCCTCACACTGAAGCCATTTGGCAGTCAGATCGGCGGGTGATGAGGTTAACTACTAAAGTTGTATGTAACTTGGAGCCTTCCTTGTGATGATTAATCAACCAGCAGAAAATGAGCCCCTGTCCCGGCATCCCATGCAGCGTGCAGGCATCTGTGATGGTCAAGGCAAACAAATGGCTCCTGCCTTTGTTGCTCAGGACAGAGCATAACTGGACATTATAAGCAATTAATTTTACATGGCCTCATCCGCCAGTCTCCAAGCAGCTAATGGAGGTGCTTTTATGTAGTATTCACAAGAAACTGCAGGAGTCGGGAGTATAAAGTGTGTAGGTTGTTAAGGGCCTGTTCATACTTAGCCTTTGTTAGTTTTTCTCTGGTTTTCAGGGATAAAAAGTGAAAAACAAATTACATACCATTATTAATGATGCACTAAATGTTATCTTTATCAGTGATTGTGTTTTGTTCATTTAGGGTTAACAGATTTTCATTTTTTTTATTTTTCTATTTTACCCTGCAGTCCCACATCCTCAGAAGCAGCTTTCCTACAACACATCCAAAGCCGGGGTGGTCAAACTGACTCAGACTCTGGGCACTGAATGGATTGACAGAGGAGTGCGTGTCAACTGCATCTCACCGTAAGTGCCGTCCGTTCTTGGCCTTCTTCTGTTTTACGCCGTCGTGCCAAGAAACACACCTTTGAGCGTTGCAAGGGAATTCAGCAGCTGAGGAAAGTGGTGAATTAGTGTTTGCTTTCATATGAAGAGCCCCATTTGAGAATGATGCACTAATTTAAGTCCTCAAACAATGCATCAGTGCTTAATTAGATGACGTCTTTGAGGGATGAATCGACCAAAGACTTGCTCTAATTGTTCTATTCAATTAGGGAATCAAATTTGCAACCTCACTCCAAGTGTCGGCGCAACAATAGCGCCTTGTTTGTATCCATTTGTCTGTGAAGCTGAGCAGGGCGAAGAAAAGAGAACACAGGAAGGGCTTGTGTGTTTGTGAGTGTAGGGGGGAGAGTGCGTGTTAAGTGAAGCATCCCATAGCCCCAGGCCATCCCTGTGCAAATCCGTCTGGTGGCACCGGGCAAGCCAGCCCAGTCACAGCCCCCAGAACAAAGCCCTCACACACGCGCCGCGCTCAGCTTTATTTATCGGCAGCTTGTTTGCTAATTTTAATTTGCAAAGAAGCAATTCTGTCTCCCCCTCGCTAACTGGGTGTCTCAATGGGCCGCTGATTTTCTTTGAAGTGACAGTCGGTAAATATGCATAAAAAAGGGACACAATTAGCGCTCACGAGGTTGACTGGAGCCTGATTCCATTGGCAAACCTTAGCCGCAGCGGTGATAAGCTGCATTATCTAGAAAATTGGCCTGAGGGAAAACAGTACCTCTGATTGCCAGGAAGGTTCCAGATAACAGGGCAGCTGAAGAGAAATATAATTGAGGTGGAATATGTTAACCAAGGTGTCACACGCTCCTTGGAAGTGCTAATTTAGCCAAATGTTGGAATTCCATTTCAAGGCACTGGGATACATGATTCGGGCCCGAAAGCTTTTAGGTCTTTCACGTCAATTGTGTGAAAAGTCAGAAGTCGTCTCGTACTAGACACAAGCGGACGTGTTGACATAATTTGCCAAACGTTTGGCCTGTGATATTTCACTGTACTAAAAGTAAGACGTGCATTTGTTGTGACAGGTTTGTACATTTAATCTAAACGCAGTTGTTTTCTCATGGTTTCCTACTAAATACTTTGCCTCAGCATCAAAGTGGTTCAGGCACATTTTAATCATGTATCGGGGGCGGGAATGTGAGGGCGTTACATATAATAAGTAGTTAACCAAAGGCTATGAGCAAATTATGCCAGACGTCCCCTCGTACCCATGAGCTCTTCCTGAGATGTGCCAGTCATTAAAGTGCCACCAGTCCCACAGTAAATATCATCAGAGATGCCATGCCATGCCCTTTCTTCAAAGGATAATTGGGTTTATTTTTGTCACCAAAGTGGTGGCTCTGAAACAACGCTGTCACTCCTGGCTCTCAACTGTGATGCCTTCTGATTCCATTGTGTGTGTGTGTGTGTGTTTTGTGTGTGTGTGTGTGTGTCTGCTTTCCCCTTTCTCTGTCTTACTTTCTCTGTCTCTCTTTTCAGGGGGATTGTTGACACCCCTCTCATCCACTCGGAGAGTCTGAGGCCTCTGGTGCAGCGCTGGCTGTCAGATATCCCTGCTGGTAGACTGGCTCAAGTGACAGACCTGCAAGCTGCAGTGGTCTACTTGGCATCTGACGCCTCCGACTACATGACAGGGCATAACTTAGTCATAGAGGGTGGGCAAAGTCTGTGGTAGAGGGGACAGATGAAGAGATGAAAACTTTTTCCTCTGATTCCTTTTTTTTCCCCATATATAAAATCATATTATCCTCTTTCACAGCAGAATTGGTTGAAATGTTACTGGATGTGTAACTTTTGGCCGGTTAACATCTCTTTTGCAGTATTATGAGATGACTGCTACATTTTAGTCCTTTGTGCGTCTTGTGCAGGTTTAGTCTGTCATGGGACTGTGACACATTGGACTCTTTAGTGCATACTTTATCATGTACAGGTAGAACAGCTGCCAGTCTTTTGTCCCACAGTGGGAATTTGTGTTGTTTGGCTGAGAAAAGTGAAAGAAAAATCAACACTGCAACTCCAGACATGTCCACACAATGTTTCTTGGTATAAGTTTTGTACATTAATGCTGTGTAATCACAATTTTGGTGAATGTGATTACAGTGTAGTAGTAAATACAACATATAAACTGAGTCTGATTGAACTGCATTTGTGTGAAACTGTGCTGCAAAGTGCTTTATGTGATGGAACAAAAAAGCAACAACAGTTTTATACTGTGATAAACAAAGGGGCTTCTTTGCACAGTGTAAAGTGCATGCCTGACTGTATGTGTGATTTTTTGCATAACCAAATAAATTGGCATACGTAAGCTGTAGTATTAGCTTGAAATGATATAATGAGATATTGGCACCAAAACATAAAGTCTCTTTAAGTTAAATATTCTTTCAGAATCACAGAATGTACCCAACACAGTGATGGACCAGTTTGCCTTAGTAACCACAGGGCAATACTGAGTTGTATCAGGTACTGTGTGCGACTTGAGGTATCATTCCCAGTGGTCTAAGACTCTTGTGTACCATATGCAGAATTACAGCGTCCCAGTTCGCCTCTCTTCAGCTTTTTCTTGCCAAATGGTCCCCACAAGTGGTGCTTGTGAGCACCATCTTAATTGCTCCATTAACTGTTTGTGTGCTGAAAAACAATACTTAAAGGAGAGGTTAGCCGAGGACAGTGACCCGAGTCGTGGCAATTATATGAAAAGTAGTGGCCAATTAGCACTCTCTGCAATGTGACACTGTTGGTGTTTATGTGAGCACTTCAGCTTCTCACTGTTAGTGACCGTTCTCTGATTTACATAATTGGGGGATTGGTCATTAATGGGAATGGCCTGTGAGAGGATCCCATTAAGATATGGAGTGAGATCTGATCATCTCCTCTGCTCTGTGCCATTTATCTGCAGCTGCATTGGCACATTAGAAATTATTAGAATTCTTATCCTCACATTTTGTGGTGAAATATCAAACTTTGGCGCAGTGCGTGTATGCAAGATTCTGCACAATCGCTCCGAAGACGGCAACTTGACTTTTTGCAGGCAACTTCCGTGTCTTGCCACCGAGGGGCAGTATAAAGGACAGGCAGATAGCAGCACCGGCACAAGGACACAAAGTTACAAACAAGAGGTTATCACATTATTTGCTATCATCTAAAGGAAATGACACTGAACTCTGCCTTACATTTATGTGGGGAGATTATAATAAAGAAAGAGCACCTCTCCCATTCTAATATGCAAACAGCTCAACATTTGAGACAAAGAAATGCTGAATAAATAATACATTTTCAATTAAATGTGGTTTGATAGTGGCCGGTTACATTTCAGGACACCTTCACAATGTAATTATAGTCATCATTTTTTCAAGAGCAGATTGTAGTTGTTAAAGTTCACAGACAATGAAGTGCAAATATGAATCTATAACACTGGCTGGTAATGTGGCAATATCCAGTAATATCTACAGACCAAATCTTTGCATTAGACAAATAGGATTACAGTTACCCCACATTTTTTCTTTTCCCAGTTGAATAGAGGTGACACTGGGACGCAATGTGGCCAGTTCTGATAGCTACTGCATATCAAAGTGAGTATTCACTGTACTAGAAGGTGTGCAAGACCAAATTGCCCTGTAACCAGTGATTCTGTTCGCAGCTATTTACCATCATCATTCAGCTGCAGCTGTCTTAATTTGCACCGTGTCAAACTCTAAACTCAAAGCCCTTTTGGAGAGGTCATGTGTTCTTTATAGTTGCAGCCAAAAGAGCCAAATCTATATAATTTGAGCAGCAAAACGTGATATCCCCTCGAATGGCAAAGCCTGCTTCATGAAGTGTAAGTGATCTTGAATCCATTATTTATGACCTCCTTTTGCTACCATTACACTGAAGAGTGGGACCCTGTTGTACATAGTGCTGTTGTGCCAAACAGTTCTCCAGCAGAAAAAGGCACTTGCGCCCTCACACATCATATCAACTTTGATTAATGTTCGGCTCTGTCACGGCATGCAACGTTTTACAGGAGCAGCCGTTCCGAGGGAGACCCGGGTCGATGCTGAACAACACGATGAGGCAATATGTGTTGCTGAGCAGTCTGTGGCCTGGTGACAAGAGGACCCAAGGGTTTATGGATGACATATTAACATTTGACAATATCAATACACTTTTATTGATGGATTACAGTGCCCTGTTACATACCCACTCAGAGAGGTGTTTGAAAATGAAATGTTACACCTTATAAATTGAGCCGAGTCCCCTGATGTTATCATCAGAGGTAGCACTGGGCAACAGCAAAAGGAAAATGTCAACATTTATCTTCTAACAAGGGCTGGTAGTAATGTGAACTTCAAACTTAATGACCCAAGATTATTAATTTGACTAAATGCGTTAATGCAGCCAAAATAAGTTCACTTAGATTAATGTAAAATTTTAATATTGCTGTGCCCTATTGATTTAAAATCAAATTTCTTTAAAGAAAATGTCTTCAGTCCACTCAAGTTTCCAAAGTTCCCGTATCTTGCAGCTGTTACAATCTGTAGACTGATTACAGAGATCTTCATCCCTGTTCCCCTTTTCTTTTTTTTTTTAATGCACTGAATGCCGCGTTGTGCAACATTTTGATAATACTCTTATTAGCGTTCTTGCAGAAACTCACACGAGAAGATCAATACCTCTGTGATGCCTGTATTGTAAGTATTGTATAAACTGCCAGCAGCCAGGTAGCATACTGTAGCTTAGCTTAGCACAACCTCGTGGTTTTACAATTAGTTAAATAAACAAAATAAATCAGGTTCACTTCAGAGGTGTTAGTGAAGGTTTTGTTATTTAAGTGAACATCCATACATATTCAAATGTATTTTCTTGGCCAGCTTCCCAACTATTGGTTGTTGTTTATTTTGATCATAAGAGGTTGCATCAGGTTTGATTGGGCCTCGTGTTCTCCAGTGATTATGTGCGTTGGACCTGACTGGATGAAGGATCTGGATTATTGTCCAACATTTGATATTTCATGTGCTGTTGCTTTTGCTCACTTTGACATACCTGCTGACATCACATGGGGCCACTCATGTCTTCAGGACTGCCAACAGTCAAACTGCATTAGTGTTTCGTATTCGCTGCGAATGCTTTCGAGGGTGACCTGCACAACCCATTTATAAAGAACTGTTTACACAATCATGTTTTTCATACTTTAGTTGTGTTCTCTCTTTATTTCTTGGCAGGATTTTTTTATAATCAAATCAAATATTTCATAATCAAATGAAAACAGACTTTTCATGAGGGCAGTAACACGGATTTGTTCCTTTTGCTTTGTCGGGGCTAAATTAGTGCTGGATTTTTGCTTTACTTACCTCTGTTCAGTTCAATATATTTACCCAACACCATCTCTTTTTTTTTTTACCAAAGATGCCTCCTATGACATCTCAAGAGGTGTCTAAAAAACAATTCAAATGTCCACATCCTGTATCCACATTGTAAATGTATCAGGCTTTTATTCAACATTAATACCGAGCCGGGAAACATTGCACTTCCAGTTCTCTAATTACAATGCAGCTAATGTATTATTTCCCCCCCATGTGGGATTACTTTCATCTTTCCCATTAAGATGCACATTTTGTTTGGATACTCAAATTACAAACCCCATATTAAATCTGACTGTGCAAAAAGCATTGATCATAGCTCTGATAGCTGCACTCCAACTTTGATTTAATTTGCACTTCCATTAATATCTATGAGACGTCCGATTGTCGTCTTGGGCATATTGATGGTATTGTAAGCCCTGCCTTCATATAATGTTCCCCAGCGGCAATGAGGAAATGTTACAGAGAATTAGGCCGAGAAGCAGGCTCAGTGGAACTGGCACTGCAGTCGGAAATTCATTACCCTAATAAATAGAAGGGGGAAAAAAAGCGAGAATCTTAAGAGAAAGTCTTCTGTTCCTTTCTCTCTGTGTCTGTCTCTCTCACCCAAAAAACCCTCACTTGACCCTGAGAGTGGATGACTGTAACGTAGGTGCTTGTCATTATTGCTGCTCATGCACTCAAGGGTCTTCTTGGGACGCTGAAAAGTCTTTAAAAGGTGCCCGATGCTTCAATAGAATCGCAGTCACTTACTGCCTGTCGTTCAAGGTGCTTTGTGTCTACACGTGGAGCTATTTGGATATATCTCTGTGATTATTCCATTAATGAGAACGCAGCTTAAGTCTCATTAAAACCCTCAGAACAGAATGAAATGGGAATGGTTTAAAGGAAATGCAACTCGGGTAGTAGATTCATTGCAAGCTAGATAAGTGTCAAGCAATGCTGATTTCTTATGTTGATTAATGAAATGCCAACTGAGTATATGTTTCCTTCCTTCGTTGAAGGACATGCCGTGTTCTATGGGGAAAACACTACTGGAGCCAAGAGACATGAGTTATGCTGTAATTAATGCAATCATGAAGATGAAAATAGCTGTTGTTGCTAACAGAAAACGACAATGAAGAGCGTGTGAACTGCGGAGGAAGAAGATTCATTGTTAGATGACTGCGTTCAGAGACTGTACCATCCTCCAAGGCCCTGTACCTTTCAGTAAGAAGCATCTCTGAAACAAATATGCCTTACTGGATCCCTCACTTTGCGTGGCACCGCTTTTATTCCAGACATCTGCAAGCTCTTTTTCAGTGGATGGCACAATTTCCCTTTTTGTTTTCAAAAAGGGGGAGGGCTCCGCTTCACTTAGGATTCTGCCAGAGTGATTCATTTGCAGGTCATTAAAAAACTCGTCTTTTGAAAGCGTTAGGCTGCTCAGGTGGCGAAGCCTGTGCAGGGGCGACATGTCGTAAATAAAGGCAGCTACATTTCAAATGCCATAAATAGGGGACACCTAAGGACCTTGCATGATTGCAGACATCTAATCATTTAATTTATGCGTGTCTAAAGGAGCCCTCATTAACATTCAAGTAGCACTCATCTGTCTCGCGGGATCATTCCGAAGGCTGCATCACTCTCAGATGGAACGTATCTATTTGGGCAACACAGCATGGCTACACACTCAGCAAGCACCTTCTCGCTTTCTCCCTCAATGTCACGGGAGACACAGCATGTAACTCTCATAAGTTACAGTGTGTGATTTGTGATCCAGTGATTGTGTTGCTGCTGTTAATGTGGAGAACCTTTGACAAAGTTAAAGTCATATACTCTAGGTCACAGTACAGTGTTGGGACTAATGCTTGTGACTGAATTCATTTAACCTTTTCTCCAAGCTGCCTGGACTAAAGGTGCATCCTGAAGTGTATTTGCAGATGATCAGCAGCAGCCTTTTGATGAAGACAACTGAAGCCTGTGATGTTTATTTTTGAAGACTGTCTGAAGTCTTTGTTAGCACTGTGATACTGTAACACACCTCAGTGTCTGCACAGCAGATGTATGCATGACAGAAACTCAATAATAATTGGCGTGGATTGCTTTTGACACGTGCTGGTTGCTGACAGCTGCTTTGTTCTATGGTCAGATTTCATATTTAACACATCAAAGAGTTGGGATACTTCACACTCTGCTAAGGACTGATAGCAAGTCTGACACTTTGCTGTTATGAGAGGAGAGAGTTGGTCTTTCTATGGTGGAGAATAAAGTCAAGTTGCATTGTGTCTTTCTTTTTTTCTTACTTTCCTGCTAGATAGATGAAGTTAGACCAAGTCTTTTACAAGGAATGCAGTAAACACCACAGAGAAAGTGTCATGTTTACAGTGATAATGAAAGAGGTATTGGAAGGAAATTCCTGCAGCATGAAAGCATATTTAAAAATTGTACCTTGCATGAGTAATCTGTGAACATGTGGATTTCATAACTGCTGTGAACATGACGTGCCCCGGGCGTGACACTGTGCAAGTGTCTATACAGGAAGAATGAATGAACCTTAGATGATTTCCAGAAATGGGACAGTGACAAGGAAAAAATTAACATCTAGCAATAGGCTACCTCTCCCCCAAACACTGACTAGTCATAGCTTAGCTATACAGAGCAGGTTGCTCAAGTTTTAGCTTTGTCCAAGTGACAAAGTGATGTGCACGGGGCCATGGAAACTTGAAGCGGAGCAGGAAATCCTCCTTCAAAATCACTCACAAGTGTGTGGTCCCTTCATATGTTGAGATGCATGGTAATTGTAATTAGGTAAGTGGTAATTTAAAAAGTCAACAATCTCTATAATAGGCCAATTCAATTTGTAATTATATCTTTTTTCCTTCAATTTTGGCTTTCAGTCTAGTTTGAAACTGCATTTTTCTCCCACTAAAATGGAACTTTTCCAAAAACGGCCTCTGGAATGTGTAAACCCCAAACTGCTGGCGTGTTAGGTGTATAAATGCTGCTATACTGGTGTCCACAGATTGGTAGTTACACACGATTTCATTCTAAAAAGCAGTTTAAAAATGTAAATATCACATTTGAGTTTTCACTGAGGATATTCAGTTTGTTTTTGGTTTGCATTAACTAAGTGCTGTAATGTATACAGTGTGGTTGACATATATAATTTGTGGAGAATTACCTGCTTGGACTTAATTGGCAGATGTTATTACAGAAATAATCTGAAACACTTGGTGTGGATACACATCATGTTTGCACTAATACAGCATATTAGAATTTAGCTCGCCTAATGTTTATGATATTTGTTATTTGTTATTCTGGTTTTACATGAGCTGCAGTCTAGCGTGAAATCTCGATGTTTTTGGACAAAGGAGATTACAGATGCTAAATTGAAAACACACTAATTGGAAGACTAGCTTTGGTACATTATATGGACAAGGATGATACCAGATTACCCACTAGTAAAAAAAAAAAAAAAGCTTCAGATAGCCCAATGAAATGAAATAAAATTATTAATGACCTGTTTTTAGTCTGTGCAGAACCAAAAAACAATTAAATATGTGAACTGCAATAATTAGCAATTCATGCTAATTAGCCTATGGCCTACTAGCACATCCTTACCTCCCATGTCACAAACTATATAAGTTTGTTTGAGGTGTTGTTTTAATTACATTTACCAATACAATACAACAAGTCCGCTGGAATAATAAGATCATTATAAGACCAATTCTCTCTTCCCTTTTGGTAAATCTGCCACCATTATCATAATAAAGCAAAAATTAAATAGCAAATTGTAGGTCACGTGCGATCATCAGCACAGGCCTTGAAAACAAGGAGAGACCCAGACTAGTGCAACTCTCATTAGGTTTTAGTATAAACTGTGAGGGCCTGGAGGAAAATGGAAGCATTTTAGGGAAATGTGATAAGTCCCCTCATCAGCCCCGAAGACCTGTAACACCCCCACTTTACAAGGTGAGGCAAAGCAGGGTGGGGGCTTTTTAATGACTCTGAGTTAAACACCACATTTGAACTGATGCACAAAAGTCTGAGCGAGCCGTGCTCTTCTCTATAGGCAGTATCCAGCAGCATTTTGATGTCTCTAACAAGAACACAATAAATTGTTCCTCATTATTCAGTAATTAACTCCAATGCGCCGGGTCCCCATCCCCCTGCGCCACGCTCTAAATCACCACCTCCTCCCCTCTTTTCCTCCTGCTACACAGCTCTTTAATTTCCTCTATGCTGTGGGGGGTGGGGGCAAGAGAGGGTGGAGTGGACACACACACACATGCAGCTTGATGCACTCCATCATCCTCCTGCCACCGTCTCGTCACCCCCGACGCCCTGTCCCAGCCACACCCTCCTCCCCCTTCACTCCCTCCCAGCCCCCAGATGTGGGGTCTCCCTGCAGGATGCCACCTGGCTAAAGGAGGGAGAGGTCACCTGAGCCGGGACGACAGGCTCCACGTCACGTTCGACACACCGAGATAGCTGGCGCCTTGTACTATCAAGGCATCAAAACTCGCCCCCCGGCTCAATCTGCTGTCTTTTCGGAGGGCTTTCCCCTTCCTCCTCAGCTCTTAATTGTTAAAATTAGGTCATTAATTGGAGGCTGAGTCAAATCACCTGTCATTTCAGCTGGGAATCATCCTCTGATTGAAAGGTATCATAAAAACCTGCCTAGGGTCTGGTTTTTGTGGTGCCTGCTGGGAGCTCCCTTTGTGCCTTGACAATCTTCCGCCCATGGGCACACAGCTCACTTTACTTTCAGTGGCGGAGATTAGGCTGGTAGTCTTGGGTGACACACATCCACACGCGTGGCCCAAATATAGATTCAAGGGAGTCAGTAGTGTCAGGCGCAATTCCTGGAGGATGTTGTGGGGAGTGTTCGTTTTCCACTGTACTATTAATGCCCCTGACCTAATTGAGGATGATGCTCACACACACCGTTTCCCTATAAGGGAGTGAGGTCAGGTTCATTTAAGGGGGTAATTGTGAAACTGGCATGTAAACTAGGACAACAGAAGAAATGACAAAAAATGAGGACAGATGACAAATTTCTTGACAGATTCTTTATTAACTTTAGACATATCCCGCTGCATTCAGTGATGTAGGGGAGTAGCCCAGGGATAAAAGTAAATGTTATGAACTTAAAATGGTCAGTAACTGTGTTTTGTTATGGATATGTACCCTCATATAACATCATCCTTTGGTGGAGTTGATGTTATTTTCTTAGACGTCAGAGCGTATTTCTTTAACAGGGTTCTGCATTTATGGGTGTAGCTGAAAAAAGAGGTTTATGAGAAACATGTGCATCTAATATTTGAAGTGACATCAACTTAAATGCACCCAAACATTCTTCATCTTGTGACAGCTACACTGCACAAGGCGAAAGTACAGAAAGCAGTACTCTCGCCCACTTAAAAAAAAAAAAAAAAGCTCCATTTACTTACAAAAATCACTGTGAATGTGTTGGCAATATTAACACAGAAAGACCATTAGGAAAATAGGCCTAAATTATTCTGAGGGCACAATGCTACATAAAGCTTCGGGACCCCCATTTTCCACATGGACTTAATCTTGAGGAACACTACATAAGATGCTGACAAACCCACTGTTTGAAATAAAAACCCTCTAAACACATGGTATTAATATTTAATGGTGCTGCTTCCTCTGGAGGCCACTCTGGGCTGCAGCGCTGTGTCTGAGGGGAGACGGTATTAGTGCTGTGCGCTCTGGAGGAAGAGCAGCTTCACACTAATGAAGCGATCAGGGCCTGAACTCTGAAGAAACCTCATATCCGATTAGTGAGCAGAGATGCGTGTAAACACGGCCGAGCAGCATGCGATTAGATCACTTTGTTAATGCGAGTCTTGTGTCGCTAAACACAACAGCGGAGCGGCACGCAGCGTTTGAAGTGCTTTGCAAGCAACAACACATTTCACGTTTAATCATTTCAGTATTACAGTTTCTTTTTGACCCTCTGCACAAGTGTTTCAAATTAAGCTAGGAACTAGAGGAGTCATATCCGAGCTAATGGTTTAACACTATCCTCTGAGCAACCATTAAGGTGCATACATGTGTTGTGCAGCAGCAGCAGTGAAAACCAGCTGACCTTTTCCACATCCGCTTGGCCGGGATGGGACAGCATTTGAATCTGGCCAGTAAAGGACAGGCCACTTGGCTGTTATTAAAAAACATTAGAAGCCCATGCTACTCCCAAAGCCATCAGGTAATTTGAAAGAGATCCAGGGAGTTTAAGATGTGCAGATGTTTTCGCTTTAAAACTGGCATCTGTTTATGCAGACGCGCTTTATGTTCGAAAAACCACAAAGGACCACCAATAGGTTTTATGGAGCAGTATCAGCTTGAGCACTCAGCTTTGTAATTGTGCTGCGCCAGGTAATGAGAAAATTGGTCACAAGCAGTGTTCCCTGTAGATGTAACCCGCAACATACAATTTTGCACAGCATGTTCAGTGGCTACATTTATTTTCTGTAGCCTGAGCTCCGATGCCGCTTTCAGGAGGTCAAACATGTCACAGTTTAGAGAGTAATTCATATCAGAGGACTAATTGAATTTAAAAATACATGTGCAGATACAACAGTTTTCATTAACAGTAACTTTTCAAAACACAAAATTGCACATGCAGTAAGGGATACGTATCTTGACTTCTTAGGTATCCACTAGCTGTGTGTATATGGTAGTAAAGAGGACATTTGTAATTTTATGAATATCCAAATCTATGCCAGGAGAGACCATGGCTTTCATTTTCAAAGCAATTGATTCCATGAGGAGGTACATTTTTTTTCTTTTTCATTTTCCAACAGCTTCAGTCTGGCTTTCATAAAATAACAGAGCTACAACATCCTTTTAGAGTTGCTGATGATTTCCTGATGAATGCAGATTAATCCTTGTGTGTGCTGTGGGACAGAAAATTCAACTTTCAACAATACTGATCAAAGTATTACAGTCGTTAAAACGTGGAGGATTTGATTATTATTTCTGCAGCTGCTACAGTCTGTTTAACAGACCTGTCAAACAACGTTCAGCTTGTATTAGCAAATACTGCAAATGCAAAATATTTAGTAAAAATTATTTCTCATGGCTCAGTAAAATGTGTTATATAAAACAGAACACTGCCATATTTGTGTTTACCTCTTTGATGTGTATATATAAACTATGGAAAACAAATGTGGAGAAACATACAAAAAATAACAACAGTTCAACAGTTAGCTGTGGCAACTGGACCTTTAATCAAAATGAAAATCAATTACATTCACTTCCAATAATATCACAGATCTACCAACATGTTCAACAGGTAGGAACAGTCATGGGGATTATTTACTTTTCTTTACTCTTCTAACTTATGAGGAAGTCAATCTGTAGTCGCGTCATCCAAGCAGGGACGTGGCAAGATGGGTTGCCAGGGGTGGGCCACCCCCAAAATCTGAAATGAATCGTTTGCATTATAAATAATTTAAAATAAACTATATTTATTATGTACATTTAAGGTGTATATTATGTTTTGTCACTCTAGAAAGTTGTAATCAGCTGTTAATTAATATTTGTTGTATGAATATTTTGAGTAAAAAATCCAAGTAAGCTTATGTATATGAGGATTCAAACTTTGGACGTTTGGAAAGAAATAATCTAAACCAACTGTCAGATCACGGATACTGTGTCCTATATGTTAACTACACTTTATAATAATTACGCTCCTATTAAAGTTACATTCTCTCTGTTTTAAAAATAAATCAACACAAAGACATTGTTTTTTGTCATTTGTCAATTTTTAAAATCATTTCCTGTGAATATGATAGTTATTGTGATGGATGACTGACTTTAATAACATACTAGCATTAATTTGTACTTTGCAAAATTACATTTACCTGACACAGCTAAAATGTGGCCGTCACCTTTTACAGCAGAGTAAGTGAATCGCTACTAACATAGATTGTAAACTAATTAATTAATATGGTACAGTATAAACCTTTCTCTTCCATTCGCTTTCAGTGATGTTTTTCATTGTTTTCATTTGACTCACAAAGGCTTTGGACTCTAGCAAAACAGTGATTTGGAAAAAAAAAAAACAAGAATAAACCGTTTCTGAGTTGAAACAATGATGACAGATTTACATGATTTATACAGCACTGTGTATAACTGGGACTACAGTAGATGGCAGTGCTTCTGACAATTGCCCTGTAATAGTCTCCTTGTTTGTAGAGTGAAATTACTCCATTGGTCTTTGTGCAGTATGTAATGGTAGAAAACAAATGTTTGGTAATTGAACATAATCCAGTAACACTGTGTTTTACGCATCTGCTCCCACACTGACCTCTTTGGGAAACAGATGATGCTTAAGAACAATGTTGTCCTGTGTACTGTTCTCACACTGACATAGCAGTCATACTCTTGCGTCTATTTCCCATTATATGACAAGGACATATTTGAGACTCAAGTGATCCAAACAGTGATCTACCACTTGAGGGAACTGTCTTTGAGAACAGAGGTCGAGGGGAGTGACAAGGACGAGTGTCCTACAAATGCCACATCCAACAGCTCCTGTGTTTCCAGTGGCACTTGAGCTGAAATGGGCACGCTCAACAAGGGACAGGCAAGATTTTCTTTTTTCCATACTTCAGAGAGAATATCATGTTGAAGCTGAGGTGCTTGTTGGTGTGACAGTGTGTGTAACAACAGAACAGCAATGGAAGTTTCAGATCTCAATGCCAGTGTATTGTTTGTGATAGCACTGCTGCCTTGTTGCATAGATTTGGTACTGTTTAATATATTCAGCACTACTTTACTCAGGCTGTCAGGGCATTAATTCATTTAGCATCTACAGTGCATAGCGACCATTACAACCAAGTATGATAAGGTCAAAGATAAAGAACACAGCAGTTTGGGATGTACTTCCCATCTTTAAAGTGCCCATATTGTGCAAAATCCACTTAATTGTGGTACATTTATATGACTCTATGGTGCATGTAGATGTTTTTGGTTATTTCCGCTAACTATCCTGGTCCGATACTGATATAGCGATCACTACTACTCCATGCTCAAAATTACATATTGTCAAGTCTAAGGAACCCAATGTCATTGCCTATGACAACTTTGGCCGAACACTCGCAGTCCAACATTGTTTTTCCTGGCTGCAGCATAACAACAGCAAAGCACAGACACTGCTCACCTTTTAGATATATGGACAAACTCTGAAGTCTCTCTTCTTGCTCCATCCTCCCTGGGGCCGAAACGGTGGATTTATTTGTTTTTGACAGGGCGATCCTCACACGGGCGAGTCAAGCAGTATGTGTTGGTAAGATCCGACCGTTCATGGCTGCTGGATTCATTTCAAGACTGATGCTCAAAGATGCACTGATTGTGACTGTCTGAGACCCAAACCTTGATGTCAGTCAAATATTGAAGCCTTAAGTGCTAGAAACAGATTGCTTTGGAAACAATCTGTTTGCCCACAGTTTCAGACTTGCTGCTCCTATAATCTACCTGTTTTTTCCACATGACAGTATACAGGCACATTCTGGGGACCTGTTTTTTGAGCTTGAAAAGGGGCATAATATGCACTTTAAAGCAGAAATATAAAAGTGTCTACTTTCTAATTAGATAGAAAGAACCATATTTTGTCTCAAGAGTACTTCTAAAATTAATTTGTCAGCCAGGAAATTTCTAATCCAGGAGTTACCATAACAAAACGCTAAATTAGTTGGGGACTCATATTTAAAACATTAAAGCAGGGCTATGTAATAAATAATAATTACATACTTTATTGATCCCCTTGGGGAAATTGTTGTTTGGACAGCTGTAGTATACGGGGGGATGTCAGTATCTTGTCCAAGGACACCTCCACATATAGCCAGGAGGAGCCAGGAGGAGCCAGGAGTCGAACCACTGACCCTGGGGTTTATAGAGATGACATTAACAAAATGAAATACATTCAAATAAGTTAGAATGTAGCGTACAGCGATAAAATAAACTATGTGAGCCCCTTGGAATTTTCTGGTTTTCTACATATATTTGTTGTAAAATGTGATTTGATCTTTATCTATGTATCTACAAAATCTACAAACAAAAAACAAATAACACATTAAACCATAATAATAATAACAACAACAACAAACACTTCATGTCTTTATTGAAAAGTAAATGAACACTAATAGGAGTTGGGACTTGGCAAACCTGGAGTTCAACCAATGAAATTAGATTGAACGTGTGGATTAGTGCTACTCTGACTTTTCAGTTTGCTATTTAGAAAAAAGCATCTGTTAATATGAAACATGCCTCAATAAAAAGCAAACTCACATAACCTACAAGCTACAGTTGGTGATCTACATTTTTTCCAGTTGTCTCTAAATGGAGACAGTTTAGCACAGCGGCTACTCTCCATAAACGCATAGTGCAGGACGCTCAATAAGGCAAAAAAGAGAGAGAGCTGTAGAGGAACATGGAAAGGCTCAAAGGAATCATTTGGTTACATGGAAGATTATAATTACTTCTATATGTCAGCTGAAGCACAGTGCATTTGTCAATGCAAAAGGCAGCAAACAGTTCCATTTTCACCTTTAACTCTGTGGTATTGCATCTACAAAGCTTCCACACATCCATTGTCCAATAGTTTTTCATTCAGTGTGGCTTGCTTTTACTTAAAGTTCAGAGTGACAGTGTATTTCCATGTTTGAATACACTGTATGCAACGTGCTGTAAGTGACGTTAGACAAAGGTTGCTGACAAATGAGACAGACAGCCCTTGTATGCATCCTTTACCATATGTCTCTTGACAAATTGCTCTTGCAAACTGTATTATATAAAACTGAGGTCATGCTAATATTAGCCAAAAAGAAATTATAGATTATTTGATAAATAACAGTTATAATGACCCTAGCCAACATTGTAGCCACATGTTTCCAACAATCGCATTCAAATTCTATACCTAAAACATGTGGAACATCACTGGAAAGCCATTAGACCTTTTTCATAGCAAACATGTAATATGGCATACTGTAAGTAGCAGGAAACACCTAGGTATAAATATTAATAATGTCTGCATTCTGTTTAGTTTTGGACATGCTGGCTCACTGGCTACTTGGACATGAATGAATGAGCTATAATTAATGTTACTGGTTCCATATGTGCTTTTGGTGCTATGGCAAGTTAATGTCGGCAATGAAAAGGGTCTAGAGTCTCCACAAGTACATTTGTGAGACATATAAACACAAAGTCACATGCTTACACAGATGGATCTGCATCTTGTTGTTTTGATCAGAAACATTTTATGTTACACTTTGAATTTTCTTTGCATTGATGTGTGTTCAGTAATTTGAATCTACTTCACACTGGGCAGTCTGATTTTTGGTCATCCAACCAGTCCATAGTAATGGTGATTACTATGGATTTCCTATTAGTGGTAGCATAATTCAGAAACCTCCATAGCCAGCTCCAGGCAGTCATTTGCATCATGACAGGAAGTGAACAGACCACAGTCCAAGTCAGTCCAGAATTCATTGTCACTGCTGGGTGTTGACTCCACTGTTGGGATGACTTGTTTGTAGTTGGGGCAGCAGTGATTGGTGCAGGAGTCGGGTAGCATGAGCATCATATCGTAGAACTGGCAAAAGAGACAGTTCAGGACGATTCCTGCACAGTCAACTGCGGGAGGCACACACAGACAGCAATATGGTACTTCACTGTATTTTTTTTGTGTCAAATAATAGTCGGTATAAAAGCCTGCATCCCTTTCACACTTTTATTCTGACCTCTTTGAAATATTGCATGATGAATTGTGTTTAAACCATATCTTGGGACATAAATCATTTGTGTTGCTATAAGAGCTGCAGGTCTTCACTTATATCTTATAACATTTTAAAAGCCTCCTTTCCTTCCTTTGCACATGCATAATTTAGGGAATCATACCTCACTCCCTCACAGAGAGACAGGCAAGAAAGCTGTTTGGAGACATAATCAATTACTAGAAGTCTCTCTTGTGTACTTTGCCAGGAGCATTTCCAACTTGCATTGTGGTTACAGTGAAACAATGCTATGCGTCTTCCCAGCAACCTGTGCCAAATGGTGCTCCCATGGGTGCTATGAAGCGTGAGATCATCAAATGACACTGACCATGAACAGACAGTTACTCACCAAACAGTATAGGAAGGACTTTATGACTTGTGATGCAAAGGTTTTAGTGAAGGTATTTCTCCTTCCCAATGCAGCACAAGCCTCTGGTACTGAGATTCTGTATGAGTAGCTGTGATGATCTTTTGTGTTGATTTTTCTTTTAGAGACAAACTGCTGATTATTTGAATGTAGCAGGCTGCTTTAGAGCCAATTTTTATAATATTCTTTACTACGAATTCTATTATTATTCTTATAATGTCTCACAAAGAATGTAGTAAGAGTATTTTATAAAATGTTCTATTTTCATTTTAATTAATTAAATGAAGGGTATCAGAATGTAAACAGCCTGTGGTGTAATCACTTATAATGGTGCATTTACAGTAACACCTCTACTTTGGTGGCCATTTCGTGCATTAGTCTTTCTTATTTTTGCTGCTGTTTCAGTTTTTAAATTATTCACACATTTTCATAATTGATTACATGAACTGTATTTAAGCATTTTTCACAGCATGGCGAGAAATGAAGCTTGCTATTTGTCAAATTTGTTATTCCCTCTATGGCATTATTAGTGTGAATATTAATCATTGTTTATTTCATGTGTAGTAAAGCTGTGTTTGGGTGTTGGAAGTTCAATTCATACCAGTGTTATTGAGCAGTCACATACAAGATTTTGTTTTTCCCTTACAGAAGAGTTTGGCAGATTTGTGTGCAAAGAGAAGACTGATCAGTCCTGACTGGTGATGAGGTGCTTCACTAACCTCCTGTGTTGCTCTGCTGGGAAGACGACAGAGAGCCTTCGGTGGAAGACTCAGTGGAGGAAGATCTCCTCAGGTACATTTTCAAAGAGAACAGAGGGGAAGAGGATCGGTCACACTTTCTGGGCTGCTGAGCATCTGTGTCTGCATTGGTCTCCTCAGGCTTAGATTCAGTTGTTGTGCTGGGTCTCCTGGCATTGACTTGACTCTCAGTTTGGATCCTTTCTGTTCAAGAGACAATATTTTAAAAGAGACACATCAGTTAGCAACTGGAACATTTTGATTATAACATACACCAGTATTTAAAAATACGACCCCAATGTTAACATGCATACATTACAGGCACTGGTTCAACTTGCCTTATTATCAGATATTTTAAAATCAAAATGCGACATGGAAAAATACAATATAATAATTCCAACTCGTTTTTCCTTGGTTGCACTGGGCAGAGACTGTTTTTCTGTATAATATGACGGGATATGGCTGTATTATACATAACAGCATTATGTAGCATTTAAACACACCAACTTTTGTGCCTAAACCCAATCAAGCTATTATGTTTGCCTAGTTGTAATCCAACATTTTAAACTGTTCAGGACGAATGTGCCAGCCACAATTTTGCCGCCATTGTAACATCCAGCTCCAGGCATTTTGGTGTCTGCTGTTGTGGGTGCACTCTTTCAACAAAAAGACAAACAATAAGGAAGGCAGAGACAGAGCATTTATGCTGTAGTCCCACTGGAAAATGTGAACAAAACCCTTATCCCAGCCTTTAAAATAACATTGAAATTGAGAAACAATATCAAATAGTATCATTTAATTGCATCAGGGTGGTTAGCTTAGCACAAAAAAACAGATGTATCACCCAGCTCATTTAAAACTTAAGTATAAGTATGTTTCCTGACTACTTCTTCAAAGTTACCCACCATATCACATGCCTATCTGATATAGGTAAAGTGCCAGTTTTGTACTACTATATATACATTGCCTGTTCACACACACATATTTTGTTGGACCGCCTTTAGCTTTGTGGGATCTTTTCGATAAGTTTTTGTGCAATGTCACAACACATATATTTTGTTTTTTACATTTTGTATCTTGTTTTGATGATGGGAATGATGATGCCAAAAATTTGACCCTTCTGAAATAGATCCACATCTTTTCCACGACCACAGCATGTGTCTTCTGACATGTTTGCTTAAGAAACGAAAAGCTACTCACTGCATCAGTTAGGGTTGTTGCGAGCTGCAACGTAATGATCCATGCAGTAATTATCTAGTGGGAGGCTCTTACCTATTTGCTTAGTTAAATCCAGGTGGTGACTTTTGTTTTGGACCCGCAGTGTATGTTTGTTTACCTTATCAGCCAGCCTAGATTCTGATTACCTCACCAGCTGCTGCTGATGGTGACTCACCAGCACATGTAGAACAGAAAGTTTTGATTGACATAGATTTGATAATCTGTTGTCTGCTGGGGTTGACAAACAGCGTTTTTTTTTTCACAGAGAAACGGATCGGCAGAGCTTCGTGATGTGCAAGTGGAATCTCCTAGCCAAAGTCAGCTGCGTTTTTTCCATTGCTCCTGAAAAGACTGATAAGTGACCGGACTGACCTCATGAAAAATGACATTTCCAGAAAATCCGAGTCTGGGGATGAGGCTGTGAAATTTCTCGAGCGCAGAAGTAGATCTGTTTGTTAACATCTGATTTAAATAGATATTAATGAATTATTTGCGCAAGCTGCAGACTGTTTACTTTTCCACCACCTTTTTGAAATGAATTATTCACCATCCCATTCTCTGTTTTATTTAACATTTAATGCCTAATGATTTATTCACACTCTGGACACATTTTTGAAAGTCCAATAAACTGCATTTGTCTTACCTAAATGGTTGAAAGAGTGATACAAATGGACGTTGCTCAGGGCTGTATTGGCCATTTTCGAAGATTTCACTGGCTGTTTTTTAATACATATGAAATAACAAAGTTCAGCATAGTCTCTCATGTTATCACCTTTTGTCAGCTGGATGTTTCCTGTTATCTCTAATTGGAATGGTTTGTGTTTTTATCAGTCATGTTTCAGTGATTGAGTGAGAAGCAAAGAAGGCAGGAATTGGTATTAGACATACAACAAGTTGAAACAAACTTCAAAATCAGTGCAGTCTGTGTGTATGTTTGAGCTGAGAAGCAGCATGATGCTCCCGGGTTATCTAATGAATTAAGAAAGAAGTGCAGCTGGTCCATGCCCATGACCATTAGCTGATAGAGAAATAAGGCCTGCAGGCATACTATGCATTTTTCAGGTTTTGTTCCAGTGTTTCGCTGAGCGTTTCCCTACACTCACTCATTAGAGTTCATCTGAGCAGTGGATCTGAAGATAATTTCACTTCATGTTTCAAATCAAAATGCAAACTGGAATTTGCTGCAAATCAGAACTATCGAACAGACAACTAAACAGTTTAAAAAAAACAACTATGTAAGCAAGTGACTGACAAAATCAATTAGTTTCACTGCTGCAAAATATGATTTGTTGGGGAAATTGCTCTGCAAAATTTGAGTGATATATTCGACACTAATACTATGATGTACTATCTAAGTAGACTCATGAAATCACTTCAGTACCAGGAACAGGAAGAATGACATTGACAACTGAACATTATCATAACAGAGATTTACAAGAACACAATGACTCAATACTGGTGCTCGGATGTTTTTCCACAGACCTGAGTAATGTTAACTTACCTCCTCTCACCCACGCAGCGCTCTCTTCAGCGGTGTTTACTCTCTCTTTGTCTTTCACATCGGCTCTCAGAGTAATTTCATCTGCCATCTGGTCCATTGCATCACAAATAAAAAATGCACTTAGTATGACAAACCTGATTACCTCAAGACAAAAATATGAGGCCGCGCACAACTGAGGCCAACGTGAGTTAATGTCTAACACAGCTTGGTGTCTTTGTGCACTTGTCAGCTCTCAGGATTAGGTTCTCACGCAGTCGGCTGCAACACAGTCTTGTGGTCCTGGCTGTGGAGGCAGCTGTTTACTTCAGCAGCGCAGAGAGCATCCAGGAGAGATTATCCTTTGCATTGCACAGGGTCCATTTGGCCTGCTGCCTACTGTACTGTAAGCCTCTTCAATGTTCCAGTGACGTTAGCAAAAATACTGGAGATCCACTCCTATCAAAATATCACTGGGACAAAGTCAGCAACATTTTATTAGTTTGACTTATTTCGCTCTATGAAGTGCTAACGATGCCAAAGGCAAAAGCAGAGCATCAGATAATTTGAAGGAAATACCACTTCTTTAAAACTTTAAGTCCCTTTACAAATGCATTATTAAGCAATCACGACAGACTATAAAGAGAATTTGTAATGTAATAATAATTATAATTATTATTGTATTAGGAAAGATAACACAGCACATTTGAACACACCTACTGTATTCCCACACACACACACACACACACACACACACATACACACAAGGGCGAGTGTCTGTTGAACATATGTATGAGGCAGTGAGTGCCAGTTTGTTTATTGGGGCGAAACATGGATGGCGAGCTGCATTCAGATATCTGCGAACACAAGCCAGCCAATTTACTCTAATTAGGCTCAACACTAGAGTTGCATTTTAATAGACGCCCCGCTGTGTTTGCATATGTTTAGAGAACAAGAGCCATGCTAATTGAAAAATTAAGATGTGAGAGTATTTGTCTACTGAGCTCCCACTATGCTGCACACAGTGTAAATACAACTCCTGAAGAAAACTTCCACTGAGAGCCTCTGCGTTTTTTTCTCCCTCCTCTTCCTACTTCATTGTTTTCTCTGTGTTGTGACAATGATACATTGTGAGAACGAGAAGACAAATGAAGTTCCGGTTCTTGTGTGATCATGTGACAACACCGTATTCCTACTCCTTGGCCTCGTTGTTGTCTTGATTCTTTCTCAGCGACGGCCCGGCTTTTGTTTCACTGATCAACATCAATCACAGCCTCACAAAGGTTCATGCAGGTTACAGTGTTTAATTTGGCTGCCATGGAAATGTGCTCTCTATGAAATGAGCTACGCGGCCCTGTGTCTGCAGAAGAGTCACCGTGGCTGACATTCCACACCATTAGAGCTTTCCCTAATGCACAGCGAAGTGACAGCCTGAGATCAAGTTCAGGTACAAATTACGCTATGCTCCTGACAGCTTTCTGACCCCCTTTGCTGCACTTACAGTCCACTCCATTATTTACAGTTGTAAACAACCACTCATAGACATCAACCGCTGCTTCACATCTGAGCCTCAGTCTTACTGTGTTTTTGTGTTAGTTGAGGCTCAGGGTTGAACTCATCCTGACCTCTCCATCTTTTTTTTGCCTTTGCTAAGTTTTTGGGATGTTTTGACACCACAAGAGTTAGCCAATGATAATATGGTTATAATCAAAGTGGGGCAGTGCTCGGTCAACATAGTCTAAATAACTCTTTGCATTAGTCATATTTCTGTTGGTGTTTTGATACTGCTCACATGCACCAAAGGTCAAAATGTGAACCAGAGCAGGGGATAGAACTAGTAATTTGGGAGTGGGCAGGGTCAGAAACATATGTATCAGAGTTTGTATTGCAAGAATTTATAAATTCACACACTTGAAAAATAATGCAGTCAACATCAAAAACTCTGATTATTGTTTAGTGTAAAGTATGTCAAATATTTTATCATTAACTAAAACCCTAAATGGCTTAATCTTGCAAGTGCAAAGAACCTAGAGTAGATGCAGAACATCCTGCATGTGTCCTCAGAAAAATTGCTCAATTCTAACATTTTAGCATGAAAATAGTTGTTCCATCTTTTAAAGTATATGTTATAAGTACAAGGGTAACAGTTTGATGCGTAAAACAAAAATTTTCACAATTAGTTTTTTGATTGTAGTACTTACTTTTTAAAATTTATAATTAAATTCATCATGTGAAATTATTTTATCCTGCTGATGTTGGAATATTTAACAAAATACAGTTTATGCCACTTTTATTGATGCATTATCATAATTTTCCTTTTGTATCCTCTACAGATTGAAAAGTCAGACATTTGTGATGAGTGATATAGGCTGTATGAAAAGTAGTATAAAAGTATTATATCTCACAGGTATTCCATACATCATGCCATCAGCTAACTGCTTAAATGCAGCACCAAGATATAATTAAATCCTGATAAAGTCATACAGAAAGTATGTTTCCTCTTATTCTGCCTCATTTTGTCCAAATCACCTTGGAAGGGCAACTGAACACTTACACCATGCATGTGTGTGGCCCTGGCAGGTGTTTCATTGAGCTGAACTGAGTAACTGTGATTTTTTTTTCTGGTTTTAGTAAAATGTCTTAGTTTGGTGAACATGCTGCCGGTGCAGAGGTCCCCTTTGCCCCTTAATTAGTTCCACAGAGAATAAGTGTCATAGTCGGCTCTGGTGATGAGAGCAGAGTCCCATGTCACCTTGAGGCCAGCAAAGACAAAGGGAAAGCGACACTTGATGTCATATTCATTCGCTCCTGTTTGAAGTGGTTAACCCTGGTGGACTGGGTTTACTTTTATAGGCAGATGTCACTATCATTATCATTACATGAGGAGACTGTGGATGCTTTGTTAAAATTATTATTACATGATAATATTCATACTTAATGCTGCTGTTATTTTATTTGATGTTGGATTTTCTTAAATCAATACTGGGGAAAAATTGTATATACATGGTCAAAAATTGGTGAAATGTGTTATTGGGTGTCGTTGTAGTGTTGGCACAGTCTAGTTTATAGATATGGTTATGGTGAAGAATTCTCACTTCTTCTTTATTCCATCCACTTTAAACAATGTACAATGTCCAATGACAGATGAATGAGTCTACCACCAACTGAATAGTTTACCTTGACTTGTCGGTAAAGATTCTCAGTCGTCCAGCTGAAGCTATCTGGAAGTAGCTTCTTCAGTCTGAAGATAGTTGGTTAGAGCCCACACATTTATGCTCCAGGTTTGGTTTCACTCCACCCCTTAGCCTGAATAGCCTCATTAGAAACAATGGAAGTGGAGGATGTGAAGGATGTAATAGTCAAACCTCTGCCAACCCCTCTTATCTTATCTTATTTACCTTTACTGGTCCATGCAAACCTCAGGTCACTGTGGCCAAACAACACAATCTTTGTCTCACCTGACCATAAAACGTTCCTCTGCACTTTTTGAAGTTAAATTAAAGGTGTCAGTTTTGGAGTGGAGGCTATTTTTCATATGGACTTTTAATCCATTTCTAAAACTGTTCCACGAAGGCACTGCCATGAACGTTGTGGTGGTGTGTGGGTTGTTCCTGGGAGTCTGAATCAATGTCCTCTCAGCTGAGGGGGACATTTCATCTCACTTTTATTTACATACAATATTGTTTGGACTCTTGGATTCTGCAATTGTTTAGAAATGGCCCCCGTAGACGCAGCTGTCTATGTAAATCTTCTACCCCCTTTCTTAGATCTGCATTGAGCTCTTTGAACTTCCCCATTGTACTGTGGGTCGGTTAACTGAATGAATGCTGTCAAACAATCCCTTTTTATGTTTGCACAAAGAAGCTACCAGCTGAAGTCAATTATGATAACTAACAGGAAGTTAAGAGGCCTTGAACCTGACAGTCGAAAAAGAACCATATATTAATAAATAAAAAACTACATCAACTGAAACCTGTTCACCAGATTCTTGGAGTTGTCTTTTAACCGTTGTGCCTCAGCGAAAACAGTTTGAAGAAATCAATTAAAACTTGATATTGCCATGACAGACATGTCTGTGATGAGTATGTAAACGTCCGACCGCAACTGTATAACGAGAACAGGCTGTTAGCAGGCATATTGAATAGATCAGAAAGTAAAGATCTATCGTCAAGAAAATGTGTCGCTTTTCCAAAAATATGTTTAAACTAACCCAAGTCAGCTGTCTTTTGTTAAACTAATTTCTTAAAGTAGTCTTGTAAACATTTGTCGTGTTTCAACTTACTGTTAAACTTCAGTGGAAAAGATGTGGGAGCGCTTGCCTCCGAAAGCTATTTCCTCACAAGATTAGGTGATAATCCTGAAAAATCGCGGCTGAGAAACTTGAGAAATGATGAAATATGAAATCAAACAATCCCTTTGTGACCGACTGCTCTACTATTACAAAGAAACATGTGGAGATATCTTTAAGAGGATACTTTTCTGGAATTATTCATGGTCTTCATTAAGAACCACGGAGTTTACGGTGGAGCAGTTTGTTCTGATCCACTTAAAGTGCTCTACCTTAAATCAGAGCTCACCTCGTGTGCTCTGGGGAGTGTTTCTGCTCAACCCATTAAGAGCAAAATCATTCATTTTCAAGATAATTTTGTTCTAATTGAACATGTCTGTAATATTTAATTTTTTCAACATCTTTAAGGACACCTGCCTACCTTTATGACAATCAAGCAATAGGGGAGGGGGGGGGGACTCCTGCTGCTTGTCACAGAGGGAAGAAATCATAGTTTCCAAATTAAGATTGCAGATAAATGACCTTACAAAGCAAAGGAAATCAAAGAAGTATGGGAATGGGGTAAATTGGATTCTTTGGCGTCTAACAGTATATGACTTAAACCAACTGGGGATTCTCTCCACAGTGGAGGAAGTGAGAGTTTCCTAAGGCAACAGTCCCACCTGGGACCTTCCTGATGATCCATGGGGTGTTCGTAAAAAGCCTTGAAGTTATTCAACCCACTAAAAGGCTAAATAGATTTTTTTTTCTATTAACATTTAGGCTGTGGTGCTCTGATTTCAGAGCTTCTATATTGGTTTCAGGCAGTTTATTTCATTTTACTCAGTCAATATTCTGTATTTAATTTGCATATGGTAAGGTTCGTTAACGTCTGAGGTCTTATTGTGTCCCACTGGATATCAATAAGGATCAAACAATGACAAACCACATGCATGCTTGAGCACATCCTTTGTTACAGACTTTTTTTTACTTTTTATTTGTGATTGCTTACGATTTGTTCCTTAGAATTGTATGTTGTGAAGAAGTGTAAATGATTTGCTCATGGAAAATAGTCTAATGAGAGAAAATATATGAATAAATATTAAAAAATTAAAGTGGTGGATAATAAAAAGATAGACAGAAACAAAAATATTTCAAAGAGGCTAACATAGATGTCTCTCTAGATTCATATGACTGCAAGTGATTACTTTGATATGATATGTAACAATTTGATACCTTAGATTTCCACTGTAACAATAAATTAATTGCAGTTACTTTTTAAAGTTTCTGCAGTTCGAAGAAACAGCTACACTAACCAATGTTAATAAGTTAAAAGCATTAGTGGCACAAGAAAGGTACATACAACATCAATAAAGATAATTTAAACTAAAATTGCATAGAATTTTCCATTTGAGCAGCATTCATACAAATTGAAGAATCTTTGCATTTTTACAGAGGTGTCATGAGAAAAAACTATTATTATGGAGCAATTTGCTCTTTCAGATAATCAATGTTGGCACTGACTCAAGCCCTGCTCCACGGGCTAAATGCTTGAATTGATCATTGACGCTTTCTCACCAATAAGCAGTTTAAAATGACTAATTGGGTGGGGGCAAGAGTAGCCCGGGATTTTGCTATTAGTGTAATGATGATATGACATCAGACGTTTTCTGTAAAGCATTGTCTTGTTGTTATTGGGCAAGACAGATTATGATTGGGTTTAGTCGGTGCACATTATGAGATGCTCCTTAAGTAGTGTTCATAAAGCAAAGCTCCTTGCTGTGTCAGAGTGATAATAAGGGTAGTGATTCATATATACTTTAGGAGTCAAGGGGAGCCCCGTGTTAGACCTGTCTTTTCTTTTATTTGTCCTTGGTGTTGGGGATCAGGGATCTCGTGCTTCCTTTGTCCCCGCATACATCAGAGTTTTGTCTGGCAAGTCATTGATATGCCCACTCTGTTTTTACACATTGTCATTTTATCTTTCTCATTACTGTCATTACTGCATACTGAGATACATCTCATTACAAGGGTAATTGGGACAAACATAAAAACCATGCCCCCCCCCCACACTCCCCTTTTTAAGTTGGATATCTTTCAAATGCTCAGAGCAGATAACTGCTGTGTTAGGTCCACAACAGCTGTTAATATTTCATGATAATGTAGCTTTATTCCCTCTGATATCTTTTGGACTTTGTGTTTCTCGTGACGGCGCCTTAAAATAGAAACATTAAAGTCAGTTTATCAGTCTATACATCCAAACTTTTCTGTAAAATGTCACACACCTACACTGTACTAGTCATATACTGTACATGGACACTTGCTGGACTGAGCAGACACACACACACGCGCTGCGAACACCCGTGTGTGCCATTATATCGAGCTGGTTTCAACTTTTGATGTAATTTTATTTTTAGCCAGTTCTCTTTCATGGAGCCCCATGAAGTCTTTTCCATCTACAACTTAGTTCCTTAACCAAATATTGACTTTGGGATCTGATTATTAAGCAATTTCCACAAAACTTCAAATTACTATCTGAACAATTATTTTAAAGATGTTACAAGACCCAGTAGACCCCCAAGGTCTTGAAACCGATTATGCAAAAAGATAATTGCTATGAAGATTTAAAAAGAATGAAATTGGTTTGACAAACCTATAAGTTGTTAACTACTGCTCAGTGCAAAAGAATACATTTGCTGACAAGGCCACAAAGAATCAGAGCAGAGGAGGCTTTTCCCGTGTGCTCAGGTGGGCGGGAGGTATCGCTCTCTTTATTATCACAGCTAATGGCGTTCCAGATCTGTCCTCAATTATACAGGATGAAATGAACTATTAATTAATAATTCTTCTGATAGATAAATTGTGCCATGTTCAGCAGATGTGCACTTCTTAGAGATGAGAAGAGCCACAGATGGAGGCTATTGACCAACAGTGGCCCCATTCGGTGTCTGCCTTTATAGATGTGTGAGCTTTATCTCGGCTTGACACCTTGTTATGCTCCCTGTCCTCTGTCCCCCTTCCCCCTGTCCTGCTTTAACTGTCCACGTACCGTCATCAGGCGCCTGTGTTTTCCTGATTTACTGTGTGCAAAGCCAATGTTGCATAATTTGTGTTTTAAGAAATGATATTAATCCTTCTTTACATTGTGGAAAAGGGTTATTTTTCTTTTACCTCCCAGGTTAAACGTACACTGCCTGAAAAGTGACACATTGTCAAAGTACTTTTGAGCAAATGCTCACCAGTTGTATAATTTTCCCATAAGCTTAAAGCATTTAAGTGTAGAAAGGAGGAATTATATGGCTATGAATGGCTTCCTTAATAGTGATATCACTTCCGAGAACAAAAGAAGGGGGCTCTTGGAGGAGCCGGGGAGTGCGGACGTTTGCTCGATTGGCCATTTCTGTGGCCTCCATTAAGGTCGCGCACTGCGCCACCGTGCCCGAGAGCGCATGAGTGACAACACGGCCAAGATGAATGGAGCACTTTCCCACAAACCTCGTTAAGGCTGAAATCGCCGAAAAAATAATAGTTATTAAATTAATTGCAGTCATAATCTCGTAAAATATGTCAAAAAATTATATGCAGTTCGATTAACACATAACATGGGTGTCAAATCTGTAATAAAAGCCTGATCAATAAAACAATAACCATGTTGTTAAAAGCAGTCATTGAAAGGTGTTGCTGGCAGTGGGCTCCAGGGGTGAGCAACCCTTTTAATATAAACGGATTTCATCTTTCCATCGTGTCACCTAAATCACCTCAATGTTTGTGTATACAATTAAAAGAAGATAATAAATTGCTGCAGTGGATGGATTACGGAGCCTCCGTCCGACCCCATACATCAGGCTTTGTCACTGGCCCAGAAAATGCATGTCTAACAATCTGTTGATTACAATGCGGTGGGAGCCGAGGGCCCCTCAGAGGGAGGGGGGGGGTGACTGTTGCAGGATACATTATTTTAACATATTGTTATGTTTAAATCGATAAGTTTTAAACGAGCGCTAACGACTGCTATTAATTAAACTTTCCGAATCTTTTATTAGAAAAGTTCCCACTCGTGTGCTTGATTTAATGAATAGTTTATTATTTCATTTTGTTAGCCCTGACCATTATGCCCAAACGACTGGTCTTTTATCTTGAAAAGAAATGAGGCAAGCCACAAGTTTATTTGCAGTGCGGAGACAATGATAACGCGTCGCTTGAAGGGCATATTTGTTTTAAAGCCTTGGAGGAGTAACTGTGACTAGTTCTTGATACAGTTTGTCTGCCACCCACCCACCCCCCCCTGCTTTCACGCTATTTGGCCCTTGAGATATTATTATTTTTTTTATCAGTGTGTTTATATGAAATCATCTGAGTGGGAATGTCAATTTGGAAATGAAATTGTCTGTGCAAGGGAATCATTCAGATTGGAAATTAATGGTATGGCAATTAAAACTTGGGAGTTACAGTATTTGGTAACAATTATGATAATGACTCTAGCTGGAGGTGTGAATTTCACCAGTGGAAGGAGAGGGGGGGTTTGGGAGGTGGAGGGATTCGGGGGGTGGGGGGGGGGGGGTGGGGGGGGGGGGGGGGGGGGGGGCACTGGCCATTAACAGGAGCTGTGCTGGAGAGCTAGCAGTAGCAAGCCTCTTCCACCCAATGTAAAAAGAGGTTCCTTCTAAAAGAGCGTAGCCACCGAGGAAATATCTCGGCTCCTCTTCTCCGTGGTTGGATGTGTGTTATTCCATTACCGAGCACAGATAAACTGCCTTTTGTGATACTGCTGCAGGAAGCTCTTTGCTCTCAAGCTGCCATTGACGGAACGTGTCCTACATTGTGCCGTAGTAATAGAGAGGTTTATCAGCTCATGTTGAAAGTAGCTATAGGCTAAGTATGGTTGAGAGTCACAATTACCAACAGACACAACATGCTGTTTGTCAGCTCATGATTAATGTGCTGGATCAATGTGGGCCGCCTGCTAAGAAGCAGGGTGATGGAAGATTCCTGTGAGATTTTTTTTTTCCTTTCCTTTCTCTTTCTCTCCTCTTCTCCTTGTTTTCGTTTTTTTTTTTTTTTTTGCACACACTGCTATCAGCCAAATTGGATGATCAGTGGGGGAATTCTCCCACTCTCTGGGGTTTTCGCTGTGGTTTGTAGATTTTGCCTTCAGGTTTGAAATTCACTCAAACTAGAGGAGTCCTTTATCCAGAGACTGGCTTTTTTCAATTGAGCATTAAGCAATTCGGGTTCAATTCAATTTTATTTATATAGCGCCGAATCACAACAGATGTCATCTCGAGGCACTTTAGAGTGTTTAAGGTTTGACTGTGTATAGAATTATATAGAAAACCCAACAAAAAGAGAGAAGAGGAGCTCAGTGTATCAGTAGAGGTCCCCCAGCAGACTAACCCATAGCAGCATAACTAAGAGATGGTTCAGAGTCACCTGATCCATCTCTAACTATAAGCTTTATAAAAAAGGAAAGTTTTATGCCTAGTCTTAAATGTAGAGACGGTGTCTGCCTTCAGAATCTGAACTGGGAGCTTGATAGCTACAGGCTCTGCCTCCCATTCTACATTTGGAAACTCTAGGAACCACAAGTAAACCTGCAGCCGGAGAACAGAGAGTTCTGCTTGGAAAATATGGAACTATGAGGTCTTTAATAAAGAGATGGAGCTTAATTATTAAGTGCTTTAAATGTGAGGAGAAGTGTTTTAAACTCTATCTTGGATTTTACAGGGAGCCAATGGAGAGAAGGTAATGTAGGAGAAATATAATCTCTCCTGCTAATTCCAGTCAGAACTCTTCAGCATTTTGGATTAACTAGAGGCTTTTAAGCAGTTATTGGGACTAGTTTTTCAACATCACTTTGGGACAGAATGTTAACATTGAATGTCACTAGGACACTAGTTTCTGTGTTTGTTATCATGCATTTTTTTAACATAACAAATGTGAACTGGAGCTAATAAAAGAAATCACCCATCCCAATAACGTATGAATGTACAATAAAGGTTACTAAGTGGGAGATGGTTGGTGATTGATGAGTAGAAGAAATTCTAATACAAAAATAACACCTCACAAAAAAAATGTTATTAACGTGAACTAGTTCACATTCTGATACTGTGAACTTAATTCAAAATTCAGCATTTTTAACTCCACAAATCCAGCGATGAGCTACTGTAGCTCCTTAGTGTAAACTTAGTGAAACAACTTAGTTCAACTTAGTGTGGTGAATGGATACTGAGAAGAAAAACTCATATATATAAAACTATATATATATATATATATATATATATATATATATATATATATATATATATATATATATATATAACGTGGTGCTCTTGAACTTTGTTGCCTTAGGGTGTGAGCTCGGTTTGATGCTAAGCTAATCATTGCCTGCACTGTAGCACTCTGAAGTGCAGACACAATGTGGTATGAATCTGAAACTCTCAGTGAAAGAGCAAAAATGCCTGTATTACAGAATGCTGAAGTGTTCCTTTAATGATCACCAGCTTTCATTACGAACATTTAATATCATTCCAGTGGACATTCTGAATGCAGCTCAATTGTTCTGCCAGATTCAGAGCAGACCATTAAAATGACTAGTACACACTCATCTCAGGTTTCAATAGCTTTCAAACAAAAGCCGATCACTCAACATCCCTGTCTCGCAATGAAAATTGCAATATGTGGTTTAAGTGCAAAGGCCAGCGTCACATACCAGAGGTTACTTAGCAAGATTTTATGGATAGGTCTGCCACAAAGTATTTAGATCTAACCCTTTCATGGTTCAAACAAATTCTAATTTAATATGCTTTTTGGACAGGGCCCAGAAAATGTATTTAAACGACATACAACCCACCAGAAGGAGCGTTCTTAGTTTTTTTTTTTTTTCACAAGGCGAGTGAATGCTGAGCCCCAGAGCCAAGAGTGAGAATTACCCATCAACTCTTGAGCAGATTCAGTGGTCAATAATTGAATGACTGAATCCCATTGTCCAATTACCTGCATTATCTGTGAATACTCCTCTCATTAAAAAGCTGAAGAGGAAGAAGAATAATTAAAAAGATTTGCAGCATGGGCATTTAATGATCATGCTGCTTTTGCCTGATATACTCTCCAGGACCAGTGAGATCATGTGGGATTGAAGGGAGAGGAGACCCCCTCCCCCCTCTCATCCAACTCACCCCTCTTTTTTATCCCTGCCCTCTCCGCAGCGCCAACTGGCTCCACGCTCGCAGTGAGCAGGTAGACGAGCTCACGCCGTGGCCCCAGAGGGCGCCGAATATAACCACACAGGTTTAGTGTCCCATTTGCAAGTTTTCAAATACAACCTCTTGATGTAAATACACAGTGAATATTGAAAACAGCAAGGTGCATTTAAAAAAAAAAAAAGTCCCAGTGCCAAAGTGCAGTGTAAACACTTGTGGTGAAGTGCTAAATTGCTATTTGGCTGGCACTGCTGCTGGCAGTCAGGAGAGAAACCTGTAGTAGGATTGCCCTCGTCAGGTAGAAATTCTTTGCACCATGCACCATTAAGCTTGTGAGTGCTTTGAGAAATACCCTCCCAACACACACACACGCACATACACACACCCCACCCTCCCTCCCAACCCCGCTTTACCCTGCACCTCTTCTTCCATGAAGCGCTGCCTTAATTAGCACAGCCTCAATGAATAACACCAGTGCAGTTTGGTGGAGATCTTTTGCCGTAGGGGCCTGCTTAGTTCAAGATGTTTTCTACCTCCTTCTCAGAGATCACATCACATGGTCAAGTGCATTCCTGCCATGCCTCCTGTCTGGAGGGCCTTGGTTTGACTGTAAACATGCTCGAAGTGTTGCTCCGGAAATAGCAGCGCTGAGCAGCTGCATATCTCAATAGAAGATGTCCAGATATCGGTGAGTCATCCTGATGATGCAACAGCCGACCCTATTTAGTCATATCTGCTCATTAGGAGCACTTGTGAAGCTTTTTTCTTCTTTCTGATAGTGCTTGACTTGATGTTGGATGGTTATGGAACTTCTTAATTGGAGTAAATATTAGTTCAAATGTTTCCAGGCAGCTGGCATTAAGAGGCCATGCTCTAGATGAAGCTGAGAGAGAGAGAGCAACGTTTGATTAGGCGGCTTTTCAGCGCATTGCCAGAACCAGCTGACAGGCCAAACTCGTGTCATGGTGAGAGCCACAGTGAGCGCACTGCCGCACTGATTTTTACGATCAGTTGATGCTGGGTTTTTCCTAAAGTGCATGTTTGTCATGTGCACCAGTAATCCACCAATGATTTAGCATTTAGATTAGATTGCTGTGTCTTGAGAAGGTGGTTTATCAAGATATTTGTGTTTGCTTTGGTCAGGATGTGGACATGTTTTATAAATATGTGGAGATTATTTATTTATGATAAATCACACACTGGATTAGCACGGAGCGATTCTGGGAACTACTGACAAACTGGGAATTTATTACTACATACACCCCCGTCCAAAACACAGTGGAGGCAATGTCATGGCTTGGGCTGCAAGGCTTCTTCTGGGACAGGCTCAATAATCTTTTTATGTAACACATGATGGCAGCAGCTAAATAAACTCAGAAGTCTTTGGAAACATTTTGTCTTCGATTTAAAGAAAGATGCAACCACACTGACTGAGAGATCATGCAGCATGATAATGACTCAAAACACACTGTCAAAATAACAGTCAATCAGGGGCAGGAAGAGGAAGATTTTAGTCAGTCTTCAGACTTAACCCTACAGCGCATTTTACCTGCTAAAGAGGAGCAAAAGTTTGGTGATGCCAATTGGTGGCAGACTTGGTGCAGTTATTGTAAGCAAATGATTTGCTACTAAATATTAAGTCTTATTCACTTTTATCTTAAATGTGGATCTTTTGTCATTTTCATCTTTTGATGTCAAACCCAAACAGCAAAATAAAAAAAATAAAAAAGAAACTGGTCTCACTTTTGGAGGGGGTGTTTTTTAACTTATCATGTCTGCACCAACCAAAACGTATGTTTTTCTTTTTGTTTTTTGAATGTCATTTCATTTGACAGAACAAAACAATATAGCCCAAAGTTGAATTAGCAGAATTAAATCTCTAACTGCTTTAGATACTAATGTAATAATTTAAAAATCTAATAAAAAAAAGGTTTCCTGACAATTACTTGTGCATCAGAAGTCTCATATGGCATATTTATTTGTGCCACAGAGCTCCATCATTGTCCAAAAACTGTCAGTGAGCGCAGGCACTAAGTAATTAAGTACATTTACTCTGAAGACATGAAGTTAGTTAATGTGAGAGAAGAGGATGCAGAGGATAAGGGGAAATGGAGGCAGATGATTCGCTGTGGTGACCCCTGAAAGGGAACAGCTGAAAAGAAAAGAAGAAGACTCAAGTACTCACCTCAAGTATATTTCCTTATAATGCTACTTTTACTTTTACCCCCCTGCAAATGAAAGAAAAATATTGTACTCCACTACATTTATTTCAACAGGAATAGCTTCTACAGCTGTTTTAGACATCATTTGTCATCACCATTTAAAACATGAAATCATGTGTTTATTGCCAATTTTGAAAAACAAACTGTCAATACTTTACATATTGACAGAAGGGCTAAAACATTGGTAGTTTATCTAATTACATGGGATAATATGCAATACATCGCCAGCTTCTTCCTTTTAAGGGTCAAGTCACCCAATTCAGAAAAAACACATTTTCCTAGTTACCCTTTGTAGACATTCAGGCAGTTATGGTTTTGTCTGGCGAGGTTTCGAGACTCCTGCCGCCACCCCAATAAAGCAGAGATGAACAGAGTTTTGTGTTTTGGCAAAGCATGATATGAAAACGCACCACTGACGGTTCCCTGCATAAACTTGTCCCAGTTACTCGGGATATTACGCACAACTTGCTTTGCTGTTTGTTTGTTTTGTTTCGTTTTGTTTGTTTTGATTTTGTTTTTAAGAAGATAATTCTCGCTGAAAACTGTTTTCTTTGAGGTCTGTGGATTGTCCGCAAGAGTCACTGTTGGCTTTTTACAATCCTGTAACCACCACGGATTAAATATCTTTTGAGCAATAATCTTAACAGTCCCGGCAAACAAAACAAAACTCTGTCCATGACTTGGATAAGTATTGGAGTATTACTGTGTTAGTGAAGACATAGGTGATGCTGGTCTGTGCTGCTCATTTAGATGAAGAGAAGATGTGGACCAGTGTTTATTTGAGCTGTACCAAAATCAGTAAATCCTAATTTACACCTCGATACAGTGAAATAAGGAAATCTTTATACTGTATTTCTGAGTAACTATAACAAGAACAAACCTGATGTAATCCCAAAAATAGCAGCAAGGCTCAATGAGCAGATATTGCTGTTATCCATGAGGCAGATTTTTACTGTCATTGGAGATATATTGTTTCCCACACATCTGTCCTGTGCAGCCTCAAGATAAAATTGCTGTGTAAAAGGTGCCATAAGAATGTCAGTGAAGATTAATCACACTTATTCCTGATCTGTGGCGACATTCCTAACCGGGTCACCTGTAAAACGATGACTTTAGAGCTGAAATAATCCAGGCCTCTCTCTCTCTCTCTCTCTCTTTCTCTCTCTTTCTCAAATTGAGATCCAGCACTGAGAACATGAAAGAAAACAGAGAAAAGCACACGAGCAGCTGCTGGATCACACAACAGAACGATTGTTTTTTTATGATGAGATGATTTTGGTTGTTTGCCTGATGATTGATGTGCGTGTCTGCGTGCATATGTCTGTGTGTGTGTGTGTGTTAATTGCATGGAGGACAGAATTGAAGCACTGTTAGTGGTTAACCTCAGTCATTTTTGCTTATTCTTTTCAAATTTTCGATGCAGCTTCACCAAACTGACACTAAATAAACACTTGCCAGGAGATGTTTTAACAGTGTGGTCGTTTATCTATATGTTTCTATTTGTGATGGCAGCAAAGCACATAATTCAGATGTCAAGTGCCTCATGGCATTGAGATATCTTTGCCAGCTGGACTGTCAACTAAACAGTCATTGTTGAGAAACTCTAGCCCCCTGGTTCAGGACTACTCGCTTTGCTCTCACTTCAGGCTTCTTAACTTTTCAGAGAACAGAGTTCTGTCTTAAAGTTGAGCAGCTCAGGCCAAGGATTTTCCTTAACCTCTTTTGAGAAATGGACCGCAGGGTGAATTCATAAAAGAGCAGTCTGTTGGGCAATTTATCTTTTGACAGGAGGGAACATTGGAAGCCACCAGAGGGTGGTCAGCGGTGAGTGGCACAGGCGTGCCTGGGGCGGTACCTGCAGGCCATTCCTCCTCATGATTTGTCCTGGATGAGGAAAGGAGGGAGGTGTGGTGCAGACCACCATCTGGCCCCAGCCAGGGAATTAGGTGGTGAGGTGCGGGTGGCGGGTGCACATTCAGTGTCAGTACGGCTCCGTCAGGGCTGTTTGTGAACAGATGTTCTGTGGTGTGTTCTCTTCAGCAAGGCTCAGGAGGAAAGACATGTCTATCAGTGGCGGGAGACTTTCTGCGGAGCAACAGACTCTGACCTTGAGGCTGCAGCATGTCAATCCCTGTCTCCTAAAGCCCTGTGAGACTACTAAATCCTAGGCCTGTTTGGTTATCAAATAGACAGAGAATTGTACAAATACAGTACAATTAAATTCTGCTATGCATTTGCTAGAGTGGCTGCTCAGAAAAGGTTACCATCCTGATGATTTTCAAGTAATCTTGACAAAGGTTTAATGTGTAAAATGTAGCACCAGTCAGGGTTTTTTTTAAAGTCAGGAATTAGATTCTGTGTTAGGTTAGCTCATGAACAGAGGACAGTGTAAAACGCAAGGGCAAGAGTATCCATATCCTCTGTCTCCATCATCCGGATCTCAGCAATCAATAAGCGTTTAATCAGTCAATTATATGGCACTAGTTTAACAGCCTGCAGGTACAGTCATCTCCGAGCACTTCTCCATGAAAATGCAGGCCATAGGAAATTTATCTTTTGGAAAAATGTCAGAGCAGAAAATGAAGTTTTCAAAGGGAGGGACGTTGAAATCTGCAACATGTCGCCTATGTTTGGAGATAGGAGAAGTGTTGGGGAAAGGGTTAAAAAAAAAGTGGATGTAGAAAAGATTCCTCCTCTGATTTATGGAGAGTCCTTTTAATCAAATGATTTAAAGCTGCGCTCTTGACTGTAAAGGAACATTTTTTAACATGGCTGCTTCCACTGGAAAAGATCTGGGTAGCCATCATGTTGTTGAAATGTGAGAGCGAGCTGCCTTTCTATGCCTGTGGACGAACAATGCCCACATTCTGCTTATTATTTATTGAACAAATATTCCTGTCTTCTCACTGACTTATTTGCAAAACTGAATTGTGAATGGCAACCCAATAGTTTATTTGTTCATAAACTGAAAGCTAATGTTTTATTTATGGGCAGTGATTAGAGAAAGCTGTGCTGAATTGATGTTTAGCTAACAGGGAACAAAAACAAGAAGCCCAACATAATAGCACAGAGTTTGCTGGCAACCTGGCTTGTAATTTCTGGTGTCAATATTTGAATTGTTCAGGGGAAGTATTATGGACCTGGCCGGTGTTGGAGAGCGCAGTCTAGCTCCTCGCTCACCTATAAAAACCAACATCTGTTGAAGCATACATTAAGTTTAAAAATAACTGTACAGAGATCACCGGGTAAAGTACAGTCAACCAGATGTCGTTTTAAAAGTGCCAGATGGAACAATGAAAGCGGGATTGGAAATTAAAAAGCACTGTGAAAGGTCAGATCAATTAAGAAAGCTGCATTGGCTGCCATATGACAATTAAGGCAAGTCTAAAGCGCGTGAGCTAACAGGGCAGCGGAGCGAGTGGCTGTCACGGGGAGGAACTTCTTGGGGGCATGGAAATGTGAACGTGCAGGACGACAGAGCTTCCTGGACTGCAGTGCATTTACACCAGGTCAAGGTTAATGACCCGCACAGATAAACCTGATAGAATGCCTCACAGCGCTGCTCACGACCTTTGTCAGTCAGTATTAAGGAGCCAATAAATTATAGCCATGACTTTAAGTGACATTGAAATTTACTCTGCTCTAATGAGAGAGAGAGAGAAAGAGAGAGAGAGAGCAGACAGGGACAGAGGTGTTGGGCATCAGAAGAGCATGTCGTTCATTTAAAGGTTTGGTTTATAGATTTATTCCCTAAATATTTTTCCATTTCATGCTAAACCTAAAAGGCCTGAAGTCATTCAGGATTCTAACATGACACGAGGCTCAGTTAAAAAAGCGCCTCTCTTACTGCTCCAAGCTTTTTTTATTTTACACCCGGTCTTCAAGCTAAAGCGGTTCCTGTGTCTCTGCTGTCCCAGATGGCTGCCAGCTCCCCTCAGCACCTATGAGTGCACATGAACCACAAGGGGGCAATATTTGCATTGTTTGTCTGCGTCCTCCCCAGGCACACACACGCACACACACACACACACACACACACCCACAGCGATTTACATTTATGTTTTGCATTTGCACATTTGGATCAAGTACAGTTTAGCTGTTCATTTACATCGCAACATGTTAACAGAAACTACAATGAGCTGTTTCCTGTAGAGGCAGCGGGCTCACACACACCGTCTGACCAACAGCACCACAGGTTCCTAATGTTAGAATTTACAGACTGAAACAAGGAGCTTTAGCGTTACTTTTGGAATATTACACAAGAGCAGCATCTCTATGTCGTCTTGCTCTGCTCTGGTTTTTCTTTGAACAGTAACAGATCATTGTTCTGAGCGGTACAGAACCCTGAGAGGCAGGAGCTCTGTTCCCACACTTAAAATCTCTGAACAGGACCATTTAGGAATTTCTCACACAATTTGCTCAGTTGATTCTTCCACAGTTCTGCTGTAAGCACTTTTGCAGTGTGCAAATGGAATTATTCATTGCACTAACGATAACATAAGTGCAACGGCGACAGAATTAAAAGCACCCGTGGAGATTACCTTTATTTACTCTTTATGAAAAAGAATACATTGAACTACTTTTTTTTTTATCTATAACTTTTTTTTATTTTTTTGCAAAGCAAGGTCTTCTGTAAAACAATTCTTTTGAACTCTGTACCCCAGCACACTGAGAAGGATATATGTTAGGTCTTCTAATATTTCCATTTGCATGTCCTTAAAATACAGTTTTAATTATAGATAAGCTAACCTGTGATAGCACAACTCTCAGCACGCACACAGTACGTTTTCAGTATAGACTTTTTATAGATTAATGTTAGCAGTGTTCTCTTCAGGAAGATAAGTCACAAAATAAAGTCCTTTTACTGCACTAATAGTTGGAAGAATTGATTTTGTTTGTGTTACCTTGTAGTTAACTCTTCTACAAGAAAAGTTAAAGCCTTGCAGCAGGTGTATCATCTCCAGCTCTGCATGCACTAACGGTAACAGTACACCGGGCTCTTCTTCCAATGTTTTGTCTCCATTGATTGCTGGGCCACTCTGCTGGAATGTGGGAATTAATTAGACAATTTCTATAATGGACTTAGGCACATAAAGACACGTGGGGCTCAACAGAGTGGCGGCATCCTGCGGCTCCCATTGTCCTTGAGGAACTCTCATCCAGATGTTCAAACGGATTGGATGCTGACCCCTCACCCGCTCCTAATTATCATCTGAATGACAACATGGCTCAGATCAATAGTTCCCAGTCGCAGTTTGAAGATCACAGATAAGAAGCCACCTTGTTGTCAGAGAGAAAATGCTAATGTAATTAATGTCCAATAATCCTCTGGCAAAAGATCTGTGCGTGGATATTAATGCTGGATATTTACTCCAAACAGGCCATTGAGGGGAAAACACACCAACCCTGGCAAAGGAGGTTTTAAAGGTTTAGGAGGCAGTTTGAGCTGCCGTGCCGCTGATCACAGTGTACTGGAGGGAAAGTGTAAAGCAGAGACTTCCTGTTGAGAGTGCAACTCATGATGAGGTCAGTGGGACTCTTTAGAAGCAGTGTCAGACTCCCTCCTCGCCCTCGCTGTGCTGTAGGCCAGCTGATACACTCTGCAGGCATCTCTGCTGTCATCTCAGACACACTGTTGTCTGTGCACTGCTATAGGACGTGTTTTAACCTTTCAATATCCAATTTAATTTTCCTCTTTTGTAGTTATATTTGTTGAAGGCTAAAGTTGTTAAAATCACCTCACTGCACACAGACAGCAGTATACAGTGGCATAAAAAAGTATGTGAACCTTTTCTTTATCTAAGTCGAGAGTATTAACAAATTTAATGTGCCTGAAATAATAACACAAAAGAAATTCTGATCTTTTATCACTTTATTGAGAACAACTATAAAAACTGCACAGTGCTAGTTGAAAAAGTATGTGAACCCTTAGAATAATGACCTCCAAAACGCCAATAGGAGTCAGGCATGAGCATACCTGAAACAACATTAGTTTGGAGGTGTGGACTACAGCTACTTCAACTGACAAAAAACACTCAAACTTTTTGTGTTTGCTCTGCACAAGAAGAATTAACTTATGTGAGCCATTCCTCACCAAAAGGAGCTTTCAAAGGATCCACAATCAAGAATTGTTGATTTACATGAAGCTGGAAAGGGTTACAAAGCAACGTCAAAGACTTTAGATATTCACCAGTCTACAGTTAGACAAACAATCTACAAATGGAGACACTTGGGGACTGCGGCTACTCTACCAAGAAGTAGGCGGCCAGTCAAAATTACCCTAACACCACAACAAACACTTATTATGGAGGTGAGAAACCCCAAGAGACAGCCAAATATTTTAAGGCATCCTTGAAACTAGCTAACATTTGGGTTCATGAACAAGCAGGGTGTCTATGACACCACAAGGGAAGCTGCTGCTTACTAAAAAGAACACTGTTGCACATATGAAGTTTGCCAAAGAGCACATTGACACTCCACAGCAGTATTGGTAAAATGTTTTATGGACTGGTGAAATTATATTGAGCTATTTGGAAAGAACGCACAGCACTACATCTGGATAAAAAGGTCACAGCATATCATTACAAAATCATCACCCCAGTCGTAAAGTTTGGTGGAGGAAACATCATGATTTGGGCCTGCTTTCCTGCCAGTTTGCAGTGATTGAGGGGAAGATGAATTCCCAAGTGTATTAAAAAAATCTTCAGGGTAATGTGAGAATGCCTGTATGTCAGCTGAAACTCCTTAGAAGTTGGGTGATGCAGACAATGACCCAAAACACATTATATTTGTTAACACTCTTAACAAACTTAGATGAAGATCAGATCACATTACTCAAACTGTTCTTGTTGTCCATTCAGACTGCAACATGATTCCATTTTGAAGTGACTGCAGTTGTAAAAGGTGATGGGGAAATGCTAGTTACACAAATTAAGTGAGTATTTTCCAAGTTACAGCCTTTGTAGTGAAAAATCCCCAACTTGTGTTACTTTTCATACAGCTCAGCGAGGAAACAGAGTCTGTGAATACAAAAAGGAAATTTTGACTTTACATTTGGAAGATCCCCACTGAGATAGCTGAAGCCCCATATTAACGTCAGCTGAACTACAGAATGCATTTTGCACAGAACAAGGACTGTGGATTCGACTCACATTAGAATCGAGTTAAGATAAGTCTTCATAGCAGGAATAGACAGGAGCGTAAAACTTTATATATGGGCCAGTATTGTTTTAAGAAAAGCATTAAAACGCCAGTAACAAGAAGTCAGTTATTTCTTTTCTTTTCAACAGTTACTGTTAGTTGTGATACATTTGGTTGATGATTACTTTTGTATTTTGTACTTTAGGGTGACAATAAAGGGCTATTTCATTACAGGCGAATCAAATGAACATTCTGAAGCAGTCACCAATTCTCTGTCCCTTCCAGCACTTGTGTGGACAAAGTTGTATAAAGCTTTATGTGACTCTAGCATGAAATCTGATCAGCTGTCTCAAATGGTGTCACCTGGGTCAGCACTGGTTCTGTCTGAAACCTGAAGGTCTAAATTTTTAGAAATGGATTATGAGCTGGAGTCAGAAGTAAGTAAACTCTGAGCTGAGGTAAGTAAAAGACCTCAGCTCTGCTTGAGTCTACAGACCAAACTGTCAGCGTTTGAGTTGATCTGTGGGTAATGTAGGCAAGAATAATGAGTGGAATAAAGATGTGTCATGTCTGGTCCTATTTTCAATTATTTATTTATTTATTTTTGACAAAGTTGTTAGCAGGGAGCAATGCTCTTTCAAGGGATCGCTAATTAAAAATGTGTTATTCACTCTATACAACTGTGGAATATAGCACCCGGAAGGTTTACTGTAAGACATGATTAAACTTAAAAAAACGTGAGAATAAAAATATAAAATTGTAAGATTCAGCTATACAAATGATTCACCATGTCACGTTAATGTCTTAACATTAAGGCTTTTGTTTTTTTCTTTTTCAGTCTGAAGCTCACTGGCCGAGCACAGCACCACTGGCGCTGTCCTGTAGCTGCTAATGACCCTGACCTCCTGACGATGTTACCTGCAGTCTCTCCTGCCTCGCCTTCTTCCTCGTCAAGTTTCTCTCTATTGATGTCGACCCTGCCTCATCCTGCCACAGCTTACGACTGACTGAGCTCATGATTAACTTAATAATCTTTTTTTTTTTTTATCTCCTGAACCTCTGCTCACAACAATGCTTCCCACTGAGGCAATAACAATTTCACTGAGAAGTTGCACTCCTCATGATTTAAAATCATAAACCCAGCGTGTGTCAATGAGGATCCAACCCCTGATTTTTGAAAAGATGAATAAAACAGGTAGCTAGGAAATAGGCAGACGACGCCCAATTAAAGAAATTGGGCTGTTGTGAAATAGCGCTGGATCTCATCGGGATTTTGCTTCAGTAACCATCCCATTCCAGCTTAAATGATATATATGAGCAGTGAAGAGAGGAGGGAAGGCATGTTTATATGTGTGTGGGAGGGTGTGTTCGTTACAAGATGGAGAGAGATTCAGCAATACAATTTATTCCTTAAGTGAGGTAAAGGCCATATTGCCTACCATTAACAGAGCAGAACGTCGGCACGGGCTGATAATTAAGTAATCCACGAGAGCATGAGCAATATGGGACAATCACTAACATCCTCTGCTCCTTTGCCACATCAAGCCACTCACAGTTTTTTTTCTCCAACATCATTTTATATTACGCTGGAAAATATTATTGCATTGTGATTTGAAACTGCTGCTACAGAGGAAAATGTTCTGCTCGCAGCTCCAAACTAATGATTCCAGTGAGATGAACTCATTTCGAAGACGCGTGTCGTCTGTCACACTGTTCTGATTCGCTCCCTTTGCAAACTTTAGGTTAATATTTGGCTGAGCCGGGGAAGGTTGTTTTTTTGTGTTTTATGTTTTTTAATGGCTGACACGGTGTGGTGTGATGCATGTGCTTAAAATGTGGGCGAGTCATAAAGCAGATTCATAAGAAAGATTTACCAACATGCGTATCATCCCAAATTGATTACAGCTCAGTAACTAGGAACCATTTTGGCTCTGAAACAATTGTGTTTCGCTGTCTTTTCAAATTCAATCTTTAATTAAAGGCATTTAACATATATTCTCATTGCATTAGTAGAGAATACGGCTTAAAATTCTGATCAAAATCCAAGTGCATCAGGCTGCACACATTGTCCTGAAGAGAAACCAGGAATGAATCATATGTTTGCCAAAAAACTAACAATATAACATCAAAATGTAGGCACAACCAAGCTGAAAAGCACTTATGCAACATATGCCCAAAGGCCTCATTAACCTATGAGCGTGTGTATTGTTCTGTTTGTAATACTTTACCACCCACAACATGTCAGTTCCATCACAAATCAACAGGGATTTGTAAATATGTGCTTCAGTAAATAGTTTCTTTCAGAAATGCGACATTTTAATGAACAAAAACAGAAAGTGGTTGAATAACGTCTGTCTACATCATAGTTATCTATAAACTCATTTATTATTGCATGCTTTGTGTCACTTCATTCGTCGCTTGATTTTAGCTCCTTTCACTTGTCGCAAACTGGACAACATCTCAACCTGCATTTCAGCATGTTGGTCCAGTTGCTGCTGAAATATTTATCCAGATTGCAATTTACAACAGTCCACAATTTATGACAGCAGTCTGTGTCATCCATCTCCCCGCTTGTCCAAATGCATTTCCTTTGTTTCTTAAACGAAATTGAATCATGGGAGGTTTAGGACAAGACTCTTCAATTTTTTTTCCCCTCCCTTCCTAACAAACGGTAACATTTTAATTCTTGCTTTCATCCCTCAAGACTGAAAATACAATTTCATGATCACCTCGCTGCTAGAGCCATGTTTAATAATTCCCAATTATGCAGCCAGGCACCTAGTCCACAGCGTGAGCCGCACCATGCAGCCTGAACAGCAGCTGGCCCGCTGCTCTGTGTGTGTTCAGTCACCTTGATATCATCAATGAGCATGTTCCCCCATCTTAGCAGGTTACAATGCTGGGACCTATGCTGTTGTATTAATAATACAGCATGGTATTGTCCTGGAGGGAGTTTACTGTGTGTCTCTGTCTCCAGCCTCTTTTCTCTAATTTGTTACGCAGTTTACCCAAACATGGAGCGTGGAGCGTTTCGGGCCCTGCGTGTGGCGGATGCAGCGACGCACAGGGACAACTTGCACTTACTGTGGGAGATAGATGCACTCGTTACACAGGGAGTGAAAGATGGCTTTGAAAGTGGTTGTATTTACATGTTCCAATTGAAAAGCAGTTCATCTTTCCAGGTTCTGTTTGGTGTTGGTTTTCATCTATTCACACACACACACACGCCTCACGTTGATTTGTGAATAAAAGGACCTGAAGAACTGGAAATTTATTGTTCAAAACCTGCAGATTTTTTTAGATTCTACTCAGTCAGACAGTGCAGCTTGGATATGCAAAACACTATCACGTCTTGTCTATCCTGTGTAAATTAAACTCTCTCTGTGCCTTTTGGGGGGAAAGGAGTTGCTGAGTTACCTGGTTGACATTTGGCTTTGTATAAAAACTGGATCAACACACTGATATGAGAGTGAGAATATGGTTCAAACCAAACATTCTGAAGGGTTTCAGTTTGTTAAACAAACCTCCTTCACTCTGTCTTTTGGGATCTGCTACATATGTGTAGATTATGTGATGTGTACTCGCCTCACTCGTGTTTTTGAGTGAGGCTTGCCCTTCCAACCAATCACAAAATGTCTATAATTTCTAGTTGATTAGTAGCTTCATATGTATTGTAACTTTATAAAGATGAAGCACATGGAGGGAGAGGGAGGTATGGGTGATGGGCACAGTAGATGAATGTGTCTTCATGTGTCATGTAGTGGTCAGTCTAGTTGTGAATAAAGAAGGTTTATTTTTTGTAAGTCAAGAATAAGTAATGTAACATTATTCAAAACATCTTACTTTCTTAGTGCTTCATGAGTTGTAGCATATTTGAGGTGTTTTATTTTGTCATTTCAGCCCTGTTGTTGCCCTCTTTTTTTCCATCATCATCTTTGTATTTGTACCGAGATGTACAGTGGTTATAGTCGTTGTTTAAAGTGAGTTTTGTCTTATTCTTGTCAATAAAAAGATCATTATTGGCAAATATAAGTAAACTCAAGTGTCGTTTCTCAAGCAGGAGCTAATTATTTCTAATCTGTGATAATTTGTATATGTGCCCGCTGTATCACAGTGCTTTATAACGCGTCCTAAAACAGTAATGTGTACCGTTGGGAAAAGTGAGTAATCAATACATACAGTACAGTAATACAGTAAGTGTCATCAAACTGAGCTACTCAAAAGTACAAAGATCGCAAACGTGTCTTAATATCAGTAATGTGCAAGTGCAAATGTGTCATTCAGTGAAGAACAGAGTCTTTTCACTTTTAATTTGTGAAAACATGAAAATTAACAATATATCAGAAAATATTATTACCCTCCAAACCAAAAATACGAAACCATTTAAAGACATCAACAAATAAAAAGGACTAATTATAAACTAAAAGAGTGTTGTCAGTGACCAATAAGCCGGTGAACTCATTAACTGACTCAGTTTATACTGAAGATTAGAGGCAAGTGTGTTTTGCTGTCGTGTTTGAAAATGTTTTTCTTTGCTCAGTGCGTCTTCTGCGTTTCCTTCCTGCTCTTTGTTCCTCTGCTAAACATATCTCTAAGTCACCCTGGGTGTCGCAACGGGACGCTCTCTCACCCTCCAGCAACACATTATATCAGGCTATCGCCTCAGCGTATGTTGTGTAATGCTACTACACCAGTTGCGGTTTTGTTGTTTTGTTTCATGGTTTTGTAGGCGGTGCATGCATTACAGAATATTAGCCAGCATATGTCAGCTATGCTTTTCTTGCTTTTCTAAATCAGTCTTAATGCATGAGTCCAAATGAATGGGAGTGTATGCGGGAGAGAGGGGCCCACCTGAACACACACACACACACACACACACACACACACATACACGCATTCAGTGTCTGGGCATCATTACATTAAACAGTGAAGCTATTCAGTAATGAAAATATCTCCCCATAACTGGCCAGTTACGACACAATACAGTCCAGTGCGTTGTTTTTCTTTGCATGTCACCTTTAATACCGCACTCCCTCTCCATATGGAAGCGAGCTCGAAATTAGTGATTGCAGGTTACGTGGAGGTCGAAAGTCTGATCATAACCATGTGTTGTGAACAATGTGTGTACATTTTTCACGTCAGTCCTTGTGGAAATCAATCGTGGCGGTGACCCACCCGTGTGCTCTCGTAAACTCGAGAAGCATATTCATGAGCTTACTGTACGCTCACATGGCATGAAAACATGAGGAATATGAAATACATTGTTCACTAGGCTGAAATCAGGAAAAAACACACGTGAGTGTGCTCAACTAATAAACTTAGTTTTCTCCTTTAAAGTAGTGGCCTTTCTAAATCAGAACCTAATTCTTCTTCTATGAAGCAGCAGGGATTGGGAGGCATTCTTGTCATTTCAGTCAAGTTTCCCAAACAGATCTGAAACATCAAACTAAAACTGCATCTGTGGGAGAGTGCAGCAGCTCAACGGGTGTGACTTACAGCAGCCAACCAAGAAAGTGATCACGGACGGTATGTGTGTGTGTTTGTATTAGGTCACGGGTACGTGCACATGCCTGGGCATGTGTGCTCCCCTTGTTGTGTGCCGGTGTGCAGGGCCAAGCAGGCCTCGACAAAGCACTCTCTCCCCATATGGTGTGCTGTGCTGTGAGTGGGTCAACTCGCAGCACAACTCTGGAGAGGAGGATTTTCTCCGTGTCTATTGTCTGTCCACAGAGCCTGCAGAGAGAGCCTCCCGCTTTCAGGCCATCACCGCCAGTCCCCTAATATGGCAAATGAATGCATGAGCGAATACAAGGGTGAATAACTGAATGAATAACTAAAGACAATTTACATAATTGCACATAGGGTGATGTATTTTGGAACGTTCTAGCTGCTATTTGCATATTCACACTATAGAAAATTATTGAATCAATACTATATATCCATCATGTAAATTCCAGCCCTCTGAATTAACAGAAAACTGGGCAACCAGAGCTCGAACAATAATAATGCTGATGATTTTTTGAGCCCTGAGGGAGGATCTCCTCGCTGCCTCTAGATCAATTGTTGTTAGAATTAGTATGATCCAAGAAATGCTGTTGTGAAATGGTTGCTTAGCAGGTAAACACCAGGAAGTAAAAACAAAAGAAGAACAAATCTGTTTCATTCTTTTTTCTTCTTTCCTTTCTTCTTCTTCGCCTGCGGCATTGATCTGAGCTCAAACAAACTATCCATTTCATCCATTTCAAATGTCAAGGGGTCTTTGTTTCACACATGTGATCACAGTTTGCACAAACTCCCCGCAAATTGTCGCCACTGTCTTGTTGCATCATTTGAAGTGCTATTTTCCCTCATGTCACCCTCCTTTGTGATCGAGGCAGACACAGGGTTTATGCGTGCCGACGCCTTTTGAAGTATTCGCGAGCGTCACTACCACTCTCCGCGTTCCTTTTGTTGTTGTTTTAGGCGGCATAAAAGGCCGGTTAACCTTCACATCGCTTGCTTGAGAATGAATGCAGGTTTGTTGCTTGTGGTGGGGGGTGAGCTACAACTGAAGTGAAGAGAGTGGCAGACGAAGAGGGAAATGGAGAAAAAAAAAAAGGTGCAGAAAAAAAGGTTTCTGTGTGTGCGTGTGTGTGTGTGTGTGTGTGTGTGTGTGTGTGTGTGTGTGTGTGTGTGTGTTGACCTGCCTACCCTTCACCTTTTGTCTCACTGTGTGGTGCTGTTCTGAGTACTGGAGGAGGACATGTGAAGAGCCAGGCTCTGGGCAGTGGAATGGCACCCCTGCCTGGATTTTCACAACCCCTTTCTCTCTCTCTTTCAGCCCATCTTCCCGGCCTGCAGCTTAAAACACATGTTTTGCGTGAGTATTGGGGGGTGGGGGTGATATAAGTATTTGTATTTGACCAGGTCAGCCAGTGTTGGCAGATTTCACTCTGTGCTGGAAAAACGGCTCCCTCACTTCCCTCAATCATCTCATTTTGTAGCGCGCAGAACACAAGTCTTGACGCCTCGTTTTGCTTGTCATACTTACAATTCTCGTGTTTGTCACTCATAATTCAGCATCTCATGAATTAGTCATGAGAAAAACTGCTTTCATTTAGAAGCGTTAACCTGTGCAAAATCCTCCTTGGCTGACTTGGGAGTAGCGCACACAGATATTAGCTGGGGTGCTGCAGGCAGGAAGCGTGGAGCCGCACTGTAGTGGCGGTGCTCTGTCCACAAACAGGGGGGGAATGTAAATGAGGTGACCTGCAGTCCTGAGCAGGGCGGGTGTGGGCCTGATCACAGTTCGCCACATTAAGCGGCACTCGTTGCCTCCCGCTCGTATGCACAATCATCTTATCGTATGCAAAACAGGATCCTTCCAGTGTGAACAACAACAACAGGCGCGCTAATGAAACACTTGCTTTTAATGTGCTTCTGAGTAGCGTGTCATTTGCTGAAGATAGAAAGATGCTGTATTTGAAAAGGGGTATTATCAAAGTGGGGAGTGACTGAACACGAGCCGCACAGTGAAGTGCAGGTTCTAGTGCCGCATGCGCCATTGCTGCTGATTCTGGTTTATTATAACCCAGGTTTTATTTTCATTAGACGTGATAAAGACAATAACATCCCTTTGATATCCTCTATTGTTTGTGTGCGTCATGTTGAAGATGACATCATGGCAGTATCATCCCATGTAGCTGTGATGACAGGCTACTCTGAGAGAGACTATATCTGAAAATTGGTATTATTAATTATTATAAATAATGCTTTAGTTGCCACAAGTGGATATTATTCTGACATGCTTTACTGGCACCTTCAGTATGCACGCTACACACTTTTCAAATACCATATATTTCTGTAGTATGTAATTGAGGTGGAACTGTCCTCAAGACAACAACCTTGATGAATTATGGAGCTACAGCGATAGATAAATGCTGATAGTGGACATCTCCTCTGCTCATTTGTCAATACGGTCGCTTTTCGGTCACAGTTGCAGTCGATAGGACAACAGACAGGACTGTGACCCAGCAGAGATCCTTCACGAGCCTCATACAGTAATAACTTGACAGATTCTGACACTACAGCGGCTCATTAACATCTGTGTTTTTCTCAGATTTATCCTCCCGACCACTCAGCAAACAAGTTCTGCCGAGGTTATTTACAGCAATGGCGCGTTTCTGCAGCAGTTAACATATTTGTACTCCCCGAATGCTTCATTTATTAAACTTGCGTCGGCGCAATTTTGTTCACTTAGCTACCATGTCCACCTATTTGTTCCTTTTCGTGACGGGGTAGAGCTTCCTGTCAGGAGTGTTTTTTGTTTCCTCTTAGTATGCTTCCAGCATTCAAATGTGCTGAACACACAGAGCGCACCCAGGCAGGAGAGGAAGAGAAGGGAAGGAGAGTAAGCAGACTGAAGTAAACAACACTTTGGCTCTTTAAATAAAACATTTGTTTGTGATTGAGGCTTCTTGATGTGAACAGCATGACCTGTTTTACTGGGAGTCTCTAAACAGCCAGGCCGTCGCCCTCATAGAAACAGATCCCATCTCTCTACCCACAGACTCAGGGCCTATTTATATTGCATGAGAACAAATTTTTTTGACAACTTGAGTGATAGATTTGTACAAGGCCCGAATGTTTTCTTTTCCTGCAGAGGCCTCGTCTGAGTGACATAAATTGCTATTAATAAAAATTTTAACAATACATGGCAAATGAGTTTTTTCTGTTAACATGGTTCGAGCAGGAGCAAATGGTGCTTGTTGAAGGCTTCCTGGGAATAAGGGAGCTGTCTTAGTCAACATTTGAAGCGAGCAGGTTGGGGAGGAGAGGAAGCATGTGGTGCTGTATTCCGCGAAATAACATGTTAACAACCGAGGAAACACACTGGAACTAACAGAGTAAACCGCTACGATGCTAATTAATTCTTCATCTTACTTTTATCCCACCTGTGAAGACTTCTGTAATGGTGGAGTGGGATCGACGTGTGCTGATTGTTTAACATGTGGGACACAAACTTTTGAAGCGGATTTAAATTCAATGAATCCAGGGAAGAGCCACAATTAGTTATTATTAATCTAATGTCTAGTTACTGAAAGTTTCTAGTCATAAGGTGAATTACTTACTTATTTAAACAGTATAATGTCCTATATACTGTATATATGGCTCTGTGAGTCTTCTGGAGTCTGACAAAATGATCCTGAGGTTTTGGACTTGGACACAACTTAATACAAATCCTTTGTGTATAGGAAAAAAAAAATCTTTTTGGGCCACTGTGTGCACCACGTTTCCATTTACGCCAAAATCAGCTCAGCTTTGTTCCTGTTTAATGAAAGACGCTATCAGGTTGCATGTTGTATTGAATCCAGTGTTTGTGGAGCTCGTCCCTCTAATAGTTAGGATATTTCCACCCCTGTTGCATTGATTTTGGCAGTTTTTTTTAGCATCTATCACTCATAAACTTTATGGAACACCAACACTGAATTGCTGGAATGCCCCTTTAAAGGTTTAGTTAACTTGCATCTTATTACAGTGGAGGTCACCGGCATAATCCTCAGACCTCAATGTTTTAATTAATTTCCAGCTAGAAATCCTGACCAACAGTTGACAGTTTGTGCATCATCCAAGACAGCAGACACACGGCGTCCGGAAAGAGATGCTGCTTTTGCAATATTTTAAATGTCGTTTTTCCATTAATGAGACATCACAAATGACATTTAATTCATCTCCATTGTGCTGGTAGAGGATGGAATATCAATGTGTACACATGAAATGAAAACCATCTGCATGTCTGATGCCAGGAGTGGGAAATGATCTTTTTTTTTTTGTCTGTGTGATTTGGTTGGAACAACCCTTTGATATTTTGTGTATTCGGTGTAGATGCATACAGACAACAAAGACTTCTTTGTACACTTGTGTTTTTATTTCTCAATCTCATCCTTCATTTCTTATTATTTAGTTTTGGTTCAGTCCTCATTAAAGGCTGGCTGTGCACACACACACACACACACACACACACACACACACACAGAGACCCCTGCGTGAGGCGGACTGACAGCAGCGGACCAGATTCCACAGTTGCCTCTCTATCTCCCCTCTTCGCATTGCGCCTCTCACTTTGTGCTGAAATAATTAACTGTGTGCATGTTTGAAGGCGGGATTACACTTGTCTAATTGTAGGGAGCGTTGTCATGGAGACTATCAGGCCATCGGTGAATAAACAGCCTTACTTGGCAGTGTTTGGCTAAAATGGGGCTTTGTGCAGATGTCAGACACAGATTTATGATGGCGAAACAGATTATATTTGGCAGGAAAATCAATAGGCTGACCACTCTGGACTGGCTGCTTATTTTGATAAACAGCTCTGTGGATGTAACCTGCCCAGAAGCTTGTCTCTTCATCTGTTTGCTCTGAAAGCGTGAATTAATGCGAAAGTTTACTTTCCACAGCAGCGTGGTCAGGTTCTACTTCAAAGTTCCACACAACTTTTACCATTTATTGCCATAAGCGTCATGAATATTTAGTGCTTTTCAGAATATACTGTAAGCATTATCGGCGTAACAATATTAGTTTTACAAAGTTACTTAAAGTGACAAATGATGAATAAAAGCTTTCTTCCGTTCGGTAACTTGAATCCCATTATAGAAATACTGAAAACAGTTGGAGCCATTTATCAAAGGAAATAACACTGACTAATACAATACAGGTTTGGCGGTCTCACTTTAAGTAAATACGTGGCGAGGTCGTCACAGGCTGTATAATAGCCCATCATGGAGAATTTGTGGAAATAATTTGCAGACATCTGGAAAATAAGGCGGTGGTTTTGTTTTCCATCAAAATGACATCCAGAAGTCAAAGTGAAAAGCACTGTACACAAAAATCAAACACATGCTGTATTTGACAATTAAAGGAAGGTTTTCAGCTTGGCCCACAGTCCAGAACTCATTTAATGTCATAATTCCTTTTTGAAGAGTAAATCCACCCTTCAAGTGATGGGACAGTTTAGTTTTTCTGCTTGCTGCAGCCAGACACGACACCATGGTAGCCATGAGGGAGAAACCAAAACGTTAAAGTTGTGGGCTGGACAGCTTAACAACAAGCTGAAACTCATTATAAAGCCCAGGGGGAGGTGCAGACTCAGGTGATAACTCTCATTCATCAGTACAAGTGAACTCCTTCACACTTTCACATTCTTCATTCTTATCGAACATATTATCACCACATTTAATGATCCATTAACGTCTGGCAACCACATTTTACTATTCCAAACAAAGTCAGTGTGGGATACTAGTACTCGGGACTAAATACAGTAGCACTGTCCACTGTGTAATGACAACATAAACAATAGCTTGGGGTCAGAGTTCACACCTCAAAGTGTCAAGTAGTGAAATAATGTTCTCCAGCTTGGTGTTGAGTTACTCATTAGGATAAAACTGCAAGGAACAACTTTTGCTTCTTGGAAAACAGTCGCCTACTAAAGAACAGCTGACCTCGGTGACCATGCTGCACAAATAACTCACTTTTGAAGCCTTTTAAGTGTTTTTACACGGCACCCGCACGTGGTTTCACTTAATGTGCCCGATGTGCGCTACAGTAACACAGTCCGCACTTGACTGGCATCTCTTGACCTGTGTCGTACCTTCATGATTCTTATTGGTTCGTTAAGTTTCATGCCCTAATCTGGCTCGAACATAGCCCCGCCCACCTTGAATGAGACCAGAGGACTAATTAACCTGTCAAAGTGAAAACACTTGTGCGCTTTGGCTTCAGGCCGAAATGGAGATTCAATAGTTCCCCCAGCGTATACTGTTACACTTTTAGGGAAGACACCGGACAAATTTCCAACTTCTCTGCAGCCACTAAATTACAATAAAGAAGTACATGACAGAGGACTGCAGGATGACACAGAAGCCACTCATGTTCGCACGCTGGGTGCTTGTCTGCATTGTACCAAACAAAGCTACTTAAATGCCTGACGCTGAGTGCCTTTATTTCTGCTTTTTGTGTTTAACATTCCTCTACATGACAACATGTTCGCTCAAATTATGCCAGTTTACTCGGTCTCAGTGCTTTTATTTTAATATAGTGGTGAAAAAACACACATTTAATGCCTGGAGCAGCTCCGCTCCCTCCAGGACAAATCGATCATAAAGGTGGTTGCTACTGGTCACTGTACATTTGTTATGTTTTGATCAGTTGATGCAATTTATTTCAAGTGTAACAACAATCAATAATGGAATCATTAAATCCATAAACCAGTGCTGTTATGAGGCGCACAAAGTCAGAACGTTACTGAACCATAATAAAGTTGAATGTTGTCTTGAGGATACACACTCAGCATTTTATCACTAATTTAAATCATGTGATATTAGAAAATTAGGAGAAGATCTTTAAATGTCTGACAATCACATTGTGAACCCAAACAGACGAGTGAGTTTTTCAGGTGGACGCATGGAACTGCCGAACACCTCGTCTGAGGCCTGTACGTACGCCAGCCCTCGCTGTAATTAACAGTTAATTATATCATTTATACAGTTTAAAAGTAGGATATGTCTCTAATATATTCACTTTCCACAAATGCCTGCAAACTTAAAACGAGTTCAGTTAACAGTCAGGAGAAAAACATTCCAGGAACAGGAAGTCAATAATGCCGGTATCCCCCTCAGGGTGCACATTACCATTGTTGTGCACCAGGTTAATGTACTTCAAACAAGGTTTATTATATACTGCAGTGCACAATACCGAGGTTAGGAGTGTTGCTGCCATGTGCTGTAGGTGAGAGAGGACACTGATCACTTCTCTCAGGCTTGTCTGTGGTTGTGGGGTGTTATGACTCAACTGCAGAAATGTGTTTGTCTGAGGCATTGTTAAGATATATGAGAATTTTATGAGGAACTCTAAGTGTGAGCTTGTTTCAGTGAATACGAGAGAGCACTGAACTAAATTGCCATCTCTTGTAGCTTGTTGATCGCGCCGCGTTGTTTTCATGACAGCTTTGTTGTTATGTTTCGTTGCTAAATGGCCAGCAGAGATCTGTAGTTACCTCGTAAATCTCCCGCTTGATACAATCTGTTTCAATAAACCCATCAACTGAATGTGGTCCACGTGTCAAATTGTTTTATTATGTTCTGCACGTCTCCTCATTCAGAGTTATTTAGGTTACTTCTGCTCACTGTTGTCTGCATTTAGCAGAAGCACTGGAGGAACTTGCCTTGGCTTGTTGCAAGACAGGTGCTGGCTTTAGAGAAACACTAAGTACTGGGTAATTTGTCCATCAAGTAAAGTGAAGTATTTCCAATAACTCGTTTTTTAATAAAGAAAAGGCGTACAGTTACAGCTTTCCATAAATGCCTCCATGATCTGTCAACGTCTGTGTTGCAACACTTGAAAAGTGATTTTGGTGAGGCCTCTGATTTGAAGGCTGCGTGTTTCAGTGATAGGGACCAGCAGTTTGAAATACAGTAGCTGATTTGTGACCTTTAAAAGTAGAGGATTTTACAGAGGTCATGAGCTGAAGTCCCCCACCCCAGACACCAAATAGAAAGTCCCCGTGTGTTTTTTGCTTGTTTGTTTGTTTGTTTTTGTTATTATTTGGATTTTCCCTGTGTATTACGAAACTTGTTCAGTTACATTTTTCTGCCAGGTTTTGTAACAGACATGAAATCGACTCTGGCTCCTAAATGCAAAGCAGTCGAACATCTGCCGCAGAACTCCGTCTCTCCTTTCCCAGTGAATTAGACGGAAATTACAGGGTCATGATTGATGATTTGGCATAAAATTTGCGAACTGCTTCATTTGATCCAAATCTAAATGTGATATTTTACGTTTTATGGAATTGGTTTAGAAGCTGTTATGGATAATTATTAAAACAAGGCTAAAACTGTTTTGACAAATAAGGGAATTAAGAAAGCTAAGGATGCTCTGTTTACTCCTGATTTGTGACACCGTCTGATTCAGAGAAATCAAAGGCAGCGGTCAGTTCATTTTATGTTTGCCGAACTGAACGCATCTGAGTTTAAGATCAAAAGATGAGCATGAGACAAAAGTTCAGGATTTCAGCTTTAATTTGGTGTTTACACCTCAGAACATTAAACAACATCAATTTTATAACCCACATTTTAATTGAGCAAAAGTTTTGTATTTCAAAACAAACCCTGTTTGAGTTTTAAAAAAATGATCTTGATCGTGTATCTTAGTGGCAGTAAACATTTGTAATCTGCACACAGTGTTACTGAGTATTTGAACTTTCATGGCCAATACCAGTCAGTAGAGTCACCCTCCCCACTCAGCAGGCTCCGGGGCCACGGAGAGGCTTTTTAGGTCATGCTCCTCCACACGAGGGGTCCGCAGCTCATCAATATTGCACGGGAATAAAGTAAGGTAGTGGTGAGGGAGAGGGGTGCCGAGGCCTAATCAAGTGTCACTAAACGAGGAGGGTAAAAGGAATATAGATTTAAGGACACACTCTGTCACAGCAGCTTCATAAATTAAATATCCTAATAATATATGGTTAATTGCACATCCTAAAGAAATGTCCAATCGGTTATGGTGGTTTTGTTACCCTGCTAGTCAGTCAAGAGGTATTGTTATTGTTATTTCAAGGGTCAATAGCAAAGCCAGACACTTCTCACTCGCTTCTCATTTGACTGTTGCCGTGACCATAGTTTCCCCTTTATTATTCAGTGGACTCCAACATCCACCTGGTCATCGCATGTTCTTCGTATAGATCAGCAGACGGCTGTAAGCTGCAGCTCAAAGGAACGGAGAGATTACCTTTATTTCAATTATAAAGTACACTGGCTATGACTGACTTTGAACACAGCGGGGGTGCCGAAGCCCTGCACGCTTTTTGTTCATTATTCGGCGGTACCTCAGCGATGGCCTACAGTGCTTCAATAAAAGACCAATGAACGGTGCACATCCTGTATTGATTTGTTTGCTGAATATCAGAGTGATTTTTCAGATGTATTTATAATGGCCTTATTAAAGCCCCCTTTGATCTAAAGAATACAACAATAACAGAATAGCCTGTGTTGTTTGCAACCACGATCCACTCTGGTAAAATATCAATAATAACTGTGTTTTTTTTTCAGGGGCATTCAATTATTTTTCCCTTTTAATCATGAAATGTAATCATTTTCATAGGTGGGGAGATGGGCTCAGTGGGGCTATTCTGTTCTATCACTGGTGTAAAGCCTTCCATTCAATGGTGTTGCTCCAGAAATGACTTATCTTTTGTAAATGAAATATTCTATTTGAAATACAAACAGCTTTAATTATTGAGACTAACACTACATTTGACTTTGAAAGCCTGTCAGCTGTTGACTTTGGATGAAGAAACAGGGGATTTCTGTGATCGTCACTTGGATGATGAAGATATTATTTGGAGGTGACTCTCATCCATTGTAAGAGTTATTGAAGAACACAAAGACAAGTGATCTGATGAATTGATGATTAATGTGAGAGGGTCGTGAGGATGAGGAGCAACTCTCCCTGCGCGTGTAGTTTTTCTGAATGACGTTCGAGTGAAGTCAAAAAGAAGAACAAATAAGAAAGACAATATCAAGTGAAGATCACGACACACTCAGTGTCACATTATTCACTGGAAAAAGAAAATAAATTGCTAGTTCAAGCGTTGCCAACTTCAAATGGGGAAATAAAATCAAGGAGATAAATTGGAGAAAGATTTGCTGGACAATAACTGCATAAGGACACCGAGGTGATTTATCACACACAACAAGATGTTTTATCTGGGAAGAAAAGAAAATATGAAGAATGCTGAAATGAAAATTTCAGAATATGAGCTATTGTTGTGATCGAGGACACATTATTGTTATAGACAGCTCCTCATTTGGAATTGTCTCTTTTTCAAAATCAAAGTTGGAAATTTTACACCTACATTATACATTGAATTAAATCTGTTTATGTAAATATGTAAAACAGAAATGCCTTATTCCCAGCATGTTCTCATCTTGCTCTCTCACCAGTTTGAGAATCTGCCTGAGTCTTAAAGGTGGAAGGTATAGTCCATGATTCTGATTCTCATGTTCCCATAGTTGTCCATTCAGTGCCAGTGCTGAGAAGATCTTAAACACCACGGGGCCGAGCCTCCTTGTGGTTATACACTTGGAAATTACATCTTGTTGATTTATAAAGATCAGATCACACAAAGAGCAAATGGTTTTGTAGAAAAGGTAGGTGTGGTAAATCACATTAGTCGGAAGCAGCTGGAAGTGTGTGGTGGTCATGCAACCATCGTGCAGTGTGTTTAGAGCCTTTTGCTTCAGCAGATTGTATTTAGGCTTCAAATTGTCCAAGCATCAAGAACCTTTACTTTCTGCAACAATCGGAAAGTTGGTGGAAAAAGACCATCGACATGTTTGCTAAATTGAACTACACTGCAGGTTTCTCTTTTTGTCAAAGAGAAATCTCAGGTTGGGAATGTTATAAAAATGTAAAACTGTAAAAACATGACATTAAAAAGTCGAATTAAATGTGTTATTGTGGATTTTCAGTGTTAATAAATGTAAAACTTCTTATCATACCCTCCAGTGTGGCACAATATAAGAGTGCTGTCTCTTAAAACCAAGAGTCTGTTGTCCATATTTAGGGAAAGTTGGTCTGGACCCAAGAACATCAACTGGCTTGGCAGGCCTCTTAAGGCAACCAGTTGCTACTGCCTTCTGCCTTTTTAGATGAAAAAACAGAAACAAATCACACTCCTCATGGATTCAGTCACTTGGAACGAACCAGCGAGACAATTTATAAACACTTCTTCCTGTTGGACAGTGTGTGTGCATACCTGGTTCTAATTAAGACGCTTGGAGTTATGGTTATCTTTAGTTTTTCAGATGTGGGGAGGTGGTTTTTCTTTGGCTTTTCATAAAGTCTGCACTGACTTCATGAGCTAGAAGCAATTGCAGCTGACTGTTATTTGATCCTGTGCTGAGAATCAGCAGCGAGAAGATGCTGCGTGTTTCCCCCCATGCGTCCCTGCTTCCACTCTGGTTGAGAGGCAACTCTTTTGCTGCCAATGGCTGTCTTGGTTTCTCACTGTGTTGATGAGGTGCTTGCAAAGGTGCGGCGTATAGAGTAGCCAGAGTAAACTGAGCTGTGATTGCTCGGAGCTGAAACGCTTCCACGTGAACCGATCAGCGGTCTCCTTACATCCTGACAGTGTTTGGTTCAAGCACAGTTCCACGTTAAAGCAGAGCTGTGAAACAGTGTGACTTGTGCAAACATCATTCATACATACAAAACGATCACGCTGTTTGTAATGCGCTCCTTTTTATGGATTCTGCAGCACTGAAGGTTATTTTACAGACGGGACTTTTTTTTTTTCTCAACAGATTGTCGAATGCGCCTTAAATAAAAAAGCTCCCCGCATGCAGCGTGTGAAAACATCAGTAAATTCTAAATATCTATAAATTGTTTTACTCAAGAAAAGCTGCTGGAGCGGCGAGCTGTAAGCAGATGTGTCGGTGGCAGAAAGATTAGAGGAGTTTTCCTCTTCTCCCGAGGGAAGACAATGCTGAAGTTCTTCTGAAGGCCGTGGTTTTCATCAGAGGCGTGCTGCACGCCAGCAGCAGGGGCACTGGTTTGGCTGCATCTCTAGGCAGGAGACAGAGGGAGGGCAGCCCCGTACATTTGTATTAGTTTAGGACTCCATAAATCATTAGAGAATGGACTGACTGTGTGCTCTGTTCTGCTCTGCCAAGAGGACGCCCTCTGTGTCACACAACCTGAAAGACAGAGCTGAGGGAGGAAAAAAAAAAAGAAGTTCCTTTCCTGTAAACATTAAATAAAATCACTTATTGTAACTGGCTGTTTTCAGCGTCTCATGAAAAGCCGTTGTACGCAGAGCCACTGACAAACCACAAATGAAGTGCTGCGGTGCACACTCATCAATCTTTGTGAGAATTTGCTCATTTGAGAGAAAATTAAAACAACAAACACAAATAAATAAATAATTCAGTTTCTCCAAAGACTTCATTTCAAACACTGCGGTGGCTAATTATAGCCTTAAGTCAGGCGCTTTGATGCATTTTCCCTCAGCAGGAATCCCTGCCTTTTCTTTTCCTGGAAGTATTTTTCTGTCTGTCCTGAGGTAAACTGCCCGATGCAGCAGGCTCTGATCACTCCCAGCACATGGTGCATGTATCTCTGTGTGTACTGCAGAGAAAAGAGTACGAGAGAGGGTTGACCTCATGTAGTTTACATTGTGGAATGGCACAAGAGCTAGCTTTACATCAGCCTCTACATCGTATGCAGATTCGGGACTTTGATGCACTGGAAAAGAAACCGCAAACCTCTCCCGCTCTTGACATCTTGCAGAAAATGTGCGTCTCCACAGCAAAAATAATATCTTCCTGGTTAGAGTTTTGGACTCTCAGCGGTGTGGCTCTCCACGTCTGACATTGGCAGGCCATCAGTGTGTGTGTGTGTGTGTGTGTGTGTGTGTGTGCAGCACGAGCCCAAGATCAACAGCGATGAAGGGGAAACCACCCCGGGTGTCGGCAGACCGCTGCTGTTGGGCCCATCACACGCAGGAAGGCTGCTGCTGTCACACTCAAACGCACGAAACCGTAAACTTGTCTGGCCCATGTGAAATGCTTGGGAGGGAAAAGAGGGGGGGTTGGGGCTTGTGCTCATGCAGGGCTGGAAGTATATACCCTGGGCACTGCCATTTCCTCTTGGCCCGCTTCCCGGTCTGTCTTTAAGCCCACACCCTGCACAGGCATCCAGGCCACCTCACATGCAAAGAAGTGTGAATGTAGCGGTGGGGGGGTGTGTGGGGGGTCATTGCGAGGCTAAAAAAGGTTGCTGAAAGCAGTGACGCAGCTCAGTCGCACTCCCCTCCTATTAAAGTCAACCCTGGGTGACATAAGACATCCAGACATGCAGGGAATAATTGTTTTTACTGATGCTCCCTGATAATGCCTCATCCATGTATGAGGCTCCTTGTCTTGGCCGCCCGCCGCTCATGTGTTTCTCATCAAGGAAGTCTGTGGTTACCTTCCTGATTTTGCTGGACTGGAAAAACATAGCTAATATGGTGTGATCTGGAAAAAGCTTTGATGCAGGGGCTTTACAAATAAACCTCCGAATGCCATATGGTTTGCATTCATCTCTTAATTTATTTCCTATAAATGTCTATTGAATATTCTTGCGGAGCCAACATGTGTGTAACCAGACTTGGAAAACAGAAGGCCGGGGAGAGCAGTTTGTGGCAAAGTGTGATTATTATGATTTGTCCGTTTTTTTTTTTTTCCCCCTCCTTGCTGCATGATAGATGAGATGAAAGTCATTCCAAAACAAGCAAACAAGAAAACACGCAAACAGTCCCCCTGCGAGCTTTACAGTTCCCGGCCCACCTCGCTGTGCCAGGCCCGACACAAAGACAAGTCCGAAAGTCGAATTAACGAGCAATTAAAAAGTAATGACTGTTAACTTCACAATGACTCATCAATTGACAGACTTTTCCCCAAGAAACTGGATATTAAGTTACCGCTGACAGAGGAGTCAACAGACAGCAGGCGTCCAGCAGTGGAGGACATGGATGTGAGCTTTTCCAAACGCAGCAGACTTTCCTACGGTGGCTTCCAACACAGTGAAGATATAACCTGCTTTCTGTTGCAGTGCGCAGCATTTGTCATCAGCAGCTGCCTGTGTGTGTGTGTGGGTGTCAGCTTCACGCAGTCAAACACACGTTTTGTTCCTCTGTTATTCTCGGAGGCATCTGTGCAAAAAAACACCAAGGAACAAACATGTTCAACAGTAAACTAACAATAGACACATTTTCCACTTGCTTGACCTTTTCCACGATGATGTGTTTAAAATGTGCAGCTGTATGAAAACTTGCAGGAAGTGGCTTATGTAGTTCGAGTTTCATTTTCTGCCCACCAATATTCTAGAAGAAAAGAAACATCTTGAGATAAACCGAGCAATCGAGAGAGAGAAGGAGAGAGAAAGACAAGGCAGAAGGTTCAAACAAACAAAACAACATTATCAGCATGGATCGAGTGAGCGAGCTGGACACTAAACAGCAGCCTCCGAGAACATGTCACATGCCATTTGGTGGCCACTTTAAGCCAAAATGAGACATTTTTAGCACGTCTGAGGCTCCTGGCAGTGTTAGTGCCACGCTGTGCTGTACACAGAGCAGCGAGCTATTAAAGGATGCACTTGCAGCATGTGACACTTAGCAGCACATTGTAAATATGCACCAGGCAGAATATTCATGCTTTTCCCTCCAGGTCCGCACCAAATGCGTTTTAGTCCGAGATAGTGGAGTCCTGTATTTACTTTCAGCGGGGTGAGAGGAAGAGAGGCTATAATCACTGATTGAAATGTAAATGTGAGGTAGCTAACTGAAGTATTGGGAGGGTGCACAGAGTGGAGATATGAATTGCAATCCGTCTGACAAATTTTTCTCATCGGACATTATGTAAATGGAAGTATAAGTGACTGGTAGTATTTGAAACAAAACTCGATGCAGGAGGTGGTAAGTGAGAGTGGTTGACAGAGTGGTTCTGAATATCCACAGATATTTCAAAATCCAGGCCTGCCTGATAATTTGATCATGGAAAATATACTCATTGCATAAGAGGCCCTGCGTGCTAAAAAAAAAAACACACACACACACAGTGTTCTATGAAGATACTATTTACTACGGTTGATCATTTGAAAGTGGACATAATCGTTGTCATTTAGGATTTTAACTGTAACTTTAAGTTCTGGACTTTGATCCAAAGCGAATCAAAGCAAAATCAAACTTTTGATAAAGCAAATGACTGAAAATCCAGCGTGGAGACTGTGTTGTGCTGCTCGCCTCACACGCCTAGAAGATAATATTATTTTAATGATCTAATATATGTAATGCTGTACAGTTTTAATACTTCTTACTTCTTGAGAGACAGTGAATGTGCTCTAATTTGACTGGTGCATGTGGGTGGGTGGTCAGACACAAACATTTGAGATAAACCCGATGTTATAAGCTTCGATGAACTGTTCTTTTTTTTAATTCATTTTAACCCACGAAAGCCAGACAGCTCACACTACGTAGCTCCCGTCCTTTCTATGGAGAGTGACACCAACCAATCGAGAGGAACTTGCTTTGTTTGTTCACAAAGAACAGTGAGAGATGCCTAAATGGCTGCTCCGCATTGAGAACGTTAATGGAATGGAGTCCAGCTTGTCATGACTTTGGCTCTCTACAGCTTAAAGTTGGATGAACATAGCCCTGTGAGTGTGCAAAATGAGTGTGAGTGTGGCTCACTGTGTGTTGATGTATCGTGCACAAAAACATCGAAAAAAGTAAAAGGTAACATTAGCAAAGTACATGTGTGTGGAGACTTCCAGTCATCCAGCTCGTGGTAATTCCAAATGTGCTTTTCATTGGCAACCGGACTAATAGAAGACTGATGGCTTGAAATAGAAGTCATCTACATCAAATTGGAACAGACAGCACTTAACAGAGGGGGTGGTCTATGACAACATTTGTCAACCACTGACAATGCAGTCCTGGCATCCCTCCCCAGGCAGTAACCCTAACTACACATATTATGGCCAACAACCCAAACGAAAAGCCATCGTCGGAGTTTAGCTTTTGTCTTCACACATGGAATTTGGGAATTATGTGTGTGGAAATGTTCTTTGTCAATTCAGTGCTTATTATTTGTTGTGAGCTGGAGGTCGTTGCAGGGATCAGACGTAAACACCCTGACAAGTACGCAAGTTTCATTGCCGACAGCGGAATGAACGGAAAATCATGACATCTCCACTGTGTCATCCAGTTTGGAATGAGTCAAGGTTTCTCTGAGAGAAGTCATATCACATGCTGTTTGCTTGTATCACAGACAGTACGACCATGTCATCGTCTCTCAGTCTAATCCACGTCTCCTCTATAGACACAACTAAATATGTAATGATGAAATCTGCATCTGCAACAAAAAATAAAAGCAAAGCTGAGAAAAACTGACAATTTCCATGTATAAAGTGTGTATTATATTAATGTAGCAAATAAAATCTGCTTGCTTGGAAATGTCCATATTCAGTTTTCTATTTTGTTTCCCTTGTTTCGTCATAAGCAGCGATTTTGCTTTTGTCTGAAGAAGAATCACTGGAAGGAGTCACAGCGTAAGTTACTAATTATTCATTGCTAACATCACGTGAACTTGAAAAGATAAAAAGGCATCACTGACTAGTCTGGTCATAAGTTCGGAATATTAAGTCATTTAGTCCACTAATGTAAATCAGATGCTGACCTGAAATAACATCAAAGCGAACCTTTACTTGACAGCTTTATCTTTTTCCTCCCCTGTTTAGAAATGGAGTGGCCTTGACAGGGAGGGGGGGGCGGATTAATAGGGGTGGACCGGCCCGGTCTGCACCCAGCCCAGTTCCCCGTCTGTAAACAATAGGGGTGTGGATTAGTTTGGAAACAATGTGTTTATTTAAAAAGCCCACTTCCTGTATGGACTCAGCAAGTCTCCCATTAATTTTATTGGCGGCGGCTCCAGTTCTGAAAATCATTGTTTAGAGGGGGGAAAAAATACAAAACACACAAGGCAAAAAGGAACGCTTTGCATCTGCGCTTGGTTCCTGTGTGATAGGACGATGGCATTAATAGAATTGGTGCTAGCTATTTGTGTTTTTTTAATCATCTGCAGGGATCTTAGGCTCCGAGGAAAAAAACAAATGAGGAAATATTTCGATGTTTTTGTTGAGACTGCTTTGGCAGGAGCTCACTGCTGCACGTTGGACGTGTACAGATGTGTGTTTCTTGAAAAAACGAAGAAGAAGAAGAAGAAGAAGAAGAAGAAAGCCAAACACAGTTTTTCTGCTTAGTCTAAACTGCCATGAGCGGTCTACAGAATCTGCCTGGAGGGGCAGAGATTCAGCTGAGGGCTGTGGAGCCCAGGAGCGACGCCCCACCATCCCCTAACTGCCCAAAGCCACATCCTGTCCAAAAGGAAAAGACTTGCACTTTCTCCTAAGAAGGAACACATGCACTAATGTGATCTCAATTGCCCATAAAGCAATTGTGCAGCGGCACTCGCACCCCGTTCGAACCTTGTTCGGTGTCTGTCACATCCTGCGGCGCACGCGCTTCAACGTGAGCTCATCTGATGTTGGCTTTGGAAAAGTTTGAAGGCCTGTGGGGCAGGAAGCAAAAAAACAAAAAACAAAAACAAAACAAAACAAAAACCGGTGCGCTGTCGCGCCAAAACTATTTCCCAATGCTGAGTAGCCCCAGTGGAAGTTTATGAGTTCATTTCTGAGACTGACAGATATGAGGGGGGATGAAAAGGCATTAAGAATAAGCAGTGCAACCTTTACCCATCTAGACGCGCGCTCAGAGGCCAGAGAGTAACAGGTAAACTCAGGGGAGGGTGGTTAAGCCCTAGTTAGGCATGTAAATCCCACCCTTTACAGGCAAAGCGCTCTAGTAGATCCCTGTCAATTTCCTGCAGCTGTGCTTGGGCGGATTTACATGAATACACTCTATCACTAGCGCTTTGCCTCCTGTGTTATACATTTACTCCCTTTTGGTTGGGTTCTAAAAAATTGGTTATTTTCATGCCTCTTTTTTTTTTTGTCTTCTATAGAGAGAGAATGGTTTTATTTACAAGCCACCCAGCATGGCTTCTTTTGTAAATTGACTCCTCAGTTTTGTCCACGGGCCAGGCACAAGAAGGTTAGCTGTCTGTTTCTGATAAGCTGGCAGAACCTATCAACCCCGGCAAGAAGATAGTGCTCTGTATTCCTGTCATGCTTTATCATCAGCTGGGCTGAAACTAAACCGGTGTTAAGCGAGAGTAGAGGGACCATTTCCCTGGATTACAGGCGTCAACTTTAATTTCAAAGACCAATGGTGTATCCAGGGAAGGTGCAGGCTTCGCTTGCCACAGATTGGCAGCAGGCTCCTGATAACGACCCAGTAGCGTTGTTCGCATTCACCACGGGGGCCTATTGATCTCCAAGCCGCCGGTTCATTTCTTTAAATACAAGGCAAATGGTGTTAGAGCTGCAGTATGGCTCCCTATTCACCAGACACAATGCGTCCTGTGCCAAGTTGTCTCAGCGCTGTGCTGTGGTGAACAGGAAACGCACCGCGGGAAGACAGGGTATTTGTCAGGAGTCATTAAGGGAGGAGGTGACAGTTCAAGCTTTTTGCTTTTAGAATACAGCACACTGAGCTTCAGAGGGAAGATGTCTTTTCTTTATAACAAAGCCGAGTCAGGTTAGAACCAAAGTTTTATTCAGAGGATTCCTGCAGCTCAGCGTGAGACGCTCTGACTGGTCAAACTGAGCCTTAAAGAAAAGCGCTCATCAGTGGAATACTCACCTTCTGAGAGTCAAATTCACATCAACACATTGAGCTCTTATTCCTATTGAAAACGTCTCCCCCTCTCTTTTTCCCAACCAAATTTATGAAAAGCACAATCGCAACATGAGGGCCTTCTTATTTTATTATCAGTGGGTGTTATTATTAGAAAACCATTTCAAATGATATGTCACATGGGAACAAATATCATTTACAATCCACTAATGACTTGCAAACACTCTTCTAGCCTCCGGTGCTGAATGACGCCTTCACACAGTGTGTGCTCGGCTCGCCTCTCTACGGGGACGTGCGGTGGGACGTTGCACACTTTCCGAATCAAACTGAATAAACAGGAAGACCACGTTTTTTAAGCTCAGGCCAAACAGTGGCAGTAACACATTAATTCTTAAAAATCAGCCCATTTAAACCTGTCATTACCACAGCCGTCTAATGGTTTTTAGGTGTGTGTTTGTTGCAGAAATTCAAATGAGACACTAAAATATGTACATATTCTCTGCAGAGATGGATAAGGTTTTGGATATTAATAATTAAGCAGGCATTATTATTATTACACTTTGCATCTTCTGGGTGGATCAAACTCACCTCACTGCTGGACTGCTAATAATGAGTCATCAATAAAACATTCTCATAATGTCAGGAAGATACTTGTGTAGATGAGCGGTGTAATTTTACACAGGCTGACTTGGTCATTAGTTCAGTGCGGCGTGAACGCCTCGCCATGCAAAACACAGAGGAGGTTACAGAGGTGTCCTGATGTGGCCTGACAGTCGGTGCATCAAGCCGCTCCTTCATTAATGTTAATCATCTTGAAATTGTGAATAACCAAATCAGTGCACCTATATGCAAATATTCAAAGCATTTTACTTTTTAATGGAAAAGGTGTTTTTGTTTCCAGCTCTATCATTTGCATAGTAATTGTATCTATTGTGTCATGTTTCTTTAACCTCAGTCTGGCCTGGATGAGCACCGGATAGTCACATGCGCTTGGACCGGAGCAGTACAAAGTAAATAAAGGATACAGCAGCCAGACAAAAGAAAATCATATTAAATTGCAGTTTAAAACTCAGTGTGAAAGTTTCCCTTTTCTCAAATCAGAAATCATGCCGGCTGTCGGATTTGAAGCCTCCCAAAATCTTCACCGAGCTGTAATGAGAAACTAAGAAAAGCACAGACCAGTGGGAGAGAGCCGTCTTTATTGCCACCCAGCCATAATAACTTAATGCAAATTGTAACTAGTTAAGCACAGCAAAATAATATGATACCATTGTCTGCAGCAGATTGGTATTATAATGTTAGCATGTGCAAATAATCACATTTTCTCCCTGATACAATTACATTATTTGTTCTGCTTGTATCATACACCAATAAAAGCAAACATCATATTAGGATTCATGGCACTTTTCGCATTGCGTTATCAATATGTGGAAATAATTGTCGGCTGAGAGATTAAATTACATTATTGTGTATCTTTTTCATGCCTAATAAATAATGATGGATGGCTCTTATTTTCATCACCACCTGCAACCATTTTGTCTTCTTCCTCCTGCAAGTTAAAAATGAAGGAATAAATAAAGAAATAAAAGGAGCGAGCGAGGATCCTCGAGCGATACAAACCCTAGAGGGTCTCGTCGCTGGAGTTTGTCTGATCAAGGTGGAAAAACTGCGAATGTAAGCCAGATAGACATCCTGAGAGTCAACATGCCGCTGTTTATTTATCAAATCATCCGCTGACAAGCAAACCCTTTGAGATAATGAATAACTGATTGGCGTACAAAAAGCCTCGCAGCCTTTTTTCTGTCTACCATGACTTAATATTGTAGACAAATATTGTTCCTTCAGACTGCCACATGTGTCACACAGAAGGTTTGCAAGATACCCACTAGCTGCCATATCAAGACAACAACATAAATGAATGCAAAATCAAAAATGATTTTCCACGTGGCGCATCAGTATGTACATACCACTGTACCATTATGACCATTTCCCAGGTTTATCAACAGCAACTACATTATAAGGTAGCTCGATATATATTTACATTTCAATGTAAGATTATTGTGTCAGGGAGTAAATATTGTATGTATACTGTAAAGAGTCTTTGCTACCTTGTGCCTTAACAAAGCAAAATGATTCAACAAGATGCGCAGTTGAAACAACTTCTGTTTTTAAGTTGGTGCAACTACATTACGATAAGTTTACAATTTGAGGGAACTCCATTAAAAGACGCTTAGCTTCAAACTCTACCTCTACTGTACAGTTGAATTGCTTTGTATTGTATGTGACTGTCTCATGGAATGTAGGAGCAAGTAATAATTTAAAAATATATAAGGTAGATAAAACTTTCAAAAAACTGTTTGTTTACTATTTTTTTATAAAAAAAATACATGCAAATAACTTTATAAATATGTGGCGCAAATACCTGTCATTGGGATAACTTTAAGGATCATTTCACTGTTCTGTCAGTTACATGATCCAAAAATATTAAAAATAAGTTCATTTGAGAGAAGTGCAACTGGAAAACCTTTGACTTTCTATTTGAATTTGTGAACCTGGAAATACTGTGGAACACTTAATAAACTCTTTACATTTACATTACAATCCAGCACATCATTTCATATATATTGAATGGCTTTCAGTATTTAAATATCAATTTCAAATTCAATTCCAGTCATGTTTAAAAATCCAAATGAGCGCTGCCTTTCTTTACTTCTCTAACAGCCCGAGTAAAGTGAACCTTGACTTTTCTAGTCCTGACAAATGACTGAGATCATTCTGTACGTCCAGCAGCAGCCAGCTGTTTTGGCATCGGACTCGTTTCTCTAAATGTAATCACTTCATTTGCACTTTTGCGAGATAAGAGAATTGATTAGCCACCACTCACTCCGCCGATCTTTGCTGTCAATACCTGAAACTCCTGTTGCATGTGATGCATTTGTTGCCCCGCTGTTATGCCGCGATTAAACAAGGTAAGGACATTATAGTAACCCCCTCCCCACCCCCACCACCAGTTAATTGGCATCAGAGAGCAAAATGCTGTTATAACTTCATAACTTCTTAAGTCATGCCTTGTGCACAGCTAGACGTACGGCATTGTAAAAATTTACATTTTAATGAAATATTTGAATAAGCACTTGAAATTCACTCTACCAGGGCTCCCGGTTCTAAAACCAACATTTCATGTTTGTGTTTTGAATGGCAGCGTCAGAGAAATTAGCATGCCAGTCATGCAGATTAGGAGGGCATCAGTGTAAAGTCACAGGCTTCCTCAATCAAGGTTCACTGCAGGTAAACACTACCCATGACATGTTTAAATGATAGCTTCTTTTTTTTTTTTTTTAAGAGGGGAAAAAGGGTATTAAATTCACAGGGAAACGAGAGAAAGTCCATATAGGAATCAGAGCAGGAGGGAAGCGAAAGCTATCTTCCAGTTCACCATAATACACTTCATTACAACTATCTGTCAGAGAAGCACCAAACTACGATTCAAATTTCCACATGAGTGATGCTTAAAATATAAAGAAATTCAAATGAAAGTGTGTGTACGGAGTGTAGTTTTAGGGGAGTAAAACGCAGCCCAGTGTTATTGTTACATGAGATATTAGTTTGTTTTAAATGAATAATGCAATAATGTGGGTGAAATGTTGCTTTCTAGCTTAGAGTTGGATGAAATGATCCACATCACACCAGTGTGTGTGCTGAACATGTTAGCAGGAAGTAGGGGAACTGGCCAAAGAGGAACTGTACAAGGCTATCAGGCCCTCTACATTAACATAATGTGCACCAACAGTTGTAGCTGTCAGCTTAGCACCAACTTCAGGTTTAAGGATTTTCTGATCTAAGGGGCGCATGTATGCTTCTCAACAACATCACAAGGTCAGGAGGCAGGATCAACAACGCAAATGGAAATGAAAAAGAACACGATGAAGACGCAGAAAGGCAGCTACGAGGTTAGAAATTATTGTTCAAAATCGCTTTATCAGCGATTGCATGTAGTCACAATCTTCGAACTGCAGCAGTGCTGATTTCCGTTTCCTCTGATTTCTGCTTGTGTTGATTTCAGTTTCAGTCAATTTCCATTCTCAAATTGACTCCACATCTTCAGTAAATTGTGGTTTGCTAAATGCGACACAGGCCCTGTTGGCATCATGGAGCAAAATGGTGTTTTAACCGCGTAACCTTTAGTCACATATTACTATTTATGATACAAATCTACTAAAAACATGTCGGGGAATGTGCTTTGCATACATTTGCTTACATACCGCACAAAGACACATAGTCCAGCCTTAACTCTGAGCAAGAAGAAGAGGCATCTCAAAAGGTTGTACTGTCTCTTTAAACACATTGAATCAGTCCCAACAAGTACTGAATTGGAAAAAGAACGACAACAACAACAAAAACAGAAATAGTTTCTATATAAAAACATTTTCCAGTCTTGAAACATCAGCTCCACCGTGACTTGCAAACCGTGTGAAACCAAACAAATAATCAGCGCCTTGTCTTTCAGTAACACATTGTTTTCCTCTCCTGGTATCATGTGTAACCGTCCTTGCAGCAGCCACTTCTCCTTTAATTCACTATGACACAAAGTGCGAGAGCGAGATGTAATTATTCATGTTGTTCTGCATCTCTTCAATTATTCAAAGCAAACACTTCTTACAGCAGCGCCGGACATGCGGGACACGACTCGAGACGGCGAGGGGCTGGAGCAAAGCAGAGACCTGCAGTACAGTTCATCACTGGACTGGAGTTTGTTTACACTGGAGCAGGATCAACCTGAGGCTCTGCACTTCACACCTGCTCCACATCAGCAGCTTCGAATGCTCTATTAATATGCTGGACTTCAGTGTGAACACAGAGACAAACACCAAACGTTACTGGAGTGAAGTTTTCTGGAGCTACTGGAGCTGCAAGACTCACAAATATATAGGTGTTTTGTTTTTTAAGACTTTACAGCATCAACAGAATTAATTAATTGAAGGTTTCTTGTGATGTCACTGAAATGTTTTTGGCTTTAACTTTCACATTTCAAGTCGACACGAAAACAAATTAAAAAACGTATCACGACTGAAATCAAACCAGCTAATGGGCGACAGGACGACCGTGCTGATCATTAGAGTACAGTTTGGTTAAAAAGCTATTAAGTTGGCTGAAAATGAGTTCAAGTCATCGAGAATGAACTTTAACACATAAAACGTGACTAAAATGATCCCTAACTGTTGAAAATCACAGGTATGTGAGACAGGCCAGCCAACAGAGCGAAAGAGTTTCAAAGAGCAGAGATGTGGGTAGTTAGGCTGCTACAGCTCCATCAACTATTGTATCTGTAACCATCAGCGCGTCCACATTAATTTCCCATCACAGCACCTGCATTAGTCATCTTCAGTTAGTCAACCCATCAGTGGATCCAACAGCTCCCCCACCCTTAACCCTGCGTTACCAAGAGAAGGAGACATCTGAGCAACGCGGCTATTTACTCAATGAGTGTAATTATCACTGGCTAGTCACATGAGGCCTGCTAACTGATGTGATAAGTACCTTTATACTTTCATCTTCCTTTAGTTCCCTTTTAATTGCTTGGACTCTCTTTGAAATCTAGCTGTGCCTTCTAATAAAGAAGAAAGCGGGCCCAGTGGTGAATTACTGATTGTTGTGTTGGAGCTGGTAGCGAAACAGGCCTCGTGGTATTGTTGTGCATACGTGTATGTCTGACTGTGTGTGTGTGTGTGTGTGTGTGTGTGTGTGCGTGTAGGGGCGGGGGGCAGTGAGGCATGCCTTTTGAACAGCAGGTGGTAATTGAAACAAAACAAGGGCTGATTAGGGAAGCGTCTGGCAACTCATGATCCAAACAGCGAGCCGCCGAGGAGCCCAAACACAAGAGCCCTGGAATAAAGTGGTCATCATCTAATTAACAGAACACATTTTAATTACAGAGTAAACCAAGCAGTGCAGTGTGTCAATTTAACTGATGTGGTAAGTGCCAGTTTACAATATCAGAAACAGACAAATAATTGGAATCTAATTACAAGCAGGTCTATTGCACACCAGCGCCTGCAGCCCATCTTAATAAACAAATTTTTACATCAAACCATGAATAACAAACACTGCAGGACTGCTAATTGCCTCACTGCAACGTTGGGAGTTTGCCAGCTTTGACTATTTGACTGAAGCTCTTGTGTGAATGAACGAGGCTGTGCCATTCTTTAATTAGAATAAAGTGAACAGCAGCCATCCACATTTGTTTTTTGCACTCTAACGGAGCTAAATAGTACGACTGTGGAGTCCGCGGAGCAGGATGGAGCAACAGCAGAGCCTCGCTTTGGGGTTAAGGAGCAATATTTGTGATGGTGGAGGAAAAAACCAAAAGCGACCTGCTGATGACGTTCACGAAACAAGATGCGTTGTCTGACTAACATCAAGCAGTATCTAGGTGTACAGACACAGTGTGGCCCCACCTCAGCAAGCTAAGACTGTACTTTATACTTCATAGGAGCAATGATGTGCTCTTTGGGGGGCTGAGATGTATCGAAGCTTTGCAGTTGGGACTGAAAAGTCAAGAGTGCTTCGACATCACTGTGATATTGCAACAATCTTAAGTGGGAAGGATGCAGCTGTACAGGTCGAGCTGCAAAAATCACAGCTCTTTTCTTTAATCATCTCCATCATTTGCAGAGTCACAACAGGTTTCATTGGTGGTTTTGAACAAACAGACCCTTGGTTGATTAACACCTTCATTACCACATGTAAAATTCCACTGACTTAACGCGAGGAGGTGGGTGTATCGATACTTAAGAAATTACTGATACTGAGACTGTTTTCTTGCTACTTTTCTCAGTGGATGCAGCTATTTGCTGCGCTTTTTCTGATGTGTGCATGCATGTTATTAATACAGAGAATTCGGTGAAGTAAAAAACACGCAGTCCACTGTATTTTAGTGCTGCCTCGTAGGCAGGCATCAAGACAGCAAGGGGAAAGTCACACTCAGAGCTCTTTTGTGTTCAGAGAACACGCGTAGTAATCAGTTTCCCAAAGAGGCTGTGAATGTTCAGCAGATCGTCAGGTGGTAGAGAAAATGCATTTGAGGTATTGATGATGATGGTGCATTAGTTTGTTTTATAATAAAAGCTATCAATCTCGCTATCGACTGTGTTATTACTCAGTTTTGCCCATTCGTTGTCGAGGCGTGACCCTCAGAGGTGGAATATTTCCAAACGTGGGCAAATACTGGGCAAGTACACACATTTAGAGTAAGTTTTATGAACTGACACCTCACAATTAAAACCAAATTCAAACACAGGATTATTTTCTGAACTTAAATATGAAAATGATTCATAAATGTAAATAGAAGGTATATATAAAAAGGACATTATGTCCAGCGTGTTGTCAGGGCTCTGCAGGGATATTTATGTGTGGAGGCCCAGTATTAGCTGATCATGTCAGTGTATCAATATATCTACAGAGACCCACTATTCCCGTAATATATCACCCATTTTTTATGGACATTAATAATATGTTAATGCCTCTTTGTAAGTTCCTGTGATTAATTTATGTGAAGGATTCTCTTTGAACCACAAAACCCCGTTCCATTACTGTTTCCCCCACCCCACCCCCTCCTCCTTATGTGATCTGATCCAGTTTGTGATCATGAAAACAAATCCAGAGCGTCCGGTGAAATACGGCTCACGGAAAGATTGCTTGTGATTTTATATTGTTTCCATTAAATCTTGTCTTTCAAAGGCCTTAATTAATAATCCACTTGACATTTATGTTTTCCAGCAGTAAGCTAAGCAAGAAACGATTTATGTCACCTAAAGCTTTTTAACAAATCAATGCAACTATTTGTAATTGCTTGTTTCACAAGATTAAAAGTGCTTAGAGTTGATCTCTGTCTCCTGTTTAGTGGCCAACGTGACCTGTGCCTCTGTCGTAAAAAACCCAAGTCCTGGTCATCAGCATTAGCAACTGTCACCAAATCCATATCACTATTATTTCTGGAATTTTAATGCTGCTACGATTTATAGCTTATCAAATGCAGCTACCTAAATTGCTGTTAGAAAAAGACAGTTTAACTGTCTCTTTTTAATTATGGTATAATTTAATGTTGAGGTGGAGATGAGAGTCGCGCAGCAGGTGACAAACACAGGTCAGTGTTCTAGTCCTCCACAGGCTGGAATAATGAGGAAAACAGCTTTTAAGGTGCTGCCCGCAAAACTGAAACATCCCCACTCTCTGTTAGTGCAAACATGGTAACGGATACGGTGAAACTGGTTCTCCCAACTTGTGATGCTTTGACTTATTTTACAATTCGACAGCTCCACAAAAACGCTGCGCTTTGTATGGATGCTGCAAGATGTGCATCTTCCACATGCGACTCGAAATGAAAAGCAGCGTAAACGTGCTCACACTTTACAATAAGTGTGAATTAAACCTTTTTCCTATCATTAGTGTTGAGTTGAATGTAATACAGCTTTGTGAAAAAAAAAAAGAAAAAGAAAAAGAAACGGACAGATGCAATGAGAGACTTGAGGAAGCCATCTGAACAACCAGCATTTTATTGCATGTTTAGAATGCTCACGTCAGTCATCGCCACCGACTACAACAGAGTGGCCTGCATCAAGACAGACGAGGAATGATGAGGAGGTTACAGACTGATGGAAGTGATGAGCAATAATATTTCTCTCTAAAAAAAAAAAAAACAGGAAAAAAGAAACTACAGAGTACATCTTCAAAGAAGAAAAAAAAACAAGAAAGAGAAAAAGAAAAAAGCTGCTGCAGGATGAGAGCACTGTGACAGCTCCTGGGCTGCCCTCCCTCCCCTCTCTTCACGTCTCCCCTCCCCCCTCCTTGTAGAAAGAAGAAGAAGAAGAAAAAAAAAAAAAAACAAAGTGTGATGTGAGAGAGAGGGAGAAAGAGAGAGGGCGATGGAATGACAGCGGGCTGGATGGTTGGTGATGGATGAAACATCGGCGTTGTAGCTTGGGTGCCGGTGTGTATGATGTCGGGAGTTCTGACGCCGCGCGGCCGCAGTAACGCAGGACGTTACACAGTCTCCACCTACGACCCGGTCTGCTGTGCTTGGTTTGACTCATTTACAGTAACCCTTGAGATAAAAAATATAAATATCCTGATGCCAAACAAAAGGTGCATTTTACCTACATGACATGAATGAGGAGGAGACGTCTTTGATGCGTGAGTGAAATGAAAATCTCCAACAAAATCTTTAAAAAAAAGACAGCATTAACAATATTCTTTACATCTTGGCACTGCATATTTTTCTTCTTTTTCCTATTCATTTCATATAAAATATCATTAGATTGATACACCCTTATATTATTACTGACCACTTAAACCATAACACCCCCACCCCCCCCCCCCCCCATCTCTGAAACCCTGGGATTAGTCATGCAAGATATCTCCATCTTGTAGAGGAAATATACCTGTGTGCCCTTCTCTCAGAGCAGTAATCTTTAACACAGAGCCACAGAAGGCAGTGGTTGGACCATTAAAAGGAAGTATCAAAAAACAGCTTAACACAAAGAGGGAAAAAAAAGGAATCTGTACAAAATGCTTAGGTCAATGATAACAGAGAAAAGTCTGTTTTCTATGTTACAGTTTAAAATCCAAAATCGGGGATAAGCTCCCCCCCCCCCCCCCCCCCCCCCAAGCCTGCCCCTGCCCAGCTCACCCAGATGTCTGCGAGGATGATTAGATTTTTTTTTCTTCATTTTTTTTTTTTTTAAAGCACGGATTACTAAGTAAAATACATTTGTAGCACAGTTTGCTATTCCAATACATACAGCAGTTTTTCTCATAGCTATTTCATAGTTAATACAAAGCAGTGGCGATGAAGCAAACATCATAACACAAATGTATTTTTTGATCTTAAAAAGAGAGAGAGAGAGAGAGAGAGAGAGAGAGAGAGAGGGGGGAGGAAGAGGACAGGAAAAGACAAAGGCTATACTGACATGTATGTACAACCTAATATTGGAACGCCCTTAAAACAACCCATCAGTACAACAGAGGACAGACTTTTGATAGGATGAATGGTGCCACACACAGCTGGGTGATATTTCCATCAACAAAAGGCCGAAGGTTTGGATTTGTTTGGCAAAAAAAGGATGAAACCGTTTAGATAAACAAGCTCTAATTTCATTTTCTTTTTGTACTTTTCTCTCTATAGTATCACACTACACATGCAACACATACGACTAAGTGCAACTGAGTGAAATGTTTATTTATTTTTTTCCTCATTTAATTGAATCATTCCCTATAGGTTTGAACTGAGGTATGCGTACTAACGGTTTTCTCATGCTGTTATCTTTAGTAATGTCAAGCTACACATGCTGAGAATGTTCTAGTCTACCAGCACTTTTCCTCCTTTTCCAATACCAAACAAACCATCCAGATGACTGGGGGTTTGTGGATGAGCTCGGCCCCATTCTCACGATCCTAGCCTGGCTGTAACTGACCCATCCCACAGCTGCCTGGATATTAAATACATCTTCTGGAAACCACAGATTTTCCCTTTTTCCTTTTTTTAGTTAATGAGCGAGGAGCTTAAAATAATATTAATAACAATAACAATGACTGCCATAAAGTACCTTGTACCCAGCTTATTAGTTGACAGGAGTGTTTTTTAATATAAAAAGTAATAAGTTGACAGAAACTAAACACAATCATAAAGTCTTGCCAATCTCAACAAAAACGCTAAAACTCCTAAAAAGTGGCATACAATCATTTCAAAGGATACACATATTTAAGGAATAAAAGAAGAAAAACATTGAATCATCTTGTGGTCCAGTTGAAGTATAGAATCCATTTCACATTGTTCTCTGCAAAGCTTTTTTCATTTATTTTTTCCCATTTACTGATTTTATCTACATACCCTTTATTTTGCAAACAAATTTGCTCCTGACCCAAAAGGCTCCCTTTTCCACTCACTGGCCCAAATACATAAAAAAAAAAAAAAAAGTCCCTAATTTGGTCATCATGTATTCAGACTGTCAGCGGCTCCCATTTAGATTTGGTCACTGCAAAACATCAACTGCAGCACTCTTGTCGCGACACCCCCTTTGGTTTTTATAAAAAAAAAACTAAAAATAAAAATGAAAATGATGAAAACACCAGTTTGAAAAGCGGTTTTCCCTTGCTTCAGTCTGCCACCGACCTGATCGCAGCCACTGAGATGGTCTGACGGGCGAGAATGAAGAAGAGATATTTGGCCTTATCTGCTATTGCATGGAACACACAACATTGACTTTGTAGTTTATCTTTGGTAGTCACAGAACAAGATATTAAACACATCAACAGCTTTAAAAAAAAAAAAAAAAAAAAAGCCAAACAAAACATGATAACAAAAGAATAAATAAAAAAATAAAAGTGGTTGATTGCAGTCTTGAAATTTGTGGTCTTGTTAAAATTTCAATCTCCACCAAAGCTGGAAGTTCTGCTGCTTGTGGAGTCTGCTCGGTTCAATGTTGGACTACAGCTGATGGCTTTTTGGGTGAAACTGAACGTTGAGGCGTCCACACTCCCTAAAGATCATGTACTGGATGTCTGGGCCCTTTATGATGTCTGTCAAATGCTGGAATGTGCGATGTTTAGGTCTTATTGCAAGTTTTTGGGATTTGTTCCCTTTGATGAAGAAGACAAAAAAACAAAAAAAATTATAATTTCATTGCTAAAACTTGAAACTAGTCATGTGCGTGGCACAAATAAAACTACAGGGAATGCGCGTTTATCTTGGGGCGCCGAATGAAATTGCGGCGTGGAAAAGCAGACACGTTTGATTAACAGCGACAGTTGTGTTCAGGAATCACAATTAGTTGGTCTAAATCATTATCTCGCCCGTGCACACCTGACATTTTCATTTTGCCTTAAAAAACCTGGAGCTTGTAAGTGATCAGAAATTCTGTTGCAGCTCAGCATGCTCTGCCGTGAGGGGCTGTTTTAAAGTATAATTTCATAAGGATAAATCATAACCTGCATGATTTCTCTGTCATTCATTCGCATCTTAAATTAAACTTCATTGATGCGTGGAGAGAGCCTTCATTATGAGTAGTGCACTGCCAATAGACTTCATGATCAGGAGGAGGGGGTGAGGGTGAGGGGTGGACTACGGCGTCAGAGTGGTGACTTACTTTTTGGAATATTGTGGAATAAATGACAGAAAAATACTACTTGGTATCTGACATTCTGTTTCACGTGTGTGTGTGTGTGTATATGTGTGTGTGTGCTTAAAAGAATAACATGAAAGGAAATCATAAAACATTCATCATCAAGTGCTGACCACACAGAATCTCCACAGCATGGGCATGAGGTCTGATCAGTTTAAGGAAATAAAAATAAAACAAATAAAAAATAGAGCAACATCAATAACAGCACTGAATGATGGTAAAGACACATCATGTTGAAATTTTATAACCTCTCACCCCCGAAGAAAAAAAAAACAAAAAAAAACACCCACAAATAAAAACAACATCCCTCCCACCTTAATGGAAACAAACCAATGAGAAGTGTTAAAGGCAGTGACAATGAACACAAGTCCACACTCGCTCTCCTCTCCTCTCCCTCCCACATGCACACACTTGGTGTAAATTAAATGTCAGTCATTCTCACTCTCTCTATCTCAGTTTGTGGTCAGATGTGTGTGTCCGAGAGAGGGAGGGAATGAGAGAGAGAGAGTGTTTGGGGGAGAGACACAACCCCCTTCGTGCAGTCCGTCCTGGCTGCACAGCGCCGGTCTTTCAGAGTCTAAACACGAATGTGTTGCCCCCCCGGTACCAAAACAAGTCCGTCCGACACGCGGGTAGAAACGAAGTTTTCACTTTTTAAGCTTTACTTAAATCAAAAGTAGAAAAAAATCTGAAAGAAGGACCCTCGCATGGGGTGTATTCTGTGTTGTTTTATGTGTGTGTGTTTTGTAATGGCACTAAAAAGTTTACTTGGAGACATTTGAGAGCTGTCATCAGTGGCTGAGACTGCAGTTCAGTGTTTATCTGCGGAGCGTTTCTGTCTCCCAGATGACCCAGACTGCCTCGGCCTCTGAGGCTGGGGAGGGGCGGCGCTAGCCTTACAGCATGTCGTCGTGGCCATCGTCGTAATCTCTGTGGTGATCGAAATCCGGACTGTGATTGGCAGTCGTTACCAGGGAAAGGGGCCCTTCGTGGTCTTCTGGGTCCAGTGGTTCCTCCTTAACGCTGATGTGATGCCTGGGGGAGAGTAAAAATACTTCCAGTTCATTTACTTTCTTACATCCCCTTTTTTTTATAACCTTTTAACACAGGCACGGAATAATACAGACCTGTGCTGATTCTGTTTATAAAGAGAGGAACAGGGGAACAAAAACAAATGTCTGGCATCAGTGAGACTGTGAGTGGGGGCCTCACTGGTGCTGATGATAATTTCAGCTTTCTTTTGAGGTATTCCAATCCCGGCAAAGCTGCAGGCTTTTTATTTTCATGGCAACCGACAACAGGGTATTCACTTAGAATTGATAAATGAGGAAGATTAACAACGTGAGACGAGCAGAGGAGAGAATGGACTCTGCGGAGCGAGTGGGCTGCCGTTGTCAGCCTCCTGGTGGCGGAGGATCAGCGGCGCGCTGTGTGTTCCCCTTCCTGCTCGTTAACATGCACAACCTGCGAGGCGGGTCTCCAGAGGACAACCCCGAGCCGGCTTCTATCATTAATCAACTTCAAGCAAACACAGCGACCAGGCAACGCCATACATGCTTTAAACTCCAGAATTAATGCATATTTTCAACCAAGTGTCAATAAAGAGAAGAAAAGCGCTGGCAGGAAAGGCGCGGAGGACAGCAGCAGCGGTGCACTCGGCACAAAACTGTGATAAGAAACAGAGCCCTTATGAGAATAATAACGCTGTCACTTGTAAACAAGGCAAAAACATGAGTCCCCCCCAACCCCCCTCCCAGCTCGCAGTCTGCGCAAAAGAGCCACTAAAGAGATGAGATCTGCCAAATTTCTCATTACAGAAACAGAGCAGGAATAAAGCACAGGGGGAGAAGAGGCCTGGCTGTGGCAGAGAGGAGAAAAAAACCAAACAAAACAAAACAAAAAAAAAAAACATTATGAGCAGCTGCAGGGGACTTGCTGCTCTAACCTGCGGTGCCAGGCTGCTGTAGTGGAGGTAGAACGGTGTCAGGATGAGGCAACGGGCTCATTTAGTACAACAACAAGGGACAACTGGCACATTCTTCATCACCAAAGCCCACATTTGATTTATTCACACCAGGACGTCTTGTGTGATTTACAGCTATTGTGATGGAGACGCTGGTATGCTAATGAGCTCACATATTTTGGTTTAAATTATAAAAAGGGGAAAAAGTAAAGTAAGCTTTTCTACCATTTTCACATCAAAGTAACTCCACAAGTGCCGTTGCCTCAGGTCTGACTCCGTGGCTGCAGGGCAGACATGAAATTGTTATTATTATGCTATTGAACTGCATGCTGATTCTACACTTTGCTTATAATTAGCCTTCTCTGGATACCTGATTTTCGTCTGGCTGTTTAAGAGAAGTGCTCTCGTTTTGTCACAGTGGTAAAATGCTGTGTCCTGTCAAGCAGCAGCTTGCTGGCACATGTGCAAAACACATGTTGTTACATAGTTAACAGTGGTGGTGAACTTCTCGAAACAGTGCTAGCCAAGCGTCACAGAAAATGAGTTTTTTTTTTTTTTTTTTTTAACATGTCAGTTTATTGTTTAATACCTGGCTTTAAGGAGACTTCCAGTGACTCTGCTACCGTGCTGTATATAACATGTAATGCTTGATCCAAAGGCATATAAAACCGCCAGTAGGTTTTGTTAATACGAGTAAAAGTTCTTTAAAAGCAAAAGAAAACAGATTTAACTCATTTTGTACTCGCACAAAGCTTATAGACATAATTATGGAGAAAGAGTTTGTGAGCTCTATCAGCCTAAAGATAGAAGCAGAGGGACAGAGGGAGAAGCAGGCTGCCTTTAGGCCAGCACACCCATCCTGTCTCTGCCTTTCCTGTTCCACGGCCATGCTCAGAGCTATGTTCACAGTGATTAGGGATGGCACTTTCCTCCATTTGGCCAGGAGCTCATTACTGCACCTTTTTTTCTTGTTTTCGGGCAAAATTTCCCCCAAGCTCAGACATTTCAGGAGGCCATCCCCGAGTCTATCTGTGCTGCACATCGGTGGTCTTCCCCCACATCTGGAAACGCTGCAGCGTGTGCTGTATTATTTTAGGCTTCAAACAACTTAGCAGATACTCCTATACAACAAGTGAATGGGGAGCTGCGGTTTTCAGGCCGACCGCAACTTTCCTACACAAGAATCCTGGATGATGTCCTCCAGACTAATTATGCTTTAGTGTTGTTTTAGTAGCTGAGAGGAGTTTCTGAACGTGTTGCAGCTCATGTTTCACCGTGCCGGAGCCAACAGCTCTGTCACTCTGCATTCTTGCATTTTGTAAATATTTTAACAAATTGGAATACGGATTGTGGTGCAACTGGGTCAAACAGCAGGACATGTAAAGGAGAGTTCATAAACCTAGCTGTTATAATAACATAGGGGCTCCGGTCTTTTCTTCCCGACCAGTCTGGTGATGGAAGCTTTGAAAAAGGTGGAGCTTCCTTTTCAGCAGGGAGGCCAGCCACAGCTCTGGCCATGACCCCATACACCACTGCAATATCATCCCTCCTCACTTTATTTATTGTCTTCTCTGACACTCTGTTTGATCTCATGTCATGCATTAGGATTTTTTTTATGTGCATTTTGGGTGGGCACATAAACATATTTCTGTCTAAATCTATTTAGAAATGTACTTTCTCAGTGGAGCTAGAACTCTTTTCCATTCTTCTCTTTTCCTACCCAGACCACGGTGGAGACAGAAAGCGTGTGTGCCACTCACATAGCTGGCAGGGGCGAGCGTCCCGGGCTGCTGTCACTGCCGTTGCTGTTTCCATGGTCCATCGCTCCATTCATCTCCTCGCGGATGGCATTGGCCAGGGAGTTGAGGGTGGGACTTCCAATGGAAGCAGTAGTGTATAGAGGTATGTTGTTTTCTGCCATTGAAGCCTGAAAAGCAAAGCCCGAAGCATTAAATGTGAAACGGAAGAGAGTTGTCAGCACTTTCTTAGTTGCCCATCACTCATTTCAAGCCAGAACATCCCCTTAAAAACAAAGACAGAGTGACTGTGCATATAAGATGGAGAGAGACTTTTATTTTTTATGTTCTGAGTGAGACAAGTGAAGGACGATGAAGTCACATTTTATTTTTTACCTGGAAGGCAGCAGAGAGGGTTGAACTATAGCCCAAGCTGGTCTGAATGTTCTTCACTAAAGCTGGACTTCTGCAAAGAGAAAAATTGAATTACAACCACACACTCATGTCTCACCTAGCACGCATTCCGCAGCTACAGTATCTTATTTCATAAAAAGAAATCAATGCACTTTGTATAAGAACTAAATACATTTACTGGTGTAGTAATGTGGATATTAAGGTTATAGTTCTGAGATGTTCAATCATTTGACAATACCACACAACTATCTTCAACACTTTGCATTGCATGGGAAGAAAGAATAAGTTGGAGGAAGAGCTTGTGAAAGCATGATGGATGGCGAACTCCACACAGAAAGCATGATGACAACATTGAGAGAGGGAACATGCAGGTGGGGCATGAGGAGGGGCTTCTAAAGTTTGCAGGGCAGGGGAAAGTCCTTACTGTACTAGCAGCTCGTCAAAGTTCTCGTCAGCGGCGTATTTCCGAGGGCGGCCTCGCTGTATGTGGCGGCCGCGCTTAAACTCCTCATCATCAACAGTCCAAAAGGACCCACACTCATCCTCTATTCTCACAAAGCACTTATGCAGGGAAAGGTTGGTGCGAATGGCACCCTGGGAAAAGCAAATCAGCAAGGGGGGGGTGCAGCCAGATGCAGATGCAGTGATGAATCAGAGCAGACAGAGGACGGACACATCGACACACAGACAGACACAGGGAGGAGGGAAGAGGATCAAAAATGAAAATAAGCCAATGTGGGTTATGAGGCATTTCCAAAAGGCTTCTGAAAGCATGACAGGGAGGCACGCCAAAGCAAGCAGGGACTTTGGACGTTATGGCACACAGACAATGAGATGGAGCAGCAGCCTCTTCCCCACAGTCAATGGTGAGACAGACGCTAGTCGGGGCTCAAATAGGCCGAACCTACCCACTGATCTTTTGAGGCCGTCTCTTTTGGAACTCTATTTCGTCGACTGTCCACACAGCCCCTTTTACGTTTTCTACTCGCACAAAACACTTGTGAAGACTAAGATTATGCCGGACTGCATTCTGCAGTTGGTGTGAAGACAAAGAGAGAAAACAGAGGTTGCTATCAGTAGAGCAAACATAATCTGCATTTTAAAAAAATCATTTCACAGGCACTAGATGAACACAGTAAATAATGTTATTGTCAGTAAGTGGTCTCCTTGAGTTTCAAATGACTTAACACGTAAATATTTCTCTGTCTCCATGGTAATAGTTAGTGACATTATTATTATTATTCACTAAGCTGTTTTTTTCTAATCGGCCAGAGCTAAGCTATTTTGGTTCTGATCAGAATGAAAAATGTGAGATGCTGAAAGTGAAAAGGCTTCTGGTCATTTTGAGCTGGCACTTTCCTTTGCTACAGTATGTGAGGAAAAAAACAAACATTAAAACTTAAATCCAGGGTCAATCCATATCATTTAGGCATTAAAGTACCTGCATATATCACTCCTTTGTTATTCCAGGAGCTATGGTGAGTGCATGTGTATAAATTGTGTGTGTGGAGACAGAGAAAGCGAATTGCGGAATCCAGTGTTTATAACACCAATGTGCCCCTACGGAAGGGCTGTCAGTAAATGTGGGAGCTGATGGAGGAGGACAGGGGTGGAGCAGGGTGGTGGTAGTGTGTGTTTGTGTATGTGTTGGTTTTCATCCAGCTGCATGTGACAGATCAGCTAAGGCTTAAAGGGGGCTTTCAGTGCCTCATCAGTGTCTTTCTCCGTCAAATCTCACTTTCTGACTCCAGTCATTTCGGTTTCTTAGGCTGTAGTTCTGTTTTCAGCGTTTGTGTGTGTGAGTGTGTGTGTGTGTGTTTGTGGTGGCCTGGTAGAAAACACAGTGTTCCCTTCTGAAGTGAGTGTGAGGGGCTCAGCCAGGAGTCACTGGCAGAGCACTGCTATGTTAAACTAATGCCACCCACCACCAGAACATCCCCACATATTACAAGAAGATTTTTCTTTTTCATTTTTCTTCTCTCTCTTTTTTACTTGTTATTACAGGAATGCACTTATTCCTTTCCTCGGTTTTTCTTTGTGGTTCATGTGTTTGTTTAAAGGGTGGTTCATTTGGACAGAATAAGTGGGGCATTGTTATGTGTTTGGGTAAAGGTTCATTTATGAAGGTATCATGCCTGGCTATCATTTAATTCTCTCTAAGATCAACACAATGTCTCTTTCTCTTCATGCGTTGGTTTGAAAAAGTCAAGAGGAACTGCACAATTACCTTCCATGTCGCTGCGTTGCGCCTAAAATATGCAAACATTCGTGTGAACCAGTTGTAGATTTCGTTTAGTGTTAGCTGCTTTTCTGGAGATTCGAGGATTGCCTGGATGAGGAATAGTGACAGAAACAAACATTTACAATTTTGCTCCCTTCACAAAATGATCAATAATTCACAAGAGGCATGCAGCTTTGTGTGTTCTCTTGAGAAAAACACAGACAACAGCAAAGAAAACTGCCTATGTAAAGTGTACTATTTTTAGAAGTTCTCTGTACTTTTTATTCAAAACAGAACATTTGAATATTTGTCTTTTGTGGGCGTAAATGAAGGGCAAGCAAAAACATTTTTGCAGGCAGATTACAGAGCTGCAATTATGGCTGGCTCAGATTAATTTCTGAGATCCCAGATTACTGCGACTGAGCAATAATTGAGTGACCATCTTAAAACAGGTTCATCCTTACTGTTGTGTGAAATGAATTTTGTAATAATCACAGCCACTGAAATGTTTAATCAAATGCCAATTGACATATGTGGCTGTTTTTTTTAATCCTGTAGGCATCCTTGCACTTATTTGAAGATGTTTAATTTTGTCTAGAAATTGACAGAGAAACAAGTGAAATAAAAAATATTTTGTGACCTTCTAAATAGGTGAAGGAGCCTATTTTCTAAATCAGGTAGTTTCAAAGGTCAAAATGCAAAGATCTTACCTGTCGTATTAGTGAGGCATACGTGAAGGGCGGCCTAACGTCTGTATTCATGTAAAACTCTTTGTTCTGACTGATGTCTGTAGACAGGGAACAAACACAAACTGTCTCAACATGGAATAAAATGGTCAGACATCAACAGTAATGTCCTATCAGTAGGTGATAACACTAATTATGACATGATTACATAGCTGTGTATACAGTACATACTGAAACATTATGATAAAGTGGTTATTAAGCAGGACAGATGTGAGTGTGCTTGTGACTATGTGTGTACATCCTGCTTTACCTGGAGAGATGGGCATGTTGTACTTTTCCGAGTAGCGCCGTCGCATGGGGCCCACATTGTGCAGGCTGTTGGCTGTGATGACAGAGTGGGTCTGGGATAGGGGTGTGAGGGGTGCTGTTGGTGTGGTGGGGGTCTGGGGTAGGCTCAGAGGAGGGGATGCCTCAGGGGCCGACTTGGACAATGTGACGTTGGACACCAGGTTAAGCTGAGGAAAGGAATCCAGACCAGGACCAAACAAACAGAAAAACAGAGAGTTAGTCCTCTAATCACCCTTGTGTCTATGATGCCTCGTAGACTATGCATATCTCCTCGCTAATTGCACACGGGCCCTGAGATGATCCATGAATGTTCGCTAAATGTTTGGAAAACAACCCTAGAGCCCCACTCCTCCCCTCTCCACCTCCTCCGCTCTTCACACGCTGCTCTCTCTTCCCTCCCTCTCGTCGTGTCAGGCAGTTTTCTGTTTCACTGCCTTTGTTTAATCTTTTGTCCCTCTTGTCCCCTTTGGACAACTCCCCCCTACCCCCCCCCATCCGTGGCATGGAAACCAGAGAGGGCTGAGCAGTGTAGAGAAGATGGGCGGCCCGAACAGCTCTCAAAGATGACGGTGTGTTTCTCACCTACCGCTGAGCTTCCCTGCTAATAAAGCAGCCAGAGGAAGAAGCCAATCTGGGCTAATCACAAGCTGAAATTGTATTGTGAGGACTCTAATTAACAGCTGCTTAAGCAGGTGATCTGATGATTAGCTACTGTATCTGACTGACCTCCATCATCAGGGCCATGATAGCTACAGTAAGGATCACCTCACACTATTTTCACGAACACCCTTATGTAGAGAACATTTGATTTTACCACTGCAGCCTGAGCGTGCGAATGGGTTGAGTGGACTAAGAAGAAGGAGGGAGTTAAGTAATAATGGCTACAAGGTAAACTAATTATGGCAAGTGCTCTAAAGGTATAGGATGACTTCTAGCAGCTGTGGCAGCTCCAAGCAAAGTGCCAAGCCTCCATACTGGAGCAGCAGTCAAGTGGAAAAGTCAAGCGTGACCTCCTCCTCCATCTATTAATTGGCAAGAAAACTAATGACACATATACATATTCCCACAAAATTGTTCTAATTGCTAATTTGCCGAAGGAGGCCAGTTTCCAAATTAAACATGACTTCGGATTGTGAGAAAAGGAATAAGGACAAAATACAGAGCTAGAGAAAGGAAGAAGAGGACAGCAAGCGCTGGACACATCTTGGAACTCATGTGTTGATTAAGAGGAAACAGATGTCTAATATCTGCTACAAATGGCAGAGAGGTGAGGGTGTTTTTTTTTTTTTTTTTTTATCAACAAACTCATTCAGCCACAGAATTATCAAAGACATTATTTTTAGCAGTCATCACCTACAGGTATTGTAGACATCACATATTTGAGATAGAATTCATATCGCAGCTCTAATACAATATATCAAAGTTTAATTTAATTGAACAAAAACATAGACTTCTCCTTATAATTGACTAGCGCATTCCTCTCACCATTATTGGGATTCTCCCATTTTAATAGATAAGTGTCCAAGTCCCCACAATGTGTATTTACGTTTTGGATGCTGAACTCTGCCTCTCACGCAGAGTCTGCCCAAATGATTTGGATTACTGCAGGGATGCACAAATGTGGACTACATCCTCACCAACAGTAGCAGAAGACGTGTTATTCTAAATCATGAACAAAATAAATCACACTTGGGTTTGCGTGTTTCTGACACAATGCTATCAATAGAATGGGGCTGCAGTGTTGACTTCTCTTCCTGTGGATTAGCAGGCTTTGTTTCATGTTTCATCCATATTCCCTGGCTATAAACACAGAGAGGCTTCAACAATAGGCCAGACAGGCTGGTAATAGCCTTGCCTTTGTTTGCCTCACCATTTGGGCTCACTCCAGTGCGTAGACAAAATGAGACTTCAGACTGAAATTAATTAAATGGTAATTGGTGATCTAATTATACTGGCTTTGACTCTGCAAGCTGCTAAAGAAAATAAACAAAAAGTCCCTCCTTAATTATGTATGGCGTAAAAGGTCAGATTTCTGACAAGAATGCTTAGTGACACTGGGTGCAGACACCCACCCACACACACAGAGGCAAATACAAACACACATACAGTACACTGGCACACACGCCCGCCCGCGCCCGCACGCGTACACACACACACAGTACACTGACACACACACGCATTGCCAATGTGGCACATTTTGTTTTGATCTCCACTCGCCCCCATTCACACCAAGAATAAAATGAATCCTATTCATTTGACGTTGTGCATGCACAGTATCAGTTTGTTTGTCTTTAATTATAACTAAATGTAAACCAGCAGATTCATCTGAGCTGCTTTGCTATGACAGTTGGCTACTTACACATGCCTTTATTATATGCAACAGCACAGAACAGCAGAAAAGCAGAACTATCAATTACTGCAGGAACACAATTGTTTCTTCAGAGTGCCTGAATCTCCAGTCAGCTCTGAGAATACTCATCCCCTATCTACTCAGAAGAGGCTTTCTGGTGCCCTCCTCTTATGCTGCAATTTCCCTAAAGCCTCAGTAGGGCCATGGGCCCTGACCTGTGTAAGTCCAGCACTCAACCAGCCGAAGCCAGACATATTTATCATGGCATTTCATAGCAAGTTGCAGTAGGCAAAGTGGCACAGGAGAATGGGAGTCTATTTATTTGAATAAAAAGCTCTTGCTTGCCCCCTTGAGAGTGTTAACGCTGAGCTCTGACACAGCCATTCTCACAGGCCCCGGGGAGACAGGAGAGGTAGCAAACTCAAGATGCTATCTGCAGCCTCTACCACTTTTCATATACAAATGTCCCCGTGTCAGAGCCCTCGTTTTGCGCTCTAATCTACACAATCAGTGTGTGTGACACATGCAAGGCTTTAACAGACAGCCTATTGTCGTTCAACATCTCCAGGCGCTTTTTGTTGACTGGCTGCGCTCTGTGGAGCGCACATACAGGCTCCGCACATCAATAGCCACCTCTCTGACTGTAAATAAATGATCCAAGCCGCACAGTGTATTCAGAGACAAGACTCCTGCATGTATATTGTGCATCTGTGTGCAGATTCATGCCTCCCAGTAAAATGATCTTTACACATTTGGCTCTGTGAATGAACTGTCATGGAGACTGAAATATGGTGCAGAGGCCCCTTCTTAAACATGACAAAACTGCTCACACACTTAAATGCCATATGTTAAGCCCCTGCCAATACAGCACTGGGATTAAGCATCAGGCTTTATGGCATGACTTATATTGAGAGTGATTAGCATGATGTTTGGGATGTGTCAACAGCATAATGAACTGATCTTCTGTTACATTTCTTTAAAATTGTTGTTCACCTGCAGTACATTTTGGTGAATCACCAGTATAAGCACATTCATTCTAGACATTTCTTTTGTGGTCCTGCAAGATTTTAATTTTGTTATAAAATTACCTTTATTCAGCAGTTCTCACATTGACTTTGATTCCAAGCTCAATTTAAATAACATCTAAGTTAAAACATCTAAAGTATAAGTTAATAAGTTATTTTTTTTATAACTTCATCAAAGATAAGTCACTGTTTAGGCCTAATTTTAATAATAAATCTGAATGGGTAGTGGTGGGTAATCCCTGATGTTAAACCTAATATCAGCATTTACTACTGCCAATATTTTAGAATGACACTTTTTGACATCAGATAGTAACTCAATTAATATTAATTTTATATAATAAATCAATTATTTTCAGTATGTTTTTGAAATAATACACTTTAACAACTTTAATACTTTGCATTAATTGAATTAGTTTCAACAGTTGTATTGGTTTTTTGATTTTTATCACCATGAATGTGCTGTTTGGAAATTAAATGAGGGTTATTTATCATATTTTATGCTATCTGGCAGATAAGAACTTTCTTGTAAAAAGCACTAAAATAAATATAAAATGAAGTATCTATGATTGTTTCATTTTCCGGTGTTTTCTCATCTTTTCTCTCATCCCAAACAGGCAGCCATTCTCTGTTGCTGAGATGGGGGCTGTTACAGAGTCTGCATCCAGTTCATCACAGACACCAAATTGAATCTCAGATGTCAGCAGATGTGGTCCAAACATTATTTACTGCCTCCCTCAAGAGAACAGCTGTTTTTATTTAGCAGATAAATAAGAAGATGGAGGAAGGGATTAATGAATACATGTGTGCCAATTAAGACAGACAAAAGGATGGGGGGGAGGGACAAGAGAGAGACGTATGCTGCTCACCGGCTGTGGGGTGGATTTGGGCTCCGTGGACTTGACATGAAGGTGCGTCATCATCGCTTGCAGACGCTCTTTGTCTTTCGCTAGCTGTAATGAGGAAATGAGGAGAGCATATTACATTTTTTATGAACAAAAGGAAAAACTATTTCTGTACTCTTGGTAATTCCATACATCTCTCTGCAGTGAAGGCATTTTTCCACAACGAGCGTGTTTAAGCAAATCAATCTTTATGCTCTTGGGACCAGCTAATTATTTATTTTCAAAATGCTTTTGGACGCTGTCAACAACTAAGACGATCTAACAACTGTTTCCAGTTCAAGGTTAAAACATACTGCGTCTTGTAGCCAATAACAAGCCCAGGTCCTTTCTACCTGTCTAAAACTAAGCTGCCAGCTTAAATTATGGTGATAGGCTGCATGCAGAGGAAGTCTGTGCCTGATAAACCTTCGTTCCATCCCTCTGGATAATACGCCACCGGAGCGGAAATAACAGCACGTTGGTATGGTGTAATGTTTGACTAACTGAGCTCTCATTGTTTAAGGTTAACATTCTGTAAACCACAACTGTTTTACAGTCATTACCAGTCTTTTTTTTGGGGGGGGGATTATATGGCTAATATGTAAACCACAAGTGAATATTGCATGAAATCTGGAACACATTACATTTGATCCTTGCTGTTATTTGCTTTGCAACTGTAGCAGATGCTAATTAATAAAATTACTGTTTTATTTTTCTCTGTAATAATAATAAATAAGTGCAACCTTACATTAGCAAGAGCGGTCATGTTGCCATTTATCGTCTCACACACACACACATGCACAGGCACGCACACACAGAGTGTGACTCAGTGGCCATACCAAAGCTCCTAATGGAATGACAGTGAACCATGTCTTTTTCCATAAGTGCATTCTTAATGCACACATGCATATTTTTATTTCTCACTGAAATAGACAATTCTATCAGGGACAGAGCATTAAAATCACCGATTACTGCGTCAACAGTTTTCTGCAGTGGGCTAAACTGTTTCTTTAACTCGCTCAACATTGAGCAACTATCCACACTATGCTGCTGAGTCATTTCAAGTGTTTTATTGTTGGTGCCAAATAGTTAAAAGTCATAAATAACTTTAAAACCCAGTAAAATTCAAAATGTAATTATCTTCTCCACTTAGCCCCAGGCCCTTCATATATCTTTTCCTGGCTGTCATGCATACATAACACATTTTTAATGACTGGTTACTTGCAAATGTACAAAATTATTTTACTCTGCCGCCCCCCTCCCTCCGTTAGTGACCCCATGGCTGATATCAGACGGACAGGGAGGGGTTCGGCTCTGGGGAAGTGTCAGGAGAAGACGACACATAAATATTTGGGCCAAAACAAACGCTGAGACAATACCTGCAGCTCCAGCTGTTGTACGACCTGCATTTGCACCCGACACTGGGCCGTGCTCCTGTCGTCCAGGGCATGCTCATTGTTAAGATGCCTGGAAAAACAGAAAACAGGGAACACACAAAAAACTGATGTCAGTTTGACTTTCAACTTCTGCAGCCTTTTAGATTCAAGAAACAAAGTCCTGTGATGTTAGGTTTAATGACAAAATCTGGAAAATGAATAAAGTAAAGAGGACTGAGAATATGTGGTATCATTTAGGTAAACACTATGCAGAACTGCAACATAAAAATAAGAGCATATTGCAAAGCTCTCATGTACAATGACTACAGAACCAGAAGAAATACTTCTTTTAACATACAAGAATGACACTTAATATTTCATGACAGTCATGCCCGTTTCTGCTATAGCTGACAGATAAGAGGAATGATTGAAGAATTTCAGGTTGGACTCCCTTGCTAAATTATGCACCAGTGCCCTAATGCCATTTCTTCTCACTGCAGTTTCCTTTTGCCCAGTTGAATTTGCCCTTTTTTGTTTTTCTGTTCTTTTTGTCATTTAAATGATGAGAATTCAAACAAAGTCAGCCCAAATGCCGAGGACAACAGGACAAGAAGATGGGATCTGTCACAAACTTGAATTATGGATATAATTATGCGTGATTATTTTATACAGGAAAGATGTTCTCTTTTCCTGTACGTTTATAACGTATAATATATCTAAATAAGTAGCTCGCCGGGTAGCGATTTATATAAAATGGTGGAGATAAGGTTCACGAGTGAAGGAAATATGATTGGAGGAATTTTATCAGCCTCTGCATGAATTACTGTTTGAAAATGCTTATGCAGGGGCATTTCATTAATCATTTAATCATAATCCGAGCAGGATGTTTGAACTGATTTCACAAATACCCTTTCATTTCACTACTTCATTATGCTCGCTAATGGATCCAATATATTATATATATCATAAATTATATCACATCTTCGGTGACCATGTAGGTCACTGTCACCAGGCATGTCTGTGTGTGCACACGGCGGCACCGGCAGATGGGAGAGAGGTGTGGAACACGCCTGCCTTTTCGAATGCACTTTTTCTGTCATTTACTGCAAATCAAAACTAGCCAGAGTCAGCCTGTGAAGGCAAAGTGGCAGCACTGACGTGATGATAGCCCAATAAATTTGATGCCATTGCTTTATGTATAGACAACACATTTGTGCATTAAACATCGCACTTGCACTCAGAAAACAGACACACGTGAAAGGGAAGGAAAATTGATGGTGCTCTGCTGTCTGAAATGTGAAGGTTTCTGTTCAGCTGCGGTATTTTCAACCTTGAGGTGAGGTGATTTAAATCTGTATAGGAGATGTGGTCTCCTGCCCGTCCCCCAAATCCCCCCTTCAGGTCTGCCTTTTGTGTTTTGACAATACATTTTTCAACATGACTGTGATGTACATTCAACACTTGAAGTTAATTATTGTGGTGAAGAAGAAATTAAAAAGGCATATTTAAAGCAAGCGTGGGCAATAAGCCCTTTGCTGAAATCAATTCAGACTTCTCTGAGCTTTCCATTTGTTTGACTCAAATAAATGGCCATTTAATTAAGTAGGTCGGAAAATGAAACTGGTAAACATTGCAGGACATCTCACTAAATTTTAAAGAAGAAAATAATAGGTAAAGACGTTTCAACTTCAATTTAACTGGCACAGACTGAATTTTCAATGAAGGGTGGCCTACGTGAGCAGCTTTGGAATTTCTCTGTTCATAGGAGACATGTGCCCTGCTTCTTTTCATCCTTTGTTACATTCCACTTTATTTCTTCTAATGACATGGAGAGTCACAGTGCATAATTAATAGGAAATGAAATATTCAAATGGCCCTAATGCAGCCTTGAGAGAAGTGTCTGGACACGGGAGCAGGGGATACGGGGAGCTGACATCGAGAGAGACTATAAACGTTGGCATGTGTCACTTTCTGGACTTCAAATGAAGCCTCTTTTAAAAGCTATCTGGCACGACGACAGTCCCTAATGTAAACTGCCACAATAAAACAAGTTAAATAGACGTTCCTGTAACAGTCAGACTTTTACATATCGGTTAGTTTGCCTACAATTTTTTTTCTTTGCAGTTTCTAATTATATAGACTGGACCCAGAGCTTAAGGCTGTCTCTGAGGAAGGTTTATCTTCTTCACTCCTGGGTGGAATTTAAATTAAATGCACACATCGTTACAGTAGTATTTACATTTAAAATGCATTGAAATTTTTTTCATTCATTTTTGATGTTTAAAATTATTTTAACTCTTATCACAGATCCTAAATTTTAGAATTTACCCCAAACATATTAAAATTTTTTGTTTCACACCCTTACAATCACATTTGCCACGATGTTTGGAGGTGTGTGTTTTTGTGGTTTCAGCAGACAGACAGTGCAGCACTAGAGGGCACTGCAGTGTTTCACTGGCTCTGACCTCTAACTGGACACTCAAGAGAAGGGTCCTGACCCGCATAAAAACACCAGGCTCCACTCGGAGCCAACCCCACCCTTCTGTGTGCTGAACCCGAAAACAGGAACAGGGATTTGCTGCTTTGTATTTATCAAGATAGTGCGTGTAGGTATGTAATGTTTTCTTTAAAAGATAGAATAAATACACACACAGTTTAAAACAACATTTCAGTCCCGTGTTAGTTGTTGCTGTTGGCATGTGGAGCTGAAATCTGGTTGACGTTAGAGTCCTCCTCACCTTTCTTTCTCTCTGGTACACAGTACAGTGTGTTCTGCTGACTACACATTCACAGACACAGAGACACACACACACTTACAGACACATACACTCACATACCTCATATTTTCATACTTTCAACATTTCTCCCAACCTTAGAAGGCTTTTGTAAGAGCATTATTTTGTGTGATGTATTCTTTGTTTTTATTTTTGATTCTTTTTGGAGGCCTGCAGTATCAGTTGCCGGGCTTCATGTGGAAGTGCTTAAGGGTTTGAGAGTTAACACCTTGGTGAGCTGCTCGCACTCTTGCCTGCTGTTAAACAAAGGCAGCTTTGTGGAGACTCTCCCCAAATGTTTTCTTAACATGTTCCAAGCAGTTTGAGCAGGCAACTAAAGTAAACAAGATGTTGCCATGATAAAAACACTTGTAAAAACATAGCAGAGTGCACTTAGAGACTTTCTGAGGCAGAGCTGTACCGGCACACTGAATTTAATTCCCCCCTCTTCTATAAACAAAGGGTGAGGCAATGTCAGAATACAATAAATAGTGATGGATTTAAGGGGGCACTCCCAAAGCTGAAATATGTGTGCCTATGTTTTTAAGTATGTGTGTGTGTGGGATACTTGGTTTAATAACACAGAATCACAGGATGTTTATTAAATCAAAATAAAAATATGTAACTGCCTCTTTTTCCGCTTGCACAGAAAGTGTACTGTACAATCTGGAGCGACAAGCTTTTCAAATGTGAACTCCGCTCCAAGTGGATTTCTGTAAACCGTCAAAATAGGATTCAAAATGTTGACAAAGATGGTGAAAACTTCCAGCAGCCAATGAAGCGGCTCTCTGCAGCAACGTTCTCTCTGGTGTCTGTAAGAAAACTGTGTGCTCACTGAGTGCTTGTTTCAGGATAATGGAATTGTGTCATATCTTGTTTTAGGTGCGACTAATCCGGGGTGACAGTGAGCCATTGATCTGCTGCCACGACGCAGATGTTTTCATGCTCTGTGTAACCATGGCACTGTTATGTGTTGGATTACCTAGAGCACACTGCACACAAGCTTGATTGGTAAAACAGCGGTCTGACTCAGATGAATTGTTGTGCAAAACAAAGGCCACTGTCAGACTGGACAGAGTTAAACCTGGTACCCCGTTCACACCGGAAAGATGCAACACACCAGGCGATGTTGACTTAGCTGCACAACTGCATATATGATTTAATTTAACATGGTGCTGGGGTGTGTGCTTTAAATAAAAGAAACTATACTGCCAACTTAAGGAAGTAAGGGTGGGGTGTGGGTTCGGGGGGAGGCAAACAGACTTCTAAAATATTGAAAAAAGCTGAGCAAGGCAGTCAAAGGCACACACTCCTGTCCAATGACAAGGGCAGACATGCAGAGCACCCTGTGGGCTCCCACAGATAAACATTTTACTGTTGTTTGTTTGGGAAAAACTGCCCCTGTCACCATGGGGATTGCACTTACCACAGGAATTAGAGGCCCATACCGTTCTCAGAAGGAGACCCCTGCCACAGTACCCTTGTCAAGAGAGAGCGCCAGCCCAGGCACTAGCACTCAAGAATAACAACCAGCTACACCTGTAGTGCGCCCGAGTTCCTGGGGTTCACCAAACGTGTAATTGACCCAATACAAGGACAACAAATCACAAACTGTGATAGAAATGCATCACCTGTGACTTGGACTTACTTGAGGAATGACTGAAAATCATCAAAGACAGCCTCACATCCAGGCCACTTGCAGACACCATGACCATAGAGAGGGTGACTGTGGGGAGAGGGCTCTTCTAGCGTGGGTCTGAAAGAAAATTTGACAGAAAGAGACACTAAAAGTTAAATTCAACGCAGCTATACTTTAACACAAATACACTTTATGTACCCAGCGTGTGGTCAGTTAACCTGACAAGATCAAGGACGATGGTGCCTGGTTAACTGCTCCTAGTGTGTACTCTATGTTGTTTGCACATGGAAATCTTGACTTTTACATGATCTCTGAACCTTGCACTGTGCCTTGCACCTGTATGATCCCTGCTTACTCTTTTCTTTAAAAGAGGGGACTCATGTCGAGAAAAAAACAACCAAATCAATATGTAATTATATTGTATCACTGTTGCAGTTCGCTTTGATCAAGACTGCTAGGGGGGCTCCCTCAGCCACTGCTGTTCGTGCGCTGCCTGCTGCATCACATCCCAGAGTGTACCTTGAGGTCTCTGTACCACAGCACAAAAACCCCCAAAAGCATCAGACACTTTCACGCTGTGCACAAACTGTAAACATCCCAGCCTGGTATCAATTTATCTACTGACCAAAGCGTGTCACCGGGGGGCTGACAAGCACGAATCTATGGGGAGCGTATGGCTTCGTACAATCAGTCTAAATAGCAGGAACATCCCTGAAAAACAAACTCTACAACATCTTCCATATGGCGAGAGGCGTGGAACCACAGCTAACCACAATGAGCGCTGAGAGAAAAGGGCCTGTGTGGAGTCAGTGTCTGCTAAGAGAGCGAGACAGGCAGCCATATGGACACAGGCACTATACAAGACACACAACTTTCAGCTACAAGAGCCTGGGGGACTGGCCTATATCGCTAACACCTGTGCTTCTGGTGGCTCGTGAGCACAACTCTGCTGCTGCTGTTTCTCCTCCACTGTGAGCCCTGCTCTCTAAGACAACGGGCCGAATAGGGAGATTCATTACACCACAAACTGTTGGTGTTGCCATATGGGAATAACTCCAGCCATTAAAATCTCATTCATATACATAGATTCAGTAAGAGATAATGTCTAATTCTTCTACTTCAGGGGATGTCTTTAAGGATAGATAGAAAAAAGAAATACTGGAAATAATAAAATCTTGTGTTACTTAGCCAACCATCTATCTCCTATAATTTAAAAATTTATGTAAAAACGAATTAGTAAAAAAAAAAGGAATCTAACAGTGGCGTGCCAATTTTGCAGGATTAAACAATCTGATGTTCAGATTAAAATCTCATTTGTATCAATGTTAGTAAAGCTGTACCTCAAGTAGGAAAATTTTAAAGGTCGTCATAGGTTTCCTTGTGTTATAATTACTTGCTTAAGAGTTCACATTGTTCATAACATGTGATAATTGCATTGCAATTAGGAGGCAGTCAAGCATTCATGAATGTGGTTAGCAGCTTTTTTTCCTCCCTCTTTCAAAAGTCAGAATTTTTTTTATTCAATTATGAATTATGCATTCACATTAAGAGCTCTGTTTTGATACAGCTAATAAATACATGGCGGAAGACCTGTTATAATGAGTTTTTAACAAGGAAATGTGTGGACTGGTGAAGGTAACGCCGGTTTTTAATTTAAAGAGATCCTTTTTTAATTCTTTGTGAGCAGGCTTGTTGGTTAATTCTGTATTAATAAGATATTGAAATGTGGAGAGCGCAGGGAATCAGTGAGCACAAAGCGCTGTGAGGGGCTGGCGGCAGAAGAGCCCTTTTAAACGGTGGATGGCTAAACAGTAGTAAATGACAGAATTTACACCAAATGAGCTACATTAGTGTAACAGGAGAAGAGCGTAGGATTCATGGGGTTTTCTCCCATTTGAGAACATGTTCAGGAAAAAAAAAAAGGCTTGGCTGTTCCCTTTGTTGCGTTAAATTTGACTTGCACCCACGACAGATCTGTCAGGATGTTATTATTGTCAGGCAGCCTGAGGGAAGAACACTTTAATGATCTTGTAACATAGATGAGGAAAACCGTGTTATCAGATTCCTTTAGAGGAGAAGGAACATTACAGAGCCTATACACCCCCAACACAAAGTGTGAGGACCTTCCAGGTGTTGTGTAGAAGAGGCTTGAAGACTTCGACAGCTGGTAGCCAGTTGTTTGCTAGTTTACTTATTTTTGTGAGATCCTTTGGGCCAAAAACAAGACATGATCTATGATATCATGTGCTGATGGACTCGATCTATCAGCAGCAGTAAAAAGACTGATGTCCACCGTGCTAGGCCAGAATCTGGCCACAGTGTGTGTGAAGCCAGTCACAACACTCTCCTTCACTGTTGGTACTAATGTTAGCCTATTCCCTTGTGTTCTACCCCTCCACCCTCCATCCATAACAGCTTCCCTCCCTATTTTAGCTCTCTAGGCATTATAAGCTATTCTTTCCTACCATATTCTTTGTGCCACTGCATGCCTAACCCTAAATGATTTAATTATCATTTTTTTCCTGGTGTAAGACAAATGAAAGGCAAGAAAGAGATGGTAGCGCTGTGCCAAATCTGATTATTTATCTCTTTAACAGATTGCTGTGTTACAGTCCCAGAGCTGTGGTTACTGATGGTTGTTGGGAAGTAAAGTGGGCCAAGCGCTTTGTGAGGATGCGCCCCCTTACAAAGCTGATGCAGCACTGTATTGGGAATTTGTGTCAGATACAGATCAGGCGCGTTTCATTTAAATAAGCAAATCATTGAATAAAGATGACCTGGCTCACAGGGGTATATCTCTATCTATTCATCACAGTTCCTGAGCTGGGAAACAACACTGGATGACAGATTGAGTGGCTCAGGCCCTGGTTATATCAGAGATGTTATTTAGACAAACAAAAATCCCAGTCTGCTTTGCCAGAGTGTTCTTTGAGACAACTAAAAGCAGGAACACGTGCCTGGTCTTCGATGTGTCAAGCCCGCAGTGATTGAATTTCTCCTCCTTCCTTAAGACGGAAGTGCAAAGCCGGTGAGTGATTCCTGTGGATGCACTTAAGGTTTTAGTTGCAGGCGTCGTTGTGCCTGGGCAGATTTTATATGACACATGAAACTAACTACATGGTACTTAGGGCCTGCTGTAAACCAATCTGAAGCCAGTCGGGAAAACAGGCCCATCAGCAGAGAGGCTTGTTTCTGTTGCATGACAAAAGGACTTGCAAAACCGCATCAATTAAAAGTTCATTTAGTTCAGCGCTGGGAGGATGAGTGGATGCTCTCTATTTACGCCCAGGCCGGCCCAGCCCATTATCTTCAACCTGATTATTCAAATCCCTGGATTATAACACAGACGTTTTCTCAGAGCCTTGCTTAGAATAATCATACTTAATAATATTTCATTTCTCTTCCCATGGAGTCTGATTAGAATTGAGTCTGCATCATGAAAAGAGAGAAAAAATGCTCTTGATAGTTGCAAGATTTAAGTGTTCCAAAATTAACACAAAAAAAGCATAATTGGTTTTGTAAATCTAAATTAGCATCATTCAGCATTTATTAAGGGTGTTCACTATGTATCAGTCATCTACTCTTAGTATATAATTGCACTTATGAAACTCTGTATAGGTAATCCACAACTTCCTGGAGCAGATGGGCTGGATGACAATCACCTGCTCGGTTTTCTGACAGATCTAAGATATTGCAAGAATATTCAGACTGAGACTGCCTTCTTCACTTAAGCTTGTGTTAAACTGCTGTTGACATCTTCTTTAATCTCTGACAGTCAGTGTGAGGCTGAGGGGCTGCCAGTTCTTGCGTTATGTCTTCTCCGATGTTTCATGGAGCCCTCAGCTGAAGCTGGTTCTTGCCTTTTCCTGCCATTGATGCTCACCTTGTTTTCCTGCTTGCGACACTGTGTGATGGAGTCAGTGAGTCAATACCCTCCCCTGTGATTTGTCTTTAACTACACAAAAACCAGACATCCAGCCAGACACTGTAGGAAGGATTGGGAGCCTGTGGATACTGTCAACTGTGTGAGCAACTAACGCCCATTTTTTAAATTTTATTTTTACCCAGTGTCTGTGCTGCAAGATAACTTTGAAACACTTTGAAGCGGATAAGTCTGTACAGGTAATGTGTCATGAATCTATTTAAAACTGATACTACTTGAAAAGAAATAGTTGCTTTTCGTTTATATCGCTCCATCAGTGAATTTCCTCTTGGTGTCACTCAGATCCTCTCTACAACTCAGCTGTGATCCTCCCTCACTAGCAGCCCCTCTTTACCTCCAACGGCCTGCTGGTTTACTCTGCTTAAACATGTTTTCATTGGCATTGCTTTTATAATGATGCATAGGTTTTGATCACTGCAACACAAGTCAGATGTTATGCAGTGAGCACTCGGTGCCTGGAGGCTCCTTACTAGCAGTTCAAAGATCAGGCTTTGGTGCAAGAAAACAAGCAAATGTGTAAGATGCCAAATTAATTCCTTACTTAAAGACGCACACACAGAGACACACAAACAGACAAGAGCTCTGAAAGCAAATGTCTTTCACAGGAAATTCATCCGTATTTTGAAAATATGATACACCCTGTTTGTTTTTTCTATCACAGAGTAGCTTGTTGTCTTTTAAAAAATGAACTGAACTGACAGGTTTACTCTGCACGTCAATGCGTTCCTTGCGCACACACAAAAAAAATTCTCTTTATGAAATGACATAGATAACCTAAATGTTCCCAAGGAAATGCAATTTAAGTCACAGCTGCACTCCTCAATGTGCAACTGAAAAAATAGCAGGACAGAGTCAATGGCCTGGCCCATCATTAAAAGTGTTCCTGTGAAATTCCCAACTACATCCAATCACAAAGAAATGTAACTGTGTTGGGCTTAATAAAAATAATACTTACAAACTATAAATTAATCATCATCTCTGAGCAAACCCTGTGGGGACATGTCCATCAAGTGAGCCCCGGTGAGAAATACTAAATTGGAATACATGGCGCAGAGGCCCACTGTTTGGTTAAGGGAAGGATGACAATGAAGACAGTTACACCAGTTTAATTATCAGTTGTAGGTACAAATAGTTTAAAGAACAGGTCTTTGGAAAACTACTGTTGTATAAAGGCGTTAGCTCAAACAATTTTGGGCTTGTATGTCTTCACTGATCCGTGTTCTCTTTGTGAGGGAATATAAAGGATGTAAGACACATTCAAATAAGAGAAAAGAAAACAAAAATGATTAAAAAAACATTTTACAGATGAAAAGACTCACCCATCTCTCTTGTGACTCATGTACTGCCCATTGGTGGAAGCATGCTGGTTGAGCAGTGGGTTCTTTGGCGGTGCCGGAGAGGACAGGTCAAGGCCCCGGTGGCCGTTGTTGCTGCCGTTGCTGTGCTCCTCCTTCACATGAGCATTTGTCACTTCCTTCCATAGTTGCTGCAGCTCTGCTGGAATCATGGCTGAGACAAACAAATTGGATAATTAAATCAATTAGGAGCTAATCCAACTCTCTTCTTCATCACTTAATTAAATCAAAGCGTCTGTAAACAAAGCTGAGTATTAATTAGAAAATATTCCACTACAGGGTAATGCACTGAAAGCTCTTGCCTCCCCGCTTCTCTCTGCCACCTCCTTCTCTCCCTCCCATTTTTCCTGTGATCTGAAGCGTGTTTGTATACACAAATCCCTGGCATTCACGCAAATTTCATGCCCAGAGTAAATAATTAACATCCAGACAAGGCATGAAATCTGAATAATCACCATCATTTTGTCTCAACAACAGAGATGTGCAGAACACACACAACAAAAAGTTTACAATGGCAACACTAGAAAACATCCCACCCCTGCCTCCTTGAGAAACAGGACCCTGGGGTAATATTCTCAAAAGCGCATTAATGTGCAAAATACTTAAAGCTCTGCACCGCCTCCAATTGACACAGAAGACTTAAACCTCATTTAACAAGTCAAGCACACTGCAGTTCACAGAACCCTTTGAAAAAAAAAAATCCCTTGAAGACAGAAGACATTTTTCTGTGAGATGGAAACTCATCTATGGAGTGCGTGCATTTTTCTCTGCCTATGAATGACAGCGATCCCAACACCCAGGGCCAGAGTGGGGATGAAGAAGGATAATGCTGTGTTTGTGCACCCCACTTTCCATGTCTGACAGAAGAAAGCCTTTGTTTGCACACAGTATATATGTGTCCATCTACGGTGTGTCTGTTACTGTGCCAGAGAAGTCTGCTTTCACTTGACACAAATGAGGATGAAGCTGATATGTAAAATAAGATTAATCCTCATGGGTGCAGAATCTGTGGCGATTTGTATTTTCATTCAAACACAGTGCATCTGGGTAACCCTGATTTTAATAGCGTAGTGAAAGATCTAAAGGCACAATATGTGTGGATTTGTATTGAACATTGAAATCTTGCTTAAATAAGCCAAATGTTTTAGGCATGGTGAAAGAAGCCCTCGGATTTGTGGTGAATTCAACCACAGAGCAAATGGGCAAGACCACTCGTTTAACATTACAATTAATTAAATCCATTCTCAAAATGAGTACTGGCAAATGAAAGATGATTTGCACGTGCTTATCTACTAGGGTTTATATTCTCCCCCCCACCACTCCCCGTTTCTCATCACCAGCTCTATAGATACCAGAAGTGCTCCTTTCAAGCTCCAGATTGTAATACATTGTGTGCAAAATGCTTAGTCTTAATTTATTCCTGTTGTGGAAAATAACTGTGAGGTGAAGATCTCAATACGATCAGCAAAAATATTTTTAATTTGATAAGCTACTAAAGATTTTAATTATGCTGGTAATGGAGAACATTGGCCTAATGAGGCGGAGAACTCCAGAGAGACGCAGAGGCTAAGAACTGTGAAATGAGTCTGATAGGATTGCTGTAAATTCACACTAGATAGTTTGCATATCAAAGAGCAGGAAATGATTGCAGGACAAATCAATAACCTTTTCACGTTCCAAGTAGCGTCTTTCCTCATTGGAATATTTCAACACGCTCGCTCTATTCTGCCTGCCTGTATTCTCACTTATTCTCTTCAATGCCTTGATGTGCCCTAATCGAAGTGCACATCCATGACAGGCTAAACACGCTTAATATTGGGGCCTGTGTTGTAGCATGCTAATCCAATGCTTGCTGATTTTTCAGTTGCATTATCAAAGGATCCATTGTTGTTTTGATGATATGAAAAGACTTTAGAGCTAAAGTTGTTTCTTTTTTTTTTTTTCTGTTGTGGCTGGTTTGGAAAGGGAAGGTCAGTGGTGATGCGAGTGTCCTGCGCTCCAACAGCGGGAACAATCATTTTCCCCCCACTTGGTGCCCGGTGACAATGGGCGATGTATTTTTAGCCGATGCGCTTGACAGAGCGTCCCACACTGGCTCAATTACCCAGCAGTCCTGGTGACCCCGACACCACTGTTTACTCAGATGAAACCGCAGCGGATAGACCGCTCTGATGAGAGGGGTAACGGAGTGGGACCAAGCTGTCTCTTTCTGGATCTAGTGTGTGGCTTTATTGCTTTCTGTTCGCCTTTTCCCTCTTGCGTCTCCTATCTAACCCTAACCTCTTCAAATAACAGCTATGGCTCATGATTCCACATAAATGACAATAAAATATCATCAGACAAATGTCCCAGCTGGTATTATATTTTGTGTTTGGGCAAAATCCATTGAGTGTCTCTCCATCTGATTACAGTGGGACACATAATGACATTGATTTGTAAATCCTCTTTCTTGGGTCCCTGGTTTGGCCATCCTTTAAATGCCCGATTGGTTTATCTTTCCTCTTTCCATTTTTCAACACAACTATTCCACTCATTACGGCTGGGAAATAGAGACAAGCACTTTAAAAAATGTATGTTGTTGGGACACTTGATTGATCACCGGCTTCCCAACTCAATTTTACCTCTGCAGGTAGCTCTGGCATCGAGACAGGCCGAGCTCTTCAACCTTTTCCTGTCCTTGTCCCCCTGTACCCAGGTGACCATGTTCAAGCAAGCAGAAAGTTGATTTAAGGTTCATAATGACATCAGTTGCAGGCCATCATCCCCCAAATAAAAAATGGCCCCTGGTGCTCCGGGCTCTTTAAACTGAGCTGTTACTTCTCACACACAGTGCCGGTGCCATGGGGGGACAGTGACATCGCCATTAGTTTATTGTTCCGTCAGGCTGGGACCTTTACTGCACCCCTGTTTATGTTGCCGTAATCACTGGCCTGCTGATATGCACCCCTTAGATCTGAAATATGTCCTGTCCTAATGCTGCAGGAGCTATTACCAGTAGCCCACTGCTGGATGTATCAATCACTGACAGGTCAGCTGCATTACCCACTGCTGTCCCTGATGTGCTGCTGTTCCTAGAGCACTTCATGGCTCGCCACATTCTTTGCTTTCATATTACCGACAAATTTGTCTTGTCACTGTCCCACTGGCCTCTCCTAGACAGCTTAAATGATGTTGTGCAGCTACAAGAACTCACTCCCTTGCAGAGCAACCTGAAAGCGTGAGGGGCCCTTTTAGCCAGGATGTGCCAGCCACCTTCTGTGACACTCACATACACCAACACATGCATAAACATGCAAACACACAAAACACCTGAACAGCATGAACTTGAGCCACAGTGACTTTCAGGTCAAGAGGACAGATTCTTTTGTGATGGGGGGGTAGGGGAGGGATGGATGTATCAAATTTATATTTATGAGAGTTACATCCTACCCAAACACATTGTTATAATTTATAACAGATACCGTCTGGCCGCTTCCAAGACTTTGAACATTAATGTCAAAAGAATTTACAGCGAGAGAAACAAATTAGACTCCAGATAATGTGAGCAATTGTTTTTCACTCAAAACTGCTATCTACTCATTTATACTTAATTAGCCCTATCAAACTATCAAATACATTCCTTTAGTTCATCATTTTGGCTGACTAAATGACTCTAATCTGTCTCAGACAACAGTGTGATAAAACAGGAAACACAGGATATAAAATGAGTTGTAAACTGCAACAAAGCATGCAAACATTCTTCTTTACCTACTCTGTTACAGTGACCTATAACTTGAAAACCTTTATTTTTCCATTTGTCTCAGTACATGAAAAAAGGCATACACTTGATTGTATGTGATATTGATATGTCTATTTCGTAATGAAGGAAATCAAAATCATCAGTTAAAAAGTCATGCTAATTTACTGCTTCCAAGTTTGGATCCTTAAGCACGGACTCAAAAAGACTACATCAACTCATTATTTCGAACACACTGCTAACTGCTAGCTGAATGTTGCAGATTAGATCTGAGCACCATAGGCCTGGCCTACTGAAGCATGAAAGAGTTTAGTGATGTGGAAAACAGAAAGGTCATCAATAACTTCAAACAGTCAAGCAGAAAATGTGTAGAATAGGAAGACAAACTGGGGCCCTAAAGCCCTAGCCTAAGTGTTGTAACAGCTGCTAGAGGCACAAAGTTAACCATCAATGAATTGGAAGAGCAGACTAACCAGGTCTGACTGGTTGTAACAAACAGAAACAATAAAACGAATTGTAAATCGGGAGATTCAGTTCCTCATCTTGAAATATATGCAAACACCACTGCATAGAAATGATGCTTTCAGTTTTGAGTCTAGTTCGTGTCAGTACATCACTGAGAAGAGTGGAGAGAGGAGATGGAGAGTTTCTCAAAAAAATAAAAACCACAACTAATTTTTAAGAAAGAATTTCAAAATAAGAACGTTTCCTGTTTTTCTACTGCAATTTCACTGTCCATCTGTTACTGTCCATCTGATACAAAAACAGAGAGAAATTATGGGACATTTACATATATTCAAATAATAACGTAATTCACTATTTTAAGAAACCAAGCAGACGGAATATAATGTATCAAAAAATGAAAAGGTGACACTAATATAAATTCAATTCATCTATCTCCAGAGAAGATGTGATGCCTTGGAGGTATTTGATGATCACACAGTATAAACAGACACTGTTGTGAAATCCATCAAAAGTACAGTACCCACCATATCACCCGTATAATGCTTTACTTAAGGGGTGTGTGAGTGTTTGCCAGACATCTGACACACAGCAATTCAGCAAAGCACACTCACAACACAGCAGCGCTCCACGCCTGTGCCCATGGCAATCGTCTGCGAGCGGATGAGTGATTCCATAACCAGTCCAAACAATAACACCACTGTACAAACCGTGTTTGTGTTTGCCTATTACCTAAGCACCCCCCAAAGCCCTCCCGTTTTTATCGCCCTTATCTTGTTATTTCAAAACTGTTTGTCTAAGCTGGGAATGAATAGTCGATGTCATGTTCTAAAACCCTTATGACGGTGTCTTTGTCGCAAGGGGACCACTCCTTAACAAAATATTAAAGAATAAATAAAGACATAAACTTCCTGGCCAAACAACAAGTATTGACTCCCTATCAAGTAACAGGCGGTTTCACAATGATAAGTTCACTGGCAGTTTAGGAACAATAGATCCCGTCTTCCACCAGACTGACGGCAGCTGCCACTAGGATGCCAATCACAGACACAGGGCAAAGAGTTGAAGGACAAAGCATGGAGGAAAAACTCTCTTTGCTGCTGAGCAGTCACATGTTTTACTTCTACTGTCTGGGATATAATAAACCAAGCAGAGCGGAATCACACTGCAGCGTTTCAGTAAACAGCAGACTGTCCCGGACTAGAGATATATGATGCCATTTAGTTAGAGAAGTGTTGAGAGAGGATTAACAGCAGGTGTGTCCTGAGTAAGTGAAACCACAGTATGTGGTTACATACTTAAGTGGTGGATTGTTCATTTTGACTAAGCAAATTTGTATAGTTATTGTAGCATGCCATTTACAGTGGCAGATCAAACTTCTTTAATAATAATACAGTGATACACCTACACTACCAGAAATAGATTGTTTGCTAAAAGTCAATTGCAATAGCTCTGCTTCTGACAGTAAGTCAAAATAAAGTTTATATTTTTGAATGCCCATAGGAATATTATGCTTAGAACAAAGCTCCCTATAGTTCATTCCAAGATTAGGATTGCCTCTCTGCCAGAAATGCTTCTCTCAGAGCTGTGTCATGACATTAAAATCCTGTGGAACTACATTCATGAGGATCTTTAAAGGCACAAATAAAGGTTACTGTACCTTGTTACAGCTGATTAAAATCCTATATATTATACAGGAATTTGAATATATTGTAATCATTTTGTAAGCAGAATCATCGTTACTATAAAAACATAGTCACCAGCTATGTTCAGGGAAAAGCTCCCATAATAACAGGTGAAGGAAATCAACTGACCAATGGGGGATTTTAACAGAAGGCCCGGATCATCTGATACAGTGTAACAATAAACAGATATAACAGCATAAGCCCAATCACCATTGTTTTTGTCTTATAACCCAGACGCTATATTTACTCAACAGCAGGTCAGATCTCCACTTTCCATTAAACTAACAAACTTGAGCACTTGTAAAAATATTGGAGTAAGAAGAGATTTTCCCTGGTCACAGATTTGTTGCAGTGTTTTATTACGACAAAATGCTTCTATTGAGCAACAGTGGACTGAAGAACAACAAGTGCTGTAGTTTAGTAGTTCTTTACAATGCAGCGATATTAGGTACTGACCCTGAGTGAGGGAGTGCATTGGCAGGCCGGGCTGTCCAGGCTGGATGGTGAGCAGCCCTTGCCTCTGAAGGTTGAGCAGATGCTGCTGCTGGACCTGCTGGACCTGCAGGAGCTGCTGCTGGAAGGCCAACTGCTGTGCTGACACCTGCTGCTGATGGCACATAAACACACACGCAAAGATACACGCACACACACACACAAAGATAGAGAGGCACACCATCAGCAAACATGCGTACAGTATATAGAAGCATAACAGCTAGTGCAAACATGTAAAGCTGAATTTCAGGTTAGTACATTACTGGGGATGTGTGTCGCTGAAGAAAAAAACATTTTAAGTTCACCAGAGTTCATAGTTCATGTTGTAAAATTAAACAGTCTACAACAACATGCTCATTCTTACAAAAACATGTTTAATGGATTTCATGTGTGCTAGCACACACAATAGCACGGTGTAATTTTCATAAATTTTGCCCTTAGTGTGGGTTTGTCTGGGACCACTTAAGACAGGTAGACTATACATCTCTCTCTCTCTTAATTAACGAGGAGTCGGGAGGCAAATGACAAACAATGAAACAACATAGTTAATCATTCATAATAAGAGCCACAGGAATTTAATTACAGCCATTCATAATTCAGCAAACAACGTGTGACTAAATCAAAGTGCTTAATAACCACCCTAGCAACTCGCACAACTCTCCCAGGCATGGTGCGGTGCTCAGGGATACACTCTTCCCCCAAACAGCGCAGCAAGTGTGTTCAATCACACAGTGTGGACTGACTGAGAGATAGCCGTTTTGTTGATTTAACTGTGCAAGAACAGTTTCATCAATAAAAATTTAATGAAATGGTGGTATCTCTTTACTGACTGTAGGAGCGGGGGAGTTTTTGGCTCTGAGAAGTGAAACGTGTGAACTTTGATCGGTTGAAAAAGTGATATGAGAAAGCAGGAGAAAATGGATTTGAGAAAATGACGGACAAAGTCAGAATAACAAATAAAAGGAAATTATCTAATATCCCCAATCTCCTATGAGTCAAAACAAATGAGAGATGCTATTTAGATAACAGGGGCACAGAGGAGAGAGATGACTTTTAACCCTTTCATCAATTCCTGCTCTCAATAAAGCCACTGACCAAAATGTCTGTTACACATTAAACAACATCTATCTGGACACCTTCTGTAGTTTTTAACAGACAAGGATACAATAAGCATGCCCGAGACTCAACAGGATACTAGGATTGTTTATGAGTATACAAGGCCAGTTGTCAAGCAGGTGGGAGGAGAGGAGGGGGCACTAAAAGCAATGCCGGGACTGCCAAGCTGTGCACCACACCCTGTTACCAAACACAGGATACACCACTTTGTTTACTTCTCACAATTGAGCGCATACAAAAAAGGTCTCGGTGAAACGCGGCTCTCAGGTCACTTGCTGGCGGCTCTGAAACCACTGAAACAGCCAGATAAAACGTGTCCCCTCCACCCATCCCCATTCGGCTTGTCAAAAGGGTCTAGCGGCCTTCCTTTCCTTTCCTCTCCCTCCCTCCTACCCCACACCCAGCCTGCTGCTCCTGCCCTGCTCCGCTAAAAATAAAGTCCTGGGCAGCACTGGTCTATTACAGCAAGCAGGGTCGTCTCGTTGGATCAATCAGGTGAAGAAGCTTCTTTGACAGTGGTAGCGCCGGGTTATAATTGAGGAGTAACTATTCATTTGCAGGGTTGTTTCTGATGTAAGTGAAATAGAGAGAGACATATGACAGAGCTTTTTGGTGAAATTTGGGCTGCACATACTTTTTACCCCCTCGGTCCGTTCTCCAGCTCCTCCCTGACAGCCTGAGACAAAGATAATAGTGCAAAGGGGAGTGGGAGTTCACAAGGAACAATGTCTTTCATCAAAATGCTAAATAAATAGGGGGTGGCTTTTCTGGAAAAAAGGAAGAAAGAAAAATCAAGTATTGCAAATGAATTTAACTCTCTCTTCTGGTCCCATCAGCTGACAGGAGCTCCTGTGCGCTCCCAGCATGCAGACACATTAAAAACCCCAGGCCCAATAGACCAAATAAGAGGTTAACAAGAAGTGGCACAAGGGAGAGAAAAATACAGTCCCTGACAAATGATAAAGAGTGGCACTGGCAGGCCTTTATTGTCAAGCTTCAAATATAAAGTTAAAGATCTTTGAAAAACTAAATTTTGATGTCTTTAAAATAAAAGAGGCACAAAGCAACAACGGGGGGTTATTGTCTGGCAGCCACAGGGGAGTCACTGCATAATTCTTATTCTGTCTTTTGATGGCTGCTCGAAATGCGAGTGAAAAAAGAGAGAGCATTGGGGAGAGAAAGAAAACATCAGCAGAGGGGGAGAGCCTCTCGAGGCTGCATCTATTTCCTGTGATCATACATAATATGCTTCAAAAGTTGTTTTTTCTTTTATTCTTATGCTCCATTCAACTGATCAATTGCACCTCCTTGTACACCCCCCCCCTCGTCCCCCCTCTTTTCTCCCTTGCTCCTCTAGTGTTTACATCAGATGCGACTTGGTGACAGGCCCTATCTGAGGCCGAGGAGCTCTGCTGTCATGTTGATTTATGGGAGCATCACGCCACAACTTGTCCAAACTGAAGCCCGCAGTTCATTAATTAGGGAGCTACGACTTTGAAGTTGGGAGCTTCGACAGCACATGGACGTGCGACTCCGAGCATGTGTGGATGTGTGTGCGTGCGCCTGCTTTTAACACTGGGCTTAATTTTCTATGCTTCCTCTGCTCTCCAAACATGGAACTCAATGGGGACAAGAGAAGAAATTCCCAGATTGTCTTTGAACTTCTTCTGACCGCACAATAATAATTTGCTTTGTCCACAGCGATGCCTGTATCCGCCAGTCATTAACACGCATTAAGCTGCTGCCTATGAGCAAGCTCTGCCGTACTAGAGGGAGCAAAGGAGAGAGACAGAGAGCGAGAAAGATGGAGAGAGAGAGAGAGAGAGAGAGAGAGAGAGAGAGAGAGAGAGAGAGAGAGAGAGAGAGAAAAACTCAACACAGGCAACAAAGCTGGGAGCGCTCTCTGCACTGATATCTCACAATTACATGCCTTCTCTTCCTCTGCCATTTCCATGTTAATTACTAAGAAAAGCCTCTCAGATTTATATGCTGCATGTTCCTGCCTTTCTCCCTTCTGCCTTTCACTATGTCCTACACAAGGCTCACAGGAGCGGTCATCTCTTTGTTGCATAGGGCACTGCTTAACTTGAACAAAAAAAATAAATAAATAAATAGATCAATGAACTCTGTAAAATACAACATAAATATGTATAATAAATGTAATGTGTATGACTCTATATTCTTAGCACAGTACCAGTCAGTTGTTCTCATTTATCCAGCAAATCTGACATGCTAATCAGAGTGCACTTGATTCTCCCCCTCTTCGCTCCGCTCCGCTTTAACCACAGCCTGGAAGCAGATGGAGTTGAGAGAGGGAGCACACATGCCTTCCATGCTCTGTCTGGCCAATGGCTTTGGTAATGGCAGGCGGTTGGAGTGATGTCAGCCTACCTCTTTACTCTGCTTGCTGCCTGCATGCTGCTGCTGCTGTTGCTGCTGCTGCTGCTGTAGGAGCTGGAGGTGGAGCTGTTCCTGCTGCTTCTTGTAGAACTCTTGGAGTTGCTGCTGCAGAAGAGAGAGGAAGGTGACATGTGAGTCAAAACCTGTCAGTCACACAGACTCAGCAGTAGGGCTTGTGAGAATTTTCAATACTTGGAATGTTTTCTTTGATGCTTAGAGAAGTGAGAGGAGCAGCAGTTCAAAGTGAATGTATCGTCATGAAATGCTGAGACTATTGAAAACATGATGGCCTTGTGTGACAAAATGATTCATGACATGAATGACAGGTGTACATTACCTGTTGTAACATGAGGGCCTGCTGCTGCTGGAGAAGAACCTGGAGCTGCTGAGGGCTCAGGACTTGTTGCTGAAGTATCTGCTGCATCTGCTGTGGAGTTATCACTTGAGGTGTCATCATAGCCACTGACACTGGAACCTGCACACAAGAAACAAAAATTTAAGAAAAGCATGAGCAAATAAGCCATTAATACTAATATACAGTTCAGAGTTACTGCAGGAAACCTCCAAGCACGTCATCCTCTGTTAGTGCATAATCCCGTTTATAGTCACATATTTGGGATAAAGTCTAGACCGGCATGCAATGGGCAAAGTATGGATGGCCAAGTATAGAAAAAAGTGAAGCCTACTGAATTGCTAGAAACTGCTCAAAAAATGATACAAAATATATTATGTAATATAAAATTGCCCCTTGCTTTTGAATGGATTCTAGGAATTCATTTTAAGTGTCATCTCCATGTGTTACAATCTACACAAACCCTCCAACCAACACACACACGTGTGCGCTTTGGTCCCTCAAAGCATTGTGAGCTAGGCGTGGATCATGCCTGTGGTGTAAACAGACACCCGCTCCAACATCCGACATCACACACAATCCTTTAAACATTATTACATATAATCTGCATCTGCTGCAATGCTTCTAAAGAGTTTACTGTTAATCAAACAGAGTAAACCAAACCATACCTGAGGACTTAAAAGACTGCCTCAGAAAAATGCTGCGGTTTGCTCGTTGCACATGCACGACATGTCATGTGAGAACATTTCATTAGAGACACTGTCAACAGCGATCTATTATTGTGAACATATAAAGTGCCTGGAGGAGGAGCCATGGTGGAGAACACACAGGCCTCTAACTAGCTCCCAGTAGAAAGGTGTGAGTGCATGACTCCTCAAAACAAGTGATTTGTTGTGACACTGAAAGAGCCTCCACAGTTGTCAGGGTGCCTTAATTGCTCCGGCGGCGTAGGGGACTCGCAGTGTGTCTGCATGCTGCCATTCACTGCTATGATGTGCAGTAACATTAAAAACCTCCTTTCCTTGACATATGGATGACAAAGAGCAACTATGATGCACACGATAGTGCTGCGTCTTTTGATTGTTAACATGTTTTGGCGTATGGGTATGTGCATGTATACATTAGTATGTATGTGCCTGGGCGTGTGTTAAAACTGTGCTTGGTTTCTCTCAGGCTGATGTCAGCAGTTGATAGAGCGGGCATAACGTGTGACAGTCTGTCTTCACCAAGGTTACCCAAATTGTGCGGCCGCCTTATAGCTAATGACACCCCTTTGAATTTTTCATGCATTTCTGAATGTAATTTAGCTGTTTAAAATCTTGTCCGGTAACTAAGGGGCTTTTTTTTTTTTTTGGACACACACCCTGCATGCATATTACCTTATTCATTCTCCCAATTGTAGCATAAACCAAAAACAAAGCCCTGCCATAATAAGAAGCTTGTACTGCTGAAGCAGAGGAAAGGGCAGTGATGTCAAATAGGACGGACCAGATCTGATGCTCTCCGTTAACTTTATTGAGCAGTGCCAGGCTACGCCATACTGTGTTCTTTCAGCCCCACAAGAACAAGGGAGGCTCAGCCCCACCCAGGACTAACACTCACTTCACATTTCTCATTTCTAGCGCCAGGCGTAAGGGTGCGGGGAGGAAAATGCAATATTAATTCCCTCCTGTATTATGTCTTAATATGCAGTTCATCTTGACTTTTGCACATGACTTGTCCTGTCATTTGCATAGCCTTTGCCTCCCATTTCCTAATTTCACAGTCATTATCCACTGAAGTCCTTTTTTTCTGGCTAATTTTGATGAACTATTTTGAAGGTCAACCAAGCAGCCCTGTTTTGCTGACGAGCAAGCGCCATATTGGACGTGATATATAGTTCCCGTCTAAACATGACATTTACCCCCCACGCACACCGAGTATAAATAATAATGCCCCCACTTTTGTTTGAAGCGTTACTTTAACCACATGCATAAAAATCTCCTCCATACTTGTCATGCTCGATTTTTTTTTTTTACTACCGTGTTAAGCTTATTTTCAAATGTATAATCATTTTGTCATGCCATATGTGAAAATAAAAGGAGAGCAAACTTCAAGTTAACACAGAGGTTTTACACACTTAAACAGCTCTCAAAAGCTGCCAATTAAATTACAAATTACTCCGAGATTTCCTATAATTTAACTGTCTTAATTCTTTACACCTAAAGTGTATATCTCATCATGGTTTCACACTTTGCCTTGTCAGGAGCGTCTGGCTCACAGTAACTACAGCTAGAGCAGCCTCCTCAGTGCACAGACCCAGCAAGAGGCTATTACAGACCCCCATTTTATTACCCATTACTACTGAGGTCATTAGCAGCAAGAGGGATTGTATGCTTCTTAACCTATTGATCAATGTAACTACTACCATTTAATCCTGTGCTGAAGGAGTGAAAATCTGCCTAAGACCGGGTCCTATTGAGAGGAAGGGCGGGAGGGAGCACTTTAACTGAAAAATATTGCCCCGGCCGCTGTATCATGCCCATTTAACGCAAACACAGGACGCCAGTCGCCATTTAGAGCACTCCCATATGGTGCACTCCTTATCTCTTGGATAACATCATGACTTCAGATCATCCAGAAAAATATATCACCATCTAAAGATAGACTAAAAGGAGACTCATACTGGGCTAATAACTGGAGGGATCCAATGAGCCCAGCTCTAATCTACTCTACCAATATGAAGGTGTGAAAAAGAGGACATTCTGAGGATGCCAGAAATAGCTGACGTTTATGAATTTCACAAAGGTGTGGTGCTCTCTAGGTGCCTCCCATACATAAACATTCAAACCTGGAACATTTTCACACAGCTGCAGAGTGACTGGAGGCAATATACTGTACCAGTACAGGCCTGCTGCCCTAACACACACAAGCACACACAAACACACACAAACACACACGCACAAATCTAAACTGTGGCATGTTAACTGTCATAAGCACATAAAGGAACATGCAGTCAATAACACATTGTACAGGAGAAGGAAAACTACCATACACTATAGAGCAGAGTTGTGTGCTTGTATTCCACAGTTGTTATAAAAATGATGTAGCATAACATTTAGAAAAATAAAATGAAACATTTAAATTTAAAAAATATGTTTTCATTTGAAACAATGAAAACAGCAACTAATGTAAAAAATGGGGATCATTCATTCAATTCCAATCATTATTTTCTGTACTGCCTCAGCATGCACATACACAGACCGTATAGCAGACGTTTGTCATTAAAGGCCATCAACATTAAACCAACTTCTCTGTGCATCACTACTGAGGAGAAAAAAGTGCATAATCTAATGAGGAAATGTTCAGAGAGTCACTTGTTCAGAGTTAATGAAGACGCTCACCAAGCACCCCCTCCTATCACACGTAAGAGGTCAGATCCTGGTGAAAAGCAGTAGGGGTGAACAAAGCTGTACGATAGCCCCTTTACCCGCACAGAAGCAATTAGGAGGAACAGAGATGAGGCACAAGGTGAATGTCAGTGAGACCGGCACAGACGTTTTAGTAGAAAAAAGGAAGAAAAAAAATAAAATAAAAAAACAAGACAGAAAGACTAGAATTATCAAATTTTCATTTGTGCTCCCTGGGGTCATCTTGTTTTGTTGGGGCATCAAATGGAATGGAGAAGTAAAAAAGAAATAACAAGCCCTTGAGAAATCACAGAGTCTAGTCCGTTTGATGCTGTTGTTTTACCTTGGCCTGCAGTGACGCAAGGAAACGACTTCCCATTCTGACTATGATCTCCTGCATGAAAATGTCGCCGAAATGAGAATTTCACGGGAGCTATTGTACTTAAGTGATGTGTGAACATAATTAGCCGTCGACAAGACAGGAAATACTAATTCCAAATTACCCATTCAGGTTGATTGAAATCTCTGAGGTGGAGAGCATTTATTTCCCTCTTTAAAAAAAAAACAAAAAACAGATGCAGTTTATTCACACCAGCAAAGGTTTTACCCCAATATTAATAATGATAACATCCTTATATATGAATTGTGCAAAAAATCACATATGTGCATTAAGCAGCACATTCTTCATAGGCCTGCTAATAATAATAATAATAATAAAAAAAAATAAAACAGGACAGAAGTACCCATCCCTGAATGTGTTAAGACCTTCACAATTCTTTCCTCGTCATCCACAATCAAGCTCTTTTAAAAATGTTTACAGCTCACATAAACAGGATAATGACAGCCACATTCATCATACACTATATATTCTGTATTTGGTATAGGGGTGTGAGGGGGGTGGGGACTCAAAATATTTGCAGCAACTGTAAAAACAAAAGTTAAGATTGCATTTTAATTAACTTTTCAACTACAAACAAACGGGTTTTCACCGGGGCTGGTCCCAGTGATGGGTTTAAACAAACAAACTGCACGGCAAAGCAAGCGAGCTCTCACTCGAACAATAACAGCTGAGCTGTGTGCCGGACGCCGTTTCCCACATTGGAGGCAGCCACCACTGCAGGTGACCACTGCTTAGGGGAGACCACACAGGGCACACACACACACCCCCTCCCACACACACACACACACACACACACACACACACACACACACACACACACACACACACACACTCTCCTCTGCTCTAACATTTGACATCCATCCCAAATTTACTGTTAGAAACCTATTTCAGAAAATACATTTGTAAATCTGAAAAAAAAAAGAAAAAAAAAAAGAAATCAATAAAAATGTCATAAAAATGTAAAAATAATTAAATTATTAGTGATAATATAAAAAATAAAAACTATGCATTCTTTTTTAGAAAAGAGAGCAAACACAAACAGTTTCAAACTTTTAGGTTGACGATGTTTGTTACATTTCAGCAAGTGACTCAAAGTCCTGTCACTCTTTCTGACCTTTCAAGCTACACCTCTTAGTGCGTATTTCACAAGCCACAAGGCATTCGAGTTTTGAAACTTGTCTCACAAATTCAGGGTGACAACTGCTATCCTACACACAACCGTTCGCTGTTTTCACCTTTCCCGGAAACGCCTTACGATCACTTTTGGTGTAAACTATGTGACCTATGGTTTACCAGCTCTATATGGTTACGCAACAGTGCACATCTTCAGATGCATTATTTTAGTCAGTTGAGATTTAATTAAGATCACAGCCTCTTAAATCCCTTTTAAATGAAACTGTAGTTGAAAAGACAATGGCCGATACATCCTTGTGCAGATTGTTTCTATTCTCTGCACATGAGCAACGCAAACTTAATCCTTGTTTCCATGACGGCAGACAAGAGGGCTACAAATTGTGTTGCCTCTTGGCACTTGTAATGTTGTTGCATTATTTGACTCATAAAGTATACAGCCAATTAATAAAAGTATATGGAAAAAAACATGCTCAGTGTCAGCAGTAGGTTTACAGCATTAACTAAAAATCATAAGATGTTGAGCTTGTTTATTTCCACACACATCTCTAATAGTCCACCTTTATTTAGTAGGGGCAACATGTCCTCCCATCAAGTCCCTTATTGCTGCAAAATATATAGGTCGGCATATAGCTGAAAAAAATCTGCTGCCATAAAACACACTGCAACATGTCTTCTTATCATTATCCTACCACCTCAGCCCTTTAAAACACATGGCATTTCAAGTGCACTCTTCCTATCTGAAACAGAGACGCACATACTTCAAGCAGTAATGACCCTTAAAAAACTGATAGGCGTTTTCAAGTGAAAACATGTTTTACTCAGGAAAGTCAGGGAATAACAGAGGTGAGCAGCTGGTGGCTCACTGTATCACTACTGAACTATTCCCCCATCTCCCCTGTCTGACTTGCCTGCCTGCTCCAGTACAAAGCACAGACCGTCCCAGCGAGCTGTGGGGCTCTGCCGGCTACCCCCTATGCCCCCCTCTCCGGGTACACAGCTAATATCTGGTTGCCTATGTCATGGTTTAGAAATGACAGGTGCTGGCAGCCCCTCGCCTTGACAGGCCACTGCACAAATAATGCCCCTGCCTGAAAGGGCTAATGCACTACTAATGAACAATAAATCAACTTTGATTACAAACTGTCAACCCAATCAGCTCGCACTCCAGCTCTCCCAAACTGCGAGTCTCCGCACAGCTGCACAGCATTACGGTGCACACTGCCCTGTTTAGGCTTCGCTCTTCCTCCTCAACTATCTGATAGTCTCCTACACTATGCCTCTCGAGCGCTACTTTCTTTCAGGCAACCAATTCAACACTGACAGACTGTGCTGAAACAATGCACCCAAAATAAGTGTAAAATAAATGTTAAATACACATTTCTTTAGTTGCATGAGTGCACTGCTTAAATTATTTTTTGTAAAAATGCCTGAGGTCATTAAACAACAGAAAGTTAATAGCCTGTCTTCTGTGTAAAACCTCAAAGCTGTCAAGACTCAAAGTTAACAAAGCTGAAAATTACCACAACTTTTGCTCCTAAATCTACTCTGAAACCTTCGTTGAAAGCACTGACACACACACACACACACACAGATAAACGCGTCATACACACACACTAACTTTTCAGGAGGATATGAAGCGATGACATTTGGAGTGACAGTGTCTCTCCAACGTGGTTTTGTGGTGACGGTGTCAAATATAGAGCTGTGCCAGCCTCTGCCTTAATTCACTGTGACACCATGACGAGCGTGAGGATTAGTCCAGGCCGTAGCCTGAGAGCAAGCAAAGTCTGACCAGCACTCATTAACTCAGAAGAACAAATCACCACAAAACACACAACCAGCAAAAATCCAATCTACAATAAAAGCCTTTGTGTATTTAAATGTCTGACCCTGGGAATTCTCTGAACAATAAAACTATTTTATTTCATTGTTGTTGTTTTTTCTTGAGAAAGAGAGAGAAAGAAAAAAAAAACAATGTACGAAAAGAAGGCAAACCTGTCTCCTGTTTTTCCGAGAAGTTTCCATAATTCAAACATACAGTAGACCAGATCCTGTTTAACTGGTTAGCGCACTATAAGCAAAGTAAACAAACTAAACAAACCGAGTATAATGGAAGCCAGAAAGTAAATGGTTAGGTCTCTGATACTGTAACTGTCAAACAAAGCAAAAGAAACTGTTGCATTAACTGAAAGTGAAAAAGCTCCATTTCTGACAACCATCAACAGCCCAGTAAACACATCAACTGAACCAGCTAATCCCTGCAGTCTTCTTTTGAAATAAAATGTATTCTGATACAGTAAATATAATGTACATGACACCTGATTTCATGTTTTCCTCCTATCACAACGAGCCTGTGAACTGTCAAGTGTTTCAACGGCAAAGTAAACCCCAGATAACTGCCCCTCACACACTGCATGACAAAATTAACCAATTACTATGATAGAACATCAGCGATAGACAGACAATAAGCCTCTTTTTCTCCTTTTCCCTGGTCAAATTAAATTGTCAAGTATTTACACAAGAAAGCTGGCAAAATCACAGAAATCAATCATATTGACAAACCTGACAAACTCCATTTAGCTGGCAGGGTAAACAGAGAGCCGGGCCACGCGGTGTGGAGTGAAGCGGAGAGCACAGCGGCGAGGGAAAGGGAGAGAGAGAGAGAGAGAGAGAGAGAGTGAGTGAGAGAGAGCGAGCGAGACAGGGAGAGGTAGAGGAACACAGGCTGGAAGGCTGGGAGGCTGAGAACAAGCGCTGCTGTGCTGTGGAGTCTCCAACCTTCCTCAGGATACAGACAGATTGCACGCGCAAGGTTGCTCCCTGGCTGACAAGATACAAAACTATCCAATCAACCACGCCCTTCTCCACCAATCACAACCAGCCCTCTAAACATAATCAATTCAAATAGGGCCACACAATAGGGAGCCGCAGGCTGGGCTGCAGGTGAACCCGTGCTTTTGTGTGGGGGCCCCTTTAAAAAAAAAAAAAAAAAAAAGACACAGTTGACGGCTGTTAACCCTTTGACCCCTGCCGGGACTCTGGCCGTGCTATTGAAACAATGGGAGCCTAAAGAAAAGAGGCCCTTTAATTAAACAACAGATAAGTAAACACAGCTATCCAGCGGAAAGAAAGAAAACTGGCCCAGCTATCGGCCCCTTTATTGTTCTGCTAAATGGAACTGTTTACAGCGCCGGAACAAAGACACAACTCATTTCACATGCTGAAAACAACAAATGCACAAACAATTCAGAGGCTTTGTAGTTATTTGGACTTTTTCCTTTCTTTTCTCAGATAATCCCACATGTATTTCATTTTAAAGTACAGTGTGTTTTGAAATGTATTTCTGTAAATAATGCTAATATGTGTACAATGCAGACTTACACCAGAGCAAACAAGTAGCTGTGCGAAAATAAATATATACACATAAATAAGTTTGAGTGTACTTGGCTACAGAATTGATCACAGCAGCAGCATAAATGGTTTTCACTTTTTACACTTTACCCTACAATCTGGTCTGAGACAAGCTAAAACCACTTACATTAATAGCTAACATTACACCAGCTACCAGCCAATCCATCCAACTCCATCCCAATGAGAGCAATTAGCTGTCATGATATCACCACACTCTTTAACACCCATGTGCACTCAGTAAGAGGGAAAAGACAGGAGAGGAAAACAGGACCCTGCCACCTACTGGAGAGCTTACTGAACACACCGGGGGAGAGAGAGAGAGAGAGAGAGAGAGAGAGAGAGAGAGAGAGAGAGAGAGAGAGAGAGAGAAAGAGAGAGAGAGAGAGAGAGAGAGAGAAGGCAGGAAAGAAAAAATAAAAATAAAAGAAAAAGAAAGTGGTCTCCTGACAACATATACCTTTTGTTCTTGTAACTTAACACCAACCTTTAGTTGTTTGTTTTCGTTTCAATCTCACATTTATTTTATTCTGGGGAAAATCATAAAGAAATTCAAGAAGTTACTAATCAGGCCTACATTTAGTAATAACAATAAAATCAGGTTCAATAAGTTGTGCAACCCACGCAACACAGAATTAGAGGAAAAGCATGAGGAAAGATTAACACCTCACTTTGTTAATTATCATGACAATAAACACAGAGCTGAATAACAGAGCTCTAAAACACAGCTCATATCAACAGCTATAAACCCTTGGCCAAGGATGAAGGAATGTTCATGGGATGCATTCCAGTCCGCAAACACACTGGTAAAATAAACAGAGCGCCTGCATAACAAGCCACTGCTCTCATCTCCTAATAACTAACAATGAGCCCTGCTAAGCCAGGATGACCTATATAAATTATTGACTGGGACACCTCATGTGTCAGAAGTGACAATTCCAATACATATCATATTGAATAATTAAGTGGAAGAAAAGGTGCTTTTATTTTCTATCTGACACCCTCAAGACGGCTCACACAAGAAGACAGTGACATGCAGACATGTGCTCGCAACTTGCATGCACACACACACATAAACGCACAAACATACATACAAGCACAAAGTGGTTTAGGCTATGACCACACTCTTCTCCCCCGGCACTCTCCCTGGGGTGGTATGTCGGCGTATTCTCAATAAAACACCTTCTTAACAGTAATAGGCCACTGTTCTCATTTCAACGCTCCCAAAGGCCTCATGATAAATTTAGCAGACACACAGTTCAAGCTTCTCCTCTCACACAGTGTCTCTCTAATCCATTGCCTCTGTGCCTGCGCTATGTAAAATAATTACACATATGTGTTGATGTGATACACACGTTATAGAAATTTTTATTTTTTTGTTCCTGCTCACAGAGAAACATCAATATCTTTGAGCCTTGTACCGGCATCCCCTGTGATGGTTTACAGAGAGTACTCAGAGATTGTGTTCATGACAGAGTAGATGACATTATAAAATAGTCCCATTTCCTGCTTGAGTTAGAGTGAAAGTATGAGTTAATGTCTGGTCTGGCCTAGGCTCTGCTCCGCTCCGCTCCACTCTGGCTAAAGATAACGACACGGCTCCAATTACAAAGCCTTACCAAATCACTAGCACGACCAGTGAATGAGCTGTGCTGGCATGCCAACCAATGTCTTACTTCTAACAGAGAACAAGAAGGAGAGAAGTAAAGAGGAAGTGTGGGGGAAAATACAAAACTACAGTCATTTCTTTTCTTGAAAGCCTCTGGTGGCCTGGACTATTGTCATGAGAAAACAAACACAGTCTGTTTTCCTGTGTGTGTGTGTGTGTTTATGTGTGTACACGTAAAGTAAATCATTGTTTACTGATGGAGGAAGTCAGCAGGGCAGGTGTGGGACCTATAAAAATAACACTGCACTATACACAGCAATATCACCATGCTAACAAAAATACTGTTACAGACCCACAACAACCAGTTCCATAATGTCATCTTTCGATTATTTCTTCATTATTTCTATAAAGTCGAACCAGCCAAAACCTGTCAGATACACTGTAAATAAAATCAAATGTGTTCTCGAAGCTACAGCAAAGACATAGACTTCACAGTTCAGAATAAAAAACAAGAAATAAACATATATTTGATTTGAGGCATAAACTGTTATTTGGTGACCCACTCACTTGAGTTGACACCACACAGGAGAGTGCTGTCATTTCTTCAGCCGTAAAACAATAGTACAAAAACATTTTTGGAGAAGTGGAGTGGTTCTTTTGTGTTTCTATTTTATATTCTGCAGTTGAGGATAACAAAATCAAAGGTGATCTGTCCTTTTATAATTGCTTACTAAAAGTTTGAAGCTCATGCTTTTGTTTCACTTAATGTATCAAAAAGAAAAAGAGGAAAAAAGAAGAAGACAAAAGAACACACACATAAAAAGAACAACTATTTTATAACGATTTTCCTGTACACTTGTTGTTCACAAGTGAAATGTTTTTTTATTAAGATTATTTGAATATTTCACATTGTTTAATGTTGTGCTGCATTTTACAAAATTCCGGTTAAAATTAAATGAATTTTAATTGTTATGACATGACAGTAAACTCACCTTCAAACATCTGCAACCTACCAATACTCCCTCTGATACTTGGAATAACTCATATTTAGAACGAATGAGGTTATCACCCGAAGCAGAGTGGAGTTACAGTAAGTCACGCCTGAGTCACCGTGTTCCTCCTGGTCTATTACATATATGGGTTTGGTTATTTACTTTTAATTTCAGCATTCAGGAACACATTGTTTAGTCAGCACATGTGAACTCTGTATTTGCAAAATATTTCCTGAGGTTATATGCCAGCCAGTGTATAACGGAGCTTGTGTTTCAGCGTGTACCGTCTAGTGTGGTTTTTCACTTAGTCAAAGCAAGAACACTTTTGGGTTTGAGCAACAATCGATTTAAGGAGGTGGGGGAATTTTCCGCCATTGTTTGGTGATTGATTCATCTTTGATTTAAATCTGAAACTATATTAATACACAGAAACTCAATACACAGTATTTAATGAGCAATAACAATGATTTTCAATGGGGTGTGAAGATAAAAATACCTCGATGACAAAATCTGAAGCCACAAATACGTTTGTATAAAGCATATGTTATTTTAATCACATTATACTGCAGTGAATCACTTTAGATAGATAAATGCAAATAAATAGGATTTACTTTAATACTAGACAGATTCGGTTTCTGTGGGTGGCTCTTGCCGTTGCTTTTTAAGGAAGACTCAATGTAGGAAGCGCAGTAAGCCTGCAGTACCACTTACCACTATGATGAACTGTTTAACTAACCTTTTCTGTGGTGTCATTAAACTGTATTTGTTAGTCTGTCCTTTTCCCAACATCAACCAATAAAAGTCCTCAGGAACATTTCTGGAGGTAATACACTCTCTGGGTAATTCTTTCCTACCTTCACGCAAATTTCATCATCCAACCTTTCATCCAACCTAATAAGGCAAAGCTACAATTCATCAGAAAGGCAATCAAACAATCTACTAAGACACTAAGACTTAATGCTTTCAATAAGCTATATAAACAAATATATAATATAACTTCAAATCATGTCCTCATGTTTAAAGCCCTTCTGTCTCTGCATGTCTCTCACGCTGTCTGAGTGAGACGGTATTTCTCTTTCCCTCTTCTAACATAAACTGAAAATGGAAAAAGGAGAATTGCAAAGTTGTCAAAAGCAACTACACCTAAAAAGAAACCGCATTGTGAGTTGATGCTGACTTGACTACACCTTGCATAGCTGTTAGTGTTTATTAATGCTATGGTAGACTGTGCATCCAACCGTGCTTCCACCCCTCTGCAAAGGGCGTGTGAATCACTCCAAACAACACACGCTTGACATCAAGATATAGTGCCAGAGGATGACACAAAAATACAACAAATAGGGTGTGTGTATGACTGAGTGGGGTGAAGAGTTGAGAGGGTTCACTGCTTGAAGGGAAACATCAGGCCTCAAATGAAAAGAGCCTCCTGAAAATGGTAGAGAGGCTTCCAGCGCTATGACTGGAGTCAATTCGACAGTCATCGTCATGGCTGGGAGAGAGCCCCCCCCCCTTCCGTAGTCACTGCTTGGCTGTGTGGAATTGGGACAGATGACTTCATTCTGACAGGATTATCCCAAACCTGGTTCTAATCTATGCAGTACACATAATACATTTTTACAATATGACATTGAAAACAAGGAGCAAAAGAGACGGCTTGATCCCGCGGTTCCACGCAAGCATCAGGATTGGTGCTGTGTGGATCATTCCTGACAGATTGTATCACCTCAAAGCACTGCACATGTCAAAATGGGACTTCATTACAGTATCACCTTGAGACTTTTTACTAACGCAAAGAGATGAACTCCTTCAGAGCATCACACACACAACTGATGAATTATGGGATTTTACTGTTGGGGACACTGTGCAGACAAACATGGAAGCTACTCTGGCTGCTAGATTGATGGTAACAACACACCCTGAGGGTTCAGAAGCAAAGACAGCAAAAATGTCAACAATTACAATTTCAGCTGTGTTTTATTTGTTGAATCTTTACAAAAACCCAGTGTGTAAAGTTTAATAATAACACACTGTGTCACTTTTCTTCTGCAGGTTTCCATTCTTTGTGTTAAGCTAAGCTAACCAGCTACAGCTGGCAGCTACATATTTACCAGAGAGACAGGAGAATGGTATCAATCTTTTCATCTTAGTCACTGTACTGGTTCAGCTTGGCAAGCTTCAAAACAGCTAGTAAGTGAATCAATTAGAAACTGGCAATGCCTTGATTTGGTTGAGTGTTTTGGGAGTGTGCCACCCTTCATTCTGCCTCTCTGTGTTCAGCACTTCTCTTTCTTGGTCCTTCTTTGCCTTTCCTTCTTCCTCTGAATTTTTCTCATCTAAAATACTTTTTAACTTATTACAAACTAAATATAAATAGACATGTTGTCTCTGGCAGAATTATTTCTATATAAAGACAATCTTATCTCAAAGAAGCTAACCTAGAACCAGTCTTGTGCTCACTGACACCTCGCCACTGGGTTACCACTGCTGTGCCACTCTGGGCCACTGGCCGACTGGGCTGCAGGAACACCTCAAAATGCTGCCTCAGATCACCCTGCAGCACTGGCTGAGCTCCAGCTGACAGGCTTCGGCCTAGTGCTCTAATGACTTACAGATTGGAGCGCTGTGGTATACATGTGTCAGGACAATGCCATGGGCCTACTGCAAAAACAGTAGGAGAGGGAGAGAAAGAGAGCCGACGGCTTCTCCCTGTCCTGTCAGACAGAGGCTTGGCCCCTGGATTGTGTCACATCACGCTTCCCCCCAACAGACCACAAATGAAGGATGTGAAGAGCAAACGCAGGGAGGAGGGGCACTCTACAACTTAAAAGGCTTTCATCCTGTAAACTGAAAAGACATTATCTTTTGACCTGAAGATGCCCTCTGTGAGGTTGTACACTATGGTGTGAAAACACAGAGAGAGGAAAAAAAAAGGAAGAAAATAAGAAAGCAGAAGAAATGAAGTGTGGACTGTTGCTTCAGCTGGTTATAGTATAGATAAGAAAAATGTCTGGCTTGGTTTTCAAACATTATCAGTGGTTTCTCTGTGTCTGACGAATAATAAATGACACACCTTCGACAGCATGACATCATAAAAATGATCAGTGCAACATATATAGGAGAATACAGAAAGGTGATTCCCATTCAAAAACTAAGGTCATAGATGTTTTTTTTAAGTCAAGGGAAGTTATCATTGCCTTTACCCTCTCAATCTATTTCTGAGAGAAGGGTACAAGGTATTGTTTCTGCACTGATGCACAACTAGTAAGTGCCTCACACCTACATGTGTTAAGCATACTGTAATGTGTCTTTGCTGTGTCTCTTCTCAAACTGAATATTGTAACCTCAATGCAATCAGTGAAGACGTAGTAGAGACAGAAATGCAATGTCCCGCACATGGAACTTGGTTGGGCGCTGGCACAAGCTCACACTGTACTGATGACATGAATAATGAAGGCCAATACCAGGCACAGTCCTAGATGGGAAACAAGCATAATCTGGGTATTACACAGATAGCAAAGACATCATGTTGACACAACAACTTCAGCCCAGCTGAATGCCACATAATCCCCTGTAGGAGGTGGATGCCTACCTACGATCCTTTGCAATAAGGTGTAGTTAACCAGTCATGCTTGTGAGCAAAGCCACATATGTGCCTCAATTTCCCCCTCCCCCCACATTGGTACTGGTGGACTATCAGCGAGGGTCCGACAGTGTTGTTCCTAATTACCTATTTCTCCACTCCTGATCCTGCGGCTGGCATAATTAGTTACCTGGGGCTGCAATCCAATTTGAAGTGATGACAAGAAAGTGATCCATGAAAAAGTAATAAGTTAAATCCAATTTCAGCCTGCCTCTAATTAAATGCACATGGAACTAATGAGTCAAACCCTACCATTTCACTGATAATGGTAATTAGCGGGGTGGGAGTTGCTGGCTCTCGTCGTTGTGCCACTGTAGGTGTACAGCGCAAAAAGGTAAAGCGGCATGAATTCTTTTAATTACACGTGTCATTCTGTCAATGTAATTTACTGGCTTTTTGACCAGTCAAGTATGTTTAGCTGCTTTCCAGCCTGCATAGCAGCTGTTTGTGTATCTCATCTGATTAAAGCACCTCTAGGCTGCTGTGTATACAGTGGAGGCATCCTCATCCAGTGGCACGGGTGGGTGGTGCAAGGGTGAGGGGGTGTGGGGGGCACCCCTGTTGGAGCTATAAAACCAAAGAGCTATTTAATGCTGATCAAGGATTCTGAGGCTTGTTTGACTCATATTTTTTTCCCTTTACTACTCTATGCAGGTCACTTTTTTCAGATGTTCTGTATATACCGTGCTTCATTATTTTTGATTTGAATAAGAATGAATTGGAAAGTGAGTCACATCTCCAAATGAGTAAAAGTCTCTGCACATCTCCTCATGCCTAATGGGAAGACAGCTGAGATGAATGGAGCCTCGTCTGCAGATCAGGTGCTTTTATGGGGTGTCAGCTTACTACACAGCCTCATAATTGTTGGATCATGTCTTTTGATGACCCAGTCCAGCTCAACAGAGAATCATTATCCAGGCTGTGTGATGGAGATAGCAAATGTTCTGTGCGAAGGGGGCTCCTCTAAGCATGGGTTTGTTCTTTAAAGGAGGAAGTGAGATGAGACTCAGACCGTTACCCTCTGGTGTTTCACAAAACGTGTTTGTGTGTGTGTGAGAGAGAGAGAGAAAGAGAGAGAGGCGATGTGAGAAAAAAACAAGAGAAACCTCACCAACAGAAACTATGAGTGGAGAAAAACAACTAAAAACTAATGTAATACATCCTCACACTCACACACACACACACACACACACAAACACACACACCCACGCCAACACGCTGATGTTTATGTATGAACACTTGGGTTTAAAGTGTGTGTGTATGTGGTTAGGGTGTGTTTAATTAGCAGAATATGTAATTCAGAGATAAACAAACACTTGTCTGGACCTGTGGCTTTTTCATAATAACAGTTTCAACCCAGCAAAATGTAGCATACGACATTAGAGAGAGGGCAATTTACAGTGTTAGTTAGATACTACAACAAGCCTGGGCTCTCTTTACAAGAACCAGGCAGGAGAGGGGAGGGGTGGGGAAGCGGGGGAAAGGGCCCGACTCTCTTTTCAATAGCTGAGTGACAGCTTGGCCAAGCTCTCTGTATACATTAATAAATTAGAATTTTAATTTTGTCTTTGTCTGCAGGAGATGGTCTAGTACTTCACTATGTACCAACAACTGGCTGTATGCTGGAATCTGCCATTGTGGTCCCCTCTGTTGACCTCTGCAGCACAATTCCCTGCCAAGCTGGGGAAACTGTTTAGTTTGATCCTTTCAACTTATTTGAATCCTGACAAATATGCACACAACTGAAAGGTCATCACAGTCATATTTCATCCTCTGGAGCTATTCCGAAGACATCTGCACAACAAAGAGACTTTTTCACAACCTGACATTAGACCTAGCTGCTACAATAGCTCATTAAAAAAGGCCCCCAATGGGATAGTAAGGGTATTAAATATATATATATATATATATATATATATATACACACACACACACACACACACACACACACACACACACACATATATATGTACATGTACACCTCCGTATTAATCACAAAATATGCACTGAAGTCGTTTGCAATTTCACCCTGACACAAACAAGCGCTCACAGTTCAAACAAAGATATACATCTCTGATGCAGCTGATTTGATATTAACGTAAACATGGCATCAGATACACTCAACTGTTCTTATTAACTAGAAAAAAAATATTCTTTTTTTTCTTTGCATCAAAAAGGCAGTTTACACATCACCATGTAAACCATCTCTTTTTTTCTAACTCTCACACTTTTCCCACGCCTCACTTTTCTTTTCTTCTTTTTTTTTTTTTTTTATACCTCCAAGCTCCCCCACCTGGATCCCCACCCCTCTAGTGGGCTGCTCTGTAGCACCTCCTGCTGCTTGTGGCAGGGACCTGGCTCCTCTTTTATTTCTGTGTGCGTGATGAAAGGCAAACAAGGAAAGCATGGAGCTTCCTCTGCAAGGCCAGACTTACTTCTCTGTGGGAGGAATGTAGCACTCTCACTTCTCCCTTTCCTTCTCCCTCATTTCCACACTTTCTCCTGCTTTTACTCTACACGCCTCCTAAGCTACAAGTAATACTGGATTGCAGAAGTCTGGAGTGATCCTGGCACTACTGAATGAGCCTTCTGTAAACTGGCTACACAGTCTTTTTTAACAGTCTGGGCTACATATTTTACAACAGCATGCATTTCTGCAACTTGTAATGTTCTATGTCAAAAATGCGTTGACACATGGTTGATTTTGTGTGCATGTGTTCGTACTGGTAAATCAGACTTAATGCAAGCGTATACGTAAACTGCAAATGCTGCACTGCCAATTTTAATTTCCTGTTTGTGAACTTAGCCTAGTGCTGTGCCTTTCTCGCACACTGTGTTCTAGTAAGAGTTGCAAAAGTTCAATTCTTCTTTTTTTTTTAACAACCACAAAGTCAAATAACTGATCTGATCTGATAATAAGTCTGAGTTAATAAATGTGAGAATGACAACATATTTACAGTACCTGCAGGCTTTGTTGCTTGTTGTTTGCTTTGGGGGATTTGCGGCCAGTGTTTTGTTGAGACTGCAGTTGCTGTGACTGTGGCTGCTGCTGTTGCTGCTGCTGCTGCTGCTGCTGCTGAAGGAGTATCTGCCGAGCCACTTGGAGCGCCTAATAGAGAAATATGAAAAAAGACACATTAAAAAAAGTCCAATAGAAATGCTTGAAATTGATATGCTCCCCCGAGAACACTTTAATGCCTATTATCTGAGCAGATGTATCCCCTTACAATATTCCCTCGGCCTTCTGATAGATAACAAACAAACATTAGAGACCATATTTTCATACTCTCTCATTCAGAGTCATAAAGCTATGACTGGTATAAACAGTTTCTCCACAAACACACAGAGAACAATGATCAGATGTCAAAACAAATTCACAGACAGAAAAAACAAAAACAAAAGAAATATTTATCTGTTGATAAGTTGCACTTACAGCAAACACAAATTGTCAAAGAAACTAATCAGTGCTTTTGATCCTCCTTCAGCTCAGTCTAACTCCCCTCTAAAAAGCAAATAAAGGGCTTTATGGCTGCTTCAAATATCTGTTAAAGGACATGGCCTTCTCAGTGGAAAACAAAATACAGTGCAGTCACATGTTTATTGCTCCAGCTACTCCCTTTTCCCTCACGATAAATAATCAAACATGCCATCCAGAGCAAACAAAGCTGAAGAGAGATGGGGGAAAAAAACACAGTGGTCTTGAAAATGCTCAGCGATACCAAGAAAAGCAAGCGTTGTGTTCCCACAGTGGGCTGGCCAGCCTCACACCTCCACCAGTAAACCATCTGGGTAAATAACTGGCCTCATTCTTTCCATGTTCCTCAGACGATTGCTCCCACAATTAAACAAACAGTCAGGGGGCACGTCCAAGCTCATCTCACCAACGGACAATCTATCCGTTCTCTAGTCAATTATTTGAGGAGTTCAGAATTGTAAAAGTAAATGGCGGAATGTTTAACAAGAAGATGAGAGAGAGGGAGGGAAAGAGAGCAAGAAAGAAAGAGAACAGAGGAACAAAAAAAAAGGAAAAAGTTATGAGGAACGTGTGAACAAGAGAGTGAAACCCGTGAAACACTGTGTGAAAGTAAGATATCTACAGGGAAAGGGCAAACAGAAAGCTCTGTGGACGGATGAAAAGATAGAGATAACTCTGAGAATTGGTCTTAGTGCTAGTAAAGTCAGACAATACTTTAAGACAGACAGGGGAGAGGCAGTAATAGGGGTTGAAGCTAACAGCTGTATAATGGTCTGTGTGTGGGTGTGTGTACTGACCCTCCCAAACTCACGGCTGTCGGATGACATCATGAGGCATAAATATGACCACAAGCTACAAAGAGGCCACACTCCTGGCATTTCACCATGCTTTAACTTTTAAGTGCATAAATTCTCCTTCTCTGTCTCTGTGTAGCTCTCGTGTAAAGATAAATGACAAAACAGCAACATACCTAACTCTGCATGCCTAACTATCCTCTGCTTTGCAATTTGTCAAGGGGAACCCCCTCCATAGTTGAGATATACTCATAAAGAAAGTGCATAAATTGAAACTAAGAACATTGCGAGCAAGATTCACTCCTACGCATGAAGACAATATTTACATCTTACACTTTCGGCAACTTCCAAAATTCGGAAACAAAAATATGACGAGAACAGAACTGACACTGGATTATCTCTTGTATATACCTATACATGTTAAATAAATAAAAAATTAATTTTCATTCAATTTCAACAAATATAAAAAAGACCAGTATTATTTATCAAAAAGGCATTTGTGTCATGATTCATATCCAGAACTTTTTAAGTTTCATCAGCTAATTAAATGTAAGTAGTTTTATTATTATTATTATTATTACTATTTTAATATAGAATTAGAAAAAATAATTACCTCAATTCCATTCAGTAAGAAAAAACAAAACCTTAAAAAAATAAATGTTTCAACAATAAATCTGAAGTTATTCAAACTGTATATATAACATTTATATAATCCAGGTAACAGTTGTAATTAAAGTGTGACAAATATTTTTTAAGCAGCTCAGTTAATCTACAAATAATCAAACAATTACATGTTTTGCATTTCTTTAAGTGTTTGCGACAATTACGTCATAAGCGTAAAAGTTAGCTTCAAGTGATTAAAACAGATTCTGAGACAATGATAATTCATAAGGAGATTGAAAAAAAGAAAAAAAAGCTGTCACAAAATCATTCACAACGCCCAAGGCGTGGTATTACGGGCACATCGAAGAGTAAACAAAGTTCGCTGTTTTCTTTTCCCCTGTAACTGATGACACATGCAGTGAAATGTGTGTGCGGTGTGTGTGTGTCTGGGTTTACAACCGAGGGTGTTGGAACAAAGAGAGTTGAGTCAACAGGATATGATAGGAAGTTCAGACAGTAATGGATGAAGAGATACATTTCTGGGAAGTCTTCCCTCATTGTCATCTTATAAAGAAAAACAAAAAGCTGACTGCCAAGCTGCTCAGTGATATATCTGGTATTAGTAAGTATTTACGCTATTATGACTATGCCGTGACACAAACACAGAGCAAATTATGTTACTCACTGTTTTATCTTGCAATCAGGACAAACAAAAACTAAACTTGATCATGATATTTTGTGATTGAACTACTGTAATCACTGATTCTCTTTGTATTGATCAGTTAATAAGTTGCTATAGGATCATTGCAACTGTGTTACAATGATCCTATGTGTTGCAAAGGAATCATAGCAATTTTAAGCATTAATGGCATTTTGCAACATTGCATGAACATGTGAAAATTAACACAGCCCACCTATTTTTCAGTGTGACAGCTTTGTCGGATCATTCTACCATTCACATTAAGGGCGACAATTATGTGATCGCACACTTTAAAACATGGAAGTGATCATCTTAACGTAGACAAATAAACTGAAAGCAAACCTATCATCTTTACAAAGTGACTTTTTTTGGAAAGCCTAAGATGAGAAAACTCTGTTTTTGGTAGAAAAAGAAAACGAGACGAGACAAAAGGGCGAGTAGTTCAAGAACCTGTGTTCTGTAAGGTCTGTCCTGCGCTTTGGAATGCTGCTGTCATGTTTGCATTTTAACAAGACCACTGGAGCTGGCATGCCTTTGAGAGGCCTAATACTGGGCTAAAAAAACCTATTGTGAACCGTCACTGCATTGTTTACACAGCACCCACTCCTTTATTTCAGAGTTCCCCCCTCCTCCTCCTATGGAATGTTTCTTCTTTTGATCTCCCTATTCAAAGGTACTGGACGCTTGATAGACATTCAAGTGTAAGAGCTGCTCCAGACAAAATGTGATAAACTGCAAACTGATGACAGAGCTTTCAAAGCACAGAGTAGTGACGGGAACTGCATGATATATAGGTGCTGTAACAGTTCAAATCAAGTGGCAGATCAAGTTAAACTGATGAGTTACAAAACGTGTTTCTGCTAGATAATGTTGACTACAGTAAGTTTCCATGAGAGCTATAGAGACGTGGACAGATTCATAGGTTTTGACCTTTTAATTTTCTAAATCCTGAAATGTGTAATCATTTAGATGTGTTGATTTTTTTTAAGGTTACATCACCTTATGATTAAGCACACAGCTTGTTGCTCTATGAAGAACACACTGTACAAACAATAGATTTACTGTAGGTGTGTATGCGTGCACACACACACACACACAGTTGAGGGAGTGAACCCTCCAGGTGGTTTTGATTAGAAAACACCCTCCAGCACATGACAAGGCTTTATCAGCAACAAAGACGTTGCAATTTGGTATCCTTGTCATTTGCAATCCTTTTATTTTTGCCCATTTCAAATGTGTTCAGAGTTCACAGGCTCTTCCCCATGTTAACACAACTTCCTCAATAAACAACAGCCGTTTTATCTGCATCTACTTTCACACCATATTAATGTATTGAGGCAGGAGCGTCTCTTACGTCCCTGGGCTATCACGCTGTGATAAGGGAACTGCTAAGTACTGGATGTCTTTATGTGCAGTCTGCACATGTGGATTATTTACAGGCTTTGGGTTTTCCTGCTGTTAAAGCCAGCTCTGGGTGTCTAACAAATCCCAGCTCAGAGCATTGCCACACAGTCAAGTCTGTTCTCTTCTGAATTCATCTCTGCACCTTTTCGCTCAATGACAAAAACTAGACATATTTCACATATGATTCCCTCTGATTTCTCTTTTTGCAACTTGTACTGACCCACAAGTAACCATAAAAATAGCATCAATAGCCCATATGAGTGTGTGACAGACACACAGTCTTTCACATCACATTTTTTAAATGACAAAGAGAAGAGAAATGTGATAAAAGGTCCACTGACAACAGACATGATGTGGGTAAATGTGGAGGAGAAATAATTCAGGGTGTCTCCACTGGGAGCCAGGCAGAGGGAAATGACAGGGTCAGTGTTGTTTATATAGGCCCATCAACAGAGAGACCTCTGTAGTTCTATAAATGTCCGACTCCACTTGCCACAGCTGGGGAAGACCTTGAACGTGAAATGGTTTCGAGCAGATTGCTCCTAATTGCAAGAAGATGTGCAAGCAGGTGTAACCGGATCCCTGCGGCCACTCAGAGAAAAGGAAAAGGGACGAGACGTGCATCTATTTGTGTGTTTCTGCAGTAGTGTGTGTGCGCTTCAATGTGTTTACCCATGTTTCGCCGGGCTTTATTAGGCACAAGAATGTGGTTTGGAGACAGCTAGTAACAACACGACTAATAGGTTAGCTCTTAATGTAGTCCAGTTCAGAAGACACCTGGCCCCTCTGGTCACACTCGGCAGCCTCTGTGGGGCTTCCACACAAGCAGCCTAAATGTCAAGGTTATGTGCTTTACTTTCTGACTGATCGCATGTCTCAACTCACCTGACATTTATCACTTTTGCTGTTTCCTTTTGAAAGACTAGGCCCTCTGCTCCTCCGTGGTAACCTAGCTAAACCAGGAGGGCAGGTTCTTCGCTCACCAGCTCCTCCATGTAAGTTGTTGGAACATTAAGCTAACGTAATGTCCTTGCAGAGGCATCCAAAGACAGCAAAGTTATCCTATTATTTCATAGATTACATAAGCTATAGTAGCCAGTGGTAATGAATTGAGTGGAGCTGGGGGTATAACTGATCCTATTTCAGGATAAAATGACTGATAGCAGATATAGCGTTTAAGAAGTGGTGACTATGCAAACATATAGTAATGGAATGCACTTGGAATGCTGTCATTTTAATTGAAATGCATATAATTTCTTTATTTTTCTGGTAGGGGGTGATTTTTAAACATGTAAGAGGATAAGCACTGCGGATCATGTCTATTTATATTAATTGCATTTTTCCCCCCTTTCTTTTCCTCCGTAATACAGACATTTATCTGCAATGCAAAGCAGGGAAAGTCTGGTTTCCCAGTAAGTATATAATTAATGCCATTTCCAAAAAGCCACTCCACATGGAAAACAGGCCCTGATGCTCAAACCTTACGCATTACAGGGCCCTCGCAACAACACTCTCCAGTCTGTGTTTAGATTTCCAAACTAATTCATTTGGAATACATAAATAAATCAATGTTTTATACCCACTTCAGACCATTAGATACCCTTCCTTTGCTGCACTTTTCAACTAATCTATTAATATTTATGACAACACTAAACATTTCAAATATCCACGTTTAAACAATAAGGCAGTGCATGCACTTACATAAGACAAAAATCTGACTTTAATAAAAATCCCATTTTGTTTGTCCAACAAAGCTCCCTCTGTAACACCCCCTACACACACACACACACACACACACACACACACACACACACACTTTCCCCACAACAGGTAATGCAGTGCCCTGACAAATGTTTTTGGAAAAAAAAATGACTGTAAGAAAAACAAGACAAGCAAAGTTATTAAGTGCGAGTGGAGATAGAAGAGAGGGGGGCTGTGAAGCAGGACTGATGATGTAGGGAGCTGAGTAAAAGGAAAGAAATGGGGAAAGAGGGGGTAGATAGAGAAGGAGAATAGGAGTGTGAAACAAGACAAGAGATGGAAAGAAAGGAAAAAAACTGAATGTAGCAGAGGGGGAGGTGCAGGTTTCAAGAGGTACAGAGGAAAGAGTAAACAGTGCCCTAATCAGGCGGTTAGGGTGCTTGGAGCCTGGTACAGAGGGGTCACAAGTGCTCACCGACCCCCCCAGCAGCCTGGCGAGGTCAGCTAAGCTATGTGGGTCTGACGGCTTCCGTTTGCTGTGTGCTCGTTGTTTGTTTGGATTCCCCAGCCTTGCTTAGCCAGCAGCTTAACAACAGATGGCTAAAGAAGGTCTCTATTCAGAGTGCTTGGGATCAGAAAAATCACACCAAGGAAAGTACACAAGCTATAGACAAAGCACACAAGGCATGACACAAGCGCATGCAAATTACATGGATTGCCAGAGTTGCACATGCTGCAAATGGGAGAACAGCAAATATGGTTTTGCTTGCATGCAGCAACATGCGAGTGAACACAACACACGCGCACGAGCAGTGTTGTTTGATGATAACAAACAACTTCCTGGGATGATTCAATAACTGAGCAGATCTCAGTGAAAGCATTTCCATCCCCCCACCATTATTAAACGAATACTGTGTTTATTACAGCTTTAGTGCGGTGTAAACTCATAAACACCCTCCCAGAGTACAAGAGGAGCTGTCAACTAAATATTGTTTCTCTCATGAGTCGCTCTTCCACCTCAATTACGCCTTTCAACTTCACAGGCTCAGTATGATAAAGTGGCAGTAAAAATCATTCACATTAATACACCATTGTGCATCTGCTGCTAAAGGTAATTAAAGAAGTAAATGACTCATAAGAATAGACATATTAGCTGCAAAATGAAAGGCAACTGGGCTGCCTCATGAAAATATGTACCATTAAGATACTGCATTTTCATATTGGGGTAATCAGCTCCACTAGCCTGATGCTGATTTAATCCACTCCAGTGGAAAGTCTATCAGCGCACAGCCGCGTGTCACTGTCTCTCTTATGTCTACCCGCCAAGAGCCAGGCATTCTACTTCAGCACTGCCTGTGAATGACTCCACTAAAGGAGGGAGGTCACACGCAGGCAAATCAGTCGGAGGAGCAGTCAATGCTTGGGTGTCATTTAGAGGCAGATGGAGAAGAAGAGGGAAAAAAGAAGTAAGAGATTGAAAGGGGGATAAAGCAAGAGATAAAAAGTGTAATAACGAAAGAAGGCAAAAGCACAAATGAGCTGGGAACAATGCAGCAGGCAGATCTCAGCAGCCCCTCTCTCTCTGACCTTAGCTTTGTGTTCTGAGCATATGATGCCTCAGGATGCCCACCACTGAATACGGCGATAATATCCGTCAAGTTGATAAAGTGGGAGGAAAAGAGCAGAGGTATGCCAACTGTGCTGGGTACTTAGATGGACTGCTAGAAAACATGCGCTCCTCCCGATTGCATCTTTGTTGCATCACTTTGTAACGGGGAGTGTTGTGCTTGGGAAAACGGGCGCTTCCAAAACCCCAGCGTGAGACCTAGAATACTGTGAGCAGATTTTATCATGCGTGAATGCTATTGTTTAGAATGGGAAGATCTATCTGCCCTGGTCTCATAGACGGAGGACTCAACATTTTTGATACACTCGAGACTTCTGGGATACGACCAGTAAAACCCCCTAAATCTTCCAATTTAGTTGTGGTGAATATAGATGAACTATAGGTTGTTGCTTGAGGAGGGCAGGTGTGACGAGATAGTTGCCACAGTCATGGAGCGTAATGGTGCCTGGGGCTTGAACCGAGCCCTGTGTTGTCAGCTGACCACTACACAGCCTCTACACCACAGGGCATGTTGATTAACTCAGTCTGGATGCAAAAGTAATTCATCTAGATGAGTAATCCCACTAATCAGTAAAGCAGACGACAAGCGTGACACTGCCTTAAGGTAATTTTGACTGTTCCCTAGAAGACAGATTTGTAGTGACATTTGCCTATAGAGCTGGCAAGAAAGTAATCCTGTTGATTTCCCTAACAAACCACTACTATATTTTATTGATCATGTTATCGTAGCCTTTATGGAAAGGGCTCCTGCAGACTGCACATTTTTTCCCACTGAAGCTCACTGCTTTGAACTGTCCTGACCTGAGACCTAACACATCATACGCTGCTGAGGGAGAATTCCCGGTGTGTGTTTATGTGTGTGGAGTGAGGGTTCCTCCGAAAGAGAGGATTTTCTATAAATCACAGGCCAGTCCAATTGGCTATGGATTGAGTTGCAGCAGGGAGAGACAGCTCCCTGGGAATAGCAGTGTCTCTGTTGAAGTCATTCCAAGATGGGTAATATGATCCTATGCCGCCAGGAATAAAGGAAGGGAAGAGAAAAGAAAGTAAAAAAAAAAATCTGATTTCTCTGGCCATAAAGTGGAGTAATCTCCAGCAGGGTCCAGACTCATCACCCGTCACACTGGACTGTAATGTATCATAGTCTCACAGGCAGATGATGTGACACATGGTGGGCCTCACCTTCTTTCTCTGGTTCATAAACTGCTTTTTCTCATATTTCAGAAGTTATTAACCTTTGTTGTCTTGTTAAGAAGATGTGGAAATTGAAAAAGATTGACAGTCCTGGTGCCGGTCAAACGGTAAAATGTGTCAATATAAAGAGATACAAATCCAATGCTTATCCACAGCCATGAGAAAACTTATCTAGAATCATGCTAAATCTTCACATTGGTGATTATGTGATGTCAGGGGGAATATGTGTGAAGCTGATTAAACATATATATATATTTTGCAGTTAGGGTAAATAAATCAGGCCAAGAGTGGGAGAGCTAACTAGTTTGACCAACTAAACAATTCAATGCTAGATAGCCACATAAAGCTGCAACCAATTTACATTTAATTTACATTTAAACTCAGTGTTGTTGAAAAATGCCTACAGTGGTAATGCTATGATCTGCACCAGATCTTGTGCAAGAATCTCCCAAGTAAACTAGCTGGTTAACAAATGTGACCATTTCATACCAGCGTACACTCAATGGAGAGCAGCATATCATCCCCCTCTGTGACAAACCAGTGAGCTTCTGCTCAGAGCTGACCTGAACACTCAAACCAGGAAATAAATGTAATACATTTTGAGGAAGACAAGGAAAGTATTGGATATATCTGTACAGTATACTAGAATCTTGGGCCATCAGAGGTGATGGTAGTAGTCTGGTCACACACATTCACAATGCTGATGAACAAATCCTCTTTTTTTCAGGAGTATTTATGGCCTAACAATTCATGAAAAAAACTGTCCTTTGAGTGTAAGCACTTTTCTAAACCACCTCAAGCTTAATTAACATGCGCAGTGTACTGTCGCACTCAATCTGCCTGAGACACCTTCAGCTTTAGGCGCTGAGACCTGCAGGCTGCAGACTTCAATAAATGTTGCAGGAGAAGATGATCACAACTGAAATTAAGTTATGGACTAAGCTTGAAGGGCTTACATAAACATGTGATGGAAATATTAAACGGTGACAAAACTGAAAGAACAGACACAGCAACAAAAAAGTACAGGCCCTGATGCAATTTGAACACCATTTGAATTAGTGCAGTTGGGTGAATAATTTGTCCAGATGTTGAATTTTCATTGGTGACTGAACATTAAATATGCAACAAATCACACCCCCTCCGATTTTCAGAAAGCCGCTACTTAGCAGCGACTGGCATGAATAAGAGGTAAAAGTAAAATGCAGGTGGCACAAGTAGCCCAAACAACAAGCACTGCAGGAACCAAGGGCATGTGGGCTATAGAGCTGCTGGGGTGGTGGGCGGGGGGATGACAGACTGCTGTTCAACCCCATTAGCTGCTATGTGAGAGGGGTGCATCTAGCAGCACACGACCTGTGAAGAATCTTAGATCTCACTCTATCTTGGAATGGGGATTGCCGCATTAATTCTAGGAAACTGTAATCTCTCAAGCAAATCAAATTACTCTCATTAAGCGCAAGAAGAAAACTGCCTCTGTAATAAGTATGTATAAAAAGTATTTATTACCAATAATCACCCCTTTAATATGAGCTAGCTTACAACGGCTTTTATTTTTGCTGATTAAGTTTAAAAACGGGGAAACAAGGAAGGGCACATGCTCACGGACGCATACACATGACATTTACACAGACACACTCTTTCAAACACACGCAAACACACACACACACACACACACACACACACACACACTAATACACAGCTCATGGAGTTTATGAGAGTGGTTGATACAGTGATTAAAGGGGAGGGTAGAGGGATACAGTGCTTGAGGGCCTTGGAGAGGACGTGTCTCACCTAGTCATAAAAACACACCTCTGTCTTTAAGCCAGCCCCAGAATCGCTCTCAGTGGGTTCACTTGGAGGTGAATCACTAAAGAATTTACATGCAAAGTAGCACATGTCATCACCCAGACAATGCGCTTGCACACACAGCACTCCACTGTAACTTGGCATACACTTGCTGACCGCCAGATATTTGCAACGGTTTGTGAGGTTTGTGACAGCCTGACCCAGGGCAGGTACACAAGGAGCAATGCTGTTTTTGAAATCCACACAGCTGCTGACTGTTTTTTTTTTTTTGACTTTCTGATTTGCATAATTTGTGTATCAACAAGTCTTGTTAGTCCACCAAACAGCCAGCAGTATGGTAATGTTATGTATATGTGGTTTTCAGACTGCTTCAACTGTAAATAAAGCTAAAGAACATATGGGCATAATGACTGAAATCTTTGCTCTTCTTCCAGGATATGACATCAATCTGGAAAGTGCAAGCTACTAACTACATATAATTGACTTGCTGGTACATGGAAAAGGCACACAGTTTCTCCCATCCTGTCTGTTTGTAGTATTTGATTCTTAATTCACATAACCAGTTAATTACATCGAAAACAGATAAAAGGTAGCTAACAAAAACACATCAAAACGAGTGGGAAAAAAAAAAAAGATTCGCTTCTACAAAATCAATTACGATTGAGGGTCAGTGGGTCATTCATTTACTGTTTCAGCATAATTACCTGTTTTTGCTCCCCTCATTTACTTCTTTAGTCATCTGGGACGGCGACGTCCCCGAAAAGCAAAAGAACACACTTTTTGTGATTATTCAAATTAAACATCGATTCCTGAGAGAAAACGTCTGTCAAACTGCAACGTGCCAAAGCTAATATGCTCCAAAAAAACAAACTCCCCTGAAGCGAAATGAGGGAATTCTATTAGACGTCAGCCTACATATTGTAAATTTCAATCAGTTGATAAATAAATAAATAATAAGGATCAAATTAGAAATCACATTTTGATCTTTTGGAATATGAATTATGATAAAAGTAGGCTCAATCAAATACACCTATGCCTCTATCTGATATGAGTGCTTGGCATGAGGGCAGGTTACTGCAGTGCTGTTGCCCTGTGGCTACAAATCCCTGATGGTGCTTCTTTGACTGTCTATCAAAGAGGCCGCATCCACTTCTGTCTGCTATGATTCATGGTGGGTAGAAAAGGGGAGGTGAGACAGATAGGAGAAGGAGGAGGATGATCATGGCTGGCTATAGATGTTCTTTCCTTCTAATAAGAAAGCTGTGAAGAAATTTATACACTGCATTCCTCCTATATAAAGTAAACGGTCTTTTAATAGACAGAAACATTTATCATGTTTAACACATTAAAGCAGACTCAGTTAGTCTGCCTGCAGAAAAGCACATTAACACTTTGTAAACATCCACCCATAAAGATAACTATTTTGATTGCATGACTCTTGTGGGGCTTTTCTTCCCCTCCTCAACATCTGGTTAGAATATGGGGCAAGTGCTGGCTTCCTGGCTCCTGCTCAGGTGGTTAAAATAGACTGCACACATACACATACAGTATAAATAGAGTGGTGTGTTGCTTTCATTTTTTCCACCTCTAGTTTACAGGTTTCTTTATTTTTTTCCACTCAGTGGCGAGTCAGCAAAAAGGCAGGAACTATAGTTACCCCATATCGCACCTGCCAGTAACTGATCATTTTCTCTCCAGCCAGAGAGGCTGCGGGGATATGCCACGACATGCAACTACAGCGTCATGCTATGTGTGATGCTCCTACAGGCAGGGCATAGGGAGGTACAGAGGCACACACAGAGCACTCTCATGATTTGAACAGCCACCGAAAAACTTGCTTTCAAAGGGAGGAAAAGGTGAAACATTCCAGAATCATTTACTTATACTAATAATCCCCTCGACTGGTTGTTTTTGTATTTTCCTCATTCTGTCAGCTGAATGGTGGGCAATACTGTGGAGAAGAGGCCTCAAGAGTGATATGGAGCACAGGAGACTGTGATAATTGACCAAGATGTTGCTACCACTAAGTCCCCTGTCCCCTCACCTACAAATCCCAGTGGCCCCGTTTTCAATTTAGCACCAGACTTGACCAGATTTCACTCATTGTGGGGCTAAGGCACATCTCTGACACTTTTACATTAGAAGCCCAGCTTTCTGCTGATTAAAAACCTTCCCTCTCCCTTTCTCCAGCTGTATGGTAAGAGGTAATGTAAGAGGGGTGTCCATTTCCTGTCCCTCCTTTCCCTTGGAATCAAGCACAAATAACTCACAGCCTCCTGCACCTATCTTGATTTCACTCCCAAAGATAAGGACACCATTTACTGTTTTCATTGAGCTTGAGTGCTAAGACAGAGAGCACCAAATTACTCTCAGATCGAGATAAATACACCACAAATCACTAATTCAATCCGTCTTCGATGTCGGTGATGTTTTGAAGAGAGGGGAATATCAAAAGATCGCACTGTGAAACCGGAGTCTGGTGCTGTGATATTGGCTAGAGACCTCATCAAATTGAGAAGAAAAGCTAACTGTAACTTGAGTCTGAATTCCCTTTGGAAAAAGCTGGTACAATATGTCTGTGTATTAAATATGGAATGTGCTTTTATGTGCATCCTTTATATCTATGATAGAGAATGGATCGATAAAAGAATGGACAAAATAAAGTATGTGTAGAGGACCTAAGCTTTAAGACATTCAAGACACAATATAGAAGTGGTAAATGAATTCACAAGATGCCTCAGTATGTGTGGAGTGCAGCGCTGGCCCAGGTAGTGGTGGATGGTGGTGAGGGGCTGAGGAGTGGAGTATTTACTGATGTGGTTATCTTGTCCTGTGACAGGCAGGATCACTCAATCAGCCGGCGATGGCTGGGCTCAGGCAAGCATTACACGCACATCCCCATACTTCTGGGGAGGAGGCGTCAGCCAAGCCAAATCTGATCAACAAATGCAGTTCCCCAGTGCCACAGCTATCTGAGATGAAGATGATATTATGTGGAAGTGAGCAAAGTGATGGAGGCAGCACAGGGAGAAATAGAAAGAAAAAAAAAAAGACAGAAAAGGAGAGAGAGGGAGACCAGAAGGTGGAACCTCCTCTAAGGCTCGGTTTCTTAAAGGCAAAGTGTGTCTGTACTGGATAGCAGGGAGATAACGTGCTGATATATTTTAATAAGTACCATGTGCCTCACAACACTGCATTTACCAGATCAAAGAACCAAGCATTTATATGCTGGAGACAGTCCCACATTAATTATCAAAAACTTGAATTAAAAAATAAAAACTTGTCTGTCCAGTAGAGTTACATAGTAATTAAAAACACAAACCAGGCACAGTCCAGCTGACATTTCCAATGATCCCTCTCAAAAATTACTGACATGTACAAGTTATTAAAAGGTTAGCAACATTTGCATTTAGCAATGAGCAAAAATAAATATAATGTTGAGTGTGCAGATAAGAGCTCAGTAATTAAGAGTAGGCATTGCGGTGGTGGAAAACATTTGAAGAATAAACCTGGACTAGTTTGCTTCTTCCCCTGTTGCCCTACAGATATTTTACATTATTCAATCCAAAATACCATCTTTCTGATTCTAACTTTTCTTTTGCATGTTAATGTTTAATAAGAGCCCTTGGCTATCTATGGGCACAATTATTAGATATCCGCAGAGAGAAATTGAAAAATTAATCATACTCTCAAATGTTGTACTTCTCTGATCCATTGGAAATGGCTCTAAGAGCTGTGGCTTCTCCCCTGTCACAGGCTGCATCTAAACACAATCAATCTGCTGCCAGAGACGAGTTGCTTCGGCAATGAAGACAATTGCATCAATACAGTAATTAACTGATTATTTGTATGTTGGCACTTGTCCTGATGCACCACAACACTGATAAGCCTGTTGCTGTTGTTCTCCCTGACGCAGGAATACACAGTCTGTGTTTAATTGTCCAAAACAAAATACAAAGTGGCACTATGGGTGCTTGTCTAACAGGACACTGTGTCACTGAGTGCAGACAGTAGGAAAATATCTTTCTGCTGGACATACGGTAGACAACACATTAAAATGCTAATGTCAATCCCTGAATAGCACATCCTCCGACAACAGTTACAAAATTGCTTAGACCAGGTGTCTTGTTCAGTTATATGTACTTATAACTCAATTATCCATGTGTGGGCAATATAGGTTTTCAATAATCGATTTGGCCCTTGCTATTACTGTATGTAGCCTATGCTAATATAGTGTACAGGGTATAAAATATGCTAATGTGAAGACAAAACAGCATTATGTTATGTATGACAGATGGATTTATTCTAGTTTCTAAGTGGCGATTTTAGCTATTGAAAGGCATATATGTATATCATAAAGTAAAATACAGAATAATGGTAAGTTAAGTTTCACTACTGTGTAAATATTACTGTGAAACTACTCCCTTAGTTTACTTTGAAGGAGTTCCAAGTTTAATTTCCAAGTTAAAATACCAACTCAGCATCAAATGCAAAATGTACATGAATTCATATTTACCATTAGATACAGCATGCATTGATTTTTGACTATATTAGCCAGTTCCCTGCATTGAAAGCATGTTTTAGTACAGTATGTGGTAGTATCCAGAAAAGGTAGTAGAGTTTTTGACATGTGTGCTGCTGTGCTAGCCTGTATTTATCCTACAGTTATTTTAATGTTGCAGATATTAAATACATCATTGGTATGTGAGAGACATTACTTGTATTTTTTATGTCTGAGAACAAGACCAGTGATGGATCTTGTCTGCTCTCCATCTGCCTCCCAGTACACTCCTATTGGACTGACTCAATTTCTTCTACCATGCTTCAAGCCCAACCTCCCTCCCCATGCTACCACAACCCACCCACAGACACACACAGACCCGGGACAGAATGCCGTCCTCCCTACACAACTCTTTCTTTAACATGTGCCCAGAAGCAGCATTGCTGCCTTTTGTCCACTCACTGTCTCCTAAGGCATGTCATCCAGCTCTAATCAAGCAGAAAATGGTCATAAATATTTCTTTCTGCTAGATTTCACATTCACATTTCACGCAGGGACATGATATTTCTCCCCCCCTACCTCCAGGGAGTACCTAATGCAAAAAACAGTTACTTATATTCAAGGCTCGTGTTCCTTCAGTCAAATACAGAACATATTCCCCGTTGGCAGGGAAAAACAAGAAGAAAAAGGGTCGAGAAAAGGAGAAGAGAGGAGGGGGAAAAGACATAAAGGACTGTCTTATTTTCTGTGCCATTTACTGGCTAGTACTTTCACAGCCATCCCATTACATCATGTCAAAGATTGTAAACAAGCAAATAACAACAGCGCATTAGAGACCACAGTGAGGGAGCGGCACACATTGTCCTGCTCTGGAGGTCTCTCTGCTGCCAGCTGAGAATGGAAAAACATTTGTTTTTATTGTCCATTTAAATAATATATATATTTATTGTATAGAGGAAAAAAAAGGTTGCATGAGGATTTATTTGAACCATTGTCTCTGCCCTGGCTAAGTATTTATGGCACATGTCATTCACAGGATGCGGAGGTGCCATCACTATTATTTATGACGATACATCCCATCATGGCATATCATTCTCTAAATGGTACACAGCTATTCAACAGTGAATACGGACCTGTGCCATTTTTCTCTCAAATAGAGGCCATGTCACTGCTGAACGTGCAGGGGGGTTGTTATTAATCACCGATACATACAATGTCAAACAATCAAATTTACTCTACGAGACCTGTACATGGTGTGGCTGTCCATGCATATTTACTTCAATGAAGGCTCATTTGATCACCAGCAATAGTAGTTTATCATGGTCCTCTCTGTGTCTGTGTGCCAAAACAGAGCTGTCAGATTTTTTTTTTTCAAAAACAAGGACGTACAGTGTACATACACACACTGGCGGCGGCACTGGGGGCAGCAGTTAGTGTAGTTGGTAGAGCAGTCGTCTATATGTTACTGTTTCGATTCCTGGTTCCTCTTGGCTATATGTTGACGTGTCCTTGGTCAAGACACCAAAAACCCTACAGTAGCGCCGTCATTACTGTAGCTGTCCAAAAAACTATTTCCCCAAGGGCATAAATAAAGTATGTCCTCATCATTATCATTATTATTATTAATGCTGTAATGAGAAATTAACTTTTAGCATTACTAGATTGTTTAATTGTGTATTGCATCGCAATTATATATTTTATATTCTTTTGAGGAGTTGTGTCCTGAGTCCTGCCCTTAGTTTACAATTTTTTCTAGTTCAAAGGTCTAAACACTAATGCACATTGCATCCCTGGCCCATTTCCAGCTCAGTATAGCAAAAAGGTTAAGCTTGGTAACATGGTTCAAACGTTACATCTTGATATTTTAATTCCTCAACGATGTATGATATAAAAAAGTCACAAGCAATACATAATAAGGGTGCATCCCCCAAGGGAGAGAACATAACAGATGCAGGGCTGTGCAATTAATTGTAGCTGATTACTGTATCAAATTAGTGATTCATTCAGTGGAATCATGAATTTGACGGCACAAATGACTAATTCCATTTACCTATTTTACACCCACATACACAAACATCATCATTTGTCACCTTTATGTGTAGGCTTAATGCTGCTAAACCTTTTCTTTTTTATTTAGAAATTTAGATCTTAAAGGGGCACACCAATTTCTATGAATCAGATTCTGTCATGAACTGTGAACTACTGTGCTGAACTGAAAAACTTTGTAAAATGTGCGAGGGAGTTTTACAGTGAAAAGCTTCAATCTTGGCCCATCCTGGGGACCAAAAGTCAATCTCCTCTCTGCTGCTTTAGTTTTCACTCTATGGGAGTGTAGTACCAAATCACTGGAGTATTCTACAATCTTCTTGCAACTGCAACTTATAAAAACATTTAGCAGAAACTCACAAGAACAGTAAAACTCACAAGAAATTTCAGTTTGTTCCATACCAGAAAATGATCATGAGCAGTGATATTTATTTTCCTCAGTGGAAACCAATGATATCTGATTTACTTGGCTGTTAGTTTGACTGACATGCAATTTGCTTTCAACTATTCCATTCAATCAATCCCAGCAGGAAGAAAAATGGAAATCTGGTTGTAGGTAAGTAGGTAAACAGCTTATCCATTAAAATCTATTATTTCTAACACTTTACAATTGTGTGCACAGCTGTCTAAGGATACTCAGGGAAACAATATCTATAGTCTGTGTGCTAACAAACAGCTGAATGTGACAAACCAATATATTGCCACATCACCTAGCTGCCCTTAGAAACCTTGCACTGCCCCTCTGTCACCTACACGTTCTGAATCCAAGAATGAACACTGATGTCTATTACCCACATTGTGCCAAGAGATTATGAATAAGATATAAAAGCCAGGCTCACAACAGGATTTTCACATTATCCATGCCGTGTAGGTGAGGTCCTCTACAAGCAAGTGCGCATGCTTGCAAGTGTCATGCACGTTTACCTAAACACACATGCGTGTGCAACACACACAATCAACACTGTGCATGTGCACACAGAGTCATGAACTCTCTGAGGCAATGCTACCTTCATAGACGTCCACATGTATGCCCAAAAGATGCCTTAATCTGCAACACGGATTAGGGCTTGTTGAAATAAATAAGTGTTTTAAGAGGAGACAGTCCGGGTTTCAATTTCAATAGCTCATTTAACCCTTATCTGCCCAAATCCTTGGGGTCCATTCTATGTTAATTGGATCTCCATTGCACTAGCATTGGGGGTGTTAACAAGCACAGCCTATGAATATTAATTACCCTGAAGTTTTCTGAACAGGAAAGACTTCACTGATACATATTAATTCTATGAAGTTTTTAAAGTAGTGCTCTCATTAAAAATGAATAGGCTCTCTGCTTCAATGTTTTCCCAAGAGGAATTGTGCATCCTCAAGTCTATCGCTAATAAACTGGGTCAGATTATCTATCCATAAAGGATAGCTTCTTCTTAAAACGGCATTATTATTCAACTAAATGTAAACATTGCAATGAGGTGAAGAACTGGTTTTGTTTAAACAGTGTTTTGACAATGGCTATTAAAGCCAGTCATGTCTGAGCATGTACTTTCCCAACCACAGTCTCCTGAGGCCCTGTTAAAACGGTTACTTATTTACAACACTAAATACACAAGTTGTTCGGCTAAACAGCACAAAATTACTCTGTGTCCCTGCGTATGTGTGCTTATGTGAGGATTTGTGTGTGTGCGTCTTGATGTGGAGCATTCAGAAGTGGTTGTTGGCACTACTTTAAATAAAACATTGAGGATGCATTAGTCCTCTGGCTAGCTGAGGCCTCTCTCTAAGCCATTTAATACTGAACTGACGCAGACGTGTTTCCCTGTCTGACTCCAGCCAGCTGCTTCAGACACCTGCTCAAAGTTTAGAGTTGCCCACTTCAGCACAAACACACAGACTGTGGCCATCAAAGACCATCCGGGCGCCACACAATGAGAGCCACTTCACTCTTCCTAATAATACCAGCATACACTTGCATCATTTACATGGGAGGCATTTGTCGTGCACACGTCCTTGAGAGGTTTCCTCATCCACCCATCAGCCAAGGGACATACAGAATCTCTAGTATCAGACAATGCAGTTTTGTCCTCATGATATGCTCACCTTTGAACTTTTTACAAATAGACTACTGAGGCATTTTTTCACTCTCTCTTTTTTTACACCCAGAGATTTGGAATTAAGCCCTAAAGATATTGGTTTCCAATACAAAAATTCTAATATTTTTGTTTAGACAAAAAAATTTTATTCTAACTCTGGGACAATAACATAGCCGATCACACAAATTAGATTTATTAAATGCTATCAAGGGGCTAGTAGCATAAAATAATGATTGACATCCCAGTTTAGCAGCGCAGGAATTACTGTTAGTCTTGGTTAATAGGTAGCTTTTATGAGCCATGATCAAATATTTGTTCATTTGTGTGACAACAGGAACAGGACGTTTTATCAATGAGATCAACTAAACTGTGTGTTTGTCTGCTATGCAAAAGATGATGGAGAGCAGGGCACAGAACAGAGGTCTGCTGAAGCTCAGCAGAGCGGCCATGGTGCGTCTGTCCCACTCCTTATCAGATGTTGGCTGTAAGGAGTTGTTTAGTTGTTCTGTTGGAAAAAAGTTGATATTACTTATAAAGGACTTTGTGTTTGATGTGATTCTTCATTGTATGGCCTCAGTCTCTAACCTGATAAAAGATACAGGGCTACTTGCTCCCTTCGCTGTTTTACAAATCATATTAACGCTGAATCCACTACACTTTTTGGTGTGTCGGCTCAACAGATGAAACTAGCTGGAATCTTTTGACCAATTCTTGCATATTTGATCCTCCAAACTATTTCAGTACAAGTATCACTGTTTAACAAAAGTCACCAACTGAGATTTCCATAGTAAAACATACAAAACAATTTCATGTGTGAAAATAAGAAAGACATTATTTCTGACTCCTTAATGCTGGGCAGTGTCCATCACGAAAGTCGCCAATAATCAAATTACTCAAATGCAAACACACATTGTGTCATTTCTTTTGTGCTAACGTGAGATTATATCTACAGAGTGAGATGAGTGAGTATGTGTGGCTGCATGTGTGTGTTCCTATGTGTGTCCATTCTGATTACCACAATGTCAAACAACTCCTGTAATCCCCCTCCTGCTGCCCACATAAGCAGGGTGTGTAAACAGGATGTCGACCCGCGTAACAGTCAACTATTTTAAACTATGGGTTTCGGCACAGATGCAACCTGTGCTTCATCTCTTTCCAGTCGGAGAGTGGCGGCTGGAGGTAGACTCAACAAAGCCAATGAGTTCATAGACCGGCTGTCTTGGAAGGTATCTATAAAACAAAGGAGAGGTGCTGGGTGGTTTACCTCCCAAAACCTCCCTAACAAAACCTGGGTGACAAAAGGATTGGAAAAGTTGCACCTAGACTAAACATTTTTTTCTGAATAAAACAACCTTGTGACTATGTTTAAAAAAGCAATAGGCTGTAAGTGAAAGAAGTCTAAGCCTTAGTAAAACAGTTGTGATATTTTCACTCACACAGGCTGTTTTTTTTTACCCTTTAATAATTATTTCCCCCTTTTTTCGACATAGCTGCGCATCACTGTTCAATTTTCACCTCCATCTGTGTGATTATTAATCAGATCACACATCAATTGCCAGAACCAGCAAAGAAATCCAGCCTGTAATAAAACTGTCATGTGCTGTGGTATAAAGACAGATGTTGCCAGTTGTGTGATAACATAATTAAACTGTTCTGTGAGGGATTCCATAAAATTATTCAAATTGGACGAGCACTATCATTTTACCAATAAAGCAATTTAGGGCAATATGCAGTGTCATAACACTGATGTTATCCTCTCCTCCAGATTTTCCAATAAGTTGCAGTCTGTGCTTGGCCTCCTGTGACAATATGAACACTATACATGAAGATACCTGAGACCTCCTAGAAATGGAGGGGTATGCACAGTAATACTGTGGGGATTCAAGTCTTTTCAGTGTGATTGGCTTTGTGGATGCACGCTACACAGTGCATAAGTGAGATGACAAGGCTCAGGAAGGAAGCACACATTCAGTAGGATAATGCACAGTTGTTATTGGTCAAAACATACCTGAAGCAAAGAAGCCTTTATCACACATGTCAAATGTTCAGCACTGCGCTGAACAGATATATAATTCTGTCATAGTTCTGAGTAAATACAGAGATAGTGGCAAAATGCAATTCAAAAGTGTGGTGATAAGGCTGAGTTCTTCTTGTTAAACACTATAATGTATGTATTTCAATCCAGGCACAGCACTCTCTCCTTCTTGCCCTCAGCTCAGCAGCATACTACCTGTGATTAGCAGAGATCTGAGGCAGCAAATGTCCCGCCCTCCTCTCTGACCTGCTGCTGTTAACTCTCTCAGTCTGACCATTATCCCATAATGTGGAGTGAACACCAGAAACCAGCAGGCCTTACACTACCAGGTCTGGCTTTTGGGCCTCTATTTTGCCTGAGCATGCCCATGTTCATATGTGTACTGTTTGTCCTGCAACTGAAGCTTTGCATGACAGAACCCTGTGACGGTGGCTGAGACATGCATTTTCACCTTCTCAAGCCCCCACATGGGAGTGTGTAAGCTTTGCATTATGCAAACAGGAAACCTGTGCCCGCTCAGCTCTTTCTGTGGCTACTGTGCTGCGTGTAAGTCTCTCATCTCTGTACACGCAACACAACGGACACATCAACCACACAGAGAAGAAACTAAATCTAGAATTGGCTGGGCTTATCTGGTGACAAACAATGCTTTAAAGGCATTTGCTTGACTGGATGGATGTGTAGTTGTTGGTGCGCATTTGTACTGTATCACTGAGAGGAAGAGACAGGCTGGTATTTGAAGGACACTTTAAAAGACAGTTGTATAAGTTAAATCAAATTTCAAGTAGAGCAATTATTAATGGTTAAACATGTGAGATGTTACACATGTAGTAGAGAATATGATCAAACATAACAGGAGCAGCTCTACCGCTAATACAAAGTCCCTGACATAATTATTGTAACGGTGTGTTTATTTGACAACCGCAGCTACACAACATAACTTCCTGTTGCAAAATCATGTAAATCACAAAATAACAAAACAGGTTATTGCAAAAGCCCTTTCATGCTATTGTTTTTGTTGTATTTTCTCTCCTACAGTATCCTCACTTCCTCATATGGATAACGTTAAAACCACAACTTCTGCAATGCAAACAAAAACACAGAGAAAATCAACATATTCAGATTCAGGGCAAACCCTTATGTTATGAAAAAAATATCATATTCGTGTTCTAAAAAAAGGAGACACTCATATATTATACACAGGCAACTGCAAACAACTAGGTGCAGCCTGCTCAGCAACTAGATGCACAACAACATAACGTCCAACCATTACAACAGCTATCTCTGGAGTTCCTCAAAAAGTGCATTTCCACAGCTTCTCTGAGAGAAAGAGAAGAGAGACGGTGGCTTTTTTTCATCCATAGTTCCTAACAAACAGTATTTGACTTACTAATAGAGATACTTAAATCAAGCTTATGGTCCACTTCCCCCAAATCTGACTAGTCTACAAGATGAATTCCCCTGTCAGAATCAAAATGATCAAACAGATTACAATTATTTCATCCCCCATCTTTATTAATGAGGACTGTCTTTCATAGTTATGTTCCGTAATAAGAATAAATGATATGCCACTGCCAGGTTTGTTGTTCCCGCTCACTCAGGGGACTCTCAGACATTTGAGCTTTGAGTCAAAGCAGATTTTAGATTGTTTTTAGCATCACTTAAAGAGGTAATAGCATCTTGGATGATTTGTGGAGAACAAAGAATTGAAAAAATCCTCTCAGTGTGTCAGAGGCATATTAGTGCAAGCTGCAAATAAAACTTAAAAGAAAGACTGTGAAATGCCACAAAAGTAAAAAGTTATCAAGTAATTGAGCGAAGATCGTAATGCCCTGGGGACAATTAACATGGTTCATGGTGCATGAGTGAAAATCCTGGGCTAGTCTAATGGGAGAATAAAAAGACTGCCTGCCTGCCTGCCTTCCTGCCTTCCTAGTAACACTACCCTTGTAAGTAGCCTATCAAAAGCCAGTGTCAGGAGCTGAGAATGAGACATCTTGTCCTCTATCCACATCTATGTGCCATTTATCACACACAGCAATTAATAGGCCTCCCTCTGTCACAACTCGAATGCTAGACCACACAAATTAACAAGTGGATTTGTTCAAAAAGCATAAAACAAAAAGTGCTCGCTATTTACTGCAGTAGAAAGTAGAGGGCAGAAAGTGTGACTGTAATACAGAGAATTGGGAAAGAGAGACTTGCTTGATTTTCCTTCCTTTTAATGTCAGAGCAGATCCCGGAGAGTAATGGTTCTTTCTGGATGACTAGAAAACAGGGACCACACTTGGACTTTATTCCAGCGGGGAGGCTTTATTTCCATCCCTTCTTGGTGTCAAGTGCACATCCATGACACTTTTCTCGCTCTTGCTCTCCCTCCCCCCTGCCTTACATTCGTCAAAGTTGTAACCCTGTTGTCTTTGCAGAGCGAATCAGAATGTGCCTCTGGCAAAGAATGAAGGAAAAGTCAACAGGAATTAAGTTTCAGTGCAACTGTTTACTCAACTGTGGCCTGCAGTTATTGAAATTTTATCCATGGTTTTGTGTGACTACTGCAGTAATGAATTCAGTATGGCTGTGATTTTCTCACTGACGACATTCTCATTTTGAGCTGGAAAAAAAGTTGGGAGGTGGGGCTTGGGAGTGGGGTCTGGAACTGGGGTAGTGGGGATGAAGAGCAGATCTGCTCAGGCCTAAAGGCCTAACCCTGAAAGTGAGGAGCAGGAAGCCTGCTGACATGCCTTTTTTACATACTGAACATCTGTTTATGTATTTATTTCTTCCAGTATTGTCCTGCATTTATAACCTAAGAATATGATTAACCATTAAATCCTATTTCAAGACACAAAAACATGTAAATCAACCACATCTAAATGCATCACATCTGATCTTCTGCATCTGTCAACTTCTGTAATTCACAAAACCTGGTAACCAGGACATAATTAAAAGATACGACTAATCATAATGTCAGATTTCTCATGTTTTTATATTGTTGTCAAAATAAGATATGAATGAATTTGCTGTTTAGCATCAGTTCTGACTACAGAATTATTTATCACAATGTCACAACATCACATCATTACTGTTGAAAGATGATAAATGATAATATTGAATTATTGCTCAGCTCTATATGTTACAGTGTCATATCCCCCATGTTCCATGCTGCAGCATTGTTGCCCTCCTTGTACAAATGCTGATGGATGTGCTTTGACAACAGACAGTGGCACAGAGCCTGTGCATCATCACCAAACAGATCCTGACAACAAGTCTAGTCATCCTGTCGGATAGACTGAGATAGCAGAAGACACACTGATCTTTTCAATGTTGTTTCCTTAAACACACTGTCGTGTGCCACACATAATGCTGACACCAACAGAAAGAGCTTGTCTGTTTGCCTCAAGTCTGCAATGGTGAATATGTTGTGGGCTTCGCCGACGATAACGCTGGCGTGCTTCTCCATACCTCATTGGTTAACACAGCAGAGTGTGGCATTAGTCGTGAGTGTGAGGTGTGTTTACAAAGAGCCAGGGGAAAATGCTGTCATCCTATTGGATGTCATGGTTTCCTAACTGTCTACAAAATCCTGTGGCACCTACATACTTAGAATATGTCAGAAAGCCATTATAAATATTTCACCAAAATGCAGATGCTGCATGCTATGATAAACACATTCACAACTAAACACAGTCATACAGAGAGAGCACTTCCCCTTCTTTAAATATTCAAACAGGGCCTCAATATACATAAATAATAATAATAATGTGTTTATGTACTAGATGTACTTTGAGGTGAAATTAAATATTAAGTGGCACTTTAAGAGGAGCATTGGGCCTGCTGCTGACATGGCTTAATAAGGTGAAGACAGGTACGAAAGGGAAGATGGTCTACCTGATGCTGTTGGAGATGCAGAAGGTCAGCTGCAGTCACCTCCACTGCCGGCGTGGCACTCTTAGGTCGTCCCTCCCTGGACATGGGCTCCACACTAGCTCCTCCATTTTGATTAGCTGGTCCGTTGCTTGTCGCCTCCGTCCCAGATTCTTGCATCATGTCTTAAAAACCTGAAAGAAGACACAGAAAGAGAAAAAACAGGGACAGAGACGGAGAGAAACAGCTGTTAAAACACACAGCATTGAGGTCGCATTTCAACTCCGGGCCAAACTACAAACATCTGTCATATCCTTCCCACACAATTTCACTTTCATTGCAGGTTTCCCTGTTGGTTTGTGCTTCCCTGTGTCTTGTTTGTTTACTTGTAGCATATGCAGTGAGGCAAACACACATGCACACGCTCTCACAGACTCTGTCTCCACAGAGTAATGAACTGCTCCTTTGTTTTGTCTTTTCCGGTGCAGATCCTTTGCAGATGACAAGTCCATACTGGGCAGAAGAAAAGCAAGTGGGACTCAGGTTCTGTTTGTGTTCTCCATTATGAGGTATGTGCCGGGGTGTGGTGGAGGGGATAGGGTCTAAAACACATCAGAGAGGAACCCAACCTGAGTTGAGTGAGAGCAGAGGAGCCCAAGAAAACACTGGACCTCCAAAACAAAACACTTTCTATGGAAATGGATATATTTACTTGCATGGCTCCCAGAAGAACCACGGCAGAATGGCTTTTTAATGGGAAACAGGGCAACCTAACTAGGCCTGCCAAAGGATCTCCATGAGAAACATCCAATCTGAGGCTGAGCAAAAACAGTCAAATCCTTCAGGGTTGCTCAATTAACACCAAAATACAGGTCTGAATATAAATAAACCTCTTTGAGATGCTGGAAAAAAGTGTTGTCTTCCATAACTTAGTCTAACAAAAAAGAAGAACAAATGCAAATACAAATGCTAGAAGTGTAGTTTTCTGTACCATTGCATGGTTTTTGTTTTCTGTAAAAATATGACAGTAGTAAACAGTGTTAAATGGGCATACACAGCTTTTTGTTTACATCTTACAGCCTCTGTTCTGCTTTTGGATACACAAAAGCCAGACAGACATGCTGTTTTCCCTCCACCCCCTTTCTGTCTCTCTGGTGATGACTGCCAGTGACACTGGTGCATATCTGTGCCTGTATTTCTCAAATCAGTGGAATGATTTACAGCTATTGTGCATTGGTCGCAGGCCTCACTGGCACAACACGTCTAGCCTCCCAATTCCAGGGCGGTTAATGAAGCTGACCAAGTCAGGCAGAAGCAAATTAACTTGGCTGATTAATTATTTATATGAAGCAGAATAAATGCCTTTAAAACACTGGGCCTCATCATGAAAGAAGGTGAAAATGGAACTAAATGCAGATTTATGGTGTTGCATTCAAGGCATGTAATAGAAGGGCCAGCGTGAGTTAATATGTGCTCAGCTACACAGGCACAGTGTCTCCCGGGATCCAAATCTAAACAAGATGCAGACACACACTCAGACACCGTGGGGACATACACTCAGGCTGACAGATAGGAAATTGGAGTTGACAACTTGTCACATAAGAATATTTACAGAGCATAGGTGAGATAATAATCTAGACATTGGATTATTAAAAAAATAAACAGCACAATAAGCAGCACTCTGAGTTTCAATCCTGGTTCTCAGTGATCAGTATCATGAGCAGTAGTTGTGAGATTGCTATGGTCAGCTAAAACATCACCAGAACAAAAATGGTTTACACATCTTCTTGTGTAGAACCCCTTATTGCAAGAAGCATAACTGAGTGAGTCATCTGACACTGTGGCCTGTGCTGGTTCAGTTGTGTGTCACAACGCCCCCACACTCAGAGGCCTGTCTGAGCAGCTTACGCCCAGCCTACAGGCCCTGTTCTCTAAGCTCAGGCTAGAGCCGGCCCCCCTCTGCCTCCAGACAGATGTTGACCCGGCTCACCCCTACAGTCTGGCACGGCCTCCCTCCATAATGGGATTTTCTAAACAAGGAGTGCGCAAGAGGAATACTGTGGGACGGGATGCAGCCAGCCATAACTCTATCTGCAGGCTCTTGCTCACACCAACTCCTCTTCTGAGACACCAATTAGAAGCGCACATTCTCGGGTGAAATTAAATGCCATTTGAAATAAACCATGTGCTGACGTTATTCAACCCCACTTATTTTTCAAATAAAAGACATTTTTTTCCAGATGCAGAAAAAAAGGTCTTGCTTTCTTTTTTTTCCAAAGCTACATAAAAGGGAAGGAAAGTAATAGCTATTATACATGCACTGTCATTCCATGCAAAATGTTCATAATTATACGGGAAGGGCGTAAATTTCCAAATGCATGGCATCTCCAAAAGTAATCAAGAGAATGAGCCGCGGGGCTATTTTAATGTATGCAAAACTAGTGACCCACAATAAAGGAGAGAAAGGCTACAATGAATGCAAAGTAATGCACGCATGCTTGGAACCAGCACTGATGAGGGGATGGCTAAAATTAACACCCAATTAATTTTCGAATTGACAAACAAATGAAACCCATAAATCTACTTTCTCATTAATTTTACCACAGAATAATTCAAAGCTGCAATATCACAAGTGAAAAAACTGGAAGAAAAAAGAAAATGGAAAATGGGCATTATCCATCATAAATATCAAGCAGATAGGAAAGAGCCTTATTAGAGAGTTGTGCTGATAACAATGTTAATCTGCGAAGCACTGAGGCAGGGACACCATCATCAGCTGGAGCCTGGGCAACGCAGCCATGTGACTTGGCCCTGCGTTTGTTTATCTATCTATTTATTTTCACTTTGCTCAGGGGAAAGCCTTGCCTGTTATGACTCTAAAGTTTTTCCATCCTTTCCATTTATAAAACTTGCATAAATTCAGCTATAATTATGGGTCAAGTGTCCTGCTAAAACGGGTGTAGCTACTGGGGTTAAGAACATACGTCTTCATGTTCCAAATGCAAACATTTCAACGTGAAACAACACACAAAAGGAGACGTATTATTAATGGTGCATCTCAGCTTTTTTTTCCTGAGAAAAAGAAAAACAGAAAGAAAAGAAAAAGAATCAAAATAATGGAAATTCAAGGAGATCAAAACAAGGCCCAGTTTGTACAAAAAGAACTGACTGTGCTGTTGATTATTAGATGCCTGTCTGTTCTTCGGGGGCCAGGGAGGGGGAGTTGCTTGCAAAACAAAACAAGTGTTTGGAACAAACACTGGATAATAAAAAAAGGTCAGAGTTTCTGTTTGTTTACACTTTGTTTTGTTTTCCCTGAGTGAAATATGGGGAGAACAGTACAAACACGAGTCACATGTGTCTCCCACCTGACCAGACAGGTTGAAGGTTAAGAGCAGCCGGTGGCCAGAGCTCATCAAAACTGCCTCTTCCTCTCTCCTTCCCTCCCTCCCCCACCCACCTCCTCACTGGAAATATAATATAATGCCTGTCCCCCTGTCATGCTTGCCTGGAATTCAACAGCTCAAACAAGTCAGCAGTAGATTCAAGGTAGGGTTAGCCCGCGCAGCTGTGCTGTGACCCTTCTCCATGTTGTATTTTTCTTTAATGCTCATGACAGTAAAGTCTCAGTGGCCACCTGCTTCGATTCGCCGAAGTTCTCACACAGGCCTTGTTTACACAAGCACACAACAAAAGCACAACATTTCTTGGGTGGGAGATAAAGACACACAAAGGAGGAGACAATGGGGTGAGGCTCACTTTGGAGCTGTTTAGGTTCGGCTTGGTTGCTAGACTAGACAACACATCAGCGTGTACCAAAGGTGCAACAACAGAGCACTTCTCAAGGTTTGTTAAGAGTCTTATGTTTTGCTGTATTTTGGCTCCTGATTCTGGGGAAAGCCGAAAGACAAACACAAGCTGCATGTTAAATAATCCATTATCACAGTCCTCATCATTGATAACAAACTACTCTTGGAAACATTCACTGGACAACAGACATAGAAATTGGGCTAAATCCCAACAACCTTTCCAAACTGTAGTACCACACCCTTCCATGTATTATCTGCAAAAAGGGGACTTTTGCAAACTACCTCAGGCATTAAAAAAAAATATTTAAAAACAAAAAAACAAAACAAAGCTCAGCTGCCGGTCCGAGCTGAGAGGAGCTAATGGCAGGGATGACATTCTGGCAAGAGAATTCACAGTCAGACCAAACAACTATGTAATCTTGTCAGCTTGAACCGAGTCACAGATAAGCAAAGTATATCTCCAGACTACTGTAACAATACAGTAGGAATACACACCCCACCTCCTGCAAGTAATACCGCAAACCCCGTATCCATGTAGCACATGAGATGCAGAAGCGTTTTCAAAGTTCTTCCCAGACCTTGTACAAGGTATAAGCAGACCACTCACGCTGGCAAACAAAGCAGCTGTTTGTTTGAAAAGTGATTGCTGCCATGGCTACAGTAAACAGGAGAAGCAGGGGTTTGTGTTTATGAACAAATACATCTCCTTGCAGGAGTCATTTAATATTAACCAGGTGGAATGATCAGCCGATTTCCTAGGTGACACTCGGGGCAGGCATAGTGTAAACAGGGGAGGGGAGGGGGCCAGGATTTAGGAGAATCAAGGTCGATGCAAATTCAGCTTTGCAGCTAAAATAAACAGAAAGGCAGAAGTGGAGGTAAACAAAAAGTCATTCTTCTGACATTTGAAGATGCATTAAGCTGGTGTGTTGCAGCTGCTAGCAAGCCACCGTGAATGAGAACAAGATGGGCTATGGCGGGGTGGGTAGCCTGTGAGGTGGTCTTCTGTGGAGACACGACAAAGCAACAGAGTGTTTCTTCCAGATCCCACAAACAGTGGCTCTTCACAACAGTGCAGCAAGGAACTTGTAAAAACATGTTAAACATTTACTTTGTTCAATTATTCAGTAACCGGTTTCATGGAAATAACAAAGGATGTCTGAGGGTTCCAAGAGCTGGAACATCAGGGTATGGAGTGAAACAACAGCGAAAAGAGAGTGATATGGAATTGAATGGAACAAAACATGTTGTCCATCATAAATCAAGGTGTATGGCTTTCATTATGCGATTTATGCATGACTTCAACAGATTATAATTTACACCATCTGCTAGATCAAACACTTTGTTGTCCAAAAATAAGCAGCGATTATGAAAGACAACGTAGTGTGGGGACTTTCAAGCTGTACGTCACCTTGACCGTGAATTTTTCATGCATACAACTTGCCATCTGCTGAGCTGAAGCTATCCAGTGAGCCTCCCTACCCAGAATCCATAGTTTCCTGTCTCCACATATTCATTTCATTTAGTCACTAACAACAGTTAAGCCACTAAAAGACAGGGATAAAATATGACCAAGGGTGCAAAACCCGTATTTACAACACTATAATAGAATGACATCAAAGCAGTGGTGATTCATATCAATATCAACCTATTATCACGCTACAAGCTCAGATAAATTAACAATAAGAAGGCTACTACAAGGCAGACTCCAGTGGAGAAGCTGAGTAGATAATTTCAGAAAATACACAAACCAGTTTGTCTCCTTTGCATGGAGCCATCCGAGAAACACCTCGGTGTAACGGCCTGCTGTGCACAGACAATGACGGAATGTGCCAAAGTAAGGCAGGCCATGGTATTTTTAGTGCAAGTAGGGCCGATAGAGACTAAGTAAATAGAGAAGTCTAATGAGTTTAAATCTGGTTGTACATGAATGGAATAGTAATTCTGGGATGTGGAGCCCCTTTTAGGAGTAGTTTGCCACACATTTTCTCAGCGACTCTCCTTCATTTGACTTTGATAATCTCACTCACATGTGGCTCAGGCCCATTAACACTACAGCAAGAGGACAGACACCAGGAGACGAGGGGCCTCTTTTTCTGACCACGGGCTCGATGCACAGGAAAATGCAGGCATTCCCTCAAGCTCATCTTACCAATCAGACATGTCAAATATGCATACCCAAAGAAAAATACACCTTCCATCTTCAGGGCGCTACAGAAGCACTTGTTTTTTTTACCATTACTTAAAGTGTGTCATATATTTTTAATTATTTTTACTGGGATTCTTGTAAGGGCTGTTCCCATGGGTGTGGGGATGCAAACTCATGGGCAGGAAATGTGTCAGATGCATTTTCCTAGGTAAACCAAGGTTAGCCTTAGCAAACATGTCTAATTAATATTATGTGCTAACTCAATGAACAATATTAGTAGAATTACTGTGTTCTTGGTGGATGTCACTCCACCAGAGTGAACACTTTGTCAGTGAGCTGACAACATGTAGCCTAATATTTTTGGGGAAAAATCTTGTCAGCTCTGTTAAATCATCAAGACAGACCTGTGGTACACCACAGCTCTGCACACAAAGTAAGCCACTAATTACAGTCGAGTAAGTCATCAAGTGTGGTTGACGCATTTATTCTAATTCCTTTCTCAGTACCAAGCATGATGACTGAGGGGAATCTGTAAGGCCTGCATCAGTATGTGAATGATTGTTATCAGGGTTAAATGTTTCTCTCCAGACAAAAAACGCACAGCAGGTGGAGGTCTCCCACTTCTTTTGTTTAGACTTCCTCACACAGAGATTAAGTTAGGTTATTGATTTTCCTGACACAATCATTAACCTTTATACGCAAGTAATGGCATGGTAATGCAATTACTATTTTATTTCAATAGTGTCTCACCTACAACTGCCAGTGCTCAGTGGCTGCTTAAAAGTGTGATTCACTGCTTCTGAAGGAGCAGTTCTTCCTCAGCATGATACAAGGGTCGCTTAATCCTAAGGAGGATGTTATTATTTTAAAAGCCTCAGCTTCCCAGAGAGAGCACAGAGAGGGTTAAAAAGGAAGGGAGTTTGTGCCTTCCATTAGGCAGTTAAATTGAAGATAAAGGGCAAAGGGTTAAATACTAAAAAGGACTTTACATGAATTTCTGAGTTTTAATGGAATCAGGTTTTAACAGTTCTTTTTTTTTTATTTTGTTAAATACAGCCCATGTCAGGAAGATGCGTCCCCCTCATAAAGCAGGACAATGACAATGTACAGTGGCACTAATACAAGGACATAGTTCATCATGACATTTTCCGCAATTCCCAACTGATTAGGGTCATTATGTTGGAGGCCTGATTTATGTTGTCATTTCCTCTCACCGATCCTGCATCAATGAATCTTAATGAATTGGTAAATAAGGGTGAAGATTACACTGTGTGACACTGCAACATTTCTCACCCTCAATGGCTGAGATTTATGCAGCCAATTAGAGACTAACAGAGAAAATTGGCTGGCAGAAAAATAATATTCTTTATGGCACAAAATGGAGGTGTATTCTCAGTGAAGGGCAATTGTATTGTCAGTGTTAACGTCCATAAACCACCCTCCAAACCCACCTTCAAAATGCAAAGGGGAATTCGGACTCTGCAAAGGCGAGTTTAGACCATTGTGAGGCTGTACATTCACAGAGCTGCTGAGCCCTGTGGCAAGCCAAAGTCCTTAACATTCACCATGGCCCATCTGACATGTTTGATCAGCATAAATACACCCCTGTGTGACAAACATGTTTACCTTCTCACTGCAAACATCATACAATCAGACACCACAAGGTGCTGCTCCTCTAATGAAGACGTGAGCTTTTATCAAGGCCGGCCGTGTCCTTCTGTCAGAAATATGCCTCTTTTATACAGACATCAAAAAGCATTTGTGCAAAGAAAAGAAGCCAGATTATTTGCTCTAAACATACAACAAGGCCATATTTTTCAATTAGGGTTTTTTTACGAGGGAGAAAAATGTTAGTTAAAAAAAAAAACAACAAAAAAAAAACCCATCCAAATGCCCTTCATCTTTTTTTCAAAGCAGAAATATCAAAATACAATCACCTCTTTGAAGACAACTCTGATCAACACATACAACACATAGCAGCTGATGTATACAATATGATTAGGAGCTTTTTAACTATTACTAGGTACATCATTATCATAACCATGATAGTTTATTTCTCCAATGCAGATTAAGGAATGCTGAAGGTGATTACAATGAGGGGAAAAACTGGTTTTGTGTATCACTACAAAGCATGAAAAGCTTGCCTGCTTATTAATACCAACTTCTTGAAAGAGCACTTAGAGTTATAATGAGAGCCTTTATGTATTACATATTGTGACTAGATTTAGTGTGAGGAAGCGGCTCTCCACATCAAACAAGCTGGCCTGCTATTAGGCACAGGGGCTGAGGGATGCTGTGTGAAAAGGAGTGGAAAATTAAAGCTGAAGCAACGCAGGAAAGGGCTTAATTTACTGGCATGTACAGTATGCAAATGAGATTACTCTCAGCTTAACTGCATCATTTATGTCCATAATAACAGCATCATCATTACAGGGCTCAAATTAAATTACACTGTAATTAGCATATCAAAGTGATTGGTTAAAGTTTAAAACAAATACCCAATTTTGTTAATGAACATCTGTATTCACCATGTAGACTCTCAGTGAAAACATCCAAAACAAATATGTGTTTTGGAGAAGGGGAGGAATATCCTTCCCAAATGACATGTCTGTCAGTGTGTGTGTGTGTATGTGTGTGTGTGCATATGTGTCATAGTGATGTTTGTTAGGATGGGGGTGTTTTACCTGAAGAGCTCCACACACTCAGAATATGTTTCCCAAACTCCAGGAGATCAAAGATCCAATTTCCCACACTTGCCACTTCAGGAGCTCATCAATAAAATACTAATCACTTCACGGCTGATTCTGAGAATGGAGCCGCAGCCAAAGGCTTAGGGAGGCTTCCATATCACAAAAAAACACCTCCGCTCTGACTCTTGAATGTTGTTGAATGTGCACTCAGTCCTGCACAACCGCATGTGTAATTTGCAGTCAGGTTTATCTAATAGCTGTCCTGCCTTTCTCCCTGATAAACATGCTGAGTTTTAACATATAGCACTGTAGCTCGGAGAGAACGTCCTCACACCTCTGACAGGAATCACACACACCTTAGTTCATGTGGCTATGAATGAAAGTCACCCTTCTGATGTTTCATTGTCCACATATTATTGATAGAATTTCAAATTTATTTATTTTTTTGTCTACCACCTTCGTTTTCTAATTTTCCTTTATTATCACAAATATCACATTATTCCTTTGCTAATGACTCAAGAAAAAGGCAGCATCTAGGTGGTGTACATTATCAGAAATGCACTCATCAAATTTTAAAGAAGTGGCAGCTTATTTTATTCATTAAGAAATCCATTAAAAGTCCTTATGCCTTGCAAGTATGTAAAAGATGTGCTTTTCAAGGTAGAGCTAGGGCAAATCCACTTCATCAGCTAATGACGGCACTCATTACACAGAGAAGCTGGCTAATGAAGGCGCGGTGGCCGGCCAATCCCCTCACCCAGCATAAAGCCCTATGAAATGCTAATATCTCACTTCTAATTAAAGGATACTAAGTCCAAATGCACCTTCACGGCTAGTAGCTGGCAACATAAATTTTATTTTTCAACACTACACTACACCCAGAGATGTGCCTGAGCAACATTCCATTAATTCATATTTAATACCCCCACTAGTCCTGCGTTTGCCTTAGTATCTCTCTGTCCTGTCCTTCTCTCTCCACTCAGCTTTATACTGTGAGCAGGCACATCATTACACTTTCTAAGAGTTTTTTTTTTTTTTCAGCTTTTTGTTGCTTAGTTATATTACTTTAAAGTGCCTCCAGAAATAAACACATATGCACACAGCAGCCTTTATGTGTGTGTCACAGGGGAAAGGTCAGGAACAAAACAAGAAAGGGAAAAAAAAAAAAAGGGAAAATATGCCAGTATTGCCCCTGCTGCACCTGTATACGTTTACAGTGTTTACACATCTTTGGCTGTAAATATGTTTACAAGAAAATCTGCTGCCCTTCTCAGAAACCGACCTTGAAGCCAGTAAACAACCCTTTCACAAAGTTCATTAACGTCAAAAAGGGGATAGTCTTTCCCCCTAGATGGAAAAAAACAAAAGGTCAGTGCCATTAGCTTATCAACAAAATATAACTGCAAAAGAAATTATAGTTCGTTTTGAACAGATACTGACAAACTAATGAACAGCATGTTCTTTGGACTATGGTTAAAGCCGAAGAACAAAATTATCACTGTAATCATCGCAAGTTAAAAATGTCAATTAATAGATAATTATTTCAGCACTTCCTTAAAGCACCCTCTGTGTGTATACTAAACAGGCATCAAACACTCCGTATTTACTCAGTGGCATTTTGCCAGTCAGATGAAAAGTATCTAAATTTTTTTTCCAAGAATCCAAAAAAAAGATGCTGGTTTTACTCTTGAATCCATCGGTGTATTCATCCATCTATCATGCAAACAGCACACATTATTAAAACAACAATGCCAGCACGTAATAATCTGAGTTTTCAAAACATTAAAATCCAAATTGTTTTACATCAAGAGCATCATTTGCTAGAGGGCCTAAGTAAAATGCATGAATTTAAAGGTCAGTGTTAAGAATATATCACATGACGTCTGTTTGATCCTGGCCCAAGTATTTTCCCAAGGATTCTCTGGCTCTGTACTGTGTAAATCACGCAGACTGACCTTCTACATTCCTCATGCTCTGTCCTCCCATTCATCCACAGGCACAGATAATACTGGGCAAATATCATAAACGTGAGGATTTTAAGATTGAGGTGAAGATGCCATCATCCTCCACCAACCAGGGAAAAGACAGTGCATTTGAACGTACTATGCCTAATAGTCTATATACCGACAATCTGTGGATAGTCATCAGAGAATAGTCTCCAATGATTGGTAATTTGAACAGCATCCACTTTTTTGGATTCTTAGACACATTTTATGCACACTTTCCTTTGAGGACTTCAAGGTTAAATCACTACTTTATTCAAAGCGAGATTTAAGATGGCACAATGGATGTTCACTTCACAACAATCAAAATAAAACAGCCACTGCCTTTAGATAAAAAAAAAATGTTCCCAGTATCCCAGGGTTTTCTGAGTTTGTGTGGTGAGATGATTTCATCCAAGTATCATAAAGGGTCTCTAAACGTTGCCAAGATGTTTCCAGTTCAAAAGCAGCATCGGCTTGAGGCCAGGGCGTGACCTGCAGCTGAACTGGCCTCTGCTCGGCCAGAAGGAGAAGGGCAGCAGCTACTCCAAACACATCGCCCCACCCCCACCCTGATAAATAACTTAACACAGCAAACAGAGGCCCATCAGTCAACCTACACATAGCTAACACCAGGACAGGGACAGAGATCGATGGAGAGATACAGACAAATAAAGTAAGACCGAAAAAAAAAAAGGCAAGAAGAGGGGGGCACAGAGGGGGAGAGTTTGGGGGTACATTGTGAGGGCATCTAACAGTGCAGAGTAGATAAATATCACACAGGAGCCTGAGCCAAGCAGAGTAGAAGGCCAAGTACTGTAAGACTGTGAAAGCCAGGCTATTTTGCCAAGCTGTGACATTTGTTTCTTATTGTCTAAGTGGCAGCTGAAAGCGTCTCCCTACGAGGGCCCCTCGGCTCTGCTCTGGTCCGCTTTGACAGGGAGGTAACCATATTAGGACGTGTATGGTAAAGTAAACAATAACATAGTTGCAATGAGATGGAAATTTTTCAGTTAATGGTGTTTGTCATTCCTGTTTTCAGTGCACTGAGCAGCCCTGTGTTTTTTCTAGCCATCCAGAGAGACTTTGTTTATGAAAACAATGCAGGAGCCAAGGCTAAAACCAGAGCACAAAAAACACAGAGAGAGAGAGGGAGAGAGAGGGAGAAAACTGTAAATAAATATCAGACTAAAACATGCCTCCACCTTTTTCATTTGATTACATAAATACATCCACATGGGTATAAATAGCATTTTGCTTTTCCCCCTTAGAGCATGTCCACATCAAGATGGCTAAATTTTAAATTTGTATGTATTTTTCTCTACAGTTTGGCCTTTCCTATACGCTAATCTACCATTTTCACAGATGCAATCTGTACTCTTTAAAAATAGTGAATCTGACCATAATTTGTGCATTTACAGCACTGACCAATACCAAGCTATCTGATGAGTGGTGCCCTTTAGGCGAACAGTTGCAAAATGACAACTCAAGCTGTCATTGCTCTTTATTTGTGCTGCACTACTCTTTTTTTTTTCAACTTGACTCTATAGGATAATGGCTTTAAAAAGAGGAACAGTTGTGAAACAGGAGTTTAAAAGTTTAAAACCCCCTCCTGTGTAAACACATTGCATTTAGCTTGATAAAATCAGTTAGCAAGTTAGCTTGGACAGCTGGACTTGTGAGTGCTATCCATGGCACCAAGCTTCTACAACCTTATCTTACTAGGATGGAATAGGATGAATTTATATTAATATTTGACTATAAATGCAGACTGTCGGCACTAAGACCTTGATATTAGACTCTACCCACTGTAGTTGGTATTAAACCAGTACTGAGGAGGAGTACGATGAAGTGTGGATGACATCATATTAATGTATGTCATCTGATTTATTGGCTATATGATACTAGCTTGAAGAGATCTTAATATCTGAAACATTTTCCAGAAAATCCAACAAAGGAATGAGGGGGAACCCACTTGTTAACAATATGTGAATCTGAGTAATGAGCAAATTCGTGATTGACTGAAATGACCGAGATAATATTTGATATGCCTGGTTTGAAGGGCTCCATTGCTCACTAATTTCAACAGCATGTTGAGCTATTTAAAAGAAATGTAGCCCTCACTCTGCTTTATGTTTCACTGGTCATTTGTTCTCCTCCTTGTTCACTCCCTTTTCTTTAGCTCTGATTACCAAACTATTTTTTTTCCAGGTTTAGAAAAAGCAATGCTGCATGTTTGTGTATGTGGAAGTGTGGAAAACAAAGACTCAGATATTTTCCAGCACTTATGAATAACTACTGCTGACTCACTGGTCAATTGTGCAAAAAAAAAAAAAAAAAAAAAGCTTTACTTCAGCACAAAGCTTTAAAAAAATATTAACCTGGGTGCAAAGTTCACAACGTGACAATGTTCACATGCATCTCTATACATATACAGTACATACTGTAAACTGAAATAGGAAGTACAAGAAGACGTGCAACTCCTCCACTTCTCTCCTCTCCACATGTTGACTTTCTCTGTTTGGTTTTTACCCACCTCTTTCCAGCTCTCTCAGCCTCATTCCTAATCTCACACCAAGAATGCAAGCTGTTTATTTGCCTAGGGCTTGAAGCCATTCCATTAAGTAGCCCCACCAGGTGCTTTATCCCTAAAAGGGATTTGTTTTCTAAAATAAACGGAGAAAGCAAAGGACTGCCAAAGTGATATTTACCATGACATGAAGTGATTGCAACAAAGTCAAAACTATCCAAATAAGAATCGCTGCGGCTCGTAGGAACTTTTTTTTTTTTTAAATTTCCTTACATAGTCATGGACTTTCACTCGACAAAAATGAAACCATAAACAAGAGTGATCTTAATATGCCAAAATTCAGAAACATATCAGTTGGTTTTCATGTGCAGAGACAGTATGTATGTTAACTCACGTTTGATATTCCACCACAGTTACAGTTCGGAATACTATTTTGCAGTCTGACCGATACAGGTCTAGGTTACCCCTAAAAAAGCTCTGTATAGTCGTTTTGCTCAGAAGACAACAAATCAATCCATGTTATTAGCTCTATTTCATCTTTTCTGAAGCAGACGCACAAGGCCAACGCTACAAATGAGAGCTCTGACAGTTTTTCTTACTTTTGTGATTTTCTTTTCATCTTGCTTTAAGACAACTCATCTGAAGATGGAATTTGCTTACTCCTGTCGCCTCAGTCAATCTCACACGAGGACTGCGTCACGTCTGCACCTGGTAGCAGGCTGACATTATTAAAGCTCCCCACTCTCCTAGGCAGACTGCGGTTTATACGTCCGTCAATATGTTTCAGACCCAAAGAAGACATGTCTGGTTGATGCTGATAGAAAAATAGATTGAAACTTGCCAAACGTGTTTTCCCCAAAAATATATTTTAAGCAGCTTCAAGATAACACGTGTGATAACAATATGGGCGCAATCCTTTCCACCTCATGACAGAAGATAATTCACATGAAAATTGTAGGAGATGCAAGAGGAAATAATAATGTTGCTCGATTGTATGACATACTGTATTCAGCATAAAGCATGCATTTAACTGTGTAACCCGTTTAGCCAGACAATACAGAGGTGGGTGATCTACCAGACTGTGTTCTGATAGCAGCTGATGCAGCCATGGGAGCACAGCATCAGATAGGGAGCGCAGACAGCAGGCCAGGTGAGGGTGTTGAGAATGCTTTGACACATCCTGTGATCTCAATCAACAGGAAAAGGCAGAAGCACAGCGCTGCTTCATGTGTCCGCCTTGGCTTCCATTGTGACGTCTTTGTAGGGGCCAATAATTTCTTATTTTCACGCTGCCTTGCATCTATTCTGCCTGTTTTTAACTACAGCAGCCACGCTCAGAGAGTAGATTATGGTACTTACAGTGCATGAAAAACACAGCAACAAAACTGCCAGTGACAGAAGCGTTTAACTTTCTTGCTAGAAATCTCCCCCATGTGGCACTTTCGCTACAGCGAGTTGTTTATTATGTTCCAAGCTAGGCATAAGCGATTAAAGGAGCTCTTAAGAATCAAAGCGTTATAAATGCATGGAAACACAGCCGGCTGTAAATGCCACAGAATTAGAAGCTTACCAAGCCTAATACTAATACATGGCAATTTTCAGCTTGATGCTGATATAAAGAAATTACTTTTTTAAAGTAAGCAATAAATGCAGTCAGGGGAACTGTTACAGAGGCCCTATTTTCATCCCAGCATAAATCTGCTCACGACCTTTCTCTGGGTCCAACTCATGAATCCACTTGTTTATTCCTAACACTTCCATAAAAAGTGGATTAAACACAGCAACCTCACCAGCTAAAAACTAAGGCAATATAAACCAAAGCATTTACAGTAAAGGAAGAATTACAAGAAACTGATTGAAACTGTTTGTGTGACGTGCTCTTCTCTCCCTTACATGGATTCATGAAATTCAAATAACGGCAAGTGTGAGTAGATAACATTGCGAAGCCCTCAAAACAGAGAAAGATGTTCTGGGCGTCTAAGGATTCTTCTAAGCGGGGGCGCTTCTTTGGAAAGTTGGGTGTCATCAGGTCTGAATAAATTGACCAAAAGAGCAGAACTACACACAGGACCCATGAGAGGCAGCCCATATGATGATAAATACACATGATATCTCGGTCAAAACTTTTGTCAGTCTGCTGTAAGAATTTTCATGCATCTTAAATTCATATTATCTCAATTGCAAACAATTAACTACAAATATTTTAAATACCGTCATATTTTCTGGTTGGTCCAAATACAGAAAAAAAAAAAACGAGCGCCATACATGCTTTCACACACGCGCGCACACGCGCGCGCGCGCGCACACACACACACACACACACACACACACACACACACACACACACACACACACACACACACACACACACACACACACACACACACACTCCATATTTGACTCTATAGCACTTTTAAAGAGCTTTAAACACCAAGACATGCCAATCCCATAAGCTGCCAAAGGGATTTCTGCATTAGTGATGCAATCAAAATCACATCGGAAACTTGTGTCAATAATTAAGCCTATTTTGCCACATTAACATTAATTACACAACCATTTGGAAGATTTCAGGGCTGATCTTACATCTGGAGCACGCAGCTGAGGGGCCCGCTGCAGTGGACCTGACTACACAGAGAATGCACCGCACCAGATAAACAGCAGCAACATGAACCCTTCACTTCGATTTTACAGATGTAGTGTTGAGTGTCTGAATCAAATAAAAGAGGAGTTTGCTGTTTAACTGTTATGATGAGATGCTCGTCTTACAATGAAAATGTTCAATGTTCAAATTTAACATTTTGTTAAAGTTAACATGACAAATTAACAATTAAATCAATTCAATCACTAGAAACTATCACATAAAAGTTATGTTTCAAGTATTTTCTTTGCAGTAGCCTTAACAAATGTACAGTTTTATTGGTCACATTGCCTGCATACATTTAACCTATCTAACAAGTCCTAACGTGTTATACGAGTGACTGAAGTGCATGAGAGACAGAAAAGAAATGATAAAGATAGTAAAAAGAGACCAAGAGAGATAGATGATAGACGGTTAGGTTAAAGCTGTAGGAGACAGAAAACAGACACCCCCCACCCTACCCCTCTCGCTCCCTTTCTCCCTTTCCCTCTCTCTCTAACACACACACACACACACACACACACACACACACACACACACACACACACACACACACACACACACACAACACACACACACACACACACACACACAACCCAACAGTCCTACTCCACCTCACCAGATCACTCCTGCCAAAAGTTCACATCCTAGGGGCCACAAAACCTTAGTGAGGCACGTGTGAGGAGCAAACAGAAGATATCAAGCAGAAAATGCATTTACCTACAAGTAATTTCAAACTAAAAGCAGCTACTTTAAACTTGAGACAAACTGGCCCCTTACCACTCCCCAGACTTGTCTCAAATCCACCACTTTTCAAACCAATGGCTGAGTGCACCTGTCGAGTCCCCCACCCATCCTGCCCCGAACATATACACTCAATATACAGTACACAAATGAGCACAAACAAGACAACCGCACTGCATTCAGTTAATTATTAAGCCAATTCAATACAGCATTCACACACACATGCAGGGACTGTAAGCCTGGTGAATGATTGTGTGTTTACCTTCTACAAGGACTTGCTTATTTAAAGCAATCTTCAGTTCCAGTGGTGGTAAAACAGCCTCCTCGCCCTGCGGACATAAGATGGAGAATTATTTATGGCAATGAAATAATAACTGCTGCAGACCATAATGCTTGTCATCGGCACCTACAAGCTAATTTACAAAGCGAAACACAGAGTACATGAATGTAAACTAAATGCTATGCAATGCAATAACAAGTTGCCCACCAGTTGCTATTGATTAGAGTTGAACGTGCACAAACAGCCTCATATGTGTTCTGGGGAATCATCAGAAAGAAATCAATGCCCTGCATTCCTGTGCTGTTTGCTTCCCTTTGTTTGGAAGAAGCTGCACCAGTCAGCGTACCTCCTCTGGGTGCTACGGACGTACAGCCACCATTTCAGCTCAGAGCAGCACAGAAGGCACCTTTCGTTAGTCCTCCTGTCATCCTACTATTGTTCCTGTCACATTCATGCATTTCCATCTGTCTGTTAACTACAACTACACCCACTCATGATAACAAGTGAACAATGGGGCTGTCTGATGCGAGTGCATGGTTTATTTGCAAGACAAAAACTTTTCATGCTACTTGCTGGATGCCCTTCTTGGCCCCCCCTGGTGGTGAACATATTGTACCTGTACCTGCTCGGCCCCGACTCAACTCCCCTTTGGGTGGCCCTGATCTGCATGCACACAGCTTTCCTAACTGAGCACTCAACCCAAGCAAGAAGAGATGGGGGAAAAAGAGAGAGAAGGAAACAAAATCTTATTTTTATGGTAAACTGAGAAGTGACTGTAGGGCAATATCTCAGGTGCATTTGAATAAAAGCATTAAAGCATATCCAAAAATGAAAGGAAAAAAAAAAGGTCCATCTCCCTCTCCCACTGTTCTTTTTTTTTTTGCCGTTTACATTTGGCAGTCAAAACTGTGGTCAGGCGTTTGTGCAAGTGTTTATCTAAAGCTGACTGAGCACAGATAAAACACATTCGCCCAACTTGCCCAGTTTCAGCATTAATTATGTGTTAAATGCCCTTGTTGAAAACGCGAGTCAACATCCAGCTCGCTCTGAACTCTACTGAGGGTTGAACAATCATCGAAAATGCGCCATTCCCACACAACTACCATATTATTGTGATTCATTACACTTCAATTAACATATCATCAATGGGATCGTAAATCAATGGTGAGTGGTGACAAATGACAGATATTTTCAGTTTCAAACTACTAAACATCATTAATTCCCATCACCTGAAAGAGCCCCAGGAGCTAAATGAGTTTACCCAATGCATAACATCCATTTAGATAAATGTTCCATCATTTTAATGATGTAAAATTTGTATTGGAGAGAAAATGCAACAACGGGATCCTGATAGCAGTTGTACGCCTTTCTCCTTGTAATATAATGCCCATCTTGTAATACCTAAACAGATAATTGTCTCCATTTCAAAACAGCACAAGGCTGTAATATTGCCATTTAGAACAGTGGGGGTGCAGAGAACGTAGGGTGAGGATAAACAAGCACATGCTGCTTTACCCGGCTGGGAAAACCGAGCCCATCACACACTCCCACATTGAGATTTTAGGGAATAGAACAACTCCTGGTTGAGATAATTACCCACCTAGGTGGGTTATGTGCATGCTCAGTAAGAGGCCTACACTGAGAATGTGAATCAAAATGCAACAATTTCAAAAGACAAAGGAAACTAAGGAGCATTTTGCAAGCTCTTGTGCAGTCTTGAGAAGATGTTGAAGGTGTAGTGTGTTAAACAAAATGGAAAATAGGACAACAAAGATTTTGACAAAGAAAAACCTCAAAGTAGCTACCTGACTCTTGTGTGCAACTGTTAACTGGATATTTTTAAGAGTATCAGATAATCCCATAAATGTTTCTATTCTCTATGCAAATACCGCAGGCTTCACTTTAGTGATGAGGGTAAAAAAAAAAAACACACAAACATCATGTTTTCAGAGGAAAGAGACAATCAGAAGGGTTTTTTGCCATGGTAATGAACTGCTGTGGCTACATCTGACCACTAACAAAGACGTTTTATTCTGTCCACAAACCTGTGAAGTGGACTTCCCCATTTGTGAGAGGGTCCTCTCTAGTCCTAGGTATGTTATCGGTGCCTTTGGCTTTGTTGTAAGATTGCATGTTCAAAATATGAATTAATACCCCTCCACTGAAACGCACCCAATACCAACAAAAGGCCCTGCATTCACTGTGGACAGCTCTTCAGCTCCTCTAATGGACAGGCTCTCCTCTCTCTTCACACTGTGCAGACAAAAAGATGAGGGCCCATGAATATTTACCACTAAGTAAAGTTATTCCATTAATTACTCCAAGCACGCTTAATACTGTATCTGTGGCTACTTCTGTGGCGGCTTGTTAATGAACCTTCACACATCATTACCATATTAATTAATGCTCAACTCAATGGTTGTCAATAGGAGGCTGTCAGAGTTGTCTCTTGGTGCTTTATAGCCCATCACGGATGTTTCGGTCACTTAGTATCAGCATCTGAATAAATATACACTATCTATTTATCACGCCACAGCCTGACAGTGTGTTTGAACAAAACAAAAAAAATAGTGACTGGTTCAACACAACTTAAGTCCAGTGGATCCGTATTAAGAGCATTGTGTAAATAAGAGGAGGGCGTAGGAGACTTTTGGTTGTGTAGAGTCAGTGATATCTATATACAAGGTCATTGGTGTTTGTTTTTAGGGTGTGTGCAGGAGATTTTCCAAGTCACTGTCTGTACACAGAACAACAGGAAAATCTAAAGCATGACTCACTTTTCAACAAACGCAGCTGTTTACTGTATGATCTGATCTGCTAAAAGGGCTGACTGCACACTATTTTCTCCCTCTTTTCTTCTGAGATTTTATTAAGAAGGACTGATTAAATGAAAAACATGGCTCTGTCTCGTAAAGGCAAAAAAGTCAGCATTTGAAAAAGTAGAAAAAAAAAAACAAAACAAGCATTGTTGTTTTTTTCTTTTTGAAGTGATTGGCAGGACCCTGGCGTTATATTGTAACACCCACACAGACTGTAAACAACAGCACTTTCTGACGCGCAAACATACTCAAAACCCACCAATTAAACCCAACTTCAATCCAGCCTGTGCTTATTCTGGGTGTTTTTTTTTTTTCAGATTCTCTCTTTTTTTTTCCCCTCTAAGCTTAAAAGGCAACAGCGCAGTCTGGTGAATGTCAGGCCTGTCTGATCCCCCAGATTCTTTGGACCTGCCCTCACGTTTTGCTGAGCTAAGAACAAAGTACACAGAGTGCACACAGAGAGCTTTGCTGCCTTAATACCAAGGAAGTGGAATTTCACTCTTAACCCAAAACAAACAAGGCCACGCATTATTTTACATTCTTTAAATGAGCTCCTTGAATATAAAAATGGATACCAAAATGCGCACCACTCTATGTCTTTAAGAATTCTAATCTACTGATCAGGTAGCTGCACTTGTCAACTGTCAATGATTTTGTCTGTTGAGAGGTCACAGCCAAGCATGAAATGAGGTCAACACAGTGAAAAAGTTCAACCCTGATCCTGCATGTACAGTATAGCACACAACGGCCTAATGCACAGTGAACAATATGCAAACCTATTTTTATAACCAACCCCTTTTCACCCTGTCAAGTAGGAGGACTGTCAATTCTACCCAGTGATATCAGGTTTCCACTCTCGCCCAGGTCCCAGCTCATCTCTGACCACAGATCCTGTGCACTATTAATATCAATAAGCTGCAGATTCCATTTCCCCAGATGAAGACAAAGGGAGAACAAGAGGTGATGATCGCAGGGAGGAACTAATACCCTCTCGCATCACCACTGGGGTTACCTACTGCCATCACCTTCAAAGACACAATTTCTTTTTTCACACAAACTTGTACACACCGTTTCACACATAGGCAGGAACCTATGCCCATACACACGCCTACAGTTCTGCATGCACACCAACATCAGAGCAATGCAAATACAAGATAACTGCTGGTGATAGTTTCCAATCATTTGTAAATTTCTAACTCAAAGAACTCACGTTCCTCCATCAATCAGGTTAAACTATACATGACCTTTCTTCTATAGTTTCTGTAATTTTTTTTTTCTGTTTTCGTGATCTAACCACAATTAAAATGTACTGATATGTTGACTTGAAGATACTGAGATACAGAAAAAGAGAGTTTATTGACAATGATGTAGTACATATGTAGTCCATAGAGAAGTTTATTTCATCTTTCAGGCACTCTGAATCACCTCTAATTTCTGAATTTATAACCAGAAAGACATTACTGAATGTGAATATAACAAATGATCAGTGATCTGAAAATGTAAGAAAACTGTGACTAGATATTTCCATAGCTTTAATTTGTCTACTCCAACAGTGGACAACCAAACAACACCAAAAAATTACACCCACAGTAAAACCCATTGCTGTCTTCACCACACACAGCTACTCTGTCAATCCCCTACAGAACACACCTACAAACACACCAGCGTGCACACACATGCACCGGCTCCCCATAAAAGGCAAAAAGAGGAGGAGAAACGAAAACGAGAGAAAGTGTGGAAAGATAACGAAATATTTTACAGACTTACCAGTGAACAGCTAAACAGACTTTCATCATGTTCACCAAACTGTATATTGATGCAAATCGCCTCGAAGCCCTGAGTGTTGTGAAATCCACTTCTGGAGAAGAGGAGAAAGCTGCCAGTGAAAGAAGCAGGTATGGAGTAGTTGAAGTACTGTGTTGTAGTTGAGTGTTTGCATGTGTGTGTATGTGTGTGTGTGTGTGTGTGTATGTATGTAGAGAGAGAGAGAGGGAGAGGGAGAGGGAGAGAGAGAGGGAGAGTGAACTGGAACCAGAGTGCAGTGTTGAGAGGGACTGGAGGTATGTGGTCTAAACACAACTAAAGCTGGTGCCTTGCTCTAGATTAAATATGCAGGAAGAGGCCCCTTTGCATAAACACAAACACTCAGCAAATGAAGAACCGGCACAGAGCAGATGCCTGCTGAGAGCCCTACCTGTCCTGGCCTCTTTTAATTAGACAAGAGCAGGCAGAACAAATGAACATCAACATGGTCACACAAGGCAGAACAAAAGGATGGTGGGTTGGGGAATGGGAGGGGGGGGGGGCAAGAACATACTTCCTGAATCCTCAGAAATGTCCTTAATGAGAACAACAGAAGATTCTTGTTTACACCTTGTCAGACACTCAGTATAGTACATTTAAACAAACTTTGCTAATTACTTTGCTAATATTACTTTGTCAGATTGTTAATAAAACCCATGAACACTTCAACAGCTAACTGTTTAATTACAAGTTAAAACACTAATTAAATTTTAAAATATCAAATTTAATTAATTTAAGTGGGTCATTTTTTTGGTGTGGGCTTCCATTAAATTATGTCCCAGACTTAAAAATAAAATAAAATAAAGGAAACCTTGTGATCCTTTAATTCATCTTTACATGTGCTACTCCTTCACATATCTCCTGGTGGATATGGAAACAAATTTAAACAAAGTAAAAAACTGATTTATACCAACATCCATTTCCTCCCTCCTTGTTATTTTCTTTATCTATCTTTCTTTCCCTCCCTCTGTTTTAGGACAGACGTGAGTGGTGTGAGGGAGAAACTGCTGGAGAAATCTACCAGGTCATCAGAGTAAAAAAAATAAAATAAAAAAGAGGTGTGTGTTGGGGTGGAGGCTGCGCCCTTAAGAATGTGGAGAGCGGCATCAGCTGCTGAGTGACACATTCTGATGTGTGGCCAGTCAAATATGTGTCATATGTCATTTTCATGTGAAACCCTCTCAGATGGATCAGGAGGGAAAGAGGAAGGGGCTAAAGGGTGAGGTGACACTAGGTGAAGGGATAGGAGAAAGGGGGAATTTGAGGGGTGAAAGGGAGTAAGAGAGAGGGAGACAGAGAGAAAGAGAGAGAGAAAGGAGAGCAGAAATGAGACCTCTGGAAAATAAACATGGTGTAGGGTTTCAAAGGCAAGGGGGACACAGACATTCCATTGTTCAAGCCAATTATCAGTGGAAAATAATAACAACAGATGGATCCAGAGCGGCCAACTTGTGCCGAAGCACCCTGGCGCTGGAGAACAGATGATGAAATGTGAGAATGCAGTTGGAAGGGCGGGGGCAAGGAGGGGAGGGTGGATGACTTGGATGGTGGAGGTGGTGGGGAGGATGCTGGCCCACAGTCTCTCACACACACACACACACACACACACACACACACACACACACACACACACACACACACACACACACACACACACACACACACACACACACACACACACACACACACACACACCTGGTCAACACTTCCATGTGTTCAAAAGTGGCGCCTGATGATACATATGGGTCCCGTGTTGCTGTGTGATAAATTCAAATCAGCGCGTTCCTTTATGTTCAACAAAGCAGGGTCACTCAATGGTGAACACATGCTTGCATGCTGTAAGACGAGTGCAGTAACAACACTACTACTTGTACAAGTTAAAATGAAGATATAGGGTATTCGTCTTTTTTAACCCCTGATTTTCTTTGATTTAAAGCCGCACATATCCCAGATGACCCATTGTGATGTTTTCATTTGATGTTATCCAGCGTGCCCAAGATTCACAGACAGGCAGATGCAACAGTGCAGCGGAGGCAGACCTCATTGACTCTGGCTCCATTCACGGATCCCTCATATCAGCAACAGACTGACAGGCAGCGGAGAGGCCTACAACCTTAAAACAAAACCAATTCTCTGTGCGTCTTGTCAAGGGTGGGAGAAGTCTGCAGATAGCAGTACAAAAGATCTGCCCTTCCTTTTCACAAGAAAAGAGAAGTTTTCGTTTCATTAACTCCAGACTAAAGTGTAATTATCTCCCTATAGACCTTAATCACCAACAGAAGGATAATAGAACAAAAAGCTGTTTCTTCTTCAGTCATTATAGTATTTTTTTTTATGTTGTTCTTTTTTTTTCTTCTTCTCTGCACTTTAGATGAGTCAATCAAATACTGCCAAAGATTCATGGGGGCACAAGTAAAGTCTCAAAAAGTGTCAGTAGAAAACACTGAAAGATTTTGTCGATAAAATAAAGACTTTTGCTTCAGTATCTTTGGCCTATTTCTGTTGACCCATGGAGACCACGAGTGGGAGAGCAGAGGGCATCACAACCAGTGTGCTTGAACACTAAAACACAATTATTGAATTGTATATGATCTAACTGACAAACATTGCTTGAAAGTGCTTGTGACACTACATCCCAGAGATAAACCCCTGGAGGAGCGTACAGAAGGATTTCTACAGGACGAAAAAAAAAAAAAAGCTTAGATTTAATTAGCTTATGAAAAATAATTGCCATTAGCAAATCTCGTCAAATGGGGTTGAGGCATTTTGCTGGGGAAAAAAAGTCGTATTTTTGTAGGGTGAGGAGACAAAGGGTTTTCAAACAGGAACTGGCGGGCCATCATCCGTTTTAGTGCACTGACACCGAGGTCGAGTTAATTAGACTATTGTCATTTTAATCAGGACAGCTCGGTGGCCATCACTTCCTGAAAGAGCCAGTGGACTTTAAATGGCTGAGGTATTTTTTTGTGTGTGTGTGTGTGTGTGTGTGTGTGTATGTGTGTTGGGCCCGAGGTGTCACCCAGCTATGGGTTATGGAGTATGGTCTGGTTCTCTCACATGCTTAGAACATTAATGAGCTGGAGACAGACCAAGGAAACAAAGGAGCCTACAGGATCACCAGGGGAAACTACTCGCCTCAGCTCTACTCATGTCTCTGTTCATTTGAAAATAATTTAAATATCAAATATTTGAAATAATTTGCTTCTCCCTGGCTATCAGATTTGAATAGGAGTCTTTCACGTCTTCATTATTATGTTCTTCACTGGCATTAGCATTTAAAACGTAATTAATGGAAGCATATTTTCTAGGTGCTTACCATTATGTTACAATAATGGTTTATTTTTTCAGATTTCCATATTTTATGAAAACAATGGGATGATCATAATAACAAACCAAAGAATGGCAAATATCAAACTTTTGCTGAGTATCATTAATCAAATAAGAGTTTTAATTAAAGCTGACAAAAGACTGACTGACTCATAGAGAGACTGATAAAGATTTAACCTGTGGTTTGCTTGATGAAATTCACTTCTGGTAACGCTGACACAGTCTCATTTGAGCTGAGTCTACTAGGGCTCAAAGAGAGGGACCTGGGAGGAGGAGCTGGATGCTAAAGCTGTCAGAGGAGCTCTGCCAATCAGCAGAGGTGATAAGGGGCCCCAGCACAATAACACTACAACATCTTTGTTACTTTTCCCCTGGACATAGTTCAGGTCATTTGTGGACAAGGTGACAAAGGTAACCTGCAGACAAATGCTGGTGAACTTCCCCCCATGACACCCCGGTCAGCCCCAGGGCAGGACTGGCCAATGACATCTAGCCGAGCTTCTGAGTACAAAGTCGACAACTAACATATTTCATATTCTCCGACCTCGAGGGAAACTGCATTAAAAGGGACTGGAGCGCCGCTCACACATTTGACTCCATGCCACTTTTTTACTGTGTCTGTTTATGATTTTATTAATAGTTCCGTAAGTTCATCGTTTTTAACATTAGTCATTAATATTTCACCGGGAGTTAATATTAATCTGATCAGGAATTATCTTCCTTCAATAATTCAATACACACATTAATTATTCAATAAAAAGAATGTTCAGCATAGTTTAGGGGGAAAGAACTGAAGACATTCAATAGCTAAATATGAGAAAATGAAGCCAGGAAAGTCGCATTATAGCACCAAGTAAGCTAAATAGCAGCAAAGCAGTAATATCTAAAAGGCCAGTATCTTATGAACAACTTCAGCTGGAATATACTGCAGCTCATAGAGCTAGTCAATGACAAAAAGACAATAATGTAAAATTATGTCAATCTCCTCATTAGACCTTAAACTGCTCAGTAAGCCAGCCTTTAATGCACTGACTAACCAGGGTCCACAGGTCGCTGTATTGATTTGGGTACATTCAGAGATAAAAAAGACATGCAGACTGTGAAGCCTCTGTACCATTAAAAGCCCTGCACAGCCCAAGTTCCTGCATGAGAGATTTACAGGGATTAGATAGTGAAATAAAGGCCTAATCTTTATTTGACAGGAAAGCCAATCTTTGGCTCACTGGTCAACCTCTTGCGGTAGGCCCCTCTCACTCACCACTCACTTTTGCTGTACATGCCTCGAGCTTATTTGATAGCACATTTAGGATGCATATTACTCTTTGTCTGAGGTCTTAATCCAATTACCAAACAAAAAAGACAAAAATGTGTAATCTTTCAAATGTAGAGGCACAGTGCTACAAAGATATCATTCCCACAAACTATATCAGGTCACAACCTAACCTGCATGTGACTATTTCATGATAGTTATTTCTTTTATCCCTCTGATTGCAAATCTAACCAGTTTTCATGTGCATTTTAGTGACAGATGGAAAGAGGTATTTGATGGAGATTTACAGTGGAGATTGATAAACTATTAATCAGAGTGCTGAACAATGACACAATGTTTAAACACAATATAAAAACAATCTTCCTTAATCCTTAATTCCTTGATTAGCGGAAGCTGTTGTTGAACAGCCTACAGTATATTGCAGAATTAAACACTGCATTTTCAGTTTAATTTCCCTGTGTGTTGATGATTGCTACAGATGTCACAGCCTGGACTAGCAATCCTTCATTATGTTTAACCCTGTCAGATAGTGTCCGCAGCCCTGTCCTGCCCTCTCCGTCCCTCTATCTGTCTGCTTAATGTCTGACCGACAAACTGAACATCAGCTTTATGAGGAAGGTGAGAGAGTGATAAGCTCTGATTATGTGTATATTTCTAAAAGACTCTACACTTTATAACATAACGGTAATACAGTGTTGTGCATCGTCTATGTTAGCTAATACCCTTTGGCTAAATATGAAGCCACTGTTCTTTTGGCTTTTCATAGATATTGCACCATTGCTGGAGAATTGCTTCCAGAGAATAAGGTAGTAGATACTAGAAATGAGTTACACTCAGTTTTCTGATCAAGATTTCTGTTACGGTTCTGTTTCTGCTTCCTTTGTTGTGACAGTTAGAATTACAACGATTAACAGTCAATATCACTGACCACATTCTGACAAGCTAAAACCAATTTCTCAATTTTTACAGGAGAAGTTCAGCACTGCCAAAAAAGACAAATGATATGGTGACTTTTTCCAGTAGTGGCCAAACTCTGAGCACCTTGGATAACATTCACTTTTATTTTATTTTTTTATTACAACAGGGAAGAACAGTACACGTGAAAACAGCTGAAACTTGTTTTTACATTGATAAAAAATTAGGACTGCAAATTATAACACCATCAATGTCAAAATGCCTGTTGTTTAAACATGAATTTGTATTCTAGGTCAAATTTAAATTACTGTCCATTCAGTTTTGGAGAGCCTCTGCACCATATGCAGAGGCTCTGTAACATGGTCCATTACCTCTACAAAACGACTCCATAACTGCAATCAGATTAAAATATACAAAATAGTACTAGGATGTTAAAATCTCTCACTCCTGCTCTTTCACCTTTTCTTAATTACTAGACAGGCTTTTGGTTATGCTAAGGTATGTAAATAAAAATCCTGAGTTAAACTGATAACGATGTCTTCTGTAGCTGACACAGTTTGTCTTAAAGGATTAAGTCAGGGTTTTTTTGTTTTTTTTTTTTATTCCAGGAACTAACATTAAAAGTTTGTACAGTTGTCAGATGTCATATTCCTGTGACTGGCAAACAAAGGCTGTGTTTGTGTTCTCCATATCCTGTTTCTCCCTCAGCCTCTCTCTTCCTTGTATCATCCCCAGCTAGCAGCAGCAAACAGAGTTGTATGCAAATACTAAAAGCCATAATGTATTATATTGTTTGGTGTTAACATTTGAATATTTAAATGGTGCGTTTTAGATCTAGATACTCACATTTCAATTTCCATATACTGTCCATGCTGAATACAGACAGTAAAGTTTGCCCATATGGTAAGTTAGAGACTTGGTCAGCATATTTGCATCTTTTCTACAAAATATTGGTTTTTATGCCCCATCATTTTCATGATTATGTCCTTGCTGCATGCATACTTGTTAACAATGCAAGTTACCCATGTTTAATAAATGACTGCTGCATGTGGCCTGTGTCAGAGCCACAGAGCGAATCACCCACATACACGCCACTTAACCAAATTGGCATAGCTGATAAGCCGTATTTACATAGCAGTGTTGCTGGGCGTGATTACTATCAGTAAAACTTTCCCCCACGCTTTAATGGAAAGTTGGGATATAACTTAGTGTGGGATACAGCTGCCCTCAGGAAAATAGCTCAATTACACCTGTGAATATAAACACTTATGCGACTGTCACAGTGGTAAACAGACGCAGGGTAAGAGCGTGGAGTACGTGATCAGTCAAGGAGCTGTTACTGCACCTTCATTCATTCACTAGTGATGGACTCCAATTGGATTCCAAATGGACCCCCCCCCCCCCCCACCCGCACACAGCTCAACATGCAGCCGCACTATTTGCTTACAGGGCGGTGGCAATAGGAAGATTAAGCTGCTGAGAATATCATTAACATGTTCCCTGTGTAAAGCTAACGCTTGCTGCACGTTTATTGCCACTGTCAAACACAGCAATCAGTCTGCATGAAGTGGAAATCATGGCTGGACTCAGAGCAACTTTAGTTCTTGTCTGTGTGCAAGCCTCTCTGTTCTGATGCAGGGAATGGCTCAGTACACTCTGTGATAGCAAGTTCTGTTCAAACTGCAAAAAAGACAACATGCGAGCACTTAGAATAATGTCATATGATGTTATTTTGTCCTAGCACACTGCATTTGTAGTCACACAGAGTATCGAAAAGGACATCCCCTCTGGCTGTTGTCTCATTGGGAGCCTACCTGTCACACGGTTGATATGACGCCCTTTGAATGCAATGTGTACATATGATCAGAGCTACAGAACGCACGCTAGATGACAAACTGACTAGGGGTGTCAAGGCAGCCTACAAACAGGCCTGTCCTCTTCCAGACAGGAAGCTGGGAGCAGCAGAGGCACTGCCTTGTCTCATCTGCCAGCAGCACTCGCTGCCTCCCTGCCTCATCACAGCAACCATGTCTGATGGTGTGCGCAACTCCACGCTGGACGGCTGTTTTGATTTCAGCCTGTGTGACACATCTGTTGCTTGTCACGTTGCGTCGGGGGCCTGTCTGAGAGCTGAGCGTGACCGGGGCAAATGTGTTTCCCATCCCTCCATTCCTGTTTACAAACAGGGCTCACGCTCGCAAACAGGCCAGCATGGTGCGCATGGAGTGGGAGGTCAAGAGGCCTTGTGAGACACCACGTGCACCTGTGCAGGTGCTGCCTCTAGCCATCTATCCTCAAAGCTTGCTGCTAAGTATGATGTGTAGACAGTACACTGCGAAGGCTCTTTATTAAAAGATGCACTATCTGCTAATAAACCCTGTATGAAGCCTTAAGTAAAAGCTAGACGTAATTGCAGTGTTGATTGTATATAATATAAAAGGAAGAAGGTATGGATTTTGGTCACTTTATCATCCTCTAAGAATTCCCCATCATTGTACACTGCCTACTGAAAATCAATTTTTTTCTCTCCCATGTCTAATTGAGAAAATTTGCTACAGCTGTAAATCAAATCTCCATCAGGGGTGCATTCTCCACAATGTGCTCTTTATTGGCTTTTAAAGTACTTTGCAAGAGCATTTCGCCAAACTACCAAAATCAAAGATTCTATGCAAGACTCCCACTGTCTGCTTAAATAGATGAACGATGACCATGGCTAATTGGATCCATCCAATCCATCCACCTATGAAGTACACATGCTACATCAGCGAAAATCAAATGACATTGTTTCACTCAGTGTACAGCAAGTCCAGCACTAAAGAGCCAGAAATGTATTTATTAATGGGATGTTACAGTAGCTCAGGAGTGGCTGCATTCACAAGTGCTTCATTTCTATGTCCTTGTCTTTCCAATCAATATTCAAAAGTGCCTTGTAATTACACATTTAGAATTCATTGACATGTAAAGTGCCCATGTGCGGTCATAAATTGCAGCAACAATTTCTACCAGTCATTTTTTTCTCCATACTCTATTGTATGCTACTATTGTTATCATGCATTTCATCTTGATTAATTTTTAAATACCTGAACAGAATAAACAAATTAAAAATAAAATATATATATATAAGAAGAAAGTTAAGAGCAAAAGGAGAAAAACTAAGGTTTGTCTACATAAACAATTTGTGTCAGTATCAACCCCCAGCCTGTTATGTAAATGCAATCCCTCTTAAGAGGGTGGGGAAAAAAATCTGAGAAGGCTCATTTACATTGTCAAATGACACAACACTCATATTTTCCATTTACTATCAAACAGTTTTTTTGCAGAAACACTAATGTGGAAATGATCAGTGTGTGTAGCTCCGTACTGCAACAATGCTGCTTGTAAGAAAAACTGAAATCGGGTTGGAATGGTACACAACGTGATCGAACACCGTGACTGCCATTTTGACCGGCCTCGTCAGACCACAAGACAACACGTAGGAGCAGTGGCACGGCAGGGAGGCACTACGCTGCTATGGGGCTCTAATATATTCAAAGAGGGATCATTTACTTAAGGCTTGCATCCAAGGATCAGTCTGGCCTTCATTAGCCTCAATCTGACACGGATGTGAACAACATGTTGGCTTGCCACATGAACACTGCCCCTCCTCCCTCCTAACCCTCCAAGTGCTCAACTCCCCTCCCGTCTCTGAGACCTGCAAAGCAAATTCCTCTGGAAATATCACAGGTTGTTAGCATTCCAGAGAGAATCTTACATGGGTGTACACTCAGGCCTTAATTAGAGACACTATTCGATCATTCAGCAGCTGGGCTTTATTAAAAATATGGCTTCACATCGCCCTGCAGTCACCCCCGGCTCAGTGTGAAAGAGCTCACAGAGGCAGAAGAGTCTATGAAACAAGAATATAAATATTCATCATTTGAATACGTAGGGTCCCTGTACGGGAAATCGACGCCCCTGCAAAGCAGTATTTACACTCGCTTAAAACATTTGTGACATCTTGACAACATGAGTACTGAGTGTGATGAAAATATTGGCTATTTTTTATTAAACAACTTCCAAAAGATCACTTCCATATGATCTCCAAAATAAAAAATAAATGTATTAGTAACATTTCAAATCAGAGTTTTAACGTTCATGCTCATTTTCAATACTAATTCTGCAAAACCTGGTTGACACACAACTGTTCAAAAGTTTGGAGTCATTTAGAAACTTCCTCATTTCGAAAAGAGAAGCACATTTTATGACATCAAATCATTCAGAAACAGAATAGACATTATTAGTTTTGCAAATGTCATTTAATTAAATATCTACATGGGTGTATATAGGCCCATCATCAGCAAACAACAGCCCTGTGCCCCAGTAGCACATTGTCTTTTCTAATTGTGTTGAGGTTTCAGTGAAAAATGAGAAAACGCCTTTGCAGTTACAGCATCATGGAAAACAAGGACATTTATAAATGACCCTAAACCTCTGAACATATCTTCATATTATATTTAAATTCTAAAATCAGAAGTCCAGTAAGCTTCGACCTAAATGCCAGGACAGAACCTGTGCTACACTGACCTGGAAAGAGCCAGACACATGTAAACTATATCTGACCAAGGTCGACAGGGACTATAAAACAAACACCGGGTTTAAGGTGAAGTCTTCCCTGCATGAAGGTTAGTCATGTTTTGTGTTTACAGTACACTGCTGGCTTTGAATTTGTTTTGCAGTGTGGAGTCTGCCCGGGGTCATTGTTTGTTTTTGACGTGTTTATACACCACACAAGGAGTAATGACTTCTAGGATAGTCGGGGGATGCAGACATGATCCAGCACATTATCTGTCATTCTTCTTTACTTTTCAGGTTCACAGTCAACTTGCAACGGTCAACACTGAGATGATTCACACTGACTGGGCACCGTCACTGTCATCATGTACAACATCCTTCAAAGCAATGTAACTATGCATCTACATCAGGAAATGAGGAATTCGGTTATTATGCAAAACCTTGCTTATCAATTTGGGGGAATTACAGCTTTCAGCAGTTTCTTACTGTAATGTTTGATATCTTTTCTGAAGAGTTTTTTTTTCCAGAAGTTATAAAATAATGATGACTTTGAGGCAAGTCACGGGTCTTATTTCCGTGTTAACTGGCTTGTACTGTTGTCTGCTGACGTGTATGAGAAGTACTTACTTTGATCTCTGGCTCCACAGGATGTCACCACCGGAGTCTCCTGGCAGGACCAGCAAGCAGCAGATACAAGGGGAGGAGAGTAGAAGAGGAGATGTGGTAGGAAGGAAAAAAGGGGGCGGTGAGGATGGGGTGGGGTAGAGAGAGAGAAAAAAAAAAAGTGGAAATTATTCAAAACATCAAAAAAATTAAATATGTTCACCTTTTTCCACTATGACATTAGTCACCTCTGATTTGGGGGTTGGTTGTTATGTGTAATAGTGGAAGAACACACAACATGTCACTTTCAAATGATTCTTTATAAGTAAAGTAATAACCACATCTGATTATCTGTAGATACATTCAATACAATAAAGTAGCTCTGTCAATCTAATCAATTCTACTTTTACATTGTTATAATTTCTGTTTTTGTTGAAACTCTCAGAAAGGTGATAATTTAGTTCCATTATATTATGAGGTGTTTCTAATGTTCTGCCCCCCCTCCTATGTGAATAGGATGGCCAAAACATTAGAAACGCCCTATAATTTAATGCACTCCCATAGGACTTCACCACTCACTATGGCCTCAGTAATAGACAGATAGTAGTATGTGTTGGATTGCATAGACTGTACAATGTACCTCCTGTAATAAAGTGACCAGTGGTGTATTTAATATCTCAAATGACATCTCCCTTGATTAAACAAATAATGGCACATTACAAAACTGTAACTGATTCTAAATTAATTTGAGCATTGCTCTAATTGCATTCAAACACTGCTCCTCCCTAACCTTAGATGAAGCACTTTTTAATTAATGGCTTCTCAAAACTGAATCCCAACAGTGTGGATGGAAAAATAAAAATAGGGCAAACTTTTTGGAATTGGTTGTTTGGGGCATTGCACTGTCCTTTTCAAATGCACACATTAAAACTAACAGTTGATCTCTGTCATTCAATCTCGCTGCCCTGTGCCCCTTGCCTTAAGTCCTTCCCTCCGTTACAAACACAGAGGGAAGAAACTGCAAAATGTGTTTCCTGAAAGGGAGGAGAGGTGGAAAAAGCCCATCCTGCTCAGAGAATCACCGCCGCCCCACCAGAGCCGCTGCCACTGGCCTTTCTGCAGAGGCAGCAAAAGTTCCCCGAGAGGGGAGCGTCTGCCAACTCAAACAGGGCTCATTCTCATCTCTGTGGGCCGGTCAGCCGCCCATGTGGGCCTGTGCTGGCTTCCTGAGGGCTCGCTGCAGCTGGAGCACTTTGAATAAAGGTAACAGCAATGTCACAGCTACTGTAAACTTGCTGGGCTGCTCCTGTCAGCAGGACGTTCCCAATCAAAGCAGAAGCAACCCCACCTAAAACACAACGCATTGTTTTTTTTGGTTGTTTTTTTTTTTTTTTTTTCTTTTCCACCGGCCCTAAGTCCAAACTTCCCACGAATCACAAAGAGAGCACACAGGCAGGAGGGCAACTGCTGTTCCCTGCTCTTGCCAAACAAATGCCAAGAGACCAGGAGTGACATTCAGCTCAGGGGTTTAAAAATACAAGCAATTTGAAAATGATTAGTCTTATTTTATTGTTGAGAGCCTGACACAGGAGAGGAAACCAGAACAATCAAGCCGACTGACTTTTTTTTCTGCTGAATTTAGAAACACTAATTAGTTTTGCTCTCGTAAAGTCAACCTGAAAACGACCAATTAGAAAGTGAAAATGAGACGTGCAGAGGAAACAAGAGCTTGTCATTTCCACTGTTTAAGTCCCATATGCACAACTTTACTGTGATGACTTTCACACACACTTGAGATGATTGGCATGCCGCCCACTACACTCGATGTCACATACACACTCTGTCCAGTTAATGGCACTGTACACCAAATAGCCCTTTGCTTAGTTAGAAGGAAACTATTACAAATCTGTATGGCCACATCAAACCCAGGCTGAGCAGCTTGGGCATGCAGATGTCTGAAGCACCAGGCTGGGAAGAGGATACAGCCCACAAGGCTGACCACAGCACCAGCTGGTTTTAGCTATAAACCAACCACGGCCAAACTGCTACCCCCTCACAGGTGCTGCCTTGTTTCTACGAATTTCCTCTTTCAAGGGTACTGGAATAAATCTACTGTATGTTCGATAATAGCAGCAGGGGTTAGTGCCTTCATGTTCTTAAGTTTCACACACATGCAGTTTGTTTTACCTGCTGAGTGGTGCTGGTTGAAGATTAGCCAGTTATTAAAAATTAACGTTAAACCTGTGGAAATTATCCTCAGGAATCTTATTGCTATTCCCCGAGCAAACAGTAGCAAGTGTTTCATCACTGTCGGACAGAAGACGGATGGGCTGTCAGTGCTTTCCCTTGTCTAGGATTTAGCTCCTGGGCTGGGAAGTGGCTAAAAACGGCCAGGGCTACACTTTCCAGGCCTGCGCCTTTTACTGGGAGTAATTCTCAGATGCCAGGTCGCTGCCAACGTCCTTGCAGCCAATGGCAGAGAGGCCAGCAAGTTCACATTAACTGCAGAGTGTAACTGCGCTGAACATCTGCTCATGAATGAGAGCACTGCCCACTAACTCACCGAGTTGAGGCCCACTGATGAAAAATTCAACGTTCTCCTCGCTGGCACGCTTGTTTTGCACTATTCTCCTGAGCCCCCAGAATTATATTAAGAGAATTTCAGCACGGCCTGGTGTATCTGAGAGAACAGCTGGTGCTGAAAAGGGATCTGCCGCTCTGTGAGAGCTCAGGGACTTCACACGGGATCTGCCTTCTCCTACACCATTTGTCCTTGAAGGAAAAAAATATCAGTGTTACCCAGGTAATAAGAAGAAATCAGAGGCTACATTTAGCTGATTTCACCACCCATATGTGCTACAGCAGACAGAGCATAACCAGTGCAGGCATGAATCGATATAGAGTGGAAAGAGAAAACAGAGGGGCAATTGTGACAATAAGTAGCTCCCACGGGACACCTATTCACTGCACCTTTCTTTTGTTTAGCTTGTTTTGCTCATTAGATTGTTAACTAGGTCGGATCTGCCCTCAACCCTGCGATATGAAATCAGTCTAATCAAAAACAGAAGCAGTCTGTTTGAGGGTGATTACATCAAAGACTTTACTAACTATGAAGGCAGTCCCACAATCCTGTCCTTCAATTGCTGCAATTATGTGCCTGAAAAGTTTAAAATATCCTTTGCAAGACGGCGTGGGCAAAATATATCTCTGACTATTAGCCAAGAGAAGCAATTTTACAACAAGATAAAACCATGATAATAATCATAGAAAATCATATGTCAATGTATTCAGTGACATGAACTGACAAAGTTTTTCCTCTGAAGATGATGAAACAGCTTCTCAGTTTAAAAATGTTAAGTTTAAGGAAGTGATGACTCCTGCCAAACACTAAGAATAAAAGATTACCACACTCAAGTAATTTCACTTCTGTCTTTCTGTGAACTACAGTTAACAGATTTCTATATGTCAGCACAGAGCACAACCTGTGTGACTCTATACATTTATCGCAGCGTTTGTTTTATCTAAATGTCAGTTTCACAGTTTCTAATTCAAATAAGCCTGGTTTGACATGATATCTTGTCTTTATCCAGGTGAATAAGTTCAAACATGTGGAATCCAGCATGAATGACGGAATGGTGTTTAGGATTCTTGGACTTTAATACAATACACCACAATGTGGAAAAAGCCCAGAGAGGGATCTGTGAGTATAATATTGCTACTGAAATCTGAGAGGATGTCTGGAGAGAACCTCATTTAGCTGGTGACAAATGACAGCACTTTGTCTTCCTGACAAGATCCCTCCTTCATCAAATGTCCAACTTTACATGGAAATAGGAAATCACACATTATCACACTGACAAACAATTACAAACGTGTCATTAGCAGCAACCCTGGGCCTGAAACTATTAACAAAACACAATGTTGCGCACCACGCTAGCCATCAGAAGAAACACAGGATGTAGATGAAACGACACTGATAAATCAATCATGACACAAACAACCTGATGCCTGATGTCTGGGAAGGATCTAAATGTTGGGAATGAGGGGGGATAACAGTGCCAAGTAAATACATCACATAATAATCTCAACAATCAAAAGTTACTCATCTCTGAATAAAGATTTATGTGTGTGTTGATGACAGAATGGTGCTGGCCTTATATTAAAAGTCAACACTCTCCCTCTCTCTCTCTCCCTACGTGACTTCATGAGATACACAGTATTAGCATCTTTTTTAATACATCTCCTAGTGTCAGCCAGCAAATGAAAAAGCTAGCCTCTGTAAATATGACTGCTTACTTCTAACACAAACATTGTTGACACCTGATGTAATTTCAGTGGGACATCCAACTGAAAGCACACCGGGGGTAATATAATGCTCTTAATGAGAATTCCTTCCAGCTTGAGACCTTGGCAAGATAGCCATAATGCATGGCTTCTCTTTTTAATAAAATAATTGTTACAGTTATTAAAGATGAATCTCATCACAGCCTAGATGACAAAATAATTCATTACAAAAATCAAGGCTTTAAATAGCTGCAAATTATGAAGCCCTACCGCCCACAGCCCCCAAACGCCACCCCACCCCCCGAGCCAGCCCACAGCCACCCCTCGAAAATACACTTGCAGATAAATGGGTTCGTTATTTCATATAAATATTACATATATGCTGCCCTTGAAAAGAAAGAATTATCACAACTGTCCGTTAGGAAGTTTGCAGGCACACAGCACACCACACTTATTAAATCAACAAAGCTGAGTTAACAAATAGCAAACTCCAAAACTGTAATTCATCTGATCCTGTATTATTACAATTCAGCCCTTAGCTAAACCTTTGATTCTGTTTTCACTGAATGATTCAGATGGATGACTGACCTCTTTTGTCACCTGTACTGTATCTATTTATACTGTTTACACCATCATGACAATTCTGTTTTATGTATAGTATGTCATGCTTTCTATATTAACCCATGTATATCCACACTACAAATATTATACTATATACATGCTTACACTTTCCTGCCCCCCCCCATTATTCACACGTTGTGTTATATTGTGTGGACAACACAAGCGGTCAACTCCAACAGCAGTGTCTCACATGTTCCTACCTTCTGACCCACATTTTAAAATAATTTAATGGTTGATTATTGTGGATTAACAAATCAATTTTACAACACTGTAGCAATAAAACAACACTGATTTGCTGCTGCCTACATGATGTTGCACATATTCCAGCTCTCTTTTTGGAAACTGGAGTGTTCTTCCTCACAGCACCTCCATGTGTGAAACAGAGATAGCACTGGAACACATGTCTGTACAAACTTCCACCGATCCTCCCCACCCCCACCCCAACCCCCCTTCCCATTCACAGCTCTCTTCTAGCGTTATTTATGTATTCAAAAGAGATAATTTACAGTGATGGCATGGAAACTTCCCAGCATGCCTTTTAACCTGTCGTTTTTCACTCTCTCCGCAGCAGGATGTCCAGAGGAAATGCTTTATTAAGATCCTGCCGACACGAAGAGCTGCTGTGACTTACTAGTGCATTACTGTCTAAAAGGCAAAGTTATTTAGACCAATAAAAGGCTAATATATTGTTGGAGTGGAATTACACAGAAGTTATCTCTGCCTTAATAACATCACCGCAACCCCTGATGTTGTTTAGATCAATAAAGCCCATTAAAGTACAGACCTCAAGCGCAGATAAGGCTGCACTGCCACAGCAGAATCCTGCTGGCTGGCATCTGAGCGAGCAGAGGTCTTTCTCTGGTAAACAAAAATTGAAAAAAATCTGAAAAACACTTCAAACTTAATACCATAAAAACTAAATCCAATGAAGCCCATTGAGCTGCGAAGGCTGATAAACAAGTGGTGGAAAGGTGCTAATGGATTTTACATGGGGGAGGAGGGGAAGGGGGGGGGGGGGGCTTCCTGATGTCAGAGCAAAGGTGAACATGTACTACAGTCCTCAGCTACATCTCTGTTCTGACTGTTCTGAGCTTCCTGATAGGAAGAGGAGGGTTTCTTCTATCAGCACTTCCAACTAAAATGTCATTCAAGTCCTGCTATAAAACCCCCTCTGGTTCTTTGTCTTTGTCCTCGTCCACTGTTACGTAAGAGCTAAAAGTTTCAGTTTATTTTTAAACTATGCCCCTAATCATTATGATGATGTGGTGTGATGACTGTAAACTGTTACCAATTCTGACCCACGATATCTTTAAACCACATTTGACTGGGAATAGGCACAAAAGGACAAAAGAGTGAAAGTAAAGTACAAAGCAGAATAAAAATAACTGTGTAAAGTCGCACCAGACTCTATGTCCCATTCTAAATGTGGTTTCCCATTATGCTGTGCTTTTTTAACAGTGTCCACCAGGTGATGCACTAAATCATCTGTGCTGCTGCTGCTGCTGTCCATCAGGCCCTGAGGTGTGATGACCACTTCCTTGAGGCTCCTCCCCATGTTATGATGACAACACAGAAAGGAGAAGAGAAATGTGTGTGTCTGTGTGTGCGCGCGCCTGCGAGCACACGCAAGTGCGCAGTCGCTTTTAGGAGTGCAGACAGCATTCACGTGAACTTGTAAATTGCAGCACACAGAGACACCACAGTTCTCCACAGGAAACCACAGGAAACAGAGTTTTGACGCTATCTCTGTAAGCATGCGAAATGACAAACAAGATTTTTTTTTTTTTTTTTTTTTTTTTTAAGAACAGCGTGTCCCCTATGGCTTATAGACTGTCAATAGGAAGTTTACAGACACCATATTATTCAGGTAGGGGAACTACACAAAACAGAAACAATGTTCAAAAAAAAAAAAAAAAAAACAAGTGACAGACCTTTTAAAAGTTTTCTGATGCTTTTCGCACCATCTCACTTCAGTGAGTATTTCATAAGACAGATACTGTAACTTTACCAATGGAAAATTGTACTAAGAGTCTCCCACAGAGGCTTTCATCCCCTTTATTGCTTTCTTTTAAATGTTTGTGGTATGCTTCATCGCTCTCGCTGTCATCATCTAGTAACTCTAGTCATTACAGATACCAAAAAAACCGGCATATGCTAAAAAGACATTGTTATTACACTAACATTACTCTGATACAGTAAGTAACAGTTCCTCTTTATATAAAATAACAGGAGTTACAGGCTTAAAGATCTACATAGAGAATGACTGCACTCCTGTTCATTTTCACACCTATGCTTTTTAGCAACAGAGAAAACATATCATAGTGACTGCACACTTAAATTCAGGATGTTTAGAAGAAGCTGTTGAATTTGAAAGTACAATCAAGAAAAAAAAAGAATTTGCACCATCAGAAAAGTGCAACAGAGACAGCTTTAAAAAGCAAGTAGATCTTTAAAGGCTTTGAATTTAGATAGTTCCATCTAACTCATATTAAAAAGGTGTGGCAGTAAATACAGAGACAGGACAGAAGATTTATGTATGTGTCCACACACACACACACACACACACACACACACACACACACACACACACACACACACACACACACACACACAAGCCACAGTAATGATTGTGAACAATACTGCTGCAAAATGATCAGCTCTGACAATGTCATATTACCTAACAGTAAATATAGTGTAGACAAAAAAATGAGAGAAGAAAGAGGCAATGTTCTACCAGCTTGTGAAAGCATAAATAAAGTGTGGCACATCTTTTACCTTCTTCAATTATCTGCCTTTTGACATGCAAGCTGAGCACAGTGTAATTAACATCTCAGGAGATAATGGGGTCGCTACTCACTGATCAATCTCACACATATATTATGTGCCTTTTACTAAACCAACCTCCTGTTATTCTAGGAAGGAAATATTCCACATTGTGGGTAGGGGCATTTAATAAAACTCTGGTAAAAGGCCTAATGACTCATCCAATGAAGCTCATCTTCCAAAACATCAATTAGGCTAAGACCCAGCTTAGACTCACATAGATCATTGTCTATCACAGTAAATAACACTTCATTTTCACATCATGCAACAAGTCTTTTAACTTTAAGGTCTCAAACATTCACGCAAACGCGGGAACAGGGATGCTTCGAATACAGTTGAAACGCTGGAACTGAAATTGCTTTTTTCCCTTCTGTGTGTGCAGTTAAGTGTCCTGCAGCGGCCGGCAGCAGTACACATTCCTCCACCAGGTACCATGTTCGTTGACCACTGTTATGGAAATATTTTCAGTATCAATAGCGCGTATTGCCAGTTTGTGGATGGAGCTTGATCACCTCCACAGAAACGGGGATTTCATCCACCCCACTTCCCCCGAAATACTTTGAGGGTATAAATAACTGTACATCATGCAAGAAATAACCGAGTTATCATTATCAATTACAGAAGGCGTCACGAGGGAAAAAAAAGAATGAATACAATATTGCTGTTTCTCGAATATGGTTCCTTTAGCAGCAATAGGTGTTTTAGTTGGACCCTCTGACACAGTAAAAACACTTCATAGAATCTGGAATTTATTTCTCAGAGTTGGCTAAATCCTTGTTTGGCTTATGAATGGAAATAAGCTTTGGGGTGCATTCTTAACTTGTTACAAAACAACGTCCACCTCTTCACTTCATTACAAAAAAAATGGCAAATATTAACTTGGTATATATATATATATATATATATATATATATATACAGAAAAAAACATTGAGTTCTACTCAACATACATTCTGACTATACTGACTAATCAATAAATCTGCTGTCCTGGAAAAACCTTGGTTGTTGTCTGGGAGTTATTACTGATTAACTGAATGATAAAATTTATTAAGCAAAATATAAATTAATGAATGAAAAGAAATGAATTTACTAAATGTAACTCAATGTAACTAGTTTGGTTACACTACTCTATACAGCAAGAACAATGTTTGTCATGGACATTTCAGAAATGGTGATTTGCCTGGCCACCTACATCGGTTACATGACAGAACTGCACAGTAGTTTTCCCTCAACTTATTTGCCAGATGACTTTGAACAAGACTTAGCCCTGAGGTTTATGTGGTTGTGTTTGTGCGCCCCTCCCTCCCCTCCCATGTGTTGTTTCTGTCAAGTCCAAAGTGTCTGTCCCCTGAAAGAACCCAGTGGCACACAGCTAACCAGGAGGCACAGAGGCAACACGGAGGGCACAGATTAACATACAGTACATAAGACTTTGAATGCTCTGATAGGGACAAAGACTAAATACACTAAAGTGGACAAGGAACACTTCCTCTTTAAGCGACTGAGCTTGCAAAAGTGTGTACTAACTGTGCCCCTGCAACGACAACTGTTGCTTAAGTTGAGTTAGTCACAGAACTGTTAATAGTACGTAATACATTGAACAGAGGCGTTAAGCCTTAAAGACCTGTTTATGGTCTTAGGTCTCCATGGACACTATGAGTGTGCTCCACATGTTCCAGACAGGTGAACTAGATGCTAATTTTGTGCTCCATATCACTTATTCTCCATTATTTATTTGTATGCATCTGGAACTGTATGAATAGAAGTGTGTCTGCACCTGCAGCCCATGTCCATCCTAGGACAAGAGAAAACGATGAATGGATCTTTTGGGCTTCACAGACATTTGTCTGCATGAAGCCTCAAAATCTGGGGGAGATGACCAGATTTCTATCATGACAACACAAAAACCTCAATGGTCTTAAGAGTTACCATACTTGGCATGATTTCCTAATGGTGCTAGCCTACTGTGCTATAACTTTTTAGTGCCAGACCTGTATGATTGCATTATTTATCATTATTACTTGTTTATTCTTGTCATTCAAAATAAGCAGTGTGATATAAAGGAAGTGGTAGGCCTGTTGTTGGCCATGATGACCGTCTAAACAATGTTAAATTTTATTACTATAGTGTGAGTCAATTAAGAAAAGTAGATAAAATTTCAGCATTGTCCAACAGAAATATAGCTTGAAACATTCCAAAGCAATGCCAGTGCCAGCTTCATAAAAACTTCAAATTTAAATAGTCTTGAAAATGATCTTTCCCTTGTCCAACTATACCTGAAAATCTGTGAAAACACTTCTGATTTTCAACTTAAACAGGTACCATCTGAAAAAGAGGAAAAAAATGCTTCTTAGAAAGATAAAGTACCTACACTTTGAAGGTCAAAACTGCACAAAAGACAATGAAAAAATAAACATAATAGCTGATCAAAACAAGTGAATGTAAGACAATCTCTGCTGATGTTGCTATGGGGAGTGACATACGCTCTACTTTGAGTGTATTATTAACTCAACGCTGCCTGGACACGCGGGGGCTGTTTTTACAATTTAGACTCCAACAGATGTGCTTTTTATGTGGCAGGTTCTCCAGAGTTTAGATGCTGCTGTCCACATAGATGAGGCCGTAAGGCAAGTCATAAAATCTGCCTTTGAAACTTTGGCTGGATTAATGCAGACATGACAGCTAGTGAGCAGAGGTCAGATCAGCTCACCTTTACAGTGTGCTCACATGCTTACCACTTGATAGCTCACCAGAGGAAAGCCAGGGATGGCAGGAGTAGGCCAAGTTTTATTTTGTCCAATAGTTTACCATAATCTGAATTGTGTTCTGTAGGGTGATGACAAAGGTTATTGTACTGCAACCACAAATTAAAGTCTAATTACTGGAATTTACCCACCATCAACTCCCTGCCTAAATACCTGCTTTCAAAGTGAAATTCTTTTACTTTTGGAGTGTTTTGCAGCACACACAATTTTCTCATAAGCACAATATGTCTTCTCTACTTCAAGCAAGTGATCTTTGTAGGTACATGAACACGGTTTCCTTTTTGTAAAGACAATGTTTGTCACACAATACATTCTTAATCATCTACACGCCTTTTTACAGTGACCTGTGTTGACTTTGGTACCACCTCCTGGGCCAGGCAGGAAGGCATGCTGAGTGAGCTCTCTGCTGCCTGTGTCCAGACCCAGCCTCTTACACAATACAGCCTGCCTGACTCTGCAGCAGGTCAACCCCCCCCCTCCCCAATAACCCACTTCCCATTCTTGATCAAACCTGGGGATTGCAGTGTGAGGGTGGAGATGAGAAAGATGGGAGGAGGTGTGTATGCAGGGAGGGTAAGGGGGGGAAGGCACATCCTGCGTGAAACCGCATCCTGAACAAGCATCGCTGCATCTCACTGTAAATAAATACTCTCTCCTCCGCGTAGCTTCCGTCAACTGTCACCGCCTTGGCTCCCAATCACCTTCAAGTCCAAACAGGAAAGTGCAGGGAGGCGAGGGAGATGGCAGATATGAGCTTTAATTTGCTTCTCACTGCACTTTAGTCCGGGTGCACACTGCTTCCTATTCTCTTGCTCTGACCAGCTGCCCCGGCTTCGTTCCAGACCCTGAGTCCTTCCTGTCACCTTTCATTACCACATTATCCAGTAGGAGGCTCCCTGTGTAGTCGGGAAATCACCATTTGGTAGCACACCCCTTTCGTTTATGTAGTATTGTGCGAGACATTCAAAGCCACGCGCAACATCCTCAAAGGAGCACTGCTGCCTTGTTACCTGCTAATCCCCTGTGCATTATCACAGGAGATGCAACTGAACAACAGAGCGTGACGAAGGTAATAACTGAGACATGGCAAGTTCTTAGTCCATAAATTGCTTTGTGTTGCAATACTCTCATCAGACTGGCTCAGCGTGTGTATATCTATTATTTGATTAAATATTAAAGACCTGGTTGTTGAGATGAATAAGCGACCTGTATAACAGCAGCACCTCCAGATAATGTTTATGCTGCTGTCCTCTGTTTATTTCCACTCTTCCTTCAAAAGTGAGAGCATCCAAGCAGACAGTCCTCCAGCACCTCTTGCATTGTTTTATAACACTTGAATGAGTTGAGCTGAAAATTGAATGCAGCTGCTGACTGCAGAGCATTTAGAGTTTGGCCAGGGCCTAGCTTTGCCCAGCAGGCTTAAAAAAATCTTTCAGAAACTGATCTGACAAAAGAAGACTGCAAGTTGTTGTTTTATGTTGTTTATATGATCATATAGAAATTTGTATAGTTAATATTTTCACAACACTGAAGATGGAAACAGACAAACCAAAAACTTCTTTCACTGATAAAATATTAGTTGATTTCCAATGAGAACACTTTAGTCCTGTCCTCTCTGTCAGGTTAAAACTTCGGTTAAGACAACATCAGCATTTAATACTAAGCACTTTTCTGCTTTAACAGTGATGACAACCTTTGTATGAAAGAACTAATGTGAAACTTCTATTCCAGACCATAAAGAACAAGCAAAGGATGAGATTTTGAAGACACAAGTTATATAGTAAAATAACACCTCACTGTCCAAAAAAGAGAACGATAATAGCTATTTTTATTTTCCCAGTAAATTGGTAGGTAGGATAAATATGCATGCAAAGTCATTCATGAGAATATTTTTTAAAGAAAAAAAAAAACAGTATGGGGCAATCGACAAAAATAAAGCCAAAGATTTAGTGCCAACCGTCTGTTGTGTTGCATCTTATCAGAAATCAGCTAAATGTGATTAAGCTAGTTACTGCTATATTGGGCCTCTGTTGCTCTCCAGAGCGCTGACAGTGTTAAGCGAGCTGCATTCTGTGTAGTTGTTACACTTGTGTTAAGTTGTGCCTTTATCAGATGATTACAGGCACCCTCTTTCTTTGCCTGGGGAGAAGGCTCACTGGCCAGACACATTACTTTAAAGGGCAGAATCTCACTAAGCATGTCTCAACCTGCCCAGGGGGAGGGCCTGCGAGTTTGGGTGTGTTTATGTTCTATCCTCAGGACCCCCAGTTGTTCATTTCCTGTGCAAAGACAAAATAAGCACATAGAGGCCAAAATGTGCTCTTCCCTGGCTTTAACAGCACTTTTCCGCACAAGTGGCTAACCACAGATAATTATACAATTAAAACAATTTTCCGCATCTATCTGTCAGACTGATCCAATTCACCATTCGAATGACACTAATGGAGTAAGCCTCTTTCTCTCTCCTTCCCGGAGCAAATCATTTTCCTCTCTATCACACAACACAGCAAAGCCATCTGCAAAAGCGGAAAACAGAGATAGCCTAGAGGAATGGCGTTGTGTTGTATTTTGCAGGATGTTAGTGAATGTAGTTAAGACCTAGTCTTTTTCATTACAACCCCATAGTGCAGCAAGGAAATCGGGAGGTTCATTTGACTGTTGGTTCAAATTAACCCTTGGCTGCAGAAGAAGAAGAAGCATACTGACCCTCCTATTTTCTAAGACAACACTCCCTTCAACCAGTGCTGACATTAATAATTCATCATGACAAAATACATTACCAGGGAAGCTCAGTGTGGAAAAAAAAAAGACTTGAACGTGACAGAGAGATAGTCACATTAAAGTAGGGTTCAGACTTTCAGTAGCAGTAGCAAGTGGAAAATAAAATGTAATGTTTCATTGTTTAAATGAACTGGAACATACATTTCCATTTCAATATCCACAATGAATACTGCGTCCAGTGGCTTAAATGTATGCAGAGGATTTCATTTCTACAGACCCAAGCAGCGTGTGAACGACAAATGGAGGATTTAGCCAAGCCTTGACCTGGATATCCTGCATCTTTGTCCACCCAGCGTGGACGAGGAGCACAGACAGGGACCACTCCTACACAATTTCAAGGGAAATTCTTGCATGGTGTGGCTCTGTCCTTCCCAGACAGCTCGACCAGGTACATTGGCAGCAGAGAGTTTTATGTTTATGAGCTATCCTGATGGGGATGCACATATCCATTAGATATGAGTCTGCCTATAGAGGGGGCCTGGTATTAACCCACAAGCAAGTGCACCATCAGCAGAGAGGAAAAAGCTGCCTTTTATGGCAACAGATCACAGACTCAAGCCATTGGCCACAAAGCCCACAAATGAGGCGTTAAGTGTAGTGGCAGGGCAGCAGAGAAAGAGAAGCAGAGAGATATGACCCTCTTCTCATCCATGCATGAATCTGCCCTCTGCCTCTCTTTCTTCCTCTGTCTTGAACACTTATCACTCCAGCTCTACAAAAAGATATTCAAACAACATTTACCACAATATAAAAACTGTTACCTGCAGCAAAATTCATTAAAACATTGTTAACATTGCTGCTCTGTAATACAATTTCTGTAACTGAGTATTAATTCTTATACAATATTTGGAGAGATACCTAATGGACGTTTTCTTTTATTAATTGCTAGACAGAGGCAGGTCTACGTGCTGCAAAGTTAAAAAACACAACCTGACATAAAGATTGGGAAAGAGAGTGCAGCGAAGGGGCCTGCTGGGACGGTTTCATCATCGTGCCTGACCCCCCCTGCTGCTGGGAATGGCAGGAGATGGGGGGAGAAAGGAGGAGATAGACTCCTCTTCACAGTCAGAGATTTAATTGCACGCAGATTCCATTACCTCTGCACAAATGTCACATTCTCTTCTGATCAGGGGGCACGGCAGCCACTGGCAGCATAGCTGGCAAGCAGCCAGACTATAGTGCAGAAAGTGTTCAGCCAATCAGGGCTCAAGGCAAACAGGGGTGAGCAGAGGCACAGAAAGACTATAGTACGCCAAAGATATTAAAAAACAAAGGAGAATCACGGACACCTAACAGCTGACAGAGCAACATTCAGGAACAGTATTAGGTTGCAGTAAAATGTCAAATATCTCATCTTATTTCAGAAGCTAAATTATTATGGTTGATGTTGTTAATAAATATTGATACAAGTTTTCAAATTCATATTTGCATGAGAAGATACAACATGTAACATACTTCCCCTAATAGTAATAGTACAATGATGCATAAAAGATAAATTAGTTTCCTCTAAAAAATATTGTTGCTAAAATAAAAATTCTGTACTGTACTTTACATTCACAACACCTGACCTCATCCTTTGTATGGATGAAGGTCTGCAAGTGTTCATCTATTTAACATTAGCTAAAGAAGTTAAAATTTCTATTTCCATTTCTGTTTTTATTAAATCAATGAAAAGCAGCAACTTGGAAATATGTTCATTATTCCTCAACCTACTAATTATATTCTCAGTTACTGGTTTGGTATATGAAATATCAGCAAATGGTTCCCAGAGCCCAAGGAAATGTCTTTAAATGCTATATTTGGTGCAAATAGGAAATATTCACATGGATTCATTAAGACATTTCAGGTATATACGTTGTAGTTTCTATTGACAAAGTCATCTTAAATTATGGTATAAGCATGTAGCTATGGTGAATCACCATTACTTGTGTCATGATTTGATTTTTGCAGAGACTTAAAAGTCTTTTTGCTATTAAGATTGGCGACAGTAAATGATAATTAATCCCTCGCAAAAACTTCTAGTTAAATGAAATAATATTGCACAATTGTTTTTAGCTCATCAATTTAGAAGTTCAGAATCGAGACCACCGGGATTGAAGGTTGTGGACTAGCCCTGATTGGCTCTGCTGATTTAAAACTGGGAAAACAGCCATTCACAAAAGCAGCCCCAGACCTTTTTAAATCACTGGCAAAGATCAGACATATGGGCAGCAATTCAGGGCTCTGGAGCCAGTCTACACAAATAGTACAGAGCTTAATTTATCCAGAATAACTAGCCAGCTAAATCACAATTAGATATTTTTCCCCAAACATTCAGTGCAATCCTGTTGTATTTGTGTCTTTATTGTTCACATCCATGCACACTGGCCTAAACTCTTAAACAATAGAACTGATGAAAAGCTCAGAATAAATCTGCTTAAACCTCATTATGCCCTGATACAGATAAGCCTAATAGTCAAATCTAACGGCGTTTTGGAGTTACTTAACAGACTAACAGTGCACACATTACTGTATGAAATAAGAGAAGAGCTGGTGGGAGGACTGCCACATACCCCAATCACTGGTGCAGGACAGACTGGCATTCCATTCCTCCAATCAGAAGTCAGCTCGCAGTCTTGAAGGCAGAGCCATGGGGTTTCAGAGAGGACAGAGAGAGAGACAGAGAGAGACAGAGAGAGAGAGAGAGAGAGGGAAGGAAGGGGAAAGATACAACAATTACAAACAGGAAGTGAAAAGGTGGGGAAAGCCCCTACCCGGGTCCACTAAGCCCACATGTACAGAAATTACTTAAAAACTGGCAAAAGTAAACGTGATCGTTGTCAGCCACAAATGTTTGAAACGTTATGACACACTGATTCCTGCTGGCATGTCCTGGCCTACATGCATATCAAGTTATCAGTTTTTCATATCTGAACATGCAGATAGGCACCTATGGCAGACCCACAATGTAAAGTACTAGCAAAAGTATCCATATCTCAGTAACTGGCTTCTGTGGTTCATTTCTCATTTGCAGTTGCCCTTTATAACCCTGAGAACCTACATGGCAGTTTGTAATGTCAATCATAGTGCACAGAAAATGAAAAGCATAATAATCGAACTGCCAATATTTTATACAACTACCTACAGTTTGTAAAAGACTACAAAAAGCTACAAGATGATATGTCACTAACTAGAAGAAGTTAGTCTTAGAAGTCTGGGTGCTCTGGAGGATGAATTCACAGTAACAGTGACCTACAAACCCTGCAGCAGTCTCCACCTTAGTAATAAAACAAATATTTAAAATATTACTTGTTTTTTTTTGTTTTTTTTTTTACATAAATGATGCATGACTTATACAATTACAAAAACATCTAAAACAAACTGGACATTTTATTTATTCAAAACGCATTCATCTGTTGCCAGATAAACAAGTGGAAAGATTCTAATGACTTCCAGATACGGTTTAGATCATGCAAATGAGGCAGCAAAACTGATGGCTTCTGGTTTTGTTCCTGTCACAGGAGTCATGGCTGCATGTGTGGTGCGTTGCCCCATGATATATGTGTGTACGACTTTGCTGTTTAATGTGGCCCTCTCCGGCAGCGCAGCAAAGCAATTCAGCTCCTAGTTAATTGGCCTGTTCTATGAGAAAGCATGTCAAAAACCAAATCTGTAACCGTGTTGCTGTTTGTAGCGGTGTAGCTCTCCAAACAGATGCAACAAACCACAGCTCAGACGTCCCAACTCCTCATAATTCACCAGTGTGGAATTCAACTAACCCCATTAGTGCAGCCGTTGTTTCCATAGACGGTCCACATTCCTGGGCCTAACATCGGCCCCAGATAAGACCCTTCTGATTGCTAGGTTGCATGCTTGTCATTACTCCCAAAAATATGCTGATTCAAACAGACCTCCCCCCTACCCCCATTGCACTATTGTATGTCCAAGCACCTCAAAAGAAGCACTTGCTATTAAAAGGTCCCCTCACTTTGGGATCAACGACAGAGGGCACCCTCCAACATATAACTTGCTCAAGCTATAAACTAATTGAAGAGAAGATTCAAAAGAGATGGGATTTATACGCGGTATCACAAAAGGGATGATAAAATAGCATGAGAGTGCATATACTGAAGAGGTACCCTTAGATTTTCAGCCTTTACTGCAAATTAACAAGCTCTGGAATTTAAAAAGTGGTTACGTTTTACAGTGTAGTCTGTCCATAAAAAGACTAAACAGCCAAACACCTCAAGATATACTGCATGCTAAGACGCCAAAATAGAGTTAATGTTTTTTTTAACTGTGACAGTAAAGCATTCTCACTTTGTGGCCTTTTTGCACGCCAGCTGCTCAACACTCAGCTCACTCCTACTTTGGAAACATGTGGTTGTAATCCCCCCTTTTCACTCAAATTACAAACTGTGTCAGTTTCTAAAGAAACTCCACATCTAGCCACTTTGCAGCATGTGTGTTAATTGCCACTCATTTGCGAAGTTCCAGGCAAACTAGGCAGGTATTTGAAGCTGTCAGTCCTTGTTGAGGAGTATGAGTGGGGGTCAGAAATGAATAACCTACACTTGTCGTATGATGGTTTTTGGTAGAAAAATCAGTACTGGTAACCAGCTGCGCACTTGTTAACTCCTGAAAACAAACAATGAAAAGTTTGTTACTGTGATTTCTTTTTCACCTATACATGAATAGCTAATAGCTAAGTTGTGTCCTGATGCACTACTTTTATACATAGACAAATACATTTATGCAGCACCATTATTTTCTCTTAGCACCTCATGTTCTGTAAACTGGTCTTTTCAAAGGCTGTTTCATAAGAGGTAGGTGCTAAAGCCAAATCTGGAAGACACATCCCCAGTAATGAAAGTCACACATGTTTTGTTATCAACTTAAAACAAAATGGAACTTTGGCACCGTCTAATTTGAGTCACACATCTCACCTAAAGGTTAGTGGCCCCTCACTTCATGAGCATCAATGCTAAAGATACATGTACAAGGTGCCTTTAGTCTGTGTTTTGTTGTCATGTTAGGTTACACAATGACTAACAATTGGAGACTTGTACTGCCTATTTAAATAGCCAAAAATTGGAAAATTGAGAGCTAAAAAGAAGAAAGGCCATATGTAAACAAGACATGATATTCACAGCTATTGACTCTGCATCCATAAAGCCAGAGAGATGGATCTCCTGTGTAGTCAGCTTCACACTCACTCAGCCAGAGTCTAAGCAGTGATCAGATACTGCACAGAGACTGCAACTGCACTGGGGAACATTGGTGCTGTATCGGATCAATGCCCTGACCCATTAAGTCACATCACTCCCAGTACCTCATCTAATAAGAGCTGGTCTTTGTGAACACCCCTAGCTGACCCATGCTGCTGAGGACAATTACAAGAGAGTGGTCTTTCAGGGCCGACGACCACTTGACCCGGTAGCGTAAAGACATGGAGGAGATCCACATGATTTAAACTCCTGCCCAAGACGTGCTGACAAGGTTAGAGGGTCAACACAGACATTAACAGGTCAGTGTGTGGCCCACTTGGGAACAATTACTCCCAGTCACAGCTAAGTGGACACTTGATTGAACACGACGGAGGCAGGACACACTTCCCACAGATAACAATCCCCAGAGCCATTTAGGATAAAAAGCCCTTGTGATACAGCCTTTATGGGCAAAATTCATCTTCCTTTTCCCTTTTAAAAGAATGTAAGATAGAGAGCCATTCTGTGGAAGAGATGAGTCTCTCAAAGCATTACCATTTTCGAGCAATACTAATAGCTGCTTATGACACAGAAACAATTACAAGGTGACTGGGAGAAAAAGCTAAACAATGGGACTAGCTATTAAGATTTCATTTTTCATTCATGGGAGAAAAACATATCTCACAAAAGAAATTGCCTCGTCTTGCAACAGACTTTGACACAATACTTGGTTCAAGTTCAAAACAACAGCAGCAAACTGGACCCAAAGTAAAAGAACTTAGCACGGTGACACAAATGTGCCGTTCCCTAATAAATCTCTCATTTCTAATTAACTGTGTGGGCGCTACAGTTTTTTAAAGCTATTTAACCTTTAACCTATTGACAGTTTGACCCCTCTCCCACCACAATGACTAAAACTTTGCCTTGAACATCTGGTGTCTTATGCGAACATGCGGCAACAAAACACTCCCCAGTTCTGACTTGTTTCATATCACAGCTCTACAACAAATACTTCATGTGTTTCATCATAATGTGTGGGTTCAAAATGCACTGTAGAGAAGAGGAAAACAAAACAGATGTTTGCGGGTAGCTCCTGCAGATAAAACTGCAAACTTTGTAATGGGCATCACTGTGTAAAATGGTCACTTTTGTCCTATATTCTCTTTGCACACAAATAGGCCTTATCGATTCGCGAACACATTTCCCCAGCATTTGCATAAGCTGTGTGTTGTTTGTGGTGTTGTTTCTCTTTTTCAGGGGCTTTGTTTATTTATTTCTCAGCGTTAGAAAATCAGTTCCACATTGTCCCTCGATCTGCAGCGGTGGCTGCTGCTGCAGCTGTTGGTTGTTAGTGGCTGGAGATGACACAGTTCACCACTTCTCTAGCCCAGAGACCAGCACAGCTGCAGAGCGGGAGACAGACTGCAAAAAGTAGGGAGAGGAGGAGGCACTGCTCATCACTTGCCTCCTTCTCTCTTTTGAAGCCCAACATTTGCAGTAGGAAAAAAATAGACTCCTGCAGGGAGTATCTCTCCCCTGTCTCTCTTTCCCGCCTTCCCCATTAACAGGGCTCTTTTCCAATTCATTTAGGGTCCCTGAGATGCAACCTTCCCGAAGAATTCAGCAAAGTGACATAACATTAACCCATTTGCACATGCAGAGGGCAAACCAACAGGCTCACCGGCTGACCCATTGGTTGTTGTGGCAGTCAGCTTTATTCCCCAGGACTGTTTAGTCACCAAGTGGGCATCATGTGAATACCATCTGGGTAGCACTTATTTAAAGCTGGCAGAAGTCCCGTGGCAGCCAGCCTGGAAATGACAAGAAGGGAATAAATTGCATCATTTACTTAACATGCATTTACCGTTGTGCCCGTTAAAAGACCACGACTAAATGATTTAATTTTTTTCAGGTGCCAGTTTCTGGTGTCGGCCAAATTACGTTGTATGTGCGACAAACTGAGCAACTGTCAAAGGCCTGATAAAGAAGGTATCGAGATGCTAACCACGTGAAATCGCATTTACCACCAAGTGTTGTAACGGCTGTCAATCCATTTACACCAAAGAAATGTCCCAGTGCGTTATGCACTACACAGAACCCATAAACAGACAATAAACAACACATTGTAATTATAATGCCAACTCTTTAATTACGTGTGTCATTTGGGGATGGCCAAGCTCACTAATTGTCAGCGTGAGTGAGCAAGAGGGTTGGGGGGAGGCAAGAAGGAGATCAAGCCTCAGGCCCAATGAGAACCATATTCCCCCGCTCTCCAAGTGTGTTAGAAGGCAGAAAATTCAATTGGCATGATTCCAAGGAAGAAGAGTCCAAACAGCCTTAATCAGCAGGGACAAACTTCATGCAAATCATTTACATTAGCACAAGTGGAAAGAGCAGAAATATCTAAGGTTTCGCTCCCACAATGTGAGAGCAAAGACACATTTTGCCTGTGCCAGGTGTCGTTAGAAGAAAATGGGTACTTGCAGTTTCCACTAACCAAAACTTAAACATACTATCGGAAGAGGCATAAATGGCACAGACAATCCATACTTACTCCATACTTAGTATGGGATAGAGATTTGATGTCATTTTTTTTTTTCTTCTTCTTTTGTTTTATAGGACACAAAACATTGATGTGTACTAACAGTAGACTTGCTGCAGAATGTACACTAGCACAATCTCCCACAGTCGGTTTTCTACAGAGACAGCTGGCCCAACATCACAATCTATTATTAGACCATTATGAATTCAATTACTGTATGTATATTACTGTACTATATGCTATGTTGTTTTATGAGATACTTCTACTAATACTTAAACAAAAAAAGTCTAGTAAAATATGTTCTCTGCAGTAGCTAAACACCTAAACAAAAACAGTTTGGAGCATAGTGAGCAATGGGTGGTTCAGATGAAATCACCTGTCTCTATATATAGTATAAATACTTAATACAGAGTACTATACATATACTACTATATAGTAGTATACTACTATACTAAGTAATTAGTATACACTCAATGTTGTAAAATTGTTAAAAGTACCATCAAACTTAAATAAATATTTAACTCTGCATATGTGTATAGATAAAATCTCTAATAGATGGCTAATGTATATCAGCTTATGGTAAATAAGACAGTAAACTACACAGGAGGAGTGGTCTGAAATACTTTGTACTAAAATCACTACATTTGCTATTCGCCATAACCAAGTACTTTTCACAGAGCCACACTGTAATTCTACACAGGGGTATACATACAAAAAAATAAAAGCTTACTTATACTGAAAATAATTTTCTACTATAACACATTTTGCCATCAACACGTGAAAACATTCTTGCTTTAAGAGTCAATCTTTAGAAAGTACAGTACTGACTAGAACAAAGGCAAGCGACCCAACTATCTTTATCTTTAACAATTTATTCTCGACATCAATAAAGCCTCTTCTTATGTTCAGCCAGTGTAAACCAGTTACAACAGGTAACAATCAATCAACATAAGTATGCCATGTGCAATTATCCACTATAATTTGAAGTAATTATTTCAACACATACCAACGGATGACAAAAAACATAACTTCTGTCAGAAGCAATAGTGTCACTGATAGTGAAACTAGACGAGACGAGTTTTCCCAAGTCTGACCACATGGTCAGAAGCCTTATTGCTTATTTATAAATCAAAGTCTAAATAAGAAGCAAACAGCCTTGAATAACCAACAGTATTACCATGTATACTTACCGACCATCCCATTTATGTAAAGAAGGTGGTCAAAACATTAGAAAAAAAAAACACTTAATTTATTCCACTCCAGCATGACTCCCAACAACTGTTGTGACCTCAATTAAAAGCATATTGTAGAAATACTTTTCTGACAGTTTCAACAAAAACTGCGAATTATAACCATGTTAATATAGAATTAATGGCAGAGCTGCTGTATTGGATTGCATTAGACTGTACAGATGTACCTAATAAACTGTCCAGTAAATGAACATTATATGAAAGTGTATGCAGTGGGCAAAGATCACAGAGCGAATGACTGAAACTGCCATAAGTACAGTGCACCCTGAAAACACTAAGAGATGATAACTGAGATGAATCATCAGGCGAGCAATAAGAAATGTCAGTTAGGCAATGAGAAACTGTCTCCACCATTGTTTACATATTGACTGGCATTATGTGGTTGGCCCCGATGAGAGCAACACACAGCCTCCAATAGCATGATCTCACTTGGTGGAAAAAGAGCTGTCACTGTGAATCTGGTAGGAGGGTGTGGCATTGCAATCAATGAAGGTGGAGAGACTTAAACACAAAGAAAACAAATCTATTATTGGTTCCACAGCATGAAATCATGCATTAGCTAAGCTGGTTCTGAAACAGTCGATCTGACACCAGTTACTTCAATACTCAAATTGCTCTCACCTCTGCTTTTTCCATTCCTCTGTCTGTGAGGTTCAACTGAACACTTCACTGTGCCCTGCTAGGTCTTTTACACAGCACCGCTATTGATAAAAGAGATCAGAGTAACTGAGAGAGAAAGAGTGCATGAAGGATACAGGATTTTCATCTACTATCCATCTCATATTCTAATGTAGCCATTATGCTCTAAAAAGAAACTGCTCATCTATTCATTTTATGAGGCATTTGCAAAAAAGATGACACTGCAAGAGGGTCGGGCGGAGTGATTAAAATTCTTTGAATTAGCCTTTCAATCATCACATACGATTCTGTGTAAAGTACACAGATATGCACTCAAAAGCGTGGCCCAGCTCCTCTCTGTAGTGGGATATGAAAAGATTGATTTACTCATTTCTCACTGTGAATTGTTTTCAGTGTGAGAAATTGATTGGTCAACACATTAAAAGCTTGTACATCATGCACTCCTTACACACAACATGAAAAGGCTTTTAGAAAAATATCCCATAACTCAGAACAGCTGATTGCTCAGACTGCACCATATTTACAGCATTTACAACAGGTGTAGTAAATTCCCAACAAAAGGCTGTAAACAGTATATAGTAAATGGTTAACAGTAGCGAGGCGAGAGGGGAGCAACTCTGGAACATGGTGTGCAGGATGCACTTTGATGTCACTTGTCAGTATCACTCTATTACTCCTAGATTTCACAAGCTCGAGCTCATGTAATAGGAAAACGGTGGAACAATGTGAAGCAATTCAAGGCAATGCTATCATTCATGCAAAAAAATATGTTTTAAATAATATATATTGAGGGTGAAAAACAGAGCCAAAAAGACAATATTTCAATAATCAATCATTTAAAAATTATTTCTGCTATATTAACAATATAATATTGAAGAATAATACAGACATTGGCTTAAGCTTTGAGCTTTCAACTAACTGAAAAAAAAACACACAATTCAATTAACTAAACACAAATAAGAGAATAAATAGAATGTGAAACAAATGTCTTTCTAATTAAGCCATACACAAACCACTGCTGTCATGGGGTTAACCTCTGCTTCGACTAGTTGTCACCGTTCACAGACATGTTCTATTCACACAACTGCTCAAGTACAGAATTAGACTTTTTCTCATGCTTTTTACTCCACTACCTGGAACAAAATAAGAGGCAAATAAAGTTTCAGTTCCAGTTTAGTTTCTCTCTTGTTCACCCGCTCATACTTTCTCTGTGGCGCTCATACTCTCTCTCTTTCTTTATTCTTGGTCTGTTTTTTCTTTTTAAGTCAGGTCATCGCTTACATAAAATGCTGTGTAAGCCGCAGTAACATTAAACAAAATTTCCATCCCTAATATAAACATGTGTTCAACCATTCATAAGAAAACCAAGGAGTGTCAGGGTCTTGAAAGTAAGTCAGTATTAACCCATTCAGATCAACTGCAAACACTGGTTTATGAAAGAGATAAGCAAGAGCTTAAGTGTGCTTTTGTACTCGTGTCCAAAAGCTGGTCAATGAACTCTACACAAGGTCTAGCCTGTATAACATCATCATGTTTTGTCAGTCTACTTCCTCACCACTTGAAACACTCATTCTGTTTTTGGTAGGTCACATTTTACAAATAAGCTATGTACCACTTGTTACTGCTGATATGTCTCCTGACTACCTGTGTGTCTGTGTGTCCTTGCCACCGTCCTAACAAACAGAACAATGCTACCATAGCTAGGATACTGCACAAAATGCTATTCCTATAATACTTAATGCTGCAATTGAGATGACCTAACAAAACACTTTTAAAATTCATACCATGATGGATTCATAACCAACTATTTCATGTCACAGCAGTGTGTCTGTGTGCGCGCGCATGTGTGTTCTCAAACTACATAGTTGAGTAAATAGCTGCATATGTACAGGGAGTGGGAGTGACAACGGCATTTACCAGTGATAGTGAGTCGTGTATTGTACACAGCAGAGAGAGATGGGATATGGGTATAGGAGTATACTGCTTCAGTAACACTACTAGTAGTGCACAAACAGTAAATAACCTTGCACCCTAACACTTTTTTCATACTTGTTTCATATTTAGCTACCTGTATGAATGTAGCATATTCAGCTGCTCCCCACTCCACTGCAGTCATATCCTGACTCTCTGTGTTAGTGGCATAGCAGGAGGACACAGTTCCCACTCACATACGTTTTTCTCAGGGTCTACTGCTGACCATTTCATACTTGCCGCTTGCAGCATGTCAAATGCTTGCTGCTGTATTATTCTGGCGAGACCTTTGCAGGATCAGCATCAGCCACTGCGGCTGTCGCCTCCCGTCTAAAAGGGACTTTACACGCATCTGCAGCCTACCATGTTGAGCCACTTTGTGAAAGCCACAGATGTATCACACCTGACAAGGATCTTTGGATCTCAACTTTATACTTACTTGAAAAGCATCAGGCTGAGAAATACAGTGCTAGCAGATCTAGCTAACTAATCAAAATATTAATTGAAAATTTTGTAACAGAAAAAGTTTCAGTAGTGTCGTCGTCAGGCTTGGTGTTTTCGACCGTGACTGAGCCAGTGCAAACCAGTAGGTAGGTGTAAGAAAAGACATATAGCTATTCCTTGCCGGGAATTTATTCAGCCAGTTCACTATAATAAACAAAAAAGGTTTTCAAAACTGGGCTGGGATATAAATTAAATTTGACCCTTTGACATTTGGCTAAAATCTTAGTATTGAAATTGCAGCTGATAAAACAACATCTGATCACAACCTCATTATTTTCCTCTTAAAAAAAATACTCCTGAACGAAGTTAGTCAGAATATTATATTGCCTCAGAATATTATTCCATGACCTGAGTGAAAAATGTACTCAAAGCAGCAGATGTTACACACACACTTAACATCTCTCTGGATAAAATTAAAATAGTGATATTTATAAATATACTGTTAATAATATGTTACTATATTTCAAAAATGAATAATAAATCTATAAATATAACAATAACTAGCACAGTGACATTATACATTGCTGTCACTGAGGTGTGTAATTTTTAATTGTTTTGCTAAAACTAAATTCTGTAATTCTTTTAGATTACATGAGTGTGACATATTTAGTCAAAATTTTACTCTGAAGTAAAAATCAAATATTAGCAACAGTATTATGACAAAGAAAGACATAATATCACTGAATTATCACTTAGCCCTGACAAAGTTAGAAACATCAACAAAACCAAATCAGGGTGCTTCTTTAATCACCATAACAACAATGACAAAGTGTTTATCTAGTCAGCACAAGCAACAAATGGTTAGCCGCACCATCTCCTTAAACACATAATTCCATCCCAGGCTAATCTATTGACTGAAATGATAAACAAAAAAATAACTCCTGTGAAAATAACTATCTCCAACTGAGTGGTTTGGGAATGGAGCCCCACCCTGTTTACAACAGTGAGAACAAAAACAAACTCCCTCCAAGGAGTCCAGGCAAATGCAAGTCACACACACCAACCAATACAGGCAAACAACAACAATGTCTGAAAATCTACTGGGAGAGAGGGCTATCAAACAACAGCAGCCTGCACACAAACAAGGTGCGCATCTCTGTATGTTTGAGGGAGTGAATTGGAGAGCGAGAGAAAGTGTCTGTGAGAAAAAAGAGAGAGAGAGAAAGCGAGAGTTGGTGTGAAAGTGGAATTGAGCATCAAACTAAGTCAAATACCACCTCCCCGCCACCGCCACTACCCCAGTCTCAGGTCAACTGAATCATCAGGAGTCAGGGAAGATACCGTCATCACCTTCCACGAATAGCTCACAAAACCACATCAGCTATGACTTCACTGTGGCAAACCCAGTAGTTTGAGAACACTCTCCTTCAATATCCAGGGGACTCTGACTGAAGAGGTAATGAATCTCAGTTAACAAGGCCATTATCAGTGAAGGAGCTACATCATCAGGAGGGACTGCAAATCCATGAGGTCCTCACAATTATTTGGCCTTTTATTGTTGCTGTTAACTGCTCAGGTAGTGTATACTGGTAACAATTGTACCAAAATAGCACAGAGACAAACGTATCATGTTTGATCTCACAATGTACATCATCACAGTCAACAATGAGACTGTATAAAGGACACAGGGCCCAATTAGCCATCTCCTGCTCTCCACTGTCAAGTGTTTAAACACCCAGCTAGGATGATAATAGTAACCTGCATACTTTCATCTGTGCTCCAGACTCATCAATGCAGTAGCACCTCTGCTGAGGCACTGCACTGCATCTTGGGTAATTACTGCTTCCCAATTACCACCCAGCTGGTAAATATATATCAAATAAACAAGCAACAACCCGTCAATTAGGAGCACCCTTTCATAATGGGAGGTTCAAAATGATGTTTTATGTACAGACAGAGGAATGCTGTGAGAAAACAGAGCATTCAACTTCAAAGTGAACATGTATCCACAGTTAAGAGCACATCTGAACATAACAGTTTGTAAAATAATTAAATCACATGTGTTTTGAGGCAATTAATATGCACCTCTAATTATAGGTGTTTTAATTGCCAACAGGGCAAAATGTACAACATGGGAACAGGGCTGTTCTTCCAGTGAAGGACTTAAAAATGAAACATGGCCTTTTCTTCACAGACGAGTGAAGAGGGACAGTAACATTGTTGAATTCAAAGGGAACAGCTGCAGTAACAGTCTGTCAACAAAATTTGCATCGCTGCTCTCTCCTCATCTCCATTACTCTCTCCTGTCTCTCCTCAAGCCCACGGAGCTGCCGGCTCAGATCTGAGTACTCTGATGGCTTATCACATAGTGAGCAGCAGGCTAAGCTGGAGTGATGCGCCCAAAAGACATGATCAAAGCACACAACTTTCCACCCAGCAATGATGATGGAAGAGCGGGCCCTGCCATGTTTCTTATTAGGCTGGGCCTGCCAACTGAAAAAGCAGCCAAGAAGTCAAGGATGAGGCCCTTAAAGATCTGCTCCTGCAACCCTATTTTAAATTACACTGCCTACTACAGTTAACAGTGTTTAAGCAGTAGTCTGTGGCATTTTCATATTAGTAAATGTCAGTTTTACTATTCTTATTCTCATACTGATACACTACATTACTGATTTAACCTACATATAGACTGTGTGAACCTTTATTTTGAGACTCCAGACATCCAATTTTGAACGGGTCTGAAAACTTTGGCATAAATGACATCTTTTACTGTTTAAATCAGCAGAACACTGCTTTGTTTGGCATTTAGAATTTGATAGATAACTACCCACCACAGCTGCACAGAAAAAAACAACACTGGAGACTAAAACCTCATAAATCTTAAATGCAACATTCAACCAACAAGTTATTTCTGGAGAGAGCAACACACACAACAAAAATCCTACCATATAGCTTGTCATCAAAATATTAAAACAAGTTTTGCCTTTACAAATAACTTCTGAACCAATGATGCTTGTTACATCTTGAAATCACACTGAAAACTGCTGTTATCAAAACACAAACATTATCAGCTCTACATAACTTCACGTTGTGTAAAGTTTTAGTTGAAACAACAAAGTGACATATTGTTAGGAGATCTGTGCTGCAAATTACATGGTGGTGTTCGAACATAAACTTTTGAAAACATTGTGGTAGTTCAAACAAAGAGGGGAATCACTTACAGTTGCGATGTGTCCAACTTTCACTAGTGGCTGAAAGATTGTTCCTAAATCGGCCAACTTCACTTCCTTTCCATGTTGCTCTGGAATGACAGACAACACAACAAGTGGGCATCTCGGGTTACATCAGAGCAACACCTACCCAACCCCAGGGAAAATATTTAGCTACACGTATTTAACAGAAAACCCCCTAAATAATGAAATCTGTGTTGTGCATCAGGCCATCGGAGCCACACCATAAACACCCACACACTGACATACAGTACAGACTGGACAGCTGATACAAACAGGTGCTGAGGTTTCGCCTGGCAGCTGAGCACAGCTTGTAGCATATGGTTGAGCCCCCTCATGTCTTTACAGAAATGTTTGTAGCTTACCTGCATCATTTTTGGACTATCTGATTTGAAGTTATTGCAATGCAAGAGCCGCTTGCACTCATTAAAAAAAAAAAAAAAAGAGATGAATGGATACAGCGCATACCACACAGCATAAAGTCCCCAGTTTGACTGCTACCCCCAAAATGATTTACAGATTTACCTGTTATCTACCACAACACAATTAATCACATTAATCTATTAATATTTACTCTACATTTGTTTTGTTTATTTAAAGAAAGTGTGAACACTTGTGTCTCGAAATGAAAGATCATGTTAAAGTGCTAATACTAAAGACTGAATTTCCCCATTACTAGCCTAATAAAGATGTCAAATCTCATAGAAAAACCACAGCAAAGTACATTGGCAGCTTCCTTTATCTTCATCGGTTTTAGTGTTTATGTGGTCTGAGAGTCCATCAGCAACACGTTCAATTACATCTGCCTTGTCATGCTGTGTTCAAAGAATGATGATTATTAGCAAAAACACATTTTATTTAGAATCACATAAAAGGCAAAATAGGGCAATATTCTGCTTAATTTGTTTAAATAATCAATGTTAAAAGCCATCATACAGATAAAGCTAAAAGCTTTTTAAGAGTACCATCTGCCTTTTGTTAGCCTAATGTTATTTTAGAGATTGTTGCAAAATGTCACGCAGTACATAGCCTTTCAATTCTAAATGATTTATTATTATTTATTAATTATTATTAATAATTTACCTGGACAAAAATATTAACTTTAATATTGCAACTTGAGAGAACAATACATGCAGGACACTTGCAGGATACTTGCCAGCAATTACCTATCTGTATCCTAGTGTTATAGTATATTCCTGAAACCACCTGACATCAGTACTAAACTGGTTTGTTTAACTCAAGCTAATTGATTGTAATTGTGTGCTCCCTCTCTTCCCTTGTAGATGGGAAACGTTTTTCTCGGCATCCTTTAGTTTATTAAGGACACATGACAGTACAAGTAATTAATGGCTGTCCTGAGCATTTCGCAGTCTCCATAGAAACTGAGGAGCTGCATAGAGCTCACCTGAAGCTGTCCACTCTCTGACCAATCGCCTTCCCTGGTATGGAGAACCTTCTGCCTGGGCACACCACAGGGGCCGGGACACACTAACCTTTAGCCTGAAAATACGGTTCTGCCTGCCTTTGTTACCACATCCATTCATGTAACACAGCACTAATGAGCATGCTGCACTCATATTCATTTTGGCGGTACTCTTCTCCTTTGTGTTGTGTGAATCAAACATACAAAAATCACATGACAAATTCATTTACCAGAAAATTCCCTTTATTCATGTGTCACGTCTCTTGCTTTGTGCAGAAATGTTTCACGCAACCGGTCTGAGAACGCCTTGTATCTGGAATCAAATGAAGGGTGAAGCTGGCAAATAAATCTGAAAGAAACAATACAGCAAATGCTGAACCTTATTCCCACACTGGCTCCTGAAAATAACGCTCCTTATCACTCAGCTGCAAGCAAGGGTGCACCGTCAGTTTGCAGCTCCTCCGTACCCAGCACAGGGTATTTCAATGTGTGTTAACAAATACTGAGCCGTCAGATGAAAGAGAGGGCCGCTCCACTCAGAGATGGGAGCCCTCACGTTGAATGCATGAGTGACTGATTACTTTCTTAGCAGTTGAACCTCAACTCTCTACAAAGAAGAGCCTTAGTCTGAGCTTGAAGAGGCCAAACTAGAAACAAGGGCTTTCCAAATAACACAATATCACAGATTGGTGTGTTAAGGATCTTGCATCATTACAATGCATACAGCTGCTCTTCCTCAAATTTCAAGCATTTTTTTAAACTTCCCTCTTCTGCCAACTCAGTTTATTCAGTTGTAGTATGAAGCAGAGAAAGTACAGTCATTCTTGTATCTGGAAGCAGACGCAGGGGACGGTGTAAGGTTGCTCCCATCTGAATCAGCAGAAGGCTAAATATCTGTATGTAATAGCCGCGTCAAACAGCAGGCCTGGAAAAGTTGCAAAGAAAGTTCATCCCGTGTTTTAAAACCTGGGTTGTGAAGGTCCATTTCTGCATAAGTGAGCACACAAACCCCAGTGCCTGTTCAAATAGTCTGCAGCTCTCTCTCAGGCAGCTCATGACAACAGCCCAGCAGCAGCACTGTTTGATCTCCAATGTTTTCCTTAATCTGGGTTGTCAAGGTTCGCTTGTTGGAGGCTGTTTACTTTACTTCTCCTACAAAAAAGTGTTTTTTTCCCCTCAGACAATGACTAATCCAAAGACCAAGAAGGAGGGAGCACTGCCAGCAATAGTTGTTAAAGCTGCAGTTTCCCTTTTGTAAAATTTCAGATGGTTTGAGTCCTGCTGTTGCCCGTGCCACACTTACTGTAAAAAATATTAGGGTAATATTTCATTCTTATATGCATCCATGAGTTGATTCTCCATGTGTATATTTTTACAAAAGCATCCTTTATAGTGCACATACTAATTCACACCGACTAAAAATTAATTGAGCATAAAATGCATTATTTTAAAATATGTTTACGTTTAAAAGCTGCACATTAAAAATCAATTGTCAAAGTAGTGACCATTTGTCTGTAATACACCTGTCACTAAATGTCAATTAAGGTAAGACATAAAAACAGATGTGAAATATTTTTTATATACATTTACATAATTGCCATAAATGTAGTTTTACAGCTCCAACTCGTTTGCTTAAGTACATTCCTCCGGATAGTGCATTAGGATAACGTAACGTCAATTTACAAAACAACATACGGTAACAGCAGGTAACAGCAGGCAATTGTTAACTGGTAATTTAGCTAAATTTAAACGGTATTTTCCACAAGTGCTAAGAAAGTGCTCGGCAGCTTCAGCCTATTTAACTTACAGTGAAGAAAATCCACCATCCTGTATTGGACTCAACAAATGCACTCAGTTCAAACTTTGAGCAAACCAACAATACGGCGTTTAAAACGTCTGATGTTCAGGGGCCACTTTAACTTGTCACGGTTATAAATAATAAGATAAAATAAATGTGTTAATAAAGCGTCAACAAGAGGTGAATATCCGCTTTGGGAGTATTGTGTACACCCTTATCGCTGAACGGAGAAACCACACCAAAACAACGGCGGCTCAATCGCGATAATGATGGACAGACACTTGGACAAATAAAAGCAGCCCTGACTTTGAGCTCAAGCGGTTTTATAGTTGCACTAACGACACTTTAAGGCAGTTGTGATGTCCTGCTCCGGTCTCTCGGAGTCTGGTGGACTGCTAACACGTGGGGAAAAGCTCCTTGCCTGGTCTTGCTCCAGAGAAATCACGGCACTCAAACTTCCCTTTCACCGTGTAAAGTTAGAAACTTTCTCGGCGCTATATTCCTAACAGGTGTTAGCTAATGTAAACACGGCTATCGCTAACCAGCGCTGTACGAGCAACTGTGCAATAATAGCGACGACACTTTTCATCCCCTCTAAATGTGTAGTTATATCTCCCCGGCGTCTCATGAGTAGCCTCAACTAAGTTTGAAACCCGAACTTTCCAAAGAAAAAAGTAGCGGATACAACACTCAGCACCGCGTAAAGACACTTGTCGGCAGCCGCTCGTTACCATCGGGCAGCGCTAGCAGCCAGCCTACGCGATAATAACACAGGTGTTTATGAGTTTCTTTCGCTATTTGTAGCAGTTGTAAGAAACGGAAGACAGACTTGGTGCCTGTGCGGCGGCGGCAGCAGCAGCAGCAGCAGCAGCAGCAGGCGCCCGGAGCCGCTACGGGCACAGCACAGCTCAGCTAAGGTGAAGTGAACATGAGGAGAGCGGTGAAACTTACCGGGCTGGAAAACGCTCTACGGCAGCTAGCAGGCGCACGCGGAGGCTACCGAGCTGCTAGCACGAGACAACCAACCCGTGCACGCGAGCTTGTGTACTGAGAACGCGTGCGAGAACAAATCACGCCGTAAACACAAACAATTATTACTCCGCCCGCCGAAAGGTGGGGGCACTAACTCACTAACTTCGCTACGGGGGAGAAAGAGATGATCTTACCGAGGGCGTCGAAAGAGAGAAAAAAAAAAAAAGAAAGAAAAAGGGGGGCAAAATTGTGGAGTTTCGCACTCGCTGCCTCCCGGTGTGTTTGTCTCCGCTCTTTAATGTTGTTATTAGATTTTAACGCGCGGAGGAAAGCGGCGAGGGGGGGAGAAAGAAAAAAAAAAAGAGGAATCGCGGATTTGGATGTTTGTTGTGCTCCTAGCCCGTGACGTCACACCACCTGCTGTAAACAAGGTTCATTGCAGATCCCTCTCAGACACAAACACCTCAGTCACAAGAAGTGCTCAGACTTCTGCACTTAGCAGCTCCTTCCTATGGCCACATGCAATCACATGCATTAGTCTAAGTGTGACAGGAGAGAGGGGGCTGTCAGAAAAGCTAAAACGTCTTTGCTAACTAATTACAACTGAGGCACACTGACTTTTTATATTATTACAGAAAATCCTCCTGTCTTTTTTGCTTTTTTTTTTATTTTTTTTTCGATCTGAGGTTCATCATAACTGCTCCAGAGCCTGGCTCGCCAAAAAGATGAAACTCCTTGACATAATCATCAAAGATGTTTTAATCTCAGCTGTGAAGAGTTTTAACTATTAACAGAGAGGGTAGGAGGAGGGGGAGGGGGGTGCTAGGGTTTCGACAAATGACAGCCTCAGAGAACCAGAGAGCAGGTTCTCTCCGTTTGCTGTGGTTTACGTTTTCTCACATGTGGCCCAAGTCTTTGTAACATTTTTGAAGGAGACATGCAGCGCACGTCTCAGCAAAGTTTGCTAAGACTGATCTCTGCTTGGCATAAACAGATTTCCCACCCGCATGACCCCCGTCACTCAAAGTGCAAACATTATACAAGTAATGACTCTCTCTGTCACACGTCTTTGAAGATAAGTATGATCACAGGCCACCTGAACAGTCCAGGTAACTGTCATGGTGGAGCAACACTATTCTAACCTCAAGAGAAAATATTAGTTGTTTGTTTGTTTTTGTTTGTTTGTTTGTTTGTCCTTGATCAAGGTCTGAGCAGCACAGCTCATTTTGAAATGACATTGGGTTTATCATGGCTGCATCTGGGAGCAATGCTGCTGATGAACCCCTCTTGGAAATCCTGTTTCTTAGTAGAGAGCGCCACCCTCTGACCGCGCCCCGTCACGCATTTCCACAGCAGAGCCACTCAGTTTTTAGTGTGACCAGAGTTTTCTTAATATTTTCAATCACTCTTGTCACCGTGAATGAATACAGTAATCATGAATCACTGTGCGATAATCACTCAACACGTAATCTTCATTAGCCATTATTCTAGTTTTCTTTTTTATTATATTCCTGCTGCCGCCATCAAAAACCTTCAATAATATCAACGACACATTATCCCTGCACCAATGGACACAGTAAACTAAGATAAATAAACTTTTTCATTTTTTTGCATGTCTTAATTCATGCTGTTCTGTAAGCTGCCGTGGGCTAAAATCTCTCCAAGCCAATGTGCAGGGCTGGTAAACAAATACAAGAACCTTTTAGTATAGTGCTGCAAAATGGGGGTCACACCAGTTTTCAATCAAACAAATATTAAAGATTAGATTCCACAATAATAAAAAAAATCTAGTTTTAGCACTTGCGTGTACATCAGATCACAATTCTGTCATATTAGTGCAGAAGAAAGAGACAAGTTCACATTCTGTATGTTGGCAAGTAGTTTAAAGACACACAGGCACGCAGCAGTGTGGAATTGAATCACAGGCCTGTGTTTAGTGACTATGTCGCATACAGAGTCAGACCAATACACAGATATCCTTTAAGCCATTGTGTCTGTTTGACTCCGCAGTAAAGTTGTGAAGCTTCATCATGGTTGTTTTCATTACCTTCCTAACAGGTTTTGCACTTCTGCCATGATTTCTTTACTGAGCCGACCCTATAGTAATCCTATGAACGCATTACCACGGATTAACTGCATTTTTTTTTCATAAGGTTGTAAACACGATTGTCTGGTGTAATTAGTAAGAAAAACTTGAATGTATGTGCAGGGTTATGAAGCCAATCTAACACAATCAAAGTAATGTCAATAGTGGATCTACGAGCTCAACCATGTGTCTGAGTTTGAATATATTATCATGTTTTGTCAGTGTCACACTGGTGATGTGTTACGTGGATTAACCCCCGGACTTGATGGAGTGTAGTTACAAATTAATTGAGGATCACTATCAGTTATGTAACAGCCTCTCCACACATAGGAGAACACACAACAAAGTAATTAGCTTTCTGTTAATTAGGTAATTAAGCAAATGAATAAGAGCTCCTCTTGATTTCCAAAAGGGGGCAAATGGATGGCTTTTATAAAGTGTTTCTCCCTCGCTACTGGAGGCTGTGGCATTCAAAATGTGATGAATGGAGGAGGAGAGGGAGATCACGACCAGTGAAGAACTGTAAACAAATAGAATTGCACAGATGTTCAAGCCAATTTACAATAATAACTAATATATTCTAAGTTTGTTAATTCAAAGCAAATTATGTCTGTCTTAAATATGTAACCAACCTAATGTTTGTGTGTATGCATTTTTGTAGCCATTGTTTACATTTTCTATATTCTTTTTTTAGTGTGAATATACATTTATTTAATTAAAGCTACAGAAACACTCACGATGTCTCTCTGTATGTTTATGTGAGACTTTTTACAGTATTCAGTAAATACTAGCTTCAAATTAATAGTTGGATTGATTTTGTACATTTGACTATTTAAAAAATGAACTTAAAATATAATTATTTGCTTTATCATTTATACAAATAAGGTTTTGAATGTAGAGACAACAGCAACAAAATAAAATCCAATCCAGCCACTACTGTTTATTTCTAGTAACTGGATGCAAGAATAGACTAATTGTACCGTAGGGTATGAGAAACCATTAACTAATGTATATTCTTTGTGATTTTGAACGACAGTATGTCAAATAGAAACCTATTTCATAGTATTTATATAATCATACCTTTCATTTTTATTATTCAAACTGAAATCAGTCTCATTATTTATGTTTCCACTCTATTATGGATCTATTATTATTGACCCATTTCATCCATCTTTCGATATTGTGTGTATATATTGGGTTTATGTATTGATGTTATTTTGTATTTGTGTTGGCTACATACTGTAGCTTTTAAGAGAAGCCCTCCTATCATTGGTTTTGATCAAACACATGCAAACATGAAGCCAGAACAGTCATCTGTCAGCTTTTCTAATGCTGGTGTTTGTAACAAATGGCTATGAGCTCACTGTTACCATGATACACACTAATAATATCTTTGAACAGCATCTTATTTTTAGAGTTGAGCAGTACAATGTAGAACCACAACACTTACCTCATTTTCAAATAATGCAAGCAGTAAACTAGTAAACTATTAAAATTTCAATAGCGTCATTAAAATTTAGTTTTTTTATAGTCTTCAAAATTGAGAACATGGAACTAGCTCTCTTGCAGGAGTTGCTTTAATGTTGCTATATAACAATTTGGCACCGTGGCTCTGACTGTATAAGTCATGAGATCGAGAGCATTTCCCTACGGATCAAGATGCTTTTCTTTGTAGTTGCTGCAGCAGTGTCAGCTATTCTTCTTCACGCAGGTCATTAGAGCAATGAGCCTGTGGCAGGTGAATCCTTATGAAGTAATGATCTTGTCTACACGTTTCTGTCTTTAAAGCTGCAACTGTAAATCACATTACAATAATACTTAACACAATACACTCATATTTGTGGCCATAACCTTAAAAGAAATCTCTTCTGCAGTCCTACTTTGGTATCGTTTCGGTTTTAATTCTTGTAACTTTACTGTTTTGATTTGCTCCCATTGGTAATCAACCGTGATTCCAGATGCAGCAGCAGCTGTTTTCTACAATAATGCACGTAAACTTGCTGTATACTAGCTTTCCAGCAACATCTTCAACTTAACAACTAGCTTAATAGTGGGACATTTAGCAGCTACATGGCAGATGTTAACTAATGCACACCAAAATAGCTTAAAGAGAGCAACAAAAGGGCAGAAACACACCTCTCAGTGAGTGCTAGTGTTGCTCTGTGTCTGCAGGACGTGATGAATGGCGACCTGCTTGCTAAAATATTCATTTTATTTAAAAAAGTTAAGAAATCAAGGCAACAAACTACAGTGAAATGTTTACCGAAATGCCTAAAATGCCACATTTATGGCCCGAGTTCATCCAACCTATTTGTTTTTTACTTCTATCAACTTATTCTGAGTTATAAGGATCTAATAGTTTTACATTTTTACTCAGTCTTTACTTGTCTTATGTAACTCAAAATTAAAGTAACTCAAATCTGTGTTTCATCCATTTAAAATCTCGGTTTACAAATAGGCTGGAAAATTACAAGAAGCTGGTTTACTGTCCAGAAGATCAGTATTTCTTCCTCAACATAAGACCTTAACAATTTAATGATTTCATTAAAACAGTGCAGGAAGGCATCTGTAGTGCAGTGTACTTTTCTTCATCGTGGTTTTCCTTGTTTTACTCTTCTGACTCCTCCGAGACACGTGTATAAATAGACTCTGAGTGGCTCCCATCATGCGGTTCTTTTCACATCAGCAAAATATTCTGGGGAATTTTAACCTTGATGAAATGCTTCCTATAAAATACAGCGAAATCCTGTGTTAACGAAACAATCCAATCTGGATTTTTAGTTTTGAAATTGCTGAACAATTTTTTCAATTATCATAATGCAGTAACTTTATTCAAATATATATAAAATATAATAACTTATTACAAAAAATCATTATTGTTGTAAAGACTGTGGATTTACTCTTCCTGTATTCCCCTTATAAAGAATACAACACACTACCGTTCCTGCCATAATTAATCTCAGTTAGCAAAAGTTCAAAGTTAGCAGGACTCAGTTTTGCTGAAGCAAGAGACAAGCTTTGATTTGTTGGTGCAATTTGTACTTTAATTGCTGATAACTTAAGTTTCTAAGATGTACACATTGTAAATGAAGGTTGTTGTTACAGTTTACGACTACAGTAGAAAAATAACTAGGACACAAAAATAGGTCTTATTTAATTTGGTGATTCATTACAAGACATTGTTCCCCTACCTTTACACTGTTTACGTGCTTGTCTTGCTTTAAATGACACAGCACCAAGAGTGTAATGTGCACACAGAAATAATTAACACATCCTCCATATAATGCTCAAAATCACTAAGGCAATAACACACATCCAACACTGTACTGTACATGAAGTAATGCAGATGGTACTAATTGCATTTTCATTTCCATTTTATTTACTTTTTACATTTCACTGCAAAAAATCTGTTTACAAAGGAAAGAATGTCCCCACAACTAACTTATCAACAAGTCCAAAGTTGAACAATAAAAACGGTGTGACATACAATAATAACAGAAGCATTCAGTTAACTGTAGCCGGCACTGCAACAAAACACTGTACTAACATTATGTAATTAAAGTGTTACTTGTTAGTAACTCTGTGACAAAAGTAAAGGAATTGTACAGAATTAAAAATGGCAGTATTCATGATTGTGGACATGATCAAACAAGTGGCTTATGGCTTAATAAATTTTCTCCGAAGAACTCATTTACATTGACTCAGTGATGAAAGGAACATGTCTCTTACTTCTCTTAAAGATAAAAATGTGACACCTTGTCTACCTACAGTACAGTAGTAGCATTTTTCTCTCTGGACATTGTCCAATAAGCAAACTTGATTTATTGGTAGTGGAAACAAGTACAGACAAGTACTAAGGAGCTCCACTAGCTGAGCACAAATACAGCAAAGAATCCGTGACTCCATTTTGGAGGGCAGAGGGTTTAATTTTAACGTGTGTATTGAAAGAAATGTATAATGTAATGTGTCTGGGAACATTCCGAAAGACACTTTTTAGGATGAAGTCTGTCCTTTAAGTAAAGCCGTAGAACAGGGGTGTATGTAAGAATCTTTACATTTGGTTTCTGAGATGTTCTTCTACAGCAGGGGTGTCCCATCCCGGTCCTCGAGGGCTACTATCTTGCTAGTTTTCCTACTATCTCTGCCCTGCCCACTGCTAACTACCTCGATCCAACTGGTGTTCAGCCAATCAGAAGCTGGAAGTGCAGGGCTGGTTGCAAAACAAGCAGGACAGTGCCCCTCGAGGACCGGGATGGGACACCCCTGCTGTTGAAGAACATCTCAGAAACCAAATGTAAAGATTCTTAGGGCCATATCTGTGCTCTAATATGTTCTGATTCTCTATGATGACGTTATAAGACAGGGACACTGTGATTGGAATAGGTAGTGCGCATATCATGTGCAATATCCAAGTGTTACCCTGATTCAAGTTCAATATACAGCTGATGAAAACTCACAAAAGCACATGGGACATTCAATTCATCCTGGAAAATGGGAAAACACCAAATACAAACTTCTAAAAATGGCAGAAAAGTGCTTTGGCACTGACTCTATTAGAACACGGTATGAATTGAGATATCTAACATACTCAACAGTTAAATGTACTAGATTATGTAGCTGCTACCTCTATACCAAAAACAAATTGTGTAGTCCATACCCTGTGCACAGAAAGGACTGTATCAGTGCTCTTCAGTATATGAGGATGTCAATACCAACATGAACTAATGAACTGTGAATGAGATATACGCTGGCTATACATTTTCTGAAGAATTCAGAGCTTTAGGGCCCACAATGAAATGAAACAAGGCATCGGTCATTAAAAGTTATAAAAATATATACTGATAACTTTTGCTTGTTGAATGCAAAATAATATCTTTGATTAGGTTGCGGACAGAGCCTTTATGTCAAGGCAGGTAGAGTTCTGGTTGAAAAATAAAAAAAAGAAGAAGAAGAAAAAGTGCATTTTAATCTAATGTCTTGAGCGTCCTCCCTCAAAGGCATGATGTTCCATGTGAGCTGAAAAAGTCAAAGTGATGGCATGGTGAGTGTAAACCTTTCACCTGCATGTGCAAAGATCATTTTGCATGCAGTTACAGTTCACAGTTTAGACACTGAGCACAGAAAATGTAAAAGAAAGTAAAAGAAAAAAATGACCATACTCACATTTATAAAAAACTGCTTTAAAAGATATGTACGGGAGGAGCTCGAAGACTTTTCCCAAGATATTTGCTTCGTTAGCAAGAGTTGCATCTTTATTCCACACTTGTACAACATCTTCCCGATCGCGAACGCTAACACTGACACCTACGACCTCATCATCTGTGGAAGGAAAAAAAAAAAAAAAAAACACAACAGTAAACAAAAAATTAAAAAAATGCTGTATTCTTTCCTTCAAAAGACATGAACATAAAATAGAAGTATGGAGAGTAGCTGACCTGAGGCACAGTAATCTGCAAACTGCTCTCCAATAGTAGCAAGTAACAATTCTTTCCAAACTGCAGACTAATACAAGCAGAACACAGACGGTGATTAATATTTACAGTCATTTATATGTTTGTGTGCTACTAACATGTTAAAAGTAGCTAAACACCTACAGTGCTGTCTTTAGGTATTTTCATCTTCCATACTCCTCCTTTTGCATTGCTCTCTTCTTCCCTGTTGGAACAAACTAACAAAATCATTAGATTGCCCGCAGTCCAAACTGAGCAAAACAGATGAACTTAATTAACTGATATCGATTACAGGAAATAAATGCTGAGTTCTGTAATAAGTAATAAAAAGACAAAATGTTCCACTGTAATAAAGTGCTGGAAAGATACTCAATATTCACACTAATTATTTCTACAAAAAACACTTTAATTATCTCACTATTATCATTTTATTATTATATATTTTTTGAAGCATCAGAAATTTCTAGCATAGTTTCTCCATTTACTGTTTTTTCTATACTGCAGGTTTATTATATATGAAGGGAATTTGTTATTACATAATAAGGTATTTTTATTACAGGTGCTACAAAACCACAACACACTGACCACAGTGGCCTCCGTTCTCCACGCATTAAATGATAGCTACATCTCAAAGGCAGGGCTGTCACTGGAGGGATGTTGTTGTATACACTCCAGAACATCTGCAAACACAAACAACAGACATGTCATGTCTACGATCATTTGACCTATACTGGATTTTAGAGGCTAATACTGAATTCTTCCCATTATCCAAAGACATGCATGTTAGATTGATTAGTGACACCTAATTACCTGTAGATGTGAAAATGAGTGTAAATTGCTGTGTGTCTGCGTGTGATCCTGTAGTAGCCTCTACCCAGCACACGTGTCCCATAATGCTGGACATGTTTCAATACAACCAGAAGTGTACTTTTTAGGTTTCAGGTCCATTTTCCTGCATTTTTTGCATGTAACTATGGTAACTGTTTATTGGGCTTTGAGAGCTTCCAAAACACAGATGACCTACACTTTGTATTGAACTCAACTCGGTCTGAGTGTAACAGAGTTGAACAAACACACTGATGCTGTCAGTAAAAGTTAATATTGGCCGATATACGAGTCTGCCAGATTTACCAGTCCATATCCAACGCCTACAACTTGCCGTCTAGAGTTGCTTATTTTTTGTAAAGAGAAAATTGCACTTCTGCAGGAATCTTGTTCTAAACTCAATATAGTTTTAATTCGTTTTCAATATTGACTTCACCAGGCTAAAACTAATGAAGTGTACTACAACAGACCTGCATTAAATCCTCCCTTTGTGAAGGTTTTATTTTTGTCATTTCAGAGGATGTGGTTTGTACTGCTGTTGAACTCTACTCCATTATACACATAGGTCACTCTACAAACTGGGTGGACAAACTAACAAACAACAAGTTTAAGCCGGTTCAATCCCACTCTAAAAGAGCTTTCTGTGTAGAAATACTCTGTTACAAGTAGAGGTTCTACAGGTAAGACGTTAAACAAGCACATCAGTGTTATCAAGAAAAAATACCAAATGTAAAAGTAAACCTATAATAATAATAATAATAATAATAATAATAATAACGTCACAACTTATTTGTTGATTGTATTTTTTGTATTGATGATCTGCATGCTACTTACTACAGATACAATCTTATCTACACAACCAACGCAGTGGAGTATCAAGTACAATATTTCCCCCTGACATGTATTGAAGTAAAAGTATAAAGGATTTACGAAATGGAAACACTTAAATAAAGTGCAAGCACCTGAAAACTGTACTTAAATACAGCACTAAGTTACCTCCCACCACTGTAAAGCTCACACTGCTGCAAAAGAAAACAGCTAATATCAGTCTAATGAGCACATGCACAAATGATCAAAGAGTTTGACTTAACTGTATTTTGTGTGTGCCAGCTTATTCAAACTGAAACTACAATCCTGTTTCACTTCTGTATTGACGTAACTGATCAATATTAACAAAGCTTCAATAGCATCACAACAGATTACCAACTTCACATTTATTAAATAGATAAAAAAAAAAATTAAGGATGGTGGGCCACAACGTTAGCTTATTTTACTCTGGTGAACTAATACTCTACATATTGTCAACAAATTCAGTAGAGAAAATGTTCTAGCTGTTTCTGGGTAACACACAAGTCATCTGTTGTTATTCTGCTGAACCTGGGCAGTTGCTGTTGTAACAGCCTGGTAATCAGCCCCACTAGCCACACAGCAAAACGTATGTAAAGAGTACGCAAGTTCTCATTTCAAACGAAATGCTGGAGCAGGTCATGGTAAACCCCGCTACAGCCACACACCAGACCGACTCAGAAACTGAACATGTTTTGTACTGAGAGATCTAACAGCTACGTAGAGGCATGTGAAGTTGCAGATGCACGACAGAAGGGGCAAGGAGAGACGGTACATACAGTAGGCTCGCAGGAGTAAAGGTATATGGTATTGTTTGCTTTGGTTCTCAGAAGGGCACCTGAAATTAGTCAGAGGGCCTTTGAAGTCAAAACAACACAGCGACTTTGCTTCAGAGCATCATATCAAACGGCAGCAGGGTACAAAAAAAGACACTGTGAGGTAGGCACACAGATCAGAAGCTGGCGTCGCTCTTAACAGACAAGAGTAAGTTCATCAGCATTTTTAGTAAGAAAAACACATAACTGGCATAATGTCATTAAGTTTGCACTGCCACTGCTATTTTCTAATCAAACTGCTCCCACTGGTTGTTGGTGCTGTGGCTTTAAGAGCCAGTGAACTACTTCTTCCCTGCATCAATGAAACTCTTCTTGTGCAACGTTGACACTTAGCCAAGTTGTGCACTTGATCTCTTGGCTCTTAAGATGATGAAGCTCTTTAAGCCGATACCAAATATCACCTGAACAGTTTGCACCGTGTAGATCTTCTTCAGATTGGATTCACATTCTGCAGCCGTTGTGCCTGGTAACGACCTGGAAGAACAAGGCAAAAAAAAAAAAAAACTGCTTTAGCACACTGATGATACACCGACGAGCACACGGAAAGAAACAGTGACAATCTAGTGTTATTCTAGTTTTTAGTGTCATTAGTTAAAAGAGGGGGAGGAGAGTTTTTTTTACATTTCTTTTATAATAATATTCGTGTAGCCTACTGATCTTTATTTAAGTGTTGTGATTGTGTCACCTCCTCTTGTTTTAGTCATTCTTCATTCATTTAAAGGGTTACCGGAGGTGATTTCATTAATACCTCACTCGGTTCAAGTCGACACCTTCAGCAAATACAGAAAAGATCAAGCCTCAATGTCATCCAAACACTGGAAATGTCTGCTGTACTGAAAAAGCTAAAACTATAAGGAGAGCAAAGATCACATTGAACATGCATAATTCCTAAGATCTCATAAAATAGAAGAAGAGAAAACGCACTGTTGGGTGTAAGTGAGTGGCAGGTCTAGTGAAAGTCTTTTTTTTTTGGTATGAGAGTGTCCAAAACAAGGACATGTTGAATTAGATGTTGTCCCCGCCATGTTAGGCTGCTGGAAAAAGGTGAATTCTGTGTCGTGTGCTACTTTTTTTAGGAAAACTCAATAACCGTCTTCGTGTCTCTCTGCTAGCAAACAAAGCTCCAACTCAAGTCCACCGGAGAAACTTGTTGACCTGGAGGTTTTTACCTTGAACACCGTGAAAATGCGAAACTTTTCTAGGGGTCCCTTCAAACAGGGTTAAGGTTTAAACGCAAACACTCCCCGCTACATTTGCTCCTGGAGGCCTGCGGAAAACACCGGCCTTCAATAACACCCCCCCCCCCCCCACCCCACCCTCCATATTTCGTGCTCGTCCCCCCCCCCGGGGGCTCTAAGCCCGCAGACGCCGCGGAAGAGTGGGAATAGTTTACCTGTCCAGCCAAAACGTCCAAGGTGAGTGCAAAGGCAGCGCTGTCGCGTCGTCTTCTCGGTGTTTCTTTGTGATGTTTTCCAACTCTTTCTCGTCGATGTCTATGCTGTTTTCGGGGGAAACCGTCTGGCCGCTCAGGGCGCCTCTGTCCATCTGTAAATCGCTGTGACCTGCAGGAACCGCCATTTCAGCAGGCAAAACGCGAAACCTTCAGATGCTCCCCTGGATGAATGTGCTTAATAAAAACACCCGGTTTGGTTTTATCTCCAGATACACAAACACACACTACCGCTTTCCGCCTACCGACTGATGACGTCGCTGCGTCACTGGGAACTAACGTCGCAGTTGGCCCGTCCCAGAGAGCAGGAACAAAAAAAGATGATAGCTCACTCTGCGTGAATTTCGAGGAGCTCAAACTGACACGAATACTGGATATTTGGCCTCCACAGCTGTAAGTACGATTTGGCTTTTTGTTGCAATTTGTAACACTTGAAACTGCAAGCACATGTAGTTTATTTTTATCTAAAAAAAAAAGTGTTTACTCATAATAAAAAAAATGCACTGTTTTGTATGAAGGTCATTATTTAGACTACACTGTATGTATGTATGTGTAGACACTATTGTTGTCCATTGATTACTTAGGCAATGCATTTTCATTAAAAACACTACTCTGTACATGATAGTTTAATTTATATTTATTCATATTCATTAATTTTGGATTTCAACACTTCGATCCTACAAGAATAAAGTCTCCACAGGAACAACTCAACTAAACCTGTGGAGCTTACATGCTCTACACACAAGTGCACTGCACGGTTCAATTAAGCAGTTAACACCCAATCATGCTCTGTGACCTGTATAAAAAAGCCCAGCACAGAACAGGCCCAGTGGATTCTAATTTTGGATCAAGATGACAAGAGGAAAAGATCTAAGTGACTTTGAAAGAGGGTGCCCTGTTGGGGCACAGATGGCGGGAGCTTCAGTCACAAAGACTGATCAACTAGTGTTTTTAGACATCAGTAAATATGGTTGGAGATTGTTTGATGGCTGTGAAGCTATTATAACATTTAAGGAAAAGCAGAAGAGCAGCTGTTCCTCACCTGACTGAGAATGAGCTGAGTGCACATTTTAGAGTTCAGCGGGACTATCTGCAAAGATTTGGAAAAAGTGACGTGGGCATATGAGTCATTCTGCACCATACTATCAACAAGTGGGTGTGCCTGTGTGGTGTACACAAAGAGAACAGTACAGGGCTGAAGGTGTCATCCCTACATAGTGCATTTATTGAGATTTTGGATAAAACAACCTGATAAGCTGAGGAAGAGAGCCCCAAACATGTCATCAGGATAAATGTGGTTTGAATAGTTCTGTTCTTATAGGTAATAGCATGAATGTACTGTATGTTGTGAAGAAGAGACAATTCCTCTTGTGCAGATTAGGAAGAGTGCATGTTTTTTCATACTTAGTGAGTCATGGCCTTTTTAAACTATCTTTGCTGTCAAGCCCATTGTTGCCTGTTTTAGTGCACTTTGGTGAAAGTGCTTTGCAAGTTTCAACAAAACAGTAGCTGCTGAACATCTCCTCAGAGAGATCTGTATAGATCTGTGTTTAACAATCTGCACACTCAAATTTACAGACAGACACATGTGCATATAATTCTTATACCGCTTGTGTATAGACAATTATTCCAAAGTGTCATTAGTATTGTTTTGCATTTATGCACGAATCCTTGCAAGAAGTGAGGTTTCAGAGCCCCTAGCAATCATTCCCTCAGTGAATCTCAGCTGATAACCAGCCTGCAGGATTATGACTGTGAACCTAACAGCAGCAAAACACTGCTAAACTCAGTTGTTCTTGAAAAAATGCTGTTTTCACAATTATTGTCACTTATAGCCATAAACACCTTTACACCATATAACCCCAGTCACTGAACCTATGGTTCACTGGTGCTGTTGAGATGTATGATATTTGTTCCACCAGCTTGAACATATGATTATTCCTTGAGACTTGACTGACTCACGGTGCCAAATATCAAAACAAGGCTGGGCTTGAAATGGGAAATGTTACAAAGCATTTGATTGGAGAAGAGCTCGGTTCTGGTTTCATTTTTATTCTAGCTGATTCTCTCATTAATGCCTCTGAACTAGCTTTAGGGGCTCAGACTTCTTTTGCTCATGATGCTGCATGGAGCTGGCTGCAGGGGGTGCTGGTGAGTCACTGCAAGTGCAGGTTTGTCATATGACTGTAGTCATAGTGTAGTAGTCCTGCTGCTGTTAACATGTCAACATAACAAATTGCTATTTGCTGCTGAGATTTCTCTATACTGAAGAGTTATACAGCAGTTGGACACACTGTAAAAGCTAACAGTTTCTACAGGGATTTGGACAAACATACTAGAAAATGAGCACCCTGTCCCTTTGTGTCACTGCGAAAGTTTGTATGTATGTTAGAAGGAAGACAAGTTGTTTACATATCACTCTAGGATTGTGTATACTCCTTCAGTGGTAAAGCAGAACCATTAAAACATTTATTTTATTTTTTAAAAACAGTATTTACAATATCATTATAAAAATAATGCAATATAAACAAAATATCATACAATCATATTGTGCTCAAGTATGATTTCAGAACTATCAGAAGGAAAATACACTTTCCTTTAGGTAGAAATGGTCCCGAGTTATTAAGTGTTAAAAGTGTGGCTATTTGCATCTGAAATGTAGTTGACCACTGCACCTGTTTGCAGAGGGTTTGGATATAAATGATAAACATCTTGACATCAATGTCAACGTGCATGAATGTAGCTGATATTATTTTGTTCTCATGTTTGTAGCACATTGTAGCCATGGTTACCTTATGTTAAATAGCTTTAAAACTGTTATTATTACTTTTTTTTGTTTTGTTTGCAACTTGAATATTAAGATTTATCATGTTAAGGTTTTTGCACAGGGAATTTTCACCTTAGTGTGTCAACCCTCTGATTTATTTGCAGGAATCAAATGTCATCACAGATCACGCAGAGGGTATTGTTGGGATGGTATTGAAAACCTGACTGTAAACATTACAATACCAGAGACTACTGAAAGAACTAATGTCTTTTTCACACAGATACTGACCTGAGTTGGAGAAATTGTGTTGAGGCCTGTTCACTAGACATTTTTGTTGTGCTTACTCAGTTTTTTTTAGGGCAATCGGTTTCTTCAATTCTGCTGAGTTAACTGAACGTTTTAGTTGAGTGAAACTAACTTAGTTAACTTAAGTTGCAAACACTAAGGAGAACAATTTAGTATACCTGACATTCGCAAGTTGTTTCAACTATAAAAATGCAACAAAGCTTTTAGTAAACGTTACAAATAGATATTAAGTAAACATAACCTATTTTTTGTATATACTTTGTTTTTTCGAGGCAATTAGTTTCTTAGAGTTGTTTTAATAAGAACAACTTGTGAACATTTACAGTGCAGTGAGCCTTGAGGTGATGAAAGGTTAATTATTGGACGTGGGACTCCCCAGATTCCCCATGTGGTCGCATGCAAATGTATGTGTGATGAGTTCAAGTGCTGGATTAGTCAATGAGAAGAACTCAGTGCACAACTGCTTTGTATCAAAACACAACATCAGTGTTTTGAGTGTATCTCACACATGCATCATTTCAAACCAGGGAAAACAAAGCAAGGGCTAGAGATCAGCAACAGTGCGGCTCGGAGGTGAGGGGCCAATTCCAAGAAGCCAAGTGAAAAAATGACATGTGACTTTAAATGAAAAAGTGTGGACTCATAATACAGACACATGAGGAATCTTAGAAGTTCACCTCTGAAAATGCACATGAAATAACCTAATTAAGGATTGCATAACAGATTTGAAGTCAAATCACACAGTGGACATGTGTGTTTTGTTTATCATTTTCATTTGTCTGAATCTATCTTTAAAGAAAAGTATGTGTTCATATGTGCTTAGGGGAAGTGTTGAATATTGTGGCCTTATCTAATTTCCGAAATATTCCTAAAATCATTTCTCTATAATCTCTATATCAAACACTGTGCGCTGATCGCAGAGGACATTTGTGTCAACACTTGCACGGCATCAGTGCATGGAGACAGACTTGCCATACACTGCGATAGACAATGACTCCTGCAGTCGAGATTCCTGACTGATCCCAGGCCTGCTCTCTGCATGCAAGCAAGCGGACGTGCGTCGCATACGTTAGACGCTGCTGATCCGCCGATAGAGCCGCACAGGCGCTCCCACCTCCGCGAGTTTCCGACCTCCTCTCAGCTTTTGCAAACATGTTAGCGTCGGCAGGCTGCATATATATTTATGTGCATGTGCATAACTGCTGTTTTAGCAGTCGTGGATGAGGTCGCGGGTGCGTAATTGCTCCAAGCCGTCTGCGTTTTGTCGGATCCTCATGACGAACCGGAGACCTCCGCCATCGGTGGAAATTGAGATGTGTTTTCTGAGCCGCTTGTCTGCTGCGCGGATGGTGTCCGAAGCTGAAGCGGGCTGTTTCTGTTCAGCAGGGGATGGACCAACAAGCAGGGAGGCTTTTTAACCCCGGGGTGCTCGTGAGATGAAGGATAAGAAGAAAAAGAAGAAACATTGAGCGATTTGGGGTTTATTGTGTTGGTGGGGGGGATCGCCGCACGTCGGGATGGATGCGAACCGATGCTGATGCTTCTCTGTGGATTTTTTTTTCCTCCCTCTCTCCCCCCCCCAACCTTCGACTGATTTTTTTTTTACTGTAGAAGCGGCGACGGGTCGTGATTTTGTTGTTTTCGCTTCGACCCCGCAGGATACTAGCGAGCGCTCGTCGATGGATTGATGTGGGAACACGCGCTGCCGCGGCTGCACAGATGGCGAACACAAGCGAGTTTGGGGAGAGCAGCCCGTCCTTACAGAACTATGCCTCCGCGGCCTCTGCGGTCAAGCTGGCCTCCCTGGGTCTGATCATGGGCATCAGCTTGTTGGGCAACGCGTCGCTGTCGCTGCTGCTGCTGAAGGACAGCTCGCTGCACAAGGCTCCCTACTATTTCCTGCTGGACCTGTGTCTGGCAGACGTGCTCCGATCCGCGGTGTGTTTCCCCTTCGTGATGGCATCGATCGGCGGCGGCTCCTCCTGGCCGTACAGCGCGCTCAGCTGCAAGCTCGTCGCCTTCATGTCGGTGCTCTTCTGCTTCCACGTCGCCTTCCTCCTCTTCTGCGTCAGCGTCACCCGGTACATGGCGATCGCCCACCACAGGTTTTACTCCAAGCGGATGAATCTGTGTACGTGCGTGTCGGTGATCTGCATGGTGTGGACTCTCTCCGTGGCCATGGCTTTCCCTCCGGTGTTCGACGTGGGCACCTACACGTTCATCCGTGAGGAGGAGCAGTGCATCTTCGAGCACCGCTACGTGAAGGCGAACGACACGCTGGGCTTCATGCTGATGCTGGTGGTCATCGTGGGGACGACGCATGTGGTTTACATAAAGATGCTGTGCTTCGTCTACGACCACCGGAAAATGAAACCGGCGCAGCTGGTCCCGGCCATCAGCCAGAACTGGACCTTCCACGGCCCCGGAGCCACCGGGCAGGCCGCCGCCAACTGGATCGCCGGCTTCGGCCGCGGACCAACCCCGCCGACGCTGGTCGGCATCAGACAAGCTTCTCACCCCGGCAACAGGAGGCTGCTGGTGCTGGACGAGTTCAAGATGGAGAAGCGAATCGGGAAGATGTACTACATGATCACTCTGACCTTCCTCATTCTGTGGGCTCCTTACATAAGCGCCTGCTACCTGAGAATATTTGTGCGGGGCGCTCCGGTCCCGCAGCTCTACCTGACCGCTGCGGTGTGGATGAGCTTCGCCCAGGCCGGAGCCAACCCCATCATCAGCTTTCTGTTCAACAAGGAGCTCCGGATGCGACTCCGAGCCTGTTTCCCCTGCTGCCTGGGAACACAGACACCCATGGAGCCGTACTGTGTCATCTAAACCACACTGGCTCCAAATACTGCCAAAGACACATTACACCTTGTTGGAGAATGTACACAGACTGGTCCCTGTGGTGTGTTTCTACACGCACACAGGGATGTTGTGGTTCAGTTCACCTTATCCACTTCTTTTTTTCTATTTGTGGCAAAGGGTTTACCAACTACTTGATTTGATAGAACACTTTGTTATGATGCTAATTCACATTATATAATTCTTAATCATAATCAGACTGATAGGAGGTGCAAGAATAAAACCATTCAAAGTATGTTTGAGTTTGTGTGCCTCACCAGCAGGACATGATGGTTCAGGTACACCTCCGTTCCAAATATAGGATATAGTCCAATGACAAATATGTGTCAAGTTATGTCCTACCTTTGGAGAGTTTTTAGCCACATATGCCCTGTTACGTGTAGGTTATCCACTTGTTATGATCCACTACACTATTGTACATGAATGTCATTTTGGCTATTTGCTTGTATATTTTGAAATTCTATTCCCTTAACACAAGGTGTCTTACCTTGTGCAAAACTGGCGACGGAAACACAGCAGAGCTACCAGCACCTGCAACCATACTTGGTTACTAATCATTTGGATACCACAGATGAGACACAGATCTCGGTATATTTTTAATGAGGCTAATGCCACATGTGTAAATACTGTACAGCTCTCAGTCCCTCTTTCCTTTTTTTTTTTTTTTTTAAATCAGATATGTTGTATATTTCATAATCTTCTATGTTTTTTTTTTTTTTTTTTTTTTTTTTTTTTTTGTGTTGATCAAGGTGTTAAAACTCACTTTAAAAGTATTTTGAAAATTCTCCTCCATGGATCAGTTGTGTAGAGAACTGGGTCGAGTCACGCTCCCTGCAGGATATAGCTACATTAAAAATATCGTTGTTTTTTCTACAGATGTGGACACTCGGACTCTGAAATGTTATCGGTGCTTTGGAAAGGATGTTTGCATTGTTTGTATTTCTTAGCAAATAAATAAGAAATAGATGATAAGTTGTCCGGACTCTATCATCTGTTTTTGATAAGATTTATTTCCTCTACTTGATTTAGCTTGAATGCATTTGAGCAGTTACATCTTTAAATGAAACTTCTGATGTCTGTTTTGTGGAATTTATGTTTGCTGGTGTGCTCACTTGAGCTCATCCTACCTCATGTACTTTTTGTTTTATTTAGTTTTTTGATGTTTCCTAGTGCCTGGCAGCCACTGGCAGCGGTGGATTTTAAATGGAGACAGTGAGAGACATGTTTAAAGTTTTGCAAGTTGAAAAACACCCTATGTTCAAACAGACAGGTTGCTAAATCAATACAGACATCGCTGTGCATCTCCTTGTGACTGCAGCTACTTTAAAGGACAGAGAGGTCATGTCCTTGGTATTTAATCTGTGACTTAATCTGTTTTAAAGAGGTTCTCCAGAGGCTTAAAATTGCACTTCCACAACAACCCTGTGTCCCAAAAATGAATTTTATATAATGCATTTGCAAGAGTGAATTCATTTTAAGGGACTTTTATTGTGAGTGGACTACATTTTCTATTAATGTTTGTTTAAGCTTAGGGAAATATCATGGGCCTGGTTTAAATAACAAGAAATAAGAACTGAGAGCTGATGTCTTCTCGTCTCCCCCTGGTCCTATTCTAACCCTTAAAATGTTCCAGATGTGTTCTCACATCTTTTCTTTTGAAAGACTGGAGTTCTTGAGGTACCACTGAGATATGGAAAATAGTATGTGATTGTATTTCTTTGAGAAAAGAAATTATTTTCTTACTTTAGGATTCTTGAAGAAATAACACTGTTAGAAATTAGAATATTGTGTTACAGTCTCGAGGAAAAAGTCAACTGACAGGTCTGCACACTGTACCAGCGGCTGCCAGGAAATGTAGCAGAGCAACACTGGATCTAACAGAGTTCTTTGTCAGACGGTGACAACTGATGCCTCAAAGTAGTTCAGACAGCACGAAGACGCAAACACAGACATCACCAAGGTGGTTGTGATGTTCAGGATTAAAAAGCAATCAGAGACGAACCCTGTAGAGCGAGTAAAAATAGAAAAATAGGCTACATTAAAACATTACAAACAGTAAATCTAATATCAGACATTCAGACACACATACTGTGTTTCCATACTGGAGAATCATATTGCATCATTTTGGTTCTTAAAAGTAAAAGTGACACTTTTACGTTTTAGTTACTTGCTATTCAGAACATAATGATAAAAAACTAAAAGAAATAAATAGACCATAATGCTCAGATCTAGATAGAAGATGTTTCTTCAGTACAGTACACCCCCTCTTTTTGCATCCTTCAATCTTAAATAATCATTCAGTAGACAACCAATGATCTCCATCATTTCCTCTGCCTCTGCAGTCTTGGGCCTAATTTCTCTCAAACTGATCTTGGAAGTTGCTCGTAGTGTTTAGATAAACTATGTTGGACATTAAATGACTATTTTCACAGGCTGAGTAAAACATATTGTAACAGACAGACCTCCACATGCAAAATTGATTGGATGTGACTTTAATTACCTTTATTAGAATTACATTAGGGAGTGTGTGGTCAGTGTGCAACATGAGTCTGACTCCAGTATTTACATTTCTGGCAATGTGGAGAAAGCTTTGGCAGACATTCATTTGTTTTTGTTGTACACTAAAGATGGTAGGGTTAAGATAAAAAGACAAATATGAAACAAATGTTCCGAATTTCAGCTTTCATTTAATGGTATTTATACCTAGATACGTTAAACAGCATAGAACACCGCACCTTTAGCCGTACAGTAAGCAAGCATTGTTCTAGTTTACAGGTTTAAGGTATCATTTTGAATGGACGCCTGCTTTTTGATCAGACTTCATCAAACCCCACTCACCCTGTACCACCCTTAAGCCAGCAGCAGGCTATTGATTGAGTTAATTGCTGTTGCATTCACTGAGTGGCCCCCACTACACAAACCTGTAACATTTAAATGCGGAGCACTTTTCTCAGTAAACACTTTAAACACTATGGTTTAGCGAGGTGTTTCTGAGCTGTGGCCCATTCCATCACTTTGATCTGCTGCTTTACAACACCGAGCTCCCCAACACTCTCTGTCTGCCCACTGTGCACCCATAACTATTAGCATCACCGCATCCCTGCTCGCTTCTCACAGCTGGCTGTGCAGAGGTCTCACCGTGTAATTGCTGTGGCTCCCGAGCTGCAGGAAGATCCTCACCTGCACGTGCTCTCGTGCGATGCACATGCAGGTCGGGTATTTTTGGCACTTCGTGTTGTCTTCAGGGTATGCAGGCTCTGCCGTGATGCCGGGGAAATGTGACTCACTTTGCTGAGATTTTTTCTGCCGGCTCTTTTATTGACCTTTTCAGTCTTTCTAACCACTGAGCAGCAGCGATGACCTCCGCCCCCCTCCTCTCTTTGTTGTCCTAAAACACAGTTTGAGCAGCTGGAAATGGAGCTTTTCAAAAGGCGAATCACCTGATGAGGTTAGGCTGGGTCAGGTAGCTAAAGATTCAGAGCTGTTCTCAGGTTTACTTTCTCACAGTCCACACAGCGTACTCCATTGAATTAACATTCTTCTTCTTCGAGCTGCTGCTAATATTAACACATTAGTGCCCTTGATTTGGATAGACGTGGGTTAGTAGGCATATGCTCCATCTCCTAGTGTGCTCAGTAGGCTGATATCATGTGCCACAGCTTTGTGACCTCTTGTCATTCAATCCATACACCCTGAGACTTGGTCACTCTGTATACATTGTTACCTACTTTATGTCATCAGACAGTAATAATAACGTCCTTTCTGGCCAACCTATGGTCACACTTTGCTCTTTCTGAAGCCTGAACTTATGTTTATTTCGTCTGAACAATGTGATGTTTCACATGTACTTTAAAATTAAATTAAACTAACATATTGATTAATTGATTTATTGTTTCAGCTGTGATCAGGATCACTACACGAATCACACATTTGCAAATTTTAACAGTCATATTTGATATGTTGTCACACTGTCTGATGTTATAGAGATGTTGCCAGTGTATGTTCACTCTGTGTCCCTTTAGCTGCTCTTATTTTGTTACGTGGGGCGTTGCCTCTTCCGAGATAAAATCCATTCAGGATTTCAGGCTGTTTGAACGCTCTCACGTCTGGAATCACAGAAAAAACAATATCATTACTTAAATATAAGATGGATGTGACTCACTGCTTTGTACATTAGCAAAGTCTAATTATAGCTTTGAGCTTTGCGCAAATGCTGTGAATCACTTCTTGACAGTGATTAATTTTATAGCTGTCTCACTGTTTCCTGGTGTTATAAAGACCTGCTGCTGAGGTGAATGTGAGAAAAAAAACACAGTCTCCCCTCATCTTTTAACACCAATTAAATTCTTCTCACTGTTGTTGTTGTTTTGTTTTTTTTTGCCTTGTGGTTAGGGAACAAATCAAGCATGAGAAACTACTGTCACATCTGCTTTTTGGTTATGCATGGATAATGAAACTGTAACCCAACTTTCGCATCTCACTCAGCATGCCATTGTATCACCTGCAAAAGAATGTGTATTTCTCCTCATGTTTCCCTAGAGGGCAGCTGACAACTTGCAAAGTACTGCGAGTCACGATACCATAATCATACATGAAAAACTGCAGAGAAAATTGTTTGTCCTCGGTTTATACCACAAAATAACTATTTTAATTGTAATATCTAAAACAGACACATCAAACATACATGAAGGTTTATGAATAAATATTAAATATCCAAAATTAAATTAAATAAACATTCAAGTTTGTAAAGTGGCTACATTATGTATGTTTAGGTAGAAACTACAGTATATGATGCCTTTTTAAATATTTGCAACACACTGGTTCTCAAATCCAAACAACTGGATTCTCCTCTAAATACATAGTGCAGTTTAATGTTAACGTGAACCAAAATAACGATGCGTTATTAAATATATTTCTTCATTCCAAAATAAATTAACAAAGTTGAAACAGGCATTTGAAGGCAGATAAAATAGTTAGAGCGCAGGTAGCAAATAGCGTAACTGCTGTGTTGGTCCTCAAAGGTAGTAGTCTGGATTCTTGAACGGTGAGAGACATTTGGATTTGCCTTCCTCGATGGTGACGCATGCCAGATGAGGCAGACAGGGGCAAGTATGGTGGAGTCTTCTTCCTAAGTAAGGAACCTGGAAATAGAAGGACACCATCTGTATGAGTATGTTTATTTTCACCAGATCTAATGAATAATATGACCTGATAATATAAAAATAAACCATGCCACAAAAGCCAAATCGCACGACTTGGCCCTCTTACTGTCAAGGTTGCAACAGGCCACACGGACGGGTGTTCTGTTTAAGATCATGGCGATGATGAACACGTCTGTAGAAGAACTCACCTTGTGACTCATAGGGTGACAGTCGTCTCCTTCTTGTCCCATGGGGGTGCACATACGCAGGCTGCGGATCCACAAACTCACTGCACAACACATGCCTCCTCCGCACTGAGAGTCCTTCTCACACGCCTACACACACACACACACACACACACACACACACACACACACATCAATGGACAAAAGTGAAGATGCACACATTAAATACTTGTGTAAATTAAAAGATTTAAAAACATATATAAATGTCCACCAGATTTTCATGAGTATAATTTCCACCTATTTACTGTAATGTCAGTTTTTCAATGGATCACGCAGCTCTTTATATGTTGTGTTCTGTCTAATCAAAGAAGCAATGGAGTCACTAATTATTTAAGTATATTACATGTTTTATACACACATCGTGTGATCATTATTAAATCATTATTAATGATAGAAAGCTCTTTGTTCTTTGAGGTATGATATGATCGCTGGTGATTTCTTGTTTCGAGTTTTGTGCTGAGAAGCTGAGTGACAGCTCTCACTTTAGACAAGATGTAAAAAAAAAAAAAAAAAAAAAAAACACATCGAAGAGGAGCACAAGTGATGCTGATGATGTGACAGACGTGGATGGAAATCGCTTTTTGTTTTATGGCTGCATGCTCGTCACTCAATTCACATCAGCAATGTGGGATGAGAGGGGCTGTTGTGACAGGAGTGGGTGTTTTATTAGCAGGTTACTGCAGTTCGACTATATGTGCTCTTAAATCTGTATTTGGGTTAAGGGAATCATTCAAAGAATGCATTTCTAACTTCACCTCTTCCCTGGTTGCTTGTAAGAAATTGACATGGATTTACTGAACTTATCATTTTACATTCTAATAATTCTACTTTTAGAATCCACTAAATGCCTAAAAACATGCTGTGTGAACTATATGACCCATTACAATACAGTTATATTGGACGTATATCAAAAACATGCATCATAAAACGAAAAGGAAAAAGTAGATTATTAAATATAACAGAACATAACATATAAAATGTTGAATGGTACGATAACTCTGGTGTACAGCATAAAATGTTTTATATGTTATGTGTAATACGAAGATGTGTGCATAAAAAAGGCATGATATACATACATACTGTGCATAAACAATGTGAATAATATAATATAACAATATGCCACATTATTTCCTGCAGTGGCACTTTACCACTAATGTTTTAAGTATCATTGATTTAAAGTGTTGACGTGTTTGAAAATAAAGAAATTTACATCAAGAAAGAGAAAAATATCAAGCAGTGCTTTGCAGGTAATATTTTCTCTTATGACTAGCAGTTCTTAATCTGCATGTTTATATTAAGCAGAAAGCCTTTCATTGCCCCTTTCCACGAGCTGTCTACCTGTTTGCTTCCACTTACCCCTGTGATGACTGCTGACGATCCATGGGACACCAGCAACAGGAAGGAGAGCAATACAAAATAGGACTTCATGATAAAGAGCTGTCTCTGTGCTCCTGCGCCCTCCAGGGTAAAAAGAAAAGATGCTGAGGCTGAGGGTCCTTGCCGCATGTGCATATGTGACAGACCGCAGAGACAAGTGGCCTCCAAACTCATGTGTTGAGGGCTGGCAGAGGTTTATAAACCCAACCCGCCATTCAGAAACTCAAGTGACTCACTCACACCAGCATCGCCTCGCAGGGGCTACAAAATAAGAACCAAGGTAAACTTTAACTTGACAATCTCTCTTCCTTTCATTTGTCTGACAGTGCTCTTTTCCTTCACGCTTAATTCATCATTGTTTTCATACCAAACACAAAGCTTATTTTACACTTAGATATGCAAAAGCTCATCAGGACCCGTGCATTACGCACTGCATTCACTACTATCCAGTTATATTCCTCCTATTCACACACCAAGGCAACCGTTTTGAATATATCCTTTCATAGTGTTGACAACAAAAGCACCTTTAATCCACATGTTTAATTGGATGTGAATTTCTGAAGCCACTGCAGTCCTGCACATAAGGACAGCATGCTCGGTGCAGGACGCATACTGGAGCTGAGGCTGGGATTTCTCTGTTCTCATTTACGTTTGCAACAGTGGACATTATGTGTCTGACCTTTGTTGTTAGGTTTACAACAACAACCATGGACGGTACTGGGTTTATGCACAGGAAGCACTAGCTGAATTTTAGACAAAGATTGTGGATTAGGTTCAAAAAGCTGCCTAATAGAGTAACACCATCATCTAATTATAACACTTACACCTACTGGCCTGCTTGTAGGTGCAGCTTTCACTGCCGAAGCATACTTAGAATTAAAAGAACACACACTTTAAAAAACACCATAGAAATTTGGAAGAATTACAGATAGACAGTGTGGAAATAAAGTAGCGCCATCGCCTCAAGTTAGTGGCACCTCTCATCTAGCTGCCTGACATGGCCAATCAATACATCAGAGCTAAATGTGTCTTCACCACAGCTTGGCAAAGTGACATTGACAACTGAGTCATAAAGAAGGACGAGAATGCAACAAGAATACAACAGTGACATAACTGCCCTTTTTCATCTCAACTGCTAGAGTTTACTGAACAATGATAATTTGAAAGGCAGGGGACATTTATTTGTATAGCACAAGACACTCAGACACGCCAACCAGTCAAGCTTCGGCTTACCCACATACCTGTCCAGACTCATATTCTAATCAGTTCATCCTCCAAGTGGTGGTTTGCGCCAAATTAGAAGAAATTCCCTCTAAGGTGTTCAAATTCATGAGAATGGGACAGACGTGTGAAAGAACCACCTAAAAATAGGAGAACAGTAGAGTTTTATATTCTGAAATAATGAGTATTCACACACAATAATAGCATGTTCTTAAATAAGGCAGTTAGTAGGCTATTAGTGTATGTATATAGCTTTCTATTAAATTCAAAATCAACAGGATTTAGTGAGAGGAGTAAACCATCATCTCCGTCATCACTGTCCCGGTGCTCAAATCTATGCATGCCTATTCCAAACGGTGCAGCTCTCATTACTAGACATTCTTCATCACCGCAGAGTTTAAAGCCCTGAAAAGACATCACATCACGCCGCTAATCCCTGGATTAGTCAGAGCAAAGGAACAAACATTTCTGAATGTGCAACATATAGAACAGTTCAACTGTTAAATGAGCACACGCATTTATTGCCGGGATCCGTCCTTTAAGCATAAGCATTTGCGCTCGCTTATCTTCTCACACGTTGTTGTGGAGAGAAGAGCCAAGTTAAAAACAAGAACAGGGCAGATAGTGAATAGGAGCCAAGTGCCTTTGGAGAACACAATGGGTCCATCTGGGTTGAAGCCAAGCTGAGCATCAGTTAAATCACATCTGGTTTACTGCCTCAGGTGATTGCTAATAGTCAAAGTTTATTGCAACACTGAGGTTTCGGAAAATCTCCTTTGCCTCCTACAGTAGGCATAGTTAATCATACTCTACCTGCAGAACATCCAAATTGATTATTATTGCAGATTTCATATTCTCATATGCCCTTAATGATTCAGACCATGACCGCCTAATTAAAATGTTACTACTCAGCAGAATCCACATATATGCTGTTCCCATATCGCTCTGTTGGCTAAGTGATGCCCCAAATCCAGATCTGTGTACAGTGAACTACCGGTAAATGAACTTTCTGGGTCTGCTGGACAAAGTCAGTGATGGTCGAATTATAATGTAAGTAATGACAGAAGAAGAGATGTGAGTTGGGATGGCTCCTCAACTCCACTCCAGTGTTCCGTGTGTTTTTATACTAATGATTATGCTCTAATGAGGAAAGAGAGACATAAAGTAGTCCTTTCAGTGTAGGCACAAGTCATTTCAGTGGGTTGCTAACCCAGCGGTAGTTCACCAGTGAAAATGTATATGTACATGTACATGTTGGATTTCACAGAGCTGCCTTCATGTACTTGTTGTACTCTGATTCTGTCCTCCTCTAACTCATTTGCTCCACACATGTAAACATGTGAGGCACATGCAGCTAGGCTGCAGCGTTGTCAACTCAGATCGTCTCTGCCAGTGTACGTTAATGCTGGATCAGACCCTTGGACGTGCACCCGTGCTCCCCGTGGGCCTCCTTCACGCGCCACACCAGTGTCTCCTGCCGTCCCCCTTCACCGCTGGGACAATCCTAGTGATGAAATTAGGTGGAGTGTGTGTAAGCATTTTTTGTCTCTTTTTTTAATATCCGATATAAATCCTTGGGGCACCTTGTCACATGGGGTGTAAATGAAATGACACAGAAAAATGGCAGCAAAACAAACTCCAAGGACGTCAAAGGTGAGTCACAGTGATGAATTATGGATTTTAAATTCCTTTTCTTTCACAAGTAACACTGTCATGCCACTTCTCAATCTTCATGGAAAATTAACATTCTATCAAAGGCGCTCAGAGTCCGCCATGCCCTGCCTTGCTCTCCACTTATTAGTCTTTCATACAGTAGCACACTGGCAGAGTATGAATTTTGTCCTTGGCTGTCGGAATAGCAGCTGAGGACTGGATGTACAAAAACCGAAGGATACGAGGACAGCTCGTTTGAGGTGGCAGAGTTTATCGCTGATGCTGTTTTGCAAGACATTTGCGCACGTTTTTCGAAACCAAAGTAACATTCTGGGATTACACTTTTATCTCCCTACTCTAATCTCTTCCGATTATCTTACATGCATAGGGGCTGCTCCCACATGTGGAGGAAGAATCACACCGCATTATAGATAGAGGTTATCTCTTAGTTCCTGTTGACATGAGCATCATTTCAGCCCCATTCATTTAATAATGGGAATCCATGAAATAGAAATAGCACCTTGGGTACAACACCTGTCGTAGAAGCACGCAGCTGTTGTCCATCGCTTCACAAGGTCCGAGCTAATGCATTCTGGGGGATGCCCTTGCATTTGTGCTTTCCTTTCACGAATACTTCCTCTTGTGATTGTCACCTATTCATGCTTCACACCTATGTGACGCACTGATGGTAATTTCTGTCCTCTCTGTCAGAATAGCTTGTGCATCACCTACAGTTCCATCACACCTTGACATCATAGCGATTAAGGATACTTTCATGCACTGTATTGGTTGTGTTACTGGGTTTTTCACTGAGTAGATCAAGATCCATTACATCATGATTATTATATGCTAATTGAGTGGAGTTCAAGATCAGGTTGAGTCATAACTGGAACTTAAAGGACATAAAAGTTCTCTTATTTTATATTTACGTATGTTGAGGCAGCTTCTTTTGTTAGTGTGCACTGGTTTGAGCACATGGCAGTGACTGGTGTGATGGTTTTCATGCCCTCATAATGACAATTATGAGGGTATGAAAGGAACAGAGGAAGCCAGTAGCAGAGGTCATGTTTCAGTGGCGATGATAAGCATTACAAAGTTGTGTGATACAAGGTTTTTGGACTATCTGGGCTTGTTTGGCCCAAATGAAATGGCATCATGTGAACCAGAGCAGGCAGCAGATGATATTGATGGTGGGGAAGATGATGCTAAGAAAAACAGAAGGTGCAGTTGTAAGGTGATAAAAGTACTTAGTTATGAAAGAAGCAGCAGATGATGGGAGAAAAGCGCTGCAGATACTGAGGGATCACTACCTGCCAACCTTGAAGAAAGTCTCTGAGTTCCACTTTAAGATTTCAGCTCATGAACACATTTTGATTAACTGACTCATTTATTAATATCAGGAAACTAAATTTGAATTTTCTGTGTACCTAAAAATAATAAGTGAACCATTAACAGCAGCTCAACTCTGACAGAAAAAGGTTTAATGACTTCAATTCTGACTGTAGGAATAACCTTCGGATAAACATAATTTCTGCCTAAGTGTGCACCGGAGAACAGAAATAGGAAGTTCTGTGTCAATGGGCTCTATTTAGTCAGCACAGATTTGAATACTCTACAATTAGTGAAATTAACAAGCCACAAGGTTTTAGATGTTTTTAGTAAAACATAAAAAATATTCAATTTCATACATTTTCAGAGGGCACTAAGGCAATACACACATATCTACAGTAAACTGTATGAATAGTAACAGTAAAGAGGAAAAGATGTCTCATTTATTACTCACAGCAAAGAGTCTCTGAAGGGCGCAATAATTTTACTCTTCTCAGTTTCCTGGTGTCCTGTCACAATAACCAACATCACAACATCCCTTGTAGCACCATCAAAACTAAACCTGAATGCCTAATTACAGCTTATTCCATTTTTCACTTTATTATACTTTAAAACAAAGGTCACTATTGTAAGCTAATTCTTGATTTTTGCTCTAACCATGTATTTCATCTATATCCTGTATATATATATATATATATATATATATATATATATATATATATATATATATATATATATATATATATATATATATATATATATATATATATATATATATATATATATATATATATATACAGGATATATATATATTGGCTTTTTCACTGCATCACTGCTATTGTTAGGTTGATTGATAAAACATGATATACTGTATTAATATACTGTATAATTACAATCTTGGCTTTAACACAGACATAGTGAACTTGAGGCATTTTGTGACAATGTTGATATTTTAGTGCAAGTAAAACATGGTGAATGACATTATGCTGCTTTTCCTTAGCTGTGTACACCACCAGTTAAAGGTTTAGATACACCTTCTCTTTTACTTCACATTAATTATTTTTTATATTGTCCATCAATACGGAGGACAATGACATTATAATAGAACATATATGGAAGGGAAGGTACAGCGCCAATAGACCTATTAGTGCTACCACAAATGTACAAATCCATAATATGGCAAGACACACTTAGTTAAGCAAAGAGAAAAGACAATTTGTTGTACTATTTTCAACAAGAATAGGTTTTAAGTGGGATCTGTTTTGATTTACATTCCCTTCATACATACTTTCCCATTTTTGGAAATGTGTTGTATGAATTGTATAAATATGAATTACTATATGTATATGTAGGCTTAGGTGATGTAAGGGTAAAGAAAGAAAAGACGGAAACTGTATGCATTTAAATTGGCACACAAGTCAGAGTGCTCATGCTGACCCATGTGAGCCGTCTTTACCAAAAGAGCTGCTATTCAAAATTCTGTGTGAGTAGGGTCTGCAGTTATCTTCTGTGTCTATCTGATTCATGTTATTTTATTTATTTATTTTCAGTGGGGAAAAAGGATTAAATAGTGCTGCCACATTCCAGAGAGGTTTATAGCTGTTGAGTTTACAGCAAAAGAGACACAAAGCCAAGCTAAACACAACTTTATCCACTGAGGAAATACACTGCCTGGCCAACAAAAATGGGACCTCCTGGATTTTACTAAGCAAATAAGTAAGAGCCCTCCACTGGATAACTCCAACAGCGATTAATATGTTTCAGCAGTCAACACAATGAGACACAATGACTACCTGAATGTACAGAATGGCTACGTAAATTCTTTTTTTTTTTTCCAGGTGGTACGGAGATGACAAATCGCAGTTCATAGGACTCAAATTGTGAAAATGGTACATACAGTAAGAGGATGTGCATCACCATTTTCTTTTTCTTTTTTGGCAAGACAGTGTATAAGCTAAGAAGCTGTATTTACTGGTATATATATATTAAACTTTGTAACAAATATGTGGCTAATCGGTTGCATGCTGACACCGTTATTCATCGCTTCTGAAAACAAAATGTCCATCATGATGGCGTTCACTAATGATGAAGGCATGTTTAGCAATGTAAACAGGCCTGTTAGCTTTAGATGTCTCGTTAAGCTATAATAAAAAACAGCCCGTTACAGATACAGATACTGTATATGCTCCAGATGCTCATTATCTCACGACAGCTACTTGACATGCTGTGTTTTAAAGACCACCAAGCCTCTAGAGACACAGAGGTAATTTTGTTGTGATCCTCTCATCATGTGCTGTGTGAGGGAGACAATTGGGCCAAACTCTCAAAAAGTTTAAGTAGTTTTTAATGGGAACAACTTCAAAAAGGTTTAGATAGCAGAATCGTGTCAGAGGCTATTACAACACACTTTATTTTTTACCTCACCATGACAGCAATCTCTGATAGAGTTTTATCTTGCTTTCTCCATGAAATACTATACTGATATCTGTAATAATACAATATGTACAGTTATATGAGCTGATAGTGGATAGGTACAAGGAACATGCCAGAGGAGTAAATAGATCTTGGATATATATCACAGACAGGAATTACAGGCTGTGACATAAGTTGTTAAGGGGAGTTTTGCATGTAAGTTAGAAAAACTACATAAAGAAGCTGATGGTAGAAATCTCATCTTATTATATTCCAAGAAGCACAAAATAATGATAACAAAATTGATTCATTATTGCACCTAACGGTCTAGTTAACTAGTTAATGGGCTCCACTCTCTGACAACCATTTGAGAGTGGAGCTGATTAGAGGCAAAGGAGGATCAGGCAAGCAGAGAGATGGTTGAGTTGGATGCCATCAGAGACAGCTGACTGCAGACTACGTTGGTGAGTGGAGATGGCCCACTCAGGAGCTGGTAATGCATTGGCTGTGGAGGCGGGGCCCTAGAACTGGGAGGCTGGTGCTTTGGAGGCGGGCTCTGGAGCTGGCAAAATGTTATGAATGATGAAAGAGACTCTGGAGCAAGTTGATAGGGTGGTTTACACAGGAAGTTGCTCAGGAACTGTGTTCTGGCATTGCCTGAATAGGCTGACTCAGGAAAAGGAAACACTTTTGCCAAATAGGTCAACTCAGGAACGGGCACTGGGGCAGGAATGGTGTTGCTTAGGTAAGACAACTGAGGAGGAGGCATAGAGGCACGAGGGGCATTGACCATCAAGGTCAACTTTGGAACTGCCACAGAGGCAGTGGGGTTATGAGCGAGATGGCTAACAGAGCAATTGCCTCTGCAGCTTAAGGGGCATAACCCTTGAATGTCTACTGTCTGCTAATGTCTGCTAAAGAACAGAAGGGCCGTTGGCAGAACCAAGAATACACAGGAACCAAGAATTCAACAGAAGCTACAGATTCAGGAAAAATGTTGAGCAACAGGCAAGAGCAGCAAACTCAGGAAGAAGCCTGGGGATAGGTCAGCAGAAAGACAGGAGACGTCAGCGGAACCAACTGACTCAGGAACAAGGAGAAATGAGTGATACTGGCTGACTAAGGTACACAGAACACTTGAGCGGAACCAGCTGACTCAGGAATGCTGGAGATGTTGGTGGGACCGGCTGACTCAGGAACACAGGGAACATCAGCGGAACGGGCTGACTCAGTAACACCGGAAACATCGGCGGAACCAGCTGACTCAGAGCAGGGAGGCATGTGAGCCGACCCTGGAACAGGCTCAGGAACAGCTGAGGAGATGGTTGGGCTACCTGGCAGTGGAGAGTCTGTGCCCTGATGCATCTCAAATCAGGGGTAGGGCAGGAGACACTTTGTGATATTGGTTCACTGAGACTCAGAATCACTGGACAGCAGAAGATCTGTACTGGAGAATAACGTGGACTCAGGAAAAATGCCAGCGCTAGGATCAGGCAGGAGGTAATTCCTTGTGGGAACTAGTAGCTTGCGTAGTGAGTGGATCCAAAGTTAAAGACCACTTCATACCTTCTATTTGCCCTCTGATGGATCTGTACTCACACTATGGTCGTACACTTTTATACAGTATATACTAGAATTCGAGATGCCTCCATGGACTCATACCTCACTTGCACCATAAAAAACATAATGGAAAGTCTGGATAGTAAGCTGTGTTTGACTGAATAACATGAAAAAGTAAAACAGTATGTTACCCCGTCACATGAAAGACACATGTTAGGGGCATTGAACAGTATGTTACAAACTGTATCTTTGACATGAAACAAATGCCCCGTTTACTTTTGTGGCCTATGCAAAGTCAGTGAACTCGACTTCATTACCGACAGTTTGAACAGAATGCAAATTTTGTGGGTGATGAAAATATTGGCTATGTTAATGACTGCAAGTGAAGTGTTAAAGAGCATTTTTAGTAAAGAGGTCAAGATCCCTGGATGCCAAGAGCATTCAACTTTTCCCATCCCTGCATTGATGAAAGGACACAGTGAAGGCTAACAAGTTTATATCCCAGTCTCACATCCACAAACAATTTTTGATCTGCCTAGACTCAAATGAGGCTCTTGATTCTTTCTTTCATGCTTATTTTTTCTCTTTTGAGAGTTTTTACTAATCACAGTTCATTGTTTACTACCCTTAACAGACAAGTACATAAAAAACAAGGATCAAACCAAAATGCATTACATTTATTATTTTCCTCAAAATTCTACAAAAATACCCCATAATGACAATTTGAAAGATGTTTGTTTGAAATTGTTACAAATTGATCAATACAATCAAACAACATAACAAAAAAAAAAAAAAAAAAAAAAACCATGTACATAATTATTCACAGCCTTTGCTCAGTACTTTGTTGAAGCACTTATCATCAATAACAGCCTCAAGTCTTTTTAAGTATAATGCTTGGCACAAGTTTGGCACACCTATTTTTGGCCAGTTTCTTCTATTCTTCTTTGCAGTTACCACTCAAGCTCCATCAGGTTGTATAGGAAACGTCGGTGCACAGACACTTCCAAATCTCCCTAGAGATGTTCAATCGGGTTAAGGTCTGGGATCTAGTTGGGCCACTCAAGGACATACACACAATTGTCCTATTGGCTGTGTACTTATGGTTGTTGTCATGTTGAAAGATGAACCGTTGCCCCAGTTTGAGCTTCAGAGCGCTCTGGAACAGGTTTTTATCAGTGATCTCTCTGTGCATTGCTGCATTCATCTATTCCTCAACCCTGACTTGTCTCCCAGTTCCAGTTCCTCTGAAAAACATCCCCACAGCATGATGCTGCCACCGCCATGTTTCACAGTAGGGATGGTATCAGCCAGGTGCTGAGCAGTGCCTGGTTTCATCCAAAGAGTCCAATCTTTGTTTCATCAGACCAGAGAATTTTGTTTCTCATGGTCTGAGAGTCCTTCAGGTGCCTTTTGGCCATGTGGCCTGTTCTAGGAAGAACACTGGTGGTTCCAAACTTCTTCCATTTACGGATGATGGAGGGCACTCTGCTCATTGGGACCTTCAATGCTGTAGAAAGTTTTCTGTACAATTCCCCAGATCTGTGCCTCCATACCATCCTGTCTCTGCGATCTACAGACAAATCCTTGGCTTCACGGCTTGGTTTGTGCTCTGACATGCACTGGTAATGGTGGGACACTATATAGACAGGTTAAATAATATCTTTCCAAATCATGTCCATTCAACTGAACGTTCCACAGGTGGATTCAGATAAATTTGTAGAAAGATTTTAAGGATAATCAGTGGAAACAGGATGCACCAGAGTTTAGTTTTGATTTATTCAAAGACTGTGAATGCTTATGGACATCTGATATTGAAATATTTTAGTTGTAATAAATGTGCAAAGCAAAACAAAGGTCTTTTATTTTGAATTTATAGTGTGTTTTTTGTAAAATAATTAATTTAATAATTTTTTTTATTAAATGTTAAGGGCTGTAAATACTTTCTAAATGCACTGTACATATACTACAGACGCTGATTTCTAAGCTAATGTTCCAATGTTAAATCACAGCTGATCCGCGCATCACTAATGAGGACTAATTGTGTCTAGAGGTTTTTTTTTACCTCACTGTATAACAACCATATATAGATGTGGTGTTCACCCTACCAAATAGTCTGCAGTTTTCACATGCTATAACTCTGCAAGCCTGGGAAGACACATAAGAAATGTTTCAATAACTCGATAACGTACAACATTCATGTTTTTCCTGTAACCAGCACTTTAAAAAACAGAGCAGGAGTGCAGACCTAGGTCAGAGAGTTATTTCCTAGGAGGCCATCAAAGGTTTAAATTTCTGCCACCTCCTTATCTTCCTGCTTTTTTATTTCTGGCTGCACACAATGGACAAGCAGTCATTTTCAAACACAGTCCTTAGAACCTCAAGAAGAGATGTACAGCATGAATCCCAAACACGGCACTCCCCTCATTAAAGACAAGACTTGGAAAACCCTCAGCACCTCACTTGTGTCGAGGAATGGGCCCCTCCCCTGCCCTACAGAGGCTGTGATGGAGAGCTTGAATGCCTTGACTGGATATTCCTGGGAAAAGCCTGGAGCCTGGATTTTTGGAATCTTGCTGTCACATCTTGTCTATCCTCAAACAAATAAAAACCATGATGCAGAGCTATATCCTTAGATGCTGTGCTGCATGTCAAACATTCTCAATGAATAAACAGTATCCGTAGGGGGAAATGGAGCAGCAGCTATTGCGCATAAATATGCAGACTGGTCCAAAGATAGCTACACTGGGTGATAATGAGCGCTGTGAATCACAGGCAGAATTACAGCAGCTGGATGTGGCTTCTTAATCACAAAGGAAACAACTGACTTAGACTGCATAGGCATTTGTGAAAGAAACAAAATAACATCCCAGTATGAATAAAAACAGCATCTACTGTGATTTGATGAGTTATGCTCAACTTTGAAGAACAACAGTAATCAGAATAAATTTATTCATTCATTTATTCATATAGTTACTTCTTCAATGAATGAAAAAAATACTCCTGAACATGAATTGAGAACTGCTCAACATCATCACACTATGATAGGTCGGCAGGAACAGATTCAGTCACCTGGTTTTCAATGACTAAAGTATGGGGCACCAAATGATTAGTTTGTTAATGTTACACTCATCAGTATTTCATTTACATTATAACAGGTAATGTGTAATTTATAAGGGGTAGTGAAATATCATCAGATTTAGATAACATAAGGGGAAATAGATCAGCCACAACCTTAAAACCACCTGCTTAATACTCTGTAGGTCAACATAGCTCTGACTTGTCGAGACATGGAAAAAATCCATGGGTCACACTCCGATAGTGCGTCCTGGCACATTCTCTTCCTTAGACTGACAATATACAAATACCTTGTCATCCACATGTGGTGAAAGAATTCATCAGACCAGGCCACCTTCTTGCATTGCTCCATGATAAAGTTCCACTGTTGAGGATTTTGGTGGTCAGCACGGGCACCCTGATTGATCTGCGGCTACGCTTTCCCTTATACACTGTGTTCTGACCCCTGTCCCATTTCACCAGTTGTCCTTCTTTGTCTTACGTTGGGTATGTACTGATCACCATATACTGGGAACACTTTACCAGACTTACTGTATTGGAGATGCTCTTACCTGTGGTTGCTTTATGTATTTTCTAACTAGAGACATAACTAACTTGTAGCTCTTGTCATTGTTATAGTTTCAACATCAGTCTTTCTCTGCTGTCAGCAATGTAAGTGACTGAGACAAGTGCAGGGTATCTCTTCATTTAAAGGCTGCTTCGTTTTGTGCAATTGTTCGTGAATTTCATTAATTTCAGGCAACATTTGTGGTTCTCTGTGTCTGTATTCTGTGGTTTTGTGGAATACAGCTTTAAACCTCGGGGGAAAGGGGAGTATGAATGAGTAAACAAGGGTACAAATTAAGCATTCATTTTCACAGACTCTGCTGTATAGATATGACTAATGCTCTGTCGTTCTTACACTGTACACATTCCAATTGTCCACAAGGATTCTTCCTCTTTACTTTTCTCTTAGTGTCACATTGCATAAAACTGCAATATTGTTTTAATATAGTTCAAGCAGAATAAAGCTACAAAAATTCCATTTCATACCCACTGTTTTACCTGTGAATAATTTACTCAGCTTTTTGGGTCTCTGTGAATGAATCACATGGAGAGTGAGTGTGAATTCACAGCTAGAGCTCTGTGAGTGTGGTGGCTCAGTTTCAGTCTCACTATGTGTCTCACTTCTGTTGCACAGCAGGATACATCAAGGGTGGCATCAATATTTCTGAATTTCACAGTAACAGGGATGGAATATGTTTTTATCTCAAAAAATAAATCAAGAACTAAATTATGTTTTATCACTGACTGGATTTCTGTGCAACACTGTGTATAAACCTGGATTATAGTTTTAATATGTGTGTTTAGTAACTGGAATTATTCACATTTTATTACATTTATTATTGAATGATTTTACTTTACAAAATCATGATAATATTGTGTTTTTATACAACTCCAATTTCAAAAAAGCTTGAATGCTTTTAAAAATCTACATGAAAACACAATGCAATGTTGCACATCTCATAAACCCACCTTTTATTCACAATAGAACATGTGCAAACTTATCAATTGTTGGACATGAAAAAAGGTAATTTTAATGTATGGCAGCAACACGTCTCAAAACAGCTGGCAGTAAAATGTATTGGCACTAACAAGGAAGATTTGAAAAAGATTTTGCAACTAATTATGTTGTCAAACAAGTTCATAATAATGTTCATTAATATAAAATGTCAAAGACTTTGAATATATTGTCATCTACAGTTTATAATATCATCAAAAGATTCTGAGAATCTGGAGATATCTCATTAATATCAGGTATAATTCTGTGATTGACATGACTGTATGGTTTCTGGAGTACTTCCAAAAATCACTGTCTGTCGACACAGTTCACTGTACCATCCAGAAATGCAGGTGAAAGTTCTATCGTGCAAAGAAGAAGCCACAAGTGAACATGAACCAGAAATGTTGCAATCTTCTTGGAGTGCAGTGGTGCCAATGGAACAGGCAGCCTGCACATCTGGAAAGGCACCATCAGTTCATCTGGACAACGTTAAAACGCATGCTGCATCTTTGACAACAGTATGATTTAGTAGAATTTAGTAGTAGCAGAGTCCCAGCTGGTTGCTGAACTGGTCCAAACCTTTCACCACTTCAAAATATATGACATATCTTGATGAGCAAAATATGACAGTTAAGACTGGGGAGCAGTTAGACTCCTTTATCAGGCAAGAATAGGACACAGGACTCCAGCAACTGGTGTCCTCAGTTTACAGACTGTTGTTAAAAGAAGGGGGGGGGGTGCTACGCCCCGTCCCAACTTTTCTTTTTCTTTCAAAGTAACATTTAATTAATAAATACATTTCAAACAGCCTTGTACATACTATGCAGATTTGAAACAATCTCTATATCATTATTTCTTACCGTATCTTACAGAGTTAGAAAGACATAATGCAAACACTTTGGCATAGTAAAAGGATTCTAACTCCACCTTCGACTCACCTCTCCAACTCTCCGACTGCATTTAAGTTGACATTGCAAAAATCCTGTATTGCACATTCACATGAACCTTGCAAAACTACAAAGAATGTGCTTGATTGTTTTGCTCAAACTTCGGAACTGAGTCCAAAAAGAAAATGCTGCATGTCTAACATAACTGAATCACAGTTATACGTTATACGATTTATCATGGTATCCAATCTATGACAAAGAGTAAAAGAAATAAATGGTTATTTTGTGGTTATCAGCGGCATGCAATTATTCCCAGCTGCCCATTCAAACACATTTCCCTTCATTCTCCTAATATTTTTAGAAAGACAATTTCCGCCCTGTACAAGGGCATCACATATATTATGCAAGATGCCGCGGAATAGTACATTGCCTTTCACCTTTTATCTCTGCAGCCAATATGATTACCTTTCATTTTATTCTATTTTCAGTAAATCACATTCCCCCCTGTTTTGTTCATTTGGGATGAAAGTGAAAATGTAAAATTAGAAAATGTTTTTCATTGGCAGATCCTTTCTCACCAGTAGACCCAAGATGTACTTAGACATGCAAGGTCACTGTGAGGAGTGAATGTATCAAAGTGAGAGAGGCTGAGGTTAAAGTCTGGCTGTTCCTCAACTCATTACATGCAGCATAATTACATTACCAGCCTAGTATCTATAGGAAGAGTGTTGTACAGTTGCCACACATCCCTTCAGCATCAGAATATGTTTATTCTGATGTAATATATTTCACACAGCAATTGGACAGGGTTGCATGCATATGCACATGTATGTGCGAAAGCAAGGGTAACACCCTGTGACCACACTGGTTAGTGTGGCCATTTAGGGTTAAGACGTCAGCCAGCGACTTGCAGCGTCCCCAGTTCAAACCCAGCTGGGACGCACCATTATCTCTTTCAGCCCTTATTTCTTGTTACTGCTCCGCTGACTGTAAAAAAAGCTCAACATTTCCAATCAGGTCACTGTTATGAGTCCTGTCATTGAGCTGTAGTTCACTGTAGTTCATTGAGTTTTATTTACACCTTTTTGGTTACCAATTCATGAACCCCTTTTCGATTTTAGTAAACACTGAGAACGTGTCCCACAGATCCAAACATCACAGAACAGTTAACAATAACCACCATCTTTCTGTCTTAGTTCTCCAATCAATGATTGTTCAGTTGCCATGACAACGTTTCTTTGATGACGTTTGTATACTGTAGTTGGACATACACTAATAATACAGGAGAATTGTAAATTTGCTGTGTTAAAACAGTTTTTGCTGAGTCACACAAATGTCTGCTGTGATGTTTTGTTGATTTTATGACTGTAACATACTGAGTTTCTAAGACGAGATTCATACATTCAGTAGGAGCCTGACAGAAGGACCCAGAAGCAGCTTTAGACCCCTCAGCTGGCGCGAGGTGGTGATTGAGCTTGTCACTTGAAGTCCCACAGGGCTTCTAGGCGCCTCTGTCCGGCCCCTCCCTCACCGTGCTCAGACTGTGGGTTGGGTTTAGGGTTAGTTCACCATCCTGGACTCTCTCCAGGATTTAAAGGTCCTCTGTTTCCAGACAAAGGACAGACTGATACATGTTAAAAAGATATAGAGAGATTTCAGATGCGCAAATCATAAACACATTATTTATCTATACAGTGACATCAGTGTTTTAGCCAGATCACCTAATGATCCAAAACACTTTATCATTTATTCCTGCATTACATCACTATGTAGTGCCCATCTATGGCCAAAGGAAGCTGCATACCTATAATGTGCATTGGCAGCTGTTACACAAGGATCTGTACCTTCAGTATAGGCAGTGAGTCATCAGCAACCACATGTGCCCAGGATTACAGAGACACGATTCCTGCTTCCATCTCTAAAAGGAATGCTTTTATCATGAAATGTCCAGTATCCACTTCACACAGGCTGGCCTGTGCAGCACAAAGGGGATCAAAGATGCTCTAAAGGCAAACTCTGTCCCCGTTTCTCACACTCACACTGACACGTCCAGCTTTGTGCGTAATGCTGATAGAAGAACTCAAAGATAGCCAAGCGAGAGTGTGTGTGTGTGTGTGTGTGTGTGTGTGCGTGTGTGTGCTTGAGGGGAACAGCTGACTGCTTTGTCCTGATTCCCTGACAGAAGCTGCAGCTCGCGTGGCAGATGCGCCCGTCTGACATTAAGGAACACGAACCCAGAAGTTTCATGAAATGGAAGTTGTGACAGTTATTTATGTTTTCGTGTCTGCGCTTAAAGGTTGAATTGCATTTCATGCTTTTTGGCTTAAAACGGGATGAATCAGAATAGCGCTATATCTTTCCTGACAGACGTCCCTGGATTGGACGTGGCAGGATACACACACACACACACACATGCACGCACACCCCTCTCTGCTGCTAGGGTGATGTGACACTTGGAAACATTTCAAACCAAAGCCTTCACTCTGTCACTCTGCTTAATACATGAAAAATGTGTTTAGAGATCTCCAAAGCAGACTTTTTTTTTTTTTTTTTTAGCAAAGCTAAATATAAACAGCTCTGCTTGTGAACCACTCGAGTGCTGAACGCAGTGGTTGGATTTAAGACATTTTAACACAGATGAGGTAATAGAAGCTGACAGTGCAGAATCTGTTACATTAAGAAAACAACGCACAGTAAAATGTTTGTTTTAAGTTTTATATTAACAGTTGATTGTGTAACGTCCTGCACCTGTTAGCAGGATCAACTTCTTTTTTATTTTGTAAATGGATTCTCTTGATAACAAGAGAATATATACAGGAATAAATATCAGGGGTTCTTGACTCCTCTCTAGTCCCACTGGCTCTGAACTCTCAGCCCACTCTGAGGCAGCCCAGTGATTAAAGACCCAGGCCGCCGTTTACTCCTCGCAGATCTCTGTACTTCACCTGCCGCAGGGCAAGGCTATCACCTCCAATACACGTTCTTCTCTCCAGATGATAATCTGACTTCCAGCCTTTTTGTCAATGTCACTTTGCTGGCTCTCGACGCATCCATCAGACTCCCTTTTCTCCCCACAGAGGGCTCCTCCGAGTGCGGCGTCCACCAACAGAGCGCCCCAGCCCGACTTGCGCTTGCATCTTGCGTCTCCCTGAAAGACAGCTCGCTGTGTTTATTCATGGTTGGCAGCACGAAAGTGGTGTTCAGGTATTTCTTTCATGTTTCAGGGGTAACTGCTCTGTTTTAAGATGCACTGGTGATGACATCTCAGTGCTGGTTTCCTTGGAGGCGGGAAGTCAAGGGCACACTGACCTGAAGTTGCCTGTGTATACAAACACAACTGGCTCAAACCAGAACATTATTTGCAGTCACAAATCACTGATCAATGCATGTCTTCTTTGTTGGATCTCTGTGTGTCTTTTGCAGAGGGCCCTAATCAATACACTAGATTGGATGCAAAGTAAATTCACATCCTTCATGCAAGCTCTCCGTCCAGTTAAGTTAGTTGAGCTTGGTCTCATTGAGTTATAGACTGAGACAGCGTTTCCCTTTCGTCAACACAGCCCTGCTGTTAATATAGTAACAGAGTTCAGTGATGTTGAACTGCAGACGCGACACTCTCACATTTAATATCAGCAAATAGAACAAGATGATCAAATATTGCTCTTGTACCAGACAGATAGTCTTAGAAATGTGTTTTTCTTTTTATCCAATAACAGCTTAATCACTTTTCTGTGCGGCTTTTCAGGATTATGTTTCAGACTCCGGCTTTCTCTGGTGTAAATCGGCTGTTTCTGTATGTATCAATATCTAAGAGAGGCTTGTGGGCCTGACAAATTAGACTACACATACACATGCAATGCAAATGTGATGTCTGCAGTCAACACGCAACTCCGGCACATTGTTCAGTAAAAATTGCCAGAGTGCTCCTCTAAAAATAGGACACACAGCTGAGAGCTCTGGGGGATGTGGCACACCACAGGGGGAAAAAAATATGGGCTTTCACTGAAAAGCAGGAGAAAAAGGAGATTTCTTCATAAGCTCCAGAAGAGGAATGATGTAAACAGTGCGCTACAGAGAGAAACAAATTTTCCAGAAATCTGTCAACAAAGCTGTTCTAAAAATCCCTACTTGCCCTTTATATATGCTGAGTTTAAAAGGATGGAGGCGTCCCACTGAGTTGCCTGCGGGTTGCAGGTTCATCGCAACTTGAGTTTTCAATTTCCTGCCTAAAATGAGATTGTATAAAGCCACGACAGAGCGCAAACAGAGAGCAGCGATGATCTTTTCTCTCTCTCTCTCTCTCTCTCTCTGAATCAAAGGAATACTTAATGATAACTTCAAGAACAGAGCTCCACTCCACACTGAAGCTCATTTAATAATCACTCTCGATTTCTGAAGGACAGTCCTGTTGCAGGCTGGCGACCTGTCCGCTGTCATCTGGGACCGGACGCTCCCAGAACACTAAAGGATGAGCAGGTTTTGCTAATGGATGGATTTCTGAGAGGGGAAGTGAACTAACTCACAGAGAGACTTTTGGAGTGGCGCAAAGCTTCTCGAGAAGCGATGTGGCCTGAAAAGAACACGTCGAATAAGAAAGCACGGGGAAATCCAAATGGAAGAAATATATCTAAATGGAAAAAGCTTTTCTTATCATGAACCACAGAGAGAACAGCAGACTAAGGTCAGAAATCTGTCAGAAAGATAGAACTGGTGCATAAACAGGCCGGTCAAGAGACGCCTGACTGATCTTTAGTAAAATGTTATAGTATATAGTATAGTATATATACATATATATGATATATACTATCATGGTGTAATTTATATACATCTGTGCTATAGTTTATAGTGACCACAACGTCCTACAGCCACACATTGTACTTGAGTGTGTGTCACAGATCATTGCATGATGACACTTTTGTCATTATCCAACACCAGCACAATTGCCTCTTTGTTATTTCCATCGTCTTCACTGTAACTAGGTTATTTATTTATTTTTTGCATGGTTTTATTTGTTCTTTTTGTCATTTGGACTTTTTTTTTTTTTTTTTGGTGATTTATTCATAGACTGCCACCACTTGCAAAATACACTTCAGAGGATTTTTTTAAAAATATATTTATTATTTTATTTTACAAAAAGATGAATAGACAAGAACATCTCTGGAACGTGGTGCAACATGCAGCAGATTTATGTCTGTTAGATGAGATTACCTATGAAACGATCAGCTCACCTTCCAGTTTCTGTTTTACACCACAAATTGTGCCAGGGGTTGTGTCAGTCTTGAATGGCTCAAACACTGTTGGAGTAAAGGAGAGGGACTGGCAATAGTCAACAAACTGAATGAACTGTCAGTGGTGATTTATTTCTGTATTTATTCATCACATTTCACCCTTTATGTCAAATATTTGGATTGTTTATATGTTCTCATAACCACAAGTCTGTCTTCGGTGGATCATCCACCTTGCTCTTGCCTTCAGCGCACAGGGTCACTGTTCCTCGCTGCTTCCTGTCTCCTCAGCTGAAAAGTGACATTGATACTGACAGAAATGACCAGAAGGCAATGACAGAGATCACTTGCACAGCATTTCTCTGTCTGCTGTCGTGCCAGCGACCGGCTCACTGTGATATCACAGTCCAGCATCACAGCTGGACAATTGACCGTGAAAGGTGGGAGGTGAGATTCTGAATCCTCTGGGGGGCTCGCTCTGTCTGCTAAAGCCGTGCTAGGTTTACTGTCTTTACCGAAACTACTACTTGCAAAACGTTTTGGTTGAATATGTATCCTCCGGCCCACTACAGAGCCTTTTAGTGTTACTGTGTAATTGCAGAACATTTGTTGCTCTGATGTCCATTTTATTTCATCTTACACGCTTTAAAGTAAGTTTGAATTGAACCTGTAGGGCACAAACATTGCTGAGTTCCCCTGTTTGTTTGTGTCACGTTGCTCTAGAGATCTACTAACTATTGGATGGTTTGCATAACTTGCTAAACCTGGTGCAGACATTCATACTTCAGCGTGAAGAGCTCTAACTTGGATGATCCTTTGACTTTGCGTCTTTTGCCATCAGCAGGACAATATTCAATGCGTCCCACACTTTATTTTGTGACTAAATACCCGCAACACTACATTCCAACCCAATTCCAGTGTTACACCTGCTAAACATCAACATGGTACCATTGGCACTGTCAGCATGTTGGCTCGCTGACAAAGTCTGTTTCAGCTCGCTTTCTCTCACTATTGTTACTAAACACAGCCTCATACAGCTGACAGCATGCTGTTTGTGTTTCGCTCCGATTATGTAATGTTTACCTGGAATTTGGGGCACTTCAGTGTTTTGTCAGTGTTGGTGCTGATTGGTCAATGAGATTTGCAGTGTATTTTACTGCTAATGACAATTCTGTGGGTTTCACTGCTTATATTAAACTGTGACCCGTGTTGCCACTCTTGTCTCTTGACACATGTTTGAATTTGTGATAGTGTGCACAGATAAAATGCAAAATACAAGACTAGAGATTGGATTGTTACTGGATTGCAGCAAGAGAGAGATTTTGCATATTTATAGAATTGGTCTGTATTAGAGTCATCGTTTTTACATAATGACAGTCATATTGTTCACATGATGACACTACAAAAACACTACTGTGAGTCTACGAGAGCAGGGAGAGTTTTGATGTTGCAGTGTTTGATTTCTCAAGGACTCTTTTTCACCCAAACTGGCCCCGCTCTCCCCTCACTCTCCATCTACATGCATACACACCTCAAACATACCTTCGCGTCGGCAGTGAACTGAAGCCGGGACTCACTCAAACTAGTCCTCTGGCTTCCCAGGATCCAGTGCTGCTTCATCTTGTCTGCCTCCTGAGGATCTTCGGGGAGGTGTTGGTGTTGGCGTCGGCACGACTGATTAAGTGGAAGATGAATCGTAAGAGAGTGCCAACGGCAAAGCTCCATGTAATACAGCCACCAGTGAACCCGAGGAAACGGAGAACTTGAGGTGTCAAAGAACCACAAAACCCCTGTCTTAAGTGGTTTAAAAGAACTCTTTCTTGTAAAGAGGTGATTTAAATGTAGATTCTAAATAACACCTTGGTGTGCACGGTGGATGTGAGATGCCTCTGATATAAGGTATCAGCCATGACACAAATGTTCATGCTTGTTTTAACTATAACTAAACACATTTATGCCGCGTGACCAGCGAGCTGGCTTCAATACACGTGAGTCCTGTGCAGTTTCTCTTCGAATAAAGTAAAAAAAAAAAAAAAACATGCATTAATTCAATTAAAGATTAAGTAAAGCTCCCCAAAATGTCAGCAACACGTTGAAGCACGTTAGGAGCACTTCCTTAAATTAGCACCTCTGCGGTGGTAAGAGAAATGCCACCAACAACAGCACTCTGAAAAAAAGGACTGACTAATTGACTTGTGTTCAGCATTTTGTGTCAGATGTTGCATTGACCCATTCCTCCACTTTAATAACAAGGTCACCTTCTGTCCTTCCTTCCCCTCCTGACATCCAACGGGTTTTCTTGGGGCAGTTACTGTAACTGCTGCCTCACAGGACAACTAAAGGTCGCCTAACACCAAAATGTACCAATGGGTGGCAATGGGCTGTTTGCACGAACACCCGACCGAGTTGTTTTTTATGAGAGTGCGTTTGAGTGCTTTCATCCTGTCTCGGTGAGACAGTCCGTGAGAGGAGACGTGGCTGTCACACACACACACACACACACCTGCTCGCTTCCCGTCCCTGCACTCCATGACATGACGGGTGGACACGGGAAACTGGAGAGCCTCTTAAACATTGATCAAAAAGTGTCACTCCAGCACTCACTTTCCCTGTGAAATGTAATGTGACATTAGCCTCCATCACTGATCCTCAAGCAACCTCTACTACACTAACCTTTGCTAGACAGAGGAACTCTCTGCCAGGCCTCAACAAGGCCGGCCAGGATTAAATGTTTGATCTGCAGCCACACTAAAAATTCAAGCTCTCGCAAAACTGTGAAGCGCTTTGAATAAAAGCAACCACCAAATGGCAGCATGTTACGTTATATCCACGCGTCAGAGGGGAAGGGCAGCCGGCGTAATGCATATTTACGCCCTGAAAATTTCATGTTTCCTTAATTGACTTGGTTTCACAGTTTGCCTCACAGCTCCTGCTGACACCTTGAAGCGCCTACAACAGACAAAGATTGCCACCACCTCCATATGCTGCATTCGTCCATCTTGGCAATCACAATGGTTAACAAGCATGAGACGAGTGCATGTGTGGGGCTGCTCGTAGTTCCCATGCACGTTTGTGTGTGTGTGCACATTCTAATGCTAGCGATAGTGCAAGCTGATACCACCTCGAAGCCAGTCAGAGAGATAAGAGGGAGGGAGGGAGGAAGGGAGGCAGGGAGGGAGGGAGGGAGGGAGAAATATGAGTTTGACTTCAGGCAACAGATGCCCAATTAACATATTCCCATAATTAGGATGATGTGGAAGGATGAAGATGAAGATGTGAGGGCACAGCTGTTGTTGTCCGTCTCAGGCAGCGTGGAAGTGCCTGAATATTCATGTGACATTTTTGTGACTTTTTAATTTCTCGCTACACACAACCGTGGTGCAACATTCACCAATTACATGACCATGGTGCTTCTGTTCATTAAAGAGGAAGGGGCTCTTATTGGTCCAAAATGAAAGGGGCCACCCGTGTTGAGTTCCTGTAGGGGGCTTGAATTGTGCAGTGATAGATCACAAGAGCAGGCAGCTCATCATAAAACAGAAAGGTGATTTGTTTTTGCGCTGTCATGGGAACACCTCTGCCTTCTTTATAGCTGCTTGTTTGCATTTAGTGCAATATAAACATTTGAGTCATGGTGAATTCCCCCTGCAGCAAATTAATATGTGCAAATGTACAAATGTGCCAGAGTTCAAACACTTCTAATATCGTGGTTAAACAAAATGACACTCCAGTGCTGCAACAGTGCTCTTCATTGCATTTAGGGAAGAATAATGAAGAATGAAAGGAGCCAACCACAAGCTCCAGAGAGCTGTCAGCTCAGCGGCAGAGAGCCGAGCAGAGTGCTGCACTCACTCCTCCATCTTTGTCAGAAACTTCTGCTCCAGTAACTCCATCCAGCACAGCTATCAGGCTTTTCTTTGTGCTCCGATATGACGCAACGGGCGGCTACTTCAGCTTCCAGATCAATTATTCAGATGGCTCGCCTATAAATATCAAAAGGAGGAGATACCCATCCAAAGTTAGAGCCACTCTTTCATGTTTGAGGACAGGTTACAGTATTTAAGCTGTTGTATGACATATGGCTTTTTGAGAGCCTGCATTTAAAATTCAATATGTTTAAGATATAAAATCCTAAAATGGCAGAGTCATTTCTTAGTTATTTTAGGAAAAGCCATAGTGCATTAATGGTGCGCTCTTAAAATACAGATATAATACAAAAGTACATACTGTAGGTGTTTTGACCTACACGCTAACGTCAGCACGATAACAAGCTAATGTTTCACAGGTATATTTTCCATGTTCACCACCTTAGTTGATCATGATAACAGCAGGAACAGAGGATCACCACAGGAAAGTTCCTGGGACCAGGGACCAGAGTCCAGGAACCTTCCCTGCAGTAAAAGTACTCGACCAAATTGTGATTTGCATTCCCACAGCAGGACTACAGCTCCCAGAGGATTTAGAAGATTAACCCATTGATGTATTAAAAATATTAGTCCCTTTTTACACGTGCAGATGATTTTTTAAAATGCCAAATGTGTAAAATGCTGCACAATATTTTACCCCTCAGTGATATTTACTGCTGCAGGGCCTGCCCCAATAGTTCCTGGACCTTCAGAAAGTACTTTCAAGCCCACTGTGCATACTCCAGGTGACAAATAAAAAAGATATGAATAAAAAGTTGAAGAAACATGCAGATGTTGCCAGAAAAGGGCACAGTGAGCCACTGATCACATCCACCAACATGAAAATGGTGCAGTTCAATCAAACGCTTTTTTTTTTGACGTTGTGATGTTTGCAGCTGCAGACAGCAGGAGACAGGCGGTAAGTGAAATGGCACTTCCTCTACCGGTGATATAAGGAAAGACAGGATGACAGGAGTCTGAAGAGCCTCCTACAGACAGAAGCCTGCACTGCTTGATGCTTGACACTCTGAAGACAGAACTCTGCCCCTCACAGTGGAGCGCCTGTCAGGTCAGCTGGTGCTGAAATGGAGAGATGATTCCCTCTAATTTGATCTGTCACACCGAGACAGACTTAAGGAATCATTTTTATAACCGATGGCATTCTAACAATGTCAGTGTCTCAGGAGGTGCTTCGATATACGCCGCCTGTTTGATATTATGGTTTGACGACGAGCCATGGATCTAATCAGTGAGTTTGGGGAGCCTAAAAAATGGCCTTGAAAAAAACTTGTGCCATCTGACAGCGACTCCGGTTTGGAGCCAAAGAGCTGTCGACAGACTCATAAGTGGTGCATGATGATAATTAACACACCAATTAGACATCTGCTGTGTTTCCAAGGTTGTTTCGAGAATAATGTGTTTACAATTAAGAGGAGAGCTCAAATGAGCAAGGAGGCACACATCAGCGTTCAACAGGATTCCAGACTCGGGTGCAACTCGGCCTGTGATTGTTTTGTAAGTGGAGGCCCGGGGAGGTTGTCATATCCGATTAGGTAGAGGGAGATGCAGGGGCCAAATGAGTTGGATGGTGCAGCAAGCACTAGGAGCGACACATTACCACTGGGTGTCATCGCTGATCTCATCATATCATCACTCCCCTCCACCCCTGACAACTCAATCAGTGGCCTAATTGACTGAGAGCAGGGCCGCTGTCACAACAGGTTCCAGTTCTCAGGCTCTTCTGATTTATGCTGGGGTTATAAATGTTTTAAAGCTTAAAAGCAGGGCTGGAGTTTAGGGGCAACGCTTCTTCTTTTTTTTTTTTTTTTTAACTACTGTTCTAACCACAAGATGGCGTTGCTGGACTAGTAATGTAAAGGGCACCACACTCTACTGTTTTTTTTGGGTTTTTTTTTCAACCTCTGCTTAATCTAACATCATCAAGTTGCTACTGTTCTTCAGAAATCTTTAAAGGGTGTGTTTTGATAATGCTTTTAACAAAGTAGTTTTTAGTTAAGAATTGAAGGGGAAGAATGGATTTTAATTGATACCCCGACAGATGACTATCACAAGGTGTCCTTAGACGGCCCCAAACTAAACATTTGTTCACATGTTCGGGACAATTTGGCAAACTCAGACTGCTTATGATTGATTATGTGATGTGATCAAAAGCTGCACAACATTTTACTCAGCACACATCTCTAATTTTACCATCCCCTGAAGCTAATAAAAACCTCTCTGCCTCATAAAGTCCAAACTGAGGGTTATTCAGAAAGAGGCTTACTTTTGGAGACCCTGAATTTCTTTAAAGTCTTTAAATAGCAATATGGAATATGGGTGAATATAGTGAATAGTGGAAACTACAGTAAAACAAGACCTCTAGGATTACAAACAGTCCACACTGCTGGAAATGATCCAACTCCAAACATCCCACAGCTCTTTCAGTTACTGTATACATGGATCTTATTTTTCCTCAAAGGTGGACCCACACAGTGGGAGTCCTGCAGCTTCATGAAACTGTTACTGTTAATTACTTTGTTGAAATATGTTTCGAAACACATTCATCATTATAGGGTTTATTTCCAAAGTTTTGCCTGTAAATTATTCTGTTTACTGTGACTCGCTTGTTGCTGGTAATGAACGGACAGCTTGGCTCTGGTTACAGACTACCCCAAGCGAATGTGTATCCAGCTCTCCTGCTGTGCAGGCAAGCAAGAGCCCGGATTTCCACTGGTTGGCGATGAAACAAATACACAGTGTTTGAACGACTGAGCTGTTCCTGCATTTGTCTGTCTCCTTCTTGGAAGCCTTATAGGCAAAGATCTGCCAACAAAGTCATGTTCAAGGAAAAGACCCCATCTGCCAGGTACTCCTGTCCTGGTATGCATACCTTTATTTCTTTAATAATAGCCCAAAAAAAAAAAAGAAGAAGAAGAAGAAGAAAAACCCAGACACAAAGAGACGCATAGTCAAATTTCTAGAAATCCAGTTACCAAATTTCTATTTCTAGGTTCATAGAAATAGTGTAACTTCATTTTAACCTTACTGTAAGACACAAAATAAATCCATATTTTTATTTTGTTGCCTCCACAGAAGTGGACCATGAAGCAACAGCAGTGGACAGAAGTGCTTTTTCAGGGATTGTCTCTTTGTCTTTTTTGAGATTGTTCCAACTGTCTAGCATCATTTCACTCAGACTCTCTTTGAAAGTATTTGCAAAAATGTTGGCTTGGAGACCAGCATTGGAGCAGATCAGATTCATAAACAGCAGAAATGTCCTAAAGCTGCGGAACCATAGAGCATGTTGTGGTCTGAGGATGACGCTCGAGAGCTGGTTCTGGACGGCATTCAGGCCGTTACATATTCCAAATCAGAGGTAGTATATGACAATCATGTGCATTTTTCCCTATGCAGGCTTTGATACTAATGCAATAGTGACTTCTTCTTTCTCAATGGCTTCACTGAAGGTCTGTAGGTTAATCACTGAAGTCATGATTGTCTCCTAAAAATTAGTCACATACATCACCCACTACAAGGGAAGCAGTTAGTTTAAGGATATGAATGTCCTATTAACCTCTAATGATACAAGGGGTTGTTGGGTGCTGTGATGTCACTAATGCCAGGATTGTTCCAGACCATAAAAAAAAGAAAAGAAAAGCCATTAAACAAAGATTCACCTTCATCCTTGACCTACTGAGTGTTCACAAGCTCAAGGTACTGTCCGTCTGAAAGAATGAGACTGAAGAAGCTATAATGTGGCCTGATACTTGCAGACCTCTGTATCCAGCTGACACTCGTTCACATTTAAAGGTACCTCTGGCGCCGGGTAAGGATATCCCTGAGGCCACTTCCTTTGAAGGTATTCCAGGCAAACCCTGCTGAGGGGGAAGCACATGAGAGCAGAGCAGTTACAGACCTGCTGCAGGGACTGTATCCCCCAGCAGGCATTGGAGCGATATGCCCTTTAACCTGACCCCAGTAATCACTAAAATAATGCATGTATGGCTTTTTCCCAGTGGGTAATTATCAATGCAGGGTCAAACACACAGGGAAAAGAGAGAGATCCTTGTAGAAGAATATAAAACACATACTCTTTGTATTTAACAAGTTATTAAACATAAAGTGACTAAGATATTTTTATCAGGACTTTGATTAACAAAGAAATATTAATTGTGCAAAAATAATAAATTGTACCTAAAGACTGTATCACTTTTGAAAAATTAAATCTACCAGTGAGATAGTGCTTTGCTTATTTTGTTCCCCTCTGTAGTCTTTCAAGTAGGAGAAACTGTGGTTTTTCATCTGCTAATGTGCATTATACTTGAAATACAGCTATATTCGAGGTTGAATTCAAGAGTTTGTCTGTAGGTTACAACACAACTAAAGTCAACAATAAACAAAAACAGACAGAAGAAGGCCATTAACTACTTAAAAAAAACAAGGACAAATTAAGCTAAATTCAGAACCGCAACAAGCCAACCCACTTACGAAGCCATGCAGAGTCCCGACCAAAACAGCGTCCCTGCTGAAATGCGTTGCACCTAAATCATTGTAAGGTGTGACGCTGGGGCCAGGAGATGATTAACTGAGCCTGGCAGAAAGACAAACAGTCCAAAGTTAAAGAATACAGTAAGGACTCTAGTACCTCTAAAACTCACCAATTAAAACATTGTGTCTCATTTGTTCTCTCTGTTGTTTGTGGAGTCACATGTTCAGAAATATTTTTTGGCCAGGTGCAGTGACTTCCTGGAGTCTGTACCAGAGATGGAGAGACTCCAGGAATATCTGCATCTGTTAGATTTGTGTACAGATTAAAAGAGCTGCAAGCTGTTGACTAGACAGCCATACAGGCATTGGTTAGTTATCATTTATAAATCCTTCCTCCTATCATTGTCTTGCTCATCACACCTGCTCCAAATCTTTATGCTAAGCTGAGCTGGCTTTTCGTCTAGTGTGGACCCAACTGTGTGCTTAACATTAACTGTCAGCAACAAAGTGAAGTGTATTTCTAAAATCCCACGATTCATTTATCAGTAACAATAACAAGGATGCAGAGACTTTTTTTGGTGACAGGGAAAAAACAGTGGATACATTAACAGTGGAACTAAATGCAAACTTTTGCAACAAATCAACAGCCTCAATGTCTCTTCAGACAACTGGTCATTTAAAGGTGTTGTTTTATGTATTTTTGCATATTTAATGCAAAGAATCACATTTGATCAAATCCCCGTGTGAAAAAAACAGAAAGCATGAATAAGTCACTGCACTGGCAAAGCTGGAAATAGGACCTTTGACTAACAATCAAGTATGGTAATGATGGTTAGTTAAGGGTCTATCTGCCGTACTTGCCTCCCAGTTTCCACGGCAGCACGAAGCAGCAGAGGTGCATAACAGCACAGCAGCCTGCTTTCACATTCATAGAAATCCTAGCCATTAATTCCCAAGAATGGAGGTGAGTTCCAATGCTGATGAAATATATGAGAGCAGCAGAGGCAATTTCTATCTTTAAGCCAACAGACACCCACTTCAGTTCATTCTGTCCTGGCCGGTTGGTGTTGGTGTGTCGAGGTGTAGCGACCTGATATAGAGAGAGTAGGCCGATCCTTTTCTCTTTTTTTTTTTCTGCTTGTAAGTCTCTGCATCTCAATCAGACTGTGAGCACATCAGTCTGTCTGAGGCTGAGAGGAAAAAAAAGAGAGGGAGAATGTTTGGTCGGTGATGTAAGTGAAACTGCAGCTCGTGTCTGCTGCTAACAAAGCAAAGCTACGGCGCTTCCATTCTCCAGATATATTTGTCTTACCCCTAAATCTCCTTACAGTAGATCACGGAACGTGTGTCGTACAATTGCTGGCAAGTTGGAGCGAGAACATAAATGATTCACCGGCTCGCTGACTCCGAGGGGCCCACGGTGCTCAGTGGGCGCTGCAGGAGAGACGCTCAATATGCAGGGCTGGTCGTGCCAGTTGGCAGCAGGGTGCCGTCAGTTGGCACAGCTCACAGCCCTTGTAGGTACTGACATCTTCAACAGGATTGTAACATCCCATATGCCCCAATTCTTCCACCCCCGCTTGTGAATCCAGACAACCATCCTCACCAGAGCCTGAAATAAGACTGGGGCTCATACATACTGCGCTCTATCTTCTCTCAACATCTCATTATGCTCCCCTGCTGCAGAGAAGAGGGGTTTCGCTGCTACACATAAGCCATGGAAAATAATCAGGCAGCAGCCAGCACTTTTCAATCACACCGCTGCATAACAGCCACTCGCTTGTGAATTAAATGTCACAGCAGAAGCACCTTTATTTTGCCTCCCCTTCAGATTCCTAATCCCCCCTCCTCCTCCTCTTCTTCCTCTCCTGCGTCGTCTTCATTATCACTCGTTGTTAGGAGCGCTGCAGCTGCAGCCGCTGCTGTGTTCTTCATTGCCTCCATGAAGATCAGCTTCCAAACACACACAGATAAACATCAAGGTGTTATGAGCAGCTTCGCAGGCGCTGACAGGTGAAATCACTGCAACCCCCTGCCAAAGCAGACGATTATGTTATCTGCGAGGTGATAATGTTGCACGTTCCACCTGACATAAAGTGTTTTATGAAATGGTCTCCACGTGTGTTTCGAGCAGTAGCAGTTGGTGTGTCAGATGTACAACCTCCTGCAATATTCACTCTCGCTCAATAAAGAGGTCACACAACGCTTGTCAGCAAGGCGAAGACGATGCTGTAATCATTGCAGTAGTGACACTTTTGCAAAGAAGACAAAATAAATTAGCAGTTGTGTAGTTGTAGTAAGAGTTTACTTCACCAGCCCTGACAGCAGCAGCAACAGAGGTGTGGTGGCAAATGTACACTGGCAGCACCACTTCCCCAGTTGGAGGCATCATCTCCACCTTAAACATTGAACATTGCAGTCAAACTGTGTTCTTTAGGGCTAACCTTACAGTACATTTAGGAGAAACAGTTCGACCTGGGAGTGGATCGCTTCTGCTCCAACGTAATATTTGAATTCCAGGCGCGCAAACGTCTCCTGAAGGCCCCCGGAGGTCATCCAAGTGAATGAGTTCACGTTAGCCTACCTCCAGTTCCCTGGATCGCTCATTAGGAACTTGGCTGAGCACTCAAGGTTTTGTTTGGATGGCTCCCAAATGGAAACACACTTTTGGAGCGGTGCCAAGCTGTCAGCCTCGTGCATGATTTGCAGCGCGAATGATGGCCCGGCTCCGCGGACGGAGCAGTCCTCCGGGGCTGTCAGTGGAACAAACTCTGTGTCCAAATGAGTAAAGCGCTAATCACTCAGAGCAGCTTGGTGTGACTCAAATACTCATTCACGTTTAACACAAAAACAACGTCTGATCAGAAAGATTTACAGAGACTGTGTTGAATGTCTAAATGTCTTCCTGCTTTCACTTTTCTACAGACAGGATTTGCATTTACAATGGAAGATATATGCACAGCAGAGAGGCCAAGCCATGACTAAAGAGCTGAGGAATGGACATATAAGCTGTGTGCTCACTCTAAGAATAAATTTAGAACTAAAGGAACCCTCAGTCAAAGACGAATCTACAAATGTCCATAGATGTGAATGAGAGTGTGAATGGTATGAGAGACTGGCGACCTGTCCAGGGTGTATCACCGCCTCTCGCCCAATGACAGCTGGGATAAGCTCCAGCAACCCTGTGACCCTCAAGAGGACAAGCGGTTAGGATAATAGATGGATGCACACTTGAGAGATGGAGAGATCTGGCTCGCTAACGTGACACATGGAATTCCACTGAATGCTAGGGAGCGCAGTTAATGAGAAACATGTCCCGAACCAACACAGACAGCACTAATCAGAAGCACGACGCCCTCCTCACCCAGGTAATAGCATAAAAAAGGAACATTAGCACATGTTAATATCCTGCTTTATACCCAAGCATTAACACTAGATTTCTGTCGAGTACATTATATTTGACACCTGCAGGCAAAAGCTCTAAAAAAACAAATTGAGTACAGGATATAATAGGTGGCCTGATTCCTGATCGTAACATGAAACAAGACTCTGCACACCTGTTTGTGATGGGGGTTTTTTTCTCTGAAATATTATAAGCATAACGGTGCCATAAACGTAATCCGTCTTAAGCCATCAGTCGTCCACCTCTATCTGCTGCCTCTAAGTCCTGCACTGAAACTCTATACACACATCAAGCTGATCACTGAAGCATTGATCCAAGTGTGTGATACATGTTTGCAAAGGCTGTTTTAAACCGGTGCTTTTTTTTTTCTTCATAAGGCTCTGAGCAAAGCATTCCAACACTTAAGATGAAGAACATTTCCCACATTTCTCAAGTTTGTGGCCAAAAAAGAAAAAAAAACAACTTTAGATTTTGATCAGCCAGTAAACTCTCATTTGTTCTGTCTTCTACTGCTCATTTGCGAGTGCATCTCACAGAATGGAAGACGTAACTCTAAATAGTCTTCATGTTTTTTTAGTATGGGACAGTGTGTAGCCCTCCTTCATGTTATTCTTGTAGACATCTGCTTGGATCCGCTCTTGCTCTCATTCCCTCATCTTTGCTTTGCTCATTTTCCACTCCCTCTTATCTGACTTCACTGGGCTGTGCAACCGCACTAAATGGGTAGCACATCCCACGCAGTTTAGTCCTATTAACAATTAAGTAGGGCAAATATTATACAGTTCACATACTTAAAACATGGAGTTCAGTGAGTAGGTCAAGAATGATTACACACTGCATAGTGACAGGCAGCAAGAAACCATTTGTTCAGAAGTAATTAGCCTAAATGATAAAGTAATGCGCTCCCTATTAAGGCAGAGAGGACAGAGCATCCAGGGCGACACTGAAACAACCAACGGGCCACAACAACGCAAGTGGCGGCGCAGATTAAGGATTTATTAGTGCGAGGATGGCATAATCTCCTCAATTCTGTGTTCGGGCTCGAAAGGCTGAGGAACAACGCTGATTCACATGTGTCTTCTGATCTCCAAAAAAAAGCTCGCGCTCAAAATCAAATGAAGCCCGCGGCAGTCATGTTTAATGTATGTAAGAGTGATGGCTAAATGGTGTGAGAAATGAAGCAAGCGGGCCCCGAAGGCGAGCGGTGACAGATATCAGAGGTTGGGTTTCTGACCTCCAGGTGAAGCTCCTTTATAAGCCTCTTAAGGCTGCGAGGTTTATCAATAATTTACTGCTCTGCCAGTCATGTTAACACTATCCTTAAGCTTGCTCATTATGTACCTCTGAAGCACACAGATGCATTCAACGTGCGGGAACACACTCAGACAATTGCTAGTGCGCTCCCTCCTCTCTGGACTGGAGGTTACGGGATGATCCTCATTATCTTGTATCATCTTGACGAGCGGCAGATAATAACAAAGAGGGAGATATCGCTCGCGTTGTGGTCCCTTCACACTGAAGGGGATTTCATGTCAAACACTCCAAGATGCACTGGATTGTCTGCAACTGGCGTTTCTTTTTTCTATTTAGCTCTTGGCACAAAGTGGGAAGAAAATATGTAGCAGAAAGAAAAAGAAAGAAAAAAAAAGTCCTCCCACAGGCAGACTGGGGGGAAAAAGGTAAAGTTCTTCAACAGAGATTTACTGTTCCACTTTATGAGCACCGAGGCTGCTGCTCAATAAATCCTTTATCATTGTGCTTTTATTGGGAGATTTGATCTCAGCAGACAGATGGGGGGCAGTGTAAAAAATCCATCTGACTTCACTCTGGTTCAGTGCAGTTTGAGCAGACTGGCACCGCTCAAGTACACGAAGCGATAGTCATCTGAAATCCCACATTGATCATGTCGGTGTGATGACGCTCGTGGCTGAGCGACGCTCACTCATGTGGTGAGTAATCAAGGCTGAGGCTCGAGCTTCCCTGTAGATCCGTGAGCTCCCACCGCTCGTGTCTGGGCTCCGGTGGGTTATAGTGTGACACGGATCCGAATGAGACATCTTTATCATAGTCATGTCAATAGAAATACAGCACAGGGCTCTTTAGTCAGATATCTGGGCATAAATAGACATCTCAGAAATCAGCTGTCATCACTTTCTAGCCACAATTACACAGCAACGCTCGTCAATGAAGAAGTCAATGTCGTATTGACTGATAGACACTGAATCAGTGTGCTGAGCAGCTTGTATACACTAAGAATGGACAAATAGTCTACATACAAAACTGCAACATTTGCTATCCTCAGTTCCAAAATGATTAAAAAGTATAAAAGTATAATTAAAAGAAAACTGAGAAACGTTTCTCTGTTTGTCTTTTTTTACTTTGTTATAAACAATGAAGTGGGTCAGCACTCAAAATCTTCTCCTTTTGTCAAATAAATAAATGTTCAAGTGAAATATAAAATTACTGATTTCAGTTTTTACTGCATTTTTGAAAAGAATCCAACTTTCTGAAGTTAAGGTTTGAAGGTAATGAAGACCATAGGAACTAAAGGCCAAGCAAATAAGCACTAAGAAGCGGGGAAAAAGTAAAGTCCAAACACGTACAGGAGGTCAAACCATAGCTGAAAAGTACCAGACAAACATGTTAGTACAGAAAACCCTACATCAGAGAGAGCGCAACACACAAGTAAACAAGTGAACCTGTAAATATAATAATGGGGAATAATGAGGGAATGAGGAACATGTGAGCAGGTGGATGTGGAAGAACTCAGTTGACTGGAAGGCTGGGGGAAGGCTCAGGTTACTAGTGGGGGTGGTTGCACCAGAAAAGACAAGACAGTGAGTGATGACAAGTCAGAAAGAGAGTGGGTTCACTGTTAAACTACCAAAATCTGCCGCCTCTCATATGTGAGACGTGGTTGTGCAGACCCTCTATGTTCAAATGTAGTCTCGAAACCACATAGAAGTCTGATTTGATTTAGTCTTTGACAGCAGTTTCACAAGCAGCCGCGTTCAGCTGTGCCGTCTTCTCAACGATGAGAATCATGGGTATGTATGTATTCCATAAATGAAACTCTGACACACACACAAGAGCGATCGTGCAGTAACAGCGTTGTACTAACAGTCAACAAATTTCACTATTTCTGTTCTTTTGAAATTTGTGAGGACGTTCAGTCCAATAAATCTTCACTTCATTTATTCCAGGGAGATGTTAAACCCAACCTTTCCTTACAAGCGCTTTGTAAGACATTGCTGAGCGTGAGTGTGTGTGTGTGTGTGTGGGGGGGGGGGGGGGGGGGGGTCAACAAAGAACAGAAAACACTAGCACAGCTTTGCCAGCCGACCTTAACGCTGCTGACAAGCTCTGCCTCGCTTCTGATAAGAAGCATTCGGAATGGAAGAAAAAAAAAAATTCAGGCAGTCGGGAAGGTTTTAGAAGCTGGTGGCAGCAATCAGGGTGGCATGGGCCGAGTCGAGCAGAGTCTTGGCACGCCAACATGTTGAAGTGCTTTAAAAAGTGGGTGAGGAATACGGGTCAGCGCTGCCCTTTCAAGAGGGCACCCCCCCTGCAGCGTTGAACAGGCTGATTCTGATTGGCTCAGCATGTGCATACAAATTTTGAGCGTGCAGATCTGCAATGACGTGCCCTGGGGGGGGGGGGGATGCGTCTGCATGCTGCTGCTGACATTACCTCCACACATGTGTGTCACATCTTAATGACAGTGGATATGTGTGAAAACAGTGTGATACCAACCATTTTGCTGGAACAAGTGAGTATGTTGGCCTCGACATGAAACTGTCTCATTAACTACAGTTTCAACATTTAACAATGACAAGTCCCGGGGACTGTGTGTGTTTATGTTGTTTCTCCCCCTTCCTGGAAATGATGACTAATTCCAATAGTGAGATTTCTGATTTTCACTTTTTCACATTCAGCCCGCTCTTACTTCCTTTTCACGGTTTTGTTTTCCCCAGTAAAACGTACACAAATGATCTTTTGACCGTTTTCTACGATGGTGTGCAGATGAAAGGGCGCAGTGAGTGAAAACGGGACGAAACGGCTCACTTGAATTTGTCTCTCGATGACTGCTCGGTGGTAAAAATACACACCAACGAGCAGCTGGTGATGATGATGGTGATGATGCACAGCTATTTAAACCGTCCACCTTCCGCGCCACTTCCTGCTCACGAGGGTAGCAACCACTGTAAACTTCACATTATTTTGTGGTTTTTGGGGGTGTGGCGGGGGGGGAAACATGGCTCACTTCACTTCGTGTCTCGCACATTGCCAGCGTTCTGCATGGAGCCTCTTGATTTCCTCTTCACAGAAACGCGGTGGTTACTTATCTGCAGATGTTCGAGCCTTCCTCAGCATATGGATCTGGTCATGGTATGGCAGTTTGTTGCTGGCAGAGGAGTCGGCTCGAGCGGAAGACGCCCATCTGGTTGGACCTTGACCTGAATGAAAACAATCCCTTAGAAGCCCTTTTGTCTGCAGCTTTTTATTTGAGTCAAAGAAAGAAAGGAAGCAGCCTCCTATTTTGCCGTTTGATGAACGAGAGACGCCAAAGTTACGGCCCAAATTTCATTCTGCTCATAATTCTTTTATGGCTTTCCAAAGAATACACTAGTGGATTACTGGCATCCTGCCTGCTCTGTTTGGATAGACTAATATTTGAGGAAGGACTTTGAGAGACCTTATAAACAAACATCATAATGGCACCTTCAAAGCAAATGCCAGCATGTTCCTTTTACTCCATCTCATCAAATGGCAATTTTGTTTTATAGCTTGAAACCACCTTAGGCTCCGTTTTTGCTCTTGCTACTTAAGGTAGTGACCTGAAAGCGAAATTTCTTTTCATGATATACTTCATTCATCCCCCAAGGGGCGAGGCTTTGAAGCAGGTACGGGTTAAATACAAGGGCTCGAGGATACCTGGAGACTTAAAGCCAGAGGGGCGGAAAGAATACTAAAAAGGCTTGGGTTGGATTTCTGCTACTTTACTTAAGGAAATTGTCGTTAAACTGTAAAATTAGAGTCATAATTAATAATTGAATACGGTTTATTCAATCATCATTCAAGTTCAACAAACTGCTGTGGCGGAGGGCAGATGATTTATTTCCCTGGTGAAAAACAGTGATAATGGGAAGAGAAGAGTCTGAAGGAAGCAACTGCTCCAGATCTGAAGTTCCCTCTCAGGTTACTCTTACTGTGTCTGGAAAGAGGGATTTACTCTTGTGGAGACAAGAAAAAGATAACTTCACATGCTGATCTCAGTGTGAGGAGTGCTTCCAACCTGCTGTACCTGTCGGTGGTCCAGAACATAGATGATGAATTTCTCAGTACCTGGTGTGCGGACAAAGACTGGTAGTGACTGTACTCATAGTTGCTCATAAATACTTATCCACCTGCCCCCCAGCTGACTTTACTTCGAATTGTTCTGCTGGTAACACCACACGACTGTTTCAGCAGGTTCAGGTTTTGTGCTTCTTACCTGTGTACTCTGAGGACAGCGGCTACAAATGGAATTGATATTTGACTTTTTCAGTCTGTGACAATTGCGCTATGGTGAAATAAGTGACAGCAGGCGGTGTGGAGAAGGTTATGAGCTGAATGCAGCAGAGGCTGAGAAGCCCTCTTTCCTCTAGTCTCTAACATAGGCTAAGTTGCAAACTCTATTCACACTCCCTGTTTTAACTTCCTTTTGCAAGATTTATTTTTTAGCTTGTGTAATAATAAACCAAACTACTAGGTCGGGGGGTAAATTGTATTCTGAATTAGATGCGAACCACAGATTCCTCTTTCTGCTTTTTTTAATACATAGCGTCTTCTGTCGACTTTTAGATCTCTATCGGTTCTTACTGGTGACGAACGAGTGCAGTGGGGTTTTTAGATGGCGCATTAGTGTACGGCCAACAAACCTCTAGATGAAAACATGATTGAAAGCTGTTGTCAATACGAGGGCTCCCTCTTGTCATGTGTCACTGCACTGCGGTGGCTTCCTCTTCTACAAACACACTCCTTGGGGCATCTCAATCAATAGCCTGCTCACTCAGATACAAACACACTTCCTGTTATCCGATACTGTAAAGCTGCTGGTGATCTGTAACTTCACGTGTCTGATAGTGCACGTGTTTATGCTAATGGAAATGAACAATGAAAGACACAGAGCAGACAGAGAATAGTTAACTTTAACAATTTTATTTGTGAAAAACTACAAGCAAAATTCATAAATAGACATTTCTATTTGAAGCGAAGGAAAATGATCAGGATAGCCTATAAGCGCAAAGTCGTGCACATGCCAGAAACATGTATTATTTTAACATTATAAGCTAGACAAGGAGCCGTGATCTGCTGAAAATGATGCGTACATTTCCACACCAGGAACATAATGTGACCATTTCACAAGGGGAAACAATGACACATCAGCTATAAGAGAAAGAAAAAAATTCAAATTAAAAAACTAAACAGAACAAAACAAAACAAATAAAACTGGTATTAAACAAAGAATGGATTATTGTACTGTCCCTACATATTTTTTTTTTGTCATTTTTTTTTTCAAAACCGAGCAATAACTCTAAAAGCATTGTACAAGACATTGTTATAGGAAGAAATGAGTTTGTATAATACACTTAATTGAAAATTCACGGTTAAGATTATACAGTCAGTAAACAAGCATTCTATATTTGGGTCTCTGACAAACAAAGCTAAAAAATGTAACCATCTTTACACAGTAAATTAAGGTTACTGGTCGCACACAAGAACAGAACTGCTTGCGCGGAAAGGAAACAGGAAACAAAAGACTTCAGCTCCAATGCCATTTTTCATAGTGTTTGCACCTTTTTAAAATTCTATATACAAGCAATAATTCATATACTCAGCAAATGGCCATTTGTCAATAATTTAACAATGAATCCTTTCTGTTAGAGTACTCAGTCAAGTGGATGTGGTTGCAGATAAGGCAGGTGAAAACATGGCTTTTTAGGCCCATCTCTAATAGATTGCATTACAAAGAAACGTCTTATTCTCAGTAAAAAGTGGACACATTTTCCCCTCTCACCCAAAAGTCCCCACTGTTTGTAGTGCTATTCACATTGCTTTTCCTCACTGTGAACACTGATTTCATATTTGTATGCAATAAAGTACATAATTACATATTAACCATAGCTTAAGCGCAGAAAAAGGTCATGAACACAAATCTCCTGGACTTGAAACATTGCTTAAAACACGTGTGATTATCATCCCTGTGTGTGAAACCTCAAAGTTTGAAGTCGACGTTTAAAAAAAAAAAAAATTGTGCCCCTCAGATTTTTGTAGGAGTTCTGTGGGATGTGTTAACCTCACCTAAACTGCTTTTAATTATTCTTCGAGCACCTTATTTATTGAGTTTGGGGGGGGGGGGCTACGTGTACTGTGGTAATCCAACAGTGCAAAGACGGCGCTTGCTGAGGCCAATGTCTGAGCCAGAGCTCGTCCCAGCTACCCACCCAGCACCTGAGCCGGCGGTGTTGTGCAACTCAGCTCACAGTATTGACACTTCTCTGCCCCGAATTTAGCCGTGCACAGAGACAAGTGGACAATAATAACACCATTTACATGGATTATATTAGTCTTTATTTAAACTGTTATTCATCTCACACATTAGATAATTGCATTTCAAATTGTTATTTATCTGTCTATGTATCATGTCATTATGAAATTCCTTTGGTCCTTCAATAAATAAAACTAAGATATCATATACACATTTATTCTTTATACAATTTCATACAGTTAAAAGGAAATTATGTTGGTCTAGTATCAGCTAAGGTAAAAGTGAATAAAAACCTTAAATAAACCTTGCTGTCCTAAAAATTGAAAGAGCATTTGTATTCTATTAACTACTGCAATATTTCGCCTTCAATGACAGGAGTCTTAAATTAATAAAAAAGAAAAACATGTCGATTGAATCTGTAAATTGTTCATATGTTTGCACTTGTTTTCTGGGATCAGGTTGAGAGAACGAAGAGTCAAAGTTGGCGTCAGGACCACAACATAAGAAAAATGTAATCGATTCACAACAGCTTGACACAACAGGTCTATTTTTACAGTTCGATGTGGTTTCACCAAGTGGAACTGCATGTAACCATCCTTCAGTCACCAAAACAAACAAATAAACAAAAACAAAAAAAAAAACCCTCAGGCTCAAGAGGACAGGTTTGCCTTCAGCCGGAAAACTCAATATTTAAGTACGGAATGCAGAAAATATCAACAGCTTTTAGTGTTTTACACAACAGCCTACACTGTACAGTTAAGGACATAAGATACTGGATAAGAGATCTGCTATAGCATACTAAATCATAGACGATCTACAGTTGGAAAAAGTCAGGCGTCTGAACTTCAGGTGACCTTCTGATGCACATTGACCAGTACAGAATAAGCAGATGGACCTGATGGAGGTCCAGACAGTGTTCAGAGTGAGACAGTTTGGTTGAGAAAAGTGAATGAGAATTTGATTCATCAGCACTTTGTCACATTGAGTGAATGGGCAATCCCAGACCTGCAGAAACCGCTTCACAGTGTATCTAGCACCAGTGTGTGTGTATGTGTGTGTGTGTGTGTGTGTTTGTGTGTGTGTGCCTGTGAGTCGAATCTTGTCCTATCATTTTCGAACTGTAATAAAAACACTGAAGGAACAATCGATCGGCAGAGCTACACAGCAAAGCTTCAACATAAAAAGGAGAATATCAAAGTATACAGGTGCAACAGGTAATAAATAAGGGTAATAATAGTTTAAAGTTATTAAAATGATTGTGGTTATTGTGCCCAGCGGAGAATTCTTCTTTACAAAAACAAACAAAAAAAAAGAAAAACAAAAAACTTGACTTGGCCTCACATCCACGTACAAATATAAAACAATACATACAAGTGTCTGGATGCTACCGCGGGGGAGGATGCGATGGGGGCGTTAATTCTTTGTGGCCCAGTTCTCCTTGCCTGTGCCACGGGTGTAACCACGAGGGGAGTTCCCCAAGCAGGGTGCTTGTTTCCCCCTAACAGGCGCACTGTTTCTTTCAGTCAGCCAGCTCCTCTAAGCATCCAGTGGTGGTCATGGAATGGAGGCAGGGCAGCAATGGGAAAGGTGAAATCTCTCCCCCTATGGGATCCATAGTGTCCAGAAACGTGTGGGGAAAAAAGGGCAAGTGAAGCAGGGCGAGGGGAGGGGATGGAAGGGTGGGACCTCAGAACGACTCGTCATGCCCCACAGAGAGATCCCCTTTAGGTGTGGAGGCGCGGGACGAGCCCTTGTCCATGCTCTCGGAGCCAGAGCTCTGGTGCTGCTGTTCGGAGCCCGCGCTGGACGTGATGGTGGATGAAGACGTGGACGAGGAGCGGGTCTTCTCCTTAAAGTCTGTTATGATAACCGTCACGTTCCCTACGGTGATAGCCAACTGCTGTGCAGTGCTTCGGTCAATGTTCTTCAGTTTGGGCCTGAAGTGGACAGACAGGGGAATAGAAGAAAAAAACACACAACCCTTAATAACCGGTAATGCTGACGAAAATGTATGTCTCAGCAACAACAAGGGGGAGGCTGCCAGCACTGTGGGGGCGGTTACACTAAATTGCTCAATTCATCGGGTGACACATGAACAGTCAGAACAAGTGAGAGTGGGTGTTTAGTGTAAAAGATCACTTGTGAATCATCTGAGGTTTCCCACTAGCCTTGTGCTGCCCGAGTTTCTCTAAAAAGAAGTGCTGCGTAGTCATAGATGTGAAACCATGTGTTCTGCCAAAGACATGCAGAGTAGGAGCAAGTGTTACACACCTGGAGATGTGAGAGTTCTTGTTGGTCTTGGTTGTTGATTTGCCAGACTGTATGCTGTGTTTGTCACTGGGTGAACTCTGATGGTTGTCTGATTTGGGTCTGGGAGGAAACAGACAGATACAAGTGAGGAAAATTCCATCACAGCTGACACCAAGAGACAAGTGAAACCTGGACACGTACACTGACCTGGTCTTTTTGCTGCTGGGCTTCTTCGTGACAGCTGGGCTGATTTCCTTCTCTCCGTCTGGTTTGTCTTTGATTGGCTGTTCTTTCTCGCTCTTGTCCTTCTCAGGGGTTTCTGCCTCTGGTCTCACACTCTCTGGGCGCTCACCCTCTGGGCGTCCGTCACCATTGGCACGTTCTCCTTCTCCGTTTGGGCGCTCCTTGTCTGTGCGCTCACTCCTCTCCCTCCGCTCCTTCTTTGGCGGGGGAGGCATTGGGTACTGCTGAGCCACCTGCTGGGCGACCAGCTGGGAATTGATCCGGGGTTTCCTGTGGAAGAGATCCAAGTCACAAACATGGATTAGCCTCGTAGTAGAGCTGTATGTTGACCACACACCAACACAGTTACAGTACAGCTGACAAAGAGAGGTGGGTGAACCTGAAGGCCTGATGGGGAAAGGAGCAGGTGCCCCCAGCTGCTGCAGAGGCAGGTTTACGCAGCAGCTTCCTGGTGGAACAGCTCTGTTTGAGGGCTAATCTCGTTAGCTCACGGCTGTAATAAAATGAATGCACAGGATCACAAGGTGGGACATTTGCAGCACGTCACTTAGGTTCTCTAATCTGATTACCACAAGGTTGGCCCCATTTGTCACAGACTGAGATTCAGTTGGACATGGTGTAGCTGTTCCACTCACTGAGCTCACAAGTAACCACCGAGTCTTCTTTTTCTGACTCACTTGCAAATACAGAAACACAAACCATAACCTCTTTTAGTTTCATCACTCAATACGAGCACAAATGATGTCACAAACATCTTTCAAAGAATCAGAAGGGATGGTTCACATAAAAACCATCTCTTTCTGAAAACACCTTTTCTGTGGTGTAGCACCACAGAAGTGTGCAAACAAACAACATCTTGCACCATCAGCAGCTGTGCAGATGAACACAACTTGAGGACATGAGGAAAAATGCTAACCCAAAGTCAGACTGCTTAAGCCAAAACACACCTGCAGCATAATGGACACCACCTGGCAACATCTGGGGGGGTCCTCAAGGGAGAGGGAAGGATGACTGCAGCCTTCCAGAGACTCCGACTCAGCTGGGACCAAACTGCAGCCAGCAACATGGATAATAACAGGCCAGCACTGGGCATGGTGAGGAGTAAACCACAAGTACACTCACACACACAAACATGCACTTGAAAAGCTTAGCGTGCAAACAAACAGCCTGGCACGGCTCGATGGCTGCTCAGGAGGCCTTTCAGCAGGAACACAACAGGTTATACTAGCTAGCTGTGTATACACAACCCTTCCAAACCCAATTCTAGTCTTGGCAGGAATAGTTGAGTGATATCCCAGCAGTGCACAGGAGGGCTCTTGATCCTCCGGACTGCTTTATGAGACCTGTGGTCAAGTAGGGAGTCTTGAAAGTTGTACAAACTCTGTCAGTTTAAGCATTACGCCAGAAAAACAAGTGTTACTGCTAAAAAATGAAGCTCTCTGTGAAAAATGTTTTTGAGCTTGCCATGGGCAGGGGTCATAGTGAGTCATTTCTAAGAGCCAATGCATGTGACAAAAAAAGTAAAAGCCCATTAATGTGTCAGAATGATGACACTGAGTTCAGTGGCTTGTTGTGGAATTGGCTTTTAGGCCAAAGCTTGTGTTTCTATGTCAAATTTGCAGCACTGTAGACAGTCCAGTTCCTCTTGTTTCTGCACGTCCATCTCCGCATGATTCGCCACTCTCTCTCAGGCTCCCCTTTATCCTTTAGTAGTACAGCACTTACTTAAACTAACATTTTGTTCAAGTCTTTCACAACTTTTCTTTTCCCTACTTCTCTATCGAGCTCATTTAGTATCCTCTTGCTGCAGCCTATCATGGAGAGAGAGGGGGGCTCTCCTTGAGGAGGGGGTGAGGGCCGATCAGAAGGCAATCAATCAGGACATAATAGAGCATCATGTCGTAATGCTTGCACTACACTCCAATCAATACACCAGCTGTAGCGAATGCTGATGAGCTCTGGGCTGCTGATCTAGTTTCCATTAGCTGCTGTGGCTCTTTTTACCTGCTGCCCTCACTACTAATCACCAAACTGACAACATACTAATTTTTCAAACCAGACATTTACTGTATATGACTGATCACCTAAATTAAAACAGATGATATTAATATAAATTCTTGTAAACTCCTGTACACTTCTGTTCTTTTCCTGTCCAGTACCCTTATAAGGACAAAATGTAGTCCACCCCATGGGAAACCAGTAGGTCTCTGGAGTACCAATAGTCTCCTTATGCAGTGATCTGGTAGAAAACCTGTGTAACAAAGAGTTCAAGTTTTGGAGAGGCAGCGGTAAAGCTAGAGCTAGCGGTAAATATCTGCCTTTCTAACAAACAGCCACAAGTAAACAGACTGTGGACACAGACGGCATCCAGCAGGACCAGAAATCATTTTGTTTGGCAGTGAAAGCTGTTGGCCAAGTAGGTGGTGAATGAGTGATTGATTGATTGATTAACTCCACGCCTCTTCAGTCCATTGTGGAACTGAGGTCCTGGACAGAGCCTGAGATTTGTGTCTAAGCTGCAGTGGCGGACGACAAAGCCCTAGTAGTTAAGCGGTGATTCAGTGCCAGCTGTAAGTCAGCCATGAGTTGCTGCTGCCATGATAGAGCCACCACTCTTTTTGCCCCATTATTTATTTATTGACTACACATCATGGCTTTGCACTGAGCTGCTCTGTGGCTCATTAACAAGGATGGAGATTCCACATGACACAGTGTGTGTGTGTGTGTGTGTGTGTGTGTGTGTCACCTGCATTCATTAAATTCGTGGCCCTTAACACTTACAAGATATGCTTGAAAATATACATCATATTTAGAATATATAAATAGACCACATCTAACTGTTTGTTATTGACAATTACTCTACAACTAAACCATGTAGTTTCTCAAAATGTAAAATCAAACAGCAGTATTGTACTTACAGTATTGTGCAGCACAGGTACAAGGAATAACAGTGAAAGCAGGATCAGGAATGAACCCCAAGGTCCAATTGCAAAAACTACCTCAACCTCCCACTGCTGTCAATATATTCTGTAGTGTGTGTGTGTGTGTGTGTGTGTGTGTGTGTGTGTGTGTGTGTGTGTGTGTGTGTGTGTGTGTGTGTGTGTGTAATAGTGAGTGAGGGTGTGTGTCAAGTGTGTAAAGCCTGCTGTCGAATCATTTCCCACTGTGAGGGCTTACAGCATATTACCTCCCCTTCACACAACAATAGGCCATGATTGACAGCTCCTCCTATGCTTACCCCTAAATTCCACCATCTGTGGGAGGGAGGACTGGGGAGACTCCCTCCATGGGATGCCCTGAAATAACTATCATCATGCTTAAAAGCTCCTAATTCAGCCACACTGACACCCATAGTTAAGACTGCTCCATTCAGCCTGAACCATGCCAGAGACAAACACACCTCTGCTCAGCTGGTGCTCTCATTGGTTGGGAGCAGTAGGTACTTGCTAGCCATGAGCAAAAGCTGAAATTGAAGAGGAACCCTTTCTAGAGAAACTAAAAACAACGAACCCAAGCACTTCACGGAGAGAGACTAAAAGGGGGAGTGAGTGAGAGATGGAGAGTGTGATAGAGAGACAGAGGCGCAGGAAAGCCCTCATTAACACAGCTCTTTTATTTGAAGTGCTGTGTGGAGGACAAGCAATTATTTCCTGCCAGGCTGAGTGAATGCAGTGGCAGACAGCTGAGCGAAGAGGAGCGAGAAAGTGAGACAGCCAACAGACAGACAGTTCTTCGAACAGGGACAGTCCACTGAAGAGCTCAGAGTTTTTAACATCACCCACTCTCTCATTCAGACTTTGTAAATAACCATATCGACTCGGTATGAAAGCAGACTCCTTGTGTTCTGTGACATATTAAGTTGTTAACAACTATGAATCCTCGATTCACGAGTTGGCTGGTGACCTGATTTCACCCCACAAAGCACTGAGTGACCATCACAGCCTTAGCCTGGGGCACATCTCTCTGATCCAGCATGTGAGAATGCCACAGGGCTTCAGTTTGATCAAAGTACCGCCCCCTAATGTGTTGGCAAACATGCAAGTCATCTACATTTACTGGTCTGTGTCAACGCTGGCTGTACGTCTTGATCATTATGTGGACACACATAATGCCCACTCTCCAACCAGGGCAGGGAAGTGATGGAGCACAGCTTAGATTGCGGCTGCCTACCTGTGCTGCTTTGAATTAGTTAGCTAATCAGTCTGTCAGTCTGTGGACCCTTTTGTTGGAGTATCGAATGTTTGAAAATCTTTCTCTAACATCCAAACTGCATGACTACATTGATGGGTCTAATACTAAATTAAGTGTACCTCTTGTACAATTTCATGAAATAGTACCTACAGCTCAAACAACAATCGACTAACTACTCAGCGGCAGCTGTTTTTGATATCAGTGTGAATCACTAATTAAACTGTTAAACACAAGCGGGGGGGGGGGGGGATATCCCTAGTCAAAATTCTGCTAAAATCTTTCTGAAAGATTTGAAATTGAAAAATTACAAATACAAACATATGTATATATGTTTCCTGTGGGGGAATTCTTGATCAGACAGAGCCTAAAGTGACTACATCAGTGCTGTTACATCCAGTCATCCATGGGTAAAGTCATCTGTGTGAGTGAGTGTGTTTGGGAGGTTGAATAAGGATAGCACCTGAAGAGCAGCCTGGGGCCATAATGCTTCTCAATTCATTCTCACTGCCCACCAGAGGCATTAAGCATTCATCCTTTCATCCATCCCTTCTGGTCAGGATTTTGAGGGCTTAATGTTACTGTCACTTTCTTCCCTCTACCTCCCATACCCTACCCTTCTGGGGGGGAGGGGGTGGATCTCCCATAGAGTTTCCATCAAGTTTCTTGGACATGTTCTTTCTGTATGCACAGCAGGCTTGCAGAATGCATCAATCTAGCCACATTTTATCATTAAACTGTTAGTCATGACATTTAGAGTCTGCAGTACTGAGTACTGGCAATACCGGGCAGAACAAAAGAATTCAGGGAAATCTCTTGAAGATACCTCAAGTTTTCTGCAACAATAGTATACTGTGTGCACCATGCTGGCTGCTGGAGTGTGTTTTTCTGCTTCTCTTGACAGGCTAAAGAAGTCTGGCTGTCTGAGTCTGTGTTCAAGAGAGGCAGACATAAGCAAGAACAAAAGATGGTCTATGACAGAAGAATTAAAAGGGGAAATTTCTAAGTTTGTGTCTGCTTATGTGTAAAAGAAAATGTTACCCTCACACTGACGAGGCTTTCCTCTACATGATAAACTGCCTGGCATCGAGCTGACTGACAGCGAGTCATTGCAAAGACACTAAGCACATATGAGCTACTTCCATCATCAGCACTGTGTTACACTGCTTGGTACTGCGCATTTGTTTTTCTCCTCTCCATTGCCTCTCCATCTTTACAGTGTGCCTGTCTCCTACCTTACCGTCTCTTCACTTTTTCTCTAGACCGACACCCATCAACAAGTCTAAGTCACACTGGCTTTAAGTAGGCCCTCTTCACTTCTCTTCAACCCCTCTCTGAATGCTGACATTGGTTTGCACAGGTTATCTGTCAACACATGATCAGGCCTGGCCTGTCATTTTCCTATCCGTCTGCTTAGTACAAACAGAGCATGGTTTAAGTTTGCTCAGCAAATCGTCCAGCAGCATTGCAAAAGGAGACTCTGTACCTTCACAGCAAGCTCTCATGTTCAACAGAAGAAACAACATCTAAGCAAGCAAACAAACACAACAAGCGGGGAAACCTGACACCGAGAGATCAAACGCAAAGTCTGCACTGATTACTAGAGCCAGGGTTCAAACTGACCACAGTGAGTTTTTCTGGAACTTGCTTCTTGATTATGCTCTGAATATCTATGACTAACTAGCTTTGAAACTAGAATAAAGATCTATGATCAAAACACTTGAAATCACTCTGGTCTGGATCCTTATATGCAGCAAACGACATGTCAGCTGGTGCTGTTCTTTTCCCCTCTATGGATGGTGGTGCTGGTAGAAACAGAAAAGACTGTCCAGTCTCTCCCTCCCTGGGTAATGATGTGCCTCACTCCGCTTTAGCCCCTGGAGACTCTTGGTTGAGTGAGCACATCCCCCTTGCAGCCATCCATTTCCCCTGGCTTTCAACACAAACACGCATAAATGTCCAGATGCTACACTCCTTTTCTTCAGTGCGGTTTCTCTCCTTGTCCTTTTTGCCCTATTCCCTCCTTACTCCTTAGCGGCTTGCTGTGACACCACACTTAACAACTCCCTTACTCCCTCTCTCTCTGTCCTCGTATGCCTTTTTCTGTAGTTTCCTGAGAGGCCTCACTCCCTCACTGACACACTCATTCACTTGCCTCATATTTGTCGTGAATGGGAGGAGCCCCCAATTCAACAGTTCTCAACATTTCTCCGTTTTGTCAGATTGCCAAATTGGCTATTGTATTTAATCACTCATACTCTGCCAAATCCCATGAAGTAATTAAGAACTTTTAAATCTGGCAATTAACATGTAAAGATTAGTGCTACGCGCTTGCGCTTAGGGTTTTAGTGCAGATGCTGATAATGCTGGATAAGCAAAAGCAGTTTCCTCTGAGCGGGGGCTGCTGTGGGGGCAGGGGGTGGGCGCGGAAGTGCAGATACAAATTGAGTGCCAGCATGTCCCTCTTATGTAATTCCATTATCCTAGACAATTTGCCTTAATGTGACAGTGGAAGAATCCACGGATTATAATGACTCTATTCCATCATTGTAAAAGACAGAAAGGCACACACACACACACAAACAGAAAACACACACTGCAATCATTTCCCAATAATTGTGCAACCTCCAGAGTTACACAGCTAGAGAGCGAGAGAGAGAGACAGAAAGACAGACAGACAGAGAGAAAGAAAGAGAGATGTACTTGTACCTTTTTGGCAGCTCCACTACTAACCCATAGCCTCAGGTTTGGGTATCATTTAGATTTTATCCATCCTGATTCTTACCAGTCCTACTTCTAACATTTAGAAAATGGATCTGTGGATTTATGAGTTTCCCATTTGGTCCTATTAGAAAGCCTAAGGCTAGATGCAAAACACATTTATAGCTGTAAAAATCTACTGAGTCAAGGAAAAATTACAGTAACAGCCCATGCTTAACTTATGTGTGACACGGACAGGTGCATCTTTGCTCCGTTACAGAAACTTAAATTAATATTTGATCTCAGTTTTCTTTGTTAACCTCACTCACTCAGCGTGTGTTTTGTGCAACACTGGAACACTATACAAGTTTGAAGTTGTCTGTTTTAAGTATTTAGAGAAAGTTAATATTTAAGATTATTTCCTGAACAGGTAGTCAGTCTATCACAGATCTGATACACAGAGGCCAACAATCACATTCATGCTCACACCAATATAAAGTCACCAATCAACCTTTGGACTGTGGAAGGAACCTGGAGTACCATGAGGAAACGCAGGAATCAGGGCAACATGTAAACTCCACACAGAAATGCACTAAGGCTAGATTTAAATCCAGGTACTTCTAGCTGTGATGCAACTGTGCTCACTGTCATACCATTGTGCTACCTCATTTTTGACTATATAAATAAATCTCACACTGTATTTGTAGCATATCAGTGGTGATGGTTTAGGTTTTGAGTAATTGAAGCAGTCTGAGCTTCAAATACATTTTAAGTAACTTTATCATATCAGAGCACTGACTTACAAGACTTACTACTAACAAGTGAGAGACAACCATTTGTTCTGTTTTATGAAAAGTAAAGATGGAAGCTACTTGAAATGGTTGACAACGGAGCAACAGCACAAAGATAACAGCACAGCAGCCAAAGACTGAGCTACCTCAAGACTTACTGTGATCCCCACCATCAATCAACTTTAGAGGGCTCCTAATGGTTTCTCCCTGGGCCCCAGAGCTGCCAGAGGTGCATACCAAACACCACCACAAAGTAAACTGATGTACAGCAACGCAGGGTCACGTTCACACAGTGATACAGTTAAGATGCCAGAAACATTTAAATATGATCGCATACACATCACAGGGGATGCTAATGCAAACCACTCTCAAATTACCCAAGAAGCAGGCACTGGGTGCAGAAACGGAACACTCGCCACTTGGACTTGTAGATTAACAGCGAGGTCAGGTGCAAAAAGCAGAGTGCCTTCTTGTTCAAGAGTCAGAGTGGCAAAGGCTAGATTTAGCCTACTTCGGTATCGTGTTACATCACTGAGCTGGACCCGGTCAACAGGTTCGTTAGGCTGCACTCAGCTGGGGAGAACTGGGACTCTCCCTGCATGTTGATGCCATAGCTCCTGTTAACACACTTTGTTGCCTCCATTAGTACAAATAAAAGCTGCGTGACCCACCGTTACCTAGGTTACATACTGCTGACGGGACAAAGTACGATCCAAGCCTCACCGGAGTGTAAGCCAGTGTCTGTCAATCACAATGGATCATGTTATTTCTATATTCTCCATTAACACCTGTAGAAACAGCTGGGGATTGTGAGAGATGATGTGTCATGCTCATCTGATCTTCAATTTCAAGTATGACTCAAACTGCATCTAACTACCACTACACTGGGGTCCTGCTAACCCATACCTGTTGTAACAGCTTTGTAACAGAGATATGTGTGATTGACTATGATGCGGACCACAGCTTCAGCTGCATCCATCTTCTAAGATTCTCCGTACAGACTGACCTTTGTCCTGGCACACCAGAAAAGAAAACCGCTAAATGTGAAGACTGTGAAAGTGCTGATGCATTTACACCACACAAAACAAACCACTTCAAACATGTCTTAAATACAGTCCTGTCATAATGAATGCACAAAAGCTCACCTATCTCATAGTAAACACAAATGATTTAAACGTTGGGAAAAGTAGTGTTTTGACAGTGACCGGCACAGAGGAACTCTAATTAGTGCACACACGTGTCCCCATGCATAAAAGCATAAGCAAGACCTCACATAAAAGCAGAAAGACAAACATCCACACACAGCCTGAAGTGTGAATCGTTTAGCTAAGAGCATGCTGCCTTGTCCCATGCTTTGCTAAAACACATCAAACAGTAATGAAAAGACAGCTAATTAGTACTCATTAGAATAACAGGCAGCGCCACAACTACACAACAGCATTAATGTAAGGTTAACTATTCAGATTAAACAGGAATGTGTGACAACAACTCAAGAGATGTCATGCAGGCAACTGGGCTGTTGCCAAAGCAGAGTGGCAGGATGGCCATGGCACGCTTGTCTCCACTTCCTGCTTTCGCACAGCGTGATCAGTCTGCATCATCACCTGTGGTCTTAAGCTACACATTGCTGGGAAAAAGATCGTGGGGGGAGGGGAGTCAGACAATTAAGACTTAGCACAATCTTTGGCATTATCAGTAAACCAGCAGCAAGTGTGATCTCCCTGTTTGTGGTGCACCAGGGTGTCAGCCGAGCCACTCATTGTAAAACCACAGCTGAAAAGGTTAGGCTGCAGGGGACTTGTCAACAAATCCGCAAATGACTCATCTGTTTCTCCACCTCATCGCGCAACTGATGACATGTGCAAACAAACTCACACTGTAGCATACGCAACTTATCATCAAAAACATTCCACAGAAGGAGGATGTATCAGTATACACAAAACCGAAAGGGAATCCCGTCATGATATTCTAGTTACACTGCGATTTAATCTCACTTTCCCATAAGACGCTGTCCTCTGCTGACATCACAAAATGTACTGTAATACCCTGCCAGCTAAGGGGAAATGTCTGGGACATACTAGCCTGTTACTATAAATGCTGTTATGAAAAATCTAAAGATGAAAGAAAATTTTTTTATTATATTCACTTGTACAGAGCGTTTGGTAACAAAGTAAATTGATGGTAGGTTTAGTTTTCAAAATGAGTAATCATAGTTAAAATCATAACTGGAATGACTTTAAAAAAACAAGCTTTTTAAGAGAAATGGGTGGACTTCCTCTAACTACTCACACATCAGGTTGGGCATGAACTACTGGGCATAAACTACACTGCACAAGGGGGAAAAGTCTGATGGACAATGAAATATAAAAAAACGGGCACCTGGAGATCTTTGTAATGCTCAATTAGAACACTTGTATTTCATTACACATCTCCTCACTGTTCAGCCACCTCATGCCACATCTATCTGACTTGTCAGAGCATTCGCAGATCCTGCAATCCTACAGGTAGGTGAAATGCACAACCATGCATTCACCTTGTTTCACTGCACACAAAAAAGGAACGTTTGCTGTTGCTCTGTTGATGCACTGTAGCTGTACAGCCATCATGAAGTACGGTCCCTCTTCTTCCCCACCCCATCCCCCCCTCTGGCTAGTGAAGCAGCCAGCCTACCTAGACGAATGCATAAAGCAATGCATAATGTTCGACGCATAAGATGAGAAACTACGGATAATCCAAATAGCAGGAGATGTTTGCAAGACTGTCCATCAACAAGTCCCCCATTCGCACACAGACAAATGGGCTGTCGATCAAAGTTGTCATTCCCATAAATTGCGATGCATTACTGCTGCAGCCAGTCAAGCAGGGGAAAAACGAGACGCTCAGACGAGAGAGGCAGTGAGAGAGAGAGAGAGAGCGAGAGAGAGAGAGAGAGAGAGAAGGAGAAGGGGGAGCGCTACGTTACCTTGTGGATGTGCCCTTCCTCACATCGCAGATGCTGCATTTAAAAGCCTCGGCGGTGTTCCTGAAGGTGCAGACGCTACAGTCCCAGTAGCCGTCGTCAGCGGTTTGTTTGGCTTGTCTTTTTGGCCTTACAAATGACACAAATATTAAGGTCAAGTTAGTTTTGGAAACACCACCAACATATTTTATAAACGACTGAGAAAGCCGATTGTGACAAACATAACCCGCCGTGTAATATACAAGCGACTTAGTGCATCGCAAAGCTGTGGTGGTGCTGTCATTAATTTGGGGTTCGACTCCGGGCAAGTAGAAGTCCTCGGTCCGTAAATCCCCACAGTGGCGAAGCGGGCGACTATCCACACCGTCCGATTGTATCGCCAGCTAGGCTAGCGGGCAGGCAAGCATTGCTAAAATTTTCGGCATCGAAGCTTAGCATGTCGGCTAACGAAACCAATATCAAACAATATCCATTTCGACATTGACCCTTCAAAAGGCTTTGTCGAGACGGAAGAGCGTTTCAGGGAATGCCAGGCGTATCCTCTGAAAAAATTCCCTTTGTCTGTTAAGTGACTGGGTTGTAGGGAGCGAGAAGCCGCCATAGTGACTGCACTATTCTAGCTAGCTGTGGCATACCAACTGAAAAAGGGAGAAACGATCCCTGCGAGGGGGGAAACGCATCCAAATACCGAGCCCGAAACGCGCAAAACAAGTGGGAATCGAGAGCAGGGCGGTCGCATTACCTGGTAGGGCTCTTCTTGTCGCCCATGGTGAAGAATAATCCTCGGAAAGAAGAAGAAAAAGGGGGCCTCCTTTAATTGTCAGTGAGTGTTGTAGGATCCTGATAGAGCCGCTGCTGAAGCTGTTGGCAGACAGGCTCCACTCAGCGCTGGCTCGAGGCACGGCACAGCGACTGACTGCACTGCACCATGTGACCGGCGTCCGGCCAATGAGCGAGCGGCTCGCTTTAAAAGTCTGGCTGGATATTTAGGAGCTATTTTAATAACTACTAGAGATGTTTGACAGATCTCGGCGGCCCACATGCTCACATGCGTGCACGTCGCCGGGTTGCGACGCTGATGGGAGCGGCGGGAGCTGGAGCGATAAATACATAGAAAACAATTCAAAGTGCTCAGATAAAATCGGTATAATGGACTAATAAGGAAAGCAGGGGAATCAACGCGCACAGGTAAAGGAAAGAGCGCACATGATTTGCTCATAACCACAGACAGTAATCCAGCTGATTAACAACAACGCTATTTTGGAGTTATTACAATGAGTAACCAACTGTTTTTGACTGCACAAACCAGAGGGTGCACATGCACACGCCATCATCCCAGGACACATCGAGCTTTGCATGTTGAACCTCTCCACCTCAGTCAGTGTGCATCCGATGAAAAAGAGGAGACCTCTCTGGACAGACTCTTGGCTGCAGAGTTTCTACATGGCTAGACATAACTTGTTCACACTCGGTTGTTTTTCGACTGTGGGAGGATGCCAGCCTCACACCAAGGGCTGTGATATAAACACATAATCCTTTTATTCTAAAGGAACGCTGGGAACACGTTTAGTAATATGCATGCATATACATACTGTCATTTTGCAGTGATTATAAGTTGGAATCAACAACCTATTAAACCTTGTGTATTTTTTTTTTCTCGCGGGCAATCTGCAACATAAAGCAGAACTGGGAAGTTGCAGCCTTGGCGACGCATTGTCTATTCTGTTTACAGAAATAAACACGACCACAGCCTGCGTGTTGCTTCGCTCTAGCTCTACTAAGACAAAGACGACTTTCATTCACTCAGCATTTGCAAAAGAAACTTTTAATTGCCCCCTTTACCCTTCTGGCTCTGACAGGCTGCGTCACGGAATGTGTTGGAGCAAACAGTGCACCTCTTGCGCGCCTCCGCTCCGCCCGGGACAAGGCTCTCTGTAGGGGAGACCAAGCGTGAATCATGTAGGCTCATTAGCTGCTCTCCACGGCTCCAGGTCCTATTGTGAACCCCCTCGCTTTCTCTGTTCTGCGTGAATATCCGTGCCTCCACATAAGTCTGCCCTCCGCCCAGTGATTACCTCTGCTTAGCTCATAGCACGCTGCTCTAATTGAGCTTCATCACGGTGGCCTACCGATAAGTACAATTCAGTCAAAACAACATTAAGCTTTGCCTCAGTGGTTCTGTAATGAGTTCCTGGGAAAACTGTGCCTTTTTTTTATGCTTGTTTGTTTTAACTTGAAAGTTATACAGCATTCAACTGCGCAGGGTGCAGCCAGTGGAATTCATTTGTGTTTATGGGCAGGATGAGCCCTTGCGTATTTGGAAAGACCACAATATTTATGCAGACTGGTTGATTTATTGATACAACAGGGATGGAGAACACAGTAAAGGAGGCATTTACAAACACTCAGTGCAAACACATAGCCTAAAGGTGAGAGAAGTGCACTTGTGGAGCAGATTCTTCTCTCCCCCTGATCAACACCCTTGAGCGGTGCGCTTACATTGCTCGCAGCCCGATTTCACAAGACAAACAGTTAGCCTTCATTCATTATTTATGAGAGGTGAAGTAGCTGAGTTTGAACAGCATGACATTAAGGTGCAGAAACAAATCAGGGGCGAGACACAGCGAAAGAATTTCTGGAGACTTGTTATGATGCAAGGGAGGATGTCAGTCACGCCAATCACGAATGTGCAAAGCTGGAAAAATCTCACTCCAGCACACTCAAGGAAAAGCAGGACTCAGGCTGTCAGGCTGTTGGTTTACCTGCACTACAAAACTGTTCAGAGTCAATCTGACTGCATCCATCGGCTCAAACGGCATTTTGTTTGAAGCGCGCAGCAGCAGCAGCAGCAGCCTTGAATTCCAATAACTCCAGAGAGCTGCTCAGTGTCTGACAGCAGAAGATTGAGGTTGTACTGCCGCTGGGCATGAATGTATAAAAACTGAGTAATGTCTAGTGTTTGGGAGAAATCAGAGGTTCAATCGCTGCAGAAGCCAATATGCCCATCAGACATCATCATCACAGTGTGTGAGAGGACATGCACAGCCCGGCGTCTTTGGAATTACACCTATACTGGACAATTTCACACCTTTAGTTCGCAGTTTGTTTAAACTGAAGGAGAAAAAAAAAAGGCCACTAGTTGGATCAGTTTCGCACGGCTGATGATGCTTCTCCAGACTTTATTGGCAGCATGAAAACAAACAAGACCCGGTTCATGCGCGACCAGAGCGGCGAAAGAAACTCGGGTATGTAACAATTACTGCTCTGTTCCGCGTCCTTCTCCTCGCTTCAAACCCCATCCGTTTGCATTGAGCACCCAACATTTGACCTGAATCTCGAAACGTCCTCTGCGGTTTCACCAGAAGAGCCCACTGTGCCATTTCAATATGCCACTGAATCATTTGTGTGGGCGCACGAAAAAGATGCTGTGTCACGTAAACGCCTGCTGAGCACAACCAACCCAGGAAAAAAGGGGGATGAAAGAAATCACTTTTCCCCAAAAAAGCTCTGTCTGGACCATTTTCAGCTCTGTTTACTCGTTCTTCGAAAAACGGAGGGGTCGGGAGATAAGATGGGGAGAGAGAGTTGGGCACGAGTGGGGGGGGGGGGGGGGTGGAGAGGAATTGGCTGCTAAAAAGGCAGCGGGACAGCAGATTAAGGGGCACATCCCCGTATCTCTATCTCTCTCTGGCACTGATCCATACACACAGAGGGAGAAAAGTGACTTATGATTAATCATCTCTCACAGACATTCCCTCAAAACCATTCTCCAATCAATAGGCCTGGCATGCCAGGAGAAATAACGCAGAGCCTTATAAATAAGACTTTGAGATGATTTCAAACCTGTCTCTGTGTTTGGGTTGGGTTGATTGGATCCCAGGCTTCATTCAGAATGCTACAGTTGATTCCCCCCCCCCCCCCCCCCCCGCCCCCCCCCCCCTCACAGAGACACTGCCTTTGTCAATAAGAATCCGTTTTTATCTTGGTTGTGACACCCAGACTACTGTTGCTTCTGTTTTATATCCACTGCGCAACCTCTATTAGACCCACTTGACCTTTCCCCCCTGCAGATGATGCCCTTGTGAGTCTGCCTATTGTTCATTTTCTCTGCATCTCACCATATTTATCAAAATTAACACAGCTGTTTTGCCCTTTTTTTCCCCTCTTCTTCTTCTTTTTTTGGTAGATTTATTGCTTTTAGCCAGACCTGCTGTCTGGTTTCAAAGAGCACTCCTGCAATGTTAAACAAATTTACTACTCTAGCAGGCACATAACAGCCCTCCAACTGTTCTCTCAGTACTCTTCACAGTGATGTTTGCTTTTTCAACTAAAGCTTTCATGGATTTCCAATAAAAAAACAACCTATCCAACAGCTAATGGATAAGTGTAGTGAATGAGCGAACTGAAGAGACGTTTTTTCGGGGTCAGCCTCCCGCTCCAAAACCAAAATTTTGATGTTACGGCACATGATGATAAACGATGTGGAGCAAGCTGATGACAGACTTCGTTACAAAAATAATCTATTCTGTGGGCTCAGACACCCTCACTCTGTCTCATACATACCCATGCACGCACTCTTTCTCCTACTGTTCTTTCTCTTTCCCACACACACACACACACACACACACACACACACACACACAAAACGTCACAGCCGTCTTCATTTCCATGTCCATGGCCGTGCTGAATGGCTTTGCTGTGCCCGGTCTTGTGTGCCTGTGCATGTTTGTGTGTTTATGTGTGCTGATTGTCCACTGGTCCAAGCCCAGTGGAGCTCTGTGGGATGTGTGGACGCATCCAGAGAGAGATTGGAAAGGAGGGGGGGGGGGGCAGTTGAGGACACTGTTTCCTTCAGCGGTGGAATGTCTTCATGCGTGTTCCTGTTTGGAGAGGCAGCTCACGGCTCCCAGAAGTTGGCAGGAAACCACATGCTGCTTACACTGGGGCCCGATAAGAAGGAGGAGGCGAGAGGACAGAGGAGAGAGGAGGGAGGAGGAGGAGGAGGGAGGAGGAGGAGAAGTGGGGTGGTGGGAAAGGAGGGAGGGAAGGGTGCTTTAGCAAACCTTCAGGAAGGTAGATTATCCCACGAAATGCTGGCAGAGCCTCAGCCTTTGTGCATGCCTCTGTGTGTGTGTGTGTGTGTGTGTGTGTGTGTGTGTGTGTGTGTGTGTGGACTGAGGAGAGAATAAGGGTGTGTGACAAAAAAAAAAAAAAAAAGCAGCTCCTTCAGCTCACTCAGCAGTGGAGAGTTTCAATGAATCCGGGGCAGGCTCCGCAAAGAGCTGCGGAACAAAAGGCCTGCAAGCTGAGAATGTGCAGCAGCGCAGAGACACGGCCCAATCTCACACTTTGTTAACTCTCAAACATAACACTGAATAAAGACTAAGACTACCACATCTGGCTCGTCAATTACCAGCCTGTTGATTACAAACCTGACAGCTCAACGCCTCAGACTGTGGAGCTCCTACTTGACTCCTGCTGTAGTGTCATGCTGGATGACTGCACCAACCAGGTCTTTCTGAGGTACATATTTGTGCTTTAATTGGGAGCACATGACATATTTCTCATGTATTCATCTCATATTTGAGATATCTCTCAGAAACTGGTGTAAACTGATCTACTAAGGTAGCGCAGTGAGGACTTTATCTTTCAAATGAGCAAAGGAGCTCGCCATGTGGATTGGGCACCTTTGCCTGCACAAATATGCAAAGTGGGGTGAGTTTTTTTTTTTTTTTTTTTTTGCGCAAGTGCGCAAAACTACAGGGAAGAGAGAATGCAAATGCATAAACTGAGCATACACAACGCGATTTATCGAGCCTGAAAGTGATGGTGGCTGTTGTTGAACCTGTCGTGTAATATCTTTGAAAGGCAGGTGCAGTCTGCTTGCGCATAGATAGTTGCTGGTATTTAGCTGAAGAGGAAGCATAGGAGAAATAAAAGAAGTCAGTCACACAAGAGCTATGTAATACCTGTCAAGCCAAGTCTTCGTGCGTCTACGCAGGTTATTCCAGACTGTAGCTGTTTCCCTAGAGCAGGTTTTTCTATGTGTTGTCCCTAGGCCTGAAATCTTTGTTACAGCGGGTCGTTACATGAAGTTTCTGCACACTCTGGACGCACCGGATGAGATCAAATGCAGCTTTCATGTGGTTGCTGATTCCTCGAGAGTACTATAAGAATCACTGACTGTGCACATGTGCTTCTTGTCCCCCACCCCCACAAGCAGTGAACATGTGTACAGACGTTGGAAGTACACACATTCTTGGAATGTGCAGATCATTAATGTCTTAGCGGCGTCATAACCAACATTGTTACCTGGGACAGTTTCTTTTTTTCCAACTTAAGAGATGACCAGGATAGAGGTGGATGGCTTTTAGGTTACTGGTTACACGATTTGTGAAATCATTACTTGCATTAAAGAAAGGAGAATGGTTGAACCTGTAGTAAATCACACAGTGTTTTTAGTAGATCACCTGCAAAACCAGCAAAAGTGAGCATGCAATTTAGCACTCGCTTTTTGGAATCTTAGTAAATCAGGCCCTAAACGACAACTAAACTTCACTCACTTTCATTCAGCATCTCTGCTGCCATGTTCTCTCTAACATTGTTGATCTAATGCTGCTTTTCTGTGGCCAGCTCTGGAAGAAAATGTAAAATAATTTACTCAAAAGTTCATAACATGCACAAGATTTTATGTTTGCCTTTCTAGCTCATTATAAAGTTCTAAATATATATTTTTTTAAAAACTTACAGTGGATCAAATGAGCTAATGAATCCAGTCTTCACAATAGTCATGCATAAAGAGGCGTAACAAATGAGATTGGATAAAGAGGTTGTCATGGGTCACTGGCTTCCTCCTCAGAGAGCAGCTTTCAAGAAAGTAGATGGACCAGGACAAAATGGTAAAGACACTCAATTTAGTTCACTTTAAGATTTTTTTTTTTTTGAGTGTATGAGCCTTTTTATGCTCACAATACAACTGCATGGGCTGAGCCCTGTATGTCCAACCACAGTCTATAGCAATTCCCACAATTGCACACAACACAATCCAGGGGATTATAAATCACAGGCACTTGGGAAGGTTTCAGCTGACTACGACTGGTGTTTATGGTTTTCTATGAGTGAATCCAGCTGTTTGGAACAGCACAGTGCTCCAAGAGGCGCAGTCAATTTGGCAGATTAGCCTATTGACAGATGGTGTGCTATCCATCCAGCAATCAATATGTTGTATTTTAATCCCTTCACATGTTTACTCAAGAATCTGGACACAGAACGCCTCTGTCCTCAGGCTCCGGTGGCTATTCTACAGTATCTCCGTCCTCCAATTATGTCTCCTCCCCTCCTTCCTCCTCCATCTTTTCTCTCCTGCTTGGTATGACTTTCTGGTCATCTGCACATACGCAACAATCTCTTTCTTAGAAGGTGCAGTGGGATATGCTCCCACCTCCTCATGTAGGGCAGCCAAATCAAGCAATCAGACAAGACATCCATCACTATCCTGTGGGGTGGAGTAAATGACCTTGATGCAGTCTTCACACTCAATTTCAGATACCCTTGGGCTCCATTATGGGGGGGATTTAAACAGCGAGTGCGTGGCCGGCCTTCACGTTTGATTCTTACTATACTAGATGTGATGAGTGTGTAATGCTGCTCAGAGAAGAAGAGAAGAATACGAATATAGTTTCTTAAGAGGGGTTGGGGCAGAGATGGAGGGGTGAGTCAGCAGGTGATGAAAGCGCGACAGAAAATTAAGATGAAGTAAGAGGGCTCCGGGGGATAAGAAGAGGAGATGGTTGAAAATAACAGAAGAGCGAACGGGCAGTTAGAAGGTGGCTGTGGATGGAAGAGGATAAATTGCTTTTCAAGGACTTTCTAACTCCCCTTCCTAAAACAGAGCTGTACCCCACAAACCAACAGTACTCCAGGTAGACACAATAGAAGGGTAATTTTCAAACGGGAAGAAAAAAAAAAATCTCAAGAGTGATCCATCACAGCAGCAGCACATGAGTGAATTCAAGTATCTGTGAATGTAAAAGCCTGGCGCGCTCAGCCTCATGTCTTTGCACAAGCTGGTGGAGAAGAAAGCCAGTCTATGAACGGGGAAGTGCTTACCCCCCCCCCCCCCCCCCCCCCCCCCTCCCCTGTCTCTCTCTCTCTCCGCTGACTGGTGGGAGGAAAAAACAAAGTATGCACAAATGAGCGCCCACGAATGAAAACATGTTTGCATACCCAGAACACACACACACAGACACACACACACAAGACATTTGGTGCAAGACATTTCATCCATTTTGAGGGAGCGACAAAAGTGACTCAACCAGACAACAAAGTGAGCGCCCGCCAAAGTTTTGATGTAAAGTGATTTGGACAATGGTTTCCTTTTATTTTCCCTTTTTCCCTTTGATTGTGTGTGTGTGTGTGTGTGAGAGAGTGTGTGTGTTCTTCCTCTCCCCCACCCCCACCCCACCCCCCTCGCAGCAGTCAGGGGCACTGAGCTGCTTTAGCGCAGCAGCAACGCACACGCCGCTCCCCCGGGAGTTTCATTTGAGAAACACCACCTGCAGGTTTGAGTGGCATCATTAACAAAGGTCAGATGTGCTCACTGTGAAATTATACAAACATGAATTTCTCATTGACTTGTTAATACACCTGATTTCCCTGCCCACGGTGATGGTTTGCCCTTTGCTGTCTGCTGGGGTGGAGTGGGGGGCTTGTGGAGGGAGGTGTGCGAGAGTGTACTACGTGGGCACCGTGCATTTGATTTAATTAAGAGGCTGCTGATAACACTTTACACTTGAGTTAAACAAGCATGTAAATACAATCACATCATCAACGAACCAAGTGGGAAAACAAATCAATATGGGATATTTGCAGTACACATTGGGTTGTGTTGCCTTAATCCCACAGGCTGCTGTTTTTTTTTTTATAAATATATCCTCTACGAACAGAACAATTTAGTCCATAGTTGCACTTTTTGGTCTTAGCTCACAGTTTAGCAATATGTTACAATTAAATACTAATTTGTATTGTAATTTAACTCACACTATATTTGCACAACCATAAACCATTTTGCAAGCATAACTACAGATGCTGTAGATTGGACTTGCCAGAATCCAACTGACCTACAGCTTTACAGAAATGAGTTTGATGGCAAAAACGTCACCTTCATGGTAATGCCAGAGTGAAAGTGAGGCGAACAATAAATACACAACATGCACATTCAAACGATCCACCTATCGCAGGCACATACAGTGTACCTTATCACAAGAGTCAAAAGGAGCACTTCCAGATAAACCCTATATGTTCATCCCACTAATGGTCCCACATAGCATGAACAATTTGCAGTCATAACATTGTGAGAAAGGCTGTCATGTGAGGAGAAACACACCATTAAGAGTCAAGCAGCTGTGTCAGATCAGACTCTTACACAGCCCACTGCTTTGTCATGTCAGAGAAGGTTGCCGCTTGTCCTCCGCTGAAGTGAGTGTTTGCACAGTGGAATCGGGCCCAGGGCAGGTTATGTGTTCTTCACTCATCCATGTAACTCTAACATATAAAGCGCTGCATGGTTTCGCCTATTTTTCTGCCTTGTAAGTAAGTGTGTTCAGGATCTTTTGGCTGGGTTGTAATTATGGTAACACAGTGGAACCAGAACAGACACACATAGCACGGTGACAAAGCTCGGGTTGAACACATGAAACAAACTGCATAATTATAAGATGTCACAACACGAGAAAAATATGGAGGATCATTTCAGAGCGTTCAAAAACACTGTTTTGCTAATATAAGGTTTAGTGATGTCTCCTAGCAACTAGGCATAAGACACTAAGAGCTGGGGTTCAGCTCAAGGTTCATCAGAGTCAGAATTAAGGCTAATCCACTCAGGTTTCCTGGAGGGCAGGATGGCTGCTCTGTAACCTGATCTGGGCTAAGCCTGGCCAAATAAGAGGGGGGATTCCATGTATTACAACAGAAAAAGAGATTTATGAATCAGATGTTGTAAAAATTGAATGAATAATCTTCTCAAGATTGAAATCACACTGCATTTCTATGGGTGTCACAATGTAGGACTCAAATGCAAGTGAAATGATGTGACGGCTATGGCTTCATTTACTTTAGCCTCGTTCACACCCTTCAATGCGGAGAGCAGGGAGTAATAATAATAATTGTCAAAAGCTTCCAAAATTACCCGAGATTAGAGGGGACGAATTAAAGCCACAATGTCTCCTGCAGAATACTATTATTTCTAGAGAAAGGTTGACGCTTTTTGAATGTCGAGTCAACTGCACAGAGCTGATGGTCGAGTCATAACTTTAATAGGGCTAAATCACGAAGGCAGAGAAAGCTTTTCTTGGGTGTTGTTGCTAAGCTTTCAGGAGTAATGGACCTCCAACATGGTGGCCAGATGATGTGTTAGGTCACTTTAAAGTCCTTGAGAGGTAGAAATAAATTCCCACAAAGAACCAGCCAACTGGCCTACATACTGTGTGTCATAAAGCTCACACTGTGTGATTCAGACTCAACCTTGTGCCGAGTCAAAGAATGTGGTGTTCTCAAATTCAAATGTGCCAGTACACAATGAAAATCAACAGACAGTGTGAATATATAGCATCCGGGAGAGGGGGGCGAACAAAACAAATGAAGAGCAATGGTTTGATTTAAGGTCACAAACCTCTAACAGATATTGAGCTAATAATAGAAGTTAACAGTAACAGATCATACTTTAAATAGACATCATCTCACAGTTTAGAAATGACAGGACGTTCATTTTCTCTCTTTCTCTGTCCAGAATCAAGGTCTGTTCTCAATTAGAGCCTGTCACGACTCCCTCTGTCATATTCTCGCATCCTCCAACACGCTGGATGGTTGTGAGACTGCCCAGCTGTACATTTCTAAGAATGAGACTGCTGGCACTAAACTCTCTGCTATATGTTGTTCTCCACATCCCCCTCTGAGATGAATACTGAGAATTATCCACTCTTGGATTTATTCACTGCTGCCTCTCTGACCTCTTCCTCTCTGAAGCAATGTTTCTGCCAGAGTTGAATACTAAGCACTTGTCAAGCTCCTTGACATGTACACAGTGTGAGAGAGAGAAATCAGCAAGGTCAGTTTTTCAAAAGAGCTCAAATGGTGTCGACTGATGTTGCACCTGGAACTATTAAAAGAGGAAAAAATGTTTTCCGTAACACTCTGAGGGCCATTTGCCGTGCTTCTAAAATTATATCTGAAGAGGTTTGCTGTGAGGCTACAAAACAAGACCATTTCATTAAAAAATAACCCGAAATGCTGTGTGATGTATATTGAACAGCATAGGCAGCCTAATGATGATCTGACTACACGTTTTGACCACTTTCTGACCAAATTATAGTCATGATATAGCTTTGGCACAAGATGTTAGATTTCTTTGCCACAGAATTTTAATAAAAATAGATTCGTCCATTTCCCCATGTATCCATTCAACCCTGTCTCCCGAAAAATTACATTCCCATGCAACAAAACTGCAACCGTGATTACATTTTGATGAATGAAAGGCTACAGGGATAAAATTCTGATAGTGAAAGTCAAGATGCTCAGAAAATGAGTTTGTGATGCTCAGACAAATGTGTTCACCTTTTCCTTTTTCAAAGACTCTCTGTGGGAAAATGCTTTTTTCAGCAAGTGTGCGTCACGTGATCAACGTGGAAGTTTAGTACTGCGGTTTGGCCACTATGTCAAAATTGCTTCACTGCCCAGCTCTCATCCTGGGGCTTTTTAACTGGGACATCAAAACAATAAGCTATGGTTTTAGCAGGGGTTATGAGCTGGAGTACATCTCGGCTGGTTCTTTACAAAGTAAAAATAGCTGTTTTTCCCAGTTACAGTCTTTAAGCTGAGCTCACTGGTGATAGTGTCAAATTTAGCGAACAGGCAGAGGGACCATCACATAGTGAACTCAAACCCACAAGTTATCATACCTTTATTGGGAGGATGACACCTTTCCTCTTAAATAAATAGCGGACACTGCTGATGTTTAAGCTTCTTTAAGGCTTAGTTATAAAAATTACTTTTGATTTTGGAAATGACCTTGTTTGTAATCACTAATTTGTTGTGGTTAGGAAACAATTATATTTCCCATCGAGGTCTTTATGTCTTTATTTCGCCATGATTATCATGGGACATTTGACAACTCAATGTGTTTTGTTACTTGTCAGTAACAGAAATGATTTTCGCTCTAGACTGCAGCTCCAAACACTGGATTTCTAGGTAGTGCCACTACCCCGAGAGAGAAGTAACGTATTATCTCACGTCGCTGTTGTTTCCTGATAAGATTCATAACAGGACATGCATACCATGTGTCCTTGTGTTACCCCAGGCTGGGGGGAGGTGTATGAATGAGCGTGCATGGGCTGTCGACACACTGGTAATTCCACTAGTGCTGCTACATCGCAGAGACGCTGTGAAGGCTGGAGTCTCCTGACTCAACCGCAGACACGAACGTTGTGTGGGTGGGCAGGCGTCTCATTGATTTTTGTGTTGGAGAGATTAGTGCATGTTAGGGTTACATACCCAAGGCTGGGATATGTTAAAGAGGAACATACACTTTTAACCTGAATGCAACTCCTGCTCCTCCAGCTTCTTTAGCTCCAGCTCTCCCTCTCTGTTCGTTGAGATCAGAAGATGGGCTGGACCAGGCTGCTAACAGATGTAATACCAAAACATGCATCTCATCGCCTTTTGATCAAACGCTGCCTGTTAATGCTATTGAAGCGAGACATTCTGGACGTGGTTCTGATTAAAATGTAAGTTTATTTAGGCACGGAAGTTCATTCTCGACCTCTGAGAGAAGTACATGTAACATGATATTGTAAGCTCACATGGTCACTTTTGAAAAAGGAGCTGGCTCGGTTGTCATCCGGGGTCAAGATGAGAAACACTTGATAGTGTAGTATGATAGTGATGAACATTTCTTCTAGCGCAGTACTGTGTTAAAAATTGATTTTACAGTACATGAGAAAGAAAATTGTTGATCTTGTTAAACGTTAATTACCTCCTTGATTTCAGATGCTCCTTACCTCCTTGATTTTTCTTAACAATGTTTTGGTTAATGACTTTGACCTTCTCCTAATTAATACTGTGACCAGTTTTGGCCTGGTAATGTGTTTTTTCCTATGGCTTTGTGTAGTGTTCACCAGAGCTGTTAAACACACATGACTGAACGAAACAACTTTTTCTACTTTCATTCTTTACAGATGTTTGAAATAGAAACTTTAACAGATTAAAACAAGGTTCTAAGCTATAATATGAATGTGCATGAGGAAAGTGGGTCTGTATGAATGTAAGGTTTCACCATACTTCAAACAAACTGAAATGTCAGGCAAAAACTGATAGATGTCATAGCATGAAGAATGAAAGAGATAACTATATCTTACCTACTGTGGCGTAGCTCAAATATGCAACATCTGGGAATCAAACTAGTGAAAGCATGAGTCAATTCACTCCACTGCTCTCGACCACCCTGCTCCTCTATGCTCCAGGTATTGATTTTACTACACTGCAACAACTTTGTATAAAAGCTACAAATCTTACCATTCAAGCAGAAACGATTGGCCTTCTCTGATTGGTTATTAGGGTGAGCCTCACTCTTCAACCTTTAGAAGCAAAGATCTTTGCAGGCTGAGTCACAAAAGCCTTCACATTATAATGTTTGTTTGCATATTTCCTTGCAAAACATTAGAAAAGCTATAGATGCTATAGTTTTAACAGAGAACACAATGACATAGCTACATAATATGGGTGAGTTTGATGGATTCAATAATGTCACAAAAATTCAGAGGTTGAAAATCTCACAGGCAGTGACCACGACCATGTTCATGTAACCTCTATGTAAGAAACGTATAGCATGTAACAAGTTGTCAAATACTATCAAGAGTAAGTCCTGCAGCACATCTCCAACGCAACGAAAGACCCCACTTAGCACACACAGGTGCTCCATAATCATCCCGTGACATTTGGACCAGCTAAAGGTCAGTTAAATCAGCCACTCTGCCATGGTTCAGAGGTCAACAGCCTTCTTGTGTTAAAGTAAATGAATCCAGCATCCTTATCAAGTTATCCAAGTGCAAGCTGGCTTTCAGAGGAAGGTAGCTTTCCTTGTGCTTTAAACTGCAAACACTCCGTACAGCACCGTACAACATGCGCGTTCTGTCGCTCTGATGTCAGAAAAATCCAGTGAGCTGCCAGTCACACTGCGCCAGATGTCGACGGTAGAGCTGAGGCCCCCACATTCTGTAAACCTAAAGACACTTTAGTCGCTTTTCTGCTTTTTACTCCTGGTTAACACGCTCGCTAGAATGTTTCATTAGCATCAAGTCTGCTTCTTTGATGAGAAGCAGCAGAGGTGTTTCTAAGAGACTAGAAAGAGAGTGTGAGCCTGACATTCAGACAACCACCTTTTTTAAAGGCGTGCTTCGCTGACAGTGATTTTCCTCTCATTCTCCTTTACTTTCCTCTCTTCCCTGCCTAAACCCCCGTTTTTTTTTTTTTTTCTCTGTTGATGCCATGTGTCAGCTGGAAGCCACGGTGCGGTACCATGCAGATGTAATCTACACCTCTCCGTACCAGAGAACAGCGACTGAATCACAACAGGCGTCCGATTCGTGATGTGTCGACAGGTTCAGCATGGCGACACATATGTGGGTATCTGCTTTCACACAACACACCCCAGGGGGGGAAGGGGTATGGTAGCCAACTTTCGTGATCTGTGTGGGGATAAGAGAAGCGCTGGAATAACTGGATGGGACAACACACGGGTCGGCTATAGCCTTGTTATAAAGAAGTGAAATGAGAGCTGGGTGGAGATAAGACGGAAGGCCAAAAGTGAGAGGGTGAGGGGAGTGTGTGACAGACAAAGCATGAAATAAAGAGAGCGAGTTAGAGGAAGTGTGCTGGACTGTCTGGGAGAAAAGCTGTGGAGGCAGAGGATGACATCATGGCAGGATGAAGTCGTGCTTTGCTCCAGTGACTGTGATCAGGGTGGAAAGTCCTCGTGTTTGTTTGCTTAGTGCATGTCAACAGAAGTATCAGAGCCGACACTGCCGAGCGAGTCAAGAAAGGGAGCCGAGTGGGTTTCTGTGTTTAAGTAAAAGCTTTTATAGGTGTCAAGATCTTGGGTCGGTAGTGTCAGGGGAGCTCGTCTGCAGAGTGCTCGGGGAGTACAAGCATGAGAAACCTTTGTTCACTGTCTGGTTGCAACATACTAACATCCGTGAGGCATCATTAATGTGAGGCTCAGCCTGCTTTGCTCTGAGCTACGAGGGGCAAAGCAGGCTAAAGGGCATCGCGCTGTTGATGTAAGGCAGCGCAAACACACAAGCACTGACTCGAAGGTTCGCCTCTGTCTCCTGGCGTAGCTCTCATCAGTCTTGAGTCTGTGCAATGATTGTTCAGTGGACCATAGCTTGAAATGAAATGATACACCAACAACAGCTTGTTGACACCAACCAGGCGAGCTTTACCCAGTTTATTTTGATTTCCATCCCGCACCGCTGCGATCCAGGAGCCATAAAAAAGCTGCTCGGGCTCCATGCAAGCAGGGAAGCAGAGATGTGAGTACATACAGCAGACACAGCCGAGGAGAGGGAACGCCAGAAAGCCAACAGTGTTGGTTTGTTGTCTCCAACTCCCCTAGCACTTGGAGGTTCCCTCCAGCACGCTCTCGCACTGAAATATTAATCGTATTTGACAGTTGTGTTAGCTATGAAAACAAACATAAGACCAGAGCTTTTTTGGAAGGCACCGAGACATACGCTTGAGCGTGGATTGGCTCAGATAAGGAACAACTGTTGTGGACAAAAGAGGAGACAGCACAGTGCGGAAGCGGTCTCATTAGAAATGTGCTGTTGTTTCCAAGTGCAAAAATGATGACGAACCGTGCTGTATCTCAGCTGTCACATCTCCAGGCGTAGGTTTGTAGTGCACTAAGAGGAAGAGTCCTGGATAGATTACGATGTACAGTGAGATATCAGCTGGTCAGCAGCCCGTGAAGAAGTCAAGCCTCACGCATGGTCACTCTTCCATATGACTCTCCTCTACCTTTACACTTTAACAATGTCCCTACAACCCCCAGTGCACTTAACAAGGTGGCATAATGTTCTCGCGCGCACACACACACACACGCGCACACACATCCACACGCAGCTCTAGCATGGCGGAGGCAATTTGCAGCATTAAGCTGCCTGATAGCACATGTCCACTGAGAGTTAGGGAGTGATTTAACGGACATTGCTCACACCAATTAGAGTGAATCAGCCAGGCAACGCTACCGACGACAAGTGGATGCCAGCGCTGTCAACACCCAGCCACACACATATGCTCCCACATGCTGCGGAAAGGGGATTTTTCACTGTTTCTTTTGTGATTAAGAGCATGAAAATAGCCCATTTAGATAATCCCTCCCTGTCAGCACTGTCAGCCAGAAAGACACTGACACATCCCATGCACTCATTCCCTCATTACCATACGGCCGTCATTTTCGAGAGCGCTGACTACAAAGCCACCTGCTTCCTCTTTTCGCGAGCGCCTGGGCCGCTCCTCGTCTCTTCGCTGGCCAAGCCTGGAGTGACATGACACACCACTAAGGCCACACACAAAAAAAAAAAGGCAAAGCCGAGCCGCACAGGCTGACAGAGCCGCACGAGAAAGACAGTGCACAAAAGATTTCTATTTGGGTGCCCGTTGGAAGAGTCAGGCCCTGGAGAGCACCTGATTCATTTCTTCTTGAGGGCTATTAATCTTTTCAAGCACCAGAATCACTTTGCCTCTCAGGAACGAGAGATGAGATTGAGTTTTCTATTACAATCAACCAGAGGCAGCGTGGCGCAGTGAGACGGGGGGCAATGACGACACTGTCCTTGCAGCTGCTTTTCTCATTTAAAACAAAAACAAGGGAGGGAATACATTATCACCTCAGTGAGATAATTTTGAAATTTCTATTCACGGTGGGGCAAGCAAGGTCACAGTATATGCACTGCAGTCCAGAGAGCTCCTTTTGTTTCTTTTATGAGAATGAAGCAAATGGTTCGTCTTCACAGACATCCAGTCGAAGTCCACGCGTCGGTTCATGTGGTCAAATGCAGGCAGTGGCATGGACAGCCATAAGCTTCTCATACTTTCTCTCAACTGTGTGCTCCATGGGGAGAATATTTGCTTCTGAACATTGGGTGTGAAACTCTTCCTCAGAAACTTTCCTCAATTGATTTTACAATCTGCACTGCAGTGAAACTCTCTGTCCTTAGCTCGCTGAACTGGATAAGGAAAAAACTCCAGCAAGATGCTTGACTGCCAAAAGGACCCTTTAGTGGGGGAAAGAAATCTTCAGTAAGAGTAATAAGTAATGAATAATTATACAACAAAAAGTGAAAACCACATCAGCTGAAACACACACATAAATGCTGCATGTGCAAATGATTGATATGCTCAAGAAAAAACAATGTTTGAAACTTTCTTTTATGTATAAAAACAAATACAAATCCCATAATTCATTCAGAGAGCAGGACCAGAGTAACTAAAAGCTCCCTATGAAGACCTGCACCTTATGTCAACTACCAGCATGGAGCAGCTTTTCAATCTGCCTTGTGACATGACTTTTCTGCTTTTGGACAAGAGATAGAAACCTGTTATCTGTAGCTCCGGCACTGAGATGATTTGCAAAGTTGAGATATGCATCAAGAATAACTCCAAGGATAGGGATATAAAGACATGAAGGTCAGCAGCAGATTCAGAAGAAAGCAAAAGTTTTGAGGGTAAAAGAAACTATTTTTCTGCTGTATATATATATTTTTTTACTTATTTTTTTTCTCTGTACACTGACAATGAGGTAGAAAATGTATATCTTAAAAAAACAACTACAAGAAAACAAACCTGAAGGACCTTGAGTAAATAAAGGGGAGGTTGGTGCTGGACTGTTTCTTGGCTGACTGCAGTGAGTTCGACTCTGTTAGTCAACTTAGAAAGTGCCAATGGGTGGAATTTTATTTAAGCTGGTAAAGAGTCAGGCTATTTGTTTAACTTACTTTCAGTCTCTATGCTAATCAGAGGTAACTAACTGCTCTTGGCAAGAAAGTCAAGCATATGTAGTAAATAAATTATAATTAGTTGTGCCTGTGTCCAAGGACACTTTGACATGTGGTCAGGAGGACTCCTAGCATTCATGGACAGAACTTGCCCTACCAACAGTACCATCTTTCCAGTTTTACCTTTTCCTTCTTCAGGTTTGCATCAAGTATGCAGGTACTGTACAAGTGTTGTAGACATTGCAGCCACTATTCTAGCATGCTTTGATAAAACACAAATCTATCATGAGCCTTGATAGGGCTTACCTTCACTGCCAGACAGGTGCTGTTGCTAATGGGATAATTACTAAGGTAGCCCATATGAATCCTGAACACATTACTCCAGTTTTTAGACCCTTGAGGGTCAAAGGGTCAAAATAAAGAGTAGATATCACATTAATCAATGCCTTGTATAGTTTATCGGCTACGTTCAATAAAACATCGCCTATTCCCTTTAAGAAATGTCACATTGTGAGCAGTATTAATTGCAGGGGAACCAAATGAAGTGCCGAGCCTTGCCAGGGACCTGAGATGGCTGCACTAATGGAGGAATACTGAGGCCACTTTAAGATGAAAAATGGCAACTGAGCCCAGTGTCACTTAATCAATCTGAAACCCCAGTCGGGAGAAGGAACCACCGCCTGTGGGCGACGCAAAGTCCCCAGACTCGCATCCCTGCGATGAAGGGGGTTTTAAATGGGCTGACTCTCACAGCGTAACTCATCTCAGTAACAGCGATGATGGTGCTCGCTCCCTAGGGTGTGTTGCAGGGAGGTTGTCTCTTATTGGGAGGTGCTTTACACCCCCATCCATCTCTGTAACACACAATAAGACAGACACTGCCTACCTAGGGAGCCAGCGTCACCGGTGGCTACAGAGATGCCTTCAGTCATGCTGGATGAAATTGTCCTTGAAAAATCCTGGGGCAATGGTGCGGTTCTGCTTGCAGTCACTTCCTCACCCAGCTCTGATGCCACTGTGTGTGGACATGGACGCAGCTGTGCTGGCCAGAGCTTGTCAGTTTGTCTCTGCTGGGCCTGCTCCTTTATCTCACGGCTGCCTCAGGCCCCAGGGTGCTATTAACTCTCAAACGGCTCCCCGTGCCACAGCCTCGTTCACAGCCCTCATCTATCTGCCAGACATGTGCTTCCTTGTTTGTTTTCTCCCGCCTGCTAGACGCGGCTGATGATATTGAGCTGTGGCGACGGCGCTCCTCCATTCACGCCGGATGAATCAATCACTCCTGCGTGCTCCCTGGTCCTGTTTAGTGCCGACAGAGTCTTTTCAACTTCAATCAATGGCTGGGCTTTAGAAAAGGGTTCATGCTTTTTCTACTGTTTATTAGGTAAAAAATAGCTCCCTCAAAGTAGCTCTGTCAGGCACTGAGTGATACACAGCCACAATGACAGATGTTTGTCAGCCTGCTGGAATGGCATTTCTGTTTCACTGATTTGAGCCCAACACAATGTGCACAATGTGCTGATGAGAATAGGGAGAATAGTAGACAAGTTCTACATTTGAGCAGTCAGTGTACTGAACTGAGTTAACAGACGCTGTTGAAACGCCTTGAATAATTAAGAAGGAACAAGAATAATTGATATCAAATCAAACACCATTTGCTCAGAGTAAAAATTTATTTGTATAGCATGGAGGAAGCTCGCATACAGTGCAGCAGTAAGAAAGAAGTGAGACAAGAATAAGAAGGGAAAGGCTAGAATACCTCTTCTTCAGTCCTCTTGCTTCATCTTCAACCTTCTACTGAAAACTAAAAGCATACACTTGTTCTTCAAACAACCACACTTATAAGATGTGAGCATGTTTATAATTTTGGAAATTGAAAATATAATTTATTTTGGAAAATTACTTTAATCAGACAAAGGTTAAATCTCTAAAATCTTTGTTTCAAAGCAATAAGAAAAAAAATCCCAAAATAAAAATCATACAAAAAAACAAAACACATTTTTTCACTTACATGACATTTGTAATTGGAAACTTCTATGAAGAAGTCACTCTCATTATCATCATCTCTTCGTCATCGTCCTGTGTTTGGACGATAAGCAGAGGATTTCGGCGAGAACTCAGCTCTAGTATAGTCCCACTGCTGCACCTCCCAGATGTTTCGTCAGTCTCTGTTGCAGCGTTACTCAGCTGTGAACAGTTTCTCTCTGCTTTGTAGCAGGAATCTTGACAGATACTGAGCTCCCCCAGCTCCTGGATCAGCTGTCTGGAGCCTTCCGAGGCTGAGGGGAGGGCGTCAGCTTTCCTCTGGGCTAAGAAGAGTGTGCATGTGGGCTCCTGGGGGATGGGAGAGGCAGCGGAGGTGGGTTGGGGCTGGAGAGGGCTGTCCTTAGTCATCTCTCCTCCTTCTCCTCCCCCTCCTTCCTTGCTGGATTCGGTGCAGCCTTGCCCTTCAGCCTCAGATTCCACGCTTTCATCGGACGACTCGCTGCTGCTGCTTCTGTCACTGGAAGTGCTGCTGTCACCGGAGGATATAAGAGCGCTCTTAGGTGCTCCTTGCTCTTCTTCTTCTTCGTCTGCCACCATTGTTGCTGCCTCCTCCAGCTCCTCAAGCTCAAGCTGCAAGTCTTTTTTCCGCAGGTAGGCTTTTTTTAACGTTGCAGCCAAGCCTGTCACCTTCTTGGACCTGTGAGGACGAAGAGTTGAAAAAGTTATGTTTTCGTCATAAAACTGGTAAAGACAGAAAGAAACAAGATATGCTTCAACAACTTCATCAATGGTACCCGAGATGGAGAGAGTGAGGCACCACGATGTCTGATCGACTGCCTCCGCGTACTAAAGACATAGCCACAGGATAACCATCTACAAATCTAATACCCATTAACCAAATCCCATTCTCATCTGAATGCTAAGCAGACCGTGATTTGCAGCAGTGTGGGGGGCTCAATGAAATATGGAAATATGGATGTTTAATAATGTGGGGAGATGAGCAGCGCTGATACACTGGGCTTGGGCTCTTCTTCTCCCCCTGTCGCTGCTCTCCCTGCAAGAGGTGATAAGAGACTGAGAGCGATTACAGCGACAGGCAGACCCCTCCTTCTCCTCCACCTCCATCTGCGCACACACACATACACACACACACACACGGCTAAGCCAATGGTTAGAGGCTGCACACAGCAATGCATGAGGAGAGTTTGCAGGGACTGGTACTACCCAGATAAAGTATGTGGACGTTGAATGAACTATTTCACACCATATAAGTTTTGATTTTAATATTAAGATTTGTGCTATTTTTGAATTATTTCAATAGTCAACATGCCCTGAAAATATTTTAATGCATGTCAGAGAGAGACAAAGATTCTTATAGCCTGATTTAAATTTTATCTAACAGTGAGGCTGGAATAGGAACAAATAGGAAGGATGAAAGCAAACTGTGAAAACACATCCTGCGGAACAGAAGCACGGCAAACCCAGAGAACCCGCCAGACTGCAGACAACTTCACATTGTTAAATAGTGAAAGGCTGAGAACGGTTCCAAATTGCAGTCCTTCACTAAAAGATTAAGATTCAAAGAATGACTTCGTAAAGAAGTACATTAAACAATGTTCCATCCTGTAGCCTCACTTTTATAGTTGTGCAACAGAAGAAGACACAAGAGACTCCTAACAGAGAGAGGTGGTGTTTTGTTGCTGATGAATGTCCTCCTACAAGGCCCCATTTGTGTAAAGCCATCAGATTGTTGGGAGGCCCCCGCCTGCACATTATTCACGCTGGGGATGCCTCCCATGCTGCCAAAAACTTAAGTGCTTGCTATTTGTCCCCAAGTCCAGATAGGGCATGTGTGTTGCCCCCATTGCCATGGTGATTACGAGCTGACCTCTGCGGGTCACTGCGATTCAGACTAGGTCCATTCAGGGTGGGATAAAGTGTGTGTGCTATGCTGGTTTGTGTGTGGAGGGTGTGTGTGTGTGTGTGTGTGTGTGTGTGTATCTGGAGGGGCTACTCTTCCGCTGCCATTCACATTTTCACACTCGGCTCCTGTTGCCCTCTCTGGCCCAATTAACCCACTGCTGAGCAAGAGGATGGCTCCTCATTACTGTGCAGCCCTAATGAGCTCCCCATTCTGGGGACTAAAGTGTTTATAGAAGTGGTATGTAGGGACTGTGTATTCATTTTAGACCTCAGGAGGAACTGTGTAAACAGATCCTAGAGTTGTGCTGCATCATATGGACGCACACTTCTTCCATTAAGAAGAAGAAAAATAATCCTTTTTCACACGCATCTTAATCCAAAATGTTTTGACACTAATCAGTCCCAATGGCGCAGAATTTCTAAACCCCAGTGAAAGTCCATCTTCCTGCACAAGACACTTGGGCAACTTGCCAGCTCAAAATCTGGAAAGACTTCCTGACAAGTCTTTACCCATGGTTTTGTATATTCTATAAAACATTACACACAAAACAATCCAAAGGTAAAAGTTCTATGCAGTATGAAGAGGAAAGAGTCAATTAAATAGCTTCTTGTTTGAAGGACATTATGTACTGTATGTTCTGTGATGTCAGTAAATCCCTTCTAAAGCCTAAAATGTGATTACTCTAGTGGACCTTGAGCAACATTTATTGTTGTGCCGTTCAAGTCCCGTCCTTGTCTGCTCCCCTATTCTACAACATCGGGATGGCTGCTGTAGAAGAAGAAAGCAGGCAAATTCGAACAATAGGTGGTTCACTGATGTTTTCTGTCTTTACATTAGTAAAGTTTGAAAATTCCAGAGGCCTGTGCCAGGCCTCATTCACTGATGTTACTACAGAGGTTTGTGGCAGTGCTCAGGGTTTTTGTGCTACTTTCTGAAGGAAGCATGAAGTGACTCCAGAACGTATAGGTAGCGTAGTCTAAGTGTGATATATTTTGTTCCTCTGTGCCACCGAGCTCCTATTAAATACATCAGTAATTCAGACCACTGGAACTGGGCGACTTTTATTGATTGAGGTTACTTTGTATCATGTATCACTAAGCCAGAGGAAAAGCGAATCATTAGGGATCATCCCCTGTGCGCAGAACATACCGGCACTGAATTTCATGGCAATACATCCAACTGTTGCCGTGATACTCCAGTCTTAATCACAGTGGTGGACTAACCAACCAATCCCGCCATCCCTAGACCATTAAGATAAGAGCGAATGATGTCTGTGTGTGGGACGCTGATTTTCCCATTTAAACAGTAGCACATGCAACACAATAGCAGGTTTTCTCATGAACTGAGCATTACAAATGACAGATGACATTGGAGACATGCCCATATACAATCACATCAACACACAAACTGTCTGAAGAAGTGACTTTTGTGTGAACACTGACAACTGCGGCATTTTTTAGATAACTCTGTCCAGCAATTTGGTGGACTCCATGTGTTCAGATAGCTACAGTTAAGATCCCCAAGACATATGCAAGTGTAATAATGAAAAATATCTTTTCCAAACAATGACTACAGAATATGAAGACATCAAAGTAACCTGGACTGATGATGATGAGTGTGTGCAGACTGTATAGGTCCCAGGCTCTATAAAATTCACATGAGAGCTTCCTGTAGCGAAAGCCTTCTGTAGCACAGCCATTTCAAAGACTGCTCTGTATTCTCTTTCCCCCGTGGGAAGTCATTATTGAGTTAGATTGGAGAGGCGCACTTGTTTTCTCTTCCCTCCCTTGCTCTGTGGTGGGAGAAGCTCGGCCTGCGGTGAATACAAAGGCGCTGTCCAGGAGGGGGAGGGATAATGTTGTACACAATCCAGTCATTACTACGCCGCTGTTGTGGCTTGCCTTCATTAAACTGAGGAGGGGCGGCTTTTCAAGGTTGGAAAACTTCTGGCAAGACAAAGATGCCTCCATCTGCCAAAGTCCTTAGAAGAGAATGGGAAGAGAGAGAGTGCATGTGTGTACTGTATGTTTGGTGTCCCTGTCTGTGAAAAAGCGGAGCTAAATTACAATCTGACATTTCTTTCATCAGGCTCGTGTTCACTGAAAGAGCAACTCATTCAGCATGTCTGTGCTCTTGAAAACAACTCAGATAAAGTTTGTCTTCAGATGTATAAATCTGTGTAATGTGAGCACCAGATTTCCTCGGAGTAACTCGCAAAATGCATCACTCACTTGCCGAGGGGGATAAAAGCTGACACTGGGAGATGTGATCTGTTAGTGTGACTGAAAGTTGGAATGGTCCAAGGCACTGGATGCCACTCGAACTCCAGAAATGAGAAACACAGATGTATTTATTCAACAAGCCAATGTTCTAGTTCGGATTTATAGTAATAGTAGAAAAGAGTTACTGCACTGTAGCAACACTGATGTATGGTTCATACAGATTTTGCCATTAATATCTGTGGACTGTCAGGTGTGACAGTGAAGGTAATGTAATAAAAATTATGTAGAAATTCCCCAGCGCTTATTTGGAACAGAAATGTAGCCAACCATTCAAATTACTAGCCAATGCATCTGCTGTAAATGTCCATTTGCAGATTTATTAGCAAAACTTTACAGAACAAGAAACAGTTCCTTCTCCACGCTAGAGACATTGCTCTAGGAACTGTTAGTGTTGGTTGGTGCATGACATTTGAAAAGGCTGAAATCTCTCAACAACCAGTGGAGTGGATTGATTAGAAAAGTTTGTACTGAACCATAGCAACTTTTGGCCACCTGATTTTCATGCAAGTATTTACTCATTCAAACATCTCAACACCTGCAGAATTAACCTGCACATAATTCGGTGCAGCTATTCAGCGTTTAGTGACATTGAAGTCTAATAACTTTGATGACCCTTGATCCTTCCTCTTGTGCAACTATTAGATTGACATTTTTGACACCACACATAGTTCCTCACATAAACAAAGTAAGAAGAAGTACGCTAATATATAAGGAGGCAATATAGCCTTAAAACTATACAACAATATTTCAAGAAATGTTGTGGTAATTATACTATTAAGCTATAAAAAACAATACTAAACAACATTTTATCTGTGTGCACTGCAATCACAGATAAAAGACCATTTTCCATCCTTCTTTTCCAGTGAGCTACTTTCCTTAGAGTTTACATGAACCTATGTAACTAGGTCATAGGAAATCCATGTATACTTGCAATCTAATTTTCTCTTTACTTATTTCCCCTCCATCTGTGACTAATTTTAGAAGCATGTTTTTTTTAACTGTAGGACCCATACTGACAGAAAATGCTGTAGAGTGACAGCGCAGGTGGAGAGATCTGTCTAAAAGAAATCTGTGGTAAAAAAGCAAATCATATAGATTTCTACAAGGCAAGGTGTTAGTTTCCTTTTCAGTTGAACTTTAGGTAGACTTCTGACAATATACCTAAGGAAAGCTATGTCATCATAATGCTACACATAATGATACACCACTCAACTATACCAAGAACCTTGACCTTTTCTCATCTTAAACAAAATGGAGTAAAAGCTGGTCATTGCACGTCAGTCTTTAACAAGTTACTTGGACTAGGAACACTGACATAACAAATCAACAACATGTTTATGTGCCTGCTCAATGAGAGCATAGTATGTAAATAATGTTTTCAACACAAACCCAGAGCTACAGATTCAGGCCAGATAATGCCTACTACTTCCATATCTGTCAATGCACATTGTATTTACAAGGGTGACCAAGATTTAACAGTTCACTCGTTGCTTTACTTCTAAATTAGTGGTTTAGATTATTTGGCTTAACTGGTGGTTTGTGTTGCTGCTCAAGTTGGAATCTGTTGAAGTCATGTTTCCAGACCTCAGTTCTTACCTCAGTGAATAAAATATTATAAGAGAAAAAAAGAAAACAATTCTACCAAAAGAATACCAAGGTCATTAAAACCTCATTTTCCCTTATAGGGAAAGTCTGGTGGAATAACAAGGAGAAGGGGAACTAATTCTTCAAAAACACGCCTCAGATGATTCTGTTGTATTTCCCATTTCATCATTTGAGTTTAAAAGGTAAAATTTTAATCAAAAGGCTGCATCTTCACGATTGCAAGCTTTGGTTTGCTCTGTGATCACAAGAGGCAAAGCCCCGAGGCTTGAATTTGAAAGTTTTTATTTTTACATTGTTGTAAGAAAGGCCTTAATATTTAGTTACTACAGTACTGTAGGGACTGTAGATATTTCATATTCTTTACTATTGTACTTACTGTCTCCTCTCTCACCCTTTGGAGGGTTTCACCTCTTTCCCCCGGATTCCAGGCCACATATCAAAGTGTGGACAAGACACTGAACCCCAGACCATGGTGCCTTATGGGGCTGCCTTTCCATGACAATTTCTCCAAGGGGATTAGTAAAGTATGAGTTATTATTATTTGTATTTGTGTAATCTCTTAGACATTTCAATCCTGAAATTGTATCAGTTATTCAGTCTGCCTGCTTTATATGCAATTGTCAATATCCACTGTTTATAAAATGTTTTAAAATGTCTGTATTAGAATGTTATGACTTGTGTTTTAAATGTTTGATAGGGCTTTCTCTAAATGCACGGGCCTGTATCCCTACACTGTAATCACCTGTAACAACTGGAGTGGGCATTTAAAATGTAGATAAAGGAAATTGTGCAAACACAGTGTGTAAGGCTGTGTTTAAGATGAGCCTGTGCTCAAGACAAAAAAAAAAACTGAAGTGGCCTCATGCTGAGAGGAAATCTGTACTACTTATCTGTGTTAGCTGGAAGACATTTGTCTCTTTGTTCTCCCCAGCGGGGCCTCTAGGATATCCTTCGGTGCCAAGGCTAACATCAGATAGAGCCACTCCATTATCTGTTTCAAAGCCCTCTGGACAAGCGTTGTGTGACACTGCCTGGGTACTGGGGAAGTCCTTTCCAGCAAATAGTGTGTTGTCTGTGGGTTTTTGTTTTACTTTAATTCTCAGGGAACAGCCCCTAAACACTAGCAAAATGAAAACACCTATAACGCTCAGTAGCCAAGGGGGATATCTGGGTAACATATCATCTGTGCTACAGTCATACAGAGAGGTGCACTGAGGTGACTTTATCGGCCATGCTTGGCAGGGGCAGTGAGTGTTAACACCATGAACACGTGCACTATCATGACCGCCAGCCTTGGCTGACCCCCAAGCTTGACCTTGTTGCCTTGAGACACTCCCAGTTGTTGGAACTCTGTGTGTTTTTCCCTGAGGTGTAGCTGCTGTCAGAGCTGCCGACAACTCTTCCAAATGGCCATTGTCACGCAAACAATGCAGAGGATGAATGAGACAATAAAGGAAGAGAGAGCATGTACAGTGCTGTAGAAGCTCTGAGAGCTGCTTCACACTCTAAAAATAAAGCAAAAGAAACTGTCTACAGCTTCATTTTTGGCAGCTTCTTTTGTTGTTTTCATGCTGTGCTGCACATATTATTATTATTTTTCCGTTATTCTCCTTCTCTTCAGTGAAAACAACACCCGTCGTTTTTGGGAACTGCTCACTTCACACCTACCATTCACAATTATTTGAGTCTGTCCATTCAGCTGTTACATTGCGAGGCTCAGTCTATCTCCAACCCATTTCTTGTCAAATGTTCCAGTCTCTGGAGGAGCGTGTGATTGTCCAATTCACACATGTTATAGACAAGTCACAAATTTGCTGCACATGAGACAAAAGAGCCAGATTTCTTTTCTCCACTAATGACTTCATCTGGAAACATGAATCTCACCTCACTTCCCTCCCCTCTGACTAACCCTGAAGCACATCACTTTCTGGTAGAATCTAATTGACCCAATTAATAAGGGTGGGTGGGTGCTTTTTAGAGAACCAGTGTTGAAGAAGGAAGCTGTAGCCTTTCTGATTTAACCAAGGTACAAGACCAGGCTTTTGTCAAGTTTTGCCTGCGCTGGCTGCCATGAATCTACCTTGGCCTCTTTCCAAGCTTTTTGATGAAGGGTGGAGAGACAAAGAGAGAAATTTGAGGCAACACATTTTTTTCTTTGCAGTCCAACAGCTCTGTGGGGTGCTGTGGCATCTGAAGACCTTGAAAAGCTTACAGTGATGGTAATGGACTGGAGAGGCTGCTGCTCCATTTGAAATAATGCTCTCCGCTAACAATTCAGAGATAATTAGGATGGGATGAGTGCAAGGGCTGAGTTAAAACAGTTCCCACAAAGAAAGTGTCTTTTTGGAATTCTGGAACGATGACCATTGTAGTAAAAAAAATAGAAAAAACAAAGGCTTCACATCACAGAGACAATGTTAAGATCAACTTGCTTTGAGGTTGCACTCTAAATTTCATAGTGTGGGGGTTCTGCCCTGCCTCTATGTGCAAGAGTAAAGGGGAGAGCCTGCCCTGTAGCTTAAATCATGCTGAAGTTTTTACGAGGTTGTAAATTTAAGGCTGATGTCTCAGCAGTCAGAGGAACTTTAAGAGTAGAAATGCATGTGGGACAGCAAGCAGATTAAATAAATCAACCCCCCAGCAGGCAAATATCCATTAATCGTTGTGTCCATCATGCGCAGCTGATGGTGTCTGCCTCGGCAGCAGGGAGTGACAAGATACAGGGATTGCACCGAGGGTATAGATTACATCTCATCTTACCGCCCAGTTCCCAGAGACAACTCACTTAGCGGAGGATGACAAATCCTGCACGGGGGAATATCTCACACTGAAACAATGCCTACACGATCTGTCATCAAACCTGTCAGACAACACAAAAGGCTGCCACAATAAACCGCATGTGTGATTGCGGAGGCTCGTCCATGTAAAACACAATCGTTCCCAACCTCTCCTGTGCACCTTTGCATTTTCACTGCAGGATCCTTTGAATATTACAACAAGAGAACAGTTTCAGAAACCACAAGTTGAGATTGCATCAAGTTTTTATGGCTGCCAGAATACCTATCCTGAAACAACAAAACACAATACACACTTGGATGCTCTCACAAGACTTAAAAGGTGATAGAAGTGGTTTTATGATAACGTTCTTTTGACAAGATGACAACTTATACTTTATGTAAGGATTTAAAAAAAACGTAACTTTCTTTTTCAATAGGAAAAAACCAAAACAGAAAAGGGGAACTCTAACAATTCAATCGCAAGTCAGTGCTATGAGAGCACGGACCAATCAATTTAATGATCGGTGCAGGCGGAGTAGGAATCTTGTCAGGTCAAGCTGACATTTAGTCCCAATGTACATGGAGGAAAAGAGAGGAAGAGCAGGGAGGATAAGCAGCGCGCGGGGGGCCCCCTCAGCCAAGAAGAAACTAATTGAGTTTTTCAGTGAGTTGACAGAGATTCAGCAGCTTCATGTGCTTACAGTGTGAGATAGAGACGGTGTCTTCATCGGAAAAGTCATCCTACAAACTAACTGGGCATTCAAAGCATTTTTTAGAGCACAACTCAAGACTCCTGCTAGAAAAATGTAGAAATAAGAATGCAAGGAAGGGGGAGGGCAAGAAAAAAAAAAGCACTAAATCCCTGCAGACCTTTTATCGTGTCTGCATCTGGGCGCCGAGCCTACAACATCAGGCACACATTTTTCAACTGGGCTTTTTCCAGACAAGCACACCACTTGGCTGAACCCTGGCCAAGAGTAAAACAGAGCTCATTACTGAATAATGCGCTCGCAGGCTCACATTTGAAATGTGCAAGTAATTGTAAAATATGAACTAGGAGGAGGAGAGACCCATCAAAACCTGTATCATTTGGGGAAAAAGTGCAGAGTTCGCATTTTTGGCTCGAAATGTTAGAGGAGGTTACACCCGCAGTGGATATGAGAAGCCCCAGCACACGTGAGCTTTTCAAAGTTTGATACAGTGTGAATCTGCTGAGTGCAGCTGGCTCTTGGAAGACTCACTAATGGTACTTCTGACACATGATAATGGAGACAAGGGAGATCGCATCTATCACTAGTTTGGTCAAAGACCTGCTGTGACAAATGACTCATCTAATCCTCTCCTCTAAAGCACTGGTGCATCAACGGGGCTGAGTGGCACTTCCCTTGGCTCTGAAGGTAATTCTCTCTAGATGAAGGTTTTTGAGGTTCACATGCATGGATTTGTGCGTGTGTCGGTGAACTTACTTGACCCTCTGGATCCAGATGCAGTAGTCTGTGATGTACAGATCGTTTAGTATGTAGGCCGGGTCGTTCTCTCTGAAGACTTTGTGAATATCCAGCAGGCATTTGAGGACGCAGGCTTTCCCTGTGCACAGGAACACACCATGGCAGGCAAATGGAAAAAGAGTGTTATTCGTGCTCAGTATTAAGAATGACAATGCACTCCAGCTGCTGGCAGACACAGCATGCATCTAAAGGCTCGCCGTCATTGTTCCATACATAAAAGCCAAGGTACAGGATTAGAAGAAAATCCCAGCAAGCTGCAGAGTAATTTGAGTTTAAGAAGAGTTCCTGGATAGGAAGTGGTTCATCTAAGACAAAAGAGCCAGAAGAAGACAACTCTATTTTTGGTCTTCACTCTGTCCATTTAAAGAATATTCTGCTCAGGTTTTCTGTCAAAAATGTGGTTATATTGATTTTTCAAAACTAGCACTCAATAGTTTTGAAGATTTTCCTATTCTAGTCTGTCCAATCAGCTACTGTGCAACATCATATTAGGCCTAAACTGATTCAAAGTAACACAATTTACAGCCACTGCACAATTCAGAGGTAGAATAATCTGTAATGTTTTTCCAACTGTGCATTGGACCAAGGCAAATACAGGTGACTTATCTTCAATTCAATTCAGTTATATAGCGCCAAATCTCATGGTACTTTACAATGTCATGACCTTACAAAATATAACAATACAACTATCTTTATTTTTGCCCAGCACTGAAAAAAACATAATGTAAAGAATACTGTCTGGTCATTCTTTTTACGTTTTTCTTAAAACATTTTGTGATTCTCATATTGTTTTCTGTCTAGTTCTGTTAGATGTGTTTAGATGTTTTATTTTTTTTCCTGTGTTATTCCTGTTATAATCTGTGTATATATTTATGTTTCTCTGCAATTTCCCTTCTAGGAATAAAGTGTCTATCTGTCTACCTGTCTATCTATCAAATTACTATTACAGGTGTTGGAGCCTACTGTTTGAATCAACCTTCAGCCAGACAAATGTGATTGTAATGCACTAATTCTTAAATCTGATTTGCAAAAACTAAGACACAAAAAGGCTAAAGCTGCCCAAAAAACACCAGTAATTACATTACAGAAAACAAAATCAGTTATGAAATAACTTTGCTGTCTGCTCTTATTCCAAAGAACATGTTTGGACATCACAAGAACATTTTTATATTTTGATGATTTAAGCACCAAAACATAAAATTCCTATGACCTACAAGGAATAGGAGTGGAGGCCACACAAATGAAGATAAATCCCCTAAAACCTCAGCACATAAAACCACAACTATCTGCATAGTTAGATACCACACACACCATTCAAGTAAGGGAATCTGAGCTATTTGGGGACTTGGATAAACTGATGCAAACAATTATCAATTAAATGTTCATTTAAAAAAACCATTGCATATACACACAAAACAAACAACAACTGAAAGAGGCTGCAGTGAAAGTCTGGAAAAACATCACAAAAGAACAATGCAAAAGTTTGGGGATGTTAATGAGTCACAGGCTTGATGTAGTTATTGCAACTAAATATTAGGTCTTATTCACTTTAATCTATTTTAAGTTTCCATTTTCCAATAGTTTTGGTCACATGAAAAAAGGTCGTATCCAGACGTAAACATCTAGACATAAAAGCAATGTAATGAAATGTTAATCTTCTCTCACTTTTCCAATACTTTTGGAGGGGAGTGTACAACTTTATTGTTGCTTTACATGTTTTATTAAGTTTGTATAAAGATTACCAAAGTCAACAATGTTATGTTGATACTATAATAAATTATAGTTTTCTTCTGGGTGTTCATGTTTTTTTTAAGGTTTAACAGTAATAGCAAGCCACATTCTATCCTTTTAGATCCAGATGCGTCTATGTGCACAACATTATATCATGCAACAAGGTACTGCACTGGCCAATCATGTGCATGCAAACTCACATTCCTGGTGGATTACTTTGTAATGTGAACGCTATCTTTCTGCTGTCTGAGATCATTGCAACGAGATAACTTTGTTGTAAGTCCTGTCTGGGACTACTACCAACCACTGTGCTGTGTTTAGATGTCTAATAAGCTTTGTAAACACAACCCGTATCCTTTCAGCAGGACCATATTTCAGCACATGCTCACCAACACAGCTTGATGCGTTGTTTAAACATTATGCAGTATGCATGCAGTAAGTATACACAGTATGCGTATACAAATATATCAGACATTTGTCTGGTTCATGTTTTAATCATTGCTTTCTATTATTCAGTTCATCTGATGACTTAAATACATTTTTAAATACATTTTACTACTGAAAAAATGAAAAGAATAGGAGGAAAAATTTTTATGTACTGATTGGTGGGAGCTTGTTGCTACAATGTGTATGACATGATTGTTGATGCCTGCACTTTGACAATGTATTTAAGCCAGCATGTTGCAGCACAGAATCTCAATTTGCTATTCTGACAAATCACTTGTTTCAAAAGTATACAACAAGCCCAACTGCCACAGCACTCTCTCCAATCAGGCATATAAATAGCCTTATGATGTGGCCAACAGTCCACTGAGGGCAAGAGAAAATGCTCCTCTCCACCTCCGTAGAACTGGCTGGCATTGTCCAGAGACATTCCAGTCTAGTCAAAATAAACAGCACACTTGCAGTGAGGAAAACCTTAAACAAACATTTGGTTCTCATTTAAGCATGGGATCGCATGCAGGGAGCTCAGCCCCTCAATTTCAGGACTTGGATCATATGAGGTAAAAGCACACCATCGTCCAAGATCTGACTTCTTTTTCACAGTGAAGATTCATGAGTTGTGTGTAAAAAATTAGGGCAAAGGCTGCTCTCTGCATTTGAGATTTGCAATTCTTGGTGAGATCCCTGTGACAAGTGAGAAAGGCGTGTTAATTAAGCGAGAGCAGGTTATCTAACGAGTGGGGATGAATGTGCACTTCAAATGCACAACAGTAAGTCCTTTATAGCTGATGAATGAACAGACTTGCATAGATGTAGTGGTAGGTGTGAGTGAAACCAAAAACTAAAGCTGCCATTGTGTTCTGCACAAAAATATAGAGATGAAAAAAAAAAAACTGAGGCAGAAAAGTGAACAATTGATAATTGTCTCCACTCCATGTAGCACCTTTGCCTAGGGGCATATATACTATTGTGTTGCATAACGGCTTCTTTTAATAACACTTGTTAACAAGTTGTTGTTTGGCAAATAATGAGACAGATTGCTTTAATTTTGAAAGCTACTGGTTAGTCTTAGTCTTGCTTGATATAAAGAAATTTCAGCTGCCCATATTGTGGCATCCTTTGTCCTCTTTTTGGCCACATAATTTTCCAAGTGTTGTCCAACAGGTGACAAATCTGGACAGCAGGAAGGTCAGTTTCGCACAGAGCCATGCTGTTGTGATACGTGTAAAATGTGTTTTGGCATTGTCTTGCTGAATTAAGCAAGGCCTTCCCAGAAAATGATATCATGTATGTTGCTCCAAAACCTGTATATTGTACATCATTCAGCATTAATGTAAAGTTATGCATGCCGTGTGTGCATTAATGCATGGCCAAACCATAACAGATGTTGACTTTTGAACCATGTGATGATAATAAGCTGTATGGCCCTCTGTCCTCTTCAGCCTGGAGGCAACCATGATTTACAAAAAGAATTGTACATTTTGACTCATATGATCACAGGACAGTTCAATCCATCTTAAATGACCTTTCCCCTGAGAAGGTGACAGCGTTTCTGGATTTTCCGAGCTATAAGGCACTCCGGAGTATAAGTCCAGAAACTGTCATTGAATGATCTATTTTCGAACTTTTTTCACATATAAAGCACACCGGACTAAAAGGCGAAACAAAACAATCAGTCAAACTTTACTCAACGCATTCACAACAACTCCCAAACTTGTTCAGTTATAACTTTATAACTAGCTTTTAAGTGCACCCTATAGCTCGGATAATACAGTGTATATATATATACACACACACTATATATATGTATATATACACCTGAGAGACTGGCCATCCATGGCTATTCAATATCAGTTTTCAACCTTGTGGCTTAAGTACAGAGATTTCTGTGGATTCTCTGAATCTTTTATTGACATTATATACTATTGATGACTTTCCTTGTCCTTGCAATGTTAGACTGAGAAAAGTTATTCTTCAGTTGTTGAACTATTTGCCTATGCAGCCTTTCACGGAGTAGTAGACATTACCCTATCCATACATCTGGAAGACTCAGAGCTATTGTGATACTGACTCGATACAAATTATTTGTGAGTTGCAGACTTTGTAAACATGCACTTCAGTAGCAAGGTTACTGAGACAAACCAGGTTTCTCGGGTAATTGGGGAACAAGTTTTCAATGCCCTTAAGAAACCTCCCTACTGGAAATCTGTGCATACATACAGCATTGGATTTCTCCTCTTTCTTTGAATTATTCTAGAAGCATGGTTCACAAATTCTAACTGTATAAGGTAATTTTTCTGAATCTTTTTTTGTGATACCTGCGTTGGGATGAGACAGACATGGTGCTCCTTTCACAGCACAAATTGTCCAAATAAAAAAGAAATACATGATGAAGAGTGACTTATTTAGACATCCGAGGGAAACTTTGTGTTGGTTTTAGACATACTAGCTTTGAAAATAAGGCAGCATTACTCTGTGTAATGATCTCTTCTTTCATCCAGCCACAGCTCTCTGCTGATAGTAATCGAGTGCCTGCAGCCTTTGCCACACGTGTCCTTGTAAAAATCTTGTTACAAACCTGGTTACGTGTTTAGATGCCATAGTAATCCGAGTTCCCTGAAAGAAATCTACCTGAGGTTTCTCTAATCCCCTACCTCAATTACGGTAACCAGGTTTCCAGTTTACATGAAAAAGAAAGAAATCAGCTTACTCGAGAAACAGACGGTAACCTGGTTATCTGAGTGTGTATGTTGTAGAGTTACTGGCAATGGAAAAATATATTTTGTGGTTTCAGCTACTGATATGTTTCTTAGTACTATTTTCAATCAAATATAGAGTTTTGTTTCCAGGCTTTTTGGAAACAAGATTGACATCATCTAGATGCTTTAAGAACATAATCAAAAATAATATAGTTGTATGTAGATAAGGGAACAATGAACAAAGCAGAGTATAAGAGGACTAACAGAAACAATTTCATAATAAAACTTATCTTGGAATCTGCATCATACTATATTTAAACAAATTCACATCATGAAACATCTCATATGCCACTTATTAGCATATGATATATCATTTATAGGACTTTTAGGTCACACGAAAACCGATTTACAATTTACTTCTCCCTGGAAGCTGTAGTATAGCTTTATCGTTACTGAATCATGTATTTAAGGACATTTTGAGGTGTTTTTATTTTCTCATAAGCACAGCAATTAGTTTATGAAAATGTATATGTTTGGATGTTGGAAGTGTTATAGGTAACATGGCACTAAAACATTCATAGAATTATTTCTCACTTTTTAATCCAAGGAGGAATATACTGTATGTCCATTTAAAAATGTAAAAAACTGCATTGTGGTTCAGTTCTTCCGTGATTTTCCATGAACTAGGTCAGTGTGCTTTACTTGACCTAAAATTGGACTCCCACAGTTGAAATTACCAAACCTAAATGAATGACAGCAGAGGTGCAGAGTTGATACATCTGTAACAAAGGGTTCACATCTGTAATTTCTCAGCATATCTGGTCGGTCTGATCATGACAGCCGATTCTACCTGCAGGCCTCTCAGGCGCTTTGCTCCCCTGTATCCTTGGCCAGAAGCCCTTTAGTTACATCTACAGTGCCTATAAAAAATACTCACCCCCTTGAATGTTTCATCCTTTTATTGACATTATAAATCAATCATGGTGAATAAAAGTTGTCAACTTTGACAAAAGAATGTCATAAAAATACCTCATTAATGCCAAAGTGAAAACAGGTTTCTACAGAGTAATGTCAATTAAATAAAAATATGTAAGGTGAAATCAGTCTTTGCATTACTATTCACCCTTTTCAGGTCAGTATTTAGCAGATGCACCTTTGGCTGAAATCACAGCATGGAGTCTATGAGGATAGGTCTCAATTAGGCTTGCACATCTGGACACTGGAATTTTTTGCCATTCTTTATCAGGTTGCGTGGGGATCGGGTGTGAACATTATTTTTGTATCCATCCCCTGACTTGTGCTTTTTAATGACCTGTTCACTGAGTTGCTGGGAGTGGTCTTTTATCTCCATGGTGTAATGATAGCCAGGAATACTGATTAACCAGTGACTGGACTGGTGTCTTTATACTGCTATCACTTGAGACACATTCACTGCACTCACGTGATCCCCATTTCACTAATTGTGGGACTGCTAGCATCAAATATCTGGACCTCTGTTGGATTAGGGGACTCTTTTTAAAGGGGGTGTATATTAATGCAAAGACTGATTTCACCTTACATATTTTTATTTAATTGACATTACTTTGTAGAAACCAGTTTTCACTTTAACATAAATTAGGTATTTTTCTGACATTTCTTTTGTCAAAGTTGCCAACTTTTATTCACCATGATTGATTTATAATGTCAATAAAAGGATGAAACATCTAGGGAGGTGAATACTTTTTATAGGCACTGTACTTACTGTAGCAGGAAGGTAGAGAAGCTCCTTGAGAATACTTACCATGCTGCCAGAAGGTTACTTAAATATTTACCCCCGGATAACATATCCTCTAAGGGCCTTAACCTGTGTGCTGCCATTAATAGGTTTGTTTTACTAATACCTATGAATGTTTGCTTTCGCAGCCACTTAAATGAAGTGCCTCAAAAATGGAGCATGCATTTCCATTTGCCTTATCCTGACATATTAATTAGTGTGCAAAGTAATTCTGGGCGGAAATACACCCTCAGACACATGCCAGCCCAAATTACTGTAGTGTTACAGTTCATTAAGGAAAGGCTCCATTACTCATACTTCCCTAATGCTTGCAAATAATAACTGTTATGAGTCGGGAATGAACATTATGAAAAATAACAATGAAATAATTTGCTCTTTTTCCTTAATATGCTGACACGTATAAACAGAGCTTATTATTATCAGCTGGCTGACAAAAAAAGAGTCCGAGTGTGATCTTGTGTGAGCTGTGAGGAGACACTGGAATCATTTTCAGGCTTCAGGATGAAAATGAAACATGTAGTTATGGCAGAAATTGTGTTTCTGAAGTATGAGAATGAAGGTGAGTGAAAAAGAGTGACTCTTACTGCTGTTTCCTCGCTCTCCTGATCAACTCATCTTCCTACTTAATGAGGCGCGGAAATGTTAATCTGGAGCTTAAAAGGCTTTTAATTTGCTGTCATTTACTGGTGGTAAAATCATCACAAGCTGGATAATCTTAGCCCTCACACATCCTGAGTATGTTTACACTGCGGAGTTTCATCTGTCCGCAAGGACTTTTGATTTAAAGATTACTGTGAGCTTTGAGATATCAAAGTCAGCAGTCTATTCTCAACTAATTCCCATCTTGCTCCCCAAGGATGTAGGGAGCAAGATGGGAGCGAGATATTCCTCTCATTTAGCTGGAGGAATATTACTTTCTCACACACGTTGTAGCATGCTCATGATGCACGTGTCCAGCAGGTCGTTTCTTGTAAGCAATGTACCACGAAAGGCTGTTCACCAGCTACCATTGGCAATCAACTGGCATCCCACTGCTAACAGTCAGGCAGCGGACTCTCTCCGACTCCACACTCCACAACCTTATTTACATATAAAAACACCACTCAGAAGAAACCATGGGGTGGACAAAATCAATTAACACTAATTAGCTGCGATCATGTTCACAGCGGAGTGAAATGAATCCACACTAAGAGGATTTAGCTGAAGCTGATAGTTTTAAGTGCAAAACCACAAAACCCACAAAGACTGCAGGCTCGTGAACATGTAGCACACGCTGAGAGGTCACTACCAGTCTGTAGAGGAGAAAGGTCACTCTGTGTCTATGACCCTGTGTGTGTATGTGTGTGTGTGGGCTGCTCATACAATGCCATTTTTTGGGAAGGGAAAGGACTCACCTGACTGTAAAATATTTGTTGTGTCATGAACAGCCGCAGAAACCATGGCAAAGTGTCTGTAGAGTGGGTAGCATAATACCCTCCGTCCAAAAGACACCAGGACATCTTGCAAGGAGCTGTATGTCTGCAAAACAGAGAACCCAGCACTGAGAATGCTATTCGACACAAAAACAGGCTGTGTTCTTATTCAAGGACACACAAGACCTGAAAAGAAAGACACAACTGTTATTTAACAGTTTGGTTCAGGCAAAGACTTTAGCTTGTGAGTTTTCCATCCCGTCTTTTTCTTAGGTTGAATCTGGCTTCCATTTGTGTGCACTGCAGCTGCCAATGCTCTAATTACTCCTAACAACTCCTCATTTATAGAGCTGGCAAAATAGGGGCTCACAACTCTTAAACACCTCTGCAGCCCTGTCCTGTTAATTGCTGCTTCTCTTTAATCACTGCCTTTACTCTCAGATTTTCTCTGCACTAATGGACACACGGCCCGAAGACAGAAACAGAGATTTTTTTTTATCCCGTGTTTCTTTTTTCCCCTTCTTTCCTTTGTGGCTTGTTAAGGATGTGTTGCGAGCTTGCGAGTGCGTGTCATCAGGGATCATGCTCTCCCTTGGGCTTGTTTAGTAGGAGTGTAAATAAGGTCTGCTGCTGCGGAGGGGGGCATGTGGAGGGAGACTCACAGTCACACCAGTGCAGTCGACTGATGACAAGTAAACATGCAGCAGATGGAGGGAGGCGGGGGATGGGGGGTAAAGGGAAAGGAGAATGTTAGGCATAGGCGAGTCGAGAGAGACAGGCAGCGAGAGCATGAAAAAAGAGATTGCGCAGAGGAGGGAGAATGGAGTGAGGAAGCAGAGCTGATATCCGTGGTGACACACAGACAGACAGGCAGTCAAAGACAGGGAGGAATTCACTGAAAAGCAGAAGGTGAAGGATAGAAGAGAGGGAGGAGAAGGGGGAGGTGAGGAGCGGGGAATCGAATCTGTCAATAGGAGCCGACAGCTCTGCTGACGGACTGATGAGAAGTATAGAGCTGCCAGGTGGGTGCATACTGTTCTATACTCCACTGTCGCCATAGCAGAAGAACTACTGCCTCTCAAACTGTGGTCAAGGTCCAGGGAAAGCAAAAGTTAATTCCTTCAATAGTGGTTCCAGAAATGATTTAATCTCCTTTGCTTTTTGCACATTTTATCCAGTTGTAGTTAATTTTAAATAAATAAAACTGTCATTTTCAAACCCTTTACTGTGGCACTGCATATTAGGATCAGTGGCCTTATATTTGCGTTAAATATCCTTATAACGTATCCAGAATTTGACTCGTGTCCACCTATGGTAAACTAGATTGACTGGACATGAAGTAGTGTAGACAGGCACGGTGTGTAAAAGATCCCACAAGTCAGCATATCAGGACAGAAGATAAGTCATGAAGTCCAATGAACTCTCTGTAGACCTCTGTAATAAAATTGTGGTGAATAATACATTGGGACAAATGTATGAAACCATTTCTTAGGGTTTGACTGTCCCCAAGAGCACTGTGGGCTCAATAACCATCTGACTTACCACCATACAGCCTAACTGAGTAGCCAGAAGAGCATTTGTTGGGGAGCTGACCAGGAATTACTAGGTTAAGTAGTCTGGACATAGCTGGATATAAGACACAGATATGAAGAGGGGCTTTATGAGATTTATTGGCCCTAATGTGGTGATTTGGGGCTACCTCTTCCTACAGCAATGCCTAAGGCAATTACTGCAAATACATTTTTTCTTCCACAATTTGACCTCCAATCCACACTAAGCCTCATAAGCAGTTTTCACAACATGAAACAGATGTTACCCTACCAGCTCAGTAACACACAGACCAAGTAATGTCCAATTGAGCCCTTGTGACATTTCAGCAGGTAAGTGTCTGGAGAATTCAGAAGTGGGCAGAGAATTAGGCATTGTCAGCCGATCGGCTCAGCACAACATATAGGAAATCTTCATCATACTTTCTGGTGTTGTGCCACACTTCTCTCTTTGAGGAGAACCTGAGTTATATACACAACATATTGTTTCTAATCATGCAACAGCATCTGCTTCAAAGTGCTGTAAAAAAACACAGATTTTTGCAGCGCCCTTTTTGTGTCATGTTCTGCTTCATGCACGCTTTAATCTAAACAGACTATTGAATGAGTGAGAACAAGTGTTGCGCGCTACGTGTAAGAGGATATCTGATTCTTTGAACACTGTCCAGAGTTCATATGTGAAAACAGCTCACAAAACTCCTGTGTTGCAGAACCAAAACACTGTTTTACAAAACTACAACCACAAAGATTTCACTGCTGAAATGATGTTATTAAAAACCTTTTTATGACAAAACTTCAACAGTGAAATTTCAACGTCCTCACAACGAAGCACTTTTCCACACCAATATTGTGTTCTCACATTACAGGACCCTTTTCCAAGAAGCAGGTTTGCTGAGTAATCTGGATAATGTTATTGACTAAAACACAAAACCTTCTCACACCTGGAACAGGGTTTGATGTAACACAAACGGTTTCGCATCACAGTTTACTCAGATAAAATATCCAGATTACTCACCTTACAACCAGCTTCTTGTATTAGAGGAACAGACCCCAAAGACTATAACTAATCTGTCGTTATGTTTATATGATTGAAGAATAAAAAAGTAGTAGTGCAGGCACCTAAGGTAAAAAGTCAAACTGAGAACAGTTTGCTTTTGACTGTACAGAAATAGTAATATGAGTGATAAGGGAGAGTAGGAACAAAGGTATAACGAGCTGAGAGCAAACAGAAGAATGTACCACTTTCAACCACTTGAACAAAAAACACCAGATTTAAGTGTCTCCTCCTGTTCTGGCATGTCAGTGCAGAAAATTATTTTAAAATGCTGGACTGGGTGGAAACCTGTATGACTCTACAGCATTTTTAAAGTCTCTCCTTCTGGTTGTGGGCATGCTAGACACCATCAGGGCACTCCTATTTCTAATGCCACTCAGACACACACACTTCACGCTCAGTAATTGTCTTGTGGCATCTACTCTTTGAATCAGGAACACCTGTTAGTACTATTGCACAGGTTATGTGCCAAGTCCAACGATAAATAGCCCCCTGTAGCTCACTTTACGGTTCCATTTAGCACCATGGATAGAACTTGGACCTGAAATGTTTATTTCAGAGAAAATAACAGTGATGGAGTTTGTAAAAATCATTCTCTAATGTGTCTTCCAACATTCCTTCCACTGCCAACATATTTATACGGAGTGAAAACCTGTCAAAGACTCTTATTCATCATCTAGAGCCTCTCTAATCATTTCATAACACATCCGAGCTATTACAAGCTGAACCTCTATCATAATATCTTCATCTAGATAAAAAGACTCCAAGGCCTGCTACACTTTCACTCTACATAAGTCTTATGTCGGATGTTGGCAAGGATGCATTTGAATGACAGTCATAACTCGCTTCCTGAATGTAGCTGACATTTTAGCGCCACGTTGTCGGACACGGCGAATATCAGTATAAGAGAGAATGATGAAAAGTGCTGTTAGACACTTCAAAAAGCATGTTTTGATTTGTTGAATTTGTTTAATTAAAAATGTGTATTTATTTATTTGTTTGCTTTGTTCTAGCTGAAACTAGGGAAGGGGATTGAACCTGAAAATTAATGAATACATACAAAATCAATTGATGGTAAAATAATAAAAGAGGGAAAATGAAGCACATCCACATTGAGGAGTCTATTTACTAAAGATTTTAATGTGCCAAAGAGTCCAAAAGCAATTCTTCACATTTACATTTAAGATAAATCAATGTTTTGTGCAAAAGTCTGGTGCCATAGAATTATTTTCAGCCATTCCTGTTTAAAAACACAAAACATTTGCAGGACGGAATGGGTATGTACTGTGTATATTTAGTAGATAGCCTCAGGACCAGATTCATAACTGCAGAATGACCACTGCAGGAGACAAAGCTTACTGTACAAACTGGCAAAATGTTTATAATCTGCAGAATTGTTTTAATGGATACAAACAGAGGGAAAGAGACTATTTGAAAGAGAAACTGTGCAAGACAGGCATAAAGCAAGAGAGAAACACATGGACTACAACATTACTTTTTCTCTACACCACAAGTCCCAAAACCAACAATGCTTTAGTTTCCTTAGTGGCCTCCTGTCTGTTTTACCTAACCTTTGATGGCTCACAGTTGCTTTATTTCAGTACCATACAAAAAAATCATTATTTTGTTGAACTGACAACATTAGGGTATTTCATTTTTCCTATTTTGAGTCTGTTTTAATACAGAAGTCAGGTGCCCATTTGATGCTGTAGCTGTCGTCTCTCTCCAGAAAATGCTTCCAATATAACTGATAGGGGACAAAATCCACTTCAAAGTTTATCCTTTAAATCTTTAAATGTACTATTACAGCTGCATAAAACATTTCCTTTTGTGCTACACTGCTTCCTGGACAACAGGTTTCACAACAGCGTAACATCACATTGTATTTGGCTGCACCTGCAGCTGGGTTCATTTACATTTGTGGGCTTAAATAAATACTCAACTAAACTGACTAATTGCAGTGATGCAAACTTTGCTACAGGTTTAGTAAAAATCTCTCGGTCATACATTAACATCAATAATGGTGTCCAGAAAAAGATTAGATAATAAAATATGTTGTAATATGTTTAATTGTGCACATGCTTGCCATTTTATAAACATAAGTATGCAAGAGTAAATCATGCACTGGAGCATTTTTATTTCTTTGTGTAATAAATGACTCACCTCCAGCCAGCAGAGAGTCCCGCTGAGTTTTCTGATTGTCCATGGTGACTCTACCTGAAGAGGAAACAGCCGCTCATCATCACAGCCACAGACAGGAAAACTAACTAGGAAATACTACAAGAACATGTAGGACAATAAAATCTGCTTGGACAAAAGCATGCAGAGCAGCTGCTCAGATTTCTGTTCACAAAATAAAACAGTGGGAGACTTGCTCAGGGATTTCTTCAGATTACAGTATTCCAAATGGAAATTAAAATGTTCACATATGACAGGTTGCGTTTTTCACAGCTTCAATCAAACATTCTGCCGTGTGAAATTTCTCTGGTATTTCACACATGCTATGAAGTGCTTTTAACAATGAAATCAGCCTCGCTCACCTTGTCTGTCTCGAGCTACCTTAGAGGAATGACACAAAGAGGCCTGGACTGAGCTCTTGGATCTGCTGGTAATCTCTTAAGGCTCTGAATGAAATGGAAGGGGGTCTAAAGGATTTGAGGATAGAGGGCTTTGTCATCCGAGGCTAAGTGCTGCTCAGGAGGAGTTGCCTCTCACACACACACACACACACACACACTTACATTATGCTCTCCCTCTGTTGAGCGCACTTCGTAGCAATACGACAACAGGATGTCCACGAGGCTGAGCCATGCTTGGTAACGGGACATCTTGTCTAGCAGGTAAGAGCGGTTGGTGAATTTTCTCAGTTGCTCCTTCTCTCCATCAGTGAACAGCATGGCTGCATGAGAACGAGGATTTTACAGTTAGATGTGCCACTTCAAGTCAGCACAAGACTCAGTGTGTGTTTCTCAAAGGACTGAGAGAGAGCTGTCATGAGAGCTGCAGAAGAATCCAGCAGTGGGTGTGGGAAGAGGCAGTGTTGGTTAGGTGGTAGCATGCACTCTAGTCTAAGGGGGTGTAAATGACTTTACAAACTCTGCACTGCACTAAACCAACATTCCTTATGCACGCTTTTCAGCCACAAATTAGAAATACAAACTAATGATTTTCCAGTTAAACAAATACTGAAACCATCATGCATCAACGTAAAGGGCACAATGCTTCATTATAGCACTAGTGTGATAAAGCAGCTTAATAGAGTGGATTTTCTTGTTCTAAATCTTTCAGATTACATTCAAACTAAGCTGGCTAAATCTGAAAAAGTAGAATTTTCTCTCAGTTATGCTTGCCATGCCTTTTATACTGTAGATAGAGATCCTGATATTTGCCACAAATTCTTGACAAATCTTGCTCCCTTTTCCAGGGACACATACCCAGGATTTTTAGCATTTGTGTGTTTCTGGGTGCACTCGTGTGTTCATTAACAAAAGAATGTTTGTAAAATACAAACAAAAGCACCTTTTTAAAATTCTCATTAGCATCACAATACCTCTGTGTGAAAACGTTAATACAATCGTGCACAATCTCTTTGTTTTTTTAGATATATAGTGAAAATCTAAACAACTGATGGACCAATGATAATTTTCAAAATCCCAAATAAATCCTGGGATCTCCTAAATATTTATTAATTATGACATGAAGAGTAAATTAGATCTCTTACATACAAATAAAAAAAACTTTCACTGTTCTCCATTTGGTAAAATCTGTAATGGTAGCACTGTTTCTAAATGAGCTCAGACATACTTTTCAGTACTGCAATCTTTTGTTGCTTTTTGGCTGACATACACAGCAGCAAGATAAATCTGCAATAAGTCACTGTTATTTGCTTGGCTGATGTATGGGTCCAGTAGTAAATCAAAAAAACATCCAGGAGGAAAGCTCCAACCCAAAATATCACAGTGCAGAACAGTAAGTGCATATAAAGTACAGATGAATAGAGCTGATAGCTAATTATGAAACATTGAGTAATTGTGCAATTTATAATCCAAACACTCAATTACTCATTTTGATAATTTATAAATTAATCAACTATGTAAATAGTTTAGCTGCAGTGTTAGCTGTAGTGTAAGGTCAGCACTAAGATAGTCACATAAAAACTAGTTTAAAACTGTCAAATTAAATATTCTGAATTTATTTTTAAGGATTTGTTCATCTACAAATAGTTGATGTAGTCGACTACACTTAATGATCAAAATAATTGCTGACTAATTGTGGATGCACATTATTTTCCCACATTGCGTTTTTCATTATTCACACATTTTCCAGCTTGAAGTTTAGAGAATTATGATGTCCCCAGGAAATTTGACCTCTAGAATGGTGCATTCTCTGCCACGTACACTGCTTGTCCAAAAAAAGGTCAACCACCTGGATTTAACTAAGCAAATAGGTGAGAGACTCCTATTTAATAATTACTGTATGGATGATTATTTTTCAGCTGGCAACAAGTTATTTAACAATAACTGAGTGAGTAGCTTCTCATTTCTTAAACAACCAAGGAAGACACATCCCGAGGTCGTGGAAAAGATGTTAATCTGTTTCAGAAGGGTCAAATTATTGACATGAATCGAGAAAAGGAACCATCCGAGGAGACTGAAACTAGTAAAACTAGGTTAAGAACTGTCCAATGGAATAAGGTCATGTGGTCTGATGAGCCCAGATTTACCCTGTTCCAGAGTGATGGGTGTCTGGGTAAGAAGATAGGCAGATGAAGTGATGCACCCATCATGCCTTATACCTACCATTCAAGCCTGAGGGGGCAGTGCTATGATCTGGGGTTGCTGCAGTTGATCAGGTCTTGGTTCAGCAACGTTATGAGGTCAGCTGACTACCTGAATATACTGAATGACCAGGTTATTCCATCAATGGATTTTTTCTTCTCTGATGTCATGAGCATGTGCTGGAGAAGACTTTGTACAGTGGTCCGACTCTCTCATCATCAATACAAAAGCTTTTAAAAAAAATTTTTGTAACTCCGGACGGGAATAAATGTTGCAGAAGCTTATCGAAATGATGCCACTGTGAATGCATGCCGTAATCAAAGCTAAAGGAGATCCAACAAGATATTATGAGTATGTGACTTGTTTTTGGACGGGCATTGAATAAGCCTGCAGACCATGGAAGAATTGGAGAGGCTGAACAAGATCATTACACAGAGTGACGCCTCCTAATTTTTAGATCAAATCGTGTCAAAGTCTAACACTGAAACTAACATAACCTGTGGAAATGGCTTTCCTCTGCACGCTTGCTAAATTCAGAAACCAGCCAGAAATAGGAACTCTGTTCTGTCTGCCCGTCTTTGATGTACTCAAACACTCACACTGAACAAAAGAAAAACCTCAGATTCGTGCTTTAATAGTCCAACGTAGAAGAGAAATCACATTACTCCTGTAGTACGTATTCATGCACTTACAGCAAACAGGTTACTTAGGTGAACTGAAACTCTGACCTGATTTCTATGAGTAACCCTACATGTAAACTTTTTCTCATATTCACACCAGCAAAACCTGTTCTGAAGAAGTTGGGGGCTGTTGCAGCTCAATATGACTGAAGTTGATGAGGAGATGAAGCAAAATAGAGCAAAGTGAGAACATCCAGTCCCACTTACAGTACATTGGTTTGACATGAGCCCATGTACTGCAGCTCTGTATTAAGAGCATACAGAGCCCGATCATATGAAAAAACTTCAAACCTCTTCTTCCCTGCTTTTTGTAAAATCATTAACTGTTGCCTTTTAAAAGAGACATCTGTTTAATGGGGATCTGTGGCAAGCCTAATGGGGCGACACAAACAGACTTCAATCCCATTTAAGCTATCTGCATCGCTCTGTATTGAGAGGTCTGCTGAATGTCTGCAGGAACATGCTGTAACTCAACAGCTTCTTTCTTTCTTTCCCAGCAGCTTATAGAACAGCTGAAAGCAATTCCTCTCACTGCATGAGGAGTGGAGAGTCCCTGTACCGAGTCCCTTATGAGAGAGACGGTGTGTACTGGGGAAAATACACAAACCGACACAGGCACACACAATATATTTAGACACATACATGCACAGGGCTTGAGAATGATCTCTCCCTGCAGTGGGAACTTGGCTCTGCTGGGATGGAGATTCCTGCTGCATTACGTCAGGGTTCGGCTCCCTGCAGATGCTACCTGAGTTCCTTGTCAGTGCAGCTGTAGCAGGGAGGCACGACTAAGCAGAACACACAAACACACACACACAGACACCTTGACAGATTGGGTGAAAATATTAAAAAGCACACACACACACATACAGATTGAACACATTAACAGAGCATCGTAAGCAACAGATGTGCAAGAAAAGGTGCACCTAATGTCTCTTGAACACACACACACACACACACACACACACACACACACACACACACACACACACACAATGTACACAAATAAACCCAAGATGCACTTGAGACATAAAAATATAACAGCAAGGATGTATGTCAAAGATGTACAAATGTTGATATAATGCAAATCTATTTCCAGATCATCGTTCACACAAAAAGTGATCCTAGAGATTTCAGCATATACACATGCCATCTGTCGTGAAGAAGGATACTGCACAACACACTGACTTTCAAATTAAAATCCTACACTCACAATAGTTAAATGCTAAACCAGTCTTTGCTGACTTAGACCTAGCAGCCTCGTGATGCTGCTATATTTTCTATTAATCCTGCAGCCAAACGTTGAGGTGAGCTGAACAGACCTGATAGATTTACTCACCACCAAATTCATTCATTTCTATTTTCTATGGAGTCAATCAATTCTAGAGGGTATTAGCACACGGTGTATGAGGGCTTCTGCTGATTGCAAATTAATTCCTGACCTAATTCCTCCAGTTGGATCGGCGGCCTGGCTCGTCGCTGCTCTCTACAGGTCCAGATGGCCTGATGGCATGGAGTAAATATGCTTCGTCAAAATACTGCTGTGGGTTGAAAACCACTCCCAAAATTTCACAAATTCACAAGGTCGACATATGACCTTGGATGGTAGATATGGTTAATTGTGCAGCATACACACACTGATGATCTGGGAAGTCATATCAAGAACAAATCAAATAGATATTAAATGATGTAGCACACTCAAATTGTAGACTTTGATAGCCTAAAACAACAGCAGATTATCTGACTTGCTCAGAGGTCAGATTTCTAAAGTCAGCCATAACAAAGTGCAGCAGGTAAAGAGAGATCAAGCTGTCACAACCATTGAGCATGGACCATTGTGTGAATAAAGACATCCAGAGGACAGCTGTGGCCTGTCAGTGAGCTCGTCCTGACACTGGAGAGCACAAAGGGGCCAGTTTCTACTTCATTAGCACTCCTGTCCACATCCATCTGTCAGGTGACTGCGAAGTCTGACACACACACACACACACACACACACATAGAGAGACACGAGAGACACAGATAGAGAGAGACAGAGAGAGAGACACACAGTAGAGAGAGACGATAGAGTAGACACACACAGCGAGATAGAGACACACACACAGAGAGAGAGACACACACAGATAGAGAGAGACAGAGAGAGACACACACAGATGAGATAGATAGACAGATATAGATACACACACACCACAGAGAGATATACAGATAGATAGACACACACACACAGGATAGATATATAATATAGATAGATATATACAGATACTACACACATTATATATATACACACACACACATATATATATATATATATATATATATACACATATATATATATATACACACATACATATATATATACACATACATATATATATACACATACATACATTCATATATATATATATATATATATATATATATATATATACATATATATATACACACATATATATATAAATATATATATATACATATATATATATATATATATATATATATATATACATATATATAGCAGACTTAGCAGAAGTGAAGGGGGAGAAAAGAAAAAAAAAAAAAAACCCAACACGGAGCAGTTGTGGTTCGCTATTTTAAATATACGACAAACAGTTAAATCATGAGCATGCTTTCAAGATTTGATGCAGAGGTGCTTAAATCTCCTGACCAACACCATTCTTCACACTCAGCTCAGGCTAATGCTATTCAACCCGTCAATCAAGCCATTAAGTTTAATTTGGCCCATTTATCTCCGCCTTGGCTCCCGAGTGAAGCACTCTGTCTTAGAATGCAGAATGAGGCGAGGGAGCCGACGGTGCAACAGGGAACTGTAATGTATTTTGGGGGCTAAACTCGAGACTGCGGCTAATGGCCTTTGCATTGCTGACTGATGGCTGCTCATCAGCGATCGGGCCCTCGCACCGGTGGAAACGCAACCAGCAGCACCGCGTCCTGCGATAATGCTATCTAGTTAATCTAAATCCTCTCTCAAGCGAACGACACCCATGCACTACACATAAGCTGTGGCTGTGAGCCATGTGCCTGCTTTAACAGTGGAAGTGCTGGAATTAGCGGGCTGTTAGAGGTGCTAGATGGCACAATTAAATTGACTCTGGCAGTGCAGAGGCTTCACAAGCTATCATTCTGTGCAGAAGGCTGAACGGGGAAATGAAGATAGGAGGCTCCAGTCAAAGAGCAGCACCTCTCAATCTAAGTAAATGAGCCGCTGATTTGAAATGGTCGGCATCCGACTGCCACAAAAAGAAAAAGATACTAAAAAACAACAAAGTAGAAATACTGGCGTTTTTGGGGTTGTTACTGAACTGGCTGTTTAAATTGGTCAACAGTCAGCAGAGAGTTGTAGTGATTAGGAAAGGTCAAAGTTCAATCCTTCATAATGGCAAATGTTTTCCTGTTGAAGAGCCCTGAGGCTGTTTGGCAGGGAGCGCAGCGAACTAGCGGAGCTCTGATCTTCCTCTGGAAAGAGGGCAGTGAAAAGACTCATGTGTCCTGTGGGGATTCGTATATTGTCAGAGAACAATGTCTGTGCCTAGCAGACATGAAGCGCAGCCAACACATTCCTATTTGTAACTCCACATACAATATCTCAGTTCACAATACTATTAGCAGAAGTTTTACTATTGTACTACTGGGAATACTACAATGGCCAACATGAGTGTTTTAATTTCTATAACAACAATGAATGATTACTCTCAATTTTTCCAACTTGATGCCATCTTCTGGTAGCCCTCAGTTATACTTTGTTGGTCACTTAATTGCTTGACAAAATCAAATAAGGGTAAAATTCTGTTTTAAATAATGAAGAATAAGTGTACAAGTTAAAAGTTGACAAAGCATTCATTTAAATACATTTACTAATTTATTTTGTATCCATTTACTAATGTACTACACTATGAAAGAAGATACTGTATGTTTTACGCCACAGTTATAGTTTTCAACTACTTTACAGATGAAGGTTCTACATTCACATAATATGATAATATGATGATATGATATATAATGAGAATCTTTTAACTCGAGATTCTGACACTGAATAATCATGGCGGGGAATTTGCACAGAAGTGAGAAATTAAAAAAAAACATGAATTCTGATCTCTCTGATCACATCAGAGTCTCCTGGAGGCCACTTCAGCAGAGAAACAGCGTAATGTGAGCATAACTTTTGTTTTGTCTTTTTATTCTAGACAAGTTATTATTCTAACCTCTCAGAAGATGTTTTGGAGACAGATGTTTAGGATCATTGTCCTGGCGAATGAGAGAAATGTCATCCACTGGGTTTTGATGTGTTGTGTGTCTGAATTTGAGCACACGGAATGCCTCTGCATTCGTCCTGTTGCTCCCATCAGCTGTGAATCATCAATAAACCCCCAGTGTGGATGCCAGTTTCATTGGCAGCCATATACGCCCAAGTCAGAACAGACCCACCACAATATTTGACAGATGACGTGTGCTTTGGGCCAAAAGCTGTTCCTTTATTTCTCCACACTTTCCTCTTTCCATCATTTTGACAGAGGTTGATTTTAGTTTCATCAGTCCACAGGACTTTGTTCTAGAACACCGTTTTTCTTGTTGTGTGTTTTGTTGAACTTGCCTTTGTATTCCTACATTCTGGAGAGCGTTCTTGACCAGATGTTGAGTTAACCAAATTTTTTCAGTCATTTTTTAACAATGCCAGAAAAGTCTCAAGGTCACCCATCAGTTAGACAGATTAAAACACAGAGGGTGGTCTCCTGTTACTTTAAGTGATTCACACCCCTGTGGAGATGGTGACGAGTGTGCATATTAATTACCTTCGTCTAGTTTTGTGTTTGGTCGTGCATGTCTCCTTGTCTAGCTGGTTTCAGCTGGTTTTAGCTTTAAAAGATGCACTCTGTCTGTCTGAGTTCTGTGGCACCATGCTTGTGCAGCCAGACCTTTTCAATTTTGCGCAAAGTGGATTGCAGAGGTACTATAACAAAACCTATCAAAAAGAAATTCCTTTCAGAGCATGTACGCATTATTGCTCAACTCAACACTGTAATCAATGCATTTCGTCTGAACCCTTGCAGTTTGGGAACTTTGTGGCAAAAGGCCTGAATCTCTAACATTATTGTTTCAGTGTATTCACATTAAAGCTGATGCACTGTTTCAGACAGAAAACCTTGGACTTTGGATTTCTTTTTATCTTTGAGAGAAAGAAACTAAAATCCAATTCTTGTAACAAAACCAAGCCAGAGTCTGAGCCAAGCAACTCAGATTTAAACACCTATACATCATAATTTTTAGGGACATCTTGAACTCACCAGCTTCTTCATCCTGTCCTGTAGTGGGACTTAGTTTTGTCCACCATGGTCTAAACTTCAGCAACCCCTGTATCTCATTATCCTCAAACAAATCAGCCCTGCAATGGCACATAGATGTTAGCAGACAGAATAAAGAAATAAAGCTAAGTTCTACAGTGTAAGAGGGTTTCCTATGATGGTCTTACAGGTAATGGTCAGGAGAGAAAGCTGACACTTCTGCTTCCAGTCGTGCTTGCCTCCTCTCTGCTGCTGTGGTGCCTTCTGGGTTCTTAACATCAATCACATCGCTGAGTTCCTCCTGTTACGATGACAGTAGTATTTAATCCTTGTACTGTTCAAATAAGACATTTTTTGTATGACTAAAAAAATTCTGCTCAGCTGCTTTGTCTATGCATATTCACGTTAAACCAAAAGCCTCACCTGTAGTCTGGCAAACACTCCAGACCTCTGATTGCCAAAGCCATATTTGTGCAGGGTCCTCAGCTCCTCTTCAGAATTCTCCTTGTACACCTCCTGCTCAACGTGCCAATCAAATTCTTCATCTTCCTCTTCATCATCTCCCACACCCTGACTGCATCCTTCTGAACCATTGAATAGTTATGATTGATTACTGGTTCACACCTGGTTCTTTATTTGCTCAAACTACATATTGACTTAATGTAGCTGATGGACAAATATGACTTACCTGCAGTCAGGTCTTCTACCAGTGGCTTTGCTGAACGGGAGCCCTTTGGGGCGAGGAGACTTGTCAGCATTTGGAGGCCTTCAAAGTGCTCTCCAGCTGTTTCCTTGGGGACCCGGAGAGTAAAAAGACCTACAGCAAGATAGGACATGAAGTAAGAGATGTTTTACTCTATCACACTACTGTATACATTAGGTATTATCTAACCCACTTTATATTTGTAGACCTGACGTGTGACAAGGATTGTGTCACCATTTTTCTTTTGTCTTAAACAACAGTCAGGTGCTCATATGAACACTCAATGAAGTGTTAAGGCAGAATTAGGCTCCTGCATGCTGCAGATAAGCAAATGTTTGCAGGTAATATTAAGAGTCATTCACTTATACATTTCTATTATGCTTGTACAACAAACGTATAATGTGTGCACTAAAGGCAGCGTAGCGTTTAGCCAACCACAATCTATTAAAGACGCAGAATAAATCTAGAAATGGAAATGAGCCTGGGGTAAACAAATCACTGCACTCAATTGATGATAAAGCTAACTTGCATTTTTAAGAAACTATTTTACAACCTCGTCTGCTAACCAGTCCTCTAGCTGCAGCAACTTTCTTTGTGTTTCTTCTTCTTTTTCACATTGTTGTGATTTAATTGTACCTCCAGTGAAGCACCGTTTTGCCTTTACGTCATGTAATCATTCCTTTTGTTAATACTAGTGATAAGTGATCACTTCCTAAATATCTTTCAGAGTAAGTGATCAGAGCCAACGTCCATGTTCTGTGCTAAAAGATATTCATATGTGTATCTAAAGCCTATACCAAGGTAATAATTAAAGCAGACATGACTTTCAACCCAGTAATATATTTCAGAGGAAACTGTTCACCTTTTGTATAATCATAGATCTTAATTTGAAAGTAAGTATCTCTTCATAACAAATCTTCGCAGATGAATCAGGCCACCTGCACAGGAAACACTTCAAAATTAAGCAGCTGCTTTACAAACTGCTATTAAAACCAAACAGGCACTGCATGATTGATGAATAAGAATGATTCGGCTACACCACAGAGATAATCTGATGGTCGCCTAAAGACCTCATAAAATTTCAATGCACCCAAGTGCTAAAGCTTAAAAGCTTTACGATGGAAGCTGACTAATTGCTCGAGTTGCAGGCCTTGCAGAAAGGAGAGCCTGAAAGAGGGATCTTAATGATTGCTCATTATAAGTCTAAACAAGGACACTCATTAGCTGAGCTTTATTAGCAGATGTTACTGGCTTATTTAGACACAGTGTGTTAACTGGGGCCATGCTGACAGACGTGCAACGAAGTGTCAGAGTCCATAAGGCAGACGTCTCCATAAGGACAACTTCATTACAACTGATTATGTGCAACAGAATAGGAGACAAAGGACAATGACAGATTATACAGAGCTGACGATAATGAACGTCACACCAGCAGTCACTATCATGTTTCATATGCTGGTTATATATGTAAGAAATACTCCTGTATGAGATTCCTGTCACTGTCACTGTCATTGTGAAGAGATATTACAGGCAGTGTGCAGGCTGTAATCATTATGGCATTACAGATGGTTCCAGTAGCCTTTTAAATGGGATGAAATAGCATGATCAGTAGGTTAATTTAACCTGCCTAATTGACTGAAGTGCAAACTAAAGGGCCCCCAGGGAGCAATCACCAACTACTACTAGAATGATGCTTCACAGCCTTGTAAGAGTGAATCTGGTCACCAGCGCGACGCAAAAGCAACACAGTTTATGTGTTATAAAATAATCTCAAAGTAAGTTTCCGAATTCCTTAAAAACTAACATTTCTTTTTACCAACTTGTGAGCAGCCGTCTACAAAAATATACCCCAGCATTCTGCCAGAAACATTTCAGGTGAAGGTCACATTCACACATGAGATCGAGTGGTGTAAAGTTGTTGTTAATTTTTATAAAATTAGACATAAAAACGTCCCTGATTTCTTTCTGCTTAGCCAACATGAAAACTATTTGTCTGTGTGTATTGAACCGAAAGTTTCAGTAGCTCTTACATGTCACTAACGTCTCACTTTTAGTGTGAATTCCCAGTAACACAGTCATATGAGGCTTCCTGTTCCACTCCATTTGGTGGAAAGTTTCATTCACAAAAAATGTCACCCAATAGTAAGAAGGAGAAATTCACACTGCGGAGATGCAGGTCTGCTGTCAGAAATGAGCAGACTGATCAGTGTCAGGAGAAGTACTCAAGGAGCCAAAACACAGGGAAACTACCTACAGTTCAGCTGCCAACAACAAGCACAGCACAGAACTGTAACTGTATTTAAACGGTAATGATTTAACATGAGGTCAGAAGCTCAATGATGTCTTTCTAAATATTTCATTCAGAGGTGGTCATAAAAGATGGATCTTATCATGGCCTTTACTAGGTGATGTTACACTGTCAGGTGGAGCAGAGAATGACACTGGACACTGATCTCCAAAAGAACCCTTTCTATCAGGAATGGAATTTTTCTACTATACTAATTATACTAACCATACTTAAAATGTGTAAATTTATGTGCTAAAATATGCCAATAAAAATTAAACACATCTCAGTAAATGGCAAAGATAAACTGAACTAAACCTTTATGCTGTACAGCATACAGATTTATGGAAGGTCTGTTGATTATTATGTGGTTTAGCATTTGAGTGGGATTTGTATGTGTGTATATATATATATATATATATATATATATATATATATATATATATATATATATATATATAATATGTATAGAGTATGTGAGTGAGAGAGAGAGTGAGAGAGAGAATGAAAGAATATGTTGCCATAGCACTGCTACATCTTCTTTAAAAACTAAACACAGTTGCAAAACCAACCATGGCTGAAATCAAAGATATATGCTCGAAACACTAATTTATGTGTTTTAAGTTAGATGACAAACAAAAAGGAAATACAATACAATACATATTAGATACTACAACAAAAGTCATCTTTCTCTGGTTCACGGTTCAAAGAGCACTAATATTTTATTTTGCAGTATGAATATCCAGCAACCTCAGAAAATACTTACAGTCATAAGAATTTTATTTGTTTAAATATGAATAATGTTTGGGCTCCACAGAGATTGATTTGCAAGTATAAAATCTGAGAAATGTTGCTTCTTCCTCCAGGTTGTGTGCAAGTTAAATTTAGATTACTACCAGCAAGACTTTTGTCAGGTAATACCATCATAAAACTAATATGACAATTCACACTTGTTTATTGCCTCTATGGGCTCTATTTCCATGCAGTCATAATAAAAGCACAAGAGCAAAAACTGGTTTTATACAAATTTCCTCAGGCTCAATCTCGAACGTGTCCAATTTATAAACCCACACCCCCGACGGACAAATTCAACATGATCAGATCCGTTACCTGCAATTATCTCTAAATCAATACTGGACTTTATTCATTTCTTTAATACAAATCCAGCAAGTCAGTCTGTTAAACCATAATATAGGTTCAGAGATGCAGTAGGACAGTGAAGGTAAATGATCGAGGCACAAGATACTGTCAGAATGCACAATGGCAAGAGGTAATTAGAAAAAAACAACATATATTTTGCTCCTCTGTCTCTGTTCTGTTCAGAACTAACTCCATGGCATATTCACACATGGAATTTAAAGCTAACGCACCTTGTGTTTACAATAAAATCCACTGTAAACTTATAAACCTCTAAATTATTTTCCTATTTGGCATCATTCACGTATTTTTTCTAAGAGATCCCAGCCTCTCTCACTTTCTTGCTGCTGTTAAAGGGGGTGAAAGGAACTGATTTAATGGCCTATTACTGAATCCCGCCCAAACTCTAGGTGCGTATAATGCATTCCTCCCACTGATAATGTGACTAGTTGCACTTCCTATGCATCAGTGTCATTGGTCACCCCAACTGCCTTCTGTTGCGCACACTGACATGTACCATCACCCTAAGTTCAGACTTGCATTGGTGTCTCTTTGCTAATTCGAAGTCCAAAATTGTTATGTGACCTACCTTTATCAATGTCAAACGTAGCCTTTTCTCTCCCATCTTCGACGATTCTTCCAGGAAGAGTTAATCTGAAAATGATTTGCATACACTTACTGAAAGGACAAGCAAACACCCTGTGTTTGTTTTGTTTCATCCGCTCAATACTGAGACAAGCACCAAGGTCAGAATATAGATGACTACAAATTTAAATCTCACATAGATGGTGCAACTTGATAAGCATGTGAAATACATTCTTGCTTCACGCTAGGTTTAAAGACAGGTTATACAATTACAAGTTTGTGTGTGTCAGTTAACTCACCTAAGAAAGTAGGGCTTGGCATAGAACTTGAAATCTGTTCCATCAATGTAGAGGTCAAACTCTGACGTTCTAGTGTACGGCACACGGATGCTGAGAATCAGGTAGTCTGAATCTTGGCTCAGGTCAAAGGCAGGAGTTATCATTATGGACACTGATGTACTACAGACCTGTAGTGTCAACGACAAGAAGAATCTTAAATTCCAGTTACACTGTATAAGACTGCATTTCACATTAGTCTGCCAGACTGCTACATGAATCACAGCCCAGCTGACTACAGCATGCCACCTTGTGGTTGACTCTATTACATCTTGCATCTGATCACATGTTTAGGAGCAGCCCACGTGTGCCACCATGATGGTGAGAACTGTAAACAAACCTTGTGTCAAACATGACGAAACGTTTCCTAGGGCGGCAAGTTGTAAAAGGCTTCTTTAATTTCGCCTAATATTGGCGTGCAGCTCGCTTCCTCCATTATCTCTTGTATGGAATGATCTTCATTCCAAACTGCGTTTCAAAATATGGGCACTTAAGCAAGTTTTGCTCATTGACGAAAGTGTGCGTCTCTAAATATGCTGTTTAAAGTATTTTTCTAATCACAAGGGTTAATAATATGTTCGGCATTTCTGTCAACAACTTTGAAGTATTAGTAAAGCATATCTGCGACGTTAATTCATAAAGTTATATAGCAACAATAAGTTGAGATTAACATGCATGACATTTGCAACGTCTTCATTTTGGATGTATTAGATATACATATATACATATATTCTAAATCTTAAGATAGATTCTAAAATCCAAACGACATTAAACCGAAATGTTACACTGACTTTACTGATTAATTCGGGACGTTTTGTTTAGTGGTTAGCTCTATTATTAACTCTATTAACGTTAGTAAAATAGGCTAAAGCATGAATGGTCTCCTCGTGTGTTTCGGCTAACACAGCACAGCACAGCACTAGCTAACAGATGACGCTACCTCTAGCTAAACACTTCTTTAGCTGCAGTGCCTATTACGGCTGTCTGGCTGTAGAAAGTGCGCTTCAGGGGCAGTCCCCGAAATTCAACAAATTTAGAAAACAGTTTAAAAACACTTGGACTCACCAGAAACAGTGAGTTCTCCCATCAAGCTTCACTAGCCACTTTTTGCTGTAGCTTCCATGTTTCACCGTAACACAAGACGTAAATGGGCAGTAAAATGTGCAGATGAAATTTATTTGGTGATGATCGCATACAGTTTTGGGTATGCGACAGATAGTGAACACCACATGTGCGTTTGCTATGTCAAATGTATTCAGTTCACAGATACATCAAATAAAGAAACAATCGAGAAGCTGGAGATTGTGGAATATTTTCTAATTCTGCTTAAAAATAATGAAGTATCAACACATTACACTGCACATACTGTGTATATATTTTTTTCATATCGGCTCCGTACTGTTAATATTATCATTATTATATTTTTTTAATTTTAAAATGTATAAATATTTCCATTTACATTTGTTAATGTATTACAAAGTTCTCATAAAAAGTAATAAAGTTAATGATTTCTTCACAAGATATTAACGTGGCATCTCAATATAGCTAAGCTTATTGTGAACTTAGCTATACGACAGATAAAAATAAATAATAAATAAAATCCATAAAATCAACTATATGAACTTCAACGTTCTACTAAAACAACAGTGCGGTAATAGCAGTCTCATTACGGTAGCGGCGGAGAAGCCCCACCCCCGCTGTGTAATCCTCCATGGACGGTGAGAAGCTGCTCTCCGCTCTCCATCATCATCTGCAGAAAAATGCGAGCGGGGAGCGGTAAGAAAATGTCAACTCTGCTTGCCCTCCTTCACTTGCAGACATGAGCGGAGTCCCGCCTGCCTCCTCCACCCGCAACAAGTCGCTCTCACCATGCGGATACACTGCAAAGTAGTTGTGATCGCCGTGTGTTTCGGAGTTTTCCTACTTTTGTACTTTTTGGGGGGCAACGCCGCGGACGATCCGCTGTTGAAAGAAGTTGGAGAGGAGAAGAACGGCAACTCTTCCCCGTCGCCCCCCGAGCTCGGACGCGATGTTGCGCCAAAGTTTGCCAGGAAATCATCCGCTAGAGCCGCCGTGCGAGCGGAAGAGCCTCTCAAGAGACGAAAAGAGGGCAAAGCGATCACTAGAGGGGACGGCGTGAATGCAAAGAGGTGAGGGGAGAGTTTGCTTCTTTCTCGCCTCGTCTGTCGATAATGAGCCCCCTTTCTGCGCCCGCTCCCGTTTGTTCGCGCACGTCCAGGAGCCACGTTAACTACTTGGCTTTGCTGATCCTCATCTTCCCTTTGGTTAGGAAGTTAAAGAGTGACCGTGTCAGCATTCAGTCATGCTTTGAACCAGACGTGCTCCCTCCATCAAACTGCTTACATTGTGCTCAAGGACGCAGGCTTCACAATAGCCTGATCTGTCAGGGGACACTTCAGTATGCGTATGGGCATCTGCTCGGCTGCATTTGATGTCCATTACTTTCCCTCATTTGTTGTACTCTGAGTCATGCTGTTGCAATGAAGGGGCTGCTCAAATATCTGGCTGAAATGTGAGTAGAGAGCATGACTAATATGATTAAGTGGAAATGTTGGCAGTGTTTGCAGAGAAGGCAGCAAACAATAGCACAACAGAATGAGAAATCATTACCTGACCTCTAAATCTTGATGGTTTGACCCTTGGTGCTTGAAGCCTGCTTTTTTATTTTGCTCTAAATCTGTTTTTAAAAGGGGTAAAGGTCACCTTGAGAGACATAAACCGCAGTTAATTAGGGATGCAAATGTGCACAGATTGCTTTTGGTATGCCCTGCAACACTGGCAAGGTATTATTGGAAATATCACAAAACTGAAACTCACAGTGTTTACTGTTCTCTTGTCAAAGTCTGCCAAAATCTGTCAGTGTGGGAGTGAAAAGCTTGTCAGGTGTGATCTCCTGATTTCCCTGTCTGGTTGGTTAAAGACAAGCTGCCAAAGTCACCATCCCTTTACAGCCTCCCAAATTTAGACAAAAGGAACGATTTGTCTGGTGCTATTTCTGTCCGGGGATGGAAGAATTGTCATTATTGTGTCGTCCAGTCTCGTGCATTCATTGAGTTTCCTTCCCGGTCTGATGCCAGCCTGTGTGGAGATACCTGCTCTGCCAGCAGGCATTTATATGTATTCTAGCCCATAAGCTAGGCTGGAAGTTGGGGACGGTGTTTGGTAGATAAAAGCCATCAAGGCGTTACAATGAGAAAGGACCTTTGCGTCCTCCCAGAAACCACACTCCTCCGTGTGTGCTCAGCGCTGATAAGGGAGATGAGGTGGAAAGGGTCAGCGGTGGCCATTAAAAAAAAAAAAAAAAAAACTAACAGGTTTGGAAAAGGCTCAAGACTGACTGCTGCGATTAGGAGAAACACACTGAGCATCTGGCCAAAGCCCCTGAAAGACTTTCCTCCTCTATTTAATTGCATGAGCTAATGGGATGTGCTTTTTTTAGTTGGAGAGTATAATAGTCAGAGGAATCTAAACACTAGGGTGTAGCTTCCAGGTATAAAATAGTGAATCGTAGCCATAACACGCATAGACATTTAAACTAAGAACTAAAATGGGATTTTTAGCACAGACATTTCAGTTTTGTTGTTTAGTTTCTTTTATCCAGTGTCAACACTCTGTTCATGTAAATCTGAGCACTGGACAGATTTCCTGTGCTGCATGCTTAATAGACAAACATCCCTGTTTTTCCTAATCATATCCTTTCCTCTTGACACATCACACTACTTCCTGTGGCCAAAAATAAAGAGCTCCAACTGAGTTGTACACTGTTGGCTGGAGAAAAACAGTCAATTTGAAGGTGTTACCTCAGGCTAGGATTGGAACTTTTCACTACTGTTGAATATTTTACACACTGAGCGATACAGGTAGTGAAAAATATTATCTGGCAATGAAAACGATTGTTAGTTGCAGGCCTAAAACGTAAAAACTTGTGGTTTACAAGCCACGCAGCACGAGTCACCAGCTGTAAGTTGCACTCTTTCACTGTGGTTTCTTCATTACCTTGAATGTGTGTATGAAATGCAGAATAATAAAGCTGTCACCCCTCTTTCTACTTTGTTACATCGAATTAAGGTCTGCATCTACAGGATTAGATGGGTGTTGATGCTTTGTGTTGAAACAAATCCTTTGCCCTGTCACTTCAGATATAGTTAAGTAGCATTCCTCGCAGTGAAGAAGTCACTCTCATGCAGTGGCATTATGCATAGCTATAAAAATGTCACCTCGCATGACTGAACACTCTCACTGCTAGGAGTGGTTTGAAGTCCCCCCTGTTTGCTTGTGTAGCCTGACGTGCTTGAAGAGGATACTTGTGTGAGCCCCATCAGCGGCAGTTACTGTATGTCTGCCTGTTCAGATTGGTTCATTTGTTGGCTAAAATCCAACATTTCTAAATAGCTGAAGGTTAGAAAGGGACAAGCTGTGCCAAAAAAATGCAAAATATTATTGGAAGGAAGCAGATCAAATCAGTTTACTTTGTATTTATATAGCACCAATTCAGATCAAAAATCATCTTAAGGCACTTTCCACAGTCAGGTCAAGACCGTACAGAATTAAAGAGAAAACCTGACTAATACCCCATGAGCAAACTCCTATTGACAGTGGGAAGAACGGAAAGAAGCTCCAGCGGAACCTGCCTCACGGTGGGCGGCCATCTGCCTTGACTGACATCATTTTTTGAATAGCTGGTCAACTGAACAGTAATCAAATGCAGGTTTTGGTGAGAAGTTATTCTTTAATTAGTATCAAACAACAATGCCAAGCATTCTAATAGTTACTTTCCAGTTCTCTCTTTTTTTAATTATCATAAATTTGGGTTTTCGACTCTAGGCAAAGAAAAAATAAACAAATTGAAGATGTTAACCATGGTTCTGCAGCACTGTTTAGTTATTTATCATTTAAAATGTGCATGCAAAATTTCATCAGGTCTTGTGAGCACGTCTTGGGTAAATAAAGACTTGGGCTGACACATCACATGTTTGATTTAGGGCCAGGTTCATGACCAATCACAAGTGGTCTGCTGGAGTTTCACAATTTTCTCAGCTTTGCAACATGTCCTGGTAGCTCGTCCTCACAATATTCTGCACGCCAGGAACCCAGTCAGTTAACAAAGTGACCTAGTTACATGCTGATGAATGAAATGCCTTCAAGGTGTTCTTTGGTGTAGTTTTAACTCTGGCTCTTCATTCTGTACGTGTGCGTGTTTCTTTTATCATTATCTTTAAAGCTACTGCTTTTCCTTTTTACATGATTTGAAAGGTTTGGCTGAGGTGCTCTGTAGGCAGAGGTCTTCTCTTATGCTCGTTCAGCAGCCAGTAATGAATTCAATTCTTTGTACCTCTTTTGTGGTTTTTGACTGCTTCCAGATGTGCGGGAACGGTGTCATAACACAAACATCATGCGTGCAGCCCATGCTTTTCTGCAATGCAAGAAAATTTGTCATCTAGTTTTATGCAGAATTCATTTCAAGGGCATTTTATTTTGCATGACTAAATGCAAAGGTAATTACACGTGTGGAGGGGATGTGGGAAGTCTTTTCTTGCGGGAAAATGGTGATATGTGTTCAACGATCTTGACAGAGCATCAGCCTTTGAAGCGTGGCAGACAGATTTCTCAGCACCTTCTCATTCATCCTAATCTGTGGTTCATCATTGTCCCTCAGCCATGCAGAAAACTAAGTGTCACGCTTGGAGACGGCCCTGCAACCCACCTGTCAAATTTCACTCTCCTCTCTCGGCTCAGCCGCTCTTTTTTTTTTTTTTTTTTTTATAATGGTAGACTCTTTGCTTCCTCTAGGCTCGAAGATCAGTGCATTTTGGAAGCACAGTCTTTAGACATATACCATAACAAGTTGCCTTTTGTTTGCCACAGTTCTCCCCTCCCAAAAAGCACTTCACTCTGTATCAAAAGGTTCTCTGTTGCTTTTTGTGTGTCAGTCTTCTCTCGTCAGGGGTATAACAACATTTATGTTGAACATGTTATTACAACCAGCCCCATGGAGTGTGTGTGTGCGCGTGTGTGTGGAGGACACATAGATGCTCGCCCCAGCTTCAGGCTCCCACCATTGTTCAAGTGTTTTCACATGATAGTGGGAGATACTCTGCACTGCAGAGTGCATTTTAACTTAACAGCAGCACTATCTCTGCAGAGAGGGCACATTTTTACATCAGATAAAGAACCTTGTTGCCTTTGAGCATGGAAGAACAAAGGCACATGGGAACTTGCAGAGCTACAGAGGAAGTGAAGTGTGTGTAGAGGGTGGAGGTAGTGTTGAACAATATGCGAAGGCACAGATTTTCACAGAAATCCTTGACTTTGCTGAACTATCTGGAAACATCATGAATGTGGCGATCGGCTCTTTTCTTGAATGCTTCACTTTCCTTCTTTGATTATCATGAAGTTCAGGGTGATATTTCTTTATTTATTTATTGCTACTCACATGATCATGAAGTGACATGCCACAGGCGTTACAGCAGAGAGCTGCTCTGTTTTAAAATGTGTGTTAAAGGATCCAATACGAATATGTGGGTGTGATTTTCCCACCAGGTGCATTCTGTTTAATAAATCTTTATTGTACAATCTACCAGTGACCAATAACTAAACTGATGCTTGATTAATTTAGTTATTACATATTATTCCAAGGCCTCACTTTGAATCTTCTGAGTTCAATAGTGCAAGGAACCTTTAAAAAGAGAGATTTATTTTGCCAGTTATGTGACTTAAGTATATAAGTATCACTTAGCCACATAAATCAGCAACACAGTGGTGCACATGGCATTAAATTTGTGATGTAAGCAACAATGTACCTAAGGAGTTCCTCTATTTTAATGTGAAAACACATAAATATAAGCTCACTCATTCAGTTCAAACCACTGGCAAAGAATTGGTGTGAAAGAGTTATAATTATAAAATAGCTCAGCTCTACATCTACCCCATTAGTTCTACCATTGTGTCTATAATTACAAATAGAAGTTGAGTTTTGTTCAAACACTGAAATTGTTACTTGTTGTCAATGTCATTGAAACATGTCAGGCTGAATTACAGTGAAATGTGCATGAGCACTGCACAACCAGTAATTTTCTATTTGATGGAATCGTGTAACCAGAAAAATGGTGTCTTGAGCTGAAATGTTATCTTTAATACACTCATACAATTGTGGTACTCCAGTATGAAATTATACAAGTTCCTCGTAATTCTCTACGTACTTTAATTACGATGGGTGTCTCAGTCAAGTGTGATCCAGGACATCTGCTGTAGAGGACACATTGCTCTTCATTAGCACCGCAGTTCACACAGGCCAATTTAAAAGCGATGAGTGAGGGAAACAAGGTTTGTGAAATAAGTGATTGTCAGCAGAGCCAAACCCCCCCCCCCCCCCCCCACACACACACACACACACACACACACGGCCTTGGCCCACTTGGATGTGAAAGCACTGTTGGGTGGGGAAGATGGCACATCCTGCACATCGTTTTTATCTCTCTACCCTTATTGTTATGTTGTTACTGGACATTGTATTGAGAGTTAATGTACCTGTGCCAGTTTAAATAAGCTCACATTCTGTTTTGTACTGACAGTACTAGGCTGTTAGCAGTTTACTACACCTTTCATTCCTGCCTTCTGTACATGTCTTTTCCAGTAAACCTCGGAGTAATGTGGCTCGACCTGTGACCAAGCGCACCCAGGCTGAGGAGGTCATGCACTTGGCTGTGGTGGCCTGTGGGAATCGTCTGGATGAGACTCTTACCATGGTCAAATCGGCCCTCCTGTTTAGCCTCAAGAGGATCAAATTTCACATTTTTGCAGAGGACCCGTTGGCCCCGCAGTTTGCAGAAAGGGTAAGGAACCTTGAGTGGGCCGATGCCTCAACGTGTACAGTGCAGAGTTCTCTAAAAAGGCACCATATCAGATCTGGCAACCGTGAAAACCTTGGCCAAATGCAAGGTTTATATTCTGTGTACACTTCTTTAGAGGATCCCCAGCCTTCTGATTTAATGCAGCGCATGTTAACCATTCCCCCTTTTTGTAATCGATGACATAAAGATCAGAGCCGTTTTAACTCTGCCTCTCTGACTCGCTCCAGTACAGACATATAAGCCTTTCTTCTTGGGGTTGGGGTGTAATATATCAGCAAGACATCCTGCTCTTTTCCTGGTACCATGTGTCACTTCAAAGTCACCTTTACAGAGGTTCTTGGCATGATTTGGATTAGTTCCGCTGATACTGGAACTAACACTGGGTTAACATCACTACAATTAATGGACTTTAAACAGCACCTTAACCCTAAACCTGTGAGCTCGCCTTGATGCGTGTTTTGAATTATTGCCATAATACAGTGTAAAGTATCCCCTCGTGGAGGATGGGGAGTGGTAGTAGTCAAGGTCCTGATAATGTAGCACATATGCTACAGTTTGTATAGCAAGGAGCATATGTGGAGGCACACTGTTAAGAGACATGATGTGTGTGTTGGAAAGGCTTGTCACAATCTCTTTTGATCTTTTTTCCGCGTCAGCACAAACCCTGCCAATTGCTCAGAGCTCTCCGTCTAGGGCCAAGTTGTTAAACTGATGATTACAGAGGGATTCAGTCCCTAACTGGCTGGATGACTTCAGCGATACACAGAGGACTTTAAAGAGGGTGCCCTGTCTTGTTTAGACTATAGCTTTTTTACCAAACAACAGCTGGTAGGTGCATGTGTTCTGCGCAAAAACACAGCACCAGGAGACATGACTTCATTGTTTTAAATGGCAAATGTTTCTTAGCTCTTAGATAAGCTTTCAGAATAATGTTGTTTATCATGGCTCTGTCTTTTACCCAAGCTTTTAAGAAACGCAGTAGTCACTTCCTCTGTGTAAAACGTGATGTGTTGCTTCACTTCCAGCTGGACCAGTGGCCTCGCTCCGTCTCTGCAAAGTTCCAGTACAGCATCTACCCCATCACCTTCTCCGTGGGGGACGCTGACGAGTGGAAGAAGCTCTTCAAGCCCTGTGCTGCTCAGAGACTCTTTCTCCCTGTAAGTGCTGCAGCACTTATCTCCCTTCACATCCTCGCCACGACTAATGTCATTAATGTCATTAATCCATTTCATTTTTGCTCAAAACTGCATATTCCCTACCCTTTATTTTATCCCAGTGTGCGCTTTTAATTAATTACTGCCACGGTTGTTGATGATTTTACACATTTTCTGCAGCATTTACTTAACAAATGCAGTCTCCGGAGATTGAATCCAGTAATTTCATCAAGTGAAGGTTGTGCCTGGTTATTGATTTTCTTTTCCTGTCGGCATTCATTGAAATAGCACCCAGCTTACTTACCACATAATGAGCATATTGCAGGTCAGACGGATCCATAGGTGTTTTTGTCTCGCTGTGAGGCAATCAAAGACATTCATTATTCACTTTATTACTGAACAAACACCTGCTGAGCACCTCGGAAGAGTCTTTTTGCCCCTGAATTGTAATATAGGAGCCCGATTGATCCATCTTGATTTAGTGTCATCATATACTTTCATAAATGGTTTTGCTGTCGATACCGCAAAAATCCATTCATCTTTAAAGGTTGCGCTCTATTCAAACAAAGCTCTCAGCCTGCTGTGGAAGCAGGTGAAGACCTTTAGCTTACGTAGATATTCTGAAAATCCTGATTATGTCTTATTAATTTAGCTTCAAAAGATATAGAAGGTACAGTATAACCACACTGTTTGCAGTGCGTCATTTATAGTGGCAGGGAAATCTGTGTCCTCTTACTTGGGAAAGTCCTCAGGGCTTGTTCTTGCATAGCTGTGGATATACATTATATATAGTTAGGCTGTTTAAACAGCAAGAATTAGGCTAGACACACCAGCACCCACTCCTTGCTGCTGTCAGCAACATAATCCAACAAAAAACCAACAGTCCTTGGTCACGCACACTGCAGCACTGTGACTGGGTTTCTCTTAGCATCACTGAATAACTGGTGCACATAGTGTATACTACCTCTCAGCTCTACTCATTAATTTGTCTTTAGTGGCTCAGCTCCCCAGACTTTATCATTCCAGCCTCAGCCTTTATCTATCCTCTATCCATTCTAAATGTACAGATTATTGTGGTCAGCACACATTGTGACAGCTGTGTGCTAAACCCTGAAGGGATACATAATGTACTCTGTCCTAACTCTGTATACTGGTAAGTTAGCTGTCTGAAATATAATTGAAACTCTTACAGTTTATCAGGTCTAAAAACAGCATCCATAGCAGTGAGGATTAAAAATGACGTTTTTATCTCAGCCAAACTCTCCATCTAATGCCATGTATTGGCAGAGCAATTCATCAGTGGACACACAAAGTCATTTATCTCATCTTGAACCCATCCTTTTGTTCTTAGCTGACAGTAAAAGTCAGCTTTTTCTCTTTCCACTGTAGCCCACAACTTCAGTGTTTGATGGTATGTGTATTATAAGATACACTCCCACAGATCACTTCTTTGTTGAGACTTTTTTTTTTTACCCCACTCCTTTTGAGTAAACAGTAATGAAAAAGTCTTAGGCTGTCACCTCTTTCTGAAATGCAACTCTTGCAATTCAACACTTCTTTTAGCCAAGATGCCTAAAGGTGGTTGTTGGTTGTTGGCTGCTCTGACACTTTTGTGCAGCTTGCTGACTTGCATGGATTACCTTTCATTCCCCTCAGGATGAACTGGAATAACTTTTGAGATCCCTAAATGACAGCATCAGCACCATCAACGGATCAAAAGTAAAATTTTTCTGACACAGTTTTACAACAAGTGATTATGTTCATTTTCAATTTACGTAAAACTTGTTTCTCCCAATGAATCCGTTAAATCATTTTAGATAATGAAACATAAGAGAACTTTTTTCTTACATCCCAAAGTGACTACATGAAATGTCTGTTCAACAGTGTACCTACCTAACAATGATATGGTTAAGAAACAGTTTTTTACTTGCCATTAGTGAATAGCTCTTGGCCTAGTTCTTGCAGTGTGTCCTGTTCAGTTGGCACTAGTCGTTTGCAGCTTTTCAGCTGTTTGAGTATGTTGTAAAATGGCAGGGGACCTGTTTGTTGGTGACAGCCATCGCACCGTTTGGCTGTTCAGCTTAGCAAATCATTGCACAAGAAGACACTAAAAAATACTAAGAAAACATTGTCAAATGGTGCTCTGCTTCTTCTGCATTCACTTTTTGAGGACTGATTAAACATGCACATGATTACAAATCAGGAATGACGACTACCGGGAGTTGCTAGCACAGAGTGTTATTTTCTATTTCTACCTTTATGCCCAGGTGAAGACAACAAGAGGTCAGTCAAACCATGACCATGAGGAACAGTCAAATAAGTCATCGTTATGGCCCTAAAAACTGACTGTATAATCCTAATCCGTTTTATTAGCCAAGTAGTTGAGTACACAGAGAAATGTGTCTTAGAATTTGCTCCACAAATCCAACGCAGAAGAATAGAACAAATCATATAACACACTGGTATTGAAAGAAAACAAAAACAGAGTTGAAAATAAAATTAGAGTAAATTTACGGACAATTATGATCCAGGAATATGATTTTTAAACTTGAAATGAAATACAGACTGCTGTGAAGAAAGAAGTGGAGCATACTAAATCTATGAGGCATGTAATTAATCAGTTAAATAATTTTCTTCAGTCATACTTAAATGATAACTAATAACAAAAGGAGTGTATGTGGTGAAATGTTTATGAATGAATGTGTCAAAAGCAGTTGTGTTATTTCTGAGTCCTCCATTATGTAACCATGTTAATTCTAGCTCTGGTGCTCATAAATAATCTACTGATAACTGTCATCTAGGTCATCCTGAAGGACGTGGACTCATTACTCTACGTGGACACTGATGTTCTGTTCCTGCGGCCCATGGATGATATCTGGAGCCTCCTTAAGTCCTTCAACAGCACCCAGCTTGCAGCGATGGCTCCGGAGCACGAGGTCCCCAAGATTGGCTGGTACAGCCGCTTTGCTCGGCACCCTTTCTACGGTGTAACGGGTGTCAACTCGGGTGTCATGCTGATGAATCTCACAAGGATACGCAGCACGCGGTTCAAGGTAAAGTGAAAACATGGTCATAAAGTATTCACTCACACTCTGATCAGTACAAAGCTGCAGTGAGATGTGATTTCCCTTTTGCATTCTGAATGGTCTTTTTTTTTTTCCTTTGAGCTCATGTCACAGCCTGAGTGCTCTGAGTGGGCTGTGATTGAAGTTTTTTGATTACCACACTAGCAGCACAGACTTCTGCCCTCAGAACTCAATTTAGCAGCTCTCCAGCTCTTAATACTTCCAGAATGTAAATGTGCTCCTCCTTTGATGATATGTTTTCTGGGAGGGGGGGAAGGTTGCTCTCGAGCTGCTTGTGAGTGGATGATGTTTCTGGCATTTCAGAACAGTATGATCCCCAGTGGCCTGTTGTGGGAGGATCTCCTACATCCACTCTATCAGAAGTACAAGAACCATATCACCTGGGGAGACCAGGACCTCCTCAACATTATCTTCCATGATAACCCAGGTACAGTCCTTTTTGTCAGTATATTCACGTCATATTTCACACTGTTGACATGTTCACATATACCCTGTCTTATTTCAATGTGTCATTGGTAAACCAGTCTACATTATGAATATGGTTCAGTCAACACATGAGGCTGTGGCTGTAGGCAACAGCAGACTGTAGCAGCAGACTGAGTTCCAGCTGCAGAAGCCAGATGTGGGCATTAAGTGCTCAGAGCCATCAGCAGAGCTGGCACGCTCACTTGAAATCGCAGCCGAGTGGAGCGTTTGTTGAACATGTTGAGTCTTTGAACTCTTTGCTGTCTGTAGAGGAATATTCAAATGAGTCCATAAGCATTGTTCTGATCTGTTTTTATGCTTGTTCTGCAGTCACAAGGCTTTGGTCTCCTCCGATCAGGACTTGGAGTTTTGAAGGGAATCAAATGCTTCTCTCATTTTGATATATAAAAATAAAAATAAAATATCTGTATTTTTGTGTGGTGTTTTTTTTTAGTCAGATACCACATTCCATTTTTGATCCTGGGCTCATAAACTGTGCCATACAATACACTGTCATAACGGGTTTAAAAGAACAACTACACATGAGCATCCATGTTGTAGTTTACATTGATTGTTCATACACACAGTATGTACACATTCCCATCTTGCAGCTGCAGAATAATCACCATCAGCCACTGAGTTACTGCATCGGAGCAGCTGGGGGTTGATTAGTTTGCTCATGTTTTCAGTGTAAACAGTTTAGTATGTTTTCAGATCTGTTTTCTGTCATCGTTGTTTAGGTACAAATGTAGAAAGTAATGAAAAGAGAGAAACAGTTTAGCACACTGTAAATTAGACAAAAGAAATGTATAACCCACTGTCCTAAGGTGTTCTTGTCATAATATCTGAACCTCATGAGTCTAAATGTGAGCTGTAATAGATCAGTAATCATGTGTTATTGTGTACCGCCATCCCCCCCCCCCCCTCCCCAGAATGTCTCTTCATCTTCCCCTGCCAGTGGAACTACAGGCCAGATCATTGCATGTATGGGAGTAATTGTAAAGAGGCCGAAGAAGAGGGCGTGTCCATCCTCCACGGCAACAGGGGAGTGTATCACGACGACAAGCAACCAGCGTTCAAAGTAGTCTATGATGCAATACGCGATGTGAGTATCCCAGTAGGATATTCCTGTTTTACTGTCACAGCGTGGTGCTGAACCATAGCGCCCTCTGTTGAAAACGTTCATCTGAGCATGGTTTCTCACTCAGTAACATGTACCAAAGAATTTCAGTTTTCAGAGTAAGCACGTTTAGTGAACACTTTAATTCATTTCAGTAAACATGGTTAATAACAAACTGGTAATACAACACTATAACACACTGTTCCTTTAAGGGCATCAGCTCAGAAAAAGATCAACTTATAGTATTTTCTCTTTTGCTTGTATTAAACAATCTGGGTCAGTTTTTAAATTTAGAATTTGTTTTCTCCGGCAGTAGAGTCAGTTCCCACCCTGCTCTGCCGAGATAAGCCTCTTAAAGATGAGCTCGGTCGTAATTTGTGATTAATAGAGAATACCCCACACACACACCACCACCATCACTCCATCCCACCCCAACCCTGCTGTCAGCATTGGTAAATAGCATTTAGTATGTGATATGATGGCTCCATTAAAAAACTATCAGACTGAAACAGCTTTGAAATCACAACTGACACTGTGTAATGCCTCTGTTCCTGCAGTTTCCCTTTGAGGACAACATGTCCCAGTCGCTCTTCTATCCCATCCAGACCAAGTTCCTGGACACGGTCAACACCCTGTGTGGTCGGATTCCTCAAGTCTTCCTCAAGCAGATAGAAAAGACCATGAGGAAAGTGTTTGAACAGAAAGTGATCCGACATGTCAGACCACACCAGTAACTGCTGGAGAAATGGACTCCCTGTTCTACCTGGCAACACAGAGGACCATCTTGCTGTGGATTATGTGTCATACCAGCATCTCCCAGACTGATCTGGCAGCTCTGCGTTTGCAGTGTATTCAATGCACGACACATCCTGGAATAGTCTTATGAGCATTATAATTCTTCGGTGATGGTATGAAGAATAAGCATACGGATACAGAGAAGCATACAGTGCTGGTCAGTGATGCTGTAGAATAGTTTTGCCTTATTGCCGTCTTAAACGTTTTGCAACCCAATTATGTACAGTAATAAAAAGTATGAGAATATTGGAACGCTACAGTGGGAAAAAGAGACGGCATGAATTTATTTTTTGCCATGAATAATTCAAACCCAGCTCTTCATTTCAAGTGTAAAAGTGAAATTGAAGGCGTATTTGTGACCATCTACTCTCTAGCCAACTCTGGACTTTGGAAAGCTTTACTACGTGAAGTAGTAGATTCATAAACCACTCCTTTGAGATCATGTGAATGTTGTAGCAACAGATGACTTGAAATGTGAACCTGTGTGAATGAGAAGAGTTGTGAGCTCTTGGTCTGTTCTGCTGCAGTTGCCGGATGCCACTGACAGTATTACATACAACACAGCAGAAGAAAAAAAAAAAAGATGTTTATGTTACATGCTGAATGTTAAAATGCACTTTGAGAAGGATTTTAGGACATGATGGTTGTGTGCAGTCGATGTGTTGACATTAGATGCTGCACTGTCCAAGTGAATCAAAACCAAAAGTGCTGGCTTTTTAAGAAGTGACATACGACAGCTGATTATGTGCCATATAAATATTCATGTCTGCCATGTTTCCTAGAAAATGACTGGCATAGACGTGTGTGTTTTTCTAGCCTTGTAATATGACGTATGGTATGTTGTAAACACGACTCGTGCTTTAGCAACATTGTTTTTAAATGTGGTGTGATCTAAATGTATCAAATTATTCAAACTGGAAACTGAAAATGGCTGCACAGTCAACTTGTGTTTCGAAATAAAACAATGCAATATTCTGCTCCGTCTTGAGCCCATTTTGTACATGCATAGATGCAGTGAATTAGAATGGTAATGAAAAAACTGAAAATGTTTGAGTGAAGAAATATGTAACTAGATTCTAGATGTAACATACCTACTGGATCACAAAACGTTTATATTGTTTGAATATCTTTGCTAATATTTGTGTTTAGTTTTAAGGTTGATTACTGATTATATAATATTTTGCCAATGTTTACAAATAGGCTAACCAGATTACATCTCCTTAAAAATACAGAGATACATAGTACATCATTGATGATTTTTCTATGTGCAAAACAATATGCAAAATAACGCATGTATGAATGGATTTTCCTTTTAAAAGTACATCACATTATCAGGTGGGCAGTTTGGATGTAGCACAGTAGTGTAATAGATGACAGATGTATTATCTTTACATTTTTGTATGTATACAAGGGGATCAATAAAGTATACATTATTATTTAATACACCAGTATTTTATTATATCTAGAATATATGTATTTATTTGTTTATTACTATCAACTAGTTTCTTTTTCTAACTGAATTGTACAGTAAGTCACTCCATTCTTGGGTCCTGTTGCTCCTGACAGTGCACAGCCTCGTTTGTTGCTGAACAGGCAGTGACCTCACGGCGCCATATTAAAATGCTCCCTCCTCTTTGCCTGTGAGATCGTAGCTTAGCTGCAGCAGCTAGCCGCCAGTCTGCTTTTTTACATTCACAGGACTGACAGAGGCCAACGACGTGATGGAAATTGACTCGCTTCAAGAGGCGCTCAGAGGTCATTTTACTTTATTTGATTGCTTTGTGGTGATTGGGATCACGTGTTATATGTGTGCTTCCGTAATGGTTATATTATATAAAAATAAACGGATTGTGGCTGACAGGCTAATGTCGTTTGCTAGCTAGCTTCTAGACAGGACTAGCATTAGCGTAGGCTAACAGAACAAGCGGTTTCGCGGAAATGGTTAGCTGTCTGTACATTACATTAGCATGTAAGCTATATATAATATGGTGGCGTGCGTTATTCCTCCTTCCAAATGTGTTTGTGTTTACCCAAAGTATTTGTCAGTATTCTCAGTATCCTCACCGGGACTGAGTAAACTGTTCACCGTCGCCGATTCGTGATAGACCGCTGTTTGCCGGCTACGCTGTTTCGGCTAACTTAATATGCTAAACTTTAGCTAGCCAAAGCTATAAAGCGAGCTAGCTAGATTGATAGCATCCACTAGCCCGCTACGTTATGTAAATAGCGATAATTAGGCATTTTTCGTCTTTAGCAAAAGTGTCAACAGGGACGTGCCAACCAAGACTCACTTTTTTCATTTATGTAACTTATCACTGTTGGTGGTTAAAACAAAAATGCTCAAAAAACTTTATCAAAATGATCAAAACTGCAGATAAACTAAACTAAATGATGTTAAATCAAAGCTTGTTCATCTCTGATCTGGTAGTATGAGTATGTACATGTATGTTCACTTTGTGGTTCAATGTATCCCTTCAGATTTTGACAAGAAAGCAAAGAAGGAGGCATCTCCTCTGCTGGAGCAGTTTCTATGTCATATTGCCAAGACAGGAGAGACCATGTAAGTAAACTTATCAGACAAGACACCTTTCACAGTCTTACTTTTACAACACATACTATCTTTTACATTATTTGTTTTTACTATAATCATTACTTTGTGGATGTGTAAACTATGCATTAATATTGTTTGCATAGTGTTCGTATTTCTCTGTAATCTGATGAGCAATGCCAAATTGGCTGAACCTTATTCTGCTTACAATTTTTCTCCAGGGTTCAGTGGTCTCAATTTAAGAACTACTTCCTTTTCAAATTGGAGAAGGTGATGGATGACTTCAGAGCCTCAGCACCTGAGCAAAGGGGTCCTGCAAATCCCAACGTTGAGTCAATTCCATTTGAAGATATGAAGGAGAGAATCCTTAAGATTGTGAAGGGATACAATGGGTAGGTACCCAGCTAAACTAGCCCATTTCTAAATGACAGTGACAGGTGGATGAATTGATGGAAAATGCCACAGATGCATTCCATGAAGACGAGGTATTCAAGTTTTCCCATGAGCTCACATAAAACTTAGCATAAAGCTAGACTAAATGTGTACATATATGACTGTATTTTATTTTTTTTTATCTCTTTGTTATAAAGCTTTACAAAAATATGTAAAGCTGCTCTTCCACTTTTCTGCTGAAAGCTGTGTGAACTTGAGGCAGTGCTGTTTTTTCAAAATATTTCCTTTATCACAGTCAACCATTTTCAATAGATACGAAACATGGTTTTTGTCTTTGTCCAAAAAATGACACTGGCTATGTTCCTTGTTGGGATCTTATTCTATCAATTTTCATTATCATAGCAATGATTGCATAGGCAGGTAGAAGTGTGATCTGTTGGTTGGTTTTACCTAACCTCCCCACAAGAGGTTAGTTTTGACTTGCATGCCCTTTGACTTTTATTGTACTGGAATGGAGATGTTAACTTTTTAAAAATGACAGAAAATGTTTGTGCCCGTCTCCATTGGCACAGGACACCTGCATGTTTTGCATCTCACTCTGCTATATCCAGCATAAGCCACCAGGCCAATTTCAAAATCACTAAAAGCACAAGAGATACTGTTATCTAATTTGTTATCTTGGGAATTGTGTTCAAGAAAATTCATCATAGAGAGGGATGATCACAGTTGACACATAATTTCATTGTTTCTTCTACTTCTCTCCCCCCCCCCCCCCCCAGGTCCTGCTGATGTTGATGTGTAACTTGGCAGTGTGTGTGTGTGTGTGTGTGTGTTGAAAAGACAAAAAGCAGTGCTGCTAAATGAAACATTTTCTATTTGCTAAATGTTAAGTCTCATTCTTTTTCTTTTAGAATTCCATTTACGATCCAGCGCTTGTGCGAGCTGCTCACAGAACCGAAGAGAAACTACACAGGAATAGATAAGTTTCTTCGAGGGGTTGAGAAGGTAAGTCCCATTCAGCAAGAATTGTTTTTTTTTTTGGTTCTTCTTTGTTTTTGTTTTCTTTAGTGAGATTCTCCCCGATGTTTTCTCATCATTCATTTGGCATTTCTTGTTTCCCCCTTAGAATGTAATGGTGGTGAGTTGTGTTCATCCAACCTCAGAGTAAGTGTTATGACCAAAATAAACTCCTTTTTCAAAAAGCAAAATAGCATCTCAGAATAAAATATGTACTACTGGATTAAGTTTATTTATTTTGTTTGTTTGTTTTTGTGTGTGTGTTTGTTTTTGGCTCAACTTACTTGTGCAGGAAAAATGGATGCAGTGCCGTCAACAGAATGAATGGAGTGATGCTTCCTGGGAACACATCAGCTTTTACAGAGAGGTTGTGTTGGAGACAGATTTTGCCGTTTATTTTAAAGTAATCAGATAAGATTTATTTTAACCCCTTTTTGTTTTTGCCCACTTTACTAGGAAAGTCAATGGTCCAGGAACTCCCCGGCCGCTCAATCGACCGAAGGTGTCTCTGGCCACCTCACTTGCAGCGAATGGTCTACCAGACAGCACAGACAACAAAGACCTCAACACAGAACAAGAAAGCGACAAAGAGTCCAGGTGTGTTAGAAGCTGTCAAACCCAGAAAATCTGTCATCGCACAAATAAAGCTACTGGAATGAGAACTATATCTCCTGTTTCTACTTTGTCTCTCAGTGAGGTTTCAGCATCAGGAGGCTCTCTGGGAAGCTCGGTGAAGAACAAACACCCAGATGAAGAGGAGGACATGGAAGCTGAGCAGCAGGAAGTGAAGAGACTTAAGTTCAGCAAAGAAGAGGAGGAAGAAGAAGATGAGGAGGATGAAGAGGAAGAGCAGGAGGTGGACACACTGAGGCCTTTACATGCCACCTGCCTCTCAAAAGAGGCAGAAGCCATGGTTCAAGAGGAGGAAGAAGAAGAAGAAGAGAAGGTTGTGTACAGCAAGGAGAATGAAGCTTCCAGCAGTGCTACTGCTTCTACCACAGAAGACCAAGGTAGGTTTTTCGGGCACTGTGTAGAAAATAGTATAAATATTCGAGAAATGCTAAGAAACTAAAACACAAGTGTCCAGTCTGAACTGTTTTCCTACAATCAGGCCACTGATAAAGTGAACATACAGGATGTGTAATACAGTCTTGTATCTTATCTGAAAAGTGGAGCTGCATATTTAGATTTTTCTGTAGCCTAGAACACTTCATTTATTTGTCCAGTTCTAAAACATGCATCGGATCTAAAGAAACTGAAGTTTAGGTAAAATTCTTGACTTTTAACCTAACTTTTTCTGAGCAGTTGGTTAAGTAACAGCAAGCTGTGGCTTATCAGTTGAAGGTAGGTAGGTGAATTGATAGATGCTTTATTAATCTCCGAAGGGAAATTCTGGTGTTGCAGTAGCCATTACATAGAGAAACATATACACACATGTAGAAGATAATAGGAATAATACAGGGGAAAAGTACACATCTAAACTGAACAAAATAGCAACAGAACAAACCAAGACAGCTAAGCTAAGATGATATACAATATCAGAAGGAAATGCATATAATACAGTTAAATGGTGTTTATCAAGTCTTTCCCACCAGCGATAGCAAAACAACAAAGCAGAGGTCTCCATTGTCTGAATAAAGTGATTGTACAGGGTGATGGCTGTTGGCAGGAATGATTTCCTGTACCTTTCCTTATCACAGCGGAGCTAGAGAAGCTGCTCCCCTGTTTGACTAGCAGGCTGTGAAAAGGATGTGAGCTGCTCTCCATCATGTTCAATGTTCAGTATCCTCCTCTCCACACCCTGCTCCAAGGGTTCCAGTGAAGTCCCCAGCACAGAGCCCATATTCCAGATCAGTTTTAGTTGGTGTCACCGGCTCTGATGCTGCTGCCCCAACAGACTGGTAAAAGATGCAACATTTTGTTAAAGGAGTTGAGCTTCCTCAAGAAGTAGAGTCTGCTCCGCCCTCTCCTGTAAACAGCCTCTGTGCTGCAGTTCCAGTCCAGTCTGTTGTCAAGGTGAACTCCAGGTATTTGTACCCCTCCACCACCTCTACTTCCTCTCCCAAAATGAAGACGCTGTTTAAACTGTCTCTGTGCCTCCTAAAGTTCACAACTATCTCTTTGGTCTTCGTCACATTCAAGGTCAGGTGGTTGTTTCCACACTACTTAACAAAACGGTCCACCAGGCCTCTGTACTCTGTCTCCTCACCACCACTGATACACCTCACGACTGCAGAGTCGTCAAAGAACTTCTGCAGATGACAGGACAAGAGTGTTGTACAGAATTTCAGAGGTGTACCGGGTGAAGAGGAAAGGTCAGAGGACAGTCCCCTGGTGCTGCTGGCCCCTTGCCCAGAGACGCATCCCTGTAGCTGTACATGCTGTGGTCTGTCTGTCAGGTAATCAGTAATCCAAGAAGCTGTGGAGGAGTCAACCTGTATCTTCAGGAGTCTTTCTCTCGGCAGGACACAGTGGATTTTATTGAAAGCACTCGAGAGGCCAAAAATATGATCCTCACAGTGCTGCCTGCTCTGTCCAGGTGAGAGAGAGCTCTCTGGGGCAGGTATATGATGGCATCATCTACTCCAACCTAGGGGCAATAGGCGACCTGTAGTGGGTTTAAAGATGCTTCAACGTGAAGCCTCAAATAGGGTCAGTACAGTAAGGTGACTGGTTTTCGGTTTGTGCATTTTCTGTTAGCATATTTCAAGCTAATTTTGTATTTGCTGTAAGAGCACTAGGAGCTATCTACAGGTATTGCAGCAGCAGTAGTGTAGTATTTAGGATAAAGATCTGTGCAGAAGAAGATGCAGTTACAAATTTACAACCTTTTCTTTTGCCTGAATCTGGAAACAAGTTGGGACTTAGTGGCATTTTCAGATTGCTGTAATGTTTCAGGTGGACCTAGTGGTTGGCTGCTGCTGCCTCACTTTGAATTTGACCTACAGTTTACAACCAGCTCATTCAGAAATTGTCTGCAGAAATCTGGATTATTAAGTCTCAAGCAAAAACATACTCAGGTGTTGTAATATTGTTTTCTACTTCTTCACTACAGAACCAACCAGTAGCACGCAGGTCGAGGTCTGTGATGGCTCAGGTGAGGAGGTGGAGCAGGCTGAGAGGGAGGTCCCATGCGGCTCCCAGGAGGAGGGAAGTGACATGGATCAGACAGAGCAACAGGCACCTGCTGGCGTCCTGGAGAGCCCTGAGACCAGCAGGGACAGCGAGGAGAGCAACAGTGACCCAGTCAGCAGCAGCAGTAGCAGCAGCAGCAGCAGCAGCGGTAGCAGCTGTAGTATAGAGGAGAGTGCGGAAGGAGCCAGAGAAGACGTAGCTCTCACTCCATCCAGCAGTACAACTGAATCTCCTACAGAGGGCGCCATGGAAAGTGCCATCTTGAACACTGGGACCACTGAAGAGCCCATGGAGCAGGACTAGACTGAAGGCCCTCTCTGCAGCCATGTGTGACCATAAACCAGCTTGTCCTTGAATCCAGCTTGACTCTCACTGGGAATGAGGATAACTGCACCTCGTACACAAGACAAACGCCTCGTCCCGCTTTTGGACACGCCTCCAAAATGGCTACCTGGCATTGATGTGGGCATACAAATAAATTTTTCATTTGTATTTTTTTCTTTTTAACTGGAATTTTTTTATTGATCTTCTTATCCTCCTATTTTTTATGTTCCCCTTTAAAATGGGTTTGTTTCAGCAGCCTCAACTTTCGTGGCTGGATTTTGTTCTATTTTGCGTTTAATCGGGTGGTTCCGATGCTGTGGTGGTCTGGTTCTTTTCTTATACCACTCACTCCAGCTATTTGGATGTTGTGACAGGATTGGTAGTCTGCGTTTTGTAGCCTTTTACGGCCAGGGTCAGATGAGAGCCACAATATTTATGAAATGATTAAAATATGACATGCTACCACCATTTCTGTTCCTGACGGAAGCTCATGTAAAAACTTACTAAAGTCAACAAACGAAATTACTTTGACACCTACCCCCCCTCCCCCCACATGGTCCCACCACCACCATGTTAGTACTCCACCAGGTTCCATCCGGCTGTGTTTTAAAATGTACATCTCCATCATTACGAGATGGGAGACTGTTTGTTTTTCCAGTGTGTCTTTCTATTATTTTAACCATATTTTTGCAATGATACACTACCAGTCCCACTGAACATACTATGACACGCTACCTTGTAGAGGCGTCCACTGTAAAATGATATATTTTGGATGCATAAAACCACCATAATTTATATGATCATTTCAGTTAACTGAGTTATTTTGGAGTATGTTTTTGTTTTGTCTGCCGGTCGTAGTTTCCAAAACCAGCTGTAAGTACAAAGATGACTTCCGCTTTCTTTGTATTGTGATGTCACCATGTTGTTTCACCGACCGATATCCAGAGCAGTTTCTGGCACCAGTTCTACACCTGTTTCAGCAGCTGTACTTTTTGATATTTAGAATTTTAAATTTCTGTAAAGTAGACTTTTTGTAGATTGTAATACAGTATGTGTTCACTGCCTGTGAAACCATATATAATTGTATAATTTCTGTGTATACTCTGAATGCTTTTGCTTTCAATGCGGTATTCAGGAACAGCAATAAATGTTAACATTTTTATGTGTGGTGGTCTTGCTTGTTTACACACAGCATCTCATTTATTCTGTTCTATGTGCATTACCAGTGTTTGTAATGTTAAACATCCTGCTTGACTCCAATTAGCTGTAATTTCTAAAATGTCTTTTTAATGGCTGTTACACGCTCCTGCTCATTTTTCTGTTTTCCAGTGTTCAGAGTGACTCTTTGAGTGTATTTTTGTCATTTCTCCAGTATGTCCACACTCCTGCTTAGTATTTTATGTAGTTTAGAGTTGTACAGTTACAACTTCACTTTTATCCTTTAATTCAAGCACATCAGTGCAGAAAAAGCAAATGATATGACAAATAACATCAGTTGGCTCTGATCCTGTTAATAATAATCCCTGCCTTGCAGCACGCATAAAGGACCATGACACTTTAGTCATTCTGTCAAGTTACTTTGCTGTCTTTATCATCGTGGAATCTGTAGTCTTCCTGTTGGCTTTAATGGCTAATATGTTCTTCTGTAGCAATTGTGCAACAAACATGCAGTGAAACTAAGTGTACACAGGCATTATTGGTTTGTGTTTGAGATGGAAAGAAAGGTGTCTTAGATCCTCTTAGCTTCTCCAACTTGGTTGCTAATTATTGCCAGGAATGAGCTTGTTGCTTATTCCTCCTCGCATCACTCAGAGGTCAAATGAAAACGTGCCACTTTTCCGCTTTGGAGAGGTTTTTTTTTTTTTTTTTTTAGGGGATGGTGAAAAAGATGTGTTGGCAGAGCGTTACAAGCTGCTGGTCTCAATGAAAACACGCCGGGCAGCAAACATTTGTCTGCTAAATAAAGATGACTTCATGTCACTTAGTTCAGCAGAACCCGGCGGTTCCTCTGGGTCAGTTTACAATATCTCGTCCGCACCAGCTGTAAATTTGACAGCTGAAATTTGCCCAGGCACCCAGAGGAAATAAAAAAGTGCACTGCATTAATCCATGCAGCACTGGACTTTGAAGACTTGTCTCTGGGGAGACAAATGCCAGGTCAGGAGGGGATACTAAAAGCAGCTTGACACAGAATGATTTTTAATGTGACCCTGGCTTTATGAGCGGTAGGTGATAGGGATGACGGAGGATAGTGACTTCAAGGTTTTACAGACTTTATATGGAAACGCTGATAGTTGCTAACAAATAACAATTGGACTCCTCAGACACTGAAAAACGCGCCGGTGTCCCAGTTCATACTCCCCAGCTCGTGTGTCATTTCTCCACTTGCACAATTTGCTTTGGGGCCTAAATTCAATCTCTGCTGTCTTCTTCCTGCAGCTTCAGGAGGCAGGATTCTATTAGCAGAGTGCAATCCACCTGTGTGCACCGCTCTGCAGTGAGAAAGGGAGAAAAAGCTGCCCGTGGCCTCCCCGAGAAGCGCAAAGTCAAACAAAACCTCAACTGAAAGTAAGAAGGAAACGCATGGCAGGGATAAATCATGTGGATGACTTTGGATAATTAGTGGATCATCTCACTTGTGGTGGTTTGAATGTATGAAGTTCTGCGAACTGTGGCTGTGAGTGCAGTCTCAGTGAAATAACTATGAGATTAGCCTCTCCCTCATTTCCCCAGAGACCCCGATGGAGCCCCCAGGCCCTCCGGACTTCACTTCAAATCCCACTGCTGCACCTATTGATACGCGAGTGTCAAGAACTTTCAAATGGAAGCGTGGAACAAATCCCACTAATAGTCTGGACGGGATTAAAAGAAGGGATACGTCAGGTCCTCTGAAAGTCATCACAATGCAGAAGTTACTCTTCAGCTGTGGGATTCAAGCACATTACAGTTGACAGATGGAGGAGGGTGGGGGGGTGGGGGCAATGCACGATCATTCTCCGTGTCATCCAATAGAGGGTACTGTTTAGTTTCCAAGACTGCCCCCCTTAAATCAGCATGCAGACCGAGTCCTGCTCCTGCTTCTTGTGGATGCAGGCTGCGCCTCCTTGAATCGCCTGGAAAAGCGCACGCATGCACGCAGACATCACGACCTTCCTCCAGCTCCATCCGACGCTGTCCGCGGGATGAACCCCAGCCTGTCTAATGTGGTTGCAGCCAGCCTGTGAAGGCATGTGAAGAAATGGGATATTACCCATCTTTATAGTCACACATGCCAGTCACAGCGTCAGTGGCTGCTGCTGCTGCTCAGTTTAACCTGCGCCACATTCATCACGCCTCCACCTCTTCACGAACCACAGACATCACAACATCCACTCCCACGCGTCTCGTTTCTCGTGGGAGAATGAGCCTGTATCAGAAGATGCTGCTGCTTGTAAACACCAGCTTCCGTGTTTGTGTGAAGTCGCAGATCAGGTGTTTTTTTATTTTCATTATTATTATTATTTTGGGGGGGGTGCACACAGAAGGGTCAAACAAGTGGCAAACACCAGCAGTGGGTTGGAAGCTGCTGAGTGTGTTTGCAGACTGTGACTTGAAGAAAACCCAGCTCACCTGAGGCTTCAGGCAGCAGGGAGGCTGCACCGCAGGAGGCCGCTCAGCAGGGTGGGTGCTCTGAGAAACACAGGGTGATCTTCACAGACTGTCCCCGGACAGAGGCACACATTGAATAAGGGTTATGTCTGGGGCTCCAGGAGGGGTTTTCATGTGGCTCGGTGTGTGGGCGGCAGAGCTCAGGCGGCTGCTGTTTGACTTTCCACTTCTCTGTCAGAATGGCATCATCATCATCACACACACACACACACACACACACACACACACACACACACACACACAGACAGTAAGTGGATGATTGCTTTGATTTAGCTGTCCTCTTTGTGTCGCAGCCTCGTGTCTGATCGGCCTCAGCTCCTGTCAAATGTGCCAAGCTGAGACATTACATAACACATAAAGTGGAGACATTCATGTTTAACAATAAAACCTTGGAAATGTGCACGCCTCACCTTATATTTCCAACAGATGCATCTCTGCATATAGATATAATATAATAATACAGCTACAGTTTGACCCCTGGAACAACTACAAGAGATGTGATCAGTGGCGCCCCCAAAGGGGGGGTCAGTGGGGCCCGTGCCCCCCACAAACCTTCTCTCTGCCTGCTACAAACACGGCGGCGGGGGAGCGCTGGCAGCTAGCGGCTTGTTAACCTGTTGAACATAGATTCTGTCCATTGGCGTATGGATCAGGAATGGATCCGCACCTCTTAAAGCATGAATAGATATGGGGGCAGAGGGTTATCCACAATCAGGTTTGATTGTATTGTTGGTAGATAAGATAAAATAGACTTTTATTAATGCCACAGTGGGGAAATTATTGCGTAACAGCTTAAGTTACTTATTTCATGTGCCACCGTAAGATTTTCACTGGCCCCATCCGGCCACCTCTATGAAAAGTTTCTGGGGGGGCACCACTGAATATGTGTTTTATCGCCTCTAAAACGAACCAAAGGCAGAGACGGCTGCAGCATTTGGAATTTTGTCATCAACACAGTCTTTTTTATTCAGATGTAATGGGGTGGGGGGGGTTCAACTAGAAATTAAATAATGCAGATTGTGGAAAAAAAACAAAAACCTTTTGCTCCAGATATCTGGTTTAGACGATAACAGGCAGCTTTTGTCGAGTTGTTTATTGAGAACATATTTCCTGTCACACAAGCTTAGCGGCAGTAATACACAAGTTCTGGTTTGTTATTGCTCAGTCACAGGAAGTACTGTGACATTTGCTCGGTTATGTCTTTTCAGCGAGGGACGTGATGGCAGGTTTTTCCCTTTTCTAATGTCTCATCCACTAACCCTGGCTTATATAACAGCTGAAAATGACCCAATTACTATTTTTATTATATATAGCTCACATGCAAAACAGTAAAAACATGTATATTTTATGTACTTCAACGCTAAAATATCCATCTAAAGTAAAAAATATTACCATTGTACCATTGTGCAATGCTGCAAGTTTACTACACTCTAATGAAGTACACTAATTGACTTTCCTCATCGTTGTTAGAAGCACGGGACCTGTCTGTGTCCCCCAGCCACTTAGTCTAATGGCACTGGCCGGGGCTTGTTCCTAACAGCCCCGTGCTTTTAGAGGCCATTTCCAGAATTGCGACCTGCTCTTTGCACCAGGTTGCGAAAAAGTGTAAATGGGAGACTAATAAAGGTGCAATTACAGCAATTGTGTGTGTACGTGGCGATACAGGCATTGAGGGGGTATACGCGCATCCTGCAGCTGAGTAGGAAGTTCGCCTGGATGCTTTACGGGGATGATAATAGATTGTTAAGGCACATGAAGAGGGACATTGGCCGTGAGAGGCTGTCTGAGCTTCTGTTATCTGTCCAAGAGAAAGCTGACGTGGTAATTCTCAAGTAACTAACAAGTAAATAACATAAAGGCCTAAATACAAACTGTATGAAACTGACTTGGCTGTTAATGTGAAACCCTAACACTGTGTACAATTAGTGTTGTTTTTCCATTTAATCTCCTCAAACCCAGCTGAATGACTCTTTCGAGACAGCCGCTGAAGCCGTATTGATTTGACCTTCAGCTAAAAGAACATAAAGCTGAAATGTAGCTTGTGAGAACATGTCGTGGATGGTTGAAGGAGGCCAGAGAGGAAAAAAAAATAAAAAATTAATAAATAAATAAAGCGAGCTTTAAGCACAGGTCATTCAAGACAGCAATAGACCTCTTGCTGCTTTCTAAATGAAAAGGCAGGAAGGGAGAGTTAATCACCGAACCCGTCACGCACAGTCGAGAGGTCTGGAGACCAGTGATACGTCATGGCACATGCATTATAAATGAAAAAGAAACAAAGGTGGAGGTGGTAAATATTAAAGGGTCGACACCTAAATTGTACGAATAAAGCGCTCCTGCAGTAAATATGTGAACTTCAGCCTTAGCTCATGCTCTCCAGGGATGTTCATAAACGGTCGATAAAAAACCTCAGCGAATGCACACATGCACAGTTCGAATACACTCACTCACACACCTACTGCACGTTGTCACATCTGTGTGGAGGGCACGTTCAAACACAGGATCCTAAAAGCCGTGAATGACCGGATGAGTGGATGGATAAATGATTTTATCTACGCAAATAAAAGATATTACATTAATATTAAACACAGCACAGAACAATAAACTGTGCATGTTCACAAGGGTGGAGTTTTCCAACTTATGGGTGTGTTCGATTGAATAAGGGGCAGTGATTTGAGGCTGAGTCAGCCATAGAGGGACTTATATCGTTATATCAAAACGACTACAGTTTAAGCCTGTTTTCCTTTCAGCGGATGAAAACGATGCGTAAGTTTCAATTAGGGCTCGTTTCACGCTGAGATTCCAATTTCCTTACTCCAGTGGTTCAAAAAGTGGATCCCCTGAGGGGGGTGTTGGGCGGGTGGCTGTTTCATTTCGCCATCATTTCATTTAGCACGTTACATCTCCGGCGAGCTCTCGGATGTGCAGACATCAAAGTCAAACATCTATATAATCTGCGCATTAACACGTTTGATACGGTCTAATGAATCACCTCAGTGTTGCAGAGGCTTGAAGCTGTTCACGTGTTTTGAAGAGAGAAGCTCTTCTTTTCAGCAAAGTGACCACGTGGAGTGTTTTTGCAGCTTCCTCAAGCTGATGATTCAAGATGATGTAATTGTCTAGAGGCTCTAATGTCGAGCATCCCCATAAATATAGTGAGATGGAGCCGACAACGTGCTGACATTGTGAGTGGTCACACACACACACACACACACTAGAGTAGTATGTCGACGCACCTGTGTCTTCACCAGTCAAACAGAACAAAGGCACAAGGCAAACCCTTATATGGTTGGGCATAACAAGATCCACACTTTTTGATTGGATGACACATAATCAAGATCCCAAAGCCGGGAGAATGAATCTTAAAAACGTACATCACCACCCAAAGGAAACAGGACAAGTTAAGTTCTTTATTAGGGTCAAAGGGTTCAGCTGTGTGAATCCAGTAGGCCTCCCACTGAGACTATGCATTCACCACCATGTGCCACCACCTCTAGGACAAGGAGAAACTTTTTTTATGTCACTAAATTGTAACGAAGCCACAGAACCATGATTTGCATGCAAGTAGTGTCGTGCCTCAGCACAGTCCACACATCATACAGCGGTCCTGCTGTAGTAGTACACTTCAGTAGTACACGTCATCTACGCACTTTAATGTCCGAGTGGTTTGGTTTACATTCAACAAAGACACCTTTGAAGACTAGATAAATGGCATTTCACTATGACCAAGTACTTTATATACAGGTTTGCTCTGTGCCTCTCGTTCTGTTTGACTGCTGAAGACACAGGTTGCATACAGCACACTGATCTGTACAAGTCTTTTGGTGGTACAGGAACCCTCTCTTTCTCTCTTTCCCTGCTCTTTTGATGCCATCCCACTGACTGAGGCCTGTAATTTGGAATGTGTCTAATGGATAAATTAGCCGTCAACCAATAAATCTGTAGAAAAAGGAGCCACAGAGGTTCATGTGATCTGACCCAGGAAACCGCTCAGTGAGAATAGCTGAGCCGAGAGGGACGAGCCGTGGGAGGACGGAGCGCTGTGAGTTACGGCTCTGCTTGGCCATAAACGAAACCAGCAAAGGGGCTTTTGAAGCCAACAAGACCATGGGTCAAATTCGTAGTCACAGACATTTGTGTGTCTTTGGCGTTCAAAGATGTGGCCTACGTTTGGCATTTATCTGGTGGAAAGAAATCTCACATATGTTCAAAAGAAGAGGGAAAGTAGAAAAAAGCTCTTACAGCAGGGTATGTAGAATCTCCAGTAACGAAAATGTGTCACACTGACGACTGACTGACGACATCTCACGTCATTTTTTGAAAGCCAATCCTGTTTCTGCCAGGCCTCAGTTTGGTTAAGTGGAAGCTTATGCGACACAGCCGCCCTTCTGGCTGACGGGATACTTGTTGCCTGTCTTGACCTTTAAGTCAAACTGCGAAGAAATGCCTTAAAAAAAGAAGCATCAGCAAAGCCAGACGGCGTGCGTACAGATGAAAATGATCGCGGTGCTCCTTGTTTCTCATCATCAGGGAATTTGAACTTCAACATCACGTTTTCCTCTTTTTTTTTTTTTTTTTTTTTATCAGTGGATGTTTTTTCTTTCTTTTGACTCCAAAATTTACAGACAGACGATATAAGACACAAAACAGTCACACGAGGCTACAAATTACAAAGTAAATTGCTTTATCGCACGTGTTTAGTACAAATCAGGTGGGCTGTGCGGATCGGGAAGTGACACAGCCTCATGTAGGTGCTGGCGTGGCAGAACATACTGTACATCATGCTGAACAGTGTTGCATTTGTTACCGTAAAGGTCATTTTAGAGGCAAGAAATCTATGAGAAGAAAATATGGTTTGGCTCGAGAGAATAACCACATGTAAATGAACTTATGATCAATATTTAAACCTGCACCATATATTACATTCTACCTGATAAGTCAGGTTCTTCCATGTTGTCCAAGATCGAATCTCTTTTCCCTGCTATTCAGCATTTTAATGTCTTTGCGTTGCTCCATCTCATGCTTGTGATAAATCAGAACAGAACAGATTGTGGATTTCGTGGTACATTTACTTACCTTTGAAGGATTTGCTTATCTAGCCCAGCCGTCAAATAGCCCATAATTTCACAGCAAAACACGCTGTTCTGGTTTTAAAGAAGAGTGATAAAATGCTGTCAAATACAATGCGGTTGTCACTTCTTTACAACAATCCCCAGCTGATCCCGCTGCCAGACGTAACTTTGCTGAAGGCAGCATGAAAGATGAAGACCCAGATGAGAGTCGTTTACATTTCTATCCAGCAAATAGTGTTTCTTCGCACATGCGTTTCGATTTTGGTACCTCTGAGGGCCGTGTTTGATTTAGTTAGTTTAGGAATACTTTGCAGCAGTGGATATTGCACTTTTGGAATAAAACTCTTCAAATATTCAAAGGTCAGAGACTAAAGCGCCTTGAGAACATGGCTCCACATCTAAGCGGAGCCTTTTCTGACTGATGTTTAAACACGATGGATGATGGGAACATGTGGTTCAGCATTTCTTTTTGTTTATTCTGCAGCTTGCTCTCTTTAATCCCAAGACGTGAGATGTGCTAACGCGGTGTCTGCACCTGCTGAACTTGCTGGAGCGATTAGCTGCCTCCGAGGTTTATCACAACATGCAAAGATAAAAAAAAAAAAAAGTGTGGATTTCAATTTAGGTCACGCAAAATATCTGGCACTTGAACTTGATGTTTCACCAATAGCTGTGAGTACACCAGTCTACTTGTAAATAAGGCGATGTGAGGGATAATGTCCCGGCTTGTTGAGCAGCTACAAGCCCTCAGTCTCCACAGAAAAGCAGCATCGGAATCAGCAGTGATTGCGAGGTGCAGAGGAGCCTCTTCCTTATCAGTTAATGGATGAGTACACTGGAATGTCGCTCTATTCTCCACGCTGACATTTAAAGTGATGAGCCCTGCTCTCCAGCCCAAACACAGGACTGTCAGACTGCTGGGGAGACGAACACTTTAATCCCAAAGATAATAAAAATACATGGTGGCAGCAAAGCCAGGTATGCGATTGGCTAATCTCCCAGCAGCCTGTGGTGATGGTGGTGAGGGGGGGGGGGGACATCTCACAATTGATTTCTAAAGCTTTTTGTTTGCCTTGCATCCCATATTGTTATCTCCCATTAAAAGAGTGTGTGCGGAGACTTGCATCCACACATAAATCACAAGGCTTGGGTTCAGCCTGCTTGCAGAGGAGTAATCAATTATAGTCCGAGCCAGACGTAGAGGAAGAGGCTGAGCTTGCACCCCTGGCTGCTCACATTATCATAATCATCCTCCTCCAGTGACGCAAATTCAAACCTGGAGACGAGCTCAGTTCGTGAACCACCTGACAAATGTTACAAAGTGAACACAGAACAGTGGCGTCTGCGATTAAAGGATGTTTTGTTGTGAAGGGTTAGTGCGCGGATAAGTGTCGATTGGAGCAATTTACGTTGTAGGATTGACTGGAGAGAGATAGAGAGGGAGGTTTTAACATGAATCAGTAGACAGTCATAGCTGTACTACCTCAGATTATTTCATCAGATAAACCTGCAGCTGCTAAACCATTTGAAATAATGACATATTCTCATACACTTACATGACTTTATTTATAAACTTGAGTATCAAGAAATAAAAAACGCATATTAACGCTACCAAAAGTGTTGTTCCCTCATTAAAAAACTTAATGGAAAGTGAGAAGATAAAAGTAGTCTTCCAGCAGCAGCATGGAGCTGCGTTTGTCCTCGCTAACGAGGCACTGAGCTGCTAATTGAAGGATCATATGGGAGTGAGGGTACGAGGTCCTGCTAACAGATGGTAGGAGCCTGGAGTCAGATAAATAAACCATTATCCCAGCAAGGAGATACCGCCGTGCGAGCGAGGGAGCCTCGTGCCAGCTTCACTTTCGACTCAGTTCCAACATGAAACGACAAGAGTGTATGATGTCAGATCTTAGTTATCAACTGATTGACCAACAACAGATGATGGAAAGAAGCTGCCACTGCAGGATCCACGTGAGGGAAAGTCTGTCACGATGATTAGAGAAAACAAATGAGAATGAAATCTTTGTTATCAACCTTCAGCTGTGTCAGATCTGGAGAAACGGGATCTCTACTGGGGGTTGGATTGTGTTGTGTTAATGCCACCCTGACTTATTCTTGCCCCACTTGGATGCAGACACAGCCCACAGTCTTCATTTAGCCTCAGGACCGCTGCTATCATTACTACAAGTTGGCAAATTAGCATGAACAGTGTCTGATTCTGTGATTCCATTAAGAATTCATATCCTCTATTTAAAAATGCATTGAATAAGCACGGAAGGAGGGTTTATTACTCACTGTGAGAGATAGTGAGGTTGACCAAGCACCAGAAGGGGACAGATTTAAAGAGGGTTTGGAAGCAGATCTGAACCTGTGCTACCATTTATCCTCGTACCTAAGAGATATCCTGGTGGATGTTCTATCACAGACCACTCTCTGAAGGATTACTGGATTTCCCCACACAGATTGTCTTGTCCTTGACTAAGCTTTTTTGCTTGCTTTGTGCTTCACTTGTAAGTAATGTTGGATAAAAGTATCTGGCAAATGACTAAATGTAAATGCTGAAGTAAGAGCCCAGTGCTTTCACCTTGGTCTAACAGCTGATTCACACTTTCCGCAACCCGTGTCAGCTTCAGTGCTCGTGACATAAATTTCCAGAGTCCATGAGGGTTGGAAGCAGACTTTCTATAAAGACATTTTGCGTGCAGCCCAAATAGTTGTCTCCTCACTGTTTGTGCATGTGTCAGGAAAGTAAACCGGACGCTTGTTTCATACATCGAAGACATGCGATGTTTATGTCGACGTCCTCGACACAGTTCTCGCGAAGCAGTTACACATTCGCTTTTGTGATCTTCACACTGTCGTGTTGTTCAGTGAAACACAACAAACAAGCGAGCACCTCTGCTTGCTGTCGCTCCTGTTCAGAGTTGCCATCGTGTTTTATGTTGTGCATTCAGGGAATGTGTCCATGTATGTGGAGAGCGCAAATTATGACTTGGTCTTAGGTCTAAATTTAAAATTTGGGGTCAAACTAGTGGAAAACACATCTGAGTTCCATTCACTTTGTGCTGTACAGTACGCAAAGAGTGAGCAGTTCCAACTAGAGCACACGCTCAGCAACGGAAACCATTCAATTCATACTATGTCAGCTCTTGTGTAATTTGAATTCCACTTGCCTCACTGTATAGGGCCAACTTAATACCTGTATAACAAATGACAGGTTGCAATAACATTTCAAACTTCATCACATATAAAACAATAATTTATTATTTCTCTGATTTTACAAAACATCAAATTGTGTTTCTAACTAAGGATTTGTTGAGCCGTTCTTCTGCTCACTACAGGAAACCCTAGGAAAACAACATCGACTACAAGGTGTGCTTGAACAGACAAACATTTCGAATTCAACAACGTGAGAAGCATCCTTCTCTAAACGTACACAATGATATCGCATGACGTTTTCTTTGTTACGCAACAGATGGCACATTGCTGGTGGTATTAATGTTATGGACATTAAATATGGACATAAGCACGAATAAAGAGAAATTCAAACTAAAAAAAGTGGATATTTTACAAAATTTTATTTTTTTAATTTACAAAAGTCCTTTAGAAAAGGATTATGTGTTCTACTTTGCAGGAAAATAGCATTGTTTCCATAAAAGCATTTAGTACGCATAACAGTAAAATACTGGTAAGAGATATATAGTACGAATAAAATAATGTAAAATAGTGTAAATGCTGGCTGTTTATGTATGGCACACAGTCTTTGCACACTTTCGAAACCTTCCAAAAAGTCAAACATTGCGTTTTTTTTGTTTCCAAAATTACTGAATAGAGCAAGCACAAAGGTAGAAAAGGTTTGAAAATCATCCTCATCGCCATGTCGCACTCATGTGCAAGTCCAACCATCATTTATAAAGGACCTTCTCTTTCACCGCTGTGGTGGAAAGTGTTTCATCCAGAAAAGGCTTTCCTTATTTCCTATTTACAGAATGTTGCCACTTTGAACGAGGCAGCAATCTCTACCCCAACTGGTAGTGTCCTATGTACAGTCCATTACACTCCTCTGTCCTGACCGGGGCTTAGACTGTGGTCACAGACAGAAGTGAGTTGTAAACCCTGGTGCCATCTGGTGATTTAGTACCATGGGTGAGCAGTTCCTGGATGGTCATCCAATTGTCAAATATTTTCTTATTCCTCTTTTTCATCATCTTTTTGTGGCTGAGTTCGATGATATTGGGCTCCTTTTTGTCCTCCGGGGCGGCCTGCTCCTTCAGACAATCGGCTCGGCTCTGCTTCATGAACTCGCGGCGTAGCCTCTGCTCCTTGGCGCGAACGGCGTGCTGCTTCCTCTCCTCCTTGCTCCAGTAGCGCCCCATCTTCAGCTCGCTGATGGCGTCGTCGTCTGTGGTCATCCCGCTGCGCTCCTCGTGAATGCGGAGCGCGCGCTCCCTCAGCAGCTTGTCCCGCACAGGTCGCTTGGTGATGTACCGTGTGCCGTCGCTGCGGATCTTTACCTTCCACTCCATTTTAGGCTCCAGGTCGCTCGGGCTAATGGGGTCCCGGCACATGCTAACCAGACTCATCTGGCTCTGGGCGTACTCCACAGCTGATTTCTGCTGGATCAGCTGCATGTAGCTCTGGTAGTGCTGGGCATGGGCAGGGATATGGGCGTGTTTGTAAGGTGAGTGCGGCTGGGAAAAGCCCCTGCTGGACTTACTCGACTCCCCCAGCTTCCTCTCCTTGCCCTCTGCCGGTAGGACTCCATCTAGATCCTTTGGGCACCCTCTGCTCCGGCTGGGGCCACAGGCTTCTTGTACAGGGGACAGTAGGGGCTTGAGCATCCGGCTGTTGGAGCTGGATGTCCCTGCTGTACCCTGGTTCTCTGCTCCTCGGCGGAGCGAGTTGTCTGGAGACAGCTCCAGAGTGAGAGGCGTGCTGCGGCAACTTTCCCCAGTGTTGTAGGCGCTGGAGCTGTCCTTGTCTGATTTCTCTGGCAGTTCTGTGATGTCTGAGAGCTCGTGGCGACGTGCGTCGATGCTTGTATTGTAATTGCGGAAGCCGCTGTTGTGGAGCATCCAGGATTCACGGCACTGCTCCCTCAGCTGCTGCATCTTGTGAGCACGAACGATATTTAGACATTCGAGCTCGATGGTGCGCAGCTCCTCGTTGAGCAGCTCCAGCTCTTTGTCCACGCCCTCCTGGTCTTGACCTTCTGCTCCAACACCTTGATAGTACAGGCTCTGGGCTGCGCCGCTTCTCATCTGGCACTTCAGCTCCAGGAGTTCTCTGAAGCGCTCACACTCATCAGCTGGGATGCCCAGGAAGTCAGTGTCTGCGTTGTCGGCAGAGATAAATGACTCGCTGCTGAAGGGCAGGTCGGTGCTACCCAGGGTGTCTTGGCTGTAGGTCAGCTTTCTGCAGCTGCCCAGTGTGTTGGAGGCCGTGGTCTGGTCATCACCAAGGTTCTCCTGCTCTGAACTCTCATCATTTCGCGTACTCTCATCAGTGCGACCCACACCGCTGTCTTTCTCGTGGTGGTTTGACAACAGCGTGGCTGTGTCGGTGGTGCCTCCATCCTCCTCATGCTTCTTCTATAAAAACAGACAATGAATAGTTCAGAAACAGTCTCACCCAACATAATCTATAGATGAGCATATGTATTAGTGCAGATGGATTGTGTGTGTGTACCTGCTGCAGCATGCTGGCAGTGAACTGCATGGCCTGATGGTGCTGCTGCTCCAGCATGTCCATGTGGAGGTCGTCCAAGAAGTCATTCCTGTCATCATCCATCCAGCCCTCGTCCAGCTGAGATGCAGAGGGGAGATGAGATGCCTCATTAGATACAAATCTGCCACTAAAAGCTTTCACTCCAAAAATAAAAACATTTACCTCTAGTTTGTTGACATGGAAACAAAAGTCACTTTGAAGGACATCTCAATCTTAACCTTTCCTGAGCTCACATCATAATGGTGCTAATTACCTGGATCTCTGGTCTGGCAACCAGCAGAGAGATATTCTGGTTCCCCTCGCTGGTCAGGAGTGCTACAGCGTCCTCCCGGTTCTGGATCTCAACACCATTTATCTTAATGGACACAGATGAAATATTATATATAAAACAGTTTACAACTGACATTGTACCTCCACCTGAAAAATCAGCTAAGATAAATAGAAGTACAGCTCTCTCAGCTAGACAGTGACATTACAGACGCCTTACCTGGATGATTTTGTCCCCTTCCCTAATTCTACCATCTTTTGCAGCAATGCTGTTCGGATCAATCTAAAGAAAACAGAGAAAAGAGGTGTAAGGTTACTACTAACTCACTTTGTCCTCTGTCAGATCATTGTTTATGTGTTTTAGTGTATTTCATGGCTGCACATCATACCTCACTAATGTATATTCCAGCTTCATCCTCATCATCAGTCCTATAACAGATCGTCAAGCCGAGTTTGTCTTGAATATTGGCTCGATACAAATCCACCTCCTGGTAAGACAACAGCACATATACATTATGTGTATGTGAATGGAATGAATATATTGACTATTAAACTGAGATCATGGAGTGGAGCAACAGCAATCTATCAGTTAGTGTAATGAATCTTTCAGCTGGAGGCAGGGAAGCCGTAGCTTTTCTTACAGACCCACTGACAGCATGAGAGATGATGCAGTGGACTATAGACAGACAGGGGCCCGTTTTTCACTTGTCAACACCTGTAGTCTCCCAGGTACAGATAAAGATAAGAGCACTCGTGTTCTCTGAGGGCAGAGGACAAGCTCTGAGACTGTTAACCCCACAAGAACTCAGTTGAATACTGTCCACCTAAGACGATCCTTAAGGAATAGCATGACATTTTGATACATGTAGAATCTTCATTTGCTTCCTCACTGAGAGTTTCACAAGAAGCTCAATAACTCTCTTATGTTTCTGAGGTAAATACAGTGCTGCAGGCAGGAACCGGTTGGTTTAGATTAGCATAAAAACGGGAAATGGGGGAATGACATCTTAAAATAACCTATTAGGAGACTGAGTCTCAAAATGCTAAACTATTCTTTTCCAGTTAATTTGACATTTCATTGTTGAGTGACTACAATGCACACTGAGTGACTGATCGGACCCAGGATCACTGCTTCATTTGTCAGCCCTTCTTTTCCAAAGCGGAGAGTCTCTCTTCAAGGACACGCGAGTTAGTCTGTGTGTATCTGCTGCGCATCTGCCATTAGCCGCTCTGAACTTCACCTCATAGGTCATCCATGGCTATCATCTGTATCAAACAGTAGGTGGCTGGGGTTTAATAGGAGGGGGTTTAGGTGTCAATGGAGGTCACCGAGGAGGCACAACAGAGGCTTGATCATGGCCTCATCAGGCATTGTTAGCGTGCATCATCAGAGGGATCACTGCAGACCTATTATCCCTGCCATCTAATTATCCACCGGGCCTCATCTCCACTGTATAGGAGCAGAGGAAGACTTATTAGGCCCTGTCACTTATAAGTAATGATGTTGCCGTTGTGCATCTGCTGGAACAAACCAGCAACTCGAAACCTGTCTGGCCTACATCTCAGTGGCCGTATGCAGGGATCATAACACATCAGTAGCAGTGTGCTATAAGGCCATTCGACTGGAGACACAAAGGCGACCTCTGGTCTGGTAATGGGGCAATAATGCACTGAACATCTAAATGTAAATCTTCATTGGTAGACAGTGAGGGAAGATGATGTTTACCTCATATTCCAGCTCCTCGCGTTCAATGTCCTGCTGTATGCCCTCCAGGAAATCATTGGGGTCAAAATATGCATGTCCAGGAGGATGCCTGAGAAAAAAAAAAGCATAGCTCTTAAACCGGAGACAAGTGGAATGATGATGAGTGTAAATTGAAACAGAAAAACAGCACTAACACAGTTGTCAATCTGGATTTAATTTTGCCCCAGAGTTTGACAATTAAATGAGAAGTAGGGAGGAAGTAATGGGAAGTCGAAGTAGAAATCACTCTCGAATCTGATGTATTGGAGCTACATCCGCAGGCTAATCACAAATTAACATGCCATGTTATTAATTTGACTCAGAAATCAATTAAAGAAATCACTATTATTCATTAAAGGGCAACTGCAGCTGCCATGTAAAAATGAAGCCACCCTCTCTGAGCTCGAGGGCCTAACACACTCACACGCACACACGCACACACACACGCGCGCACACACACACACACACACACACACACACACACACACACACACACACACACACACACACACACACACACACACACACAGGAACAATGGATGCAATTTGGAAATGTGCAAATGCAAATGAAAAGAACCATCATTTCAATGTGACTGTGTGCCTCAGAGGAGCTGTCATCTCCCAAAAGTGACACATTTTGCCTTCAAACGTCAGACACGTGCTCTGTGATCACAGCGGTGTGGTCTGGAGAACAAGATAAGGTGTTGGTGTTGCTCCCTTCATAAACTATTAGGGTGAAAGGTCGATTGTCTCCAACTAAAGTAGAAACCTTGAAAATATGGCATAAAATTGTCCTGTATTTGCTGTATAACAAGCTTTTTATCATGTGTTTCAGGCCAGTCTGCCTCTCTTACACTTCACTTCTCTGTACTATGGTGATGCATAAAATAAGTTTGCAAACAATAAGTTCCACCAAGCAGGTTGCCAGTGAATTCAAGCTCGTTTGTTTTTTAGTCTCCCAGCACCCACTGAGAACTGTACTGAACTGTTCTGGTACTTACTCCTCTGGAAGCAGATACTCCTCCAGTTCCGTCATAGGGGGTGAAGAGGGAGGCAGCTTGGTAAGGGCCATGATGTGCTGGAGGGTGATGTCGGTCTGGGTGCTTATGTCCGACACCTCCGTGTCAATAGCGGAGGTGACCAGTTTAGGGTGCGGGGCCCGGCGCAGAACCTGGACCATGATGGGCTCCTTGGCGGTACGGAAGGCCTCCACTGCCTGGTCGTGGGTGGCCTTGGACAGGTCCTTGCCATTGACCTGGAAAACAGAAAGAGAGAAACCAATCAGCAATTGTCATTAAAGTTTTTATGTTTTTTGTTGATTGATAAGAGGAAGGAAATTATTACACTGATGAAACAAGGGCACATTATTATTATTTCCATTTAGTGTTGCAATTTCTGAGACTAGAGAGGATATTCATTACACCAAACAGATGAAATCATAATCTCCGATGATTAAGGTTTCACATGAAGAACTGTGCCCACACAATTCAGCAGCAATATTCTGTTTGAGAAATGACTCATTACTGCCTCAGCTTGTTTTATGGGGTCACAGTCGGACCAAATAGAATAAGACCTTAATTAGGTAGAGTCTCTCTTTAATTAATCAAGGTTATTAGCTGAGGCTGCATGGAGGAGCTCTCATTTAGCTAACTAATTTCACAGCAGAGGATATATTTGACCTGCCGCCAGAGACAGTAGAGCGTTTGCCGCGCGTTAACCTGGGAAGATTCATTTGAGCACAAGGCAGCAGGGTGTTTCGGGGAAGAGCCTCATTAAGTTTGGTTGAGCCACTTAAGGCCTCTGTGTGCTGATGAAAGATGAGAGCGGACGCTTTAAAGTCCCTTGCTCCCAACAGAATGTGTCACTGGATCCAATGAGAATTACAATTAAATAAAGAAGATTTTAAGTCTCCACAAACTGTCTACCATGTCAGGCCAAGCATGCAGATTAAATATGAGGCTTCTGGCTTTAACCCACATGCTATCGTGTCACTAAAAGTGGTAGCCAGAAGACAACTTCAGGTACAGTTGCCTATACGGCATCTTGGGTCATTCCACTGGATCTCTGCCTTATCTGGCTTCACACAGAGCTGCTGTTCCATTTTCAATCACCACATCATACACAATTTGCTGGTTTGTGATTCCTGGATGTGTTGAGAGCTTTGATAGGATGTTAGTTTGGGGTTCCTCTCATTTTACCGGCTCCGTCTTCCTGTCTCTTCACTGCATACACAGAGACACACACACACACACACAGAGACAGATGCTCACAGCTGTCTAAGAATAAAGCTACTTCCTAGAAGAAGTTTGTAGTTTTGCAAGTCCTTAGGCGTGTCATACACCTTCTCACTCACCTCCTGATATATACTACGTGCAAATCAGTGTTTGAGGATTCATTTTCTGATAAACATGTGGCTGGTTGTGCGTCTGCCTCCAGCTTTGGACACCTCATTTATTTTATTTATTTATTTATTTTTTTGATCCCCTTAGGGAAATTGTTTCTGGTTACTGGTTTTTAAACCATCTCCAGGGAAAGAACTCAGTATGTGTACAAAACCCCGACTGCAACCCAGACAATCTAAAAGACGAGTGCATATTTCTACAAAGGAGTACATGCAGAAACCATTGCCATCACGCCTGTGTGTGTGTGTGTGTGTGTGCGCTTATAGGAAAGACAAAGAAGCTGGAAAAATAGTGGAACTTAATGCAGAAGTCAGAAGAGACTGTGCGCCCACTAATAGCCAGAGCAGATTAATGCTAATCCTGAGCCTGCAGGATAATTGGATCATCTCAGTGGACTTAAACTTCTACTTCGTCTACATCATAACTTGGTCCAAAAAAAACAAAAAGAATAGCTCATCTATTCGCAGTTTGCTCTGAATAATTTCACAGCGAGAAAAGCGAGTTCCTTCTATAGCACAATACTAATGGAAGAAATTCTTTAAAAAACAATTCCTTGAAATTTACGACCACTTGCCTCACAGGCAAAGAAGAAAAACAGCCTTGACTCTGAGCTGAAACACAACAAAAAACAGTATTATCACATCCCAGAGTCACAGTCCCTCCAGGTATCAGCAATCAGCCCTCTTAAAATCACATGGAACCTCACATCATCAACCATCTTTGTCTCCCACAGCAAGCCACGATGTTGCACATCAGCTGAGGAATACAGGGTGCTTTTGTGCTTTCTTCTCTCTGCATGCAGGCTCCAACAGTCAAACCTGGTTGCCAGGAATCCCGAGGCCACTTGAAGGCAGTGAACCAGAGACAAAGCCTTTAGCCCCCATCTTGTCGGGCCTGGAGCATTCTGCCTCAGTGCTCTCAATGGGGGCAGTCTCCTCCCCGCTGCGGAGGGGGGTCCCGCGGCCTCCATTCATTGCGCTCACCTCTGACACAGAGCGGCCCTTTGCAGCACACTGGGAAAAAACACACAACACTCCCCCCTGACACAATACACAATGCTTGACCACCGCTGAGCTCTCCAACTATGCTGTGTTAACCCTGTGCTTTAACACAGCCACGGTTTGGCTACTGGTGAAGGACAGTCCAGTTTACTTCAAATACCACCTTAACTTCACTTTTCAGCCCCTTAATCAAAAACTAGGTTTTCCTTTGTGAAATACCAAACACCTGAGCAGCATTACACATCGATGACTGACATGCAGAAATTACTCTGTCAAATTCTGGTGAATCCTCTGAGAGGGGTCTGTGTTAAACCCATTTTAATGACAAGAGGGCAGCAAGGCCCTACTTAAAGGAATACTAATTAGGTCTAAATCACACGTCTGCTGTGTCGGTGCCCAGAGAAGAATTTACGCAGCTGTGGCTTTTTGTTATTCACAGCCTATTTTCTTTCATTAAAACTTCACATTTCACAAGTCACATGTAAATACTGGATGATCTAAGAACATGTATCTCTTCCTACACAGGATTCATCTGAGGCCCTTCCAGGACGATTCAGGATTTCAGTTTTTCTTGACGCTTCAATAGCTATCAGTCCTCAGTCTTCTGGGTGATAATGAGGGGCAGCAGGGGTGAGCCATGCCGGGAGCTATCGGTGCAATATCACCCCTGAAGCGCATATCAAGCTGGATTGAGATGTTGATGTGCGAGCGCGTGTATGTGTGTGTCTGTTCAGTGATAGAGTCCACTGTCTGGCAGATAAGCATCTCTGGCAGGCAATCACTTTCATTATTTTCTTTTATTGTGGCAGATGAGGTGAGGCTGCTTAAGGTTTGCATTTTGAATGGACTGAATGTATTATCTATTCAGGTTGTCTTACTGAGGCTGAGCTTCTTATTCATGAGGAAAAAATGAACAACCACAATCATCAGTATAGCTTATAACATTATATAAGTTGTTTCGTATAAATTTAATCGACCGTTCACCAAGGCCTGCTGTCCTTGGTTACTGTTGCTATGTCTGTGGAGGGGCAAGAAATCTGCAGTTTACAATGACATGGAAAATTCCTAGTCCACATAAAACAACAGGTCCTTGATTTGAGACAGAGGCAGACAAAAGCAGAGTCAGTTCCAGAAAGAAACATGCTAAAAATGCTATTTCACTCAACATAACTCTTCGACTGCTGCTAAATTAAAGTTATGCTTCATTGTTCTTCCTACGACACAAACAAAGAGGCTCTTGGGTAAGGTACCTCAGAAAGTACAGTAAATATATGTTGCGTAATGTAGCTGCAGATAATAACCAAACATGCCAATTCATTTCTCAAACGTTGCTCCCATATTTTCATTCTTTTTTTTTTTGTGACAAGACAAACAAAAGTCTGAGCTCTTTAAAATTATGTGTATCTCTCATATTACAGCTCAATGCTGCTTCAACACACAAAGAAATCTAAAGCTTGACAGGCCTTCCATGTCTAGTTAAGTTGTTAAGCAATGATTGAATAAACAGCAGGGTGTTAGCTTATGGTCAATAATCTATTTCAGCATATTCTGTAAATAATGAGAAATATTTGCATACCCTGTTAAAAATGGGACCAGGACAAAGCAACCAGCAAAAGCTTCTGTGCCTGTAACAGGAGCTCCTGTTCTAATCATTATTATACAGATATTAAGTCATTTCACTCACTGTGTTGTGTAACATTAGTCTTTGATACGGCCATTCAATCACCACGTAATCCTTTAATAAAGAGGAGAACATCATTAAAGAGCCAGTGTTTCTGTTCTTTGGGGAAAAGCAGTGAGGTGAACAGAGTGGAAACTCTGCCAGGCGAACGGCGCCTTTCAGAGCTGGGCAGAGGAAAACCCTGGGAACTTCACTCTATAAGACAAGCATTTTAAAGAGCCTTGAGAGCCGGGGCTGCTCGCCTTCTCTTTCTGCTCGGATACACCTCTTAGATGAGTTCTTCAAAGTCTGTATTTCGGAACAGAGGCAGGCGCTGACGTGATAGGACGCACGAAGACTTGAAGGCTTATTTTCCGGAGGCCTGTATAGTGTGTGAGTGGCAGTCTGAATGTGGGTCATTCTACTCGATAAACACAGTTAATCCCTCTTTTATTTCATTTTCATATGAAAGAAATAAAATTCAAGCACTAGCTTATGCTTTCTTAATGCATGAGTGTGTAGATGTGCACGCTTTCAGCGTGTCTTTAAATCTGCAGATATTGTTCTTTTAACTGAGCGGACAAACAACTCTCCACAGTGAGGGGCTTGAAAACACAGCAGCCTTTATTTACTGCAGCGTGCAAGCTTACTGAGGTTTATAGAACAAACAGATGATAACGTAATGCTGGCTGAAAGAGAAACTGCTGTTTACTTTTACCTAACTGGAAACCAACGTAAAATGCCTAACGTAGAATAACAACTTGTAGCATCTTAAACCTGAAGGATGCTGGGAATGATTACCCAAGCAGACATCCTTCTCTACCCCTATGTGAATATATGACAGGTACAGAGAGAAATGAAGGGTGGGGCTCATAGGAGAGGTAGAACAAGCAAAAGAGCTGAAGCCCAGCACTCCACTAACAGACTTCCTCCTCTCCAATCAGCATTAGCAGCTCCACACACACACACCCACACACCCACACACCCAGACACACACAAAAAATATCTACACCAGAGTCAAGTCTGTTTGTTCTAGTCAGCAAAGTCAAGTTTGCTCCAGCCGGTGATCAAACACAGATGTACTGCACTGGAAGAGACAAAGCAGAGGAGAGGGGGGTCCGTGTGAGTCACACACACGCAAGCACACACACACACAAAATATGTATATGATAAAGTCATCTCCACAGAGGGATCACAGCTCCCTCCATGCAGGTGACATTCACAGTTAAGTCTAAATGATGCCGCAAGTAACACATATTGGCAGACTGTGACTCAGAAGAGGAGCAAGAGAAGAGAAGCAACACACTGGTGGCACACTCCTTTTAACAGCCTGATGATGGGAAATAATAATCCTTAATCATTCAAATGTTCAAGCTGGAGCTATTGAACAACTGCTTACAGCCCACATGGGCCACACATGTTTTATTCATTACAGAGTGAATAAACGCACACACAAACGAAGCACTTGTGTAGATGTATCTCATTTTACAATCAGGGAAACTCTTAATCATGTTCCTGCTGTGACTGCCTTTCTGACTGATGGAAAGTAAAAGCACTATACAAAGGGAACTAAGTCATCTGAGAGAAAATCCTACAAGCTCCTTGTGCATCTGCACAAATCAACCCATTCACGCCTGCTTGTAAAAAGGATCAGCCCGACTCCTCTGTACAGCACATTGTAGAATAACATCTTAATAACATGGATCATTGCGCTGACTCTTCTATTCCAGCAAATGAACTAGCAATGGACTTAGTTAACGTAATAATCTATAAGTGTGTTGCAAGCTCACATATGAAATGTTGTGTCCTCGTTAGTGAAGGATATGGAGTCACGTCATGGAAGGGTTAATAGGCATCTGTGGTTTGCAATGACAGTCTCATGGGACTTGTTAATCATGTCTGACATACACAATTAAAGTGACACTGAACCATGTCAGTGACATCTATATCGAGTGACATTACGAGTGCACGGCTCCCATCGAGGTGCATGGTCCTGCGAAAAAAAAAAAAATTTAAAAGGTACTTCATAGATGTAAAACTAAGGATGTATGTGGTGCATCTCAAAGTGTGTAACGGTTTAAATCTGAGAGCAAAACTATGACATGCACTTCCACAGTATCGTGTTGTGGTTTCACCTTCTGGTCCCCCTTCTTCTCCCCTACCCTGTTGACAGCCTGTTGGAAACAGGCCAACTGTTTTGCAGTGAAATCTGTTGCATATTAATACTCCCTGATACTCCAATTGCCTTTATGCATGGGCTTTACGCCAGTGAAGTAAAATTGCGTCTGAAGTAGTGTTAGTGGCGTGTTGAGTTCGAGGACAGTACATAATGTAGGTCATCTCCATTTGTAAGGCAGTATGGGTAGTAGTAAAAGTGTTTTGAAAGCCCGCCATTAAGATACAAAATGGCCTCATTAGGACAGTCACTCTGATAATGATTGGTTACCAAGCTAGCTGCTGATTGTCAGATGTCATCTCATAAAACAAACTGACATACTGTATCTCCCAACCATTTAAAGCACTGTAAGCAGCGATAATTTCTGCTAAAGTATGTTCTGGGTTGAATGAGAAAACGTCACTCTTGACGTTGATTTCTGCTACAGCAACATTGTGTTTCAATATGCTGTCAGTGCTAATTTCATAGTTCACTGCTGTTTTGTCCTGCTGTTGTCAGGATCTTGTTATGTCTCTGTTGATGCTGTGATCCCTCTGTGTCATTTGCTCTGAACTGACAGTAAGCACACGGGCTCCTGCGAGTGCTCCCCTGTGGCAGCCAGCCACCTGCTCCAGTGTTTAACAGATGTGACGGCACAACAGGGCTGATCTTAGCCGTTATTAAAAACACACAATGTCAGGCTCCAGTGGCCTCGCTCGGCGCTGGTGATCCCTGCTTTGTCTCAGTATGCCTTCCATGTCAAGCTTCATTATGGGAGCCAGGGGGCCGAACAGGCTGAGCTGCATCTCTGTTCTTTTTTTTTTTTGCTAACAGCTTTGATGGTGGGGTTTGAAGAGAATGAGGAACTGTCTTGTACAGAATTTTCCATCTCATTTTTCTGTCTGTCTAGTCCAGAGGATGTCACACTGAGACCATCTGCTGCTATGACAACATGACTTCTTGAGCCGAGCATGACATCTTTGCAGCCTTCAATCAGAAATATGGCTAATTAGGCTAACTTGGAAAGATTTGCATAGGAAATGTTCCAGCGGGCTCATTTGTAAACTTCTTTTGCTCAGCAGATCAATCATTTCTGGTTTGTGGTGATGTTCCTCTGCAGGAAACAGACAGAAAATTTGACAGAGAAAGACTGATACAGACAGGGAGAACTAGGCAAATAAAGGGTTCAGCTGATAAACTGTTGCCCATATCAGTTCAGCGTGGATCAGAGCCTAAATAGTGAGCTTGTGCTGAAGCTCTAATTAAGCTCTCGGTCTTGTAAGAGCCACTGCACGGGGCCACGGCTATTGCAGAGTGCTTCTGGAGAGATTAAGAATTCTAGGACTGTCAAACAGAGTTTCCAAGGCCTCTACCTTAAAGCTTCTGACAGAAGCAGCTGAGCTTACATCGCCACATGGTGCTTAACTTCAGCTTTGAAGAAAGGACCGAAGGGTTCAGTGCTGTCAGAAGGGTCAAGTTTAAAAGGGAGCACCGAGCTCACCGCAGCTCAGCCCTTTAATGATGATTACAAGAAGGGAAAACACTTCTCTAGGATGCTGCGTTGGCTGCATTTAATAGACCTTAACAATGGCTTTGATGGCTCTGTTGACCCGTATGCAGTAAACAAAAATTTGCAGCAGTGCAAAGCAGAAAGTAATGTATGCCGATAGCAAAGCTCTTAATTCTATCCAAACAGGCTGCTAAAGTTACAGAGCCAAGGGAGTGTTTCTAATCCTGTTAGGACTGATAAAATGACTCCAGGTAAAAAAAGAAAATGATGTTGTTGACTTTTATAAAACTGCAAAATGAAATTTTCATGCTTGCAACACGGGAGTTAGAGCTGAAGGTGTTTAACGAACTGGAAAGATTTCAAGTGTTCATGGATTATTGAGTCCTCAGAGAGATGACGGGTAGAGCAAAGCCGACACTCTGCCAGACTTTCTGATCAATAGGATATGCCTGTGTTATAGGTACAGAGAAATAAGACCACCTAGAATTCCCACAGGATGTACAAACCGGGAATGTACTTACTACTATATCGGGAATATCTGAAGGCAAGGAATAATCTGTTTTTTTCAGAGTCCAAGTCTGTGAGAAAATGTGTGAAAAGATAACAAGGAATGGGTGACACCCAAATGAATGTGCATACATGATGAATGCAGGCATGGATGAACTTGGCCATCTTTAACTAATTCTAGTAGCAGTAGTTAAAGTGTATGTTCACACATTCTAGTATAACATATGTAATGATTAAACAGATGAAGAGTGTCAGTGAGCTGGAGTAGTTGCATTTAGAGCGTAATGTGTGATGTCTTGGATTGATCATTGTGGTATAATTGGCTAAACTCACCATTTCTCATACTTCTGGGTAAATAAACAAGCTATTAAGCTCCTAGTTGTATTATTACTATAATTCAGTTACTGTCTGGGTTAAAAGGGAAATAATTACATATGAGAGATGCTGTTTAGGAACTTTACTAGGTCAAAGTTTCAACTGTTCCAGCATCACAGCAGACAAGTTCAAGTCAGGTCCATGTTATAACAATTTAAGTATGTCTCAAGTAAAAGTGTCCAGTTGATATCTCTGTCTTACAGTAAAGTCTTTACATAATTTCAGTCCTTTTGTTTCCTAGAAGTGAAGGGGAAATAAGGAAAATGTTTGAAGATTGTGGAGAATGTTTGTTTTGCTTTGTTTCTTCAAAAACCAAACAATGAAAAGTAGAGCTGGCATGGGCTGATTACTTCTTGATTATTGACCATTAGTTGGATTGTTGGTTAAGACAAATTAGGACATATGAAAACATCGCCTTGGAGCCAAAATGACAAATGACTTGTGACGTTACAAATCTGCACACTGACTCTTTGCACAGTGGCAGATTGAGTAACTGACTGCTGAATGTAGTAGGTGACGGACCTGTCGACGCAGGATAACTGACAGGCGAATTGACACTGTGACCGCGGTGGAGGCAGAACAAAAGAAATGACAGTGCTCCACCAGTCCACACACAATGTTTTTGCTATTGGTTGGTTGGGGGTGGACAAGTGGAGAGCTTTGTGACCCCAATATTAGCATCCATAATCCATTTATTATGCCACTGAAAAACCCCTTCTTTTCTTTTAGACAAGCCAAAACCTTTTAGTCTTTTTCTTTTCTGAGCAGACCTCATCAAAGGCGAACTATCTGCAGGCACGATGTCAGACTCCTCCTGTTATCTCCCCCTGACAAGAGGGAGCTGTTTTTTTAGGGAAGAATAATGAGCAAGATCCACAGAAAGGCTTGATCATTACATTCATTTTAACTAGCCACCAGCCGACCAGCACCCTGTGCAGTAAATGGAGATGTAATTTGGTGTGATAGCAGGATAACACTTGGCCAGGGTCCATTATGGATGAAAAGACAGAAAAAAAAAAGAAAAGTTACTGAAACCAGTTCTTAAAGACGTACGTTTGTCAGACTCATCCGCTGTCTGCTGTCAGACAGGTCAGTGTTTTCACTCATTAGACCAGACGGGCACTTGAATCCGAAAACACTCTCAGATGAATAAACCAGCACTCTGAGTGTGTTGTCTCAATTAAAGTTGACACTGCAGCAAAGCATGGAATGAGCAGAGAATGGCAACACGTTGTAGGTTTTTGTTCTGGAGCACCACATGCAAGTCACAGAGCAAATGATCTACACACATATTCTCCACTGAAGGAATACATAACAGTCCCCTAAGCCAGGCTAGATTTCATTCTGACTTCAGTGTGAAACATCTCTTTTTATGCTACAGCTACTGAGTTCATCTAAGGACAGAGAGAATCCAGACAGATAAGTAGAAGATTCATTACTCAACTGTCCATTGCTTTAAACGGCTGAAAAATTTGCATAATTTATGTTTTATGTAAAACCATAAATTGCATTTGATCATTTTCAATACGAGTGCATGAAGAAGTTAATAGATGATGACAAATGCCAATCACAGGCTCTCAACAGACAACAGTAGAAGCCATAAATATTCCATTTACTAGACTATAGAATATATGCTGCTGCTGATAGACTCTTGTGTATTCATTATTAGTTAAACAATAAATCAGTGAATCATTTCAGCACTTAATCAGCATTGTATTGTTAGGAAGTATTGTTTAATGACTCTTACAAACTGAAAAAAGGCAAATGACAAATCCTATTCTGTGCCCTCATGTGAAAACATTCTCTCAGTGTGTTAATGGTGCATCTATAACACGCCTGCTCTATTTTCTTTCGTGGAAAAAAAATGTGCAAAACAAGCAGTGGAGTGTTAAATATAAACTTCAGTGAAAGTCAAACAGGGGTTAAAGCTTGGAAAGCTCAGACTCAGCATTCAGTTGACAATGAGGAGGTGGGCAGAGATCTGCACACACTAGCAGACACATTGAGAGAGCTGTCACCTCTTCATCACCCCCCCTCCTTTAAGCACAGGGTGCCACCTCTTGCTGACCCCAGCGGCCAGAGTTCAGGCTGCTCAGCTGCAGGAGCGGGCAACAGCTCCACTCCACTTTTCTCTACTCCCACTCAGCGAGTGACCCCGTAGACATAAGCGGAGCTAACGGCCACGCTTCGACAAGTCAGTACATACAATGAAAAACAGACTGTGGCTACTGCCAAAATAGCCGAAAGTACAATAAGAAAACCTAAAAGCATGAAAGTGAGTTTAAAGAACTCTTCCTCCAGCTAGGTCACAGTACCTGACAGACTTCATAGAGTAGTTTATATTGCTCCTCAGGCTTCTGCAGAGTACAGAGGCTGCATCCCATGGTGGAGCAGATCACACCATCCAGACTCTCCCTCCAACTACTCCAGCAGGAGGAGAGAAGCAGTAGATATCTTCTTTTTCTTCTTCTACCCTCTGAACTGACTTCCCTCCGTCCGCTCTGTCTTTCTTTCCACAGCCACACAACCACTTTGGCTGACAGGATTGACTTCTCCTCAGCTTGTGGCTGAGCGCTCAGCCTCGTCTTTTACACACATACATAAAGGCGCGCGCACACACATGCACACACGCTCCCCCCACCTCCTCTCCTTGCATGCTCCCACCCTCTCCAACGCTCTCCAGCCTTCTGCTGAGCTTACGGAGGTTGGTGCAAAGGCTTCAATATATACACCCCCCTCATGTTTATTAAGCAGCCACTCACTGATTATTCATAAAGGCGGGGTAGGCTCCCCCAACTCATGAATGGGATAGACTGACATCACACAAAATGTGTTCTCAATTAATAGGCATCATTAGAGCTACAAGCTGTCTGACGGAAAGGCTTTTCATTTCATGACAGCATTAATATGTTTCTTTAAAGGGTGCTTGGAATCAAGTTTGTTAGCATCTGCAGACTTGTGATTTGAAATCCAACTCCACATGTATGCTTACTTCAAGGCATTTCTGAATGACAGCAGAATTAGCACCAAATATGTGTCTAAAGCAACTTTGTTGTAGAAATAACCCGTGTCCCAGTTAAATTAACACTTAGACACTGAGCATTCTTTCCTTGTGTATTTCTCTGCAAACGCACAGACTCAAAGCCAGGGAAAAACAGTAACACAGATAAATATTTATGCTGGCCCTCTCCAGTGCAGCAGGACAAACATTACCCAGCGGAGTATCTTACGCTTCGTATCATACAGTACAGTTCACTGGGTCCTTCATGAGGTCTGCTGTGTGCAGACAGCGGGTATGGCTCTATAAGCCAGAGCTGGCATCTGTCCTGCTGTCTGCTCTGGTGCCACACAGCCAGCCAAAGATAAATGTCCATTAGGAGCAACAAGGGTGACAAAAGCTCCTGCTGGTTACAATCGCTTGGCTTGTAGGGGTCAAAAATGGAAAACATTGTATTTCCACAGGCAGAGGAAGAATTTCACCATATGATTCCCCCTCCCTTCGTGATACAATCCCACTCTCGTGAAATATGAAAGATAATTTCAATTTAGTCCATACTGCTAAGCTGCATACCTGGATACATTTCATGGCAGGAGGAGGGGAAAATGGTCCTGTGGGACAAACCCTGACTGCTGGTGATAGTGTTATTTCCTCCGGCCAGATGTGTCCACTGATCCCTATCTATCAGCACTTCCACAGCTCCAGCGCTTCCCAAAGACAGATTCATTATTAGAGAGAAGGTTTACAGTCAAATGTCACGCAAATTTTATGTAAATTCTTTTAAATGCCACAGAAAGGAAAACGTTAAGCCTAAACAAAGCACAAAGGTCAACACTGTAAGTCAGCTATATTCTGCCATTTTTTACAGCGTAACATGCAGAAAGTTACTGTACTATGAAGCACAAATCTAAAACTTTATTTTAACAAAATCCAAATGCTAGTATTTGCAACATTTTGGATGAATCATAATTTACAATTTTTGGCTACAAACACTACCACAAATGTGTTTGGCATTGTTGTGTATTGGCAAAAAACCCTCCTGCCTCAAGCAAAGTTTTAGAATTTTATCAGAATTACAGTTTTACCAGTACTTTGTGTACTTTGCCTCTCTAATTTCTAATTGACCCCAAAAAACACTTCTCTCCATGTTTATATTCTATCCAACAGCTATTAATCAAAAGCTGTCTTTAAATAAATTATCTTCTTTTTTCTTCCCACAAGCTTAACTGCACTGCATACAAGGCTTTCTACAAAAAACTTTAGAAAATAAAATCCTTGAGGCAAAAGAAGTGATTGTGACAAAAAGTTGCCTCGGGCAAGCTGTGGAGGTATCTGTGTGAACTTAACAATCATTCATAAATACTCCAGGCTTTGCCTGTCTGGGTGCAATGCTTAAACTTTCATCCAGCGTAGCATGAAAACTAATTCTACTCTCACATTAGCCGTACTATTGTGCCTCGGGCTGGGATCAGTGGAGAGTTTTAGCCGGCACTTTTCCTTGGCTAATCTTTATTTCACATTGAGATTTTTCCCATTCACAAAGTCAAAACGGAGACGGTGCTCTGAAATCAACAACTACACTAGAGGTTACGGCAGTTGTGGCAGAAAAACGTGCGTATTAATAAATAATCAGCAGCAGTAAAATATGGAGCAGGGAAGTCAACTGAGGGTGACCTGTTCAACCACAAAGAGCAGACTGTCCGTCACTGTGTTCAGAGATTGTATTTCACTGTACCTGATTAAATTTCTTGCCCTCGCTAGCGACAAAATCTTTTTGCCTGTGTCCCAGTGGTGTGGTTTCATCTGAGGACTCAGCAGACACACACACTTCAGCTTTTATTCATTACTGGTCTAGACAGTGACACAGTGTCAAAGGTTCCTATCTCAGTGGGAGCGAGACCAAACGATAATAATGTCATGCGGTTTGTTATAATCAACATCAACATTTTTTTTTTTTTGTATAGAGATGAGAGGGCTAAAGATTACCACATCCACTCCCAATTAGGAATGTGGTGCTCGAGTTCTGTACATTTGATCTACTTGGTTGGATAATTCATATTCATAGCAGCTTCCTGGTGTTGTTTCAGCGTCCCACTAGACCCAGTTTCAGAGCTGTGGCTTTAACTGGAGCCACAGCAAGATCAGGTGGCCATGGTTTAAGCCATGTCTGTGTCTTTTCAACTCTCTAACACATCACCTTCCCTGCCTCTGAACCCTTTATGCACATCACATTCAAAAACAGACACGTCAATGTCACACCAAGAATACAAAGCAGACAGTAAGTAATCGTTATTTCTGTTTTTTCTTTAATCAACTAACCCGGAAATACCAGACAATAGCGAAAGCTGGACTTAACAATTGGCCTGTGCAAAAGTTCTTGTTTTGTTTGACCATCAGTACAAAACTCAAATCCAAATCCAATGTACACTGAAATGAAACAAAGAAAAGCAACAAATTCTCACAGGAACTGAAATCAGCATCTGCTGGGAATCTGTAAATAGTTTTAAGGTATAAATGAGTTGTACGATATTTTGGGAAATACTTTTCTGTCAAGGCTGATGGTGACATGAAAGCAACTGTCACCACTTATCTCTGCATGGTAAACATGCTGCTGGAATCAACAACATTAAAGATGAGGACATTAATTTTTGCTAACAGCTAAATAGACTTTTTTGCACGTTAGTTAAGTGTATTTCCCAAAATAATACTGGTTAATAATAATACTGGTTAATCTGAGAATTTACAGAATGTGTCTAAGTACTCATCACATATACATTACCCTCACTCTCTTCAGTCCATAGGATGGCATCGCTGCAGATCAATTAAAATTAACATAACCTGACCTCAACAGTTTAGCCTGCCTTGAGGAAGAATGCCAAGTCGTTTATCTCTACACTGTGGGAAGTGATTTCAGTGATCAGAGTGTGGAAAGGATTAAAGAAAAAAGGAGTTAGGGTGTGGAGACAAAGTCTGCGTAAAGTTGACAATGTTACAACGTGAAGAAACACGACACAGGTAACTGAGAGTGATAACACAAAGAAAAAAGATGTCCATGTCCTCTCACGTCTCTAATGCAATGTCCAGACAGAAGGATGGGGAGAAAGGAGGGGTGGAAGATGAGGAACGATAGAGTGACAGGGAGAACTACATTGGAAAAGCAGTGTATCTGGACATCTGCTGTTTTCATTTTGACTGTTCATTTAATGCCTCCATGCTGGCAACAGCTGTGGATGGAGGCATGAAGTTTTCAAGTTGTCCATCTGTTCGTCTGATTGCCATGAAGGCAATATCCTGGGATCACCTTTTATTTTCTCAAAATTAGCACAAATGTCAGTTTGGACTCAAGAATGGTTGCTGGTGTAACACCAGAATAGGATAAAGGGACAACCCTGATAACAGGGTGTCTTAAAAAATGATACCAAACATAGTTTGTGTGGCTGTTTGGACACCAAATCATATGCTGTAAAAAGAAACACTTCTTTTTGAGACGTGAATTTTTTTAGTCATGGACATGGATTAGAAGGGCTCCACTGAGTTGATTTTGGTCCTTTCTTAGTCCCCTTGCTTTTGGCTCGGACTTGAGCCCTCATATCAACCTTCTAATCTGTAAAGGATATGAGAGGAGGGGGAGCTTACAATACCACCGTGTAAATGGAGATTCCAGATGAGCAAACAGCAGCGGCAAGAGGGAGTGAAAGCTAACACAGGGGTTTAACACAACGTTAAAAGATGGTGTGAAAATAAAAAAAACAAAACACAGGAGACGGGATACAGACAGAACCCACAGAGGAGAAAACGGGGCAGAGAGAGAAAGTAAATGTGTGGAGGAGTTTAATGAGTCTCCAGATCCTCTCAGCTGTACCACTGGGGCCTGAGTGCACAAGGATCAGTGTGTATGTGGGTGCGAGTGTGTGTAGCCACCTCTGAAACACTGGGCTGTGCATAATTTATCAGACAGCTGTCAGCTTTGTACTCCTATTTACTCTACGAGCCAGATCCTGTGCCAACAGGGACCCCAGCCAGCAGGAATGGCAGTCACAGAAACAGTTTAATTGGAGACTCAAACAACTAATAATGCCATCACTATCACTTCAGTGTAATTACTCAAGTATGAGAAGATGTTTAACATGATTGATATGCTCAAATACTATGTTAATGCCCTTATGTCAAAACTGGAAATATCTCTGGGATATAGGCTTTGTTCTTATTGTTAGCTGGAGATGTACATTTGGAAAGCTGCTTCTTTTTATCAAACTCCCTCAGGCTGTTTCCCATTATCAACAACCTGGCAGTAAAATACACATAATTTTGCTCTGGGCTATATGAAATCACTTTCATTTTTTTCAAGGTTTGGGGAAAAAATGGCTTCAGGCATTTGTTGTGGTGCAGTCACTGAGGTGGATTTAAAAAAAAAACAAACAAAGGCTACAAAAGCCATGATTAGTATTTGCGTCTATTCACAAGAGAACGGCCTCTGTCTCTTTGCCAAGTTGTAGGAAGATTCACCACTTTTCTACAGAAAAGTTGTTAAGTTGTCTACATAAGAACAAACATCACTCACAGAAGAGTATCCACGACAGCATTCTGGCTTTCTAAATGAACCAGTATTGGTGCCAAGTGGATGCAGACATGTAAACAATTTAAGAGTACGGGTTTAAGAGTAAATTAATTAGTCTAGGTGTAGACAGACTTACATGGCAATAATTCTTTTGGCCTGATCCCTGGCAGACTACCCTACAACCTAAAAGAGACCTGTATTTAGCACCATGATAGGGCTAGTAAAATTACCACCTAACCTTTGCTAACATAAAAACCTCTCCACCACCGTGTGATGGCCAGGTATAATAAAATACTATTTACAGCTAATTATCCAAATGCCATGACATTCCTGCAGAAGGTAACTCATTGCACTTGTCAACACAGTTATTAGACGGGATATTAAAAGGAGTTATATTTCATCCGCTGCGCTGTACTCAGAGCGTGGCTTGATGATGTGACTCCAATCTGAGCCTCCCTGCAGTGCTCTGCCAGCCCTGGAGTCCACAAAGGGCTCCTGTCACAGGCTGGTTCCCCCAGCTATCACCCATCACTTGTTGCTGCTCCAGCATGTTGGCAGCCAGAGTGAAGAAGCGTGGGTGCTCACACTGCTGATACTGCTGATATGCTAGTCAAACGGATACAATGGCATAAATTAGACAAAGGGTGTTTTTAAAGATAGCTTTTATAGCATTAGAGCTGTTTCTGTCAGTTGAGAATTGAATGACTTACATCTTGTATGAACCACTGCGTACTCCTTGAGGCATGCTGTGTAAACCCCCTTGTAAATATCTGCTACCCTCTGTAATTATATAATTGCCCAGTGTGTGCCTCTCAAAATTTTAAACAACGTGGTAAGCAAACATGCAGCCAGCTCTCCTTGTTGATGACCGGTTTGGTCTGTGGGCACCTCGACTCAACCGCACTCAACAGCTTACATGTATAACACTGTTCTTTCTTCAAACACCACTGACAGCACTGCTTGCACCACAGAGCCTGCAACTTATTATCATCTTCTGAATAGGGCTGAAATGCAAAGTCTTGCTAAAGCAAGGAAAAGTGGAAATGGGAATAACAGCAGACCTCTTGACGATGACTACACAATAAAGCACATTTGGTTTACTTCCTATGGCGGGAAGAGGTAATACATCAGTCTGTTTGAGTGAGAGCTACTAAAGAGTGAGTTGTGGCCAAAAGGTCCATGTTCAGCGCTCAATCTCATTACATTACACTGCTCTTCCAAATGAAAAGCTCTGACTGAGAGCTGAGGCCATTGAAAGGTAAGTGAATGACATGTTGGTTGACATCACTCAGACGTCTCAATATCCAAATGGACGGCCAGGTTTAATTGGCCAAGTCAGTTGTGACAAATTAGTCCACTGCCATGGAGAGGGAAATATTATTTTTACACACAATACCGTCTGTAGCACACCACAGTAAATTTGATGAAATTGCTAACTGGATCTCTTGACCAGTCGGTAAATCTCTTGTCTACGTGACCTCCTGCCCATTAGCCAGGCCAAGGCAGTGACCCCAGAGGCCTTATGGGCAGTGGAGACCGATTCACAGCGTCCCTGTTGTTTTTGCTGAGCCAGTGAACAATTTCAAAGCAAGATGTTCACTCCTTTTCACGTGTCAGACTTCAGTGGTCACCAGATGACATTTACCCTAAACATCACTTTCACTGATAGTCATCATGTCATATGGCTGAGTAAACCTCTACCTATAGAGGTAGCAAAGGAGGAACATGTGAGAGCTTTTAGTCACAATTGGCAAAGAAAAATGTCTGAGTCCATTTTAATTCTGGGCTGGACTATTAAATCTGTTCTCTATCTTAAGGACTGGCTGAGGTAAATCTGCAATATCAACACTGTTTCTTTATATTATCTGTACTGTCTCTGTTGGATATTTCAAAGGTTAAAAAATCTATAACCAATGTTGGCTGCCAAACTACACTGGCAAAATAACAATTTGTAAAGCAAGTGCGTGACCAGTGTGTTTGAACGCTAAACAAATTTAAATAACTAATTATGCAAAATGTCATGAGTAGTCTGTAATGAATTTGATTTGGCCAATAAACTCTTCTCGAATGCTTCCCTTAACACATCTGCTCATGACAATACAAACCAGGTTTGCCTGAAGTAAATTTAATTATCTAGTCCCAGGAAATCCAAATGTGTACAATGCTCCCATTCTCCACCACTGATCCAATGATTACCCAAAACAGTGGGGCTTTTAACGAAGGAAATGTTAATTCAATTAGCCCAAGTGGAAAATTAATTTGTGACATATGTCAATAAATGCAGTGAAATGCTAGTGCAAAGTGGTTCTCAGGAGCGCAAATAGAAGCATTTAGAGTGCCAATGTGTTATTCAGCAAGTGTTCTAATGCTATGCAAAGCAAGCTCAGAGTTGCGAATTAAAATTGAAATATAAATTCTCATTTGCAAAAAAAAAAAAAAAAAAAAAAGTTGTACATGCTATTCTATCTCAAATAAACAAGGATATCAAACAACTCAGTCACTCATAATGAGGCTTCTTCTCATGTGTGGCTTTTTAGAATGAAATACATTACAGTATATGCTACATTTATGGAGACACAAAAGGATTTGGGACAACAGGACTTACTAATGTCTATATGAGGCACTGGCTGAAAGCATTTCATTTATGATTCAAACAGTGGGATCAGCATATTTCACATCAAACTGGGAATTGGAAAATGGCCCCAAAGTGCAGGTTTCTCCTTTGATGCTCTGAGCATCATTAACCCAAATATAATTTCTTGAGCAGTGTTTCCACCAACACATCTTCAGTAGGAGTGTATTTGATTGAAAATAACAAGAACTGCAAATCTCCCCCCTGCACCCACCCTCCCTTTTACACCCCATTCCCCTCCAAATGGAACGGGAGAAAAATAGAAGTGTGCTTTTAAGGAACCCAAGCCTGTAATTTCCATCTAGTTCCAGCTTCATTTGCACTGAAGTACCCTGCAAATGGTGCCTTTACACAGCACAATGCCGTGGTGATGCTAAGAGGACCTAGTCCATTAAGTCAAACAGGGAGAGAGAACCATCTTCTCTTTCATGAAGAGCAGAGAAGCAAAAGGGAGAAAGGGACAAAAGAGCAACAGACTGAGGGAGAATGGTGGATGGATGGGAGCAGAGATGCAGGGTAAAAGGGAGGGAGAGGAGTTTAATGAGGAGACTATGATTTTAGGAGGGAGCTTGGGGGTGGGAGGTGGTTTGATCTTTGACCTCTCAGATCCCTCGGTGCGTGTGACAGGCCTGAGTACAGAGGGAGGATTAAGGTAATCAAGGGTATTAATGAGAACAGGGCACACATTCATGAGCCTGGACACTCCCTGAAAGCAACAATTCTGCACCTTCTCCCCCCTCCTCTCTCCTGAGTTTGTGTGCCTGTACCTAGGCATCATCTTTGCCTGCAGTAGTTTACTTCAACATGACAGAAGGGGGACACAGCAGACACATATAGATGGGTGAAATATTGCCTCAGGGTCGTCATCAATAGGATACCGAGCCTTTGTCCCACTTACAAAGACGTACAGGATCTTATAGCTGGTATGGACTGCACCTAAATCCAACTTTACAGATGTGCATTGGAGGGAAAGTGGATGATCGTGAGCAGGACCTTAGCAGAGCACCAGCAGTCACTTTTGCTGATGTGTCTGTGTCTATGCTGGAGGCGTTCAAGTACAGAACAAAGTGTAGCTCATACATGATTTGGAAGTGTTCTGAGCTGAATGAAAACATGAAAACAGAGGTGTAAAAATAAGTTTCACTTAATTTACATTTAGTCATTTGGCATATGCTTTTATCCAAAGCAATTTACAAGGGTACAAGGTAGAAGGCAAAGGCAGGGTAAGAGTAAGAAGGTCTTGCCTAATGACCCCTACTGGAGGTAGGGCACAGCGGGGATTCGAACCCCGTTTCAGGTTGCAGTTATGCATGTACAACATGTGTTAAAATAATTGCATATTTGCTGATGACTGAAAAACGCAGCTGAATCACTTTCAGTGTAGACATGGTGTAATAGCAGCACCCTGATGTCTGCATATGATGTATAATATGCTGGAAATTATTCATTTCCTCTGTCCTGACACAGGACTTTCCTGAAATGACTTTCTCCAGGGTGGGACGTCTGGTCAACTGCAAAAAAGTCCTACATTAATAAATAAGTGTCCCCATCACACATTTTTAATGTTCAGTATGACTTTAGTAGAAGAAGATGCAAAGGAAAAAAAAACAGTTAGTGTAAAACATTTATGCAAAAACACAGTTAGTGTAAAACATTTATGCAAAAACTGTGCTATACTGATATGAATGCTAAAACACTGACAGCATTGGGAAAGCTAAGGGTACAACATATACAAAAAAGATTACTCAAGAAGACTCAAAGAGTCTCCTGACAAGGCCAAGAGGAAGGAGACACCAGTGTCTGCAGCTGACTGTTGACTGTTGAACATGACTTCAGCGACAGTCTTCAAAAAAGCCTGGCTTCGCTCATAACACCTACAAGGGGAATGTTCATAATGAGGATGCCACATGCCGATATAATCTTTCCCAGGCTCCATTTAACCAGTCCTCCTTTTGGATGGAGGCACGTTCACCGATGCACATCTCTGCCCTTTTTAAATCACGTTTTCAATTACTCAGGGAGTGCACACAACCGACTTGTGATGTAATTCAATAAAGACACAAAGATGCAGGTCAGCTGGTTGAGACAGCACAGCATTGTCCCAGGACAGTTGAGTGACAGGGGTGAGTTTAGGACCTCAGAGAGACCTCAGAGCACACAGTGGTTACTTTGTACCTGTCAGTCAAGCTGTGACATCGGCAGTCTGCCAGGGGGCTGGAGGGAGCGTTTTGAGGGCTGAGTGAGGTGAGAGGTCCTTGACCACAGGGCAGCCCCCCACTAGCAGGTGACTCCCACTGTGTGCCTTGAGAAAAACTTTACAGGACAATGAAAAGCATGCTCCTCCTGCACTGCTTTATTTTTACATTGGTGTATTTTTTGATCTAGGCCCCTCTGATTCAATTAAGAGCATTCTTAATGCAGCACACAGTGATAATTTTGACCAAAGCTGAGAGTAGTGTGTAGGAGACCCTTTTTTGCCTTACATGAAAATGCCACTGTGCACAATGCAAGCAAATGCTACTTGCTATATAACTATATAAGTAAACTATATAACAGGCCTTTTTGTCATCAGCAGCTGAGTAATACCTCAGGCTGCGGTCTGGTTTGTGGATAGCAGAAAACAGTTCCATCTTAAGGCTGTGTGCCTACTCACTAGTGCTTGTGTAAAAAAGTGCAACCCATACCCTTAGCCCTTTTGTGCAATGCAACATGACATCATCCCTCAAGGTGCAGCGCTAGTCAGGGTGGATTACTTTGCAACATGAACGCTGTACTGTAATTCTGCTGTTTACCTCCAGATCACCGTGACTAAATATCAAACAGTTGCAGTTGGTGTTCCACAGTTCCACAGTCCTATCTGAGTATTACGAACGACGGCACATGTTTGGGCAACACACACTCCATAGTTGCAGCTAGACATCCTGTACCATACCAGAACATGTAACCAAGCACAAGGCTAATGACCATGGTTTTCAAATGAGATATTCAACAATCTACAGTCAACATGTAGATGTAATTGGATATCCACATACGTTTGGACATGTAGAATATAATTAGTGGTCAAAGCACAGCCTGCATTTTCTGTTTTAAAGAAACTTTTTATCCAGCAGCTTAATACTACAGTGTACTGCTAAATCCATCTCTGTTTGCAGTATTCAAATGCACCACTCGGTGCCAGAACAGTCTGAACTCTTCTTTACACTCAGGTTCACACTCCAAACTCTTTCAGCCTCATCTATCTTTGTCAAAGCTTCTCACTACAAAGTACTCCTTCCTCAGTCCACCACTGGCTACTTTCCTTATCTACCGCTCTCAGCTAACACACTATCACTTAGGCTGCTTCCGAGCCAGCGGTCGTTCCTCAGCCAGGGAAAAAAAATAGATCAATTTTTTTTTTTGCAGTTGAGTGGTGGAGGTGAGGAGGTATTATGTGCCAGTCACGGCTGGCTGTGCTGCCAGCTGGAGGGAACGGCTGTGGACAGCAGATCACACAGAGGCTGCTGGATAAGACTAACTATGGCATTAGAACTGTACCTGTGTTCAATAACAATCAAGATCTCAGTGGAGACCTCAGACAAAAGACCTGCATGTGTCTCCAAGTGCATTTTTTCTTAGTAACTTTGATTGTGGCTCATACCTGACTCCTTCTGTATTTACCCGTGACTGTTCAGTAAATTACAGATGATAGAACTTCAAATCTGAAAACATAAAACTGAGCTCTCTCCACTCAGAATTCATTGTGAGCCGGTTTTGATGACGTTCACATCATGTGACTGGTGCTGCTCCATGTGCTCTAAGTAAAACAATTTTTTGCAGCATAATCTTTGAATCATATCATGCTTCCTGCAACCTTAAATGAGGTGCCACCCCTCGTTCAAATCAGACACCAATACTGACCAGTCTTGTTGTATATACATACATGAACTAAGTGCTCCATATAAAATATAGTTGCTCCTGTTTCAGTCATTGTAGGAGAGCCCCAGCAGTTCTTGCCTTTACATATCTTAAAAAATTATTCCAAATATTCCATATTTTTTTTTGATTACATTTTTTTGATGGCAGTATATCACTGGATTTTAATAAAAGAATAAAATAACTGAAATGAATCTGTGTCATTCAAGTTTAAATTCACAGCACATATTTTGCAGACTGAGGTGGACAGAATGACAAGAAAGTATATTCCCATCAACAAAAAGCCTGAACTGATAACTGCATTTATCATCCAAACTCTACCGATGTCTCTCCCCTCCTCCCTACTCCCAGGTCCCAGTGGGCTGTCATTAGCCACCCCAGGGCAATATTTCCCCCTGCTCCTTATTGAGAGACATAAATTGACATGGTGTCCCCATCCCACCCCCTTGATGCTGTTGTTTCCCCTTCGCCTCACCCCGCAGAGGCTCCTAATGGGAGAAAAAGGTGAACAGTGTAAAACCATTAGCCAGTCTCGCCTCAACAAGACAAAAACCTGACCAGAAAAACAGATTAGGGTAAGTAGAGACAGAGGTTAAATCTAATTTTCAGAAATTTTATTAGAAGATAATATTAAATGTTAATAAAGACCAAAAATGTTCAAGGAATGTTGTTGTCGATGCAGCCGCAATGACCTCGCTGAAAGTTGTTTTTTCCCAAAACACTAGTCTGTAAGTGTGTGAGTGTATGTGTTTGGGGATGAAATGAAGAGACTGTCAGGCAGCATCTGAGAGGACGGTAACAATGAAGCTAGTGCACACGCCAGGCAGGACCCCAGTCGCCAAGGAAACACAATCTGTTTTCGAATGTCACCATAGCAACCAGCACCTAAAAAGTGTCAAGGTCTCCCTTCGAGAGACGACGTCCCATTGACAACGATTTCTATGATGAGGTTATCGTTCTTCTTCAGTAGCCACCATCAGTGTATGTTAGAAAAGTGGTCAAAATAAGCTCTTATACAGTAAATGGGTGAATGAATGGGATTTTTCATCAAATTGATCCACGATTAAAGATTGTGCAAACCCGGTGAGATCACACCATCCTTTCAACTGTAAAATCTGAGATAATCCTTTCCATTTAGTAAGGAAAGACTTCAAATGCTGTTGTGCCAAAGAATGCTAATAACTACTGTAATTCTTATGCTTTTCCTACCAGACTGAGGGAAAAATGGATGCCCACTGGACAGTGAATCAACCCTGTGGCTTTACTGGCTTTGAGCCACTCTTACGCTTGACGTTCCAGCTTTGCCTTGAGCTCCGGCTCTGGTGGTTGTTCAACCAGTCCAGCTACACACATAGTCATGTTATGCAACCTGAGCCGGGCTGAGAATGTGATTTACTCCGTCCGGCCCGCTCTAATGCTGCCCTTGATGTGTAATGAGTACGAGGTTTCAGGTAAACTGGAGCCTTTGTTCTCCCTCTGTGTGTTCGCTTTGGTAATGAGATTAGTGGTTCAGATGGGAGTTGGGAGAGGCTGAGGGATGGCAGAGCTGCAGATGTATGGACTGCGTGTGCATGTGTGTGTTAGGGAACAGGGGGTGTGAGGGGGGTAGGTTTACATGCATGCCTGGCTTGACTGCCCTTTGGGGCTGATCAGCAAGCAACAGGGCAGAGATTAACTCCTGATTACATCACAAATCTGCCCCAAGCTGCTGTCCTCAGCCAATACATGCAGCACTAGAGATTTAGACTGTAGAATCTATCCCAGAAAACCTACATTCATAAACAAATACACACTGTCAGATTCCCCCATGTTCCTCTGCTGATTGAGAAACAACAACAAACAGCTGGTCCATGCAATACGTAGCAAATCAAACTATAACAAAGAGTGATGGGAGTCCACTGAGAGTTCAGCTGCTGTGCTGCAGTCCAGACAAGAAACCCTCAGAGAGGGGTGATCAGTTGATCTGTCATCTGACAGAGAGGTCATGAAATTTGAGAGGCATAGAAGATGTCCACAAGCAGAGACAGACAGCAAGAAGGAGACAAATCTAATAATCCTCAGTAACACAGTCTCCTGAGTTTTCTAAGCTCGTCCTTCTTTCCGTATCCTCCTTGAAAAGTTCATCTTCAGACGTTCAGTATCCGGCTTTGACCTTCCATGGAACTAACCACCTGGACTCCCGGAGGAAGTTAAGATATACTGATGTGAGATGCAAGTTCATCATGTGGTGGGAAAAATCCACAGCAGTCTAACCTCATGAGGATCCCACAATATGTGCTTTCAAATTTAAGCTATATTATGTAAGAATGTGCAACAGTGTGAGTGAAGTCATTTGTCCACAAACACAAGTTGGTCTCTACTTTTGTTACCATATTTTATCCTAACATACTACCAATATTCCCACAGACTGGGGGAATTGTAAGCATGCCACTGTCAAACACACATATTCATCTGTCTCATCACAAGCAGGAAGCTGAAGCAGTGAGAAAAACGCATTCATATTTTGTTCTATCAGAGCCGCAATGAGACATTGCTTTTCTGAAGGGATGTGAGATCAAATAAGGGCAAGAAGCAGGTTATTTATTAAAGAGAGCATGGAGTGTGCTTCTGAAGAGCCATATCGCCATCTACTGGTGAGGCCAAAAAAGACTGGGAAGAACGGAACACGTTGAAGCTGAGCTGCAAAACAGCTTCACAATGTTCAAAGCCTTGTGTTTTACTTTCTTGTTGCTCATGTAACACACAGACACTGTACTGACTGAAAAATGAAGTAAGGAGAGGAGATGTTAAGCTTTCTTTAAAATAAAAAGTAAGGCAAGGCAAAGGAAGTGGAGGGAAAAAAGGCATAAACAAGTAGACAGACATGAAGTGTGATTAGTAAGAGGGGGCATGTGGCTTTTAGCAAACTGAGAATTTGTGGAAACAGCTTCAACAAGTGGCCTAATCGCAGAATACTGTCCTGTGGGGGAGGAGGGGCCACACTGGTGTTTACCTGCTAGATTCTACAGTAGCACATCAATCTCATCGTGGGCCTCACACCTCCCGCTCCTTTTCCTTCTGGCATTTCATCACTCCTCTCTCCCTCCATCTGTCCTCGCATCATGTACCTCTCCAACGTGTGTGTGTACAGCATGTGTGTGTTTGGATGTTTCGGGTGCCCAGCTGGTTGTCTCTGCAGTGGGAGGAGAAGGAGTAGGAAAAAGAGGGAAGTGCTTATGGGAGATGGAGCCACGGCTCCAGTCTGGCATGACTCAGTCTGGGTGCATCAGTGCCCCTGGGGAAAATGCACAAAATATGTACCAAAAACACACTGCTCTCGTCTCTCCTGTAATCAGCGTGTTCAGATGGACACTTTCCCCCGTTTAACAAGCATTTCCATGTTTCTTAGCCCAGCTGCTTGGAGCAGTAATAACAGCAATGACAGGAGGGCGACTGGAAAAGCATTAGTGCAGGGTCTGTTTGAGTTTTCCTGCACAGAGGGAGCCAGGCTGCTTCTCTGCTCCAGAGACTCTGCTGTGCTTTGGCCTTAAGAATGCGACACCCAGGAGAGACAGCACAAACTGGACTACATAACAGAGGATGGAGCGTTTACAGCCTCTGGGGTGGGGGGGCTTAGCCCACCTGTTCAAACAGCCCCAGCTATCCCGAGGAAATGAAAACTTCCATCTCTTCAGAACTGTGCAGATCCTGCACGCCAAATCCCCTTTCACTTCCTCACTGACTCACTCACTATCCTTTGTTTCCACAGCTGAATCCAGGAGTGTCTTTTCCTGCCTAGCCGCACATGTACTCCCGGCACATAACCAAATAAAAATCTCTCAACTCATTCAGGTGGAAAATTAAAGTCTTAAATGTCAGTGTTTTCTGCAGTGTGTCACATATATGTCTATAAAAGTTATGGTATGCAAGCCAACTTAAAAGTGGGTCACAGTTGCCTGCTCCAGTGCAACCATAATTATTTACCAGCCCACTCGCACAGACAGACCCCACTGGGGTTTTTAGTGAACTGGTTGAACCTCTGCAGGGTCAAAGTCCTAAACAGGGTGCCATGAATGAACAGCAGTGAGAAGGACAGCGACAAACACAAGCTGTGACCGACCTTGGCCAGTTATTTCTCAGGTCACTGCTCGCACCGAGGTGTGGGATGACTCTCAGGGTCGACCTGGGTATTTTTCTGACCTTAAAATACTGTACAGCAAAAATATAACACATAAAAGTACAAAACTCGGAAATGTATATTCTCTATACAGAAGCATTAAGAAAGAAAACGTTATTATGTCATTTGCTGCTTAACTTTTACAATTTATCAAGTGCTGCAGTCCCTGCTATAAAGTAGTTCATAGGTTTCCAGGGAAATACATTAATTTACTGAACTGTACCACAGAAAAAATGGGAACAAAGTTTCTCTTGCACAACTTTACCCTAAAGCAAAAAGCAAACGCCTCCCAGACTGTGGGTATTAACCTTGAGTCCCTGTCTCTTCCCAGCCAGTCTCAGCCTTATCTGCAGACGCAGACTCCTGGCGTCGGACGGGACAGACTGCTGTACCTGGAAATAAACACCGCCTTAACTGCACCCATTGCCATAGAGACACCCTCAGGGGGCAGGCCAATGAAATACCTGTCAATAGAGGAAGAGTCTGTGAGCGAGTGCCATCAGCTTTTTTTTTTTTTTTTTTTTACGAGCGACTAATGTACTGTCATGTCAGGGCTGTTCCGTTTTTACTGCTATTTACTTAGACCTCTCTCGCAAAGACTCATCTGGTGACTCATGTATTGGAGCAGGAGGAGGAGAAGAAAGAGAGGTGCTGCTAATGTATTCTGTCACCTCTTTGCTTCACTGTAGGTTGAAAAGTCAGAACTTTTGGGTGTCAGAGAAGGAGAAGGTGCAAATGATCACAGCTCCGGCTGGTCCCTGCATGACTTGACAGTGAAGAGACAAGCAAGTTTTTTCCGTCTTCCACCAGAAACCTCTAATTACACCTTTCACAGTATTCATAAATCAGAGCTTGTTGGTTAAATGCTTTTGTGTCAGGCATAAAACATAAGGATGACAGGTGGAGAAAAGTGAGTCAGCTTGTAAATCGAAAGGAATGAATAGAACTGTGGTGGAGAGCCATTAAAATAAAAACTCAAACATTAACCACCAGCGACGAAATCCTTTCACTATCATGTTTGACAAGCAGCTTTGAAGAATGGCAATTGTAATAGCACACTGTGGCCACCAGGGGTCGCTCCATCCCTCCAGTGCTGTGTTTTGTCTGCAGATCAGGGTAAAGCCAGCTGGACAGCAGTCAAGAATGGTTTTCAAAGAACTGAGCGTCTATCCTGATACAAAGCCCAGCCTGCAGCAGGTCGACCTGCACTCTTTTAACAGACAACAGCTCAGGTTACATATAAAATGCATATTTTAGGGAGCATATAAATACTTTATGGAATTGCCACAGCTGGCACTGAAACTAGTAAATAATCCCTTCTCATTTGTGAAAGTATATGCCAACATGTTCCTTTGGGTTTGGATTATTACTAAAGTCAAACTCCAGAACTTGAACCCAGGATGTTGAACAATGCAAATAAAAAAGAAATCAATACAATGTCAGATTAAATAAGTATTTAAGTATGAAATCTGTGTGTTTTGCCAAAGTAACAGACCACACCTGAGAAGAGGAAGAAACATGCACACACTATGATGAGAAACGCAAAGCTCCCTGCTTAACATTTAACTCTCTCTGCAGATGTTGGCGACAAATTGATCTCCTTTATTGTAAGAGTCCAAGAGAAGAGCAGAGAGCGTGGGAGGTGGAAAGGGAGAAAAATACAGAGAGAAAAAAATAGTTGGATGTTTAAAGGCCTTTTGCTGGTCCCACAGGGAATTACAAGAGCAGCAATGGCACAGGGATCATGGTTGGCTTGGTCTATCATGGGCACATTCGTACTTTTTCCAGGAGGCAGACAGGAAGCACCTGGGTCCAAGGGCCGGTAACAGTGGGGGCTCACGACCCCACCCAATGCAACACATCATCAGCTCAACTAGAAGGATCCTGTGCAGGTTCCATAGCTCTAAACAGCACTCCCTGGCAGCGCATAAACAAACATACCTCCGCTGTACGCGGCACAGGGGAGTATGCTCTTTCATTCTGCTTCAACCCTGAGGCACAGAAAACAGCAAGGAAAACTGCAAATGGTGGAACTGTTGGCTCTGAGTCCTGCCTCTTTAAACTAAAATCCTCAATGAATTAAATGCTTTTCCCTTAGCTGGGGTGAAAATCCAAACTATGCTGAGCTGCCACTAGGAAGAGAAGAAGAAGAAAAAAAAGAGGATTGTATGGTGTACATGACTGACGGAGCTCTGTGGGGTTTTTGGGCGGAGCATAAGTGGCTGGGTGGGATCCTGGGTGAGCAGGGCCTGCTGGCAAGCACTGGGATGCTTTTTGGTGACTGTGCGGCTGCTCCTGCTGGGCTCAATGGGGGATGAGAGGCAGGCCACAGCAGCCAGAGGCAAGTGGCCCAATGTAAACAGCTCATTCTGGTAGAGAGGCTGAGGAGCGACTGTAATCACTGCTGCTCATGAGAAGATGAATAGAGATTTAGAGAAAGGAAGGAGGAAAAGTAGATGAGGAGGAGGAGGAAAGGGAGGAAGGAAAACAGGGGCATGAGGGCCAGAGTGAAGGGTTGGGGCAGGGGGCATGGTTCCAGCTCTCACATCGATCTTTATCTATCACATACTCGCAGGGAAAGAATTATTCGGAGAACAGGCCTGGGGCATGGAGTGCAGTTCACACCAGTGTTGCACTCTGAAGCCAAACACTTCTTGTTACATTCTCCATTCCAGAGGCCTTTGGCAAATCAATTCTGATGCTACTCAAAGTCAGAGCGCTGAAAATGAAGTTAGTGGAAATTCATTTTCCTATTACAATAGACTTAAATAAAAAAATAAATAAAAAAGTAAAATCTTTTCCAAGTTTCTCTTCTGCTCCCGTCTGTGTGCCTGTGACCTGACATGCCTAAAAGAAAGCTCCATGTGGGGTTATAAGTGATATATCCTTAAGTATTTCCCAAGCAAAACTCAGGAAAGAAAATATCTCTTGAAGGAAATGGAAATGGAACTGTTGATAGTTCGGTATTGTCAGCTAGACGGAAAAAGTATGCTGACTTTTGCACTTACATTGCTGTTGTTGATGATGTTTTCTGCTAGTTCCTTCTCCTCATATAACACAGGCCCCTTAACAAACCCCACAATGCTAGCCAATTAGCGCCTGCTTTTTTGCACCATGAAAACCTTGATCTGAAGTGAAAAACAAGTGAAAACCACTCGGGTGGCTGGTATTCTTTGAAGGTGCCTGAACAGCTGCCTATTAAGGGTTACTCTTTAACTTTGAATAACGAGTTAAAACTTCTGTGTGAATGATATGAGCCCCTTTGTCAAACATTTCTTTGAAAACCTGCGGGTTTCAAAGACTGTCAACTGTAGGCCACATGTTGAGAAAACAATGGAAATATCTTATACTATCGGTTCTAGTACTGATGTGCTTTATTAACTTTGTAACTAATTACAAAATGCTTTATCTAAAACTCAATTACACATCCAACTAAACTGAACGTGCAGCTAAGTGTACTGAGAGGATGAAGGTTATTTTTACCATATGTTTTCTGTTTTTCTGTTTTAATAATCCATCACTAACTGTGCTTTTTGAATTAATGTGCATGAATCATCCACAGGTCAGAAGTAGTCAGCACAGGTCAGGAGTAGTCAGTCCTTCTCTAACTAACAACTACTCTGACTCATCCTCTGATCCTTGCTAGGCCTTCCCTCTAACCCAGCTCTGATTAACAAATTAACGAGCTTGGGAATTTATCCAGGCTTCGGCTAGTGAGGCAGGAGTACATGACCCGACTGCTGGGGATTAAAGTTCTTTTATACCCAGATTACACAGCACTTAGTCCTCCGATAGAAAGAAAAAGGCAAGAAGGGTCTACGTTTTTGTGGGATTTGGAGAAGGGAGGGGTGTCAGGTGTGCACTTGCAGATTAGCGCAAAGCTCCTGGTAATGAAAGAAAGGACGACTGCCACTCCTCACATCGCCTTTGAAGTCCGATCAGAGAGAGGAATAAAAGGCATTTCCACCCAAAAAGGAGCCCCCAGAGGGCCAGGATCCACACAGCCTCCGAGAAGTCGACACTGATAAAGAGGATCAAGATTAGACCCATCCGGCCTTGAGTTCTCTCTGTCTATCACTTTCCATTATGTCAGTGAGCCCTGTACAGTGTTCCTGCCCTGATTCGATTTTCATTGAATTTCGAATATTGGAGCCTTAGGGGTCTTTAACTTTTCTTGCTCTTGATTGTGTTTGCCAGTGACAGAAGGTCAGCGTCGACCACTGAGGTTTATTGGTGCTAGTATGTGTGAGAAAGTGTAATACATCATTGGGCAGGACTCTTTTTTTATCAATGCAAGACCAATACAGTCAGGAAGAGAGGGTCAAGAAATTGGTTCATACACATTAGAAAAAGGAAAAGGTATTATTCATAATTAAGTTTTACTAAAAGTTAACAATGTAGGGCAGGAGGGTAAAGGCTAAAGATGGGAAACGTGGAAATAAACTGCAAGGAAGTCTAAAGCACAGACAGAGAAACTGGGAGATGGGGAGGTAAACACATGGAGGGAGGTGAAATGTGCGTCAGAGTTGTGGCTTGGGGCTCGCCCGCAGAGCAACGAAGGATGTTAGTGATGGACATGTTTGACATTGTGCTAACAAGCAGCCTGTGGATTGCACAGCACAAACCTACATACTGGACTACATATGCATGAGAAAAACACACTGTGCAGCAAACAAGCACGTACACATAACTGTATTTCTATCTTTATAAGAACGCTCCACTGACCACGATAGTCTCCTGACACACAACAGGTCTGCAGTTAACATCCTCCAGATTTTTACTACCTATGGGTGGCCATGAGCCACTGCTATATTGTATGTTTAGAATTTTTTTCCTTGTGGTATCCCTCACCATTGCTGTTGTCATTGGTTTTCCCATTACAACCACAACTGAATATTCTTTAAAGAAATCATAAAAGTTGATGTAGAATATCTTTGTTTTCTGTGGAGCTAATCATTATCTTGGAGCAAAGACAATTAACAATCAACCTAGGTTACATTAAATGCTAGGATCTTGGCAATGTAGGCAATTTGTCAGGTAAGGGGGAGGAAGGTTCAACAAAAAGATACCATTGAGTTTCATTATGTAAAATCTGAGTACATTTTTAGAGATTGACTGATACTTGATACTTAGGCAGTTCTTCCAAGTGGATTTCTCTGATCATATTTCATTTATCTCACTAGTACATAAAAACAACAGCCAACCACCAACCTCTGCCTTCCTGTGTTATTTCAACACATGACTACATTAAATGCAGTTTGTCTGAACACAAACTTAAAGTCAGCATACTGTATCATGGCCTTTAAACTGTCTCCTGTGAGCTCAATTACAAAGAGAGCATTTTAAATCAATGGAATGTCTTTTTCAAACCAAGTAAATAAATTATCTATGACATTCTGAACTATAACATGTTTAGTGCAAAACTTTAGCCTGAAGACAAAAATCGGCGAAGGCAGGAATGATCTTCAGTCTGAATTTGTTCATGTTTCCATTTTTGTGGAAAGACAGACAACAAAAGATATTCTCACAAACACATTTTTCTCTCTGAGCAACTTAGTTGATCCAAGTCATGGTTCTAGTTGCAAGATGGTTTTACACAGGATGAAGGATTCTGCTACCAATCCTCGACAAGGGTAAGAAGAATGTGCCTTAGCGTGTGAGTCGCTCTGGGGGGGTTACACAATGTACTAACAGAAGATTTGTATCCAGCAAAATGGGCTCCCTCTCACTGTGCTGCAGTCCAATGAGGTTAAATTAAAGGCAAGCTACACAGCTTGCTATGTTGGCACTCTCTTGGTTAGAACAGCCTGGCTCATTTTCAAAAGATCTTCTCCCAGATAAATGTCAGTGACCTTGTATTCATTTCAAAAAGATTTGAACTTTATGTTGAAGCTGGCTTTGACACTTTTGAAGGGTAAAGTGGCATTTGAGCCACATCTGTCATTATGCTGCCAGCCAGTCTCAACTTGCTGTCATTTTCACACTGATGCCTCCCCAGATGCCAAGCTGCTGCCGTCACTTGCCCTGATGATGTGGAGCTGCTAGCACCAATCCCTGTCCTCTTTTATTCTTTGTAAAACTCAGTTAATCAATGTATGCCCCCTTGGCATCTTCACTTGACTCCCAGTTAGCTGAGGGGATTTGGAGTTGGAATAATGGAAGCATAAACTAAGATTAAATACAATGGCTAGAAAGAGAGAGGTTGATGAAAAACACATGCGTTGTCAGAGAGACAACTCAGAGGAAAGAGAGAGAGAGAGAGAGACTGTCATCCAGTTAGTCACTAGTACTGTAGATGAAGTACTGAGCGGCAGATGGCACTGATAGCATGAAAGTGCTGGGTAGGGGGGAATGTAGAAGGGTAAGACAAGGCTCATTATCACCTCTCTCTGCATCACATGGCACATCAACCCCCCGCGCCAGCCCCGTACCTCTCGCTTTTTGTCTGATAACGGTGCATTGCTCCCCCAGCATGGCCTCTCGCCTTCTGTGCAGCAAGAAGTCTAAAACCATTCACTATCACAGATACTTTTGCCCACGCTAATTAGAATGACAATAATATATTCATCCTCCTTGACAATTACAGTAGATGTCTCGATATTGTGGGGTAGAAAATTGTTTGAGAATTGTTTGTTGTTTCTTTTATCTGCAAATGAATTCATCCATCTGTTTCTGTCTTCACATAGCCTCAGCAATAGCCATATATGCCTTTCCACCAGATACAGTCTAATTCAAAAGAATACTTTCACAATAGCATCACTCTTAACTGAGCCTATGATGATCTGTGATCAATTTGATAATTTGTTATCAGTCATAGAGGTTCATGCTGTGTGCTCTTGCCCACATGATGTTTTATCATGTGGGTAGCACTTTGTAACCTCCTGCTCAAACCACTCACTGTGCGTTTTTACAAGCAGCCCGGCCAACACCAAACCACATAAACTGAATGAGTTTAGAATATGTGGTTCAGAGTCGGTCGACTTGATTTTTCTGTTGACCTTCCAGAAAAATTCTAATTTCAGATCATTTGATAGAGCAAATGCGATCATAACTGTTTATAAATACTGAGGGGTACCTCAAGCTTCCCTCAGTTGTAAACCCTAAATGCAATTGAGGGTAGTTAGCAGCCAAGTAAGACAGAATGTGATCTCTATCTGAGGTCATGACTGTGTGGTTGTGTGTAAGGGGAGAATACGAGCAGGCCAGCAGAACTTTCAACGGTTAAGGATATGTGGTCTGGCCAAAGTGGACGAAGGTTTGGAAGGGAAATGAGGTTGAATGTGAGACTGCACAACATGGTCTGTTTCCCGGTCCCAACGGTCGGGTTGGCTGGCCTCTTTAGAGAACCGAGTTCAAATGTTCTATATAACCAAGGAACCAAAATACACTTTGAAAGTGGTCTAAGGGTGATGCAGCTGTTTCTTCTCAAGAAAGGCAAACCTAATGGGCAAAGAGCGATGATGTCAGTCATCACAGGCAATATAAGGATAGAGTTTGGTCATAAAGAAAAGTCTCTAGGTTCAAAATGTGGTGAAAGCTAAGGTCAAAATGGGAGTAGAAGCAGTTTACTGCTCCTACTCCCATACTTGGCAGCTTAGTCTGGATGAAAAGATGTGTTCTGGTTTAGCAGTAGTTTCCTCTTCTGCTCGTAAGGTTGTGCAGCGACGGCACCATTAGGATTTATCGATTTGATGGTGAAACATCACTACGTCATTCTTGCGTCCTGACCAGCCACACTACTGTGCTCTTCTTTATCTGCCAACATGGCTGTTAAATCCCTAGTCCCTCTATGGCTGACTCAGGCTCAAATCACTGCCCCTTATTCAATTGGACACACCCATATGTTAGAAAACTCCACCCTTCAGGCCTGATAATCCTTTCCCTTCAGACCAAGGTGGCTAAATAACCAGATTGTGAATGCATTGATAATGTGAGTGAAGGCAGCAATTTTATTTACCTTGTTCATTTGCTATATATATTGTTGAATGTTTAATATTAATGTAATATCTTTTATTTGTGTAGATAAAATCATTTATCCATTCACTCATCCAGTCATCTGTTCACCCTTAAGTTTGCCTGCTATGAAAAATAAATGGTTGGAACGGCTTTTAGGATCCTGTGTTTAAATGTACACTCAACATAGATTTTCTATGCATCAGCGCAACCAATAACCAAGTAGCTGTTTAAATAGGCACGGTTTCTGTTTGAATTCTGTCCAGGGATGGTGCTGCAGAAAACAGAACTAAACTGAGATGCAACACTGTGTCATACATCAGCTTTTTTATAATTTAATTATTTGCCTACCATTTACTGTCCATTTTTTATCGTCAGATTCTGGTATCAAAAGTTCTGGTAACAAAAGTTAACTAACATGGCACCCCCTGAGGCAGACATGCTTTTAGATGCTGCTTTTTTTTAACATTAGCTCTGTACCCCAGAGTGTGACAGCATCTTGCAGAACTGTTTTGCCCTGGCAAATTGGCATGTGTTTAAAGCAGCAGCCACACAGGAGGACTCTTCTTTCAATCTAGAAGACTACGCAGAGTATGAGAGTGGGTACATAAACACTTGTGTTGACATCCTACGCATCATACAAGTCAGGAATTTCCCCAACCATAAAGGTTACAGAGCTGGCTGTCGACTCAATTCTATATTTAAACCCTCCCTCAATCAAAGCACTGTCCCCATCTGCTTCAAAACCACCAGGATCGTCCCCCTTCCCAAGAAGAGCCCACCAACTTGCTTGACTGACTATAGGCCAGTAGCTCTCACTACAATGATTATGAAGTGTTTTGAGAGATTGGTGCATGTCCATATTCAAAGCAGCATATCGGATGAACTGGACCCCCTGTAGTATGCATAATAACGCCATCGTCAGACGCCATTGCCAGTGCCCTCCATATTTACCTTTCCCACCTGGAAGATAAGGACACCTTGTCGTGATGCTCTTTATTAACTACAGCTCTGCATTTAACACAGCCTCACTCCACAAACTTACCAACAAACAGTTTACACACTGTTACACCCCATACTTTGCAACTGGCTCCTAGACTTCTTGAATCGCAGGCCATAGTGTGTCAGGGTTGGAAACCTCCACCATCACCAAAACAAACATTACCCCACAGGTTTTTTTTCTTAGCCTCATCCTCTAAACACTGTTCATACATGAATCTCCAAACAAGATAACATCATCCTGAAGTTTGCTGATGACAATGCAGTGAGAGGACAGACTTCAAATAGTCCATATTAGTGAGGACCTCACCTGGAAACTCAACCCAACCCAGCTGGTTAAGAAGGCAGCAGTTGTATGTCCTTAGGAGACTGAGGAAATGTGACATGTTACCCATGATCCTCTGCAACTTCTACAGCTGTTGAGAGCGTCTTGACCAGCTGCATCACCGTGTGATATGGATGTACCGCTGAGATGGGCTGCAAATGTCTGCAGTGAGTGGTGAAGACTGCTAGGAAGATCATCAGGACTTCATTGCTTTCTCTGCAGATCATCTACCACCGCAGAGTACACAAAAGAGCTGTCTCCATCATTAAGGACCCCCATCCACACCTTGCATATACAGATGTATATATACGTATACTTTTATTTCTATTTAATAACCAGTTTTAAACTATCTTTTATAATGCTTGTATATGTGTATATATTTCTGGCATTCATTGTGAACAGCAACGAAAGAATTTCATTTTACAGGGAAAAACGTTTTCCTCACTCTGCACATGACAATAAACACTTTGAATCTTGAATCTTGAGCTCATTCCACTGTTGACTTTGTTCATTGTTCACGATAAGGATGTCAACAATTTCCCCACAATGTTAGAGTCTCTTATCTTTAACAACCCCTTGTCATGCAGCCCTTCTTTGCTCCCCGTTGTCCCAGGATATGGCTGCGGTTGGGGAAAGACAGGTGGCTTATGTAAGCAAGAATTATCACTCTACAGTGAAGTGCACAATAATATGTTTGTTGGTGTTGATGGAGGTGTGCTGCAGTTTGGGCTTTTTATTGGTCTTTCTACTACTAGAAAAACTTCCAAACAAAACTTCCTAAAAATGTCACTGCCTCATTTAAAACTTCTTCACTTTTTTAAAGGACAATATGAAGATCAAGGTGTTCCTTGATTCATTTCTTTACCTCTTTCCTTAGGGCCCTACCTCTTCACCTCTTAGTAAGGATTACACACACTGTCACTCATATGTTTACCTCTGGGATATTAACTTAATCACGTGCTCCAGACTGGAAGTTACCCTTTAGCACTAGCTAAAGGATTATGCAAAGGAGTAAGTCAATACAGGTTAAGTCTATATTATTGCACAGTCAATACTCTCCTCCTGGCACTAAATTGCCACCACTAAATGGCTCCTTTTGTGGCGTCTGCACAATAGAATGAGTAGGAGCGATAACGTCGGCTTGTGTCTGTAATCAACGGCCAGGTTTGACTGACGCGCCACATTATTAGCATGACACAGGCTGAGGAATGGGAGCTCCCAGATTACAATTTACACACTATCTTCTAACGCCGCTCAAGTCAAGAGCTTGTCACAACAACAGGTACCCTGGGGATATCACTCACACACACACACACACACACACACACACCCACACACACACTGGGAAAAGGATGTCAGGAAGAAGGAAATGAAGGAAGGATAGAGAACTTAAAATTGTGACACTATACTTACATGACAGAGCACAAAAGGCTTTTTCTCACAGTAAATCTTTCTTACCTGCAGAAAAAAAGAGAAGAGACAGAAATGGAGAATGTTAAGTGTGTTTCTTTAGCCGACGAGATTCGTGTCACTTGTCGGCCAGTTGGTTTGGTTCATTCTCCTCTCCCTTCGAGGCAGAGAGGGCGACTGGATGTCCATATTTGGCCGTGTGGGTGCTCCTCTAGACAGTCTCTGTTTAATAACACAGTGCCTGGTCTCAGCTGGTTGAGCTGATGGGCATTATTCCTCTCTTCACAGTTAACTATTATCTTAAACAAGCCCAGACTCCACAGTCCAAGTTACAGGATTTACACGAGTAAAGCAACACTACTGATGCTACAACAAATACCAACAATGCACTGAATCCTGCACATTCAGTAAAGTGACATGAATACATTTACAGTTTCTATGCAAAAATATATATATTGAAATTTAACTGTTGAGGTGTACGAACATTGACATAGCTGTATATTTAGCAATCTTCTATTTTTATTAAATAACAGTTTAAATCATAAATAAATTAATAATTATGAATTGTCAGTTAAAGGTGAAAGGTATTGTTCAAACCCACAAAAAATTATAATGGAACATGGCAGTTCAGTGTTACATACTGTTTAGTGTGTCTTTCACCTCATTGTTTTGGTTTGACAAGCTTCAGTTTTAATGATTTTGTTCACTCACTCTGGCTACTTTCACCAAACTCTACCCCACAATGGACATAGAAAAGTAGGTAAACACAGCAGAGCATTGGCTGCTAAAGTTAAAGACAAGTCCCAATGTTTTGGTGGACTGAAACAAAAACTAAAGAAAGGAGAGAAAATACATTCAGTAAATAGCCAATTCATTTAGTTTAGAACAATGTTAGAAAAAAATGCTAGAAAAGTAACATTGATTTTTTTTTTTGTATTAGTAATGAGAATAGTATAATCGGCTTAACCAATCTTGTATTTTTCACCCTGTTTAGTTGTTTTAATGTTGATTAATATAAAATTTAAATAATATAAGATAAAAAAATGTTTGAATCCTAGAAATGTTGTTTACCAATAATAATAAAAAAAAACTCTCTGCAGTAGCAACATGTTGTCAGTAGAGCATGCATACAATTCATGGGAGAGAGACCAAGAGAGGGGTTGGGCTTCCTCTTAATTCCCTGTCTAATTACTCGTCCCCGGCTCACCCCAGGTCAAAGACCCTGCAGGTCCCACTCTAATCCGTCTCCTCGGCCCACTTCAGAGGGCCCTGATTACAGGGAGGAGAAGAATAGAGTGAGAGAGACAGAAAATGGAAAGACGGCAGGATAAAAGGAAGCAAGTATAGGAGGAAGCAAGGTGGACTGGGCCAGAATGGAAACATATATTGTCTGTCTTTGAGCTGTCTGCCTTGTGAGGTCTGCTCAGCTACCAGCTGAAGCTTCTTCATTGGCATAGCTCAGCCCTGGAAGGCACAAGCCATGTGGAAATCTGCATTTGAGGATATGAGCGTACACACCCAAAGCCCTCTTTTCCCTTATAAAAGAATGGTAGACTGATTCTCAGTGCAGCAATAAAAACAAGCAGACAAACTGCAGCATAATAGCAGTACTGTTTCTGCAGACATCTGTGTATGTTTTTGAATGTTTTCCAATCTTCCTTTGAGACTCTCTAAACTCTCCCATCTATTACATGATTTGAGGAGCCAAGGCATTCAGAGAAGAGATAAGGAAAGGCTGTTTAAGTACACCAGGGAGCGTGAGCCAACATTTTACAGAACAGATCACTATTTTCATGATCCCACAAAGGTACGTCAATGAGACTATGTGTCTCCCTGTGCCAGTCGGATGACTATCAATTTACTAAAAAAACTAAATGTAGAAACAAGCTGTCAATAATTTGCTAATGTTGCATCTTATCATGGATGTTCCTTAGCTTTTCTCTTGCCTTTTAATTTCTTCAGGCATGATGACAATCTGCTGTTTCACATTTTATTTACTGGTATTCCAAACAAACCAACTGGGCTCCAGCTGAAACTATAAAACACATCACTTCCAGTGTGCCGGAGGATTTTTTTATTCTGGGAAACATTCTCCCAGGTGCTCATAACAGCAAATGAAAACAGCTTTGGTACAAATTGAATCACTGTTGTGTTAGATCCATCAGCAGCTGACAAAAGACAGATGTATTTGCAGGAAAATGTTGTGGATAATTAGTTAAAAATGACAACTTTGTGAAGCCAAGTGACAGTCATGAAAGGATTGAGCATAGCACATTGTACAATATATTTTATCCCAGCAACCAAGTACTCTAATATATACATGTTTTTGCCCACTGCTGGACAGTCCGGAGGCTGGAGAATACAAGTATAAATTCAAAGCAGGAGTTTAAAGAGGTAGGAGAAACAGATGAGGGAGAGTGAAGGAGAGCAGAGGAGGGAGAGACAGGAGTAGGACGGACTCAAAAGGTTTGAAGCTAGCTCTTCCTCTGTCTTGCTATGCCGTGGATGATCAGTGGCTGGAATGAGGCTGGCTGCTGGCTAGACTCGTCTGTCCACAGGTTTAAATTTAGGCTGGATCAGATGCGACGCCTTGGCCCTCGCCCTCACGGCAAGCTAGCCACTTATGAAAGCAGTCCCCGACGCATTATCATTTCTAAAAGGGATGTGATAGTGAGCAGTCTCCTAATGGCTGGTGCGAATAGGATTAAGGGTTCAGCAAGAAAAGCCTGTTTCAGTGTTCACATAAGCACCTGACTGCGGTTTTAAGACAGACTTGAAAAACTGTGAACCTTTAAGTAAAAATACATATACCACAATGTGAAAAAAATCTCACCAGTAAAGATAAGTTTACTTAATCTTTTGGCAAAAGTAATGTGAACAAAATAAAAGTAAAAATACTTGCAGAAGGCCTTTGTACTGTAGTTACCCTTGCTCACTGCTGTATACAGATGATAAATATGTGCTCTGGGGCACTTGTGATGCTCAACTCTCATGTCTCATTCTGAGTAATTGCGGTTTAAAATTGCAAGCATACTTCCCACCTACAAATCAAATCTTAACTCACTGTATACACTGTGCTCTTATATTCTAGACCACCAACTAGATTTCCACTGTATATATAAACAGACAGAGGGTGGTTTCCTCATCAGACTTTCTTTATGGTTACTTAAAAAAAATAAAAAATCATTATAATTCATATCCTACAATGAGCTCTCCTTCAGTATCTGATCTGGCAGACAAAAGCTCAAGCAGAAGTAATGATGATAGCGACGTGTCTTATCAGAGGGTTTTGATGTGGAAATTCTGACCAGCATTCAAATCAGCAAATAACGTCTAATTGTAGACGGGCTCATTCAGATCTTTGAGGTGCCATCATTTACAAGCTATTACTCACTTCCCTTTCTAGCTGGCTCATTGTCCACGTCGTGCTATCTTGTCTGTAATTGCGTCTTATTATGCTGGAGTGATAAGGGAACGATGAAACGGGGACACCGCCTCTAATGTAAACATTTGGATGTCATTTTGGCTCTTGCTATCTGTGCTGCTCTCTCACTCTGTGTCTAATGTGTGTCTGTGGCAGGGTGGGACTGGGGGTGTAAAACTCCGACGGGAGACATGCCGCGACCTTCCCAACAACAACTGAGGAGAACAGACAGCATGGAGTCTATGCAGCTGTTTCTCCATGGCCTCAGAGGGGAGCTTTTAATTGAATGTGAATGCAAGTTGCAAAGGCTTTTAATTTGGCCTTGGCTGGAGAGGAACACACCAGGGGTGGGTGGGCAGAGGCTTAGCTTCAGAAGGGGGGGGGGGGTTAAGGGGAAGACAGCCCTAGCCTCATCTCCACCATTACATTTGGACCCAGCTCAACTCACTCCCACCTTTTTCAGCCCACGCATCACACGCCTCTAATTACTAGCCAAGGGAAAGCTGGGAAAACAACAACATTTTACAACACGCAACAACAACAAGACGTCATGATGTGCCAAGATCAAGCTGTAACATCCGCTGAGCCCAAAATCAAATTAGGGAGCACAGACCAAAAAAAAAAAAAAAAAAGAAAATACAGAGAAGGGAATAAAGAAGGCTCAGCTGTAGGCTTGCGTAATGAGCAGAGGAACAGACATGTGATGGCTCCAGCAAGGCAGGGGCAAGGGGCCTGTGATCAGCATACGTCGGCCCCATTACAAGGCATGTCTATGTATTTAAACAGCTGTAATTGTGCGATAACTCCATCGGCTGGGTGGGAAGAGTGTTGACGTGCAGCAGAGGACGGCCTCCATCCCTCTGTCTTTTCTACTGCACCCTCCCTCTGTGGAGCACATACAGCACCTCAGTGGAAAACATTGCATGAGGAACAGACGGAAAACCAAGTGCAGAGTCATTTTTCGATTCAGCAACTCACAATGCCTGCGCCATTGGCATATGGGATTCATTTGTGCTCTGCTGTAGGTGAAAGGGGGAGAAGGACAGAGAGAGGTGGTAAGCTAATAGCCTGAGATAACCAAACTTTCATCAATGGCTTTGATTATGGATTTAACGTCCTTGTGGGGGAGCTGCTTCCTTCAAGTACTTGTTAGCTTGAGTGCACTTGCATTATTGTAATTGCAAATGCAGAGCAACAGTCAGTTCTGTTTGCTTTCTTCCTGAAATACGGTACTGTTTAATGTCACTGATGAGCCCAGTTTGTTGTTTGTTGTAGCACTCCCCCTCGCCCCGCCCTGTGCATATGTGCGTACACACACACAACCACAAAAAACACAAGCCGACAGGCTCGGGGAATGTGAGCCTTGTGTACCCATCCATGAAAAGCACACATATTCAGCACTGTTCCACACTGCTGGGCCCTGAGACAGAGCACCTTCTCAACAGACGGCACTAACTCATGGGTTTGCAGTTAAACTGCCCCAGGCCACGGTAGTGTTGGTGTGAGGGCCAAAGGCATGTAAACACCAGACGACAATGAGCAGACTGACCAGAGTGCACGTTTCTGTCATTCAAACCCTCTTTACAACCCTGTTCCCACAAACCGCAGAGCTGCACTGGAAAACAATGCACTTACTTTGCATCACTCCTAGACTGTCAAGTTAGGCTCTGTTGGGCCCAAGCCGAAGGGATAGTAAAGCTCCAAACCGGAGAAAGAAAAAAAAAAAAACCCCTGTGCATGAACTCAGTGGAATGCTGCCCTGGTCGACAAAGACGAGTCTTTGAGGAGTTCTGCGTTTTTCAGTCAGAGACAAAGAGAGTGAATTTACTGCAAAACTTATCTCTAAAAACATGATGCATCAGTCTGCTACAGAGAGGAACATATCATCTTAAAAGTCTCATGAGCCTGTTTGGAACTTTTTCAAATTACATCTGGAGATGTTTAAATGTCATTAAAATATGTGCTGGCTGAACGGGCCGGGCTCGAATTTCAGTCCCAAAATGGCTGGAGAAACAAGCGAGTTAAGCATCTCTCCATAATGCACACAGCTTGATCAGTCAAACATTTATGCTCCGTTAGTGTGAAAACTGGTTCAATGGGAAAAGCAGATAAAAGCCTTGTTTCCTTGTAAATTTATGAAGATGAGAGCAGAGGTGGAGATAAGGAGGGATGGGGTGAAAGAAAAAAAAAGAAAAAGAAGTAGTGATGGTGGGTGGAAATGGTTGGGAACCTCAGTTCTGTGTGAGTGTCTGTGTGCAGCCCTTGCCAAGAAAAACAAGGCTGGAGCGACGCTGGGATCTGATTTCAGTGTGGAGGCAAGGCAGGAAACTGGTTCCTCTGGGGGTGAGGGTGGGTGTGTGTGTATGCGTGTGTGTGTATGCGTGTGTGTGTGTGGGGGTGGGGGGTGGGGAGTGCAGTGCATGTCCTCACAGTGAAAGGAGAAAGAACAACCGTCCTGTTCACTCATCACCCATCCAGCCTGACATGTAGTCACTGTTTGAGTACATGGTGCATTTTAACACACATAGAACTGCTCCTGCCAGTTACACTTTCACAGTGAACAGAGTTAGGCACGAGTTTCTGGTGCAGATCTGTGTGCCATACAGAGGTCAACTCAGTCCAGATCCTTGTATCTGCATCTGGATCACAGCTCCACTGCTGGAGAGCCAGAGGGATCCTACTCAGCACATGTGCAGAGAATTAGCTCTGGCTACGCAGTGTTCAGAGGCTTAAAAACTCTTTGTTACTTAGCCTCCATGTAACACACTACTCCATGTGTGTACAATTGTCTTGATCTTATTTGTCACTGACTTGTTTTTACTGCTTCTAGGCAGCTTTACAATGACAGAGACTTCCACTGTGCTCCATGGTAGCAGCAAGCTGCTGGCACTTCACCGCAGGGGCTGAGTTCAACTACAAGTAGTAGAGGAATAAAAAAAGAAAATGAAGATGATGGAAAACAAAGGTTCTGTGCCTCACAGGATGCAAGGTATGGTGAGGCCTCTCTAAAAATGAAGAATCTACTGTGTGAGGGAGGATGAGAGAAGCCTGTGTCAGAGGCTTATGTCAAATGAAAGTCATTTCCTACATAGACAAAGCAAGTTGTCTCTTGCTTTTGTTTTTCTTGCACCATATTTCATGTAAATTCTCACTGAGAGTTGAGAGTTTCTAGAGTTAATACAAATTTGAATTTCTCTCACTCACTTTAAAGCTAAATTAAAAAACACAACAACAAAAAGTTTTAGGGATGGGTGTTGTTTGAAATGTTCTGGAACAACTATGAATACAATACCTGGGTTTCATTACGAATACCAAAAAACACAATGGATTTTTTTGATTTTTTTTTTTTTTCCTGTGCAGAGCAGAACATATTTCACATGGTTTTAAACTCTAATTCTAGTCTATTCACAGGAGCTGAATAGGAACCTTGCTTATAGAAAATTAGGTCTAGGTTGATAAATAATACCATTGTATGAAAAATTGTACTAATAATGTAAAGAGGGTATTAGCAAGTCCTTTGAAGCCAAATCACTAAATAATTAGGGCTTGAATATGGTTTGGCATTAAAACTGTTTAAAAGTAGGTATGAAAGTAGGCTAAGGTCAGTGGAAAGGTTTTCTCTATTCAGCCAGACCACAATCTTTCCCTGATGTTAACCAAAAGCAGAGAATGCTCAAATATAACCAAATACAATTTAATGATGGTCTAGTCGTTATATGTCGTCTAGCGTTATATGGTTGCAATAGTGAAATATAGCTTAAAAATCATCGCTAAAATAAGCTATTTTCTGTTATCACATCACAAACAATTAATCAAGAAAATACCCAACCGATTAAGAAGACTGAAAATAATCATTAGCTGCAGGACTAGTCGCATGTTGTTGCCACACAAACACAGGTACAGTACAGTTATTACCTACAGTTATTTTCTGATCAACAAGTAAGACAACTACGAATATCAATCAATGCAAGCATTCAACGGCACCTTTTCGTAACTGTCAGTTTTCAATATTCTGTGGTACAAACAGATGTTGGTACCAAAAGGGTATTTATTACTGGATATTTACCAAAGAGAACTTTAGCACTTAAATTGACCGGCAATTTCCCCTATCTCTCTGTGTTGCTTAAAGCTTCAACACAAGACATCTCTGAGTAAAGAAATAGTGTTAGCACAGAAGGCTCAGTCTTCCAATCTTCAGCGTCAGTGTGCAGGAACACCTCGAGGGCATAGAGGGCAAAACAAATGTGGGGTCCGACCTGCAAACACAAACATAGCCATGTTGCTTTTAGCTAAAATCTTACATCCAGAACCAAGGTCCCTCCGGGAGCCCACTCCAACCCTCTCCCTCCTCCCCTAAACTCTCTTCCACGTTGGTCAACCCAAAGGTGGAAGTAACGACACCAGATGTGACCAATCAAGCTGATAAAGAGCAGGTTCTGCTGTGGACCGCCGCACAGCTGTGGGTGCAGCTGTGCACGGTTGTCAGGCCAGCCAGCCAGCTCGTTCAGAGAGAGAGCGCAAAGGAGAGACAGCCGTACTGTCCTGAGATAATCTGCTCAGATCAAAGCACTGACGTCTCCAAAAGATTCATCTTCCACACTCCTGTCACTTTAAACCCAATAAAGAATTTGTCATTGTGTTTTCTCCTTTTATATCCAATTCTCCTCACCCTCTTTCTCTTCCTCCCACTCTCTGTCTCTCTATTCCCCGCTTGTGCTGGGACATGGGCCTGCTCAACACATTAGCAAGATATCCTGTTCTGACAGCAGCATTAGCCCAAATCCAGCCTTCATGAAGAGTTATGCCATTGTAGTGAGCTGTGCATTTGGGAGATATAATATGAATCAAACCTAGAGGGACCCGGGGGAAGAAGAATGGGAAAAACTGCTCTCGTAAAAACAGCAACAATGATGGAAAACTGGAGGAGCCGCAAATTTGGAGACGTCCCGCACGACGGGCTGACTGGGTTCGCATGCAGTCAAATCATTTGATCTTCAATTTGTTCAGAGACAGAAAAGAGAATTTATTGAAATAATGCATACGTGTGTAGAAAACAAGCATTTTCAAGAATGTCTAGAAGAGTTTTCATACTCCTTCCTCTAAAATCTACTTGCATAAAATGTGTGATATAATTCAGCCCAATGCAGAAATGTTTTTGCAGCAAGGGAGCTTGAAACAAAGCAGTAGTAGTATTAGGTACTAAGAAAATGGCACTTGACTCAATAAGTTTGCATGGGGATTTTTTTTGTTCTTTTAGTATACCTCTATAGTAAATTCTTTGCTCGTTTTATTTATTCGTTTTTTATTTCTTCTTGACTGAGTTCACACTGAAATGATTTGTTTATTTGTTTCTCACATCTTCCTTGGCTTTAAAATTTGAAAGTAGCACAGACTTGTTTGCTTTTCCTGCCATGTTTATTTTCCTTATGCCTTTGTCTATCTGTCTCCCCTCCTGCTTTCCCTCCTCTGCCTCTGAGTGCAGCCATCTTATGAAGAATCTGACCAAATGAAGATACAGCTGCAGCAGACTGACAAAACAGCATGTAGCCAGACATTTTAGATAAAGTTATGTGATGTTTCCTGAGGCAAAGTAAAACAGGCAAAAAAAAACAACATCTTTCATTACTTTATTTTGGGCAGATAAGATGTAAAGCATGTCTTGAATTTGGGTTTGTAAATTGAATCTAGCTAGATGAATGAGTCTGTTGACACGCTCGCTGTGTATTTTATAAAGGTGCTTGCTACACTGTGATGTTTGCAACTTGCCAGTTTGCAAAAGATTAGAGACTGGTCATGTACTTCATCTTCAAGGCAATTACAGTGATTGTCATGTTGGTGCTTTAATCTAAGTAAAGTAATTATCAGAGTAAACACAACCTGATTAAAAAACATGCTGTTTTCTGCTGCTTCTTTCATTTTCTTTGTGCATGTAAATAATTAGAATTATTCATATTGCCTTCAGTTTCTCTGACAACATGGCAAGTGGTGACAACCAGCATCTCTTGTCTTGTTAAAGTAAATAAAAAGGAGAGATCAATGACAACTTTTGGTGAGGGCTTTTAAAAACATGAAAAGCAGTTTTCCCAGATACGTGATAACATGAAAATAGTTTAAATGAGATGTCATCGTTATGTTCAGAGTAATGATAACATTGCATCTATGCGAATTTAATGATGCGTCTTGTCCTTGAGCTCTGTGGCAGGGATGAGTGGTAGGGCAAGTTTTTAGTACTGGGTTTCTGCACTGCTATGTTGTCCAAGGACGTCATTCATATTGCTCGTGATTGACTCAGTATCATTAGAATCCAGGCTTAAAGACGACTAAATGTTGCATACAGAAATTGGATTCTTAACCAAGGCATTTTTTAACATCTCTCCCGAAGGAGCTGACGCAGCTTCAGACCAGTCACACAACAGGCGCTCTGTTGTACGCTTGGCGAGCTCCTGGCCACTGCTGGGCCTCATCGGATGAATGTGGACCTTCAAGAGTAAACCACATATGCGCACACAATCAGGGATGAAGGTAGGCAAAGAGAGACACACACACACACAGAGTTGGGAAACAGTGCGCACATGTAAAAGGGAGTTACAACTTTTCATAATTAAAACCCTATGTCACACGCAGGATGTTTGGATCTGAGCAGCACGTCACTCCTGAGAATCACATAAGCAAACAACACAAGCAGAACCTGAGCTGGGATGGGAGAGAGCAACACCACACACAGTGTCTTTCAGTGCACAACAATCTGCAGGAGAAAATACTTGAAAAGTTCAGACAGAGCCCTCTCTCACTTTCAGTCTTGCTGCTAAAAGCAGGCCTCCAAGGTGTAAGGATACAAATGACCTAATCCAAGATAAACATATAGCTGGGCAGTAGAGGAGAAGGTTTATATGTCTGCACTAAGGAGTGAACAGCATGCCACTGTTTTAGCAGGCAAACTACCCAGAATACCTCTGGGTTGCTCCCTGCGCAAATGGAATACCAACATTTGAAAGTGCCAGCTATTAATAAGGACTGTTTATGAGCCGTCACTCTGCCTCTTGGATAGATATGTGTTTTTTTTAATGCACTCAGCGCTAGTTTATGCAGGTGGTTATCGGCGTAAATCCACATGAAGGCATGTGCAGGCTGGAGATGAAGTTACACGGCTATGTGCTCATCAATGCTATTAGTTTCCACCAGCACTGACTGCTTTGACACTTTGTGCCATCCAAGCGAGGCGATAAAACCTATCAGTTTTGCTTGTGCCAATTAAAGGCTGATATACAGCTCCAATTTCAAGATGAGGTATCAATGCCAGGCTGAGAGCGTGCAAACTTGTAATTTTAGGAACCCAAAGAAGATAACTGAAGTCTGAAAAAAACAAAAAAAAACACAGTTCTCTGCAGTAACATGCAAGACCAATCATGATGGAGCGCTGAGAATAGTAGTGGCACCTGTCATTGGGTGGCTACAAACTGTGAGCTGTCCTGCCAGGGACTGGACCAAAAACAGAACAGTACCCAGACATCACACTAACATGATATCAGGTTTTAACACAACGGTTCTTCGTGTAACCTTTGAAATAGAGAATTCTTCAAATAAAAAATAAAATGCAGAATTTTAAGTCAATAAAACACTATCCTGCTCAGTTCAATACATTCAATTACCATTCTGGATATGAACAAAAGGTTCGTAGACTAACTTTCAGAATGGCATGATTGTTTGATTTGTAGCATGGTTAAGTTCTAACCAGAGGAGACAAACTTTGCATCGGTATGGTGCTAGCCTCATTTAGCAGTCAGCAACTAGTTGCAGCAAAAGAGCGAGAAATTTCTCTCTGGAGTTGGTTGAGGCCGAAAGAAGAGTGAATATTGGACTTGCATTTATCTGATGGAAAAAAACAAAACTGAAAATGGATGCAGACTACATAAATAAGAAACTGTTAACTTTACAAGGTGATAATATGTCTATGCTGTGTTTACAGCTTTAATGTTAAGGATGTTAAGGATCCAAAAGCATTATTTTGTAACATATCATTTGTAAGGGCTTGACACCCAAAAGAGTGCTTAGTCAAACTGTCAACACCAGAGAGAAGATGCAAGTCCAATAGAAACAACACTACTAAGTGTACTAAAGGTTTTTTAAGAAACAACTGAAGACATTTAGGTCATTACTAAAGCTGATGATGTCTAACTCCAACAATGTGACCGCACAGAGCAGGAAGATATTAATGATCTCAGTAAATGCACCACTCCTGGTCCAATCGCACACAGATGAACACGCACATGCACAAATACATCATCTGCTTCTTCACTCTGACCTGAGTCAGACCAGGGAGATGAGCTCAGCTCCAGCTGGATGCTGAGGCAAGCTTTAACTCAGTCAACCACTCCCCTGGCCCTGCACAGCTCAGCACAGACTCGCACTGCCAAGTTTAACATGGCTGTTTGCTACAGTCCCTAAATCAGAAGCACTCTAAATCACGCTCCTGAGAAGATACAATATTTCATTTGCGTGTTGTTGCCAACCAGATTGGTGGATGGGGGCGAACAGAGGCAATATACTAGCAGTCTGCTAATCAAATTAGAATAGCTCATCTGTGTGGACGTGAACACTGCTTCAGACTTCGGCGAGCTGCCCATGCTCTGACTGGGCCGCCTTTAAGCAGATTTATGGTCTCCGGTGGGGGAACAGGGGGATTTTTGGTCCAGACCTAAATCATGACTGAAACGACGAGGAGCTAATTAGGAGAGCAGCGGAGCAGGAGTCTGGGGACTGTGCAGTTTTCAGTAAGTCCACCACCACTGAGCATTGTGCCACATAGAAAAAGCCTTTCTCTACCATGCATGGTACCTAGCAGCAATGTTAAAAGTGTGCAAAAAGCTATGCTGAGATTTGTTTGGATCCCGAATGCTGAGTCACCTCCAAGTCCGATTTTTTCTGGTGGTAGTGAAGTAGCCATCTGGGCAGCTTTTCAGTAGTCACAGTCTTACCCAGAGAGCTCACTGCTACTAGGTTTTCATGGTTTTGACAAATGTGTAATGTGCTCTGGGTTCCCTCCCTGCATAAGCTGAGAAGGAAACTGGTTTTATTTGCACTGCGCAGAATAAAAGTAAAATGGGGAAAAAGCGTCTTTGAAATCCACTGATTTTTTTTCAGGGATTAATCAATCATAAATCATCAATCAGTTGTACAGTCCCCCTTTTTTTTTTTAAACAACAGCTGTAGGAAAATGGGAACACTGAAATGCCAACAGAAGTAAAAGACATCACTCTTGCTGTGAAGAATGCTCATCAGTAAGCCTCCACCGCCTGCAACAAACTCAAGCCCACAACCTCCTCTAACTAGGCAGCATATGTTGGTAATTTGCAAGCAGTTGATGTTGATTAGCTGGGTTATGACACCCTGCGACCTCGGATGTAAGCAAGTACTTAAGACACACATTCTCCAATTAGCCCTGTGGCGTTTGGCTATCAGGCTTTACGGGGCCATAAGAGGAGTTATGTGAAAAGTCTACAGGGCTTTAGTTAGTCCATCATCATCACACTGTGGCGCACACACATACACACACACCCCTACCCAAACAGACATAGTTGCACCCTGAAAATTCACGCATGGAAGCAGTAATACTATTATTTATACTGCTACTCTAGTTTAGCTTCACAGAGAATTCCACATCCACCCAGACACCTAATGATACATAAAGCATAATGTGCCCCCTTTTTTTTCCTCATAACAAGTATGACAGCTCCCAACTGAACTGCTGTTACCCACTACACGCACGAAATATGAGCTCATAACAGCAAAATTGTTCTTAGGTAACTTTGTTTATGCAGGCATACTGTTGCTGGGAGTGTGAAGTAATTCAATCTGTCAGTTAGAATAGTGTCGTGAAACAACAAGAACTCAAGAACTACGCATTGACTTAAACCACTGCTTTACTAGCTTTATGTACACTAGAAAATACACTGCAATATAATAAATCTAACAAACATTAGCATTACGTTAGCACCACTCGATGTACATTATTAAATGTTGACTTGCAACTTTGGCTTTACAACTGTAATTGCTAGAATTATTTGTCACTTAGATGATTTTTAATAAATCAATCAGTAATTACTTGCCAACAATTTTCATAATTAGTCATGTACAAAAACAAATCACCAGTAGCAATGTGAACTCAAGAAAAATTAATAAAAGCCCACCATACACAACTTCTGCATTCTAGATTGTAGTGCTTGTTTATTGGCCTACTTATGTTTACAAAAAACTCTGTGTTTCCCTTTAGACAGGAAAGATGTATGACCTGCATTAGAAGTCTAGAGCCATGCTACTGGCTGTACTAATATCATACAATACTAAAGACCAATTCAAACTTTTTGCTTGCTCTTGGATGGACATATAGTTGCAAGGGATGCGATGATTTTCCAAATCTTTGGTTCTGGACACAGCTTTACTTCCCATACTGTAGCTGACATGAGAATGCTGAAAGCATGAATTGGCCTTAAAACAGTTGGTGCTAATGCTGATGGGAATTATATTTGTTTGGTTATAAACCAAAGCGTTGGGCAAATTCAAATGTTTAACTCATGTTGAATAAAAAGTTAAGTGGCACCAAAATATGACAATTCATCCTGAGATGTAGGCAGTAGGCATCAAGACATTCTCTTTAAATCTACAAAACCTCACTGTGGCACTAGAGAATGTGTCATGCCAAAATCCATGGGATTAATCTTCTGTGGACCATGAATATCTTTACAAATGATGATGGTAATCCATCCAATAATTGCTGAGATAATCTGGACCAAAGTGGACTGGACCAAAAATCCCATAAAGGCCTATCTGAACATTTTTTTTAAAACTTTAAGGTGTTGGTAGGAAAATGGTTCACAGTCTCATCAGTCAAGATATTTTTACTCTTTGGTTCTGGCTGGGCAGAGAAATCTTGTGATATCTGGTCAAGCACACAATAAAGCAGTGGATATTGGATATGTGATAGCAGATAACAGTTGGCAGAAAAACATCTACCAGATAAAATCCCACAGAGCTGAGCCCAACAGCAGTGTCTCCACCTTGATTTACTCACTCAAAATGACTCCATTACTGTGACAAGAGGTAATATTCTAGCAACAGAGCCTTCTTGGTCTGCATTATAGACAAGAGACAGATTTAGTGCTGTTCTTGGAGCCTATGGGGCTGAAATAGCTTAATAAAGTGAAGCTGACATTTTGAGTACAAAAGTGGAAGTTTGAAGCTGAGAGGTTAGAGCAGGGACGCCAGGACTGTTTCCTATCCAGTTAGACGTGTGCGTGAGTGTGCAGAGCTGCAGAAACCACCACAAACCGATCCACAACAGTACATGCAGTAACTGTCAGGACCCTCTTTTACCATGACATTACTGTGGACAGAGCCTTGGCAACCATTACCAGATTCTCAAGTTGACTTCCTGTGTGTTAGGCCTAGAGCAACCAGAGGGACTAAAATGAAAGTTGAGATATTGAGCCACTTCAAACACTGCACTGACCTTAATATTACAGAATAGCTTGAAAGTTTGCAGATTTGTGTTGATGTTAATCTTAATAATCATACAATGCTTGCTGGGACACAATACTTTATTAATTGCCTATTCTATAGCAAACATAAATTAAGTTTGAGACCCAAGGCTAAAACAGAGTGGGCCAAAATGACTTTACTGCACAAAACTTCTGGACTCGAATGCTCAAACAGGATCTCAGAAAGCTGAAAACCCAAGAACACAAAAAAGAGTCAATTCTTTACAGTTAGAGACTCAAACACAAAAAGAGTGCAGCAGTTAGTCCTGTGCGTTTCATAGCTAGACCAGTTCTTTGTGTGGGTGAGAGAGATTGTACCCCTTCTCCCTGCCCCCCTTTCTCTTGTCCCACCACTCCTCTGCCTCCCAGACGCACTCTGATGAAGAGATAAGTTGAAGGTCATCTTGAGAGAACAGAGGCTCCACTCAGGAATGTGTGGAATGACACTCTCTTGTTCTGTGGACAACAAGCATATCAGAGGCTGGTATTGTATCATATGGGCCTGTGTCATTACTGCGGTCAATATGAGGCAAGGACTGATGACTTGATTAGGGAGGGAATGGAGGGTGACACATGCATAGTCAGCAATAACAGTCTCAATTTTCTTAGATTGTTCATTTTTATTATGAGAACAATTCCAATAAAATGAGATGGGAAGACAACAAAACCATGGTTAAATGATGACATAGGCAGACTTTCTGTCCAAAACTGAAATAATTTCAAATCCATGCCTTGTGTGCAGCTGCTGATGCAACCAAAGCAGTTGTTATGGTGCTAAAATGATCCAAAAACAGTACGAGGCAAACTAGTAAAGAAAAATGGAGTGAAAATGGGATGCAGTTCTGAAGACAGATCTCCTTAAAGAAAAATAAGTACCATTTTTACTGCCAAGGTGTCTGTTTTCCAAAAAGAAAAAAAGTTTAATTCCAGATTCTGATATCACTTTAACTTAAGACCCACTGCCATAAAACTAATGAAATATGAACACATTACTGCATATCTAGTTGGAAAAGTGATGCTTAGATAGGCAACAGAACACAATGTTTTTCTCCACACCAACCCATTAGTCTCAGGCTCATTACTTAAAACCATAAAGAGATCCAACTGATACATCAAGAATATGGACATAATGATAACTGAGCTCTCTATTGGCAATGTTAGTCTTTCTCTACTCATACACATTAATGTTTCTGTGACATGTGAGCCTCCCAGCTGTTCCCAGTCAGAGCTGTGGAGGCTAGATGAGTCAGCATGTGAGCTGGAAGAAAATGAACATGGCTGCAGATCTGTCACAAAGCGCAAGAATAGCCTTCCCAGGCTCAGTGACATGTTAAGATCCAATAATCACCAAAATGTACAAGCACTGACATTATCACTGAAATCAAGTATGGGAGGTTTCAGGCTTCAGGAATTAAACATGATATGCTGTAATTGATCTACATTTTTCCATAAGCAGGGATGAAACGCCTTCTTTTTCAGCAGATGGAGCTTGAGTCATCAAACTAATGGTCATTTGAGGTTTAAAGAATCAGTATTGCACACAAATTCCATACAGAGACTAAACATTGTTTCTGCTCACGATTAATGTTTGTCTGCTTTTTCATCTGCGCCATACACCTCCACTGTCCAAGAACATTAAAATACACATTAGGATTATCTACGCTGCACTGACTGTTGAGTTTCTTCATTATTTATTCATGTGAACTGAATATTTGTTAAAAATGTTCCCCTAAAGGATCATTTCCTACAGCAAGCAACAGTCAACTGTGCATGTGAATGAGGGACATATGGCATATGTGATTCATTGACAGTTAAGAGTGTTAGCAAGGCACCACAAAACATAGATGAAAATGTAAACAAGCATGTAAAAATACAGCTATGAAAATATTACAAAAAAATGCTTTCATGTCAAATGTTAAATGTAGACCGCTAATCTAATTGCATGTGTCTTAGTGTTCACACACTGAACCCTTGAGAGACAGTTTGTGCATTGGGATTTGTTTCAAATGATTCTTTGCGTTACACTGCATATGGAATAGACCAATGAAGCAGCTAAGTGTAAACTGGATAAATATGTGAGTTAAAATTGCTCACTGAAAGAACAAGAAAAGTCTGCAGAGCAGTTTTAAATACACAAGGCCCAACTGTTGCTAATGAAAACACAATTTCTCAAAGCAGACAGATAGAGCATAGTGCTCAGTATTGTGACATTTGGTTTCTGGTGAAATCCTGACAGGCCTCCCCTGCTGACAGAGGCCACAGGGCCTTTCCTTGACTTTGGTGGTCCCTGTGCTGCCAGCCTTTTTACCACACTCACAATGGACCACACATCCAGCTCAAAGGAGGAAACATCAGGGCTGTAAGTGAGCAGTGGGTCAAAAACTGGACCAGACTAGATGTGCTTAGATAAGCAGAACCGGAGGCATCTGCCCCTTAGAGCAATACAGCAGACAGGGAGCCAGCCGACAACCTCCAGGCGCTGCAGCTTTTGAATTAACCAGCAGGGATATGGAGATCCTGTTTTATTTCCACTTCCTTCTTTGTCTCCTATCATTTTTTCTTTCATTAATATGGTTTTGCAGCCCCCCCCCCCCACCCCCGTGCTCCAGATGGGAAACTGTACAGGAATGTTTTCTCAAGCCTTGTCTATGCTTACTACACATACACCGTCCCCTCCTTTGTCCCTTCTTTTTCTACATGATACAAAGCTCCTTTCACTACCTCAAAATCAATCTTTGTAAAGACTTGATGAGGTGGTGATGTCACACTTGCTAATCAGTGTACAGCTTGCCCATGTAGCACAATCCTTCACAGCGGAAATGTTGCACCTAAAAAAAAAAAGCCTGTTCCTGTTCTTTCTGACGAACAGCCAACATCTTGAGCCAGCACACTCCAACTCATGTTAAAACTCACTTCCCCTCTTTCTTTTTTTCTATTTGAAAATGTCAGCAATCGTCATAATTGCTACTTTTTGTTTGTTAAGAATTTAACAAGCTGCAATCTGCAAAAACAGTGTTTCTTCAACTTAAAAAAAAAAATTCAATATTTCTTCACCTGCCAGCACCTCTCCAGCACTGCTTCCAATCTGCCAGCAGTGTCAGGTTCTAAATTAACTCCTTCCAGGTTATTTACAGTTTCATTAACTAAAACATCCAATATATTTAATATTTAATACTTTTACTCTTGTATGTAATATTAATTATAAATATTATTATTACTTCAGATCCTCCCATCTTAAAAGACATGCATGTTATGTTAATTGGTGACTCTAACTTGCCCGTATGTGTGAATATGAGTGTGAATGGTTGTCTTTCTCCGTCTACCTGCCCTGCGATGGACTGGTGACCTGTCCAGGGTGTACCCCGCATCTCGCCAATGACAGCTGGGACAGGCTCCAGCACAAGCACTTAAGGAAATGGATGAATGGATGGATTATTATTATTATTAAATAGATTAGATGGAAAAAAATCTCTTTTTAGAAATCAGTCAAATTTGTGGCTACATTTTTGTGCAGTGTATGAATAGGAATGGTTTGAGATCTTTTTTATTTGATTGAATTCACCTCTGCTGCTGATTCTTACATCTCATTGATCATTTTCTTCTGATATGTCCACTACCTCATTACTTTGTCAGGGCTGTGAGCTTGTTTGTTCACATACATGTGTACAATTTAAAGATTAAGCTCTGGAATGAGCAGCACAAAGGTAAGATATTTCTGAAGATGTATAAAAAGCTTTCTTGAAGGAACAGGCTAATTGACTAAAGTGAATTGTGTTTGTGGGCAAACGTTCCTCCTCTGGTTCCAGCTGGGTGATTTTGTTCTTGTGAGGAGGGGAGTGCAGTTTTACTCTCCATGTTGACTTTTACTCTGTGTGTTGGTGCTGCTTTCACAGCTCAGTCAGCTGTGAAAGCCTGTGTAACGGTTTCCTCTGGAGACACGACAACAAGGAAAAGAGGGTGACACTACAACTAGGTGATGCAGGTTGAAGATTACAGTAATCCCTCTTTAAGTGATGTAAAAGATATGCAGCTGAGTTGTGTTTCTCCCCAACTTTAGCACTTGAACCTTTTCTTTCCCACAATACGTAAAAAAAAAAAAAAAAAACACACTACATTGCACTTCATTATTAAGGTGTATTTTTGTAACTCCAAAGACACGGGCATATACAACTCTAATGATCTTGGTTTGGTTTTACTGCATTGAATGCAAGAGTCATGGACAAAAATTATGACACTCACTTTCTTCCCAGGTCCAGACTTAATATTGAGCTCCATATTTGGACACACCAACAAGAAACGAGGCATCAAAACCACTGAATTGCATTTTTTCCTCCAAGAGTCATACTTGATTAATCAGGGGCTGGGGGATGAGATAATAAATGTGTGCTCAAGATGAGTAGAGAACCATCTGAGAAAACAGTAAAGAGACACTGAAGGCTGACAAAGAGCGCAAGGCTTTCAGAGTCGAAACAGGCTACTTGTCATTTCAGCACGACAGAGTGCTCTTGGAAAAAGGAAAACCAGGAGAGTTATTCCACCGCCCCTCACCACTGAGTGAGTGAGTGGAGTCTCCAGTCTGGCCCCCTAGAGTTTCTGCATCATGTAATTTAATTCATGGACCACAAAACACAAGCCGAGAGAGGCTCAAACAGAACGGAGAAACATAACCACAGCAGCCATTTATGAATGATTTTTTTGTGTGTTTTTACTGCTAGACAAATGAGTGCAAAAACATCTGAGAAAACATTTCCAGTGATTGTAAGAGCAAAGTTAATCTGTTCTCTAGTCTGTAAACACCGAGTGGTAGAATTTGAGCTTGCTGTGAGATTGTATACTTATCCCTTTCCATACCGGTACCAGTGGTGGCCCTTTTATAGCCCTTGACCTCACAGTGTTGGCATGCTCTTCTCAACACAAAAAAGGGAAGATGTGTTTATTCAATTCTGCAGAGCTGTGTCTCAGCTATTCTTAGCGAGGTTCTGGGTACATAAATGGATTGTTACAGCTACAGGAGTACAAAGAAAGGCTAAAATGGGCTTTAATTGTCAACACATACTAATTACAGCCATCATATGTAATGCAGCTCATCATCTAGCTAGATGATTGTTTTAGAAAAAAATCATGGCTACACTGAAATACATTCTTAATAATAAAACCAATGTGTTCTCAAGGAGTTCTTCAGTCCTAACCTCTTCCTCCCAATCATGTCACGTTCTTCATTTGTTTTTACGTGCTGTACAGTGAAAGGAATTTAACTTCTGTCAATGCAATGTGTAAGAGTGAAGTAAAAAGTTGAGGGCAGTTGGAAAGGTAGGTCATGGTGGGAGGGGAAAGACGCACAAAAGTCTTGGCCCCCATGCATGAAGCTGTGCTCAACTCACTGGCGAACACCCAGCTTGACATATGATTACCCCCGGCCTGGTTAGAGGCTTCTGTGAGTTGAGTCAGTGGAAGGTCATAGATAAAAGAGACGTTTGATCAGAGCTCTGTCGGTCTGCGCCTAATGTACATGCTTACATAAATATTGACTGGATTTTGAGGGCCGTGTAAATTGTTCAGTGGTAGAAGAGCAGAGAGATAGCTGGAGCATGCTTGACGGAGTCCTTTAGGCTTTGAACATGTTTGAAAGTGTTGACTTTCGTCACTTGATGAATCACTCGCCCTTCAAAGAAATCCTGTGATAATGAACTGTGTTTGCCCATTTGAATGGATGTGAAACTTACATGCTGACGTTGACAGTTTTAATGCAGCTTCAGGCCAAATCCACTTATTTAACACTAGCAAACAGATAGTGATCGATGACAAAATCATTTGTCAGGACACATTCAGGAGGAGCCTTCAAAAGGTTGGCTCAAGTAAGGATTTGTATATTTGTCTAAAAACTTGCCCGATGACTCCTTGACAAATGACGCTGAAAAAATAAACGCATAAATTGTAGAAAAAGATGAACTTAGGAGAAGTCCTGGTCTTACTGTTCAGCCAGAGAAGAGCTTAAGAGAACTGCAATGGTGGAGAAAAAAATGTCTGTTGTTGCTCATGTTCATCTACTCAACACGCTAAGTCTTTCAAAAAAGGTCGGAAAGCATAGCCCATTTGGTTCAGATCAGTAAGGTCATGACCCACACTAGGTTTATTTGGACCTTTGCACCAAAATAATCACAGGGCTCTGACTCTGCTGTGACAGACATTAACAGTCTGGAACCACTTTCTACCTGAAATGTGAACTTATGGGCTAGTCAATGCCACGAACATTTCCTAATTATTGTTTGAATTATGTGAGTTCTGAAAGAGGAAATATTTCTTACAGAAGGTGAAATGCTTTTCTGAAGGCAGGAGAGTATGTCAGTATTATTTGCTGCGGTTGTGGTTTGTCTGCAGGAGCAAGTCAGCTTCTTGGAGGTAAGGGACTGGGAGGAGGTCCAGATTAGACAGTGAAGCTTTCATTTTGCCTAATGTATCCCTTTTAGTGCAAAATTTAGTCTGATATTTGATTCTTACTTTCACAGCAAGTTTAACACAAAGTGAAACAGAAACACTTTTTTGATAGCACTTTGCTTTGATGTTTTTTCTCCTTGACTTAGATTTTGTTTGCTTGGCTTCCTCACTTGTAAGTTGCTTTGGATAAAAGTGTCTGCTAAATGATTAAATGTAAATGTAAATGTGATAATCTTCAGATATTATGGCTGTATATCTGGTCCTACAGAGTTTGTACTGACCTCATATTGTGTAAGGGTGTTGTCTGTGACCAGACAGAGCAAACCATACATACTGTTCAAACAGCACCAACTCAAACTCTCCAACAATCTAGTAAAGGCCTTGTCTTGATGTGCCAAGGGACAGCTGGGAGAGGGCTTACATTTCTTTGGCTGCGATTCAAGGAATTTGCGTCGTGGAGCACAACACACACTCTTTACCTGAAATGCCTTGTTTAAATCTTCAACTCCAAGGTAAGACAACAGCTATGCAGAACATCAAAACCTATAGCTTATCCAAACACTCAAGGTTTCACATCAAACATGAATAGTTGTTTCTATTTCTTTTAATAATAAATATCTAATACAGAGTTGTGTGTTTTTTCCAAGTCATAAGCCCAAAAATAAAGGCCCTTGTGTAAGATCCGGTGTATGTGGAAGCCATACCCCGGCAGTCAGCGTGCCTTTGCTGAGAGACAGCAGCTGTTGGCCTGATATAGCATGGCAAGAGAGCAGAGAGGCCACAGTGTTAAAACCAACCCTTGTTCTTTTACAGGCTCTCTCTCTTTGACTAAAGGTATTTAATGATAGCAGTGGAAAACCAGAGAAATTTATGTTCTTTCTGTAGCTATTGGTGCAAAAATAAGATCAAAAGAAGAAGACCAAGAAGATCAAAGGAACAACGATAAAATTGTAAAGTATTTCCAAGTCAAACAGAGAAATGCCATTTCCCCTTATTGTGGCCCAATTCTGCCTTATCTACATCAATCATGATTCAGGTGCCTGGATTCCTCAGCTCTCATATTTTCCATGTTGTTTTTTGTTCTGTTATCGCCAAGAGTGCATGTCCTGGCAGAATAAGGCCAGATGATGCCAGTGATATCAAAGCAAGAGAAATTGATATCTGATTTAAATCCAGATTGTTTCTGGGAGATGCTGGAGACCTTGTGTTTAGAAAAACTAGACAGAGTTAGAAATTCAAGCAATGAAAGTTAGATTAACCCTAACCCTAAGCAAAAACACCTTTTGTAAAATAAATTATGTCAAATGTTCTTAACAAATTCTCACTAGCTAATTCAGTCTTTTGGACTAGAACTGTAAAGCAACAATTCTTTGTGGCAGGTACAGTAGACAGGTACAGAATGCATTTCTTTAAGCATGTTTTAGGCTATGTCACCTCACAAATGCACATCTGAACAATTCACCGCCCTGCAGGAGAAAAGGCTGTCTCCCTTATACCCTGCAAAATGTTTCCATCTTTTCTCTTGGCACTCACTGACTCACTCAATTTACCTACAATGGATTTAAAGAGGCATATTGTCAAGCTAGGATAGGCATGAGGTTGAGATTTTAGACTTTAATTGCACTTTTTTTATGTCCTGGCCTGCTTTGACTTTCTGCTTTGAGAGTACCGTAAGATGGCAAGGAAGAAAACATTCTCTTTTCAGGTAGCAGGGAACACTTACTCAGAGGGATATCCTTTACCACCTGCATAAAACAATCACCCATTTGGCCAAGTGCTCTTCTGGAATATGGAGGGAAGAAGGGGAAAATGTGCTTAGATCTCACTTCAAGATGCAGACAAAATGGCTGCCACTGTGTGTCCACTGGCATACCTCTCTGATTAAATGCTACATATTCTTTCTGAGGTTCTAATCAAAGCAAGCCTCTGTTAGCATGGAGTATGAAGGTAACTTTATTGACACCTTGGCGTTGACCTTGGCACAGGGTTATATGCTCTCAGCCGGTGGTCCGGAGCTGCTCCTGAGCCAGCCAGATATTTTCTCTCCCTAAAAAGCATCGTATGTCATAATCTACAGGAATTTGTGGACACAACCTATTTAATCCCAGGTACAACATGTACCATTTTAAGGGGAGAACAAAATGTGCACTGGGCAAGAGTGAATACAAGAGACAAGTTATTTAACATGTGCTTTTAATAGAAGAGTTTGATAGAAGTCTAAGCTCATGAATAGTGAAAAATATTCCTTTTTACTACTTGAACTGAATAACTATTCACCCATGGGGACTGAATATATGCTTAAAAGTTATAATAGTTTAGCTTTCTTTGCAACATGCAACATGTATCACTACTTATATATAGTTGGAATTAAAACGCAGTAAAATGTGCACTTGCAGAGAAAGTACTGTATATTCTCAGAGACAGAGGAGTATGGAGAGTGAATACTTTACTTCCAAGTACAGAATATCTCATGCTCTAAGGGGAGGAAAAAAAACCTAGGACATAAGCAGGGGATATCTGTGGGAGGCGCCTGCAGAACATCTCTCTCTCTTTTTCTTCCTGTCCATAAAAAGCTTGCTCAATGAGCCAGTTCTAGCCATTTCTCCAGGCTATTTGTCAAAAGGGAAGAGGAAGTATTGAATGAGAAAGAGAGGTAACACTTGAAAGGCAACATCTCTCTGAGGGTAACAAGAGAAAGGCCAGAGCAAAGAGGCCGAACAGAGATGGAGAAGCAAGCTGATGAACAGTGTTTTCTATTTGCACACATTTGCATAAGAAAAGGCAACGCAGCAGCCACCAGTTTCACTAGTTGGCTGCTGAATGGAAAGGAGCCCTAGACCTTCACAAGAGAGGCTATGGAAAATAGGAGTTCAGTGACTCTGAAGCAGGTTGTCTTTGGGATTAGTCAGTAGAGTAAAGAAACATTTTTATAAGGAACACCAGGTTTCCACTTAACGCTGCTAGTTCAGCTAGCAATTGTTGTATGCCACACACATACTAGATGCTAATACCAGTCACTACATAAAGAGGGGATGTTCAACATGTTAACATTTAAAACAAAGCAGGTGTTCATATCAGCATTGCACTGCAGGGCTACTACATACATATATCAAGTTGAGGCACATGTGCAATATTTCACTGAAGAAACTGTGTGTTGATGTTGTCCAATTAGCTCGGATATTACTGAACATCTGTCATGTACAGGAGGGACAATTATGCACGGTGACGCCAACCCTGGGTGTTTTGCATCTGTTATGTCCTAATGGAGCCTTACAAAATAAACCTAACATCTGTTGGCAGCAGTTTTGGCCCCAGCTACACTGCTGCAGAGTCTTATTAGGCTCACTTTAGAACAGCGTCAGACTTGTTTTGAAGGTCAGACTTAAGACGTAAAGGACTGATCGATTTTGGAAAAGTCATGTTGCTTTTTCTTATTTTGCGAGGAAAGATCATACAATATGGATAAAGGACTGAGCAAATCTAGTAATTTTTTCAAGTATATTTTTAAGAATTTAGTTAAATTTAGGAAAATGGCTGTACTTTGGAACAAATGACCAAAAAATAACAAAAGGACATGCACAATGACCAAAAAGATATATATACAGTATATTCACAAATCTACACAGGCACATACAAAACCACAAGAAATGACCGCTAATGATGTGACTGCCTCATTTATAGTTGTTTAGTCTCTTTCAGTCTATGGGGCCAATATACTGTAGTGTAGGATGGTTAGGGGGCCCTTTACCTGTCTGGGCCCCATACTCCACGTACACAGTCCATTCAAATATGCTCCTGAAAATTATTTGTGGTAATAAATAGGCAATGCAAGGGCTAAACTTTATTCAAATTCAATCTGAAATGCCAACACTGACAGAATACCTACTTTACATGATTAACAGCGTGTTGAGATTAACGTCACACAGAGCTGTGGGAAAAGAAATGAAGTCCACTTCATCATCTCACTGGAACAACAACTGTAATAATTCCATATGAGTGCAAGACAAGCGTATTATGGCATTTTGATTGATGAGCTAAATCTATAGCCTATAATCTGCCGAAGGACCAGTGCTGGATCACACAACGTCACACAAACCACATTTAAATCACTGTCAGCCCATAACCATTTCCATAGAAACAAATACACGTGTCACAGTGTCTCCTGCCAACAAGTGAGAGAAGGAATCACTGTAATAAAACAGGAAACAAGTCCCCCCTGGGTATCATCCGAACGTTGGTCATAAAACACACTCTCGACAATGCAGTTGTATTGGAAGAGATACAACTTTATGCCTTGCTCAATGGAAAAATATGTTTGTCTGAATACTGTAATTCATATGAAAATAATAAAAAAACAAAAATACTACAAAGCAATTAGCATGCATGTCAACATCTTGTGATTTTTTCTCAAATCTGACACTGAGACTTGGCAGCCTGTTTCTCCACTTAATTGATTTCCCTACATGGGGTATTCCCTCAGTCACCAGTCCTCATTTACATAGTTTTTATGTTTGCTATAATGTCCCCATTTATCAGAGTAAACTACCACCATAGAGGCCTAACGTTAAGATACTAGTTTCTTTGACAAAACTACCCCAGTGAAGTATTTTACTGTGCAGAGTCACGGCTGTTCCTAAAGCTCATACAGAGTAAGAATGAGTGGGAAAAACCAATGTGATCTTTGGCTCTTCTGGAACAGAAACCAAACAAAGATTTACAACTTTTTAAATGCAATAACACAGAGTTTTAAACTGTGGTCTACAGAACGGAGGATAAGTCTGTAGAAAACTGTCAACACTTTCGTTAAGCTGATGGTTTTAAGGCTGTGCCACTGTTTCCCATTTCCCTTGCGAGATTCACGCTGTGATCATCTCAGATATTGTGAAAACTACATTGGCATGGTATGCTATTGTTAGGAACAGTACCAGAAATGTTTCAATAGCTGCTGGTGGTTATAAGAAGACTGAAAAATAGATTGCAGTGCTTATGCACATAGTGAATTTAAATTGTGGTTGTTTCTCTGCCTCACATCTTGTTTATCAATATGTGGAAATGTTGGTGTTACTTTGGCAAAAATACAATGATGTTTCATTTATGTTTAGCAGTCAACTATAACTGTCATTCCTAATAAAGCAGATAATATTTTTTTTCATTACACATTTTTAAACTTCCCAAAGCTGAAGGCGATCTATTTCAATAGAGTATTTTATTATTAATTTAAGGAAAAAGTATGTGAACCTTTTGGAATTTAGTGGGGTTATTTTGTCTTAATTTGATATAAAATGTGATCTGATCTTCATCCAAGTCAAGAGTATTAACAAATATATTGTATGTAAAATCACCCAACTTCTACAGAGTTTCAGCTGACTTACAGACATTCTCACATTATTCCAAATAATATTTTGATACACTTGGGAATTCATCTTGCCCCCAATCACTGCAAGTTAGCCAGACCCTGATGCATCAAAGCAGACCCAAATCATGATATTTCCTCCACCATACTTTACAGTTGGGATGATGTTTTCATGATAATATGCTGTGCTCTTTCCAAATAGTTCAATCTTAGTTTTATCAGTCCACAAAACACTTTACTAATACTGCTGTGGGGTGCCAATGTGCTCTTTGGCAAACTTCAGGCATGCAGGAATGTTCTTTTTAGTAAGTAGCAGCTTCCTTCATGGTGTCCTGCCATAGACACCCTGCTTCTTCAATGTTTTACGTACTGTAGACTCATGAACACGGATTTTAGCCAGTTCCAATGATGCCCTCAAATCTTTGGCTGTCACTCTGCGTTCTTTGTTTTGCTCTTGGGGTCATTTTGAGTGGCTGCCCACCTCTTGGTAGAGAAGACGTCCAAAGTCTCTCCATTTTTAGATAGATTGTGCCCAACTGTAGACGGTTCTTCTCAATAAAGACATGAAAGTTTAGAATTGTTTTTTTGTTATTACTTTAGGCACATTATATGTGTTAATACTCTTGAATTAGATAAAGATCTTGCAACTGTATATGACAAAGAAAACCATCATTTGAGAAGCTCTTAGCAGAAAGGTTTTGGTTGAAAGTTAAACAATTAAGGTGTTATCAAGTAAGATTTGTGGATAAACTAATTGATTTACAGCTATAACACTTATATATCTTATCTATATTGTGAAATGGTGTAGAAGAAACAATGATAACTTTTGCATGCACATGTTTGGGTATGTTTCCTTGGCGTGATCATTGTGACTTATACTTTGTGACTACTTGTAAAGAGTAATATTTAGAGATAATAATAGCAAGTGGAAATGGTGAACAATAACCTGCTACTATCGTATACTACTTAGAAGTGTGTGTCAGCTAATTACAGTTTTTGCTGTGATTGCCTATCAATCTAACGATGGCTTCAAACTTTTTTTGTCACAGGAATTCAACCAAATGGAAACACACTTGTGTCAAGTCTGTTAAGCCTCTGCTCTGCTAGGGAAAGAGCAAGGGTGAGAGACATTAGGAACAGAGATAGAGAGAGAGTGAGAGAGAGGGGTCAAGAGTGGGCGGTGATTAACATGCTGTAGTCAGGATGCATTTCACAGGGGCACTGGGAGGAAACGACGGGCCATTACAGCACAACTAAGGGTTTGTTAATCAGCCTATTAGGGTTTAATTGAGGGTAGTTAATTAGGAGTCGGTGGGCAGTCTCTGCTTGGAGGTCAGGGACTGACATAAGAAGCAGCTGGCAGAGCAACCTGAGACCATTGTTGCTGATCCATTTACACACAGTCAGTGATTGATTGGCAGGAAAATTAACCTTAATTACACCTGTCTATTTCTGTCCCCTTTAAACCTTTTAGGACCCACCAGCTCCAACAAATGAGTAGCTGGCTAAGGCTGTGTTGAAGCAGAGCAAACACATTTACAGTAGTCCCAGACTGTGTGTCTCCACAAAAATCATCAAGCGGCGGCTCGCCTTTGAGGACGCAAGCTGTTTAAACTGACTGGAAAATACAATATTGTGTGTGTGGTGAAGGGCAGAGACAAAAGCAGCCTTCTGGCTGGAGCAAAGCATAAGCTCACCTCACACCATCTCTAGACTGAGACGACTCCACATCTTAGAAATGTTTTTTTCCCCCCCATCAGGAGTTGTGGAAAACAAAGCTGTGCTTGTCCTCACTTGTTAAAACCAGCTCTGCATAGGGCAGTGGCTACCACCAGAAGCTGATTATGGACTCTTTAAAGTTAGATTTGATTTAATGTTCCGCTCCTCCTGGACCACGGGGCACAGGAATGTGGCTAGCTGCTTGGATTGGTCTGCTTAATCTGAGGTGGATTCCTCCTGTCTAGGGCCTGATAGGAGCAACAGAGCAAAGCCACATTCAGCTTGTCTGTCTTGGGAATAAACACACTGCCCGCAAAGGAGCAAAAATCCAATAAAGGGCTGGACAAAGGCCTGTTTCTTGCCTCAGAATGCCAAACAACATGTGATCCCCCTTAGGGAAATAACTTCTGTGTCTATTCCTTATAGCCCTCCGGGTCAGAAATAGTGCCTAGGGAGCTTTTGGCACATGTTCTGCTGAAGATATGTACTCTGATGACTTACAAGTGACAGTAGACTTGAGCCAATTCTGACCTATTCTGACATTTTTTTGTCCAAGAGGACTGATGACCTGCTAAATACACCTTTAGGCTGCTGTCGGATTCAGTGACATTACAAATACGAATACAATAACTGATAGGGGCTCCATTGATGGCCATTGCTGAGTTCCACTGTGTTTACATGGACTCAAGTGACCAGGTTACTGAGAGAAACCAGGTTTCTTGGTAATCAGGGAATGCATTTACATGCACTCAAGAAAGCTGGCTACTGGAAATCTGAGTATACATGCAGCAAAAGAGTAATCTGATTTCTTCTGTGCCCTGGGCTGATTTTGGAAGCCTGGTTCACAGATTTAGGGGGGCAGAGAAGACGCTTCCAGTTCACCTTTCCTTTCTTTCTCTCTCTTTCTTCCGCTCTCTCTCTCTTATATCCTTTAAAAACAAGTAACAAAAAGTAACATTAATGAATAGTAAATCAGTAAAAGTACTACATTTCTAGTGGAATTCAATTAAATTTTATTTGTAAGTAGCCAAATCATGACAAAAGTCATCTCAAGGCACTTTGTACCAGGAATGTTCCTGGTATCAGTATATGGAAATTGGTCCATTGCTCTTGAATCCTTCCCTATCCTGATTTTCATGGCATAGTTTTAAATATGCCAGTTGTATAAAATGCTGCACAGTGTTTGACCAATCAACAATATTTAGCACCACAGGCCCTAGGTCACAGGGAATTACACAATTACACGCCCAGAGCTAAAATTTTAGACCTTTGTTCCTCTGGTGGAAATGCAGGTAGAAAAAATGTTCCTGCAGTAGAAAAAAGGCTTAATGAAACTAAGCATTTTGTCATCACAATCTCCTACAGTCTAGCATATCTGCAATGTAGATAGGAAAAAGTGATGCGGTTAATTTGTGGCAAAAAGCAGCATTATGCTTCCAGTTTCTCCCAAAACTACTCAAATAGCTTACCCCATTTTGACTTGGATGACAGTCCTGACACCAAAAACGAATAAAGACTCATTAACATGCGTGCTTCCAACACGCCTCCAACACAGCTCACTTCCCATTTCTGTCAATCACTACTAAGTGCTATCTGGCTTGGTGACTTGATACTTAAATAACTGCGGGGAGGTTTGAGGTGTTTAGTGGGTAACCTTGCAACTCTTTCAGCCAGTGACAAGTAAGAGACTGCAGATGTGCTTCCTTAAAGAGAGTCACACTTAGATGAAAATAAAATGCATTATTTCACAGCACTAATGAGATTAACTATTTTTCTTTCTTGGATTTTAAACTTCTAGATGGCCAAATCCCAGTGACTGATAATACAGTATAAACTGTTGCAATATGATCATGGGAACAGGTTGAGTCTAACATAACGAAGATGATCTGGGCGTCTGTACAAGTGTTTAACTTTATATCCTTGTTACTAATAAATTTGGTGCATTTAGAGCAGCCTATTTTGCATTTCAGACACGTGTGATTGTGACCCCTGGCATTTTTCCACCACGTTCTCCTACTCTTCCTCTGGCTAATCATGCAAAAATGCATTATGCATCTCAAAGACGTTGAAATGAACAGAGGTAACTGCCAGCTAATTCAACTTGCATCATCTGTTCAAAACTGTGCCGGCACAAACACACCTGCTATTTTTGGTCCACGCTTCAAAATAATGTGCAGTAGTTTACACTGAATGAAAAGGTTGTTCTGTTGAATTTTACCAAGTCAAATGACATCCAGTGTATATATTCACATAAACTTTGTCTTGGCTGAAACGCATTCCTGCCAGCTAGGCCCTCCTTCAACCCAAAAACACACGCACACACACAGCCTTGTCCTCCACATTAAAATGGGCATCTCCCTGTGTCAGTTTATTTTAACGTAGTTGTTGCTGTTCACCCTTTGCGACCTAAGAATGTTTGCTAAGGATTTACAAGGCGACATTGACAACAGCAGCCAAGGCATCTCCATTCTCTTCCTATTTTCACACTAACAAGCCCACACAGAAAACATCCCTTGACCCTGAGAGCTCAGGCATGGTCATTCCGGGATTGTGACATTGGCTTAGTTGTATTGCACAAGCAAAGAAGCTTGGAAAAAAAGTCATTTTTGCAAAGCAAATACACAGCAACAAAACAAGGTCTTGCCGGACTTCCAGCTTTTCTCAATATGAAGAGAGACAGCAGCCAAAAAGCTGGGATTACATTTACATGGTAAACACAGAACATAAACAATCAATCAGCCATTTGAAGCCCTGATTAGAGAATAAGCCAGGGCTTCAGAGCAGAGCCCTTGCTATCAGAACTTATTTATCAAATCCCAGGGGCAAACACGGGTAGATCCTGACCTGAGTGCTAAGAATCTTTAGCCTGCAGAGGGGCTAGTGAAAGCAAACAAAGCTCGAGGTTTTTATGAGAAAAATGTCTGGCTGAACAAGGAGGTATTCATGTGTTGATTCATACCAGCCTGTAGCTCAGTTAGAGGACAGCCATCTGCTTATCACACTCCCCCGCTAAGAGCCTGTTATAGAATGATGAGCCGTGGATCATCATGTACATGTTACATCCATATAGACTTACTGGAAACTAACATCTCGACTACAGGAAGAGAAAACATCTATGTGGCTGTTGACAGTGCCGGGGTTTTTTCTGCCTCCTCAGGTGAACATGCTTTTCACTGCACCGTGTAATATGATTGTCCTTTTACAGAGCAGTTGATCCCCAGAGAACAGTTATGCGATAGATTGTGCATGGCTGTCAAAATTATCATCTGTGTAGGCTTAAAAGCCACATTTGATGTGTCATTTTTTCTTCTGATGCTGTACTTAAAATGTGCGTGAAGTTAAAATTCTTTGACAGAATTACAATTAGCAGTTTTTGGATCCATCTTTCAAACTTCAATCAATATTTTTATATTAACTGTGGATTAGATGGGTATGTGTAATGGAAAGGGGGTTTATAGTAACAAAACTCTTGAGAATTACCACTAAACTCTGCAGTCTACAGAGCTTTGCTGAGCCATTTAGCCTCATTGACATGACATTTTTCACCTTCAACTGACAAGCATGTTTGATTTTTAAGCTTAGTTTGAAATATCAAATGCACAAAATCCCATTTATACTCTACTGACATATCTGATTTATTTATTTTTTTTTAATGTTGTGTTCAAAAGCAACTAGAAGACATCACCTTAGGCTCAGAGAACCTATGACCACATTGCAAGATTAAAAGATGAATAATAAGGTTAAAAATAATCAATATATTGACTGATGAAAAAAGTAACTATGAACTGCAACCCTTATCTCTACAGTAAGGCTCACATCCTGTTTAATTTGAACACATCCTTGTAGCAGCTATTCTACAGATATGATACCTGACAGCCAGAGATGTAACATTGTGGTGTATGTGCCTGTAAAGAAAAGAAAAAAATAAAGACTTCCTGGAAGTGTGATGACAAACAAGATTTAAAAGGTTTCTGCTTCTGAGTACCACACAGGATGCAAACTAGGACAAGGTTATTAGCTGTTGGTTTCAACCCACAAATTGAATGAATATGAAGAAACTGCCTTTAGGCACTTGGGATTGAATTCCCCTAATTTACCACTATCAACCACAGACTTAATCATGCTAAAGATGCAACTGCAAATGTGTTGCTATGACATTGCACTTCTTATTGTGGTTTTAAAAAAAAACCATGACATTTTTTTTTCCTACTTCAACAAACTAACAAAGAGAGACCTTCGAAATATGAACCACCTCCACTATCAGGTTTCCCATCTGATGAAAAGCCGCAATGTGGAACAACAGCTCTGAAGTGTCTATACATTTCAATTTCAATGGCTGAATGATTTATTTCATTAGGTTTTGTCTAATAATCCCTCAAGTCTTGAAAAGAAAAGGTCACTTAATAGGGTGCTTTGCTACCTCCTTAGGCTCTTCACATCCCCTCTTCTCTCATGTGTTTTTCTCAGTGGAGAGATTCTGTGACTTTAACCACAATAGCACAAAAACAAGTGCAGCATTATCCTAAAGCAAAATCTTTTCTTTAAGCCTGTAACATATGAATGACTATCTCATGTCTAAATCCTACACAAGATATCTTCTCAAGTAACCAAATACAGCGACATCTGGCACATTAACATGATTTCCCAACCTTCCTCGCGCCAGGGCCAAGCTCATAAAAAACACACACTGCAGATGCATGCAAAGACACACGTCCACTCTTACACTTTCGTTGGATATCTGAGCTAATCTCTACTCACTTATCAGCTAGTGGCCTATTTGGAGTCCATTTTTGGCCTCTAGTCTACAGGTTCCCAACTGAATTGATGGTTCAACCTGTCCTTTGTTAGGGGATTTCGTGACAAATCTCAAGTTGCAGAGAGCTTTGAGACACTTAATTGTGGCGTTTGAAGAGATCTGAACTGAGGACATGTCACATCTTAGTTATGGTGTTGCCTTATTTACAACCACATGATTTAAAACCATGGCATGAGGCTTGTGCCAGAGTGCTTGTGGCAGTTTCTTTTTAAGTAGTTAACATTCAATTGCATAAACGACAGGATAGAGTGATCAACGCTGTCCAGATGTCTGAGTCTTCTTTTCTTGTAAACACTTTCCACAAACATCTCTGTGTGCAACGTGTTGGTCAAAATGCTCGGAGGCAATTTCACTGAGGTTTGACAATAAAGCCAGAGACAAACCATATTTGTCATCTTGCGGCACGCGGTAATACACACTTGCAATCCACATAGACTTCTACATTCAATAGAGGCATTGTGTAATATTCTGGTTGACAACTGTTCTATAAAAGCAACCTTTGTGATGCTGAGGTTTTCAATGTACTCCTCAAGTTGACCTCAGAGTGACCTCGGGGTGAGCTTGCCTTTCCACACAAGATTCTGTTTAAAGGCGAGAGGAGGATGCTACACGGCAGCTCTGTCATAAGGGATTTGTCAGCTGCGAAGAGAACACAGAGCTCTTTCTCACTCAGCAAAGCTAAAGACAGACAGCCTCGCCTCAGGTGTATCTCAGCCCATCTGCAGAGATGTCCCACTTAACAAAGCCTTCTTCCGAGAGCTGATTGGTAGACGTGTATATTGGAACTTTAGCTGTCTATAATAAGGCAGCTGAGCCAAAACAAAAGACCTAAACGTAAAAACTCATTCAGTGTGCCTGGCAGCTTGAGTTTAATTTCCGGAGGTCTCTGGATTATGAGATTTGAGTGATGGTCTTGTGCTTCCTCACTGTCATCATCTTTACAGGGCAGACAGTAGCTGTCACATAATAATCAACATTAGTGTAGGCTACGTACCTCTATTATTCTGTCGTGGATTTGAAGGCCTCCTTCCTTGTCTGCTGGACCATTCTCAATGATCTTGGATACAAAGATCCCTTCATTTGAAGTGCTGTCATTGTCATCCTATAAAACAAAATGCAGGTATTATCTAGAAAATAATAACAGCACAGTGCTCAAAATGTTAAGGACAACAGTAGTGTACACATTTTGACAGTACCTTTGAAACTAAGCTAAAGTTACCAAAATCTAAACAAGAGAAGTGTTAATTAAAAAGTTGAATAAACCTTTGAATAACATTAAGTACCTTTCTTTTAAAAACCCTGGCAACATTCCACAGGCATTCACAAAATGGACCAGTCTATGAATGTCAATGCAACCAAAAAGCTGTGTATCCAAGTACTGATGTCATAAGAAGCAGCAATGTCAGAGGTGGACATGAAACCAGAATATCTAAAAGGCTGAGCACCAGTAGAGATAAATGGACAAAATGCTTCTTTTTGTGATTTACTGACTCTTTAACCCTGCACTACTTTAACTTCAGATCCCTGGATGGTTGACAATGGTCTGCAAAAGGTCTGAATGTTGACATGGACATGAGTGTGGATGAGTCTGTATCCAGCACTATGGCCATAACCTCAGAGTCAGAGATGAGTCAGGCTTACAGGGCATTCACACTACTAACAACAAATTCCAGTTTCCTGATTATTTTTTAATTTTAACACATTTTGTAAGGTATATTACCAGGACAAGAAAAACAATGGCTTGTAAAAACAAACTGCTGACATGTGGTGTTTCTGACAGTTATGTTTTGACTAGTCATAGCATAACAGGTAAATACACATGCCCAACACAAACATGCCCCTACTGCTTTTTCAGATCCCAGCGATTTGTTGTTTGTAATGTCAATGCCATGTTAAAAAGAGAAAAACTGCTGCTAATGTCTCTCTTACCACTCTTTCAAACCACATAAAATATGTTCTTAAGCTCCTCCTTAGCTGTGCAACACAACTATAATTTAATATCCAGACTGCTTCCACTTTCAGTGGTATCATATACAAAATTTAACATTAAAATCTTGCAAATTTTTCACAAAGCTTACTGCTTTGCTTTACAACTATGCCTATCTTGAGAGCAATAAACAGTCTAACCCTTCTAGACAACACACAACCTGGCATCTGATGACTTACCAAGCCATTTCAGAATAACAGCCACATGAAACACATGTCAAAGGCTATGGCAATACTATCCATTTTCATTTGAGTGAATAGCTTGAGCTTGATACATGGTTTCTGTCTATGGACAGAGCTCATGTATTTTTACACAGAAGTCTTTTTATAGTTTCCCACTATAAAAAGTTTTACTGCAATATGCTGTGTGGCTACAGAAAAGTGTGTCACTGTAGCAGTGAAAAAACAGACCTGTAAGAGTTGAGTACAGCTCAGTGAAACAGATATACTGAGCATGATTTCAATTGGACCTGCAAAAAGAAGATCTGTGTATGGATGATAGACTTGCAACCAGTGTTGAGATATTTCCAACCCTTCACTCAGCAGAGCGTGTGGCATCATTAATGACATTCACTTCAGAGCCCTGAGGCAGAAAACTTAGTGGCTGTGAAAGGATCAGGCTGGGAAAAAAGACCCTTTTCTCCCCTCTGTGTTTACCTCACCATCAAAATCCCCTCAATTAGAGACAAAACAACTGTGGTCAAAGCCATAATGCCAGATTTAACACTCATAAATGTAATTATAGTTTTTTTTTTTATCTGAAATGCCAAATCCGCTAAACCCCAACCAATATATAAACACAATAAAACTTGATAGATGCGGTCTGTCTATCCACAGACTAGAAAACACTTGACCGTCACCCACATGACCGTCTAAGCTGTGTCAGTCAGTACAGTGAAAGTCTGCGGTGGTTAATGTTCTGTTTTTTCCTGGGTTGCCCTAGCACTTGGATGATGACTGGTGGAGAGATGAAACCTCCAAGATGCTCGGCTTTCAACCTACCGTGCATGGCCTTCCTCCTACAATGTTAAAACCCAGAGATCCATCCTCACGGAGAAGGACAACTGTCACGTTTTTTGTCTCGCTTTCCTACAGACAGAGAACAGACATGTGAACAAAAGTGGTGGCTGGAGGTTATACATAATAATCATCATTAAGTCCATGTAAGTGAGACTATTATTCAACTGGGCACTTCAAGAGGAAGAACTGATCAGAATGAAATGACCATCAAATTGTCAACCTAATTAGCAGACAGACATAAAATTATAAATGGAACAAAAGTGTGGAGTAAAAGAGAGGTAATAATAACCTTTTATATGCATTCTGATGTGAAAGTGTAACAGTAAAACACACCTTCAATGGGACTGAATAACTCATTTTATATGAAAGAGTGCATGAGTGCAACTTTCAAACAATATAAGCTAAATAAATGACTTAGTTGAAAGTGTTTTAAGCTTTGGGAAATTAGACTTTTACGTGTTTATTTCAGCAGCTACAATGACATTTGTCGCTGACAAGTTCCACTTAGCTCTAGTTTAGCAATGCTAATTCAGCGACTAGGCCACACAGCATACACCAAAAACAACAACGGATGCCATTAGTGCTTATGTACTAAGGGTTTCTTTGAAAGACATCCAAATAATTGACGATTCTCCCTTCGACACGGACAGCTAAATAACTGCCTCGAGTTCAACGAAACAGGTAGCTAAAGCATTATGCTAGCTTGATATTTGTTGAGTAAATATATCAGACAGCTAGTGAGCACAGTTGGTGGAATTAAAGTCATAAATATATCATGGAAAAAAATATATATACAGTATATAGTTTTAAAATTCCTTCTAAGTGTGTCACCTTAAAGCTGAGAAGAATCTCCACCTCTGGGATTCAAGGCTAATCGTTTCTTGTGAAGCTAATGTTAGCTTAAGCTGCTGCACAACAAAAGCGTTTGTTAGTCGAATGACAAGCACAGCATGAACAGTCAACTCCAGTATACTCAAATGCTACCGAGCATTTTCAAAAATACCTTTATGAGCTAAATTAAAAACCAAATTTCGACAAGGTAAATGCTTTAGCACGGCCATTTTAATCATTATGTAGACATAAAGTAGGTTTGATCTTGAGCGTGTTTAGTACAACTAACCATAACAACAGACCTTCTTTAGATTTACAGAAAATGATCACAATATAACAATGGCGGTACTGCTTAGAAGAATTGCAATTGGAGACTTGTTAAACCCTAAACTTCACCATTTTCCAAGGCCGACCAGATGAAAGAAAGGCCAACAGCCCTTCCCTCTCACTCACTGTGATCCTGTGTAAATGAATACACCAGCAGACCTTTTACTCAGTAGCAACATGACATGAAAACCTCTGGGAAACTTGCAGAGTCAGCTCTTAATCTGTTTTTTTTTTGTTGTTTTTTTTAAGCTGGACTTAGAGGGGAGTTATGAGGTAACTCATTTCAGCTGCCACTTCAGTATGCTTCCGTGCAGTGGGACTAAATATAAAGCAGATATCGTTGGCGTGTACAGTGTCCCTAACTGCCGTGTAGGCTAAAAGGGCCGTCATGTGCATGTCAGGCCATGCTGGAATGTGCGCTCCTGCACCGGGTCACGGCAGCATTAGCAGCACATGCTTCCGAATTATAGCGTCTACAGACGTTACTGTCAACGAAGAGACAGTTGGCCACAGCAGGCATAAAAAAAAAAAAAAAAAAAAGGAGTTGATTATAACTGAGAATTTGTCAGAGTCAGTGGCTACAAACATACACATTTCACCTGCAAGAGCCATAGCACAGAACACAGTAATTAAGCAGCACTTTCTTCCACATCTGCAACCACTCTATAAAAGCTCTAATTCCTAAGACATGAAGTGAATCTCTTTAGGTGGTTGTGCATTTGCTAAAACATTAGGTATGCCTAGGTGATTTGAAAAAAACAAAACAAAAAAAAAAAAAACATTTTATTATCATGCAGGCATTAATTGCGGGCACACACACACGGGGGCTGTGTCAAGTTAACAAATGCCTAACCATATTCTTTATGGAAAAAGAACAGGGCAGCTGAGGAGAGAATGTAAACTGGCAGAGAAACTTTGGTCGGCTGCTCGCTGGTGACTTGGCACATTCACGATGAGCGTTCACCTCAGCGCCAGTCACACTTTCCGAGGCTGTCCTCCATCAAACTGCCTTCCCTTCCATCTGCCTTGTGTCTCTATTCATAGTATATGTAGAAAAGATTCATGAACTGTCCCGTCCTCAAGGAACTGGTCACCTGAGCTTTTCAGCTTGCGGATTATATGTTAGATTTCAATATCAATTCAAGGACTATTGCTCAGTGACTCTTTCAAATTGTATGCCCAGATGTCACGTTTTCATCTACTTCTACACAGCTTTTATTAACGGGGTCTCTGTCATACTCAATCGACACCCTAGTGTTGGAGTTTACTAATGGGATACATTATGGTGATAAATTATCTAATAGATTCATGCTTTAAAATTAGTCCACAATTAGCCTAATCAGATTGAGCCTGTGATTACCCACAAAGAATTCAACAGAGGCTCAATCTGTTTGATGTCTTGTGATTTTGATGGATGCTCTTTATCACATCAAGGGGTGCAAGCACTGTCAATCGTGGCAGCTAAAGAGGAACAGAGAGATCCGAGGCTGAATGGAAAGTGTGACAGCAATTCTGGCAGCCCTGAAGGGAACAAGATCCGAGCTTTTTGTTGTTCCTTTGTTTTATTGCTCTTCCTGGCTCACTGAAGAAGTATAAAAAGTGTTAGTACTATTATTGGAAACTTCAGTCAGTTATTCCACACAGCCAGGTCATCCTGTCTTCCTTTACAGTCGCTGTCTGCTTATTAAAAGACAATAAAAAAAAAAAAACTCCTCCATCAGGCTGAGGAAACCTCAGCCCAGGACTGACGAAGACTCTGAAACATACTAAAGTAGGTTACCCGTCAAACATTGCATGCAATGATGGGCCTGTATTCACTCTCTGACAGTGATTCGAGGAACAAATATGTCATAACAAATCTGCATTAGAGCCTTTCCACAACAGCTATTTTGAATTGTCAAATACGTCTAGTAACGGATTCACTTGATTTACTTGTTCCAGCTCCGTGGTATTGTGAATGCTGGCCCAGTAGCACGGCTTCAAAGGAACAGAACCACCATGAACGTCATTACCTGGACTTCTGCTGCTATAAAAAACAAAATAGCCCCTATGAGAGAGGTTTAACAGGCCCTAACTTTAATCATAACTGATGACAAATGCTCACAGAAATCACAAAATCCAGTGAGGCTAGATTTATAGCAAGGGGGAGTAGACACCTACAGCATAGGTGGAGTTGGTGGTGCATGTCCGCCGCGTCCATAAACTTTGAGGCTGCACACACATTGCTGTAGGTACGCCGTAGCCTTGTAATGCATAATTAGAAATCCAGCTTTGGCACAGAGAGAGTTTCAGTGGCAGTCTGTAAGTCGCCCTACTCCCATGGCTTATCCGACTTGTGACGTTCAGTTTAATACTGCCATGTCTGCACTGAGGTTCTGCCACCAAACAATCCTGTTCACTGCTTGACTGGACTGGCAGTCAGAGCCTTCCTATTGGGAACAAAAAAAAAAAGCTTTCCACCTAACCACATCTTGTGCTAAATGTTTCCTCTCTCCTGACCTACTCTTTCTCCTACGTGGATGATTTCCAGAAGACTTCCCGTGACTTTTATGCACATTCAAGACATACCCAGAGAGCGGAACGCTATTTCTTCAGTTTACATTGGGTCTTGCTACGTGCACGTCTCAGCGGTAACTCTCTGAGACGCTGCTGTCAAACGAACTCTGATAACCAGCTGGGCTACAGGCCCAGCAAGCTTCTTTATACCAACACGAGTGATTTCACCATTTCTCCACATCAGTGCTTTTGATGCACAAATTACCAGCCTACCGGAACATATTTTGCTGGGAATAGAGACTGTGACGAATAAGTGAAACCGCCAAGGAAAAGAGGAAATAAATTAGTGGTAACTATTAGTGGCAAAAGAGTGGCATCTTTAAAAAAAAAAACAAAAAAAAAAAAAAGGCACGTGTGTGAAAAACAGAATGAGAAAATAGAGTTTAGGGGTAAATTAAAGTGTGGACAGCATCTAAGAAAAGTTGCCACTCTACTTCATTCTCACTGTTCTTCTCAGACTTTATCCTGACTACAGTCTGACCACTAGAGCAGTGCAATCACCATACACTATTTAAGTTGATTAACTTTCAGTTGAGGCTTATGAACTTGTGCCTGCTTTATGATATTGATGATCGGCTGTAAAGTTTTTACATTTAAGCCATAAAACATCCAGACAATACATGTTCCTGGCTTTTTTTTCCCCAATGAGGCCATTCTCACTCTCTCAGTGTGCCACATCTGTAAAGACTGAGGCCTTTGAGACGCTCAGAACTCGGGCGCGTTACCGGCAACTCCACTCCACCCACGATTCCAATATGTTGTGATCGACTCAGTGAAAGGTCTGAACATCCGATGACAGAAAGCCTCAAACAAGCACGCCGCCAGCAGGCAACATCACTGGAACCTGGCTCTTGTTGTGTACAGAACTGCAGTAAATATTTGGCCCTCCCCCTCTCTTTCTCTCTCTCACACACACACACACACACACACACACACACACACACACACACACACACACACACACACACACACACACACACTGACTGCCAGCTGGCCAGAGGCACAGCTGACATCCATGTCTGGAAGCAGACAGCCAAGAAACAAACTTCCTGAGCATTAGAGGACTCCTGAAAAGTTGCTTGCACGAAGGATAATCCTCAGGAAAAGTTTGACTTCCATTTTCATCTGGGATGAGGTCACGACTAAGTAACTGGGGGCCCACAGCAACATGGAGGTCCAGTAAAACTCAGAATCCCAGAATGCAAGCAAATATGTTGAGGGTTTTTAAAGCCTATAAAGCTGGCCTTTAAACATTGGCACAGCAGGATGTCACTACAGATGGGTCAAAATAAATACTGCTGGTACACAGCCTACTTTGGGAGAAACTGGCTGCACTCTGCGTGAACCCGTGGGAAACACTGTAAAAATCTAGATCTAGCTGTTTTCTTTTGATTCACCTTTTTGATATGATATGACTAGAATGCTGATTTCTCCTCAGTGGCAGGGGCAGAAAATAAAACCTCCAGAGACAGAGGCTGGATCCACTTGTGCTCCCTGACAGCAGAAACTTTGTTGCTTACCTTGCAGGAGAAAGCCACGGTCTTGGTGAGGGAGTCGATCCTCTCGCTGTACTCGGTGAATTTCTTCTGATACTTCAGCGCTGTCACCTGCAGCTCGCTGTGCACGGCTGAAAGTTGCGCCAGGAGTTCCTTCTCCCTCTTGTTGGCTTTAATAGTCTGCTTCTTGAACTCTCTATCCAGGCTCAGCATTTTGCACTGCAGCGCGCTGTTGTGCGCCTTCAGGGCTCTCAGGCAGCAGTGGCCGTTGAATTTCTGCTCCTTGTGGGTGAGCATCAGTCCGCAGCCGCTCTCGCATATCCCCACCGCCCTGTAGTCGCACGTCTCCCGCATGTGAGCATCCATGTCCCGCAGGTTGAGCACGTCGTTGCATCCTTTATTCCTGCACTTCGCCGGGGTGTACTCGCACATCTCGGCGTGCTCGGCCAGATGCTGGAGCTTCACCACCGCATCGCAGCCCCTCGCGTAGTTGTCACATTTGATCTCCAACTTCAGGATGAGGTTTTTCAGCGGCAGGACGTGGTTCAGCTCTTTGGCGGAGATCCGCTGACATTTGACGGGGCAGCTGCTCTGCTGCACGACCCAGGGCAACACGCAGCCCGAGCAGAAGACGTGACCGCACGGAGTCGTCAGCGGGTCCTCCAGGACTTTATTGCACAAGTTGCATTTAAAATCCGGGTCCACTGTCCCCTTGAAACGGTCCAGCTCGAATCCCATGTTTTTTAAAGTCCAAATGGAAACTTGTGGACTCCCCACCCCCGCAGATCAGAGTCGGAGCAGTGGGGCGTTTTTAGCTGGTCATTGGTAGAGACTAAGACTGAGTCACAGACTGAGTGCAGGCTCCCTTCACTGTCTAAACTCTACTAATTGACCGAGACTTTTGGTGCCTTCAGGTGCGCCTCGTAAGTTCAACTTTCAAACTTTGCCAGCTGACTTTAGAATCACCTTTGTTCACTTCTGAAGTAGAAATAACGTCCTCGTTGAACTACGAAATGGAAATAACAATGTGACATAATGCATATGCTGTTAAAGCATGTTCACAACACTCAAAACACGACACAAAGTTAAAGTAGCCCGGTATTCTATCCTAGTCTGTAGTATGCTATGATGTTATTCTCTATTGATGACTGAATATACGTGCTCTTTCAAATGCAAACTGACACGTCGTAAACGGTCAAAACAAGTAACCTGACAGACAGTGAACGCATCGATCCTTGGGGCAAAAGTGTGGAGGAATTCTTTACCGTAACTACTACAATATGTGAGCACGTGACTTGGAAACTTTGGCATATACATATTTTTTTTTTTTATAATATACCTGTTGTAGTGCAGTGAGAACTAACCCACGTTTTGGTTGTTGTTCATTTAAAATATATCAAGTAAACTTTGTGTAGTGAGCAAGAGAATATGTACACCTAAAACGTAGAAGGTTCTTATTTCCACACACAGTCTGCAGGACTGTGATATATATCTACATCTGCATAACTTCTTATATTTTACCTAGCAATTTAAGCCTTATTTTTACTCATTTATCATGTCTTGTCTTGCTTGTCATGATTCCTATATGTTGTGTGCTTTATTAGTTGACTGGCTGATTGGCAACTGACCAAGGCACAGTTACAATTAGTCTTTTGGTAAACGCTGACACATCACACTTGTGTTGTTTAATGTTTTAATGTTTAATCATCCATATATATATATATATATATATATATATATATATATATATATATATATATATATATATATATATATATATATATATATATATATATATATGTATAAAGCTTAAATATACTTTAGGAGTACAGATTAAGTCTACAGCTATTCGCCACTTGAATATTGCTAGCTGTGAGTCAAGGTGACATGACAGTTGGATATTTACAACACAGCGGGTGATCGTTCAGGCATGCACGACACTTGTGAAAACAAGCAACTTTGGAAGGACATTACCAACACAACCAAAAGTGAGACCTTCAAGTTGCAACACAGTTTGAGTAAGAAGGAGATCAGGTGAAAGTTAGAAAAAAAATCAACCTGGATCGCAATGTGCAACATGAAAATAAATATTTGAGGCATCTCTGCAGGGTTCGTGTCGGAACACACACCTGCCATGTAACAAAAGCATGGTATTACACTGTTTTACTTTGATTCTGGTTCATTTTCAGTCCTAGCGGGAGGTCCTGTAATATTGAATGTATCTGAATTGTAATTGGAATCCAGCGGGCACACTGGATGTGCTCAGTGGAAAAAAAAACAACTCGACTGCTCAGGCTGAAGGTACTTCTGTTGGATCTGACCCTGCCTTGATTAGATACCCATTCCTACTCTTTCGGAAATCTAGTTTTATGCAATGCCATGCTCAATAAAACCTTTCCATATGTGCATTATGCAGAACTAAAAACACGGGCTTATCAAAGACTTGATGGACAAAGTGTGACAGAGATTGTCTGAGCCTGTGGGTAATCCTACACTGATGTTATGGGATGCCAAAGATGGAATGGAAGAAAAACAAAGTGTGCAGAACACGTCAAAGGTCCTTGTACTGTGTATCTACTACTTCTTTCATACTCACTGTGCGATTACATATTTTTCTCAGCAAGTACTCTTTGGGTTATGGCTTGATTGCTTTGAGAATAACCTTTAATACGCTTAATGCAGGGTGTGCTGAGAAATGTTTAAACAGATGTGGGTAAATGAACACAGGAAAAATTAAAGAGAGCCTGATTTTTTTTTTTTACTTTAATACCTGTTTCATTGGTCAGTTTTCAGAAGTTAATTGGATTTTTTTTCATGCTGATGCACATCAGCTTTATATGACCATATATTATTTCACGGTTCAGAGCTTCCAGTTGCTGTCAAATCTAACACCTTTATCCAATGTGCCTGGGAAGTGGCGTGTTGGAATTTGGTGTTCAGCGCTGCAGAATCAAACCAGCAGCCTACCAGCTACACACAGCCATAAGACCCCAGGACCACCTGCCACCTGTGATTTATTATTCCACTGAAGGAATAAACAACCTGTCGGTCTGCGCATAGCTGTTTACTGTGAAAGTCATTTTGGTCTGCCTCAGTCGGAGAAATGTTTGCTCTCAAAATGGAGTGAGAATAAATAAGCTGTTGTTTTTGTAGACTGTGTCGGAGTCTGAGTGAGCAGACAGGAATGAGAGAGTGAGGCATTTGGATTTTTCCTATGATGCATGTTGCAGAAAGTGATATGCTATCTGCAGGAATGGTGTGTTTAGGAATGTTCACCATGAAGCTGCAAAGTGGCAACAGAAGGGGCTCAGATCAGTGTGTGTCGGGTCCGGCCTAAAGACAGACAACGTCCCAGTGGAGATAAGAGTGAAATCTCCTTCAATCTACCTCAAACCAAACTGTGAGTGAAGGCTCAGGGCAGACTGGACTTAAAGTAAATGTTCCTACCTGATCTGTAGATCAAAACAGCTTTCAGAGATCCATTCCCAGTTGTGTTGGTTTTATTAAACCAGATGATTCTAATTTAATAGAACAGCTTGACATTTTGGGAAACGCACTTATTCACTTTTGTTGCTGAGAGCTGTTTGAGATGATTAATACCACACTCGTGTCTATAAGTGAAATATGAAGCTACAGCTAGCCACTAGTCAGCTTAGCTTAGCATAAAGCCTGGAGGCAAGGGGGAAAGTTTGACTCTGTCTTAGGTTAATGAAATCAGCCTCGTTGCCCTTCTGAAGCCCTGAGGGACTTCCTGGTTGTCGGCTTTTCTGTTATCAATCGGACAAAGACCAGATCAAGAAAACAAATCATCGTTAAAAACCATTACCCTGCCACACAACGGACGCACACATGATCTGAACAAAAAGGTGCGAAAAGTAATGCATGCTGACAGAGTGGTCTTGGGTTTTACTTGAAGCCTTTGTTGTAAAGCAACAGAGAGATCTAGGTTTCAGCACATGTGATGAGGGTGCACTGTATGTGGCTTTGGAGTTGGGCCATTTAGTAATCATCACCACTCTTCTTTAGATATGTCAAAGACATGAGGGCCATGTGGGAAACTGCAAAGATGAGTTATTGCTCTTCGGGACGCCTTTTCATGTTGCGCTGAAACATGATGTACTTACAAAAGGAATACACTATCCATCTCCCTGTGGTTTCCCATGCGCTTGCAATTCTCTTGGGAGTCAGTAATGTTGTCAAAACTGAGTTTAGTCCCCAAATGATTTATACGCCAATAGTATGGTTTGTTTTTCCTTCAAACATCAATGACTTATTGCGCCTCTCACAAGGGGAATCGGAGCTTTGTGGCCCCAACGCCTTGAGTGAATGAGTAACTTTAAAGGCTGTTTAGAAAGGTCTCAGGGTGACCTTATGGACAGGTTGGGCTTGTGGCTGGGAACCAACAAGGCTGCATTTGCCTTCCCTTCTGACAGATGTTGTGAACCAAACAACAGCTCTAGCCGTGTTAGTCTGTTAGAACAGCAGCTCAACCGTCACAACATCCTCACAGGCACAAACATGTGAATGGTAATGATTGCACAACACAGCATCAGCAGTGGTGTTGTTGAAACCTATACTCTTATTAGTATATACTGCGTGTATGACACTCCTAGTTAAAGTGCTGTGCCACTCAACACAACTTCTCACTAACAGTAATTGATAATCAAATGCAGAAAAAATCAAAACAGATCCACAGAAGAGATAGTGGTGTGCAAAACATCTGCCGATGGTAAAAAGATCATTATCACAAACTGCTATGTGCACACGAAGAAAAGCCAATAAATATTTTTGCTTCAGTTCACACGGTAGATCGTGATTCTCTCAGGGAGGTTAGAAACAGGATGTGGGTCAGTGGAACCCAGATTTACCCAAAAGCAAAACTGTACAAGGAGAGAAAATCCCCATTTTACATGAACAAAGTCAAAGTCTGTGACCTAAATCTGCAGTCACACTCAGTAGCTAATTAACTCTGCATGGCAGATGTGTACAGTCTGAGCATTCAGACACCGTGCCTTTGGCCTCTTTAGTTGGAGGACCTTTCTCGACCAAAGAAAATAATAATTATCATTATTACAAGTTTTATTGGTGTTGCTGCTACTATCATAACAATTATTATGACAGCGTCAGCCCTCTGTGTCTTGGGCTGTGCATGAATGAACATGTGAGTTCTTTATTATTATGTAGATGCTTTTTAGTTAGTAGTTATGGTTGGGTATGGGATTGGTTTGCATGTTTGCTTGAGACTGATTTATGACTGTTCAGAACGTATAATTTGTATTACTAAAATGATGTTACGCAGTTTGAAAACACTTTTCCCATGACAGGAATAAAACAAACCAAGCAAATAAAAAAAGAAAATGACCTCACCAGAAGCAAGTACAACAAATTCTATGTAATAATATTTAATGTAAAAATATTAATTTTGCGCTATTTACTCTATAGGTAGGTATTTGAAACCGTCTTGCTCATGGATGGGCTGTTGCTGAACGGGTTTACTGGGCACATGCTAACGGGCCCATGTAGTTAGTTGTGACCAATTTTACTACTTCTTTAAAAGTTATAGAGCTTATTTAAATAAAACCTAAATGACCAGAAAAACATAAACAGTTCCAGAGTGACCGAATGGCGATGCACTACAACCATAAAAAACACACCACTACAAACTGACACCAAACACCAAAAAAGAGGCACAAAAGGACCAAAAAGGGCCACAAACTATAAATAAAGTAGCACAAATTGATACTAAAATGACACAAAACAACATAAAAACTCAACAAAATAACCCAAAACCAACTCCTTCAGTCAGAGATTTTTATGAGAGCGGTGAAAGGGGGCATTTTTCCTGCCTGTGCCCAGGGACCCACTTACTCTTCATCTGTACATGTCGTTGCCGAATTAGTTTCTTTACATTGTTACACACATAGCTAATTGTCGAGTGGGATTACTTATGTTTAACATAGTCTCATAAATGAACAAACAGGAGGAAAGAAAGTACGAGATGTTAAAGCAAGAGCGCCTTTCACAAAGCTGCAGGCAACTAATTATTACTAAATTATCCAGCTTCTTACACCCAGTTCTTTTACATTTTATCTCTGTAAATATCATTGCCTCTACAGTTTCTTAAAGTTAAGAAGTAAAACTAATATTTGGTGAGATATAACTCACACGATACTGTAGCCTATTCAGTAAATTAGATGTTTTTTTTACCAAACAGTGCTATACTACAGTATGTGATGATAATATTTTACAGATACAGATTTGACGAAGAGTGTGTGTTGAGAGGAAGACTGTGAATTATGACCAGTGCCGAACCAAATGGATGTGCATACACTGCAAAAGTGGTGGGAAAATAGTGGCCTATGTGGGTCCATTCTGGCTCAGAACCCCACATTTTTTCCATAAATCATGATACTGTAGATAACAGTGTATACATAAGGATAATGGAAATCCCTGTAGCATTATCTGTAACTGAGGATGATAACTGTGGAGTTTCAGAGCAGCTTTACAGTGTGCAGCTACAGTTTGGGTTCCACTTGGCTGCCACCTATTTACTGTATGTTAGCAACTGTTCTATGGGAAGTAATGCCATCTTCCCCCAGATAAAATTCCAAAACAGTGTTTTAGAACAAATTCATATTTTTAAAGAACAAAATATCTATGTGTGCTTGCTGTAAACAAACAAACAAGCACACAAACAAAAAAAAAGGTCCTGATCTACAGATTCACAATGTCAAGTAAGGATAATGTGTCATCACATGTTCTCTACCTGAAAGCAGAGTACGATTTGCTATAGAGCTGTGGGAGTTGGGAGCATCGCACAATCCCAGAATACATCAGTCAAATGAAAATGCTGCCATGTTAGCAGGCGTACTTGGATTTGACAGAGTGGCCTGTGATGATAATTTCAAGTCATGTGGATAAATAACCAGATCTACTAGCCAAAAAAAAAAAAAAAAAAAAATCAAATTTACCACCCGTTTCTTAAAGGGCACAAAAATTTATCATATAAGTGCCTCTGATAAAACATGCCTCCTACTTGTACAACTGGATTTAACATTAAACTGTGTAAATAGTGTAATTCACTGTGATCAGTTGACAACATTCTGGCAATAAAGAAGTCTGTGGGGCTTCAGGAAATATCTTCAAAGGCTCTATGAGCGTAGTTGAATGACTTCACAGACTTAGAGAACGTTGCCATGTATCGATGTTTTTTTTTTCGTTTACTGTCTCTGTGACTCCTGTGTCAGGTGAGCGAGGCTCAGGTGGGGGCTACAGGTCTGTCACGCTGTCGATTCCGGCTGCTTCAATATTCTTGAAAGGCACTCCGAGTGCATTCGAAGGGTCAGTCAAAAGTTTAATCATGAGCTCAGTGTATTTGGAAATAAAGTGTGCAATAAGCTCTAATGGCTAGAAATCCATACTAACGCCATTCATCTGCACCGATGATGTTCCTGCCAAGATGGCAGAATAAACAAAACCGGTCACGTGGCGTCCAGAGCTCTATAGATCTCACATAAAGCCTTCAGCATTTTTTCAGACGGACTAGCATAATGCATTAGTTACAGAGGTTTCCAAGGCACAAGGGTGTAATATTAAGAACAGATGAGTCGCTCTGCAGGGGGGAGAAAGGGAGGAAGGCACTTGAGAATCTCCAATCAAACGTTCTTTTCTGAAGCCTGTGAAGCTCTGCTGATTTTCTAAGAGCTCCGTTCCCACTGGGTCCATAAATAACATTCAAAGTATACTTGGCACATCTTATCTCTGTGGCTTATTAAAGGAACAAGTGATTAAATAAAGATAAACCACCAAGTTTAAAGGGTTTGCTTTCACGTCCATATAAAGCACATTTAATTCTTGATGTCTATGTTTTGTTTTTTCTGTTTTTTTTTGTATTTTCGTGTCTGAACTACTCTGGCCATCATTAAGGCCATGTCTGACACTTTTCACAATTCACATCGTGTACTGACAGCTTAAATGAATTTTCATTGTTCCACGAGGACACTAAAGCATGTGGTCCTGATTTTCCATTTAACCCCTCCATCAAGCTACCTATTCCACTTCTTGATCCTCAGAGTATAATCTGTACTGTACACAACCTTCTGATCTTGGCTTTAGTACCATCAGCAGCTAAACATTTTTCACTGAAAATACAAGAGCTGTCAAATTCTAAACGTGAAATGTGCTGAAATGAGCCCACTAGTGCTCCTCAGAGGATCGCAGCTTTCTACTCAACGAGTTTTCCTGCTTAGCAAACGCAATATTTTGGAGGATTAAATTAACTGCGCACATACAGGAAAAAAAAAACAACCTTTTGGATTTGATGACCCTGTGGTCTTTCATCTGAAACCCAAATTATACTTTCCAAATCTGCTTAGCCGCAATGGTCTGCAAGAGGTGGAGTGATGTAAAATTGGTCATCTTTTCATGTTCACAAATGTCGTCCCCACACCGCCCAAACTTTATGACTGAACTGATTGGAAGGAATAAATGCATGGTTATGATATGCCGACTCAGTCGGGGGAATTCATGTTGTTCCCCCACACTCTACTTCTGAGATTTGGAATGATAAGTAATTGGTAACATTGACATTATACATACCATCACTCAACATAATTTACAACCATCACTGAAATTCTTGCCGATTACCTCTTTTAGTTTGTCTTCTGTGGTAATTAAAATGCCCTACTGCGTGAAAGGATGGTAATAGGCTTAACACTAACAACTGAAACATCTTGTTGTGTAGTATCTTCGGTGGAATTAAATACGCTACGAGTGAATTTGGGTTTGTATATTGTATATATGATATTAAAATCAAATGGAATCAATTTAACATAAGTCAAATAACTATTAAAACAAAGTGAACGTAGTCACCTGAATTGATGAACCTGCAGAGAAATATCACATGAATCTGCAGCGCCACTCACCTTTATGGAGCTTCACAGCGAGTCTCAGCTTGTTGTTTAGCTGTATGGCCCACAACGTTTCTGTTTGGATTCAGTCTCATTGCTTTCACTGTTGTTTAAAGAATGTTGTTATTTCTGGATACATATATATAAAAAAATATTATAATGTGATGATAGAGAAAAATTGTCATCGCAACTTGTTTCCACTGCCCCCACGTGGCCAAAACAGTCAGTTCCTGCAGGTTTAATTAAATGTTCACATGCACATTCTTTCCAACGCCATGTCACATTCGCTGTTTGATTTAACAGGCAACAATCTATGGTGTTGGAGAAGCTGTTCTTTGCTTTACTCTAACACCTGAAGCAGGGTGACAGCAGGACTGGAGCTGAAGATAAAAGCTGCTATGCTGAAAGCTCGCTGATAACGACAACAGCGACCGTGAACCAGCAAGCTGTGACTATAGTGTTGACAGGTCATCCAACAGGCATAGCTCACACTTGCACACTCCTACTAACTGCTCATGCACGGTCAGTGAGCACAAGCACAATGGGATTCTTACTTTTAGAGACACAACTGAACTGCTGTGGATTGTCCTCATACATTTACACCTGGTACAAAATCTGACAAATGTAGAAATGTTTGGATAAAATGAATCAGTTCTACAGTATAGGAAATCCAGAAATAAGAACAGCAACACGTTATGAGAGATGGATTCAAGGGTTAAACCTAAAAGTACAATCCTTATCAGTTACTTCAGCTGACCCAGCATGGGTTTCATGAGTTCCCGCAGAAAGTGAAGCCAGATTTCAACTCAACCGAAACGGAGGATCTGACGGCGCAAGGGGAAGTCGTATTTCCACTGCCACTCTCTCCCCCACAAAGTCTCTAGGCTAGCTGTTCAGTGGCCACTCTGTGTCACATCACATGCGGGCGACTGCTGATGAATGTGACAGTATTCCCCTGCACCCATCCCAGCCTGCCCCCCACCCGACTCTGAGTCGAGGGAACGAGGCATATGCAGATGCTGTTCTGTTTTAGCTCTGCCATGCAATTTTAATGCATCTTCAGCAAACATGGACAATTCTGAATATAGCTACTGAGCAGTGTAAACATTTTTCTGCTTATATTATACAAGTCTGCCAGCAGCTCATTAGATGACTTATATTTGAATATGGTAATGGCAATACAAATGTTACATACAAATGTAAGAAGACAAATGCTGAATATGAACACTGACTGCGAGCTTCTGTTATTACATCTTAAATACGAAATCCCTCCCCACCACAAAAATCACATTTATTCCTGCATGTACATTAAAGGGCTGTTTTGGCTTGAGTTCACTTCACATTTGTCCTGTCTCCCAGGAGTGCAATGCAATAATGTTCAAAATAGGTCAGCTCAAGATTAATACGTTGGATAGACTCACTCATAACTTTAGTCTATGGAGTGGTTTTTCACAGACCTAAAAAGGAAACTAAGGAAATGTTCTGTCTTGTGGTGTCTTTGGCTCTATGAGCCCCATAAGAATACGTAACATATTTCCACAGGAGTAGCAAGTTGTGACCTTTTGTTTTTAAATGAAAGAAATGGCTCTGATGGAGACTGTGCGCACCAGGAAAATACAAGCATTCATCACTTTTACAATTTAAAATTATCCATATTTACATTAGGAAATAGAAGAAACTCTCTCCGAAGCAATTGCACATGTGATGGTAAAATAGTTATATGTTGGGAATATGCTGCTATTACCACGGGTGTAAGTGATGACAGCATAGATGTATTAGGAGAACTGGATACCCCACTCACTTAACTGGAAACTGTCTTATAGACGTCTTTGCATGAGAACTAAAACTTAATGAAATGAAATAACTAAGTTATTTAAAGTTATCTTTAAAGTTACCTTAGATGACGTGATAAATTAAATGAAGCAAATAATGTGAACATGTGATAGTGCTACAAGCTTGCTGTCTTACTTGCCTATTATAGTACAACAGTTGAATCCATAAATGGGACTTTAAGGTTTTACAATGTATTAAAAACGTGGACTGTGTTTTGTACAAGTCTTTTTTTTTGGCAGTGTTTACTATATAGTTAATATAATACTGTATGTATCATATTACTAATATTACTATATAGTAATATTAATCCAAATTCATAAAACTAATTGCAGTAAAGAAAGCAGTAGGATTGCAGTGTGAGGCCAAGAAGCCATGTAGACATGAGCTCTTTCTTCTGGGAGCTTTTTTAGGACCTTTTCAGAGAAGTGATTAGTTGATTAGTTAAATCAGAAACATGCATCAGGTGGCAAATACATGGATTTAAAACCAACACTAATGGACTGATTGTGTGTATGTGATGAAGGACAAAAGCAAACATCCTGATTGGAGCAGCCAAAGCAGTTTCTGCAGCAGCACACCAGCAGGGGTTCACTGAGGGATAACTCAATATACACGGAAACAAGGCAATGGTCTGTGTAAGTAACATTAGGGGCTAATCGGAAACAAGCCCCTTCTAATTAGCCAGTACCAAAATAACAGGCTGAGGTCATAGTTATTGCTTTCCCTTATGGGGAACACTGGTCGAGGTTTGACTCGGTTTGAACGGTTGCTGAAATGTAGTATTTTTAGAGTCTGAGTTTTAAACGCGGCCTTCATCTGAGCAGATGCCCACTTAATCAGGTGATTGTTGTATAATAACCCAGTGATTACAAATTTGTAATTCACTGACATGAGCTCCATAAATAGAGATTAAAGAGCTCATTTATGTTAATTCTGGGATTTTTTATTAAGGTGTTATTTCCTCCACCTTTGGCTCAGCTGTGCTGTGCTTTGAGAGATCACTTGTCAGGAAACTCACGTTCACGACTGTGATTCTGTTTGACTTTTCTGTTGATGAAGCAGTTCAGGGGCCCTGAATATTGCTGCACTACTGCCAGTGATGATCTGTGACTCTGTGTCACTGGAGGCTTAGACAGCACCTCACCGCATTAAGATAAGTTACGAGCATACCTCTACAAAAAAGAAAAAAGATACATATTGTACTATTACATATGGCTTTAAGTTTCCTTAGTTGAATGGTTAATCATGCAGAAGAAGTTTAAAGAAAGCAGTGTTGCTGCTGTCATGAACTAAAGGACATACACACAAAACAGGAAACATCTACCAGACACCTTCAGAATTCATTATGTAAGATCTCAGTATAATAAATTCTAATAATGAACTATACTATTTAGCAAACAGATGAATTAATCAAAGCACATCATAGCAGGGCTGCTTTTACTCCCCTGACTGCCCTACATCTGATGCCTGAGAGGCAAATACCTCAACTCCACATGGTCCAAAGGAGTCTTCGCCTGCCAATGCTGCTGCTGCTGCTCTACCTGGCCAGATCAGATGGGAATGGAGATAACGTGTCTGCTTATGTTCTTTGCAGCGGCGTGAAAACAAACACACCTCCACTCCCACAGCTGAAGACGACCTTCCTGTAAACACCATCCAAAAAAACAGAGCCCAATCTTTTATTCAGCTATTTTAGATGTTGGTTGCTTTGCTGTGGATCATGGTGCGAGATAAATCTCACAAAGGGAACAGTGTGTGGGCTAGGCCCAAAAATAACACGCCGTGGCTTTGGTTTAAAAATATTATGTGCAAAAATATGTTAATTCTTTGCAAGAAAACACAAGTATCCAATTTAGCATTCCAGTTTCTGACCTACTTGTTACACACAAATGAGCAAGGCTTGAATAACCTCTATGTGTTGTAGAAGAATATGAAAATATTAACCTTGAGGCTGTCCTGGATTGTGTCTGTGTACGCAGTGCATATATACATATATATATATATATATATATATATATAAATACAATAGTGATTCATGTATTGTAGAGAGATAAGCAAACATATGACAAACAACAGCTAGTGAGAAAGAAACATGAATGGCCAAACTAACTGGGACAGATAAAATGTAAGAAAAGGAAGTCAAACGGGTCAAACTACTAACAGTAAAACACTTATTTGTCAACTGGAATAATTAATAGGACAATCAAGAAAAGGCCTAGCACTAATCTGAGCCAAGCTGTCAAGGCAGTCTCAACATAAAAACGAATGATACCATCTTCCCCGGTACAGGGTATGCCCCTATACAAACCACCCTTTGAGAAGCCTGGCAGTCCTGCACCTCTCTGTTGCAGGTCTTGAAAGCTGACAAATCATCATCACTGCTGCAAAAGTAGTGGAGCAGAGCAGCCTGACATGTCCTCTCCGTCCTCCCCTCTCTGCACTCTGGTGAAGCTTCCGCGTCAGTGAAAACTTTTTGATTCGCTTTATGGCTTGTCAGTGTCAAACTTCACAATGAAGGATAAAATAGAGTTCAGTTTTAAGTTGCCTATGTCTGTTCATGTTACAGTTCCTGTCTTCAGTTCTGTGTTTTGTTCCTTTAGCAGGTTTAACAGAAAGTCTGTTGTTCTTGCTATTATTTGAAGACTTATATTGTATTTACTCATGTTATTATCAATAGTGTGCATCTTAAGTATTAGGTTACTTATTAATATTCATATTGTTACTGTAGATAAAGAAATTTGTAGTCTCCAGTTTGGTGTTTTATCCCTGCATTAGCCTGAAACACTGATAAACACAAGTCGAACAGTGCTCCTTGTTTGAGCTGCATCAGCTGTTATGTGTTACCTATAGGGCTTTCCAACAAATAGGGACTGCATGTTGAATGTTAATTAAAAAGCAGCACCAGTGATAATATATAGCAACCAGTTGACAAGTGTCCATGGCATAAGCGGCATAATATCCTCCCAGGTGTAGGTTCCATTGTAATGAAGGATGTGTAATGGAGATTATTAAATTTTTATAATAAACAATCCTAAATGCAAATGCTACAGAATTGATGATGTTTATAAAGTTTACCATCATCAGCAACAGCATCACATAGTGCAGTAAACAAAAAGTAAGACCAGAAGGAGTGAATAAGGTCTGGGATATATGTACTTGATCTTTACCAAAGCATAAGCGTAGATAACATCAGTGGCATTGACGTACATTGCACTTTCTTGCATAGTTTGTGTATTTTTGGAGGATTTGGTCTCTAGACTTGGAGCCTAATCATCTCTGGCTGACAACAGCATTCCCTCCTCATGAACTACCACCCTCTGCCCACGTCTGGCACAGATAGGTAGTGTTAACAACATGTCTACAGGAGCCCAATACACTGACCACCAAGTCAGCAATCATTTTTGTTATAATTACATTACTTAATATGAAGGATTACACAAATCAAAAAAGGTGTAATAAGTTCATCATTTAACTTGAAAAGAAGCCATTGGCTGCCAGATATGGTAGAAAGTACACAAAATGCATGAATATATATTCAAAAACACAGTCTGTTGAGCCTTAGAATGGCACAAAGTGCATAACCTTCACCAAAGAAAAAGAAATGGGAATCTCATGATTATGACTTCAGCGTCTCCTGAGTATGAGATGATTGCATAATTACATGCAAACTGTCTCATATGAAAACAGGTATTATAGACTATATTGTGACCTGTCAGTGGCTGTGACCTTAGGGATTTCTGTTGCATTACCACCGCAAGTGCTTTTTTAAAAAAAAACAAAACATTTATTGTAAACTCTGTTTTGATAACAGTTTATTATAAGAACACATAACCATGAGAAAAATCTCTTGATAAATACCAAAGGTCCTGATCATATAATTATGTGAAAATGATGATGTCATCATGAAATGTGTTCTCGCAATTACAGTACGATCTACTGTATACCTCATGATCCCATAACTCCTTAATTAAGGCCTGCATATGTTTTTCTTTATGAATGCAAATTTTTCAGCGCAGTCATAAAGTATGCTGTGTTTGTGTGACTGTCAGTTCACCCAAGTAAAGGCGAAATGTTGTTGTTGTTGTTTTTAACATTTCTATTTCTGCTTTTTGTGTCTTTTGAACAAAAGAGTATTTAAGACTCGCTGCTATAGAAACAATCAACACAGTCAAACAAGTGTCATTATCAAAAAAAAAAAAAAAAAGAAGGCATATGTTTGTATGTTAGACAGGTAAGAATAAGTTGGAGGAGTCGTGGCGATCTATCCGATTCGTTTGATTGGACAGACTGAATGCTGAGCTCAGCTTATGCAGAACAAACACTGCTCAATGCACAATCACAAGTCCATCGGGACATCATTAGTAACTTTGAGAACGGCAGCCCGAGTACACGGATGCTTATTGAAACCAGGCTCTTTTAAATGACGTGTGCAGAGCTGAATCAATAACACATTATTCATAACACTTTCATACATATGACACCTTTTGGACGCACCTCACTGGTTTTTGTTTTCCAAATAAAATTTATGAGCATGTAATGAGTGAGATAATGATCGTTCGGGAAACGATCTCCACGCCTAAGGACTCTCCCAGGCGCTTTGCACTTTTCTGCATTTTGTGTGCATGAAATTAAAGTTCCATCTGACTTCTTTCTGTTTTAATCTAAGTTCCTGTTATCATCACATTCATATTCATGATCTTGACATGTTACTTTAGAGGCGTTTTTATCTGTTATATGATATGAACCACAGTGAGTTAAATTGTTGATGCTCAGTAGGTGGAAACTGTGCTGTTTCTTGCACAGCAATGATGAGTCCTCTGGTGTATGAGTGAGCTGCTGTCCGTCTGGTTGCCCTATTGGCCTCCAGGTCAAATGTTGACTCTGCAGCAAGTTCAAATCAGTGATCTTCAAGGAAGACTAAAAAAAGCATTGTGCTGTAATCCTTTCATGCCACATATAATAAAGCTCCGAGGCTGCATACACAATCCTCACACCAGATGGGGCTTAAATGGTTTGCATATCCTGCCACTTTTATCTGGACGTTCTCCAGCGCAGCTTTAAGTTAGCCCATGATGTCATGCAACTCAGTGTTGTGGCCAGACAAGCGTTTTTGTTATAAAGAGCTATGTGAAAATCTGTACTCATGAGAACACAGTGAAACCACAGCAAAGGTTTGACTCTGACATAAAACAAGTTTTTACAAAGTAGAACAGTTCCCCATTCCTACTTACAAATCTGCTTAAATGAGGCGACTTTGTTCCCTCAGTATCGTGACAGAGATCCTCGTGCCGTGCTGAAAAATTGGAACATCTGTGGCAAATGTAATGTTTCTGGCCTATATAATATAGAACACATTCACATAGTAAAATTATCATTACTGAGAAAGGCAACGGCCTCTTTGAGTTATCCTTTTTATAAATTACATTTTCTGGCGTTATAATAACCTCTATATAAATTTGCAGCCAGTGCAAAAATGATCAACTTAACACGATTAAAGGTGCATTACATCTTTTTTGCACATTTTTAGTTAGTTTACTCATCGTTTCTCTGTGGGGCTAGGCTTGGCAACATAGCCTTGAGGATGTTGATGTGCTTTATGGGACTTGTAGTAGTATGTCAGCCACTGCAGCTTGCAATTTGACCATCCCCATGGATACCAGCGTCTTCTTGGCTGGTCCAACATTTTGTATCAGACTGAAATATCTCAACTATTAATAATGCAAAATACAGTATTATATATAAGTGAGACATTTCAAGGTACTGTGTAGATTCAAAATTTATGATCATCAAAACAGTGTTTAAGGCCGTTAAAAGAAGCTCTGTCATTCATGCATCAATAATTCAAATCTAATACTGTTATATTCATTAATAGAAGTAAAGTGTGTTTCTACAGTTTTCTTTTTGAGTTAATATATTTACCTTAATATTTCCACACTTTTGTAAATGTATTGCTACTTTTACTTTAGTAAATGATCTGACATTTGTAGTCATCAGAAGACTTCAGTCTTCTCTTTCCCTAGCATCACAGTACAGCTGACATTACAGTAGTTTTGAGTGAAATGTTTACAATTATAAAATGGATTGTGACTCACTAGGGTACAAAAACTTTGAATTCCCTCAGAATGTGAGTAATGACTTTATTGATCTTTAATTCATGTACCATCATCAGGTCAAAAACCTTTTTGTCAAATACTTATCTTACCTATACTTATCATACCTTTCTATGACAATATACTTATTACTGTAAAGTCCTTCAGCTGTAATTTGAGCTGAGTGATAATAAGTGAGTTTTAACATGCCAACACACTAAAGCACATGTTCCTTAGCTAGGGGTCGTGTCTGCCTAAAGGGTCACCAGATAAATCTGAGGGGTCATTAGATGATTAATGGTTGAGGTAAGGAGAAAAAAAAACTGATACCCAAATCTGTTTTCACTTTTTTGGCTTTTTTATAATCTGGATTGGATCATTGATGACTTAGAATGACTTTGAAAAAACTGAGCTATATGTGAGGTTTGGTGGGGAAATGTAAAAAAAAAAAAATCTCATTGTTTTGTATGGTGTCCTACACTGAAAAGGCTACTGCAGGGAAATAAAGTAGCAAACGAAATATGCAACTCCACAGCAGAACTGACAACAAATACATGGGCATGTTGTTGTTAGCATTTAGCACAAAGTTGGAAATTTCAACTGGAACACGTATTTAGGGTGCTCGTTGAAATGGTCTCCAATTTCATGAAGTTCAGAAGGAAAAAATTAAGTTTCACACCAATGAGTCAGTCTGACAAAGTCGAACACACACTGACAAAATGATCCCGAAGCAAACCTATTATTACTCGCCACACGCTGTGGTTACGATTATTCTACCACAATTTCTCCGGTGTTGATTCATTTGGATAATCGTTCATGCTCCTATGATACAAAAAAACATCAAATGGATGAAGTAAACCATTTAGATGTGTGTCTAATAATAACAGATGATCTGACTAAAACTACATTTATATTTGATAATCCAATTTAATAAGCTAACAAAGTGAGATATAATATTATGAATGGGTTATTGCTGCCACAGCTAAGATATAACCATTTTTCCAGTGCTTTCAGGCCCATGGCTTTGACTGATTCTCTACAGGGAGACTTCAGCTCAGCATCTCGTTATATGATATTAGTTATTGTAAGCCATACTGAGACACATTCTTCTCCCAGAAGGATTTGCAGTATGCCTAATATACCTGCTGGATGCAAATAAGTGTTTTCTGACGACGGAGAGAGTTTACTTGGTGGAATCATAATTAGGACATTAAGCTTATTTATACATATCCGGGGATTTGTGAGATTTTATTAATAGTAAATTGGTGCATGTGGACCATGCCTGGAGAAAACACATGCAAATTACAAACAAAGCTTATGCTGTATGTAATTAGGCAATAATGCTGCTTACTGTAAAGAATGAGGTCCCTTTACATGATGTATCTTCAATAATACAGATCCATATAAATAATTAAAATTTCACAGATATACATGTTGCAAAATCAGACAATTAACTGCTTTTGCACGTTTTCAGTCACACGTCAAGCAAAAAGCAAAGACAAGTGGGAAAATGAGATTCCTGCAAGGCCACATTGTTCTTCAACATAGATGATGCCCTGCAATTGGTGTTTGAGATTTGGCAGTTGCATGCTTCAGTGCAAACTCCCCCCATTTCTTGTTTAATGTACTCGTGCACGCTGAAACCGCTTCAGCATTAAACCGCAGAGGACGTGCAGGATGGATGTGGGTTCCCCGTGGTCAAAGTCTGATCATTAACCTTCTGGAACGGCACCAGCAACAACTGAATGCTGCCTAGGCTGTCCACTGTTGCTTAGTGATGGGTAATCAACGACACAAAACAGACACACAAATCAATAGTAGCTGGTCCCACATTTCAGATGCAATGGATCTGCTTTCCCCAAGATGCTTTCTAACCAAGATTGGTTTTGAATGTGCTGGTTAAAGAGCTAATGAATAAATAAAAGTGTAACACTGAGTGCAATGGTTCAAGAGGTCAAACATTTGTAACGATTTTGCTAATGATGGAGTGTGTGTGCACAAAGTCAATTAGATAACAGGCGATTAGAGCTTTCCAAAAAGTGATTTGTAAATAGCTTTTTCCAGAAATGACTTGTTTGTGTATGTGCAGCCTCCCCAGCAGTGTCTGGAGTGTCTCTCAGATATACCCAGGGTTAACCAGACTGGTGAAAGCACCAAACCTCCGACCCAAGAGTTTGTAAACTATCCCAACCACACGTGTGGAACTGGGTATCTGCTGCTGAAATGTAGGCCCTGTCATGTGCTGAGCCCCAGGGTGATAGTATAATTAAAAGGGCCCTGATGAACACATGACATTGGTTCAAAATAATGCCCGCAAATCCCCTAGAAAAATATACAGAACGGTTAAAGAACAGCGTTTGTTGCTCTGCGTGTCACATGTGTTAGCTCCTTCCTAAAGCAACCAACAGTAAGCAGAATGTGATCCGGGGCTCCCACGGACCTCTGCTGCATGACATGTGTGTTCCATTACCGTTCATTTTCGAGCATTTCTTCAGGACTTGTGGCTTCACAGTCTGCTTGAGGAGGAGGATTAGGCCCCTCCTGAAATTGATTTATTTCTGCGCCCTAACTGTTTATTAAATATAATTGACCATCAAAGTTGTCACAGAAAAAAGGGAAAAAAAAGGAGCTGCTACATGCACCGCAAAAAAGGGGAGCTTTCTTTGAAAAGCTATTTATCTAAAGAATGTCTTAGTTAGAGGCTGGACTGGGAGGCAGAAAATAGGTCATATTTCAACCACTAATACTACCACACTTGGTGGCTGCAGGATTAATTAGAGCCAAAGTCATAATAAATGTGATAAGTTGTCTCGAGTGAAATAGCAGGCTTTTACAGCACTCGAAATATGGGCTCCCTAAAATAACTCTCCTTAAATATTCCATATGAAGATTCCCAGTGCCAGCTCATAGTATGGTAAAAATCAATTCATCATCAAGGTGATGAGAATGTTATTAGATTTCTACTTTAGTGAAAAACCTCTGTCATTGAAGCACCACATACTCCGACCCATTGGTTAAAACGGCACATTTTTAAAAATACTCCAGTACAAGCCCTGCATGCCAAATAAGTCTAGTATTGTTAGGAAGAAAATGTATTGAAAGTAACAAAGTAAAAGTACTCGTTCTAAAGGCGCTTAGAGGGAAAGTCACGCTTATGCATGATTGGACACCGGCAATGCTTTTAGTAACTTGTCACATGTAAAAGGTTGGAAACCATTCACTTAATCTAATGTAATACACATTTTAAGGACGAATCATGTGTTTTTAATGTAAATATAAAAATTTAGGAATAAAGTAGAAGGTAAATTCCCCCTAAATTGTACTTGAAAGTAAAATACTTACTTACTTCCCAACGTCTCCTTGTCAATTTGATTAGTCAGCACTAAGTGCCCCCCTGGTGACTTATACAGACTGGTGTCTGGTGTATTTTCTATGCCAGACACACGAGCAAAAGCAAAATTACCTTTTTTTTTATATTTCTGTGTTGCAAGCTGACAGTGTCTCTTTTTATCTCTCGAAGGCAAAATGATAAAAGCTGTAAAACAATTAATTCTTATTATGTTCCTATCATATCACAGATTGCTATCTTTTCCCTGCTTTCAACGTGTTAATGTCAAAACACTTAATCACTATTATTAAGTAAACACAGCTTGGGCTGGAGTGTCAACGCAAATGGAGGATGAGTGCAAAAAAGAACGAACACAGACAACATGTAATTTCATTTTAACAATAACACTGGTGTTAAAATATGTGTTTACTGTGTTTTAGCTGAAGTTTAACTGGTGTTCATTAAAAAAAACAAAACAAAACAGCATTTTCGTGTGCTTTCACTGCAACACGTGAAATGCAAATTCATTTCCACACCTCACAGCTGCTTTGATTTGACGGAAATACACTTTTTCCTTCGCTAGTTTGAAGAGTTTGGGACATTTGAAGTGCAGAAAGTTGGATACACACTAATCTTAGCTTGTTAGCTGCCTCGCTGTTAGCACCTTTGCGCATAGCCCTGCTCTGAAACATAAATTTCAAGCTTGTATTCTGATATCTTATGACACCATGCCTCTGCAAAACAAAGTAAACACATCTTTTTTGTACCTAGAGATGCTATAAATGAACTTGTATTTTATTACCTGCAACAAAAAATCCCTTGCATTCTCCTGTGTGTGTCCCTATCTATTAAGTGAAGCGTGCCGTGCAGCTGAGAAATGAAGGTACGAAGCAAGACTATCTTTAAATGGCTGTGGTCCATTAGCAATACCTCCCTGACTCACAAGTAAGGTCGCTTAGACGTGGTGCTTTTTGCGTGTGCGTGTGTGTGTCTGTCTGATTGATGAAAGCTAATGTGCCTTTGGGTCACATTAACAGATATACAGTGGAGCTACAGAAAAGCAGTGCTGTTTAACTGACACAGGTACCAGCAGTGAAAGTGATGAATTGGGCATTTATGTTTTTGATGTTGTTTCGGTGCCCACTTAGCTGTGGCCCCCCTTTTTTTTTTTTGTAAGGTATCGATTTCTGTAGGTAGAGTCTTAGCAGAGGCACTGTGCATAAAGTGCCTCTGTGCCCCTATGGCTGGTCAGACTGCAACTAAAACAAAGTGAAAAATTGTCCTGACTAGTGATGTGGGGTTGAATTGTTACTGGTGTCTGCACTGTTCTTTTTCATACAACCCTTGCATTGTGAAAAACTATGTTAAGGTAGAGCTGAGCTGCTCACAGAAAGCCCTCTCCCCTCGTTTGACATTTTCCTTCAGCATCCACCCTTTCTCAGCATCAGTTGAACCATGTTGAGTTTCTTACGCCCTCTAAAGTAACTGGAGACTAGATCTAGGTTGTCTGTGCCTTTGAGTAACAGGGAGGTCTCTTTGGTATTAATTATCTGCTTTAAATCCACCAGGCCAAGCAGATAGGATATCTTTTAGATGATCTCTTGGATGCTCTGATGTGGTCAAACTGAGCAGTTACCCCTTTAAAGAATTACCCAAGACACTGACATTCAACTTTTCATCATAATGAATACCACTGGGAATGTGAAATTTGTTGACAGCAGGGGGGAATCAGTGTGATACATCCTAATCCATCATCATTATCCAGTTTACTGTTTTTTCGCCTTTTTAGTCAACAGCATCCGCTCCTACCGTCGACACAGTAGCGCATTGAAACCGTAATGATCTGTGTCATTGATGAAAGCTTCCCACATAACTGAGCTGCAAGCGATTTCTCAGAACACTGACTCTCAATCATTTCCAACATCTGGAACAACTATGGAATACATAAACAGAGAGCTAGGGTGGGGGTTGGGGTTGGGTGCCATCATCACAAGGAATTCAAAAGAGAGTGAGGCAGTTAGAGGCAGAGTTAGATTTGCGCTTAAAAGATGGAATGTAAACAGGTCTGACGGATAGGTCAGTAAAACTCTCTGTTGTCTTGAGGAGGCCTGGTCAAGCGCCGCAAGACCCCTGCTAACAGGCCTAGATTGAGAGGAAATGGAATCCCATCTCTGGAGAGAGCATTCTTCTGCTCTTGCTGCGCACTTACAGTGTATCAAAGTCACATCTGAGGCTTCCCCCGTTGGTTTTCTCCCCTGACGTTCTGACCTATTGCATTGCAAGCTGCTGGGTTTGTAGATGATGCACAAGCGATGTTCAAACAGAGCACTTTTCTTCGCAAAGCTTATTTCAAAGCCTACCCCAGTTAGCCATGGTGAGGGCAGCTGCCAGGAGACTTAATAGAAATAATAGAGTCGAGAGAGACTTGAGCCTGTTGCCAAAATGGAAATGATGGATGGGAACATGTAATGACAAAGGGAGAATTAAAGTGTTATTGCATAACTATAAAATAGCTATGCAGCTTCAAGCATAACAACTACATATTAAGAACCCAAGAAAAACTGATGCACAGGTGCAGATCAGTTGGGGAAGTTTTAGGGGAAGAAAAAAGCAGGGCAAAGAAAGTATGCACATAAATCAATGACCAGACTAAAAAGTGCATCAGAAAATGGAAATAAAGCAATCCCCCAAGGTGCTTCAAACTAAGGTTAATATTTAAAACTCAACCCCGCTTGGTTCCAAATTTTAAAGGCTGGGTAACGCAATAATGAATAAATACGATCTGAGCTTGTTACACCACAGAGAAAATGTTTAACTAACAGGCCAAATTTGAACGATTAGAACAATTGGAACGAGTATGAGATTAGGTTTCAAAATCATAGTAATATACAGTGGCAGGAACGTCAATGTAAACCTTTTAAAGTTTTGTGGTTTTCTGCATTAAATAGTCATTTAATGTTATCTGATCTTCATCTAAGTCAAGTGTATTAACAAATGTGATGTGCCTAAAATAAGGCTGATCTTTCATGTCTTTTTTGTAAGAACAACCATAAAAACCTCATTGTGCTAGTGGAAAAAGTATGTGAACACTTGGAATAACACTTGGCTAACTGAAGTCAGGCGGTAGCATACCTGGAGTCTTGTTACGAACATCAGTTTGGAGGTGTGGACTAGAGCTACTTCGACTGACAAAAAACACTCTAACTTTTTGAATTTGCTCCGCACAAAAAGACTGTGCTTATGTGAGCCATGTCTCACCAAAAGGAGCTTCAGAGGATTTACAATCAGGAATGGTTGACTTACATAAAGGTGGGGTAAAGGGTTACAAAGTGAGAAAGTCAGAAACCACAGTCTACAGTTAGACAAACAATCTACAAATGAAAACACTTTGGGACTGTGGCGTGTGTACACACATCATCAAACATCATCCCATGGTGTATGGGAGGAAACATCATGTCAGCTGAAACTGTGTAGACGTTGGGTGATGGGTGATGCTACAGGACAATGGACAAAAACACCAAAGCAAGTCCACAACAGAATGACTTCAGAAAAACTAAATCTACCTTTTGGAGTGTCCAAGTCCGAGCCCAGACCTCAACGCAATAGAGATGCTTGAAGAAAGAAACACACAACAAGAAAACCCCGACATTTCAAGAGGTTCACATACTTTTTCTTGCCACTATAAGCTCTACTCTCTGCTCTGAAACACTGGGGGCGTGTTCGATGAAGCCGCTGAGAGCACTGAAGCAGTGATGTTTATAAATGTCCAAAGAACGTCTAGAGCTCATGGGAAATGGTATGGTTTAAACACTGTTATAAATAAAATACTGGATAAACTACAATATTAGATTGTTTTTCAAGAATCGTATCATAACACACAAAGTAAGCTACACTCCACACTATTGAAAAGGGCTGCGTTCAAAGACTGGAAGAGTAGTTATTAAAGATAACTACCGTAATAAATCTGACCATCTACCATTAAAATGATGAAAAATCTCAGCATATCCTGGATGGACCACCTTGACTTGTTCGCTTTGTTAATATTCATTAGCAATAAATGATAAACATCATCTTTTTCACACTGTCATTGTGGAGCAAAGAGTTTGGAGAAATTAACATTTAGCCTAAAGCACTGCTTTGCTTCAGTACAGCCTGAAAGAGTTGCCCTTGTGGCTGTAGTTCATAATTCATTTTCAAATGTTCAGTTTTTCAGAGCTACAGTATTTCCCTAAATCTTCTAGTGATCACTCATAATGAACACATCTTTCCGTTGCAGCCAAGCAGCTTCACAGTAGTAAATGACTGGAGTGAGTTTATTACATATTTATATACTTGAGCTCTGGGCGCTATTTACATACCCAAGAGAAGGGCTTTCATGTCAAAAAGCTAATTTCCCCTCCAGATCTAAATCAGTTGACAGGCTTATGTACAGTCTAATCCTCAGGATGACAAATTACACATCAAACTTGGGGGAAAGAGACACACTAGAGAGGAATCCATTCCTTTTTTCATGCGGCTGCTTCAAATTATCTCATGTCCTCATCATAGCAGGGTTTTTGAGAACCATCAACACTTGCTTGTTCCCAGGCCAAATAATCAACTGGCTTATCTATGAGGTGACTCCACGCTATCTACACACAGATGCAGGGATGCATGCAGGACAACTGAGGCACGTCTGCTCCTGCAGCCTGAACACTGCTTGTTAGGTAGGAGAGATCTGGGGAACAAGACGCCATGAGTCAGGCCCTGACCTGTCTAATGAGACATTTCTGCTCCAGAGAAGTGCCACTGATGTGAATGATGAATAATGTACACTGTCACTATTTGGTTAGCCTTGTCAGGAAAAGTAAAATATGTGCTAGAGGTTCTTCAGATTTTCAGTGAAAGGGTTGACTTCACAATGGGCAATACAACATGTCTTTTTGACATTTGTGATAAAGCTGTAGTTGTGAATCACTGCAGAAATGTGTTTTCCTTCTGATTAAAAGTCCTTTATAATGCAATAGCAATTTTACATTTGCATAGAAAACCATGGTAGTTGTCCTAGTTCCCATAGTGCGTTCAGAGCCATTCTGAGGCAGAACTCCTATTTACAGTTGCCAGTCAGTATTTTGAAAAAATGAACAACTCTCTCAAAAAATTAGAAAAACCAGAAAACCAAGGCTGTTATCTGTGAGACAAAACCTGGAGCTGTTCCACACGCAAACACACACACACACACACACACACACACACACACACACACACACACACACACACACACACACACACACACACATACAAAAACCTAGGAGACTGACAATGAGAGTGTTTGTTTGAATTGTGACTTCAAACCTAGCTGTACTTTCTTGCTTTCTTGCAGTGATAACAGTTATGGAACAAGATGTGTTTGCTTCCTTTTAAAATTACAGTGGCTACTACAACTCTGTCAACACAGAGCTCTTACTTCCTTCATCAAACACCGACTATCTTCAAATAGGTCTTGTTGATTTTTTGAAAATAGACTGAGTTGTCCAAAGTTGGTAATACAACATATACACATAGTGTTGATGAGAATACAACTATGAATAACATAAAATATCTCACTGCTAATGGAATCTTTTTTACAAATGCATTATTTCAAATAGTTCAAATTTCAATAAATATACAGAACAATCTTATAAATGTATATGACATTTAAATGCCTTTATAAGGGCATAAGATAAGATAAACCTTCTCCCAAATCTATAACACACACAGCATGTAGTTATATTATAATGCTACTATATCCAGTGTCGGTGGAGACAAAGCGCTGAAGATAAGAAACAGATGTAGCAAGAGCTGAAAAGTTGGGTTGGTGAAGTGGTTGACAGCATTGACACTGGGAATAAGCTATACACACTGACGTATATTGATAATGGTAATAAATAGGAGGATAGGTCGAGACAACTTTCACGTTTATTGCATTATTTGGCCTACCTGTAAATCGACTGTTAATATGGATTAATATATGCAGTCACATTTTGGTGCCCTAGGGATTTGATCGTAACAGCATGTACTCCACTGTTACTTTTCCTGCGCACTCAACCGACTACCCAAAACAAAAAAGTTGAAACGGCATAAAAATCTCAAAGTGGAACACCAAATTTACTGCCAATAGCCACAAGAGGCCATCTATGTTAAAGATAGACCGGCTTGATTTGCGGAACACCACTCACGATCAACACCCTGAAGAAGTAATCTCTAGCAGATGTTCTCTAATGCCTTGTCCAAATGTGTCTCATTTGGCTCTTTGACAGAGCTAAAATAGAACATCTATTGCTAAGAGTGAAGAGGGTGAACTTGAAGTTGTCATTTTTTTATGGGAATGGGTTTCAGAAGTACTTCCCTTTGATCAGACACCAATTCTTCTCTTCTTGCTGGGGAGTGAAGTCATTGCACTGAACGTTAAATTCCATTTGCTTGCAATTTTGAGGGCTTGGAGCCAGAGAGAACTAGTCGCAGGTATTAAATCGATTTTATTACATCAAAGCTTTTGATGAGATCTATGTCAGATCTATGATCTTTTTTATGTTTGTGAAAATATATGTAAGATCACAGTTAGGTTATGTGTTCATTTCTTTGCGAAGTTTTTCTTGTGAACTCATGAATTTCAAGTTCTTGCTATGGACTTAAAGGCACACTGTGGAAATATTTTGACCACTAGAAGTGCTACAGAGCAATTATATTCTAATTATGATCAATTATCAATAATTATTATACAATTATATTAGTTTCTCTGTCGTTAATTATGTGTATACAGGCAAAAAATACACGGTAGTTTCACATTGCTCAATCAACACTTGATGTGGTTATGAGCAAATGTACCACAAAAACATAAAAATAATAATGAACATAAATAATTGAAACATAGATGTTTCTTTCATAGATAAAGGCAAAGTATAGTAGAATATGTGTGTGTGTGTGCACAGATTTTAATTTGTCTAATAAGACTATATAGCATTCACTATAATTTACAAGGCTGGATCCTGTTTGTCAGTTGTGGTTTAAATAATCCAAGCTAAAATGGTGTTATTAGGATGAAATAATCCTGTTCATTCTCATTCAGCTAATTTGGGCCTTTGAAAGCAGATAAAGGAACGATTTAATAATTATGGATGAAATGAACTTGAATAACAGTATACTGCTCAAGCTATGATTCATTCGCATTGATTCACATGATTGGCTGAGTGCATGTCATCTTTATAGCACTATCTAGGACAGGAATTTAATTTCTGTGCGCTTGTGTTGTTTTGTTCCTCACTGAGCTCCACTATGTTTCCACAGATTTGACATCACTGTCATCACAAGTAGAGTGTAGTTATAATTCAAGAGGCTTTTAATGGCAATCATGAGCCTGCTGTGAAAATGAAACTTTACAAAACTCTCACAAAAGCAGTTCAGTTTTGATTGCACAAACATTTTCCCGCAGTGGAAGTGTGTTTTAGTGTTTGAAAATGACAAAATTCATCTTTGAATGTCAAATTAAATGGCACACTGTATGTTCTGTCTCCATTTATATTTTAATGTTTTAATATTTTAAAACATTCAGTTGTACCTGGATATTTGGAATACTCCTTTTTCAGTGTAAAACCTTTTTAATTTAACTAAAAACCTTTTAATCAAATTTCTTAACAACCTGCATATTTTTATGCTTGCTAATAATTACCAACATTCTTTCATTAAAACTTTGAGAAAATGAACAAATTACATCTGAAAATGTAAGAGAATCAGTGTTGCAGTAGTCAATAGGCTGCAGTTTGGGTTTAAGGACATGTTGCTCTGGCAGCAGTTGCAGATGAATTTTAAGAAGCTTTAAGGAACCCGTTCTATTCTGCACAAGTATGAAGAACAGGGTTCAGATAGATGTGTTGTTGCTAAATAAAAAAAAACCCAAACATTTCTACATCCAAAGAGGTGCTTTGATCTGTACTGAGCATGGTATCTTTCTAAAAGTGAACCAACTTTTTCTTTCAAGCATGAAACGTCCGTGGCCAGATGCTGAGGGTGTTGACGCTGCCCAGGCAGGTTTAACGGTGTAAGGTGATGTGATCCCCTTGGGCTTAACACCAGTGTGAGACTGCTTCCTGTGTCAGCTCCACGGGCTTCACAGAGCAGGCATCTGTTTCTGCTTAGCATCAACACTTGCAGCCCTTCCATCAGCCATATCAGACTGTTGGCTAACTTTACACCTCCTGACTCCTCATCTTGATCAAATTTCAACTTACAATAAGGTCACTTAAAAAGTATTACTTGATTTCATATCTCATTTCATTGTTTTACAAGCTCGCCACAACTCACCTACAATGCTGACAACACATCACAACAATCACCTATTCATCCCATCCTGTCAAACTGGTAACACACAAATGCAAACTGCATTTTGCAGAAGCTGTATTTTGTTGTACTGCAGGTCAGTTACCCACTGGGAGTCCAAAAATGACACAACTGACCTAGAAGACTGCAGAGAGGTACTAAACATGGCCCAAAAATGTCTCTATGGTTTTGTCTGACCTGACACGTTCGCTGCAGGTCATGGAGCTGATGAGTCAGAGGCTGCAGGAGCAGAAAAAAGCCTTAGAGATGGGTTTCAAAATTCCTGTGCTCTTGACTTTTGGGACTCTGTCAGCGTTGAATCAGTCTGTCATACTAACTTGTCTCATGATGTAAATTCCTATAGGACAACTATGCTTCTCTTCTGCCTCAGACGCCACCTGGCCTGTGTCCTCAGTGGTTTTCTGACCTCTAGCTCAAACTGCCTCTGGGAAGTGGACATTCACGGCTGTGTTTAGTACATAGTGTATTTTTAAATATAATAAGCTGCATTAGGAGGCTGACTTTAATCTGTGTCGACATGTATGTCATAAATAAATGAAAAACTGACTTTAATTCATTTTATTTTGTCAACAGTTCCCTAACTAAAGGATTTTGTATTTTAATAATACAATATTTGTTAATTAAACTAACTAATTAAACTATATTCTGAAAAATATATTTACAGCTTGCATGTTAAATATATGTACTTTTAACACATTAATAGCTATTTAGGTTAATACAATTTTAATTTGTCAACAGGTTCCACACAAATTACTTCAGTAGACCCAACAAGTTAATTTCATTTTCTTTATTTACCAGTGTTGCACTGATTTAATTATACATTTAGTGTCGCTTGGTCCAGAAATGGAACACATACATTTTTGTTCCAACATCAATGCAAATTTGTGAAAAACAAGAATTTGTCTTCAGCTGAACAGTAGTATTTACTGGAAACTCTTTGTAGGCTTTTTAACCTGAGAGGCTTAATCAAAGCAGCTTTGTTGCTGTTACCTCACCACGGCTTGAACATGGGCTTCCAGGTCACGTCAATCCCTACATCAAGCTCCAGCCATGTCCCCTGAGTAGACTGCATGTGAGCAGAGACTGGACAGAGTAAAGACAGCTAAATTAGACCCTGCAGATAGCGGTGGAGGGACTTTCCTCTGAGAATCAGCAGCGAAATGAGGAGACAGAGAATCAGATGGAGTAGATTAGCGTTCCAGAAGCCAGTGCGGCTGGGGAAAAATGTGCCTCTGATGATAATGAGTCTAACAGGGCATCCACTACACGCTCCCCACTGCTCTGCTTCCACATGATGTTTCAGCAAAGGTATTGACTTCGGCAGGCAGCAACCAAAAACTATACATGGAAGAGTCAGGTTGTAGCTGCAAATACTTCTGTTTACAATCAGCTGAGCTCTAAGACATCTTCGTGCATCAGTCAGACTCAAACAGTATGGGACTGACACCATCCAGGCATTTGTTTACACATCTGAGAGTCTCCTATCAGATGGAGGAGGGTGAGAGGAGAAAAGACACAATGTAAAGTGGAGCTTATCAGCAAATGTGCTGTGATTGTGACAGAGCTCATTCTCTCCCCTCTTGGAAAGCTCTCAAAATAAACAGCTACAGACCTAAAAGCATTCTCCCTGCCATCTCAGACATCACATGACACAGCCCAGCAGAAGTCCACAAAACCACTAAATTACATACCTAATATTTCCTCTGCTGGACCGTTGACTGCGAATGTGTTGTGAGTGAAAAATCAGCAAAAGCTTGGAGTCAGAGACAAGCAGGCACCACATAATTGAACGGCACGACTCAATTAAACGTCTAAGTCATGTCAGTGTAGGTTAGCCGCTATGTAAGAAAGGCGTGCAGGGTATCAAAGAACATCTGGATAAACCACCTTTTCTTGTTAACATGGATTTCAGGTTTTGCCTTCATGTTGTTATTTACAAGTTGGTGTCAGAGTCACAAAAACAATGTTGCACAAGCCAGCATGAAAGCACAAGCCCCATAATTGCCAAACTACTGCAAGAGGAAATGTAATCATATACAGAATACAAATTATGGCCCAATTAAGATTAGGTAACAGCATGAACAAATTAAAGTGCTGTGAAAACGGAAGGATTAGCGCAATTACACTCATTACACAACATCCATCTCTCTGACCTGAGTACAGGAAGGCGAAATCCATAAAAGTGGAGAAGGGAGAAAAAAAAAAAAAGGGAGGATTGTGAGGAATGTTGGAATCTTTTAATGCATACATCCAGTACGGAGGCAGAAAATAGCAACGTGTCTGAACAGCAGTTGGAGGAATCATGAGCGGAGCTGGAGACAAACTCCCTATTGCTGCGGGGCTGCTATAAAAGAGCTCGATATAAGTGATAGCGGAGAACACAAAGGAGAAACATCAAGTGAGAAGATAATGTTTTTTAATGGGGAACATCCGCTTCACAAGTCAAACTGGAGTCGACAAACGCGCTCTTAATCTTATCTGGGCCAGGTTACTCGACGAGCTGCCTCTCAGGTGGCGACGAGGAGCCTTGGGGAAATAAAAAGTGGCCCTGGCTGGGAGCCAACTATTTGTTGTTCAAATTAAAATCAGTTCTGCACGGTTAAACAACAGGGCGGCCTTCCCCATCAGCAACGGTAATGACAGAACATTATCTTCTATTTACTTCTGCGACTTTGAATGCTAATTGCGGGGCTGGCTCCGAGGCCGCCCGTGCTAGTTGGACCCTCCGAACACGTGCATTCGAAGAAAGCGAAGCCTCCGCTTTCGAAAAAGTCAACAGAAAATTTGTTTGGGTGGGTGCTGCTGATGGCTGGCGGCAGTTTTTGTAGAGACAGAGGTGATTGCGGGAACTGATTGGTATAATGAAGGTGACAATGATGATAACAACTATTACAACAATTAGCTGAAAGGGGAAAAGAGGGAGACAGACACGGGGATCAGTGTTCTTGGACGACCTCGTCTCATTAACGTCTCATTAGGCAACATTCAGGTAGTGCTCACTTGTGTCAGGGCAATTATTTTGAAAGGTTACGCGCGCATAATGAGCTAAGACACAGATACAGCTCAATAGAAGGCTGGGATTGTGTGACAGAACTTGCAAGGATCAAGTCCGTCCGCCATGTGTCGTTTTATAGGGTTTCTGCTTTGTTCGCCGCATTCAGAGGCGCAGAGGAGCCGTGGATGAGTTCTACAAGAAGAAGTCAGCGGGGAAAAGCAAAAACACTGGTTGCCACAAGTTAATTGAAAATGTGTGATGAGCGAACACATGCGTCACTCAGTGGATCTCATGTGGCTGCCTTTAATCAACACAGCTCCTCGCACCACATTTCCACTCTGTCTCTGACTTTCACTCTCCCTCTATCGCAGTGACATGACAAACCCTGTGAGACTCAAACTTTTAAACGGCCTCCATCGTCCCCGGACAGCAAAGAACGTGGACTGATCTTAAAGTTCTTCCTCAATGCATGGCTGAATCTGTGGAACAGGACAGCGCCGTAGCAGGTTTTCATGTTCTGACCTTCACTTACAGGCCGACCTTCGGAGGTTGAAGGGGAGAAAAAGTGAAAGGAAATCTGAACACATGACCCTCTTAAAGGATACGCTTCAACTGGCCTTTTGTGCTGGCTCCGCTTGACAGACACCAGGTGCAGAAAGAAAAATGCTTTTTGAAGGGGTGAAACTTTGCTAGAATTTAAAGGCTCCGAGACGGTTTTCACATTAACGACAGCATGTACAGCGTCATGTCTGGGGAATGGCTTAAAATCCCCCAAAAAACACCAAGACACACATTTTTTTTTCAATAACAAGCAGCTGAAAAGACAGATAAAAGGTCTTTACAGTTGAGAGTGAGAAAATTCATCCACAGTGTTTGTTTTGAAAGTTTTTCTTGCGGTTTAAATTGTGTTAATTAAGATATAAGAGGAAAGTAGAGGCCCCTCACAGGATTCTCACGGGAATGGGCAGAGACAAAATTAAACTTTTTTGAGACCAAAAGAAGTTAAAACAGTTGAATGGAAAGTGAGTATGAGAATTTACTTAAGTACAGTTTTGATGTATTTCTACTTTACTTAGTATATTTACTTTGTGCTGCTTCATATTATGACTTTACTAGATTTCAGACACAAATGTCTAAATGTATTTGATACTAGTTTTACATTACTACTATAAAACACAGCATAACCAACAGACTGCATTGATCCTAGGTTTGTACATGAAGTATTTCAGGTTATATTTTTGGATCAATAACATATGATAACCAAAATGGCTTATATGTTAGTTAAACTATTACCAGCTGCAAAATCAAAGTGATCAAAACAATGCACACAACCTGAGTACTTCTTCCGCCACTGGTAAACCAGCATGGAGGCTGATTGTTAGCAAACTTGTCCTGTCTGTGAATTATTTGAACACTCTTTTATTACTGGCACTGAACCAGACAACTAATACTAACCACCGCCTCTGTTTTCATGTATATTACAGGAGGAGCTAATGTTACCAGGTGTAAAAGTTAGAAAAATCATCATTCAGAGAGACTCTGAAGGCCACAAGCCAAAAGTGATTATTCTTTGGATGTATATATGTATATAAATCTATAAATCTGGGTCATATTTGTTTGTGGTCCTACATATGATTCATATCTGATCTTTGACAATGTGGCCGCTGTCAGAACGGCCAGATTGGAACTGTTTTTTTGTTTTTTTTTAGTTTCTCACCTCATGTGCACGTGCACATTGCCTGTCGTCATCTGTCAGTGTCGGCATCTCACGGTCCGGTAAAAATAAACACAGAGGGGAGCAACAACAGAGGCAGATGGGGAAGTGTCAGATTTGTTGGACATTTATGGAGAAGCTTGTGTTCAGCACGAGTGATTTTTAGTCCTAATGTTGACGTCCTAAGACTAAGTAGCTTCTCAGTTGATTTAGGTTGCTCTTTTCTTGCCTTATGTTGTAAAAAGACAGACTGCTCAAATCACCCGTGCTGACACTATGACCTGTTTGAATGGTGGACAATGATATGTTTCAGTCAGCAGAGAACGTGGAAAAATGCCAACCAGGGCCCCAAAGCTTAGACACTGTGTCCATAAATATGTCCACAAACAGTTGTGTCCTCTTTTGAATGAAGTGAAATGTGCACAATAGCTGCATTATCATTATAATCGATACAGTATAATACAAAAGTGAGGAGTTCAACTTTAACATTTAGAAGGATTTTCAGCAATGAACTGACAAAAAGCTTCAGCTGAAGAGTACAAACACACACATACGCACACACACACACACACACGTACCCACACTCCAAAGAGAAAGACAGGCTCTAATAGGAGATAATGGATTCTGGGTCAACACCTGGTAATCCTTACATCAGTGAAGGGGAGGGCCTTGACATTTTCCAGAAAGTGCCATACAACATGCCTATAATAAGAAGGTCACCTAAATTTCAAATAGGGGCAGGCTGGAACAAAGAAAGCACACAAACAGAATATGTGGAACCTTTAGATTTGAAATTGAAAAACGAGCTTATTACTCCACAAAGTACTGAATGCAAGGGTAAAAATGAAGGAATATGTGAAATCAAATTGCTTATTTTCATCCGTGGCAGTTACAGCCCATGTTGGAAATTGTGAATAGATCTTTTAACCACCGGCTTGCTGATTTGAACTTCTAAGCAGTTAATCTTGTTCTGGCAACGACGCTAAAAATGTTCTGCCTCAGCTGCATTTAAAGGTTGGTTTGCTTGTGTGTCTGCGTGTGTGAGCGTGAGAGTGCGCGTGCGTCCGACCACAGTCATTAAATAAAATAGCACATGTTGTCAGTGTTGCAGATGAATTCTGTATTTATAGATATGTAGAGAATGTGGTGAAGCTGACCCACGCACCCTACCTAAAAAGACACTTCCTCCTCAAGGGTCTTTTTGGTTTTAATTCGTTTGCAGGCAAATTAGAAATCCCAGTGTGATGCAGATGCCAAATTAGAACAAACATGCTTCAGAGGGCAGAGAGCTAGTCCTGTCAGCCAGTGTGTAGTGTTATTTTCAAAGCTCGCCCAATCTGATTGGCTGCGAGACAGAGGGAGAGCGTGAGGCCAGAGTTGACAGAGGCCTCCGCTGTGCTGATTGTGAGTCTGGCAACACAATAACGCCCCCTGCTGTCTGACCGTTCCCACCCCCCCCCCCCCTACACCCTCCACCCCCACCCTCTCTCTCTCACACAGGCAACATACACCCTGCTGCTCCAACCCCCCCCCCCGCCGAGCCTGGCCAGGGGAGAGCCTCACCTGGTGTGGTGTGCGACCCCCTGGCTGCAGCCACTTTTCATTTGGACCCACCTCTATAATGAACTCCTCGACCTCCTGACCCCCTTCTCCCGAGCACACGGACTCAAAAAAACAAAACAAAACAAAACAAAAACTCACCAGAGCTGTGCATTCCTCCTGCTTTGGCTCAGAAATAAATAAATAAAAAAACTCCCAACCACATCTGGTTTTGCTTTGCTGGGATCTCTCCCCACATTCAATCGGGTCTTAAAATATGGTCAAGTAATAAATGGAGGGTTGTGCTGCTTATTTGTACACTGTACGGTGAAATTACAAGGGCTGTAATTGGTTACTTCCATAATTGCACTGAAAGTAATTTATGTTATGCCCCGGGGACGCCAAATGAGATCAACTGAAATGATGATAGTAGAGAAGTCAGTAAACATTTATTGAATCTTCTCTGCAGTTCCTGTCATTTCAGCTCTAGGAACATTTGTGCAAGCAAGCGCTGATGGAATTGGTTAGGGCGTAGGCATGCTGGAGAGTGTATGTGCATGTGTGCGTGTGTGTGTGTGTGTGTGTGTGTGTGTCGCACTGAGTCGTACTATTATTAGGGAGCCACTGGAGGGCAGTGAAAGTACTACGTGTGGCAGACAGGATCATCACTGTTCAAGTATGTGCATGTAAGCCCAGTAAACAATCAGCAGGGTGTGAAAGGGAGGTCATGCATCATTGGCCTAGAAACACAAACATGGAGCCCTGCCTCGTCTGTCCCCCTGTGTCTCTCCTTGGGCTCTCCTTCTCTCAGCTTTGCTGTGACCTACTATTTAGGTGGCTGCAGTGCTGCCGCTGAAAATGTTCAGGCTCTGATAGACACGTGAAACTGGCTTTGAGCTTTTGCCGTTTGCGATACAGCAGGTACAGGCTCACTCTCTGTGTGATGTGCAAAAGAAAAGGGTCCAACGCTACAGAGCTCATGAGCAGAGAATTAGCATCGTGGCCATGCCTGTGCAGTAATAAGAGCTTGTTGCTGCTGTTTCTCCGGGGACCAATACTTTTGTATGTAAATTAACTGCGACAACTGTAGAAGGAAATAATCCTGCTGTATAATAACAACACAATGGAGCCATGAGAGTTAAACAGACTTGCTGTATACAATGCAACTGCTTTGTTTAATGTGTCTTTCATCAGGCCTATACGGCCTGTGCAGACTTTCCGGTGACTGGCGGGAGCACTAAACAGTTTTTGGTAGCAGCAGTAATTCTATTAGATGCTGTACATTTAGAACTCCGCCAGCAGCAGGCTGCAGGTTTCCATTCAAAGATAATCTGTCTTAAAATGAAGAAATATCACCAAGTGCGCCAAATGAGTATTTACAATAGCATCACATTATGAAATGAAACTCTCAATTTGAGAGCTGGAAAAGAAAATCTTTTCGAATCGAGGCGGAAAAGTGGTTTTAGTGCCAGATCTCATTCCACACAGTTGACTACTTTGCTTCCCGAGAGGACAAATGTAGTCCTTATTGTACGAAACGTTCAAGTTGGCCGAGGTGAAATTGCATTCCGAGTCAAAGTGCGCCGCGGCACGAGAGGCGTGGGCCGCCGGAAGAATAAACCTTTGCAGTTAAAGCTGAAGCCTGTTCTCATGTCTGGTGCTTCAAATACACGAGTGTCTTTTTAGTGCAAATCGCAGCACACTGCTCAACAGCTCAGGTCACGTGCCTCTCTCTCACTCTCGGAGGTCACACACCAAACAACCTCAACTTTCAGGGAAAAATCGCACCCTGACAGCGGCGGACAGCTGATCAAGTTGACACCATTCTTCTTCTTTTTTTTTTTTTTTGTCTTCCTGCTGTCATTCACCTGTTTATTCACATTACATCAGTGGGAAACCCCTGTGGGACTGCATCATAAAGCTGACAGGGAGCATCACTGTTCTCCTGCAGCCTTGGCTAACCTTGTCCATTCCCACCCTCAAACAATGTTTGCATTGATTGCTTTCGTGATAACCTCCAAAAGCTTATGTTCTTCAGCGTCGTGAAGTTTTTATTGTTGGCTATTTCAGTGCTGGTCACCACAGATCACCCTGTCCAAGCAACGACCTATTAAGATGTGACCCATCTAGCCATCTAGGATGTGGGGTATTGGAAATTCACTCAATTTGGTTACATAAGCCACATGCAATAATGCATTCTGTCATGAAGTTTGGCAGCAAAGCAATCAACTCCAAGTTTTCTAATGTGAATCCTAATGCCCTTGAAGTTGAGGGAAATGACAAACATACTGCAATTCAGAGGATTATTACCACTCATCTTAATAAGATTCCACTAACGGGTAAAAAAAAAAAAAAAAAAAAAAAAGGGTCCTTTTTTAATGATCAAACTCACTATCTCAATATGACACATTTAGAAACACGATCAAAGTGTGTTGCTAAAGTTGAGCTAATGGTGGCAGCTGCGTTGGTTTCTCTTGGGACCTCACACACCTCACAGAGTTGTGCGTGCCATGCAGTGTGCACCACACAGAGACCATGTCAAGATCAACAACAGAGGATTGACAGTGGTGCCAAGAGGGTATCTGAGGGCCAATTTGCTGAAGACAGATCCAGCATCTGAGCAGCTGATCCCTTTAGATAAGAACACAAAGCTCATTTTCAGCTCCTTACAAAAATATTCCACCAGCTCGGGCTTTGTGGTTTTCTTTTTCTTCTTTCTTTTTTCTTTTTTTTTTTTTTTCATTGCCGTTCCAAGGTTAGTTGTAAACCAAACGCTGATGTTTGTGCCACTAACAAATTTAATGGATAAGATGATCTAAAATCCATATTTAGTTCTGGAGGAGAGAGGTGTTTATGCCCCAGCCGTTTCACGGGGGGAGAGAACTATAAAAAGCTGTTTTGCAGATATTGCAGTATTGCTGTATATTGTAGTAATCCATTTGATCTTACAATATATATGTTTTATGCATTCAGAGTAAAACCCTGCAGGTTGCATGTTTTTTTTTTTTTTCTGATCTCAGTATCCCTGCAATATTAACTTACATTTATATATATTTTTTCATTTTCACCACAGCTCAAACACAGCTATGGCCTGTCATTTGATTTAATCCACCATGAAAGTAAGGTTTAAAAGCTCAGCTCAGCTATAGGAGCATGACGTTTAAATACTATATATGTTACAGTACATACGGAAAACATAAGGCCAACGTTATTCACATGTTATTGAACATCCCAATTAAACATAAGGAGTGGTGGAAAAAGGTGGAAAAAGTGATGAACCACATTTGGCATCAATAACCTCAAACAAGTGCTTCCTGTAGCTGTGGATTAGATCTGCACAACTTCCAGGAAGAACCATTCTTCATCACAAACTGCTTCAGCTCAGCCATTTTCTTAGGATGTCGGGCGTGAACGGCTCTCTTGAGGTCATTCCATCTATTTTGGGTTGAGGTCTGGCAGATTTTATGCATTCAAAGTCATTCTGTAATACGTGTTTAGAGTTATTGTCCTGCTGCTTCAACCACAGTCTATTGAGCTTCAGCTTGCAGACAGCCACCCTGATATTGTCATGTTAGGTACCTTGATAAACTTAGAAATTCCTTTTTCCCACCATGATGATAAGCCATCCAAACCCTGAGTCAGCAAAAATGCCCCAAATCACGATGCTCCCTCCATCATACTTCACCGTTGGGATGATGTTTTTATCATCCTACAAATCCAGCTGAAATAAAATAGGAACACTGTGTCACAGCGAGGATGGACTCAGTGTGTGTTTCAACCCCTGATAAAAAGTGAAGTGATCTGAACCCAAACACTAACACTCCTGATGTGGAAAGCTTTCCATTCCTTCTCCAGAAAATAAAAATCATTGTGGTCAGTTAGCATTCCTGTCAGTTCTAACAGGTTCAGCTGACATGTTAAATGAACACAGTAATTGTGTATATTTTAATACTTTCCTCCAGCCGATGTTATTGAAAACCTGACATTATTTATTGAATTTATATTTGTAAATCTGGAAAATGAGTTGCATCATAGGACAGAAATACTGGGGTTCTTGCCGCTTTAATGTTTGAAACAATAAAAAGCCCCCAAAAAAGTGGAGCTATGGACACAAACACAAAATAAAGTGATACATTCTCCATCCATAGACCCACCAAGGCTCTTTTAAAATTTACTACAAGATTTAAAAGACATTTACCTACATAGGGCTCCCGGAAAGCTTATATTTACACAGCTTATTTATACACTTCTATTTGCCTTAAAGCAGTAAGACTGTATCACTTCACTAGCATGGTTTTGGCTTTATGCACACTGGCATTATGTTGCTATGCAAGAGAGGTATCCCACTGAAATATTAACAGAAAACGTCTTTAAAGTGCTCAACCATGCATGCTTTGACAAGACACGTGCTTATGCTTAGCATGCAGTTTGTAATTTCGGACACTATTTATAAAGATGGACTTAAAATGGCATGAATAGACTCATTTGAGCGAGCTGATACATTTTCCTAGTCAGTGATTGTATTTACACGCACTTAAACGTAACTTGAAATCTACTTAGAGAAACTTACAATAGTGCAGACAAAAGCAGGAGGTCACAGCAGATGCATTTGTTGTATACAGTCTGTGGGGTGTAAACACAACCTACATGAGCTAACAAGGCTAGAGTGAAGTAGCTGCATGAGAGGAGAGATCATTACACAAAGCAAAGCCTCCTCGTATTGAAAGCGTTCACCCAAAAGTCTGACAAAAACTGAAAAGAACAAAAATCATTTGCATATTTGTTAAATTTAGACAGTTAGCGCTGTGAAAAGAAGCTCCATCTGTTTGCCTGCCTGTCTTTCTCTCACTGCACTGTCAGTCTCTGACACACACACACACGGAAGAAAGAAAGAATAAAGGGTCAGGGAGCAGCAGCAATCCAGTTCAAATCAGGGAGCCATGGTTCCAAAATCTATTTCCAAGTGGGGAGGACAAATCCAACTGTACTTTCACCTGGTTCCTCTGAGTGACCGTGTTACTTAAAGCTGCAGTATGTAACTTTCTTCCTAATAGTTGCACCCGCTCCAAAAATGACATTTGGAGATCATGTGGAGCAAGGCTCACCCCTTTTGACTATTAATATAATGACCACATGTTCGCAAACATAAATGAGAAGTGGCAAATATGTTGATCACATAGACAAATCTATCTACAAATGTACACAGGCAACAGATTTTTTCTACCATAAAGATCCCATCTTGCAGCACAACATTCTGTTGTGACTTCAACATCAGGGAAAGATTGTGGGCTGGCTTAACAGAAAAATCTGTCACTTCAGACAAGAGTCTTCTTGATCTTTCTCAAATAAACTTCACACAAGATGCAGGACCTCATGTCTGAGATTTGCCAGTCTGATCTTACATGACCTCCATCCACCCCAACCACTTAACTGCAGCTCGCTTTCTGTTAATAAATGTGTCTTTCATTTCAGAAGTATGTTACAAAAACATAATTGAGGTTGCGGTCTAGCTGCACAAAAACATCATTTTCAGGAGGTAGGGGCTGGCTGAATTTGAATGACTCGATTCTCAGACATTTCATAAAAATCACTAAATTTGTCAATAGATGGATTTAAAAAATAAGTTGCCACCAAATCATGGACCAAAGTTGAGGAGTCTCTGCGAGGTGCAGGACAAAGCGTTTAGACACTTTGGCTTCAAGTTTAACGGTTACTGCAGTGACTACTGCATTAGATGCCAGTTTGTCTTTGAATATGAAAAGTAAACACGCTTCATTTGTTCAGAAAAACCAAAGAAAGAAATGTTGAATGAGACATTGCACCGACTTGCAGAGGCTAGTGGAGGTGTCGTCATGACAACTCTCTATTCAAGTTCACAGCAGCTGCTCTCTCCACGAAGAGCCTGCTACTGTAACTGCTAACTTTTTACAACCTTGCAGCTTTCAAGCCTACAGATAGTGACAGTTTTACACTCAAAAGACTCATTTAGATTCAAAAGATAAAATCTCCTGGAAGAGCTGCGCTCTCTTATCTCTGACGGTAGCTTGTGTTCTGCGTCCATAGACATGTTTACATTGGCAGCGAGAGACCTGCAGGGGATGATGTGCATTTCTGCTCTCGCTTGTTTCCAGCTTTTCAAGTGCCACGCTTCATCCCTCAACACACTCCTGGGAATACGTTGCTGAAACTGATGAAAAGGGAAAAAAACAAACTGAGTTGTGCTAAATGTTTGTGTGATGAGCGTCCCTGCTGCCTGTGCCATGCATATAAGAAGTATTGGAGGATAGCCTGTGCCATGCCTCTTCCATACCATCCAGCGCCCGTCTTGTAAACCAGCGGCTGTGCCGGGGGATGTGCGCTACATGAGCAAAGAGGCTCAGTGGTATGAAACAGAGATTTTTGTGTGTGGCTGAGTGGGTGTGTTTGGCTACGTTCACACTGCAGACCTTCATGCTCAGCTCTTAAATCGCTGCTTATATCTGATGTTCTTGGATCGCTGTTCCAGCCTATTCTAGGATGCATCTGATACCAAGAGGAGCTGAGTGTAACATGAAAAAAAAAAAAAGACACAGAAAAGATGCCATTTATGTATTTGCACTTACACATGCTCTTCGTGTTTTAAGCGCAGTCTGGTTACTTTCTGCTTTCCGCTGCACTCACACATCTCCCCACACACAGTGTGAATCGAGGCAGGTGTGTGCAGGCTACACGCCTCAAAGAGTGATTTTTTTAAAGCACATTTTGTGCAGATCTTAGTGACTGTAGTCACTGAGATCTGCACAAAATCTGTAGTTTTTAATTTTGTTTGAGTATTCAAACAAATGTTTTCTAAGACACCATTCAGAGTGACTCCACTGCATTTGTAAATTTTCACACATTCTCTTTTCCGGAGGTGTTAACAACCATTAGACCAAATTTAGGACAAATTTCAATGAAACGTCCAAAAAAACAACAAAAGTAAACTAGTTGCTGGCCCGTGAAGATAAACAGTTGGTGGCACTAATTCTCCAGGCAGGTGCCATTAAGCCATTAAAGAAGCAGAGAGAGCAACACGATGATGTAATTTAAAGTGCACCAGTCAAACCTCCAGCAACAAAACAAAGAAAACATGATGGAAATATTCTGCGCTCTGTGTCGTGAAGGTATTTGCAAAGCACGCTGTTGCAGCCATGCACAGCTTGTTTTGTTTTTGTAAGTTATATATATAATGATTAGTTGATAAGCATCCGTGAAACAGAGTCACAGCCACTTTTCACTTCTTTCCTCGTCAGCTCCATATTCATGGTTATTCTGGAATTACTCATTCATTGTTTCACATTCAACAGGCCGTTCCTCATTCATTTATTCAGTTCACGCCAAGTGGGAATTAGATCAGCCTCGTAGGAAGCATCAGAACAAAACAAATAATAAAAAATTGAATAGAGGACACCTTTCTCTGCTGTGGCAATGAGGTCTTTAGTGACATGCCAGCGTGGGCAGGCGTGTGTTTGGTTGCACAGATTCCACTAACAGAATGTGACTACCCTTTCCTTTACGCCCGACGAAGTGCAAGCACAGATATGTAGGGCAGAGCTCACAACCCTTTGACAAGCTCAGTTAGTGCACATCAAACCGGCTGTGCTTTGGCACAGTTATTGAGAAAATGCACGGAGAGAGAGAGAGCTCCTCCCTTATCTTTTGAAGCATCCAAATTATGATATGAGAGGAAGAAAAAAAAAAAAAAACAGCCCTCCCAGGCCTAGTCTAATAAAGCAACATTGAAACCTTATCGATTTTAGGTTATTTGAAAGCGGATATAAAATGTCCTCAGCAGAGAGGACTCGAGGAATGCTGACTGGCTGAGATGCTGGATTCCTTCCTAGTCTTGTCACAGCATCCTTCTGTGCCCGAGGCCTCCCATCGCCACACACTGCGGTACCGGCAGTTAGTGCGACAGCTGGTCTCCACGCTTGCCTCCGCTCTCCGTCCCAGAACACCCAGCTACTATGGTCTCTCGTCGAGTCCTGTGAGCCAATCCAGACTTTCATCTCCTGACAGCTGACAGCTGATGCGCTCCTGCAGATGCTAGTGTAAATCATTCATTGAAAATACCTAATGCTCGTGGAAAGCACTGAGATTTTTCTTTTCCGCTCTTTTTTTTTTCTCTTTTTTGCGCCAGCAGCAGAATTTGTGGATTGATTCATTAGTCTGACAGTAGGGGTATTTTCACAGTGGTGCTGCTGCTTCCATCAGCTGTAATGCAGATATGACACAGTACTTATAAGCCTGATGAAGCCTTGGCTCATTGCAATAGGCCTGAGAGGCTCAGGGAGATTGCCTACTGCAGAGTCACGGGGCTTTGGTAGTTTCCACTTGATTAAGCCCGACTCAACGTGCTCAGCTCTCGCTTTAATTTAAAAACTGCAAGGGGAAAAAATGTAATGAGAAAGTCAAATTCATAGATATGATGTAATTGACTTTGCTGAACATCTAGGAATCCGAAGGAGTTTGATTAGTGGAACCTAATCACGGTTTAATTAGTGGACTTAGACTAGATACAGCTTCCGCAGAGGATCGCGTGGAAGCGCGGATCAAGAGCGCAGCAGCAGACAGTGATTGAGATGTCATTTATGTTAACATCTCATCCTGCCGCAGCTCTCGAGCTCGTCTTGCCTGATTTGATCTACTTTTGATTTTCAGATTTTTACTCACCATCACATGCTCTTCCTTGATTGCAAGCTGTTCCGCTAATAGAGTGCATTGTATATCAAGCTGCTGCTGCTGACAGCCAAAGAAAGCACTCAGCCATATACTTATCTTGTCATGATTTTTCCACTCCATCTTTACCTCACGATTGTTATTACCAGCCTGCCTTTCAAGGTCCCCCAGCAAGGCTTTCTGCAGCATCATGCGCTGCTGCTGTCTGACAAATTCTATGTTGTCTGTTTTCATCTCCTCTTTCCGATCTGCTGATGTTCTCTTGAGATAAAAGGAGCTATTCATCACAACAAGTATTTTTACCTGTTAGTACGCTGTATTGCAAGTTTTCTATGTGATGTAAGTGTAGATTGAATTGAGCCATTATTCACTCGTGGTATTTTACGTTAAAAAAAAAAAGAATTATAGTTCAGATTTTTGCAGCTTTTCTTTTTGGTTTTAAAGTGACATAGGTTTGTTCTATTGTCCTTGAGGAACTGATCACCTATGAGCCCATTCTACGCACACCTGAAAACAGGTTTGGTTGGTTGTGGCAAATAAGATATGGTTATGTTTAGGGTCCTTAGGGATCCAGTCCAAAGACAGGGAGGTGTACTGTTTAAGAAGTGGTGAGACATGAAAGGAGATCCAGGAGGTTCAGTTGGAGGAACAATTGATGCATTTCAAAGATTATCCAATGCCAAAACACAGCAAAACATTATTTATTGAACTTCACTTTGACACAGTGACGGTTTAACATTGCTGTAAAGTTGTCACCTCAGTAAAGCTCCACCTGGACATTGAATGGATCACCCACTGTGTCACAGTGCTCTCGCTCTATTCAAATACAATTAAGAGCCGTGTTTTTTTCAATGCTACTGTTGTTTTAATCATTAGGTGACTAAAACTTGTGGATACGGTTTGGCTAACATTTGGTAACAGTTCATATTGGGGATGAATATGGTAAGCAAAAGACTGCCGTTACAGCTATTACAGTGAGAGTTTTCTGTCAGATCCACTACTTAACTTCTGCATTCTGACTTTTTACTTCACTGGAAGAGCCACAGCTTTCTTCCTGCACTGTTACAAAAAGCTGGGGTTCAAAATGAGATTAGAGATGCTGACTTGTGTACTGTAAATTAAAAGTTTTCCATAAGTAAATGATTTGAGTACGTCTCTCACCTCCTCCTAATGTTCTTTTCTATTTGACACAAATTTGTTTTATTAGATTTTTGGCTTCATCAGATGAGAGCAGCATGAACTTTGCTAAAGAAAGAGGGAATGACCTGTGATAAAGGTCCTTGACTGGATGCATGCCCAGGATTTTGCAATTACATGGCCGTAGAGAGTTTGCGCCACAGGGCTACCAGAATACTCCCTTTGTGTGACTTTTTTTTGTGCGTTGTATGTTAATATTTATCCACCGGCAGGGGCTGTGAAAGGTCTGCAGCCACAAATTTAGCTTGTTTTAAAGCCATTTTCCTATATTTTCCTCCTTGTGCAGTCATCTCATTTACATTTGCTTCATGTTTCACCCTCGCTTTCATCCACAACACGACACTGCTAATCTTTGTCACGGCATGAATAGATTTTTTTGCTTTCTATTTTCTCCATCATGATTGTACGCATGCTACCAATAGTTAATTCCAAACCCAGTGAGGCGCAACACTGTGCTGCTGCTACTTAGTTAACAAGGTTATTGATTTTGGAAACCACTCTCTACGTGTGGTTGCTCCTCAAAAAACACACTAATTGGTATTTATTCCATACTTTGGATGTGGCATTGTGACTGATAATCCTCACATCACCCAGCAGACTACTTTACACGTGGTACATCAAACCAAGGGTGGAGGAGATGTTAATAAGGATCCTCTGATGAAAAATAATATTTCAAACAAACACATTCCCTTCTCAGACAACAGGCCACCTGCGTCTGCTTGAGGCAGGGGAAAATATGATAGGAGCGCACCCGTGTGTATCCTAGTTGTGCAGAATCTGAGCGAGTGCAACAAGTATGTTTCACAAACACAGGGCAACAATCATTTATCTGCAGACTTCGAACAAGACATCATAAATCTCAACCCTCTAGCTGCACAAGACAACACCCCAGTAGAGTGGCATCCTCCCTGGCACTCCCTCCTCCTCTAACATCAATCTATTTGTGTGCACCCTGAGCCATCCATTAACCATCCCAGTTTCGGACTCCTCATCTAGTGAAAAACCACGCTGGCAGAACTGTCAGACATTCGACATCAGGTTCTTCAAAACGCAGGAGTCGAATGGTCCATCAGTCGAGGGACCACCAAAGTGATGCGAGTGCGCGGTGCATAATCGAGGCTGGGAATGAACCTTGAGGTGATTAATCCATAGGCGCCCTGTGTCTTCCAGATGGAATTTCACCAGGGGATGTGCATTAAAGTCTATGGACCTTGCTGTTACTGCCGCTGGTCTGTCAGCGCCTACTCTGCTGCTGGGAGCACCCGTCGAGATTCAATCACCCCTTGCCCCCCTCCCGTGATGTCACTACTGCCCACTCCCTCCTGTACAGACTTATGCCTGAGCACATATGAATGAGGTATTGACATTTAAATTCAGCAGAAGGATTAGCAAATGCAGACAGCTGCTACTTAAGATAGACACTTATATCCATAAAAGCAAGACATGTATTACAGACCACCGATATTCAGCGTTTGGACCAAAAATGACACCTCTGAGAAATGTTGGTACTTGTATCTCTGCTGTGCGTCATGCTCCACATATGGCCCATTTTCCTTCATACTGTGATGCACATACATATGAAAGGATGAATGATGCTCCCTGGTGGAAGGTTTCAAAATATAATCTACCATTCATATGTAGTACATGACCCAATATTCAAGCTATTTGGTTGCCAGCAAGCAGAGTGGCACTTGTCATGGGACTGTCCATACTGAACCTGATTATCAGTGCTTTACATGTTCTGAAGAAATTGCTTTCCACCCAGCTAAAATTATAGACAGCTTATCAAGTGCTTACTTCATGCAGTGTTGGCAGAAGTGTGTGGATAAGCCTATAAATCAGCACTCACACACAGTGGAGCAGAACAACCTCGCCATAATTTGTCTTGGTGACAAAGTAAGATTTTTGTTGGACGAGGAACCATCTGGACCACCAGAAAATCAGTCCAAATCGCAGACCAGTCATTGCATGTATTGTAGTCATTTGCAACAACAAATACATGTAATCGTACCCAGATAATTTTTTGACATCAATTGGAAACACTTTGGAGACAAATCTAGAGTCAAAACCTTTACTGTAAATTTGTTAAAAAATAAAATGCTAATGATCAATTTCATTGGTTTTACTTAAACAGATTCTCTTAGGAACTGTGCACCATGATTAGTGTTAAGGTTGTGTTTGGGAAACCTAAACAGGTAAAATAATTAAACCACAATTTTTCAAGTCTGTCATAAATGGATACTCAGGCACCCACAAAGACAATGAAACTGTTTCTCTTGTTGTAATACATAATTTCTGCTGAAGCCTGATATTTTTGTTTGTAGTATGTGGCACATTTTTTACGCAGAGGGAGGACTGTGGATTTGGCCAGGAGCATAGCCTAGCCCCCAAAATCGGAATGGCCACCCCTGCTGGAGGTAAAAAATGGGAGGTACTTGGCTACATAACCCAAGTACCTCCCATAAATGCAGAACTTTCAGCACAAGGAGAATTGTTATTATCCTGTACAGGTTATTATATTCAAAAAGGTTCTAACATCTCATCTTCTAGATGTGCCACCCTTCTCCAAGTTCCCCTTCTAGGCACACCTTTCAAAAAATACCTTGACCCACCCCTGTTTTGGCCCTTGTTGCTTATATGTTTTTATGTTTTTCTTTAGGGTCTGTAATAACGACGATGAATAAAAACAAGTTTCAGTGTTGAAACATTTGTGAATCTATCCTTACAGTAAATAATGGAATGCTTTTTGCTAGAGTTATTACACCGGCCACCACACTGTTATTTCAAATGATTAGATGTATATCTAGATGTATGTCTATATATATATATATATATATATATACATATCTAGTCAGTAATTTATAAAAAGGCATTATGAACTTATCAACATGGTTGAACAACTCTGGAAACACACCTACTGTCACCGGTTTCTGTGGAGTGTTAACATTAATACATAGTGCCCAGTGCAAAGAGTGTAGCAATAAATAATGAATAGAAAATGTAATGGTATACACATGAAGCGGTGGTCATATATAATATATTCAAGTGCATTCATTTTCAGTATAAATGTTTGTGATTTAATATGTTTTTCACAATGATGGAGATATGAACATGTGTACACTGGACATCTTTTTCTCATCTCATCGTCTCTGGCTGTTTTGACAAGATGCATTAACTTACTTTAAACTACAACACAATCTGGCTCATTAACATGCAAACACCACAATGGAGTCTTTTCTTTAGGTTACCACTATTTTAATAATGCCTACAAGGAAGCCAGCCTTCCTAATAAAGTCAAAATGTGTTTTGTGGCTTTGCAGAATCCTTCTGTTGACTCAGAGGGCACATCCAACAGTCTCATTTGTTGGTGTTATTGTGTGGCTTGGGAGAAAACACAGGTGTGACAAAGAAGCTGATTCTAACACCAGGGGAGGGAAAAACAGCACATCTGTTGTGGGTCACAGTGTTGTCAAGCAGACAGACCATATGGGCTGCTTCCGCTCAGCACCAGCCATATCTCAGCAGCACTAATCTGACAGGAATGACACCTCCGGAGAGGCTGTGAGCTATGTTTTAATGAACATTGTACGTTATTAAACTCATTATGTCTAGACTCTCCTTGCCACTAAAACACCTACAGCCCGCTCCTCCATTGTTTCTCTCACTCGCCCTGCATTCAGATGAGTGAGCGCGTGTACACGCTTGTGTCTTCAACCTTACGATAACAACACTCACACCATGTTCTGTTCTCAGCAGCCTGTGCTACTTTGGCTGATTGCAGATAGGAGAATGTTGGGGCGCAGCCTAGACCGGTTTTCCAGCACCTTTAGGCGCCAAATGCTAATTGTGGTACATTCTAAACAAGGTGCTGAGGAGAAGCAGTGCTAAGCACGTTAGTATTTGTTAACATTTGCAGGAACATGCATATATTGTATCCTGTACACATGTCATGTCAATCTTGGGTGCTTTATGATTCCATAACTCATTTGATCAATGCCATTAGCCCCTTGAGACGTATCTATATATACTGTATTAGAGAAGCTAAGGGAGAAATAATTACCCCTGTGGATTGGTCGATTTTGGCTGGTATGTATGGATTTTCAAGTGGAACCTTGTTGTAATTATCTTTGCAAATTAAAAGACATTAGCAGGCTTCTTGGTAGTTGTGCAGGGGGCATATAACTTCATTAGACCAAAAGAGGGAATCAGCACTACCAAAGATGTAATTTGCGGTGATGGATATTTCAGGAGTCATTTCAGTCGGACCCACCTCTTGTTGGACGTGTGCTGCCTCGCAAATCAGGAAAGAGACAGCTCTCTGGCAGGGAAGAGAAAAGAGGGCTACGACACGACACGAGTCAGGAAAACAAATAGGGAAAATGAGGGATAAAGAAGGAACTCGTGGTACGACAGGATGAGTTCTGTTTTAGACACTTATGATGACTTACTCAGCTCTATAAAGTCTGGGCGTTGTGGCCATAAAATGAAGCTCTTACCCTGATTGTTTACATAAATCTGGAGGAGACTCATGGCATTTCACACTGGGTGGAAATTTAACCCAACCACAGCAACTCTGGTTGCTTTGCACCAGAAAAAAAAAAAGAGGTTGCTCTCACTTTCTATTTTTGAAGTAACATTAATTAATGCATTGATTTGAAAGATAACACCAGTTTCATCATATTTCACACATCAAACACGGCTGTGTTTTGGGTAGCTGAAAGTAAACTCCCTTAGGATTTTTGTTCCACCATTTAGAATTTCTTATTTTGGGTATAATAAGAAATATCCTTTTTAGTTTACAAAGATGGACTAAACCCTTGTTATGTTGATGACGTGCTTATTTGGAGCTTATCAGGGTGATGGCATGGACTCTAAATAAGCTTTAATAAAGCCAAATATAATTGAATCCTGCATTTTTCTTACCTTTTCTGCCTGCTTCTGCCTCTTTGAGTGTACACCTGAGTAAGATGAGCAGCTCCTGGCGTTTCAAGCTGCTGCTCTGTGCTGTTGGGACTGTGAGCTCTGATCGTTTCCTCTCAGACCTTCAGTTGGGTTATCGAAAAAGGGGCCTTGAAATTCCTGAACCGATGCACAAAAGCATGTGGTACACACCGTCAAGGCATAAAACTACTGATGTCTGATTTCACTGCCCTTTAGCTGCCTCGTTGTCTATTCAACCATGAGACTTTCAGACCAAATTCAACTTGTATCAGGCAAAAACATTTTTAAGACATTATTAAAAACAGACAACGCACTGTAGAGAGCAATATGCTGGGGCCATTTGTTTGCATTTCGTTTGGTTTGAGATGTTACTCATGGTTGTTTCTCTACCTTATTGATGAGTGTTTTTCTAACTGTAGACTAGTGAATTTCTAACTTCGTTGACATCACTTTGTAACCTTTCTAGCTTTATGTAAATCAACTATTCTTAATCGTAGATCCTCTAAAAAGCTAATTTTGGTGAGAAATGGATCACATAAATGTATTTTTGTAGTCCACATCTCCAAACTAATTTTCTCAACAAGACTCCAGGTATGCTAGCACCTGACTCCAATTAGCTTTTTGGAGGTCATTATTTAAAGGGTTCACATACTTTTTTAACTAGCACTATGAGGTTTTTATAGTTGTTCTCAATAAAGACATGAAAGATCAGAATTTTTTTTGTGTTATTACTTTAGGCACATTATAGTTGTTAATACTGACTTAGATAAAGATCAGATCACATTTTATGACAATTTAATGCAGAAAACCTTGAAATTCCAAAAGGTTTTTTCTTTCCACTTTACATTTCTATCTGGAGAGAGAGAAAAAAAGCTTCTGGTAGCATAATATGCCTACTATGTGATTTATTCATTATCTGGTTAATTTCTTATAGCTCAAAGTGGAGAGGACTAAGCCAGCCATTTCCATGGACTCTATAGCCAGGAAAGTGCTTGAAAGTCGAAAGGTTGACAAATATAAGGTAGCACAGCAGAAAGTCTTCTATTTTAAGGCTTGAGTTGTTCAGGTTTCAAGTGGTGCATTTGTTAGTTGTGCTTTTGTTGTTCCTGAAAGCCTGTGTGAGCCTTGCTTACTTCCCATTAGATACAGCTGATACAAGTCAGAAACAATTGCAGTGCAGTGTGTCGCTAGGTGCTGGGTATAAAAATATTGATCAGCAGCCAAGATAAAGGTAGTTTAAACCTAGACATTCATTACTGATCCGAGCTGTTTTGTGGAGAGGCTGTAAATTTGATTCATAAGTAAAGGCAAGTGAAAAATGGCTCCCTAGTGACCTTACAAGTTTAAATCTTGGGCCATTTATATCTGTCTCTACCTTCGTTTATTGCCATGGCTTTGATAGACAGATATTTTCTCATCTGCATATAACTTCAATTACAATTTACAGTAAATGAAAAAGAAAAACACATCAGAAACTTTCACCAAAATCATCAAAAGCTGGTTTTACATGCACATGTACACTTAGTAATATTTCAAGTTCTCTTTACAGACTCTCTCCATGGCATGAGGGATCTTCTTTAAGCTTGTAGTTCCCAGCCTTTTTGGCTTGTTACACCTAAAGGTCAAACTGAAGAAAAATATGTTCTTTAAACTTGTCTTTGCAATGGAGACAACCCAGATCAGTTCACGCCAAATGGCATACATGTTTGGTTCTGACTGGCATTGTTAGCAGTGGAATTTGATTGCCTGGCTGGTTGTGTACAACACTGTATCCCAAAAATTATGTTCCTATGCAAATACATTGCAAAGTCAATTATTTTATGTAGGAAATGAAATGCACTGAATGGATTATGTTCCAGTGCAATGTATTTTTTGAATGAATGAAGCGTTACATTTTTTAATAGAAAGTAAGCCCCAAGAGAGGTGGATTATGGGTGTACAAAGCACAGGACTGTCACAACACAGAGCTGTGACTCCCACATGTGATTACAATTAGGCAAAAAAGGCATATTGGTTAAGATTAGAGGAAGATTGTAGTTCTGTTTAACGGCTAATAAACACATAGTTTAACTAGTTAAAGTGGTGCCAATTTTTCTGTATTTGGCCAGACCATAATCTTTCTTTAACCTTCACTTCAGTAGTGTAGGCAAGATAGCATCAGACCATTTTATTGTCAGTTTCAGTATCAACCTAAGCAGGCTCCAAGCATAAAGGGTAATTAAGTTAAAATTGCAGTTCATTTATAGTTAATCCTCCAGAGTTCTGTTTTCTGAGAGTGCCTAGGTGGTAACAAAAACTTGTTTGCAGGTCATTAACAGCTCCTAATAGAGAATGACTTTCTAATTAATGTAAATATCTAGAAATTGTGAATTAATTTTAGTCTATATTATAATGTAAATAATGTTCAAACACCACAAAGTGAAAATATTTTGGCGCAGTTAGTTTCAAAACCACTTCACTGAAGTGGCTTAAAACATTTTTTTCTTTCCAATCAGCCTTTTATTTTATTGACCTTCCATTTTCTAAATAATACATCCTTAAAGGATCCAGATGTTTAGTGTTGCAAAGAGACAGTTGAAGCACTCAGTGGTCAAAGCTATGTGGACATGAAAAAAAAAAACCTCATCAACATTCATAGAATATTTGATTATAATGTGCGCTGTGGCTATTTCATACAGCTCCGGCAAGAGCAAATACCAGCACATAGCAGCTATTAAGGATACCACGGGCTATATTTGAATGTAAATAATCCCAATACTACACTGAAGTCGCTCCACTACCGTCTTTCTATTACATTTATGTGGTACAACAACACAGCATGTGGTGTACCAGAAAAAACATTGACATTGAACATACTCCACGCAGCAATTATCCCCAGACATAGTAATCAAACAAGTATATGTGTTTGTTGTTAGAAGAAAAGGGTACTGCAATCTGTGACTAATAATTTATTTTCCTTGATTCAGATGAATATTTGGGGGCCTGAAGAGGGGAAATTATCATTAGAGTAATTCCAAAAACAATAAGAGAAAAAGGAAACCTTTAATAAGCACAGTCCTGTCTAGCAGAATTGTGCTTTACTGTTTTTCCATTCTGAATGTGCAAGCCCTTACGGGGGTTCTGACCCCCAGGTCAAGTGCCTTATTTTGCCCATCCCAGTATGCACTAAACAAACAGTGCCGACTATTTCTGCAAGATGCAGATATATGCAATTCCGAACCCTGGGTTCTCACCATAATTACCATGTTTGGTCGATGGTACTGGGTCCTCTGCTATTCCAAAACATTCTAGTTTATTGACATCATAAAAAAGACAGGCTGAAAATATTGTTCCCGGAATAAAGGAAAGCAATAAAAAGACAGAGACAGCTGTAGAGGTGAAGGGGCTGTTTCTTTAGATGGACAAAGAAGGAGAGGCAGTGTGCGGCAGTAAGAGAGCAAAATGCTTCATAGCCTCAGGGGTGTGCGATGCTGAAAGAGACAGCCTAATGGAGGGTCCCTATGAGGAGTGTTGACAGTTTATTTGCTTCAACCCAGTCAGCAGCTCTCTATACAACCACTGAAAGCAGGTGCACTATAAAATCAGAACAAAGGGGGATGTTGTACTTGCAAATGAATACCTCCTAATTAAAGGTAAATATACATATTTAATGAGGCTGGAGTGGTCTCATCTACACCTCCTGTTGGGATGTCTGCATAATGTCCGTGGTGCACTAATTGGCAGCAACAAAGTGGTGAAGAAACAGAGAGAAAGAAAACTATCCTTTGGTTCTTTCTTTTACCAATAACATGCACTGAGATGTCATAACCAGCCATAAATTACATTTATTCCCCAGTGCAAATGGCTGAGAATGTAGCCAAGCTTTGACCTAAGCCATTATTATGTGCTATATATTAAGTGTTTATAATGTGGGTCACATACAATACAGTAACACAGGCTCCTTTGATGCTGAAATTCATAACATGACTAGTGAACAAACAGAGGATTCATCTCTGAGACATCCATAATGCATGAAAAAAATGGTAATTTCAAAATAGATTTCCTGTAAGATGTTTTTGAGGAGTGGTAAAAATTAATAACCCTCGCCGTATAAAATACACATCAGAGGTACTCTCGCCAGTATCTTCATAAGTGTGTAAAAGTTTAGCAGCCACGTGCTGCCTGACAGGTACACAGCCACAGCTAAACGATAAGAAATAATGCAACATTTTTTGGCTGTTGCTTCCATGGAACCCAAAAGTATTTTGTCCTCCTGAGGCAGACCTGCCTCGGGAGTAAGTGTGCACAGCAAGATAGCGACTGCAGTTCCTTTAAGGCCCCTTTAGCTATATTTTTTAAGAAGAGCTTTCTATTTTAGGCAAACTACCACTGAGCTAGGCTGCATACTAGTGAGTGCTACATGTGAGAAAAAGCTGCAGCTACATTGTAGGCTCTGGCACCACACTTTCACCATTTTCTCCTCTACTTTGATGCTGAAAGGAAAATATTTTGTAGAATGTAGGAAAGTGAGATAAGAGGAGAAAAGCACGAAAACCCTCCAGATTTTGGTCAACAAAACATGGATTTAAGGAGGATGATTTCACCTGGACTTCAAGGATAGTCAGGTAATAATCTGTCTCCTATAAGGCAGGTGAGGCCTTGGAAGAACGTTGAAGGATAACATCTGATGTTGGTGGTGCAATCGTTTGCAGTATAAGAAATTTCAGTGGTTTCAATCTTTACAAACAGTATTCCTAGCATGGCTTTTTAAATTATATGTCTGTAACTAAGTGACTGAGGGTTAAAGTCACGTAACACAACACAATCTGGTCAATATTTTCAGCAGTGTGAAACTGTAAATTAGCATGCAAGGTATATGCTGGTTACCATAGTAACAGCACACCGGGTTTGTACTATTTTACCAGGTACCTTTCATTCACCAAACAATGGGTTTAAGTGAATACAAACAAATGGAAAATGGATGATAAGGTGAAAACCTTCTGTTGTTGTCTGTAAGTGATGCGGTCTGCTGAACCATACGTGATGTGGATTGACAGGTAGCTCACTGATTCCAGGGTTCTGATGTCATCTTGCATCATCAGTGCTACATTAGGGATGTGTCTTTCCTGATGTCACAAAATGCTCATTATTGAACCAATGATGAGCATCATTAGTTAAAACTGATCTGGTCTGTTGAAAGTAAACCTTGAAAGTCAACAGTGGCATCTTGTACAGTATTGCTACAAGATCAAAAACAATAATTCCATTTGTCAATGAATGGTTACTTGTCTTAATTTCAATCAACCTGGTCCACTTTAGTGACCAGTGTTGCAGATGAATTTCAAAATGGTTTCTCTTTTGAATTCTTTGACTTTCACATTGTTAACTATTAAGTCTATTATTCCTTTCGAAGCGCGCAGAGACCCTCCTTCTCGGCTTGTCTTGGTCCAGCTGTGTGCAGAGGTTTTCATTCGACAGCTCGCACAGCAGCCTAAACAAACTGAAGCAAACGGGCAGTTCATTAAAAACAAAACCAAACAGCTTTGGCATGAAAGCACCCTATAGTTTGTCTGTGATATAACTGTGAAAAATGCACCAACATGTTGGAGGGTGCCACTTTCCTTTACACTGTGGGCGTGATCCGTTATCGCAGCATTGCCTTTGATTTTTTGGAGGAAAACAACAGATCAACAACAAAAGAAAAAAAACAGGACAATACCACAAATTAACAAGGTTTGAATCAAAGCTGTTTGGCAAGGCTTTTTCTGCTAGGAGTTTGTTTGTTCTCATTGTGCTTGTGTGAGTTTTCCCCAGGTACTCTGGTTTCCTCCCGCAATCAAAAGACATGTAGTTAGGTCAACCAGTGAATCTAAATTGCCTATAAATGTCAATGTGTGTGAGAAAGTTTGTCTTGTCTTACAGGACAGGACCCCAGTCTGTCACGAAGCTGACACAGGGTGTACACTGACTCTTGTCCTCTTCCACCCCCACAATTATAAATGTAATATGTGTTTTAGATAATGAATAAATGGATGGATTCATCTGTCCATATACAGGCATCTCCAGGATGTGCAGCAGCAAATGTATCCCATTTGAAATGTACACATTTGTAATTAGCACTGTATACGTAACCTCTCGTAGGGGAGTGGGAGTCCACTCAAAAGTACAGTCTCTACTATCTGCACACAAGCAGTGATATTAAAGTGCTGATCAAACTATTCATTCAACGTGTACAGTTCGATCCGATGTTCTTCATTATATAGAAAAAAGACAGAAAGACACTGAACAGTGTGGACTGGAAGTAAGCCAGCTTCACTCTTTGGAGCCAGCTTGGGCAAACACACCCGACTAGTCTGCACTATTGTACTACTATTTAAACCTCAACCATTTCTGGCAGTGACTGAAAATAGCAACGTTTTGGACCCTCTTTAAAAAATGATCCAATTAAAAAATACTGAAGGCCCTTTTAAAGTCTAATCAGATAACTAATCCTTCAAATTAAGCTCTAGTTGGGTGTCTCCTTTCAGCTCCACTTTTAACTCCACAACCCATTGCTCTTTCCTTTTTTTTTTTTTTATTGATGGCTATGGTCACACTCTATAGTGGTGGGACTGAGATCTATCCTATTCACATATGATAAGATTATCCAAATTGGGAAGCCATCTGGTGCTCAGTGCTGTGATGTTGCCGATTGTTATTTTTAAAAGCATTCAAGAATACAAATCAAATGAAAAAAAAAAATGCAATTTGCATCCCTACTTAGGTAAAAATATCATTAGCTGGAGAATATAAAAAGATTGAATGTTTTCTGGTCTGGTCAATACATTATGTGTTTGACATTAAAGTGGTGCCCGGGGAGCCTAAACCCAATCAATCTGAGCAAGGCTGTAAGAGAGAAGCCAATTGCTTAAGTGTTCAGATATTCTGATTGGAGTCCCAGGTGACCAGGCCTGTCAGTAATGAGATATAATACGTGCAGCCCTGGGAGACTTCTATTCACATAATGCCTGGGGAGACAAGAGTTGCGATGGCATTTAAAATCTAATTGGAAACACTTTGGCAGTGAATAAAGGGGGACACCAAGCACTCTTGCCATGTGTGTGACACAGTGAAGCATAAGAAAACTATTTAAAACAGTCTCGGCACTTAGTGTTTCAGATATAAGTCATTGATAAAGCAAAGTAAAAGCCAGCTGTTCAAACAGAAGTTGGAATCTCTGTGTGTGGAGGATCCCCAGTTAGAAGATTTAACTTTTATCTCATGCATCATGATTAATTTTATTCATCTTTTACACCAGTAGTTAATTAGGGTTAGGGTGCAAAATTCGTGTTGTTTTTGTATTAGGGAGAAAAAGTCATGAGAATACAAAGCAATCAGCACTAAGGTCTAACAGCAATCCACATATCTGCATTGTAACCTGTGAGTAGCATGCTTGTTTGCCTCTTATCTGTATGCAAGTGCTGTTCATTTCATGCTCTGCTATTGTGTTGATCCCTTTTTTTTAACAGTCCTTGTCCGACTCATGATTATACTGTTCACAGGCGCTGACATTTAGGAAAGATGTTTTCTTACTGAGAGCTTGAAATGTGAATCAGTAATCGGTCTCATGTCAGTAGCTAGAGCCCTACAGTTAGCCTAGCTTAGCATAAATACTTCAAAAGCGAACCCTTTAACATTTAAAGGTTAAAAACCGATTCACAGGAGCTACAGTGGTTCGTTGTAGCTCCTGCTTCCCTTGCTGGTGGGCCGAGCTGTGGTTGAAACACACAGCGACTGAGCCCCAGCCCATTCTTCCACCAGCTCCAGCCGTGCATGTTTGAATGGAAATCAAATCCTGAGTATGACAGGAGACATGTTGAAAAAGAAAACCCCGCACCATCAAAGATTCCTGAAGGTAACATCAATTTACTGTTGACAGGTGCAAAATTCAACTGGATGCAGGTCCTTGTGTGCTCTATATGTTGTGTTCTGTATGTTTTTCGGATGTATGTGTACAAGCTTTTGGATGTATTACCCCAATAACTAAACAGACTGTTCTTACAAACCATTTAACATCAATCAAAATCTGAAACCTCCAAAGGCAGGGCCACATTGGCCCCCAGAGACCCCCACACATTGAAATGTTCATATAAATAGTGATATAATGCTTGCTATTTATTGTTATTTTGCTACCAGAAGTCAGTAGTGCACCTTTGCAATGAGTATGACTGCATTTTGTCACATAAATAAATAATTAAAAGTCTCAATGCTGCCACTGAAAAAAGCTGGAAAACAGCAGTTTAAAAGTTGTGTATTAAACCAATAGTTGTTGATAAAGTTTATAAAATACCCTGATTTCCAATGTACTTAGCCATAAATATTTTACAGTTTAAAAGGGAGGTACTCTTCATTTTTTCTGTCAGCTATTCATTATTTTAAGCACAATTCAGGGCCAAAACGGACCCTCATCCTTTTCAGATTTGTTTTATCACTGTTGTAAGCGGAGGCAATCCAAAACACTGCTGAATGGTGCCACACTTGAGATTGCATGTTACTGTGCAGAGAGCCTCTTTCTCTAAAGCCCACAGCACAGCACTCTGCATCTCCACCTGTCTATAAACACTATGGCACGTTGCTCTGTGGGAGTTCACTTCCAATCAATTTGTATTTATCTGCCTGTGTTGAGCCACAAGCATTTCTCAGATGTAACAACTCCAGCACCATTTCCAAAGCCGGCCCTCCTCTGTCTCGGGCTCTGTTTTTTTTCATCCACACCTGAGCAGCTTCCCTCAGTGCCTTTATATTCATAGCATGCATATGCGCACAACTGTCATACCTGATTTAAATGCATTTCAGTGGGCATAAGAGCCAAGAAACTACTTTAGCTCTCAGTCTGGCTATTCGTGAGAGTGACGGCCGGGTAAAATGTGCAACTGCTCTGTGGGCTGGATTGAGTGCATGTTTGGGGCTCGTGTTGCTGGTGGAGACAGTGCTGCTTAGCACAGTGAGACTGGAGGTGGTGACACACGTGGCAAGGCCATGTCAGCATTGGACATTGCACATTAACAGAGCCAAAGTGATGCTGCAGACAAAGCTTTAGCCTGAAGGAACATAAATCTGTGTCCATAGGCCTTGACACCCAATTAACTCGCAGACAAAAGAACAAGCGCTAAGATTTTGGACAGTAAAAACTAAAGCCTTTTTTATTTTCCTAAGTTTTAAGGTCATTCTGGTCCACAGCAACCCTGTCATTTTTATAACATTTCACCTCCTCTGAAAACAAATTTAGATTTAAAATTCTGCTGTCATACAACGCACATTAACCTAATCGTAGATATAAATGACCTTTGAAGAATATTTTTTTCTTTAATTTGCATTTGAACACAAAATTCTAAAGTGTAGTTATACAAACTATTAAGATCATTAAACATGAGCCAATTTATATGGATATAATATATATATTGTACCAGCACTTGAAATGAAATGATAATTGATAGAATCTGGGGTATGGGGAGCAGAGGAGGGTGCTCAGCAAGCTCTGTAGATGAATAGTCTAGTTGAACTTTATTATAAGTAGACTGAAGTCTGAGCAGCATTTTGCAACCTGCAGCTGGAAAATCAACCTTAACAGATTTTTTTTTTAAAGAAGTGCACTTTGCATGATACACTAACAGATGTGTGACGAATGCAAATGTTTGCTTTAAGAGGAGGGCACACGCATCCTTGAGAGCGCAGCCTGGCAAGGATTCATATCTCAAAGGCATCTCTGAGTGGAAATACCATACAGAAGTCTGCACTGATCACAACCAACAGTATGACATCTACAAAATGAGCAGCTTTATCTGAGGGTGCTGTGAAAGCCATAATTCCAAACAAATCGGGACATTTATGTTCTGTTTTTTTTTTTTTCGCTTAGCGCCACAGAACAGATAGAGCTGTCCTTGGTTATCATGTTATATTTTTTTCCTTCATACATCACAAATGGTTAAATGTCAGATCACATCATTTTGACAACCTACTCAAGCATTTATAAACCTATTCATACCATCTGTTAGCAACACACAGGACTCTGTGCTAGCCTTGTATTTACTACCCTGCTCTGGCCCACAGCCCCCATAGTCATGTTCAACCCCATGCTCTCATTCAGCCATTGTTATTTCCATGGCTTACAGAAGATCCCTTTGGACAGTCTGTTGCCTCGGCATCAATGGCTGGAAATGACAATGAGGACACTGTTGACTGGACAAGCAGAGCTGCTGGTCTGGAAAGCATTCTTGCCATTTTACTGTGTGATATGATTTGACATCTCTGGTCAAATACAACCAGTGCATTATAAGTGGAGAGGGGCAGAGTCTGACACGTACTCTAATATTCACAGTGTATGGTCAAACACATAGGCGTACAAGTCGTTCTGTCGGGGCCATGAATGATTATGAATGAGGATGTAGCAGTGCTGCTAGAGTGACTAAAAATAAACACACAGACAAATGTTCCACGCTAAAAGTAGATATCAATAAAAACAACACGTTTTCTGTCATAATCAGCCAGAACAATAGTTCAGTGCAGTACATAGTAAGCTCAGTGTGACAGTGCACCCTGCTACTGCAGCATGGAAAGGAATAAAGAACTGGTATTTTACCCCAAATAAGATAAGAAGAAGAAGAAAAAGAAAAGTCAAATGGACATCTGAGCGATTTCTGGAAATGTCAGCTAGTGTGTCTAAAGAAATGGTAGCAGGCGACAATGTAGAATATGTATATTTAACAGTGAGAGAAAGTTCAAATACCGCTAAAGGTCACTGCATCGAGTCTGGAGGCCAACAGGATGACATCTGACAGTATGCTAATTATACTGCCTCTGCAGCTGAGGCCGCAGCACCACTGCAGAGCTTTAGCACTCCTCGCAGTGGAGCTACTGTAGTCAAGAGGTGTCACTTACATACTTAAAAACTCCATGTATTAATGTTTCATTTATGACAGCTTTGTAGTAGACATGCAAGTTGAACTTGCGTTTAAAAAAAAAAAAAAAAGACAAAAAGATCAGTGTAATCAAGACTGTGACTGTAAAAACCTGACAGAAAAGCAATGGCATTATTTATTTATCACACAGGTAGCAAAATATATTATTTGGTAGTATTATTAGGTGTATTGTTATTTGGTAGTATTTTGAATATTTATTCAAAGTCACATTGCTGCAACTGGATCCAAACATTCAGATATTTGTTAGGTATAGTTTTTTGGTTTTGAATTTTGATATTCGACATTGTGGAAACGCATTATTTCAAAGTCTGCGACATTGTGAACACTGACTGAATAATTTAACAGAGAATGTGTGTTTTTCTCTGCATAAGGCCATTCATTTATTGCTTTTTAAGCATATAGTATATTGAAATATTTTAAATTGTACCTATCTAATTTTATTTATTATAACTTGATTTGTTCTGTAGAAGACCATGAGCCAAATGTTAGAACCAAAATTCCAGTATCCAAAAAGTGCCATTCAAGACAACACTATAAACATTTGTACAGATGCTGAGGGTGTACAGAGGATTAAAGCTTTGTTGATAACCTACCTTTTTGTCTAATGCCACTCAGAGTTTACCATTTTTCTGACAAAATTATTGGATAGATTGCCATAAACTTTGAAATAACTGTTCTTGAGTTGTATGTAGCTGACATACTTAAATAAACAATAATAATACAATTAAGACAAAATAAAATATATTACTATCTGTTGGATGGGTTGGTATTCATGGTACATTCATGGGGTCTGATGATAACGTAGACCACCACCACCATTTTTCTGACAAAATTATTGGATAGATTGCCATAAACTTTGAAATAACTGTTCTTGAGTTGTATGTAGCTGACATACTTAAATAAACAATAATAATACAATTAAGACAAAATAAAATATATTACTATCTGTTGGATGGGTTGGTATTCATGGTACATTCATGGGGTCTGATGGTAACGTAGACCACCACCATAATATTTTTGGTTTTTAGTCAATTGTGTCAACTTTTATTATGATATTTTGTGCAGATCTTCATGTCTCAGAATTTAGCCAAATCTTTTGATTACCAGTGTTTAGTTTTTTGGCTAAATATCTACCAAACAAATGAAAAGTGGGCATGTAGGGTCACTATTTTAAATTTCTGATGCAGTTTCCTGTGGCTCATGAAAATATCCGACTCAGTAGCTACAGTGAAATCTTGTGACCCATTGGAGTCTGATATTCACACTTCTCCTAACGCTAGAAGTCATAAAGGGAACCCAATTAAACAAACAATACGAAAACACAACATTTATCTGTTTAGTTATGGAAAATTATTTGATCTTAAATATTTTGTTTGTGGCCAGCGTGTGTGAACCTGTGCCTCTAAAAACTGGTGTGACCTGAATTTGAAGTAATAACTTGAACTGAACATTTCCAGTAACCGCTTATCAGCTCTGCGCACTGACTTTTAGCTCATTCCTACAAAAGAGCTTAAATTCAGGGATGTTGGTTAGCCTGAAGTTCGGGTCATTTTCCTTAATAGATGAATGAATAAATGCACTGGCTGTGGTATTTTGTAGTACATGGGGTGAGACTAACTAAGAAATGGGAATGTTCTTGTGAAGTACTGCAGACTGAGACCTTGTTGCCTTTAATACTTTTCTGAGTGACTGTACATGTTTTACATGAACTCTTTTGTTTAGTGATAAGGCTTTTTAAATATTGCACCCATCACTGACCCAGTCCTTTAAACAACAAGGACAATTTTACTTTTATTCAGTGTCTAAAAAAAGAAGTGCTAAAATGTAAAATCACACTTGTTCAGTCTGTCATTTACAATTTTGGTCCTTTTGTCCAAGGTGTTGTTATTGTGCCAAGTCGTAATGCACAACTTCAATTGAGACTAAAGCTGCAACATAACTTTTAGCAGAGGGTAAGCTGTTGTTTTGAATAATGGAGTGTTCGACTAAGGAGATCAAGAAAGGATCAGTGTGGCAGTCAGCCATCTCTCCCACAGGAACACGCTGAAAAACACAAAGTCTGTTAATTTTCTCGCTGGCTGTCACCTCGAGGGTAGAACAACATTTGCAAAGCCTACCCTGGAAGTTTGACCTTGGGTCCTAGCCTAGTGCGTTGACAGGGAAGGCTAAACAGGTTTTGCATATCAAGAGAGGTGCCTCCTTGTTTTCAGTCCAGCGGGCAGCCACGTAACAGCAGACTGGAGCAGGTCGAAACCATCCCTCCCTCCAACCTCCCCTCTGTTTACTTTGTTCTGAACACCTGCTGTCTCTCAGCCTGTAAATTAGTGGGTGCAGCACAGGAGCAGTGTACTGCACAGTGTATGTGGGAGTGTGGCACACGAGGATTAATTGCCAGTACAGTGATAAGAGCCCTCCTTCACTCTGTTTCTCTCTACTGTCTCTCATCAGAGACTGCAGAACTCCTACTTCCAAAGCCCTCCTGGCACTGTACCACCTCTGCCAAAACGTATCGCTGTGAGTGAATAAGATTACATCTGTAGTGGCAGATCCAAAGCTCAGGCCTTCACACCTCTCAGTAATTTATATATTTATTGGTCTGTTGGACATCTGCTGCTGAATTTCAGTAGAATAAGAAGAAGGAGATGAACTGAATTAGCTGCAGGGAAGAAATGAGGAGACAAGTTTAAACTTGATTTTACTCATTAATGTGGACCTTTGTTTCTGTTTTTCGAGTGTAGCACTTGAATGTGGTTTCCACCTGTCACCAAGCAACTGTATAAGAAAACATGGGCTGACTGTATGTTATACATTCAACCATCCATATCCATATATGCAGTTTGCGCACTTTCTTATGCTATTCAGAGTTCTACATTATAGTACCAATAAGTAATTAAAAAAATAAACAAATACTAATACTGTCGACATTAGCCTATAGCAGGGGTTTTACTAGACATAAAGGTCTACTGGGACACAGGCCCCGCATTACTCAGATGACACAATTATTTTTCTCACATCTCTGTTACATTTACATTTAGTCATTTGGCAGACACTTTTATCCAAAGCAACTTGCAGGGTACAAGGCAAAGGCAGGGTAAGTGTAACGAGGTGATGCACAATCTGCATTAAGCTCTGTCAGCACTAAACATCAATCACATCTGGTTTTTGTTCTTATTATAGGTAGTGTGTCTACAATACAGGGGCAGCTCCCCCTGTTCGTCTTCCTGTAGATCAGCCCCTGCTGCTCTCTCTCTCTTTCACATAAACATAAAATTCCACAACGAATTGACATTTCAAATAATTACATCATTTAAGTCAAGAGTATCTTGAAGTAACTCTGAAATCTATAATTAGGTAAAGCCGGTAAGTAAAGAAAGTATTCCCCAGCAGTATGAGTGAAGGGTCCAACATAAGTCAACACTCTTGTCACTTTATTTTTTGTGCATTAAGCAGTAATGTTACCGTCTAAAAGACAGTAGAGTGCATCTGGAGGAGCTGGTCTGTCTATGCTCCTCCTGTACTCTGCTCCTCTTAAGCCCTAACACTGCAACTTCCACAAAACTGAGCGTGAACAACCACATCCTTAAAATTATCAATGAACATAATCATTTGGTTTTTGGTGTTTACATTTGCCAGATGTGAAAGTTACTTTAGCTAGTTAAGTTAGTTCATTTGTCTGTCACCAGCTTGTGACAGTTCTTATCTCGCTTACTCTCCTCACAGCTGCCTGTCACTGCCTCGCCCAAAGAATTGTCTGATGCCCAAGCACCAATAGTGGTTACATTAATGTTTGAGTCAAAAAAAGTCACCAGCACTATTTCCAAATGCATGTTTAGTTACATCATGGTATAATGTTGTTTCATGGGCCAAATGTGACTGATGCTCACTGCATTACAGAGGCTATGTACAACATGCACAAATGGTGATGTGTGCATAGACACAGACCACAAAGTCCAGATTATGTGAGTTGGATTTAATTGCATTGCTTTGACACTGTAGTTTAGAGAATTTAAATTAGGAATCTGCATGAATCTGATGCCAAATGTAAGAGCTTGTTAAAACATAAATGTGATTTTTGTTTTTACTGGTGCAAGGCTGATCAATAATGTCCCAGTAAAGCAGGTCTGGCAACACCCCAGGCTTTTAGAATGCCTCATGGATTTGCAGCTATGCAAATAGCCAGCTTTCTCATTAGAGTGGACAGTTTTGGTTTCCACAGTATGTTGCCGTCATCTAACTTAATTAAATCTGATTACAAAACTGTTGTTGTATACATCAGACACCAGAATAAACTTGCTATTGTAAATTTGTTCAAACATTATTGACCCTCTTTAAGGGATATGAGTTAATGTCCAAAAAGTCACCACTGATGCTAGATGCTTTTGCTTGACTCTTTTGCCAGTATTTTTTATTTATTTATTTATTTTGCAATAATAAAACCACAATAAGAGAAGGCGAAGTTCTTTTTTTTTTGTATGATATGTGTCTAATTAAAACAGCATCCACTACCAGCTGAAAATGAAATAGATTTTACAGCCCTGAATCTCAAATTGTGCTGTTGTCACAAAGCCAAGTTGCCACCAGCTTTACAACCACTTCTAATTTAGACTTGGAAGCATGAAAGAGTCTAATTTACTAAAACACCCACATGCTAAATACAGTATTTTATTTCTGAACCTGAATGTACAGTAACATAAACACCTTTCAGTTGTAAATAGGTTACACTGATGTAAATGTTGTTTTTTTCTTCAGTTACTTCATGGTCCAAAGACCTCAGAACATTAATTATTAATTAAAACCTACAAAGTGTGGAGGATGAATTGAGTTGAGGGCTCTAAATATCTGTGTTTTTTTTTTTTTTGGAAAGTCAGCTGTTTTTTGTGTTTTTTGTTTACAATGAGTCCAACATTGTTTACATGAATTTCATGTTTGTTAGGGGCTTTATATATAGATTTTATTATTAGTTGTATGAAGGAGTAGGTACATTTGCATGTCATGCGGCATGTAAAAGGCATTCAACGGTGTTATTAATTCCATCCGTGTCTTTCATGCTATGCCATATGAGATTTGATGACTTGTATAGTGAATATATTTCTGCCTCCTACCACTGTTCTGTACAAGGGATTTTCTTCTATCAGTGCCAATTTACAGTATGTGCTCTGCTTTTTTATTGTTTCTTTTTTATTGCTCCATCCATTTTCTGTCACGATGACTGCAGGTTCAGCAAGGTGTTCCAGATATCCCACTACTAGGCAATGTTTTCCGGCTCCTCCTGGGGGAATCCTGAGGCCTTATGGAGCAAGAAGAGACGTATATCTCCAGTGTGTTCTGGCTGTACCCTGGGGTACCCTGCTGTTGGACAAAAAAAAATCCTGTGGAAGGCACCCAGGAGGCATTTACATCAGATGCCTGAACCACCAAAAAGCTGCAACTCTACAGTGTGGAGTATTTCTACAGTGTCTAGTGTGGGATACACTGCAACAACTAGGACAACAGAGGTTCATTGACAGTATGACATTGGCCAATGGACTGTCGGCTTGAACTGTCATGGCCCCTAGTATGATCCTACCCATCCTCAAATTTGGTCACTACCCAATGCCCATGACAACAAACAGGGGTCATATATCAATTTATAAATCACAAGCATCGTGTTCTAGCTCAGCTCCCTCAACACCACAACAATCAACCAACCAACCAACCAACCAATCAACCTCTCAAAAGCCCTCTCTTGTGAAGTCTTGAGATAAAGTATTTAAACTTGTGCTCACTCCTTACTTAAAGTGCTGGTAAGAAGGAAGGAAGGAATCGAACAAGATTATATTGAAAGTGATGGTAGGGGCTTTGTCGTGCTGTCAAATGACTTAACTTTGTCTCTGTGTTACTTAACATTTTGTATCTCCCACCTGGAGAGGGAGCATTGTTGAAGTTGTTACTGTTGCTGTGATGTCTCACCCTGCTGTGAAATACAGTGATACGTGAGGATAAGCCCATCCCTGCCCAGAGCTGCCCTGAGGGGGTACAGAGCAGTACGACGTAGACAAAACTTCTACGACAAAAGAGTGTACATTGCAGTTGGGTGAGATATAAGGAAGGATGCTGGAAGTAAACTAGATTTACTTATGAAACAAGCACAGATGCATTGCCTTTTTGTGTTTCTCAGCTGAAGGAATACATCTGTACTAAAGTTAAGCTAATGCATCAAGTTGTACATTAATAACCTTTTTTTGTAAATGTTACAGTAGGAAACTTAAACACAATTCTACTGTTCTGAGATATACTGTTGAAGACATTTTTCCCCTTCACACTCATTACTCCCATGTATCTCCAGTTGGCTTGTGCTACTCTATTTACAGCTCAAGCGGCCACTTTTACATAGCTGCAGCCACAACGTAAGATAATATGCATTATTTATAAGGTTGTGTTCCCATTGGTTGGAAAGAATGTGGAGCCCAGCCAATCCAAGTAGGTGTCCATGAATAATTCAAAGTTTATTCGTTTACTAGCTTCTCAAATAAGAATCTTAATGTGTCATTGATACGTTTAAAATTCTTAAAAATAGGAGAAAACACTAGCTCTTTTCTAATTGAATTGAATTGAATTGAATTGGCTGTGAAGTAGGCTGATGTCTGCTGTTTGTGATTAAATGATTTTATGCAAAGTTGGTTTTAGATAGCAGGGATTGGACATGGGAGATTTCTGCTGCCATCTCAGAATGGATGTGAGTGGACACTTGCTAGATCACTGAAAAAGCAGCATCTTGAATCCACTTGCTTGGTCTATTTCTAATATTGAGTACAAGTATGTTTCCTAAGAACACCAGCTTTTGTTCTCAAGCAGAAGTGATAAAATGAGTCATTTTTATTTAAATTCTTCTGCCTACAACTTTGGATCTCCTTGCTTTTTTTGTGATTTTGGCAGCTGGGATTCTGACTAAGATGTTTTTCCCTTGTCACCTTAATTTATTTGCAGTGTTTGCCATTTTTCCAGCTACTTTAAAATTATACACCAAACTTTACATGGCCTGGAAATCGATTATTTCAGTGAACTTTTTACTCCCCCCTGTCTCATCAGGTCTCTCGGGTTTAGTGGTTTAATTCAGTACATTTAGTATTCAGTTTGCTGGCACTGTCTCTGTTTTTAAACCCTGCCTCAAAACACACTTTATAGATTTGCCTGTCTGACTAATGGCTGTTTTTGTGATTCATAATAGTGTTTTGTCATATTATCACATCCATCTGCTGCTTCTGCTTTTATATCTTGTATACTGTTTTTGATACATACAGTTTTTGATAGATTGGTTTCTTTGTGGAAAACTTGTATTTTTTGTTTTAGTCTTTTGTGCTGCAGGTGCACTTATGGTACTTTATATTCTGCAATTGCACTTTATTTCAATTTCTCCAAACACCATTTTGTACTTCTTTCTTGAAAAGTGAATATTATTTTTATGATTATTCTTTTTATTACTTGGGAAGCAAGCTGTCAAAATTCTAAAACGCCACAGCTTTAACAATGCAACAATCAGAAGCAATTCGTATGGCGATACACCTGCAACAGCAATTCTGAATCGTTGGTTGACTGAAATTCAGTTTGAATTATCCAACACAGTTCACTTATTGGTGATAATATGGAGCCTTTTGAACAGTGTGGCATCTTTTCCTCAGATCCTCAAAGCTGAAAAGATGGAGCTGCATTAGTCTTTGTATTTGATTAAAGGATTGTTTAGCATAGGCAGCATTACAACTGCTCCCACAATTGATTTGACAGCCCCAAGCCTGCCTCTTTCTGTAGCTCGCACATCCCATCTGTTTGTCACCTCTTAATATGAACAGAGTCACTCAAGCTGAAAATGTGTTGCAAGTCTAATATTTACGGAATACCAGTTATCCTATGCATGCTAGAGCTGGCAGCATAATGCCTGAACATCAGGCTTACAGTGCACTCTGTATGACAAATATGTGGGGGTGATGCATGTGATTCAAAAAGGCAGTCCCTGGAGCATTACAGGGTCCTAATGGAGACGCAGTGTGCTGCAAAAGAAAAGGCTTGACCTTGTTTGACAGTAATCAGTTAAAGCAGCAATGATGATGTAATGAAAAGTATTGCTTTAACACGGACAGTCAATTCCATTCACTAACATCATTAACAGGTCACGGCCCCCTAATAGCTTCGCTCTGCATCATTTTAACCCCTTCAAACCCCTTATGCCATAATGTGTTTGTAGGCCAACAGTCTCGTTGCTCCATTTATTGGTTATTTAGCAAAGAAAGATAGACTTACCGTAATGTAGCTGTCTAAACAATCTATACTTTGCATGCTAATTTTGTATAATCATCTCTTTTAGGTGGAGAAAGGGGAGTTTAACACAAGTTATTTTCCAGAGTGCACATTACTCAGTTCACTGCAGCTGAAAATGGTTAGTAGTTAATCATCTGAGGATTGATTTTACCCCCCCATTGCCCCAACACCACCACCTCACTGAGCATTTAAATGTGACCGTCTTTAGCGCCTGGAAAAAGTGTTGCTGCTGCACTAGGCCAAGCTGAGCATTTCAACAGGCTGAGGGAGCGTCGAGACCTGACAGTGGCAAACTTCAAACCCAGAAGCTTATCTCATTTTAAATTATTTACAGGCCAAAAAAAAAAAAAAAAAAATCAATTTTCAAAGGCGGTGGCAAATCTCTTCTCTTGCCCTCTGAAGTACAGTTCGCATCTGACGTTTTTGCCACACTGTCAGAACCTTTTCAAAATCACATAAATATAAATCAGCACAGATTTTTATAACTGAGCTATTTGTGTGCTTAGATCAGGGACAATGATGATATTGTTCTGATTCGTTCCTCTGAAGCACAAACCCATTTAATGTGTTCGGAACGCTGTCAGAACACTTTTGAAATCACATAAATATAAATAAGCTGCGAGTGCTCTAACTAATAGATTCAGGAGCTGTTGTTGATCATTTTTTCCATGGTTAATCTTGCACATTTTTCTCATGTTTGTGTTTACTTATAGGCAAATTGCAAGTACTCACATTTTCTCCTACTGTAGTTTTAGGAATCATCCACTATGTGAGGACACATTATGTGGATAATAACATCTAATTATGGAGCTTTTGCATTTCCACCTGCTATCAGTAATCATTGTCATTAAGGCAATATGGTGATCAGATTGCAGTGTACAAATCAGATGGGCAAAGGTGGCAGATTTGTCAGCGTGTTGTGATAGAGGACACACTTGAGACACACCTTTGTCTGTATGTTAAAAGTAATAGATCCAAGATGGTGAGCCTTTCAAGCTCCTGTGGCTTCTGCAGTCTGAGATCACTACAGTACAGTGTCTAATCCTCAGTATGTATGAGTGATGGTTTATATTAAGCCATGGTTAATTTACCTTCTCAAGAAAACCACTAGGTGGACTTAATTTGAACTTCTGAAAGCCAAGGTAGTTGGTGAAGAATGATTCAAACCATGGGTACAGCCCAGTGTGCATTGTATGGGTGCAAACCAGCAGTAAAAACTTTTTTTTATATGGATTAATATGTACTTTATTGTATTACTAGTATTACTATTACTACTATATTGTGTGGACTGGTGCTTCGTGTGACTTGTATCCACTCATCTCACTTGTGTCTTGTCTGAGTAAATGTTATCACTTTGGGGATGCACAGCAAATTTTTCACGTTCGTCTCTGAATTATAAATGGAGGAAATGTGCCACTGATTTTATCTATGTGTGAAGGATCTGGGTGTTAATTAATTAAACAAGCCCTCGGTCTTTACCGGGCTCTTTAATTACAAATGAATTAAACAATGCCCAATGTGAATTCTATCTAATCAGAGGAATAGATTTCTCCAATTAAAGTACCCTCCAGTCTGGAGGTGAGAGTAAAATATGTTGCAGACTTGCTCATAAATCCAAGTATTGATTAGAACACTGAGGCAGGGTGATTCAATAAATATGCCACAGCTCTCTCTGTGCATTGCAATGTCGATACCTATACAGAGAAAGAGAAAATGATTGGGGACCATTAAGCTGACTGCTGATGGCATCAGGAGCTCCGAATATTCTTCTTAGCGTCCAAGAAGCTGTTTGTGACTTTTAGTGTAAAAATTCTATAGATATGCCTTTATAGCGCCGGTACTCCATCTTTACATTTTTGTGGCTATTTTTATAGAGTAATTTCAGAACAAAGGATCCTTGAATGTAAGAACCCCGATACCAACCGTCACAGAACCCATCCATTTCCTGTTCATGCTCTTATTTTGATATGCCACCATTTCCTACAAGATGTGGCCCCACCACTTAGAACGTTTTAGACATGCCCATTAAAATATGCAAATGAAATTAAAACACGAAGTTGATGGACATACAAGTGCATGGATCCAGCTCATAAATATGTATACTGTCAACGATGGGCTACAGGTTAATATCAGAATCCCAATCTGTTTTTATGTGTGATTCATATTCAAGAATATGTTTTTGTATTTGCTCCACAAATGCAACATTAAAAAGAATCTAAAGAGACAGAGACAGTAAAATACTTAATACTTAATAATTAAAATCTATTTACACTTATGGTAGTAAAATATACAGTGAAATGGCATCTTTGATGTGAAATGAGAAGCATGCATTTGACATGATAAATGGTCTGAGCTATAAAAACAGACTTGAGGTATATGAAAGTGGCCAAATTACATACTACTTGTGTATCCAATAATTGCATAAAAGTGGAGGCTGGAAGAGGTGTACAATGTAAAGACAATGTAATATGTGGATTTAATGACAAACTGCACAGCCACAGCTGTGCGTAATGGTGGGGTGAAATGACAGCTAGCCTGGCAGTGTTGAAGGGATTTGGTGGTACAACTCAGACACTGAGTGAAATTACACTTGTTCTGTTTTCAGTGACAGGTTTTAAAGATGGTGGAAATAGAGAGAGAGGGAGAGAGGCTTACCTACAGTATAATTAAGCATAAGCTGTGTCAATCTGTGGCTAATTGGGGAAGTTGAACTGAAAGTGGTGCAAATGCTCACATTTCTTTTTTTTTTACAGTGGTGGAGATTTGAAAAACAGAAGCATGGATATTTGACGCTTTGAAAGTATTAGAAAAGTCTGTGTGAACAAAACAGTACAAGAGTGAAAAACACAGGTTTTAACTGTGAGCCTGCACAGATGTATGTGCCCCAGCAGTTTGCTGCCGTGGACCTTAAATAGGAAAAAAAGCATGGAGACGTGGCTGGCTGCTCGCTCCTGATAAAGACTGTGTAGTCAAAGTGCAAACACATGGATTCCATTTCTTCAAGAGATTAAACACACACGTTTAACTTATGGAAAGCATCATTGCTCAGGCATCACAACATGTTCGTTCAAGCTTAGACACAACATTTAATAGTGTTTTAGTGGAGATCACTGCAGTGCCAGTTTGCACTCCTTTCGCAGTGTGTTACCTAATGAAGGTATAGTACAGTATATAACTAATCCAAGAATGGACCCGTGGAGGATATCACAGCAATGACCTGAGCTCTCAAAGGCATCAGATAAAGTCCTGTGCAGGAGATATAGTGAAAGCAGCCTAAAGCAGTGGCAGAGACGCCAGCCCACAGAGTAGGAGTGAATGATCGTCTGTGTCAAAGCCTGCACTAAGAGTCCAGGAGAACTGAAACTGGATTTTCCACCTTAGTTACTAAAAGCAAGCCATTCATCACCTTGAACAGGAGCCACATCGCTGCTGAGAGGCGCAAGAGATGAAATTTCTACTAGCGTTTACAGTAAATAATCATTCTGGTGTGTTTTAGTAAGGGCTATTTACATCTCCACGAAACATCAGCAAAGCATTTAAATATAACATTTAAAAAAAAAAATTAATAAAATATTAATAAGGCAAGAATGAACAATATAGATACAGTAGCCTACCTTAAGTCTGTGTTTTTGTTTTGTTTGCTTTTTCTTTGTATTGTTTTAGTTAAAAATCAATGTAGTCTCTATTCTGTAATCTCTCATTATTCATCAGAACAACTGAAGACACAACCCGCTGCTGAATAAAAGATAAATATTAGTGGATATGTGACAGGATGATGTATGATGTACTACGGTTACCCTGTTAGCACAGGAACATGCTAATCTTAGCTTGTTATTATAATGCTAACTAGCATGTTAACATTATAACATGGCATATATATGCTAAGAAGCTGATGAAGCTAAAGGGCAAACATTAAGCAGATAATACTTCCAACTACTATGTATCCTGGTAAGTGTAATTATTATTACAGCCAGACCTTTCAATAAAACACGACATCAGCATCAACATAGGGTCCAAAGTGATTGTTCCAACTAAATCTGTCAGAAACCTGGGGGTGATCATTGATGATCAACTGTGCTTTACTGACCACATCTCCTCTGACTAAAGGACATGTAGATTTGCCCTTTTAACATCAGAAAGAGCAGACCCTATCTTTCAGATTATACAACACAACCCACTGTGCAGGCGCTGGTCATATCTCGTCTGGACTACTGCAGCGTCTTGCTGATGGGGTTACCAGCTGCACCATCAAAACCCTCCAGATGATCCAAAATGCAGCTGCATGTCTCATTTTTTGATCAGCCAACACGTCACACCACTTTTCAACTCTGCACTTCCTGTAGCTGCTGCATCAAGGTTCAAAGCCCTGACGCTTGCCTAAAATGTGGTCCACTCAACAGCACCGCCTACCTAAACTCCATCATCCTGGTTTGCAATCCCTCTCGTTAAATGTGCTCTGCAAGCGAACAACATCTTGTGGTCCCCTCACCTCAAAAAATCCCAGACAAAACATGTCAGCTCAGATGGTTCCACGATGAACCCACTCACTTCTGCACGCTCAGCTGCCTCACTCTCAACTTTCAAAAACTTGCTGAAAACAGAACTCTTCTGAATCGTTCTCTGCCTTGAATAAATATCGTACTTATACCCCATGATACTGAAACAACTCTTTCTAGAGCACTTTACTTTGAAGTTCTTCTCCTTGGCTTAGATATTTTGCTTGCTTTGTACCTCACTTGTAAGTCGCTTGAACTTTACTACCAGTGGATAAAAGCATCTGACCAAATGTATAATAAATCAATTATTAGTCTAGCAGTATTCTAGTTTGTTTATACACTAAAGATGGCCAATGCTAGTATATATATTGCAATATTACAAATGTTTTACATATGAACTGAACACTGTGTTTAGTGAACTGTGTTGTACTGTTCCACATTCTGTTAGAGCGAAATCTTCAGTCATGTAGAACAAAAATGAATGACTCATTTGAATTGTTTTTAACCGTGATTAATTTGGACGGTAAACATCTGTAAATGATGATATAATCAGGAGTTCATAAATAGTCAATTACTATCCAGCTCCACGTTTGATGAACTGTGGGTGATAATGCAGCGGACCAATCAATAAATAAACATGTAATTATACACTACACAGAAAAATGGCCGTGTAAATTATATGGGAGCTTATACAAAGAAACATTAAACATATGTAGATTGATTAAAACTCAAGATTTTTATGGTCAGTTTGACAGCATGACGCTCAAAATATTCCATTCCAGACAGCCATTAAGACATTCAATGTATTTAACCATAATGTATTATTTAAGATATCATATGTCTGGCCTATTGTGTTGATGTATCTGGAAATGAGAGTTGTGACATATGATAACGTACCTTGATGGACTTTCAGCACCAGCTAAATGTGTGCTATATATATATATATATTTATAGCTTATTATCTCACCTCTAAAACTGAGTGAATTAAAAAATAAACAAAACGGAATTAGTGACATGTGGAGAAAAAGAAAGTATTAACTTTTTTTCTTTCTGTGCTCTTTTACAGGGTTGTCAGGCTCCATTACAGTGGAAGACAACCCTCCAACCTCACCTCCTGGAGCACTTGTGCTGCTCTACAGCTCAGCAGTCACCAACCATGCCTTTGCTATCTTATGCATAATTGGATGCCTAATTCGACCATCTTCAGTTCAGCCTCTTTTTTTTTTTTGCCTGTAGGTTCTCAGTCAGCAGAACAAGCTCTACGTGTGTTGCATGCTATTTTTAGTGCACATCTCTTGTTGATAGGTAATTTTTGAAACCCTTTGTCTCATCACCACCAGAGTCTGTGTGCCTTTTGTGGCATTGCAACCTCTTTATTTATACAGTGAGGCTTTTTATTGTACTATTATGATGCCGAATAAAATAATGTCACATCAGTGTTTGTCTTCAACGTTTAAATAAAGTAGATGATGGTGTTTTGATAGTTGGTGAAAACTGAACACACTGAAACAAAGCAGTGCATCAAATGTTCAGCCCTCATCCTGTATTTCTGCTTCTCATTCAGGATAGCAAAAGTCGGTCCAATTACTAAACGTGAGCCCTTCACAGGGAACTCTTGCAGAAGTCATGCGATTATCTTTTTATAGTCATGAATCCAAAATCCTCCGTCAATCCTATTTGTTGATAACCCCTGCCTGTGCCGGCTTAAGAAATATGCAATGAAACATGGGAAATAGTATCTGGTGAAGTTGCCGTTCTCTCCAGTAAACACAATGCAATTATATCTGCCTGTAATGAAATCGACTAGCAGAGGCCACTCCGTCTCATCAGCAGTCATTGCTGGCACTCTGGAGATGGACTCCCTGTATTATCAGCAAACAATGATTCAATGCTTTGTGGTCTACCACAAGCTGTGCTTCTCACACATCTAGTGGAGTGCTATTAGAGAACACTTGGGGCGAGGAGGAGTGGTGGGGGTTGGTGCCTCAGGACGGAGTCTCTTCGCCCCGCATGAATTGTGCTGACTGAGCCATTCTGATAGACAGACCATGCCTGTATTCAGGGTTCAGCAAGGTTTAGGAGCTCTGTGTGACAGCAGCAGTGTTTGCCAAAGGGGGAATAGGCCACAGCAAAACAAACACAGTGCTTTCAGTCTGGAGGAAAAGTCTGAGAGCTGGTCCTGGTTGGTAAAATAAAGCTGGTTTGTCAGTCCTCAGCTCAGCTCAGTCTAAAACAGGAAAGATAGGAGGTTTAAACATACAGCAATTGGACAAATCTGCATATTTGTGGCACACAGATTTGGAAAGAGTGAGAAGCATGTCTGCAAGCTCCAAGTTTGACTTCTGACACGTGCATTTGAGCATGATATATGGAATAAATTTGAGTGCAGCTGAGTCTTTTGAAGTCACTCAGACAGCAGCACAATACAGTGCAAAACAGCTTTTTTGTGTGTTTGCAGCTGCCATTTTATTTGACCTTGGAAAACCTTTTGTGAAAGAGACAATTGACCGGCGGACATGAAAACCCAATCTGCACCAGAGTTATGTCGCCCATATTGACCCACAGATGAACTGTCGAGTTTTCCACCCGAACTCCCCTACATATTGTTACAGTTTTCAAAAGTTGAATAAACAGAGCACATGCAAGAAAGCATGTGTCTTACAGTATTATGCATGCTGTGTGGGGGGTTTATCAGCCAGCATCTCAAAGACAAAGGTACATTCCTCATCCTGCATGAACATTGTGCACTACAAGTTCTTAAGAAGTTTGCACTATAATATATTCAGTCTTCCTGTTGAGTTAAGAATAGAAAGCTCCAGTTAGGATTGCTGAATTTGCCAGTATTTAACATTAAAATTCAAGTCAGTCTGTCAAGTCAGTAGGCACAGGAATTAGCCTGACTTTTGGAATGAAAACAATTGCAGTTTCAGGCCTTGTGAAATGAAACATTACATTACAGCCCCAGCATGGAGGTGAAATCAGTTTGATTACCACAGCGCACTGTGGAGAACTATTGCATGAGACGGTGTGATTTTCAAGAACCTCAGATAATTTTTAGGTCCAGAGATATCCAGTGCAACCTTTGCATCATCTCAGGTTATAGTAGTAATGCTGTTTGATCACAGAAGCCTTCGAGGTGAAGGTAGACTTACAAAACTATAAACTACTCCGAGGAGGGGAAACTGATGTGAGTAAAAGGTTTCTTCTTCTGGGGTCAACAATCATTTTCGTCTCCCTGCCGATGTCAGCCACACTCATATTCACAAATGCCTGCTTTAGTTTTTTTTTTCTTTTTTTTTGTACAGCTTTTTAAACAGTTTTATTAAAAAAAGCTTTTTTTTATTATAAAATCTTAATTATTGAGTAAAATAAAAATCTTATTGTCTTTTTATACACCATGAAATAACCATTTGAGATTTTGTGGCAGCTAACAGAGAGCTCATTTTCATCTGCCTTGAGGTCACACTTAAATATACACAGACTAATACGTTACCACCTTAAAACAAGATAGCAACACAAAAATAACATAGAATTAATCACTTTAATAAGCGAATTTAAGCAATATGTAAAAATGCTCAAACTCCTCCACTCGTCTTTACTGCAACATTTTGTTATCAGGACAACCTATTATCCACTGCTTGTGTCTTAAAAGGCTTCAAAAGGTTCAAAATGTTACAGGTACAATTTCAACAAAATAAATCCACCAACTTTAATTTCAGTCCATGTCAGATCAGACATTAAGTTGCTTCTAATGCTTCTAATGAGGTCTATGTTACTTCATGCCTGTCTGATCTCCTTAAATCCTATATTCCAACCCGTGGTCTCTGCTATCTGAATTCACACCTGATTTGCCTTTTATCAAGCCATTGCTGTCCATTCCATATACTGTATATGGGCAAGTAGGGACCCATTAAACCTACTAGTAGTAGGTTCAGCCATGCAATAAGCTCCCTGCTGACATCAGTCAGACTTTCAAATAGATTTGTATATGTCTTAACCTACAGTTAGTGGTTTATTCTTTGATTATTTGAGGGCTTGTACCTGTCACCAATATCCCACTGGTTGACTGATATCTGTCTCAGTGAACCTATTAAAGCAAGTACTTTACTTTACTTTATGGGTTTAAAAACAGCAGTGTGCACTGAGTTACGACTCTGCCTGATATTTTAAATAATATATTAACTGACTTAAGAAATCTGACTTATTTGTCCTTAACCCATCTTTGATGAAGGGCTGTAACAGCTGCAACAACAACAACAAGCCAACAGAAGGTTATTAGATGAGATTCTCACCATAAGCTTAACATATTTTTACAGAAATGTTTTTTCTGTGATGTTTTGCTATTTGAAGCTTCTTGTGCCCAGACACAAGGTGCAAAAACGGGCTCTATTTCAACTGTGCTGACAACTGCTTAAAGTTACTTTTATATTTTTTTTCTGTGTGGGATTACTGCTATACCACAGTATGCCTGTGACAGTGAATTGTGTGCACTGTATGCATATGTAAATATATCTTTTGGAGTATGTGGAATAGGAGTGGGGATTGAAGGCCAAGGAGAGGCTTTCTCTTCTAAATATAACGCCTTAGACAGTTTTTAGTGGGTATTTAAAATGTCTATCATTATATCAGCATAAATCATGATGCATGAGCTATGCTGTACTGTGTTATAACATATACCAGTGTACTGCATACTCTATCCCACCATGAAGTCATTCAATACATTACTCTGACAGGTCCAGAATTTCCTAACATCTGTTTATTGTTACAATACCTTTTTCTCTTTAATTATCAAATTGCATCCTTGCCTGTGGACAAATGTTCCACTTTGCATGTTTAGCTGACTGGCTGAACACTGACCAAAAGCAATTACTTTAAATTAATTATCTAGAAGTGAAGCTACTAAAAACTGTCTCCAATTAGTACCAAATTACAAAGCTCTCCAGAAATTGTCTTGGAAAATATTTGAAAATGAAGGAGCTATAGAATAATGTCCTCAAACCTGCTTACAGTAACATCACAGAGTGTCTCTATAGTGCTTAGAAAAAGGAAAATGGGGGTGGTTAAAGTAAACGTAACCTTCATTTTTGAGCTACCTAGCCTGATGTGATATGACTGCACTGACCTCTGATACAGTGTAATAATTCACGAGAGTCCCAGATTTAAGAACGATGGCGTCTATATGCACATGCAATACACATGCAGCTGGAGAGTGCTCACCTACTAAACCTCACCTCCTTCTCCTCCCTTGCACAAATCAGCCTGGGATTCAGGAGCGCTCCCCTTGAATACCATGACCCTGCACTGTTTCGGCAGTAAATTCATGAGGCAGCTGACAGATTGACAGCAATTGAATGATCCTCAATATTTATGGGTGCAGTGGAAGACCTGTAAACTGGTGCTGGGTAATGAACAATGATGCTGATGTTGTGTAAAAACACCAAGTGGAAGAAACGTGACTGAGCTCAAAGTAATTTCATTTTGTGAAATCAAAAGCATATAGCCTAGTGCTGTGTAAAGGGAGGAGGCTTTCCTTTTCTTTATTCAATAATGTGTTCTTCCCAGAGCAGAATTGTATTCAATTCAGCAGAGGTTAAAACCTAATGGTATGACTAGCCAATGTTCTCGCAGAAATCTTATTGTTTCTGACAGCCACAGGAAAGTCAGCATCTACTGTAAATGACATGCAGCAAAACAGTGAAAGGAATACATGGGTAACAACTAGAGATTCATTCATGCTGTGAGTATAGCCAGTTTGAACTGGAGGAAAAAGCAGGGTATTAGGTTCTCCTCGAACTGTTCAACTCCTCAACTCAAATTTTTATGTAGCCTGCATGAAAGAAAACAATACACGGCTGCGTTTCATAACGGGATGAGCTTCCTACAAATTCCAGTCATAGTAATTGTTCACACAAATGCACTGATTTGTGCGGCAATGTATGTTCTCATACTGAAACATGCCGATCTGACAGCAAGGAAAACCACAGCACGCCTGGAATGCAAAATCAATCGCAGCCTTCATTAGAGTCAGGCTAGGATCTCTATCGACACATACAAATGTACTGAAAGTGAAATGAACACATTGGACAGTAACACATTCCGTGTGTATGTGTGTGAGCGTGCGAGTGTGTGTATTTGCGTGTTAACTTTAGACAACAAGCCAACAGTGGAGACTGCGCTTTCTGAATAACAAGATTAGCTGACAGCATGCGTGCAACAGGATAGTCTCTGTTGCACAAACTCCAATTGCTGGTCAGATTTACTGTTGCAAGAAGCCACCAGCTTCCCAGTATTGTAATATAGTATCCATTAGCTTTCATATTACCCTTTTCAATAGATGCATTGAATTAATTTGGCAAGAGATAAGAGCAAACATCCTCTCATAATTGATGATTACTTAGCACCTTGCACTGTGGAAAAATCAGCCTCTAAGTGCAGGATGCGTCATATGAGGTTTGCTGGTTTTTCTGCATATTCTTACCAAAATCTTCCCGCATATAGATCTGTCATATTATGGTGGATTGTGGTGGTGGTAGGGTTGCGAGATTTGGGGGCGGAGGGAGCGATGCAGTTGGTGGAGTGTGTTTCTGTGTCTGTGTGTGTGTGTGGGCATGTGAATTTGGCAGAAACATGAGATGAGAAAATACACTCACCACTTCTATTGTTTCCTGGAGATTGTACATCGCGGCTCAGTCTGGGTGGTGCGTTTCTAAGCTCTGCGATGCGTTTACCGTCCAAAGGAAGGATTAGTGAGGGACACGCAACAGGATTTGTCTTCTCTCGGCAATGGCTCATTTTTTTCATATCTCCTCCAGCAGAGGCTCATGTTAGGGTTCATGGAATGGTCGTAATCACAAGATTGTTATTTCAATGGATGCTTAAATAAACAGAATTAATATGTGTATTATTGAATGAGTCAGCTGCAGGGTAAAGCACTGAGTGATGTTAGTCACCCAGTCTTTGATGGTCAGCTTCCAAAAGTGGTATGGTGCTGTGTAGAAGTGGGGAACCAGGGGTGTAGTGTGGAGTATACACCGGTCTACTGTGTACAGCCAGTTCTACATCCACCTTGATGGGCTGAGAAGCAGTTCAGTGCTTTCTCTGCTTCTCTTGGTTGGTTTGGTTATGTTTGGTGAGAAGTGATGATCGGCTAGGGCGCGAACATTAAGTTAATCAAAAGCAGAGTAGAGCGGGACATGCCTTTGCTTTGCCAAACTTAAAAACGAAAAAGTTGTTTGCCGCTACTCGTCTGTCCACCAAAATACATCAAAACAACAAGGAATATTGAGCTAACTGTCCAAAGAAATATTAACTTTCAGAACAAAAAAACCTTGCGATGCTCGATCAGTGCTCGATCAGTGCTGCTTCAAAATGTTATATTAACCAGCCCTTTTAATAGACTATTTCCACTAAGTTAACTGCTTTTGAAGTTTTTGTTTGTTCTAGTTAGTCTACTTAGTTTTTCCCATTTGCCTGTTGTGTGGCTAGCAGAGCTGCTATTCTGGTTGTGCTTTCAGATCTGTGTACATTCTTGGTTTTAAAAGGATGCTCTAGGCTACCAGATTAGCGCCCATTAGCAGATGCAACAATAATGTTAAAGCAGATAACAATAATGATAATGAAATACTTTATTGATCCCGTTGGAGAAATTGTGGTTGGACAGCTGCCAGAAAGTACATGTCGGTGCTACTACGGGGTTTCAGTGTCTTGTCCAAAGATAATAAGTGCTGTTGATTTAGTGAGTTAATTTTGGTTTGTGTTGATGTTCTATCTAACCCGAGATAAGGGGCTACATCAGAAATAATGCCACTGAATGTTATCCTGAACTGATAAACCTTTACAGTATATGAGGTTTTAAATCGTTTAATGAGTTTTAGCAATTTCTTAAATTATTTCACAATTTACTGGTAAATATTGTGGGGTTATTTTATATTTAAGATATTGTCTCCATAGAGGTAATTGTTTTCCTTATTTTGGTTAATGTTGAGTGCTTGAATGCTCTGAAATAAGTTCAAAATGGATGCGATGAAGCTACAATATAGATGAAAACATCAGATAGAATATTCAGTCTCATGATTTTTTTTTTTTTTTTTGCACCCCTTACGCATAAATTTATCAATCTATAGACAAGTCTGTTGAAGAATTATGTGTTGATGCAAAAGCAATGTAAGATGTTGAAACAGAAGTCAATAGAGCACCTTGGGTCCATTGCTTCCATCGTGTTTCAGCCAGTGTTTGAAGTGTGTGCGAGCCACAGTGAGATATGTCTGGGGTCTCAGCAACAGAACCTTTGAGCGAAGGATTAATAGGAGTGGGGGTCTGCTGATGCATGCTCTTGCTCCTTCGAGTCTCCATAATTCACATTGTCAGCTGAAGAACCGGTGCTCAGCGCCAACCCGGAGCTGTCTCTCATCATCACACACAGTCAAGAGCCTGTCAGAACAGATGAAGCCACCAGCTCAGCACTGTCGAGGAACATTGAGCTGTAATTCACATTCGCTTGTCCCGACAGACCTCACTAAATCCAGGTCCTGCCATGAAATGCTTGCGTTTGATCAAGCAAGCCCAGTGTCGAAACTATGAGTCACTGTGCTATGAACTGGATTAGCAATGATCGACTTGCCCTGCTTCCCAATCACATCATACTGGCACCAATAATCGGTATGTTACCTCCTGCAGTGGCTCAGTGTGTTCCAATATCCATGAATTTTCCCACTGTAAAAAATATTTATCTTTTTACTTCATGGCTCATTTCAAATGTAGCAGATATGTGTGACACATGGAATAACTTCTCAGTATTTTTCTTCAGTAAATTGCATTCTGGCAATATTAAAATTAAACTCTGAGGGGTTGTTGGCGATTAAATTATTGTAATGATACACAACATCACACTCCAGTGTCCTTTTGCCACAGCCTAAAATGTAGTGTGAGTTCATCTGACCCAGTGTAGCTGGATCTCACAACAATTATCAGCTGCAGCAGCCTAATGTTCTGTTAAGATACACATCTTGGCAAATTCATGCAAAAGCTGCAAAGCTTCTATGTCACTTTTGCAAGAATAAAATCCCATGAGGATATTTAGGAAAGGATTTCAATACTATCAGCATACAGGATCCACATCTGTGTTTTAATTAAGCAATAATGAGTAAGTGGGGGGTGGGGGTGCTGCATCTAAGCTCAGAGATGTCTGGTGTCCAGTGTCAGACTTCATTTATTCCACTAGACTCCATGATTGGCACGTCAGTCTTCAGGAGTCCTCAGGGCAACATGAACACTAGGAACCGACTGAAGAAACAATTAGCTGGAAGAAACTATGTTTCACAAGACTGAATGTACAGCTAGATTGTGGAAGGACATGCAACAACTAAAATCAAGAATCATACATGATACATTCTCCAGAATACACCTATCCTTGGACACAGATGATCTTTGAAAAATATTTAAATTAAATTACACATGGACACGGAATGGATACAGGTTAATTTAATCTAACAGCAGTGTGTGGGCTGCTCATACAAATGTACAGTATAATTTAAATACATATTTAATTTGCTCCGGGCTTATGTGCAAGAGAATGGGTTATGTTGCAGAAAAAAAAACCTGACGTATTAACATATGTCATCTGCCAAGCTGTGGTTTTATGCTAGTTGCTCAATTTAATGCCTGTTCGTATTCTCCATGCACGTTTCATTACATTATCTGCACTACACCACACTGGAAATGGCATGCTGCAATGCATAGAACTCACAGGGTGGTATTGTATGTGCTTCATACAAATGCATGAATGCTGTCTAGATTAGCGATACATATTTATCACGATGGTACAGAAATAGTAAATGAGCATGTGTTGTTAGGTTTTCAGGAAATTGTGTTGTAGTCAGAAAACAGCTGCGAATCACCCAACCCGACCGCTCTTTTCAGTTCTACAAAGTGTTTTTTTTTATTTATTCATATTTATTACAATTAATTTTTTTCACAAATTTACTATTTGGTCCAGTCCTCTCACTGATTCACATTATAGCATTCAGTGAAGCAACAGCGTGGCCGCATGTAAACTTTACAAGCTGAGTGTTGTCACAAAATGATCAAACCACAAAACTGACTGTGATGGAAACAGAGACATGAAATTGAAGGAGAGTGAGACTGTATGTGACTGTCTGTTGGCCAGTGCTGTCAGCTTTGGTGTCGACTGCCAATGAAGGCGGCGAAGCAACTTTCCAGTCAAATGTAAGAACACGTTCATCTACCGCCAATGTGTTTGACTGAGCATTCAACATCATTGATCCCCAAAGGGAAATTCAGGACCCACTGATGGTGGTGTAGACTCCATACAAGGTGCTGGGGCAACTTGGGATTCAGTTTCTTGGCAAAAGACACTTGAGTGTGAACAGGAAGAGGCACAGATGAAAAACTCTAACCCTGTGTGACCTGCTCTGTTTTCTGAGTCACAGCTACTCAAAGCACTGCTGGAGACTGAACCCTGGACCTTGCGTGTACAATTTAGATGTGATTACCACTACACAGTGGAACAACTAGTGTCAAGTGGTGGTGCTGTCAGTGTGTGAAATCCAACACCGAACAACAGAGGTGTAATTCTACCTCACTTTCACTGTGACTTGTAAAAACAATTAGCAGCTAAACCTGAAGGATGTATTTCTGAATATTCTCTTCAAATAAAAACCTTCCAGTGTAACACCACCAGACATCCCATCAGAACACAGATGGAGAAAGTGTGCTGGTGGTTCTAAAATTATGATTGCCTGTAGTATTGACTTGTACGGTTTAACATTTATATGAAGAATGTGCGGTTGGCAGAATCTTCAGCTGTTTGGCGCTCGCTCAACTTTTAATTGGGATGGTGACTTGGCAAAAGAATATAAAACTTGAGCAACTGTTCCTCCTCGCAGTTTTTTTTGCATGAATGTGATTTTGTGGAGTCAAACAATGTCAACAAGTTGTGTATTATTAACTATTGTGTTATACTGCAATTTAGATTTAGCGGCTCTTGTAATAATGAACATTTGAAAATTTTAAACCATTATATTTCAATGAACTAACACACTTTCAGGTAGAAAACTTATCAGTAAAAAGTATAAAGTCTCTAAGTGTGTGTATCAAGTCTGTCTATAACTTAGTTTTAGGACTTCATTGCTTGGATCCAGTGGAAGATTTATCATTAAGGTTTATCATTGGAGCTTTGGCATAATACTTTAAAGACTTTTTAGCAGAAAAGTCCTCATATTATATTTTTTTATGTTCATTTATAAAGCATGAAAAATGATCATCTATCACTGTCTTGATCACCAAGGTGCATGTTGGTGATATAATTGGCCGCCACGCAGTGCTTTGCAATAAAACTGGCAATGGAAATATTAATCAAAGAAGATTCACTGAAATGCAATTAGACAAGTTCAGAGAAAAAAGTACAGTTGCATACAGTGTGTTCTAGATATGAGTTGTTTTATTATAGCAACTTTAGTTTTTTTCTGTACAGGCAATGCAGTCATACTCTGGCATTAAGTTCAGGTGGTGGATGTGTCTCTACATACACATACGCAATGTAATCTGCAAGACTCCAAACTTGTTACATATTAGATACCCAAACTGTGCATCTCTGTCTAGTGAAATGTGTTTATTCATTTGTTAATCCTTCGCTTGTCTTCTTCTCCTTCGGCTTTTCCCATCAGGGGTCGCCACAGCGAATCATCCTTCTCCACCTAACTCTATCATGGGCATCTTCTACCCTAACACTAGCCAACCTCATGTCCTCTGTTAGGACATCCATATATCTCCTCTTTGGTCGTCCTCTTGCCCTCCTGCCTGGCAGCTCCATCTCCAACATCCTTCTACCAATATACTCACTATCCCTCCTCTGAACATGTCCAAACCATCTCAGTCTGGCCTCTCTGACTTTGTCGCTAACACAGGCAACGTGAGCCGTCCCTCTGATGTACTCGTTCCTTATTCTGTCTAACCTGGTCACTCCTAAGGAGAACCTCAACATCTTCATCTCTGCTACCTCCATCTCAGCCTCTTGTCTCTTTCTCACTGCTACCGTCTCTAACCCATAGAGCAGAGCTGGTCTCACCACTATCTTGTACACCTTTCCTTTGAGTCTTGCTGACACTCTTCTGTCACACAACACTCCTGACACTTTCCTCCACCCGCTCCAACCTGCCTGCACTCGCCTCTTCACCTCTTTTCCACACTCTCCATCACACTGAACTGTTGACCCCAAGTACTTAACTCCTGTACCTTCTTCACCTCAGCCCCCTGTAACCTAACGCTTCTACCTGGATCCCTCTCGTTCAGACACATGTATTCTGTCTTACTACGACTGACCTTCATGCCTCTTCTTTTCAGAGCAAACCTCCACCTCTCTAGCTGTTCCTCTACCTGCTCTCTACTCTCACTGCAAATTACAATGTCATCCGCAAACATCATTGTCCAGGGTGATTCCTGTCTGACCTCATCTGTCAGCCTGTCCATCAGCATAGCAAACAAGAAGGGACTCAAAGCTGATCCTTGGTGTAGTCCCACCTCCACCTTGAACTCCTCTGTCTGACCTACAGCACATCTCACCACCGTCATACTTCTCTCATACATGTCCTGAACTACTCTGACGTACTTCTCTGCCACTCCCGACAACCTCATACAGTACCACAGCTCCTCCCTTGGCACCCTGTCATACGCCTTCTCTAAATCTACAAAGACACAATGCAGCTCCTTCTGACCATCTCTGTACTTTTCCATCAACATTCTCAAAGCAAAAATGGCATCAGTGGTGCTTTTACGGGGCATGAAACCATACTGCTGCTCACAAATCTCCACCTTCTTCCTAAGCCTGGCTTCCACTACTCTTTCCCACAGCTTCATTGTGTGGCTCATCAACTTTATTCCTCTATAGTTGCTGCAGTTCTGCGTGTCACCCTTGTTCTTAAAGATCGGAACCAGAACACTTCTCCTCCATTCCTCAGGCATCTTTTCACTCTCTAGAATCCTATTGAACAAACTGGTTAGAAACTCCACTGCTGTCTCTCCTAAGCACTTCCACACCTCCACAGGTACGTCATCAGGACCAACACCCTTTCCACTCTTCATCCTTTTCAGAGCCTTCCTAACCTCATCCTTTCCAATCTCTGCTATTTCCTGCTCCACAACATCAACATCTTCCTCTCTTCTTTCCCTGTCATTTTCCTCATTCATCAGCTCCTCAAAATACTCCTTCCATCTTTTCTGCACACTCTCCTGGGTTGTTAGTACCTTTCCATCTCTGTCCTTAATCACCCTTACCTGTTGCACATCCTTCCCATCTCTATTTCTCTGTCTGGCTAGCCTGTACAGGTCCTTCTCTCCTTCCTTTGTGTCTAACCTGTCATACAGCTCATCGTAAGCTTTCTGTTTGGCCTTTGCCACCTCCCTCTTCACTCTACGCTGCGCTTCCTTGTACTCCTGTCTACTTTCCTCAGTCCTTTCTACATCCCACTTCCTTCTAGCTAACTTCTTCCTCTGGACGCATTCCTGTACTTCCTCATTCCACCACCAAGTGTCTTTACCTTCTTTCCTCTTTCCAGATGACACACCTAGCACCTTCCTACCTGTTTCCCTGATAATCTCTGCTGTAGTTTCCCAGTCATCTGGAAGCTCATCCTGACCACCCAGAACCTGTCTCAACTTCTGCCTGAATTCCTCACAAGTTTCTTCATTCTTTAGCTTCCACCACTTGGTCTTCTTCTCTGACTTCCCTCTTTTCTTCTTCCTGACCTCCAGAGTCATCTTGCACACCACCATGCGGTGCTGTCTGGCTACACTCTCTCCTACCACCACTTTGCAGTCACTAACCTCTCTCAAATGACCTCGTCTACATAGGATGTAGTCCACCTGTGTACTCCTACCTCCACTTCTGTATGTCACTCTATGTTCCTCTCGCTTCTGGAAGTAAGTGTTGACTACAGCCATTTCCATCCTCTTAGCAAAGTCCACCACCATCTGTCCTTCCATATTCCTTTCCTTCACACCAAACCTGCCCATCACCTCCTCATCACCTCTGTTGCCCTCACCAACATGCCCATTGAAGTCTGCTCCAACAACAACTCTCTCTCCTCTGGGGATACTCTCTATGACCTCATCAAACTCACTCCAGAATCTCTCCTTCTCTTCTAACTCACAGCCAACCTGTGGCGCATACCCACTGACTACATTCATCATCACTCCTTCAATTTCTAGCTTTATGCTCATCACCCTGTCTGAGACTCTTTTCACCTCTAGAACATTGTTCACAAACTTCCCCTTCAGGATCACTCCTACCCCGTTTCTCTTCCTATCCACACCATGGTAGAACAGTTTGTATCCTCCTCCGATACTACGTGCCTTGCTGCCCTTCCACCTTGTCTCCTGCACACACAGTACATCTACCTTCCTTCTCTCCATCATGTCTGCCAGCTCTCTGCCTTTCCCTGTCATCGTACCAACGTTAAGAGTCCCTATTCTCAAATCTATGTTCCTGCCTTTTCCCTTCTCTCTCTGACCACGAACCCTTCTGCCTCCCCTCTTTCTTCGACCAACAGTAGTCAAATTTCCACCGGCACCCTGTAGGTTAACAGCATCGGTGGCGGTCGTTGTTAACCCGGGCCTCGACCGATCCAGTATGAAAGTCTTGTGAATTATTCGCATGGTTATTTTGGCAATTTTTACGCCGGATGCCCTTCCTGACGCAACCCTCTCTATTTATCCGGGCTTGGGACCGGCACAGAAGTCACTGGCTTGCAACCCCTATGGCTAGATTGTTAATCCTTCGCTTGTAAGTTGTCATAAATGCATAACATGCACTTCTAGGCTGATAAAAATCAACAAGACATTTAGTAAATACTTAACTAGTAATAATATTGTAACTTATTATAAAATATTACAATTATTTATGTATGAACATCACAAATGTTGCTTAAAAAAAGATCACAAAGGGAAAAACTTCACAAAAACACCCCTTAAATAAGAGACACCTCAGGGAGAACAATACAGAAGGGACAGAAATTACTATATTTGCAATATGGAGAGAAAAAAACTGCAAACAGAGTGTGCAGAACAGATGACCTGGAAAAATGACATGAACTAGAAACAGGAGGCAGTAGTGAAGTACACCATTCATGCAAAGGCAGAAAAGACAAGGATGCTATTCAGACACAGAGGGAACAGACAAGAGATGCCAAGAGAGGATGAAGCACATAATTGCAGACAATGCATGATATAAGAAGATTTGAACAAAGACAGAAGAAGAAATATTTATATTTCTTTGACAAGGATCTCTTGTTGCTGTGCAAGTAGAACAGCAAAACCTCTTTAGAAGGTCGATTGGCAGTTGGGGGTCAACCAAGCAGGCACTCTTGACATTTAAATTCTCAGTTTGCGTTCTGTCTCCTATTGACAGTCAACATTGGTTTCTTTTAACCATGAACGCAACTATTTCCTAACTTTAACTAAGCCACTTGTTGATGGAACATTTTCAGCAGAGATAGCAGATCAGAAAAATAAAGGATGACTGTAGCAAACAGTTTGGGAAAGCAATAAACATTTTAAACACAACCAGCTCCGTACTTTGTGCTGAGCCGCAGCAACCATACAGAGACCTCATTTTCTATAGCCACCAGTTTTAATGTAATAAAGCTAAAGGTTGAGGATCTGTCACTGTCCGAATTCTACAGCAACGTCTTCTTTTAGGCTGACTAGTGCAAGTGTTTATGCTCATTCCTATTTGTTCTGCGGTCATATAATGCTAGAGCAATATAAAGTCAAGAGTTACATCACTTACTTAGCTTTATTTTATAAAAATAAATAGTTGGATTTGAGGTGTCTCTCCTGGATACTTCAGCTTCCTGTGAGTGTGAATGTCTGTCTCTGTATGTCGGCCCTGTGATAGACTGGCAGCCTGTCCAGGGAGTACTCGGCCTCTTGCCGAATGACATCTGGGATTGGCTCCAACACTCCCGCAACCCAAGAAGACAAGCAGTTAAAATAATGGATGGGTGGATAGATTTGGGGGGATGGAGCACCTAATGTTAACACAGTATTTTCATGTTGTGCTGGAGTTTTCTTACTTTCTAAGATTTCTAAGAGTGTTATACCTTATAGAAACTGCTTGTTTTATGCGGCTTGTGTGAGCAAGTGGGAGAGAGATTTGGTCTGTAGCACAGTCAGTACCCAACATACAAGTCAGTACAAAGTTAAAGAGGGAATGATTCAGGGTATTTGGCCTGTAGCAGCGTGGATGCTTTTTAAAAAAAAAAAAGAAAAGAAAAGGAAAAGGTAACATCTGCACACGTAATGTCTGATTTATGTCTTTCCGTCTTTCATGACATCACAGGCGTCAAAAGAACTCAGTCTAGAACTGAAAGACTGCTGCACGCTGAAGACATCACAGCTAAGAAGTCAGTGCAACACTCACAAACAGATTTGGATGTGGTGAGATTAGTATTTTAATTCCTGTTGAAAGTTAAGAATGAACTTTCACTCTATATCTTATAATAAAGAAGAATTATCCATTGAGATTCAGGTTAAATGTTGGTTTCGGTCTTTTCTTAAGTTTACTGCACCTTTATAAATTAGTAGAAAGCTACAGAGACTGCTTTTAAATCCCTTTGATCATTCTTTCTCTGGTCACATTCTGAGATTGAAAAACCCATTTTATCTGATCTAGGTCACCCTTTGAAAATAAAGTACTGTTAGAATGTGGAGGCATATTCTAACCATGCATTTCTAATTTGTTATTCCTTATCTTTGTCGCGATAGATGCCATGCTTCCCACTAAATCAGTTACATTCACAGTTGGGAGCTGCCCATCACCATCACAGTGCTTCTGCTGTTGGCTACCAAACATCACCACAAGAGCAAGGAAGGGTTAAGTGCCTCTATCAAGGGCAGTTCGATGGTAGTCACTGAGGGAAAAAAAACATTACTCATTCTCTTTCCCTTCTTAGATTTTCCCCACTGGTCTGGAATTTGAAGTGAAAGCCTTCTAGTTACAAAACTGATTCTCACTGTTGGAAAAAGACCAAGAAGACCAAAAGACCAGCGCTGACAGTCTTTTTAATCAATATTGACTCTAAAACATAAAAATGTTTATTTTTTTCTTACTCTTAAAATAGACTATTTTCCACATTAATACACTAATACTGTGCAACGTCCAAGAGGCATAGCTCTGTTTTTTGAAAACAATAAGCGATGTCCTACTTCTCCACAGAAACCCAGTGTCCCTCTGCAGGACTAGCCAGTGGTTATGAAGTCACTTACAGAAGCTGCCAGCACACAGCCACTGTCTCCTGGCCTGCCACGCCTGACCAGCTGCCTCCTGGAAGGAGCCCTGAATTTATCCTCCAAAGCTCAGTAAGATCCGGGAGCTGGTTTAGGTGGTTTGGCTGGAGCCCCCATCCAACACAAAGGTCCTCTTGACCTCACTGGAATAAAAGGTAGGAACTTGTCCTAGACTGTGCCTTATGTGTCATCAGTTAGTTTTACATTTAAGACGTTTCTGTCTTATAATTACTTTCAAATGTATACAATTAGTCTGCAAATATAAATACAATGCAGAACTGAGTAAACAGAAGTGACAATTATAAATTGGTCAGATGTCAATGCCACTTTTTACTCTTTTTTTAACAAACATACAGGCTTTCCCTTTGTGCTGATCCTTCAAGTGTAAAAACAGGCCATTCAGTGGTTTGGTGTGAGACCCTGTGGTTGAACGCCTTGTTTTCAATTTGGCCCCAAAAGGGCTCAGTGGTTGTAAGTTCCCTACAATGTGGGCAATATTGTATTTGTGTCGCGTATTTCTGTGTGCAAACCACTTTGGCACAGACACCTTCAAGCTGGAACAGTATAACACAGGACTGGCCTGAAACCTTTTTCTGTAAGAAGGCTAGGTCCTAACTCTTCCTATGAAAACTGGTGATCATGTAAGTTAATGTAGTCTATACTAACTACATAATGACAGAGATCAATAATACTGTAAAGATATGTCAATGTTGTTTTTTTAATTGCACAGTAGCCTTGCTGTGGGTCTTCTGTGACTCATCAGCTTGGTGTTACTCTGAGTCAAAGATTGATGGTTGTGACATTGTAGTTTTGCCATTAGCCATGTCTTCCATGAAACACTCTGCTGTTACTATGGTAGCTCATAGGTCTTAGAAACACCCCTCAGCAGATGGGGCGAGGTTACCAGGGACTGTGTATCAGGGAATGTGACACACCCTATTTCTGGATCCCACATTGGAGACAGGGTGAGAGGGGACTATGAGGGAGGATGTTTGTTGTCTTTTTAACTGAATCATGTCACAGCGCTGAAAATGCATTTGGAACCTTTAACAAAATAAATTAAAATTTCCTCACACAGCATGTTGTTGACAAATCTCTTTGAAATTTGTGTGTGTTTTGAGTTCTATATTTTACTGTTAGGTGTTCTGAATAGTAGCCGAGATACTGAATGTGATCAACCTTGCCCCAATCTCATGCAATGAAAAACTAAAAAGTGATCATGTTTTTGTAGAGAATGCAATGCACTGGATAAAAAATGTTCCAATGCAATACATTTTCTGATTGAATGAAATGCTACATTCATTAATGGAAAAATCCCACAAGGGTTCAGGCTGTTTAGTGCACCAGACCTTCACACCACCAAACCTAGATTGACTCCAGTATGTGGTTCAAAAAACAAAATCATTTTGATTAAGGTCACAGATAGGTTGTGATTTTTTTAAAAGGATATTTCTCTAAACTCAAGTGCTGTGAGCACATATCCCTAAAAAATCTTAGATATCCAAGCAAATTGGAACTTTACTACAAGACTGAATATTTTGTCAGCAAAGAAAATAAACTGGATGCTTCACTGCAAAATAAATTATTTTAACCTAAAAAAAAAACATTTTTAACAGTTTTCCGACTTGCTATTGTGAACATGTCCTCATTATGTTCCTTGAAAATGTAAAACTGTTGCAGTTATGTTCCTTAAAAAAGTATTTTCATTTGACGTTTAGCTGTATGGAAATGCGACAGTGTAGGAGTAGAAGACACTGCAAGTTCAGATGCTTAGTGTGACTGTTCTTAAATTCTAATCGATGTATACATACGTTGAGTACAAATCTATTTTTAGGACTGAATTCTAAATATTTTTGTCAGCCTGTGTAAAAAAAGAACCAGAAAGGTCATAGGATGACATACACTGTAGGAACTCTTACAAAAAGATTTATAGGGTATAGGCTCAAACTGAATGTAACTGTATGCTGTGTATTTGCCTTTTGAACAGCAGCAGACATTAATAATTAAGGCCCATATTACATCTGAATAATTATATGTTGTTTGAAATGATGATTTTCCTTTCTTCACTCATGCCCACGTTGAAGTTTGCCACTAAAAGCTTTGCTCTGCTGGTGTTTCCAAGCAGTTTCCAGAGTGATGGATGGAGCTCGCCTCTGTTCGCTCCTTTTCATATTGTTCTCTGGCCACACAGGGCAGAAACCCTTTCATTAATAAACCTCAGTGATTAATTTCCAAACCTCCCTCATGTGCCCCTTCCCTTGTCGTCTGTAAAAACGGTGCCCTCCTAATTAATGAACACTGATGGAGTATCTATAATGTCCAGGGACAAACTAAGGAGCAGTGCTGCTGCAGAAAAGAAGCAAATAATCTATAGCAGAATCCCTTATCTGTACCTGTAGTGCTACCTAAAGATACAGCATATTCATACAATAGTTTCTGCAGAATCTTTACACACCTTTAATGTATGTAACAGGTAAATATAGTATTGTTGTTTCTGTAATACCTGTGCATTGCGTGTAGGTGCTGACATTTCATTTAATTTGTTCATTAATGTAATTAGCCTCCTTAATTACATGTGTGTGACATTTGGTGCCTTCTGATAAGAATGACCCGTTCCCAAGACACAGGTTCAAGACCATGCTGGATATGATGGTATGCTCATTCAACAGTCTGTACAATTGCTAAATATAACAGCTAATTTAACTGCACATTGTAACAGCTGTGGAATTGTAGTGGGCGTATTGAATATAGATTTACAAAGGTATAATATCTAGTTAGATAAAGACTGAGACCACTCTCACAAATGTCCTTTAACAAGTTTCTGCTTCTTTCCTTGTGGTTTTAGTTTCCCTATTCCCTTTAATAAGATATATCTCTCTTCTAGCTGTAAATATCTCTACGTAACAGAGTTTGTTTTATATATATTATATATTATATATATATTTTTGTGCAAAAATCAAGCTGTATAAACTGCTTATATACTTTAAATCTATCTTCTAAGCTAAGCCAACCATTCCTGACTGTAGCTACACTTTCAGTAGACAGACATGCGGGAAAGCTCTCTTCTTATTTAACTCTTCCGAAAAAGAAGATCAACATGTTTCTTAAAAAAGCAAAAAACCTTGTATTATTTTTAAATTAAATCTAACACTGTTAGAGCTTGTCAATAGGGAGGGTCATGGTTTTCACAGTGTGAGTCAAAACCAGGATTGCTTTTATAGGTCTCACCTCAACAAAGCCGACCCAATGATTATTTTAATAAAAAATCTTATGTGTGAGGAAAGCAAACTGTTAAAATGACAAACAAATTAAAATAGCTTTTGTCAACAGCCTGGAAAGAGCTTTGCATTTTGTAATAATTTAGTAATTATCAGTGGTCCTGTGTAAAAACTTTAATTATTAAACCCTGATGCACATATTGTATTAGGAAAGAACTTGAAAGAATTGTATGAAGTGACCTTAAGTTATGTATCTGTAATGAATTTCTTTTGAAATTAATTTCAACATCCTTTTACAAGTGTTATTTGAACAAACAAATGAATGCATTGTATAGCCTTCCTGTTCTCCATATTTTAAACATAATTTGTTAAAAGCAAGGAAATATCACTTTGAAAGGGTGGAATGGACCACAGGAGCATGAACAGTGGTGCTCCACGGAAAAGATTTCATATATTTCTCATTACAAAAGGATGTTCAGTGGTGATCATTTGCATGCATAATAGATTGCATCTCTTCACAAATACTATAAAAACCTAACAAGGAGGTAAACAAGGGGTGAAAGCAAATGAGCAACCTTTTCTGACATGAGTTCAAATCACACGACTTGTGTTACTTAAAGACGACCCCTGGTCAGACATAAAGAAACATCTATTCTTCATAGACACTGTCTGTGTGGGGCTAATGATGGGTAAAATGCACAGCGCAGAAGGCAGTGCAAAGCTGTGCTTTGATGAATCGGGTAATTATATTCTGAAACACTCCTTTGCTCTACAAACTGCTGTGGCACAAAGTAATCCTGTTTAGATCTCACTGACTAAAAAGGCCTGCTTGCCAGTGATGTGTGAATCCCACAAGCACAGTCTTTCTGCAATGCGTGCCTTAGATTATGGCAGGAAGTGCCTTTATTTCAATGGAGCAGTGCTATAATATCACCATTTATTAATGCAATTAGGTAATACATCTCATTTACACTTCAGATTGCACTTGAGATCTTTAAAGTCCCAACAATTAACTCCCGTGAATTATTTAACAGCAGAGGTTATAGATCTATTGTATAGGTCTTTTAGTTTATTAAATTATAGAATGTAGTAATTACAAGGTGTCATGTTATTGATGTTCTAATTTCTATGTAATCACAAATACTGCCATGGATATGACCTATGGAAAAACCCGTATGCTGCTGTGCTTATTCTTGTATCCATTAGTTGCTCCATTTCTAAACAAAATGCCATGCTTACGGGCACACAGGTCCTGCAAATAGACCTATTGTATATTTTCATTTCAGCCTTAAAAAACCCTTATTGGTCTCAGTGTTGATTTGACCTGTTATGTTTTTCAGTCATGGTTTCTCATGTAATTGCAACATTTTGTATGCTATCCATGATGCATTTTCCATCTTAAAATATTTAATTATTAGAAAATATTCTTAATATGCAATACACATAAAAATATAATTGAGGATGGCTGGAAAAACCTCTTACAAGGCCTTGGAGCAAATAGTTGATATTAGAACTTTATTGAGCCTCAAGATCCCCTGTACCTGTTTGTAGTGTGTACAGAAGACCACAGGAGATCATTTCTGCTCCCTCTGTAAGGGGGAGGGGTATTGGCAATCATCATAATCAGTATTTATTTCAAAACCCCTCTTTTATCTGACCATCTTTAAATAACATTTGAATTTACTGTTCTAAACTTTACTTCACCTAAGAAAACATTCCACTACAGTAGATGTTTATCTGAAAATGCTGTTGACAATTTTAAGGAACTAATTCCATCTTTTATTTCAGAGCTATGTACCAACACAGAGGAGGGCAGTCATTCTAACTTTACTCCAGTAGAAGTTAATTATCTTGTTGATAGTACTGCAGCCTCATTCTGAACAATACTCGATACTGTTGCTGAAAAAGAAGGTAGTGAATCAGAGGAAGCTAGCTCTATGGTACAGTTTGCAAATCTGCAGCTTAAATCAGATGTAAGCTGGAAAGGAGGTGGGGTTCCACTAATTTAGATGAATATATATGAATATTTATATATAATAATATATAAAAAGTTCTCCATTAAGCTAGAACCACATATTATTCCCTTATTAATAGAGGCAAATAACTACAACCCCAGGCTTCTTTTCAACACTTCAGCCATGCTGACAAAGAGTCATAGCTCTGTTAAACCTAGTATTCCCTTAACTCTCGGTAGTAATGACTTCATGAATTTCTTTACTAATAAAATCATAACTATAAGAGAAAAAATTGATCAGATCCTCCCTGCATCCAGCATGGATGGTCACACATGTACAACAGCTCTACATTCATTTGTACGCTCTCACTTGTAATTAGACTGCTTCTGAGCTCCTCTCCTCTTTCCATCCAATGCCACCATTACACGTCATTAACTTTGTGTCTTTTCTCTCCCGTAGTTGTGCTTTCTCTTCTCTGTCTCCCCCTCTCTGTACTTTTCTGCAGGTATCCTCAGCCTTGGAGCTGTATATCTCCAGAGTGCAATTACTGGCCCTACCAACCTGCCCAATGTCTTTGCTGCTTGTTGTTGTTGTTGTTGTTGTTTTTTGTTGCCTGCTGTTCTTTTCTCTCTCCTCTTTCCACTTACCCCAACCAGCCAAGGCAGATAGCCACCCACCCCAGGTTTCTTTTATTAAAGGGAGTTTTCCCTCTCCATTGCACTACATTCCACCTTGAATGGTTATTGTAATATTTTATCAATCTTTAGAATTCCTTTGTTATTATTGAGTTTTTTATATTAATGTTATTTTGTTTTTCTGCCAGTGTGATTTTTTTTCTGGTTGTTATTTGCTCTTAAAGAGCAGCTGTAATAAATCAAAACAATTTCCCTCTGGGATTAATAAAGTTTTTTGAATCTTGAAAAATGATAAATCCCCTATATATTGTTTAGTTTGTAAGAAGCTGTCGATCAGACCACTGGCTGGAATAAAGATTTTTATTAAGTTATAGTTTTAGAAAAAATCCAACACAAATTCACAAACAATGATTAACATGCACAATTTTAGTATACAAGACAAAACAGTTACTTTTCAATATGAAAATGTCCTTCTACATGTCAGTATCTCACAGAGATCATTGATTAATACAGCAGTATTAAGGTCGAAGAACACACTATATAAAAGCAATAAGGTTGTCTTTGATGACCATGTTTAAAAAATATATGCAAGCTATTTACAATGTACCAAGGGCACTCCTTTCTTACAACAATAACCACAGAAGCTTAACCGAACACGTGTTGTGGATATAATTAGATGTTCTGTGATCGACCATTCCAGTTAATGGTTCAGATCACTTCCTTCACTTTCTTTAGTTTGCACTATTTATTAAAGCAAAAGGCCAATTTTTTTCTTCTTCTTCTTATGAGCATTAGCAGAGGTAAGAAACTGGACCACAACTATGTAAATAATAGAAAAACTCTGAGAAACTGCCACATATTTAAGCACTGTAAATGAATAACCTACCATTTGGCAATGAGGTTACCTTATTTGGATATTAAACAAAACATTAACACCACTTGGATCAAGTATTTGCACACACAAACTGGTTTTAAGCCCAGTCACACCAGAAAGTGGCACAGTGAAATTCAGACATATGAAACACGTGTTGTTAGACGCTAAATGGGCGAATTTGTGTACTACTAAAACTGTTGAACTAATAGCGAAGCACGGTAGACAGTTGCAAAAAGAAGCAATAGGCTGTACCACCTTTTTGCTGTACTCCGAAAGCTAGCAAACTCATTAGCTTAATAACACGCACATTAGGGTCACACAATTTACTCAAGAAATGTCTTTGTAATGTCAAAACCAGCCTAAAGACTATGACTTTTGAGGTGCATTCTATAATTTGACACAGAAGGGTTAAGTAAAATTGAATACAGCAACAAAGCTAGTTAGCAACATTAGCTTGATCTATATTTTATTCTCTGGCTCTCTTCCCTCAAAGGTAAGTAATGCTATGACAGTTTGCTATTAATCATAAGAGACAGGTGTGGTTAAATATTAGGTGTACTATTTATTAAACTACCCTAGCTTTTGGGCTAATAACTAAACACAGAACTACACAAAAAGATTTCGTAAAGACTGGCATAAATTCCTTCATTTTGCTATGAAATTTCACAGTTTTATATCCTGGTGTGATTGGGTTTTATGTGGTTAAAAAAAACAAAAAACAACAAAAAACACAGTAGCACTACTGCTGGAGCACAGCATCCCAACAGTGGTTGTACTTGACGTGTAGATCAAAAGAATCAACCAGGCAATTCATTTCAGGTCACTGCTCCGATTTAGAGTCACAAACCACTATACTACAGAACACTTGTAAAACCTAGGAAAATTTTGTGAAAAATATTGAGAATTCTAGTAAAACCAAACTAAAACACAACAAAAAAGGATGACTTTGAAATTGTCTAATAGGGAGTGAAGTAGTGGAGGGCATCTGAAACATCACAGAGTGTAACAACAGAACGAGTGCAATAAGAACACGACCATCAGTCAATCAAACAGCTGAATTGTGACAGCTGTAATAATGGGGCAGGAAAATCAATATCCCATTGACTGGTCTGCAGCAGTCTAATCAACGAGCAAGGAGCTTTATGAAACCAGTCAAGGAGCAGATAGGACAGCCTGATTACGTCGGCTGTTTGGACTTTTTACGAGGCCTCTGGGGCCTGCACACCTGTTCAGATGGCTAAGTGAGGACATCCAGTCACCTTGCATCAATTCCTTGTGCTTTCATTGGACTTTAGAGGGGGGTTGGGGATTATAGAGTGCAAAATACAGACGATGACAGCCTCTGAGCTAATGACCGTACACAGCCCCATGTTCAGCAAAGGCACAGTAATGTGTAGCAGTTCAGTTGCCTGTATCCTTCAACACCCACGTGAACATTTGTCAGGACCCCCCAGTAATCACACCTCAGCTCTTACTTCGCTAGCTTTTAACAGACTCATCCACATGATAAAAGGGCATGTAAAGAAGTTCTCTCAGCAGAGTAGAAATGTTCTTTTGTCACTGTTCAGTATGGTAGATGTCCAATAGACGACGATGGGGTGGGGATAAAATGACAGCCATTCCATTTGCTCTAGTTCCAGTCAGGGCTCCTTCACTGCAGCATTGGCATCACTTATTCTGACACTTTAATTTCCCATAAACTATGCTAGGGATAGATTCATACATTGATACTGCCTATCCAAAAAAAAGTCACCACCTGGATTTAACTAAGCATATAGGTAAGAACCCACCCATTCGATAATAACTGCATGGATGAGTATGTTTCAGCTGGCAACAAGTTATTTAACCCTAACTGATGCAGTGAGTAGCTACTCATTTCTTAAACAACCAAGGAAGACACATCTTGCATTCATGGAAAAGATGTTAATCTGTTTCAGAAGGGTAAAATTATTGGCATGCTTAAAGAAAAGAAAAAAAAAAAGAAAAGAAAATCAAAGGAGATTGCTGGAACTACTAAAATTGTAGAAAAAAGATTTCAATTTACTAGGGAGCATAAAGATTTTACTCTGGAGCAATGGAAGGTCATGTGGTCTGATGAGTCCAGATTTACCCTGCTCCAAAGTGATGGGCGCATCAGGGTAAGAAGAGAGGCGGGTGAATTGATGCACCCATTATCACTAGTGCCTACCATACAAGTCTGTGGGGGCAGTTCTATTATCTGGGGTTGCTGCAGTTAGTCAGGATTAGGTTCAGCAACATTATTTGTCCAAAGAATGAGGCCAGCTGACTACCTGAATATCCTGAATGACCAGGTTATTCCATCAATAATTCTTTTTCATCCTTTATAGCACGGGCTTATTTGAAGATGACAATGCCAGGATGAAAGAGTGGCTCGGGAAGCATTGACACATCACACATGGATTGCCCACCAAGAGTCCAGACCCTAACCCCATTGAGAAACTTTGGGATGTGCTGAAGAAGACTTTGTGCAGCGGTCCAACTCTCTCATCATCAACATAAGATCTTGGTGAAAAATGAACGCACCTCTGGACAGAAATAAATGTTGACATTGCAGATGGTTATCGACACGATGCCATGGTGAATGCATGCAGTAATCAAAGCTAAAGGAGGTCCAATGATATACTAGTGTGTGCGATTTTTTTGGACAGACAGTATATTATACCACAGACCATATATACTGGTACCGAAACTTCCACCATATATTTCAATCCACTGCAGCTTTCCTAAAGCACTTTTTGTTAGAGGTGCCCTGGTGTACTTGTCTCGATGACATTTTAATCAACCTAACCTTTCCAATAATGGATTCCCTCTACATTCTGAGCCTCTTGTCCTTTGTTACTAATTTCTTCTGAAACAAAAGCAAACAGTATCTCTTGTGCAACATGAATCTTTCTCCTAAGCTATTTGAAAAGGAAATAAAGAGGTGAAAAAAAACTCAAGTGAAGGCACTGTTCTCCTGTAGTCCATTGTGCACTGGGCCAGCTGGTCATCTGGGGTGTAGATGCTAGGTACATATTCTGTGATATGATATACGTATCTAGAACACAGGTCATCTAAATGTAGAGGAGAAACAGTACACATGGGATCTGCTTGACATACTAACACCACACATATCTATTTTCTGCAATACCATTTTTTTACTAGAGTGAGAATGCAGAGTTTGATAGGCATTCATTATTTAGAGGAGAATGAGATAGAGAGCATAATGCCAAGATCTATCTATGAGTATTGTAGAGTAGCCGAAAGCTCAGGAGCCCATGTCTCTCAAACAGATTTCATATTATTTTTTTATGCAGAGATAAGTGGGTTTGAGGCACAGTTGATCAATTTGCTATGCATCTTTCATATATTTGACAAAGCATGGTAAAACTCTTAAGTCTTTTGGCAAAAGCTGCAAAAATTGGGATAAGCATGGCCCTTAGTAATAAGGTAGGTGATGTTTTATAGAATAGATTTAGTTTAACCTGTGGGATTAATTTCTGAGACTATAAAATATTGATTCATCCAATGAATGGAAAATAATCAATCATAGAAGGTGAGAAGTTCATCTAGAGCAGAATCTCGTACAAAACATGTTTTATATAAGGTTAAAGAAACTAAAGCAAGCAGCCTTTGTCACCTACTTTGGTATGGACTCTATGTGTAAAATGGGTTTTAAGGCATTAGTATCTCAAAAGATACTAAGAAGATAAGTTATGCAAACAGTATAACTTCAAAATTCAACACAGAGCATGGTGGCACTTATAACGCTGAAATAACCAAAGATATCATGCACGCAAATCATCACATCTCTATCTGATGGTCCTTTAAAGGAAGTGGCGTGGTCCCTTTAAGAATTCGGTGCAGTCCAGTCTTTTCTGGCCTTTCCCAGTCCTGCCACTGAAGCCTGGGCTTTGTGCCAGTCCAGTGGAGGGTTAACGTAGGACAGGCTGACTGAAGGGATGGAGGAGAAGGGGGGGTGCGCTCCGTAGGTTCTGATTAGACATCACCAGGCAAAGCAGAGCAGCGGACTGATGAGGACTGGGAAGATGTACAATGGGCTGAGGCAGCTTGCTCCTGAGCCCCGCGCTCCCATGCCTGCAACCAAAACCAGCAGAGCAGCTTGTGAAGAACCAGAAGTACCCCTCTGATCAAAAGAAGAAAACCTGAACTCTGCTGTACTATCCTCTAAATTTCTGACAAGTCATCATAAATCAAAAGCCAACTGTGAATTTTCCATATCTACATTATTACTGGCTTTCAACAGGAGAGGCTATTTAAAGTACCCCGAGAAGATAAAGTTCATATCACATCAAAGAGGAGAGCAGCAAACTGAGCTGCCTCACAATTTCGCACAGCAGCAGGATGGGAGCACAGAACTGCTTTATATGCTGCAGCGCTGTGCAGCCAGTCAACAAGGAATAATAACCCAATGGCAGAGATGGATGACACCATGCACGCATTTCTAAAAAGGTCGCTTTTCTCAAACTCAAAATAAGTCTATTACACATGGCTGGAAAAGGATGCAATGAAGCCAAATTAAATGTGCTCTCTGAATTATTTAATTCATCATTTCACAAGGAAGTGATGGGAAGCGGGAAAACAACAGTAAACTCACTTAATTTGTGAATGTGGATGGGTTCACTTCCCACACCTTCACCACCCTCACTCATGGCCTTGATCTGAATGAGATAGTTGTCATTGGCCGAAAGGCTGAGCTCCACAGTGGTTTTGTTGGTCAAGATGGTGCTGATGTCATTGTAGCGATGTCTCTTTAGCAGCACCTGAGGCAGGACAGGGTGACGGAGAAAAATGAGCTCATGCAAACGTCACTGTTGAGTCTAAAGATAAATCAGAGCTTTGCAGTGAAAATGGACCTACTGAATATCCAGTGACCTTCGACTCTGTCTCCATGGTTAATACAGGATCCCAGTGCAACGTGAGTGTAGAGCCAATCATGGTCCATTTTATGTTGAGCGGAGCTCGATCTGGAGCTACAAGAAAATTCAGGTAAATACAGCCTACAGGGCATGCATAAGCTGTTTCCTATGGTTGTTTCTGTTATGAAATATATGTGTATACACTAATTTACTGGTTCCCTGTTCACACAATAGCTCACCAAACACACACAGTATATATATACAGTATATATATATACAGTATATATATATATATATATATATATATATATATATATATATATATATATATATATATATATATATATATATATATATATACTGTGTTTATATATAAGAAAGAAAAGAATAGAAAGATCAGCCTGAATAACAAATTGAGGCTACGGCAGAGTACCCTCACTAATTAAGATGGAGTGAGTTCTACGGTGGCCCTGAAGCTCAACACACTATAACTTCAGAAAACATATGCAAATTGATAAAACACAAGCAAGTGAAGCAAACAGCTTCACCAATTGTCTGGACATTGAATCATGTACAGCAATTGTCCAGCTCACACAGCAATTACAAACAAGTCTGACAAAGTGAGAAACCCTAAATGGAAAAATCCACAGGAAAATCTGAAAATTCATCCAAACACAGAAACACTAGAGTTCGGACTTGTTCATCAATTAAAGAACTCCTTGCAGCCTTTCTCTACTTGGTATTTTTTCTCACATTTTACAAAATGCATGTTGTTTATTTGCTTAGTTCAAGGCCACCACAGAATTCACACAATTTCTCAAAAGAAAACTGTAGTCTCAACTACTATATGGCAGCAGTTGCCACAAGGAAATCTCATTTGAAAGGCAATGAAACTGATATATAGACAAAAGGAGTTGAGCTGGTGCAGTGATTACAGTACACAAATCCAAGCAAAAGTTCAAGTATATGCCTAAAAAATATTTCACTGCAATTACCACTTACAAATCCTTTGCTCAAGTTGAAGTACTAGTGATCTAAAATTTACCTAAATCACCAATATGCACATTGTGGGAGTCAAGCTAGGTATAGCATAGCAAGATACTCTTTCGTGTCAGTCTAAGACGTTAAGGGTTGACCTTCTTGCTCAAAAACCTTTAGAATTCAACATTTCGTACAGTCAGTACAGAAATACTAGTACTCGGGAAGAAAGTGTGTATTTTACACAGTACTGAATTTTAAGAGTAGTTCTACATTTCAAAGGTGAAGGAAGGAAATGTTTAATAATTAATAAAATAAAACAACTACTCTTAAAGCTGTCAAATAAATGAAGTGAAGTAAAAGTAAAAGTAACATAAAATGAAAATACTCTTATTCTCACTGCAAAATAAAATCAATAATTTAAAGAATCTGTAGTCTAGCTCTGACATCATTTTTTGCATTTTAAATATGTAAATAGTCAGTGTTGCTATGTTACACTCAACCAACTGATTTGTCTTGTTTGCATGATAAATGGAAACCCCTGTTGTCAGGGGAAATTTTATGATCCAACAAAGCTGACAAAATGGTACGCACATCATATAGAGCACAGTACAACGTCATCAAAGTGGTGGTTACATGATTTGAGTACCACGTAGACATGATTTCAGTGCCTAAGGGGAACAGACTTACGTGGCTTCTTTGTGGTGGTATTGATGGGCGCAGACTGTGGCCCAGGGCCAGCCGTATTGAATGCAGCTACAGAGAGGTAGTAAGCTGTGTTTGCTCTCAGCCCTGTGATGTTAACCAGCGTGTAGTTTCCAGAAATGCGCACTTTGCCAATAGTGTCAGGTTTGGTGTCGTCTTCCCAGTACACAACCTGATGGGGAGAAAAAACACTGGTGCATTTCACTGCATTATTTAAATTACACAATTAAATCTGAAATGCTGTTTGTATTACAGAAAGAGAGGGAATGATGAAAAACAAATTTTTCACTGGTACGGTTTCAAATATTGATGCTATCAACCACCCTAGTCATATAAAGGAAGTGTTAGTGCATCCATAGTGCGCAGATGATCCATAAAGAAAAATCACGATTATTGCCTATTTTGATGATGAATACAAGGAAAACATATATTAAAAGTGAATAGGTTATGTATACATTTTACAAAAATGTTTTATCTGTACTCAGAAATCATCACTTTTTACACCAAAGCAGGATTCTCTTTTCTGTTACAGTTTACTTTCCTTCAGAATATTATCCCCCAATTAAGGGCACAGGTGAAGTGATATTTGATAAAGCAAACTGGCTAATTGCTGCCTGCTTTAGGTCATCCTCAACATTTATGTGTCTAGTGTTAAATTACATACTTATGAGTTTAGTAATATAATTAAAGTGAAATGCGAAGTCTGCCCTTGAGGATGCTCCTGCTATTCTATCTCGACCGAATGACTGTATTTCAAATGTGTTATCAATTAAAGCTGTATAATATACACATCAAAATTCAGTTTACAGCAATGTTTTGGGCAGTGATTAGATTAAATGGACACTGCATTTGCAATCCTGGCAGCATCTAATTAAAGCCCGAGTGTCACATACCAACATGGCTTTACATTAACCTCTATGGTTAATTGAAACAACGTTCTATTCTTTCAGAAAGGTGAAATTAAAAGCTTTGCATACCTGAAGCCTTTGTTTGACATAGAATTAATCAAAGAAGCCATAAAAGAGCTGACTACTTGATTATTCTACAAAGATATTTTAAAATGAACAAGATTATTAATACCCCTGAAAATGGTGATATTTCAAGCAGACTACTGACATTCAGCCAATTTAAATAGAGAAAGATCCCTATTGTACTGTTTGGTATCATTATGTGCACCACACAGAAGATGAATAAGAGAAAGAAAAGAAGAGAGCTGTCTGAGGAGATGAAGAAGAAAACAACTGCTGAGCATGGTCAATGTAACGGCTGACATCCAACTAGTTATATGTAATATTATTAAGGGCAGAGACACACCAAGCAACAAAAGGAACTGGTGATAATAAAGCACTATTGTTACATCGCTTCACGTCTGGGCCGAAAAGTGGCACTTGAACACATCAGGAAGACTACAGCCAATCTACTTTCTCTTTTCTGTGACTGAGTGAGAAGAAATAACTCTCCATACCAGCACGTGGAAGTCGTCTGTATTTCTCATTCGTCATTCATGTCAAGCAGAAGACACTACAAACAAAGCGGTGTTGGCCTATTATTTTCACACCACTTGTGCTCACCTCAGTTACTTCCTTCCTGATGCCCATGTTGTTGTGAAATTTTTATCCTATTACTTTTCATATGTGACCTCCTGTCAATTGCTTGCGTTTTTCACTTCTGTTTCTCTTCTTGTGCAGTTATTTGCTAAACTTAACAGCCAATCAGAGTGGTCTCTCGCCCGGCATCCAACTAGTGCTAACAAAACACACAGCAAAAACTACCAAAAACTACAGAAAACCCAACAGATGCCGGCATTGGCTAATGGCTGACCATCTGCTCTGTGCATTACAGCCCTAAGAAGTCTATGGAACTGTAGCCAACTTTCCCTAGATGGAACAGGAGGATATTTCAAATGATAAAAAAGAACAAAAGGAAACAGATACAAATAAGAATCATCCAGATCCATCAGTGCACATGGCACCAGAACACCCTAGGATGGAGGTTGGTGATCGATTTTGTGTATCTGACCTCCGACCATATGTTCTGAATACTCAGGTAAGGAAAGGGGCGAAGCTGTCAAGCTGGATACGGTGTCAGAGGAGGAAGTTGGACAGACTTGGTACACCCAAACATATTGTGCTGGGAGAGCTTCGACCAGATCCAGAGGTACCGATGGGACAGTTCAAATGGACCATATTCTGTACCTCTAATGCTAATGCGGTTGTTCGGAGCTGTGGATGTAATGTCTCTGGTGCCAGTTGTGTTGGCTTGTGAGACTCCTGATGGGTATCGGCAGGCCGCAAAAACTTGGACCTGAGAGGAGTATCAGTCAGCCTTGAAATTAAATCAGCCTAGATTCTTGCAAACTGTGTCCTGCTATCACTGTCTAGTGGAGGTGGGGAGTTGCTGACCTCAACTGGGGTCATTGTCAGACAATGGAAGGAATATTTCAAGGATCTCCCCAACCCTGCCGACACATCTATCCATCATCTATACATCTATCACCTGGCTGAAGTCACAGAGGTAGTCGATAAGTTCCTTGGTGGCAAGGCACTGGGGTTGGATGAGATTCGTCCTAAGTCCCACAAGTCTTGTGGAGTGCAGTTTGGAAAACCACAGGATTTTATCCCTGCTTTTTGAAGATGATGTTGTTCCGTTAGACAGGGGAGGTGTTCCGGACATGTTCTACAAGGAGATGGCCCCAGAAAAGACCCAAGACTTGTTGGAGGGACTATGTCTCCCGGCTCGCCTCTGTGAGCGAAGTCTGGGCATCCCTGCTTAGACTGCTACCCCCGCAACCCGGCCTCAGATAAGCAGAAGACAGATACAAACCAAGCTCCAAGATAAACATACAACAGGTGTGCTATATCTCACTTTCTGAATAAAAGTAAGCTCCATCTAGAAAGACCCACTTATGACATATTATTCCAAAAGATCTAAAAGTAAAAAATATTACTTTTATAAAATGTTTAAAAAATATAAAAATATTTGACAAGTACCTGAATTCAGCTGTGGGTCTTGATCTTAATCCAACAAAACATCTATGGCAGTGATCTGCCTGTGGAAAAACCTTTCTTTATGGCTTGTGACGGACTGCACAGTTTGTTGCCCCTTTGGAAAACTAAATGGGGACCCCTGATCTATGGACAGTGAAACTGGACTGGAGGAGCTAGCTCAATAAGAGCTCAACTAGAGCTAAGCAACAAAAGGTGCTTGATCACAGTCATTGCCTTAACAGTGAGGTACAAAATATTAGGTAAATGGTCCCAATTATTTGCCCATGCCATTTTCATTTGTTGTAATTAAATTTTATTTAAAATGATAGGTTATATCAAAATTCAATACAATTAGTTTGTTCTATGAAATACAGAACATAGATCAGTGGATGCCAGTTACTTCAGAGAAAACAGTGAAAGGATACTAACAGTTTTTGCGGACCAAAGCTCCAGATCCATACTCTTTGGTGGCCTATTCCGATTCTTCTAAATCCACTTCAGGATTGTGTTTAGAGAAATGAGCTCTGTTCTGAAAGGACAATGTTGCCGACACTATGGCAACTGGAGAGTTTTGCGCTGAGGGCCGGAGGTGACAGACTGAATGGGGCATGAGGGATGAGAGACTTTTATTTTCCTTTTGTGGGTTTGCTGTTAGAGCGCCAAAGTGTTGAGGTCAATTCATGACATTATTACGATATAACAAAATCTCTGCAGCGATACATGAGAAGGTATGGTAGAATGTTATATGTCAAAAAAACGAAAAACTAATTTAGAGAACAATGAAAGGATGGGTGGGGGCTGACAAACAAGCCTCAGGGAAAAGCTCAATTATCTTATTAGAAAAAAAAAAAACAATAATTTTGCAGTGAGTCATAACGTACCTCGTATCCAAGCACTCTTTCAGGGATGACAGGGAGGGCTTCCCAGACCACTTCAATTTGCACTGCAGACACACTTCTAGCCCTAACCCTCTTAGGAGCCACTGTGGGGACTGCAGAAATAGAGAGCTGGTGAGAATCCCAGAGACTCACCAACCATCACACACACTAATAGCAATAAAAGGAAAGGTGCAGAAGAGACCTGTAGTTTCACTGAAAAGCTATTTCCCCTGCTCTCTTTTAATGGGTTCTGTGACTGACATCAGAAAGACTATCTGCCCAGCAAATTCAATTAACAGGATACCTCCCTGACAGCACGGTGTGGTGAGTGTCTGCTAGGATTTCCTGTAATCTACCAGCGTGATAACTAATATCAAGTTGATATTCCCAGCTTAAGAGGGGAGGAAAATAACAGCAGAGGGGAAGAAAAACTCATTATTACTATTCATGGACGTATTTGTAAGGAGAGACATTATAGCTTTTTTGGGCATCGTTTTCTGCAAGTGAAATCGGCACCATACCTTCCTCTGCTGAGTACACCGTGGCAATAGAACTGAAGGGCCCCTCCCCTCGGTTGTTGTACGCCCCCACTTTCACATCAAAAGGCGCAAAGGGTGGGATGGTGTCATTGCGGTATACATAACGTGCCACTCCCGGTGTGGAGATAACAGCCCGCGTCCATGTGACCGTCCCCACTGGCCTGAAGGCGATGATGTAGCCGAAGCCCTCTCCATTCTGTAGTTCTTCAGGCACAGGCTGGGAGCAAAACACAAAACTATAGTGATATTAAAACGCATACAGACAAAGAAATAGACAGGCCCGTCTCTGTGCTCTTACTCTACAAGGGCTTGTGGGATTAATCACAGCCCCTTTATTTGCCGTTACCACCCAGAACACTCCACAATCACTTTTTACCTTATCTTTTCCTCTTGCATGGCTATGTAATTGTAGCTAAAGCAGAAAGCTCTTTAAAGGGAGTGCTCTCTGTCCCTGCCTCTGGAGGGAAAAGTGGCACTAGCAGGCTGAGCCGGGGGAGAGGTGCCTCACTCTAATGTGGGTCATAAAATTGCTACGTTCAATTCTGCACAATTAAGCAAAACCATTACTCGGCAATGGAGAGAACAGTAAAATGTGACAGATGACTTACCTCCCATGTTATCACTAATTCAGACCTTGTGCCGCCTCCACCTCCAACATCAGTGGGAGCTGTATCAGGAACTGAGAGGTAAAGCCCAGAGGGGAGCAATTAGAACGCAGTTTACAAAGCTCAATGACAAGCCTCAACTGTACTTGTGGCTTTATGACAAGGCTGCCTGCTGTAGATACTGTCTTCTATGTTACACCCCACAAATCCCTCACTGTGTGCAAACACAAACATTTCAGAGAACAGTGAGTTACTGATATTGCCCAAATGTCACTGTGCATAAACCGCAAGTCAAGATTTGTAATATTTTGCAAATGACATTCACATTCTGCTGTTTGTGCACTGCAGTGCACTTCTTTATAGTATTCTTTAGTAAATGGAGCATCATATTTAATGTGTCATATCAGCAAATGGTTGATGCAGTATTTGTCTATTATAAGATCTATGAGGATTTCTCGACAGAATCTTCTGCTGTTCCCTGGGAAAAATACCTACAGGAGCCCTGGATTTTTAGCATGTGTATGTTCAACTGTGCACTTGTCTATTGAAAACCGTACCTAAAACCCAAACCCTATACTAAAGCTCACTAATACTATTGCATTACTGCCGTAGCTATATTATAATATTATTAGGGTATTATAACAGCTAAATATTCTTATAGAATAATTCCATTCTTCTCTACAGGCCCGTCTAATGCTCTCACTCTGCCCATAGAAATGTGGTGCCAAGTAAGAGTACATGACAAAACCACTCTTTGATGAAAAATGTTGGTTACATAAGTCACATCTGCACGCAGGACCTCTGAATGTCAGGCACAGTTAGCACAATTTAGCACAGGCACTGGTCTATTAACATTTAAACAAGTGTAAAAGCCACAATTTGCGTTGCACTACTGGAGACGCAGCACAAAACCTTTCACATATGTGAGGTTTCTACTCATTCACTTTGTGATTTCATATCTATCCACTGTTTAAAGTTTGCATAAAATGCAACCTTTAGTGCAGAAACTACACAACGAATGTAATTACAGTACATGCTTTCCTTTGACTTGACTGAAAATCCTTGAACCATTGTAAGGCAAGTACAGTATGTGTCATCTCCTAACTAAGAATGCTGTGCATTTTATGCATAGATTACAAAGTCCTAATCCAACCTGCATTAATTATTGAAATCTATGTCAGTGTGGCACGATCAGTAATTATCTCTGATTTACCTGTTACCCTAGATGGGTCAGCCATTAGTATTCTTCCAGAAATATGTAATGGATTCTTAGTTTATACTGTGGAATAATATTAAACATAGCAATGTTTCTAAGGATTAGTAATGAGGTCCATCAGGGCATCCATACAATTTTCTCCACCTCAAACACAGTGTAAATAAATTGTCTGCTACATACCACATACAGCGGCAAGAAAAAGTAGGACCTTTTATTGAGAATAATTATAAAAACCTCATAGTGCTGGCGGAAAAAGTATGTGAAACCTAAAGTCTTTGACATCACTTTATGACCCTTTCCAGTTTAATGTAAATCTTGATCATAGAATCTCGAAAAGGTCTATTAGTTGAGGTGTGTTCACTTAAGCATTTTTTTTCTTGTGCAGAGAAAACTCAAAACATTTGTGTGTTTTTTGTCAGTCGTAGTAGCTCTAATCTATACCTGACTCCAATTACATTTATGGAGGTCATTAGTCCAAGGTTTCACATAGTTTTTCCACTAGCACTATCAGTCCTTTATGATTCTTCTCAATAAAGACATGAATGATCTGAATTTGTTTGTGTAATTATTTAAGCACATTATATTTATTAATACTCTTGACTTAGATGGAGATCAGGTAACGTTTTATAAATAATTCATGCAGAAAACCAAAAAAACTCCAAAGGTTTCAAATACCCTTTCTTATCACTGTATGTTATTCATTACTGTACATAAAAACTAGTTAAAACAGTTGTTCATTTCAGGTGATAAATACCAAAATACCTGTTAAATCATCATAAAATCACAGTAAATTCTTCTGCCTTATTCTCGGTGTGTGTGGTGTGCTGTTAGGGGTTTAGTTTTACATACTGGTATCCTCTGTCCTGGTCTTGGCTGAGGATGGACTGGGCTCTCCCAGGCCTACGGCATTGCGCGCCACCACCCTGAACTCGTACTCGACCCAGGCGTTCAGACCCACCACTGTGGCTGTCAGCATGTTCCCATTGACCACCTCTGGCACTGCAATGTGCAAATTAGACCCTTAGAAAATCAGGCTGCTGCACACACACACATCTCAAATTGAATGATAAATAAATAAAAACCCATCTAAGAGCCCCTATAAATACTACAAGGAGGACAGGGTAAGTGTTTGAGGCTACCTGTGTCAACAGCCTGCCAGCCCACAGTGAAGGGCGTTCGTGCCTGGATGATGTAGCCAGTGATGGGGCTGCCGTTGTCCCTTCCGGGAGTCCAGGAAAGCTGGGCTGTGCTGTCGGTGATCTCCTCCACTGCTACTTTGTCTGGAGGACCTGGTGGACCTAAATCAATCGGACAACAAGCAGGGTGAAACTGAGGCAATCACCTATTGGAAGAAGCCTGCCCTCATCAAATTCAAGTCCTGCACACCTTGTTACATATCAAGGCCACCACACTTCCTTCAATTAAGGGTGTGTGCGTTCAGGGACATGTCTCTCACAATGTGTGTGATGTGCACCGCTAAGAAGCCATTACGGAACACAAGCTCAACCAGCAGTGACAACCGAGTTGGATCATTTTTGAGTAAAGGAAAGAAGGGCTGCAGGTGGTGGAAGAGACACCAGTGAGAAGAGTAAACAAAGAGTCAATACAGAGAGAGACACAAAGACACAGAAAGAGTGTGTGTGACTGGCTCTGGCTTTACCATGTCGCTGCTGTTTGCTCTGCTGTTGTTCCACTGTTCAAATGCTTTCCATGATATTTTGCTGATGTGTAAATGAGCCAATTATAGTCATTTTCTGTGATAAACATTGGCTTCTCCAAGCACCTGGGAAAGCTATTACTGTTTGTTAAGGGCATGAATACCAATGTAAATCACTAGAGATAAGCCCCTGCACTGAGCCAAAACTACCTTAGCTGGATCCAATGTCACACATGCCAGTGAATGTGTGTGCATGTTTTTTTTACATTTTAGCAGCACATACACTACATGATGTAAACAGAAGATGGCAGACTGTAATTCTGTCTGTGGTAGCATCCATTTTTACTTTGTTACACCTTATATTTACAGGAAGCCTCTGGGATTTTTCACCACTTATTCTGTCAAACTTCTTCTTGAATACATGTATGGATGCTTCAATGGCTTGTTATTTTACAGGAGCACATATTGGGGTATTCATTGTCAAATGTACAAAACTTGAATTGATTCTCTTACCTTTGACAACCAAGATGGCAGAGGTGGACAGGCTCTCCACATCAGTGTCAATAACACAGACGTACTTCCCGCCGTGATTCAGCTGGATGTTACGAATCATGAGATCACCTGATATACTCTGGAAGACATGTGTTATTTTTAAAAAATAAGGCGACATGAGAGATGTTTCATCATTCAGCTTTTTGTGGTAATGCTTTACACAATCACATCGTCTCCAGGCCACTGATTTTTGCATCTTTTCAAACAACAACAACAGACGTGGCAGATGTAGTCTGCACAAATAATGCTGTTGGCTGTCCTTCAGGCGCTGCTGGACCAACCAGCCCCCAAAACTCCCTACAAACAGCTACCAGCTATACACACAACACACAAAACAAACACAGTCTAGTTAATTGGCAAGGCAATCCTAATTATTCTATAATTAAATAAGCTCAAGCAAGATGTGAATTTAACTCCCAGTGTAAAGAGCAAATATTGTTTTAAGCATACATCATGTGGGAGACCATGAGGGAACAAATTAAAACATCACATCAAATATTGGTAAACTTCCCCTCCTGTGTACGAACAGTTGTACTGTTTGTGACTGCATAAATGAGAATTTTTAAGTAATAAGATAATAAGTCAGTCTCTCAAGTCTTAGCATGTCCCCTTTCGTAATAATAATGATAAGAAGAAAAGAAAAGAATAAGATAAGAATAAAATAATAATAAAAGAAACATTTGGGAACTATTTTCAACTGCAGATGAACACACATTTGGTATTATAGTTAATATTTACAGCACAGATGGTGAAAGTTGGATTAACTGAAAATAAGCTACAGTGCCCATGTTCATGGTGATGAAGGAACATGTCAGCCAGTATAACAACTTGGTGCTTGTCTGGCACAAAATAAATCGCCTATATCAGGCTTTGGTAACAACAATAATAGTTGCACTGTGCAATTTGATATGCCCCAGATAAAAGTCGACAACACATTTTCCCACTGTGTAAAAACTTGGCAAAATATTTGGCCATCATTTCAAAATGGTGACTAAATTTGTATTTTAGTAACCAAAGAAAGTGTCGCAAAAATGATTAGTATAGGAAGTTTACAAGACAGTGCTCACAATGAGAACATACATGTGCAAACCAACCAGCGAGAAGGCCACATTAAATAAAAAAGGAACATGCTGGTACACATTTAGTCCATATTAGTCTTATTAGAACGTTGCCATAACTATAACTAAAGCTTGTATTTGTTTTTTCACACAATCTGTCGTGCCTAAAAGTTGCTATCAGGCAATTTGTCACAGACTGAAATATAAGATATTATTAGACCCATCTTGCACACTCTGACATGCAATGTGCAGACATTCTCATTTTGACTGTGCATGGGAATCTGCTTCATGAAAGTCACCTCTTAAAGTGGCCTGTCACAAAGCATGTCATCCCGTGAAAAGGAGTGTGTTGCTTTAGAAACGACTCCCCTGGGGGTGAGTCAGGTAAGACTCGCTGCCGTCATAGCAGATTTCATCACCCCCAGCAGCTAGTGAACAGACCCCCGCTCTGCGGCAACTGGCTGCGAACCCCCCTCTATCTTCACCTCGCTGAAGCACCTGACAAAGCAGTGCCGAGCCGAATTGCACGTACTTGCTTTCAGCTCCTCTCTTTTCACCTGACAGTTTTTACATGTTGTTCGTAGCGTCTGATTTTCTCTCCAATGCCAGCCGCCACCTGGCCGACCGGAGAGCTCGCAGTCGAGAGAAAGGTGTCCCAGCTTTGGCAGGAAGGAAGTGATGAGGCAGATTTGCTTTAATTATGTTAATTAATTCATCAGAAGCTGTTGAGCAGGGAGCTGCTAAACTCTCTGGACAGGGGAAACAGATTCTATAAAAACTTCACCAATCAGCCAAAACATTAACACCATCTGGTAGTTTAAAAGTGTGTTACCACTGGGAGTCCCTTATCTATGAGAGTATATCTTATACACCTACGCACACTTCAATGTCATTCATAATTGCCATTTACCTTCACGCAGATGTGAATTTGGCATGTCCAGTCCACAATCAAACACAATGTCAGTCTTTAACATGTGAAAGGTAGCGATCAGACTACTGACCTTGGATGACAAATGGGACTATAAAAAGCAAAAAGGGTGCATAAAATACAACTGAACAATTGCCTTTGCCCTTCATCAAAAAGAGCAAATACTCAACAAAGAGTCATCATTTATCATTATTTCAAGGCGTTTGGATTTCAAATGAACATTTACTGGTAGCAGGCCTGCCCTTGGTGAATGCCAGCCAGCTCATTACTTAATTATTTCAGGGCTCAAGATTCATAAATAGGTATGCAAATTCAATTACAGCAGAGGGAGATGATAAGAAAATGTTCTCCCTTGAGGTACAGGAATTAGAAGTTGAAGGGATGAAAAGTATAAAGACTTTATTAATGAAGACCCTCTGTACGACTGAAATGCCATTTCACCAATATATTTTTAGAAGTGTAACGCATGGCAGCTCACACAGCCAATTCAAAAGGTAAGGACCTCGATTATTGACCTGATGGTGCCATTGATCGCGGCGTTAACAGCATATGAATGAAAGAATGTAACTGATTCTTAACAGATATCTCTGTCTCCCTGATAATACTTTCACTACTGACCATAGAGAAACTTTTCAAATAGACAAGTCTTGGCATAAATTTCTCTTCTTGGGTATCATTGGTGCCTAAGAAGCCCTCAGCAGGGCACTAGAGCATAGCCTTGCACATCACACAGTATGTCCCAATTAATCCCAGAATAGCCAGAACGTAGCTGAGTTTAATGCTTGAGAAGTCTCACCCCGCCCACTCTTTCAAAATGATCGCTGTCTCTCTGGAAGTCGATGAGCTGGCCGTTGAATGCCCATGAGAAAGAGACATCCAGAGCTGGATCGCAGGCAATCTGGCATGGTAGCACGATGCTCTCGCCAACAATAATCTCCATGTTAGTAGGCCTCATGGTGATTCTGGTGTGCTCTGGCCAGACAACAGATGACAGCGTACGCATGTTAATATCCCTGCCACAGGAACCTTTAACACCACCGTGACCCCACACAACTGCCATCTCGCTCCAATTCACAGCTAAATCAAGTCACCATCATTAAATTATCCATGGATGTGTGCTTATTTTTTTCCTGATTTTAATAAGCACTTAAATTCCAAGCGTGTCCATTAGCAACATTTAATGACATCTCCAGTTTGCACTTTATGTTCAATTTGGAAGAAAACATTTGAAACAGGATTACAGAGATGGGAGCACATTCCCACTGGTGACTCTTGTGGATTGGAGACCTCAGAGTATGTTGAGGAAAGGTCACAGTAATTAAATTCTATGACATTAAATGGTTCAGCTGTCAGTGTGCGAGAAGAATAGAATCTAATGAGAAAAATAAGTCAGGTGGCTACACACACAACAGAGGGCTACGTGAACGAGTTATGTCACTGCATTTATAAATAATGACCTTTAATTAAATCAAGGATGATGCATAATGTAATTGCAATTTTGCATTACATACACCAGCCATATTCATTTGCCTAAACTTGAAGTATTACATGCAATATAACTTGAATAGAAAACAATCCAACTTTGGGCATTCCCATGTCCGACTGACAGACTGTAAATTGAGGGTGATTTGCTTTCTACGAAGTTGTTGGTGGAGAAGAAAAGAGAAGGACTCACCAGTGATGAGCAGCCTTACAGTTGTACTCGCTGTCCCAAACTGGTTCTTAGCGATGCACGTGTAGCTGCCAGCGTCCTGTCTGGTGACGTTGGCGATCTTTAACGTTCCATTGGGAAGTAGAGTGATCCTGAGGGAGGCAGAACAGTTTATTACTGTATTGACTAATGTGGAGCCTGTACAGATAAACTGATGTGTTGTTATTTTGTATTCCATAGCCTCATGTTTTTTCCCCCGCCATATAGTAAATTTACTGTATGCTGTTTTTGCTGGATTTGTATTTTTGTGAAAAGCCTCTGAAGAACTACTTTGACCCTGGTACTTTAAAGCGCTTCCCTCTAAAGCACAAAAATGAAACTGTTTGAGGTGGGTTAGCAGCAGGCGGTGTGACCCACCACCCTGACTCAGTGGTGGGCTAAACTTGAGGACACATTACTAAATGAAGAGATATTTTACAAACAGTATTGCTGAATAAATAAAATGTGCTTTACAGGCTTTATACTGCTAAGGTGAGAGAGGAACCTCTGTCATGCTGGGAGGTGACTGCATGGAATAAAAACCTGAGATATGCTATAATACATACTGTATTATGACGCTGAATAATCTATGCATGTGTGTCCTGGATAATAATGGACGTGTATAATGACCATCAAACAGTGTTGGTGTAGAATATATCAAAACATTTTAAGAAATAAACAATGAAAAATAAACACAGCTTGCGTCGCAGCACTTTGTGGTGCTCAAAGAACTGAAAAACTACACATTCTTTCCAGAAGCAATGTTTGGATCTCAGACCTCACTGTAAACAGTTCCCATTGGGGCTATTTTCTACTAAAAAAAATGTCTGCTGACAGTGGGCTTTGTGGATTATCAAAAGTAACCAGAGACAGCAGGATATGGAGGAAGCTATTTCACACATATCTCCACATACAGTATATTGGGCTAAAGCTACTACTAAGAGTTTTTTATAATTTGGGACAGACATTTACTTAAACAGATGTGGCATTTACTGACGGCTTTCACTTTCAAAACACTGCTCCAGTTTACAGCACGACATTTCATGGGACACATCCAGTGTGTGCATACATCCAGCGTTAAGCACCTGAAAGGACTGTGCCGGCTTCACATACAGCGTGCTAAATGTCAGTCAGCTTGGGAATTTTACCAATTTTCCGGAGCTATAGCTGAAGCCCCACACCCCCACAGCCGTCTGGAGCCAATAAAGGAGCGTTCGTTGCTGTTTTGACAAGATGCTTTGTTCATACCATTCTCTGTTAGACCTCCTTTTTGAATGTGCAGCATCGAAGGGATTCAAACAGCACAAGGTTAAGCATGTATTCAATGCACTGGGTTGTTATTCGGTAGGACCTGCCTGCTACGAGTGTGCTATAAAATTTCAATGTGCGTGCACAGATTTTCAGAGAGGTATAGTTGCCGTCAGAGCTTTTCTTCTCCCTCAAGTTGAGATGATGAAAAGTCTGTGCATGGATTGCTCAAACGTGTCATTTCTCGCCTCTGATTTGCTTTTGGACCTCTCCACCTTTAATCAGTTCTTTTTTTTTTTTGTGTGAAATCGATTCAGTAGCTCAACTTGAGCTTCTGATGTAGTCAATAGAAAATCAGGCGGAGGGGGACAACACACGAAATTAAGCACCTCTTTATGCTGCTATAAGTGCCGCTTGAAGTTTGCTCATTTCTGCATCACGACTTTCTGGTCTAATGAGGTGTCTCTGCTCTCAAATGCGCAACAAGGCTTTTGTCTTCGCAGCTTCTTGTAATTCCATGAATTAAATTCTATTTGTCATGATGAAGTAGAACACTTTGCCTCAGATAATTACAGGTGCAACAGCTTTGGACTTACAGTACTTCGTCTATCTAAAAGCAGATAAGCTTTTACCTTCAGCAGTGACTCCATATGCTAATCTTTTTCTCTTCTTAAATATTTAATGCGTGCAGTGTTGATACGACCGGCTAGCATCTTTATTCCTCGCACCAAGCCATTTGCACACAACAGTGCGCACAGTATATTAGCCATGTGCAATTTTCCTGGCGGGAGCCCTGCTCTCATCCTCCTTCTTAGCCTTTCCGTCTATGCATCTGCACAAATGCCAAAGACACTATTCAAACAAGTGGGTTTGCAGTGAATGTGAATGTGAATGAAAGTTACAAGGAATATGCACTTTTTTTTATCCTACCTTTCAGTTCTCTGTAGGATCTCATTTCCTTTCTTCCACAGGCTAATTGCTGGGGGCGAGGCCTGAGGCTTGCATTCAAGAGTGACTTCACTGCCTGAGCGAGCTTTTAGCAAGGCCCTTAACGGACTTTTGGAGAAACTGGGAGGGGAGGCTGCGTGGGTGGAGCAGAGAAAGGACATGAAATTAAAAACTGTAGGCAGCCTAAATCTGTATTGCGATTGACTCTCCTTCAGATTGCAATGAGAGCAGCTTTAAATCTCAGCATTAACTCAGCAGAAATGTCTCTTGGGCTCACCTGCCTGCCCACCCTACATCTACACACTTCCACTGTTATTATGTCTCCAGCTTGCAGAGGTTGCAGCCATAATCTACGCTCATTGTCACATTTCGTCAGCCATCATTTGGACGCCCAAGAGTCACCACATGTATCAAGACAGAATTGAATTTCTCAGATGGAAGTCATCAAAGCTTTGCAAATAAATCAATACCACATCTACATGAGAAAGCATGCACAAAGCCACTAAGCAATGTGTTTGTAGTATCCAAATCAATATGATGAAACGACTCAAAGTAAAATGAGACACTCCATCAGATTCATATTTTTGCTGGCAGAGCCCATAGTGACATCAAATGAGACTGCAGACTGATTACTGAGAAGGGAGAGCTATAGCGGGCTGCTGGTTTTTATCTTAGGAGATGATCAAACGCACAGACAGATAAGCAGGAAAAAAGCAGAAGGAGGGAGGCGATCTTACCTAACACCATTAGTTGGGCACTGGAATAAATAATGCCATGTTTGTTTTCAGCCACACACTGATACATCCCGGAGTCTGACAGGTTTAACACAGCTATAGAAAGGGCCCCGTTTTCGATTTGTACCCGGCCCTGCGGACGAAAGAGAAACAGTTCTGCATATCCATTGCAAGGCCAGTCTATTATATCCAAAGGCACAGCAGCAATTACTGGTGCACCATGAGGGGAGGAGGACAGCAGGAGAGGAGAAAGAGAAGAAAAGCCAATAAGGGCCTTGTGGCATTCTACGTATGTTCAAGCTGAGGAGGCTGTGGTAAAACTGCTAACCTGCATCTCAGAAATACAGAAAAGGAGCAATGCTGACAATAGCACCAGCAGCATATTAAAAAGTCATTTAGTCTGTGTGGTTGTTCAGTTGGAAAAACTATAATGACAACGCTGATGATGACTTAGTGAATTTTCTATTTTTTATTTATTTATTTTTTAACCAAATGAGTCACAGTTGCTGAGTGCTGCAGGGGGAGTGGCTTCTTACAGTGCATTTTTAATTATAGATGCATATAGTCAGTGTGGGGGCTTAGTAAAACAGAATATATTAGTGATGTACAAAGTCACCTTACAGCATAACCTTCAGAGTCAACCTAATCTTTAAAGGAACACTACAGTGATTTTACTCAAAAAAACCTGTTTATTAGTTACATGGTGAGGTCAGTCTTGCAAACTCATTATTACCAACCTCTAAAATTAGCTTGATGATCTGTCTGATCCTGGCCTTAACTGTATCTGGATATCTTATCTTATCTGATCCATTCAATGTGACTAGATGTCCGTCACCAAAAGTGACTCACATTTAATGAAGATTACAATAGGGAAGGATCAACACAAAATGAATGCTTACATATACAGAGGCCAGTGGTATGAATATCATCATCCAGACAATGTATCCACATGTTGATGCCAAGTCAGCTTTTCTCAGCGTCTTTATTTTAAATCTATCTCTTGTGAGTCCTCCAACTTTATGAAAGCACAAATCACTGGAGTGCTCCTTTCATTTCATGAACGGTAGTTCTGCTAGCAGTGGTGCAAGCGGAAAAAAGATGAGAAGTGGATAATCCAGGACATGAACTGATCCACACCAGTGTACAGTAAGTGCATAATTAATCTTCTTTTCGCTGTTTGATTCAGATTTGTTAATTAGCAGATCTAACTTGCTATCCTTGCTAAGACGTCAGCAAAATGAAAAAGATTACAGGCTAAATGAAAGCTGTGAAAAAAAAAAAAAGACATGAGGCGCAGTCAAAAATTTGTTGCACATCAACTGTGCTAAGAGAGACAAGATTTTAGCAAAAAGGCCAGTGCTTCAGTGCTCCTTATTTATTTTAAGTGTGTGGAAATCTCCTTTAAGAAATTAAACACACCTCCGCCATCAGTTGTTCGCCATTCTTCAGCCAGCTGAAGGATGGTTTAGGCTTCCCACTGGCCTTACACTCCCAGAAGAGATTTTCCTCGATGGACAGAGCGGTGTCCGTCATTGTCTGGAGCCAGTGAGGTTTAGCTTTGGAATAAATGGGAGGATTAACTTTTCAAACATGTTTCAATTATAGAAGCAGTGGATTAGCGAAGAGTGGTACTGTATCACAAATCATGAAGCCGTTCAAGCAGTCTTGCAACTAATCATCAAAGTTTATACTCAACAAGTGGATTATGAGCATAATAAAAAACTACAGGTTGGTAAACAGATTTGAATGCTAACTGGGAATGGCATCCTCTTTTTTTTTCTTGGCAACATAATGCTCCACACATTATAGACTAATGGGTTTTCTGTCAAACAAATGAGATTCAATCTGCTGGTCACCTGCATGTTTGCTGTACAAATGTGGATGTCTGTCATAGACACACATTCTTTCCCGTATATACTTGTGTTCACTGTCATTCAATTTGAAATGGTCCACTAACCATGAAACGAAATCCGACCCCGCGCTGCATTTTTGCCCCGGCGATTCTCTGCCATGCACTCATACGTCCCGGCGTCTTCCTGCTGGAAATTAGGTATTTCGAGGACGGCGTTTGAATTCTTCATTTTGACTTTGCTGGGGAAAGGGACACCGCTGGTTCTCCTCCAGCTTATTTCTGGAACAGGGCTGCAGAAGAGGAACAAAAAGTTCCCATGATGGCAACTGTCAGTTGAATCACTGTGATCAAAGTGTGATTAAGCACAGAAGAATGGGTCTTGGAGCAAAAGCCTTGTGAATTATTGTTCCCAGCAAATCAAACTGCGATTGCTCAGATTTCAGAAGCTCTTAAAACAACTTTGATTTCTGCTCTCCTATGGATGGATGAATCTGAGAATGAGTAATGTTATGCTTGTGCATCCTTAAATCATCTTCAGTAGCACTAATTCATGCATGAATGAGCTTAGAGCTTATGTCACACACACACAATGGGGGTGACTTACTTTCCCAGAGCGAAGCATTCCAGTTTCACCACTGATTCCTTCGCAGCTGGAACTGAATCGGGGAAATGGACTTCTATTTTGGGTTCATATTCACCCATTACTCCTAGAAAAGAGGAGACAATAGATTACAAGCTTTTTTCATCAGTGATTAATACAAACAGTGGATCAAAGAGAAAGCTGTAACAGAGAGGTACACAAAAGTCTTAATGCACATGGAGTAAACAACAGAGGTGGCTTATAAAAGATTTAGAGAACACATCAGGGAAATGCAATGCGTAGTAGAGATTTATCACCTGTAGGGAGTTTGACTTCATTTATAACTTTATTTATATTCACATCACTAGAATGGGTCAAAGACTTCTTCGCACACATACTAGCATGCCCTTTACTATTACCAATTACAACACAGTCTGACAGCAAAAGCTGACTTGGGGTCCTACACAAGTTTTCAGATTAAATGTCAATAAGACTTTAGAGAGCTGTAAAAGCTGTGAGCATCTTACACAAAGTGAGGAAAATCGATTTACTGTTTAATTTATGGACGGTGATAAATAGGATGTTTGCACTGATGTAAAAAAAATGCATTTGTGAGTGTTTTGGATTTTGGATTAAAATTTATCTTACAGCAGTTTCAACAGACACCTGCTGACATAGGGGCGCACTTCAGAAAAAAACTTTATTTGGGTTTTATGAAAGGGTAGGGACCAATGGCATATATGATTGTTTAGGTTTAGGTTGATAAAAACATCTGTGATTAATTTAAAAATGTTGTATAATAAAAAAATCTTTTTAAATTAATGGCTTAGATACAAATTGTCTTATTAATACTTTTTGGAAGAGTTATACAAAATGATCCAAAGTTGTTACAAGGTTTGCCCCCCTTTAGTCCAGAGCTTTTTAACACAGCACATCAAAGCAGAGCCAGTTACATGGCAAAAACATCATTAATACAATTCCTTGCTTGTACTCCCCAGACTATTCCCTCTTGTATTCACACATGGGGTCAGTTGGACATTACATGGAGTTTGTACTAGGAAGCTAGCTGGGTTAAGAGAGTTTTATATCTCCTCTGGGTAATGTCTAGATAAGTTCAGGGTTCCGGTGCATTTCTGAAAACGGTTTCAAACAGGTAGCTAGCAGTTTGCTTGGCAGTTGTCAGGTGTAAATGACAGACAGCTGTTGAGCAGAGCTGTCAGCATATCCAAAACACACAACAACAACCCTCGAAACTTTGAATTGAGATGAGGCAGCGGTTACCTGTAGTTCACTGCATTTGAATTAATAGAAAATAATCAAATTTAAAATCACCATAGCAATGTTACCTAGAGAAATTACAATTATATTCTATAATGTTAACAATACATGACTTAGACAGAATAAATGTTTTTCTTTAAACCAAATTTAACCAAGTTTTGGAGATGAAGCACCAAACTGATGCCTGTTGGGCAATGACCCCTAACAACAGAGATGGAAATGTAGAAGCCATGGTCGTGGACACAATTCATTTGTATTTTTCTAGATTAAGACCACTTCACATATCCACCAGTTAGGCTGTACCTAACTAGTCCTTATGGGTGTATGAGGTGTGTTTCATGAGAACCTCATCTGGATGACTGCCAATCTTTACTGCCTTCTAGAAAACGTGGTTTATTGTCAATAACAGTCTAACATTAACTCTATATAAATGTCCTCATTCATATAATGAGTGATTTAAAGGTAACAATGTGACTGAATATTAATGGACGTGCATGCCCCGACATGGTACATGCAAAGTTTCAAGGTATTTACCATCACTTCTGAGGACAAGCGGTGTAGGAGAGCTGAGCACCTTCTCCCTCGTTACTGTGTTGTTCACCACACAGGTGTAGTTTCCTACATCTGAAGGCTCCACTTTGGCAATGTACAGACTTCCAGTCTCTTGAGAGACGAATCGACGATTGTCTTGTTGGACAAAGTAAGGGTATTCATTGAAGATCCATGCAAATGTCAGCTCTGGAACAAATAAGAAACCATAAAATTTAGTGCAGGTATAGTCCAAACACCGTCAAAGCTCATACTGATACTGAACTCTATGGTTGAGACATGCTGAAAGAAAGGAACATATCCCACTGTGGCTTAAAAATGTTAGCATGTCCTTTTCCTCCCCTTATCTCAGTTTCCTTGGGAAGTGATATCAAGACATGGCAAATGTATTAGTTACCGGTGCAGAAGAAATAAGAGACCTAGGGAAAGGGAGCGAAACAAAATGGATTACAGCACGTCAGTAGCCCTCCCCTGACACATGGCCTCCATTTTCCAGGTCCCTTAGTAACTTAGTTCATGGGAGGCACAAACGAATTGATGGATGGATTGATGTACGGAAGCAGGAATATGTTGTGATGCCCCTTCGCAAGGAGCAGGTCTACCATAACAAAAGAGAGGCCTGCCGTTATGAATTACCGTGTCCTTTTGAGAAGTGCAAGCTGCACAGATTTGCAAGGGCGAGGAGATGCTCTGTGTAATCTACTACTTCGGAGATGAGGGGCTCCGAGTCAAAAGGTGTACTTGAATGGAATTGAATGTCCGAGCTGGGTGCTGCGACCCAGATACAAAGCTCCTTCTGATTAGGCAAGCAGGAGTCACATAGTTCAGAGTCAGCATAGCTTCCATTTGAACTATGTGGCTCTAATGAACAGTGATAGAATTTTCCTAAGCCAATGTAAGTCTAGGGAAGAATGGGAATACAACACAAGGGTTTTTCAGCAATATAAAAAATATTTTTGTGACACAAGTACTGTATAGAAATGTCCATGTATCTTTGAGTACAAAAGTCCAACAAAAACAATTTTTGTCATTATATTGTATATTTACATTTACATTTACATTTACATTTAGTCATTTAGCAGACGCTTTTATCCAAAGCGACTTACAAGTGAGGAACAAGGCAAGCAAACAAAATCTATATATATGTATATAATATATCATATCTGAGAGACACGGCAGTGAATGTTGTAGCGGAAGAGAAAGGCTTTTGCAGCATTTAAAGTCAATGAAGCTCAACAAAAACCAAAAGGGATGCCTTATAGGTGTTAGATAAAGTTCAGTGGAGTTCAAGGTTATTCTATGAAGCACATCAATACTTTCAAAATTCAAGAGTGAGAAAGAAAAAGAGGGGGAGGAATCTAGTGGAAAAGAAGAGAGAGAGTCAGTGGGCGCAACAGGGCGAGGAAGGAAGAAAGGGACAGCGGGCTTACAGTGCTTAACTTTCATTCACTTCAAAAAATGTGAGAAAACACAATAGTGCTACGGTTACAGCAGCCAACCGCGTATAAGCCTATGTCAGAGAGGAAAGCTGTCAAACTGTATTTCACACAGAGTACTCTGACCGATTATCCCATAGACCAGCTGTACAAAGCACTGAGCTACAAACTGTTCTCTTGTGAAGAAAATTGGTTGTTCCAATGTGCAAGCTACTGTATCAACCTAGGCAGCAGCCATTGTCCATGTTCTCAGTTTTCTGCAGTGTGGGGGGTGCAGAGCAGTCTTTATCTCATTTTGTACCCTCTCATTTATACAGTAGAAGATGTTTTTAACCTCTCCATGAAGAGTGTTTGGAGGTGCCTAAATACAAGGCTACAGCCAGTAGCTGACTAGTTTTGCATAAACACTGGAAACAAGGGGAAACATAAAAAAATAAATTCATCTGTTAGTACATTTAAAGAATAAGAATTTATTTGTTATTTATGTATTGTATTAATTTGTAGTTCTCTACAAATACTCTTATTTAGCCCTCTGGAAAATGTGTAAAAATTATAAGTTTTACAGAAACCTAGCCCAGGAAATAGTCCAGCACAAAATCCCTCATAAAACCAACCTGGTGTTTTTTGAACATAAGCATTTCTAGACTCTGTGCTAACCTAAGCTTAGCTGAAGTTTCATATTTAGGAACATGAGAAGTACAGAATTGATCTTTTCATTTAATTATCATTAAGAAAGCAAATACAAACATTTACAAAAATTTCATATTATGCCTTTAAGACTTACTTGAGAAACATATTGCTTTAATTAGCAAAACGTCAGAATAAGGAAAAAATAACTAAGTAGGGATTAGGGATTTGTGGTATTCTGCATAAATGACATAAGGGAATGATTATTAAGAACATGTGTGCACATAAATAGGTGTAAAAACAGATTAAGGGAGTAATCCTTTATCAAAGGTTGCCATGTGAAATGAGTGGAGGTACTGTAATTCCTCTGAGTCATGTTTAAATAGAAATGACAGGCACAAAAATGGCATGTGTAAACTTACCTCCAGAGTGTGCAGGCGGTCCACACAACAACACCACCCCTTGGCCCTCACGGACGTTAACAGCACTCCTCACTGTTTGGGTTTTGAAGTTATCAAGATCTGATGAGTCAAATAAAAATTAGACCGCAGCTCCATAAAATGGAATTTCATCCAACATAGGACTATGTGTCAGACAGCAAAAAAGTATGTTTTTATATAGGCTATATTCTCAAGGGTTTCTTTAAACAGGATACTTCTGAAAATAGGGAAAAAACCTTCCCAAACTCCCTTTACTGATTCACTGAGGCATGTTTTTGATGTTACTTTATGAGCACCGGGACTTTAATAGGGCATCATTGATTGCCATGGGACACCTCCTGATAGCCTCTGTTGCTTCCAAAAGCATCTGGGGTGCTGATGAAATAGCTGGACCAGACTTGATGACGTTTACCTTTTATTACTACGTTTTAGATGAAGAGTTTAAGACGAAATTTGACAAAATGAAGGGGGCAGTGGGGAGCAGGAAGCGCTCTGCGCGGACTGAACAAACATGGGGGAGCGTGCATGACAAATGACAGTTTGCAGTGCCAGCAGCAATAAGTAACATCATTATTAAATGTGGTGTAATCTTGCACTTAAAAGCATTAGCTTCCCCATCAATACTCTCAGCACAATCTATCCCCTGCAAATGAATGAGCAGTTGCTGGCAGACAAAACATAAACCTGGGATGATAAACCACCCCTGGCTTCATGACTGATGGAGGGAAGCTGCCGCAGTCTGCTCTGTACTCTGTCTGCACCCTCTGGCTAACAGCCTAGAGTAAGCCTTCCAAACACAAACAAAAGAAAGTCAGTGTGACCGATAAGGGAAATTAGGAGAAGGAAGATTATGGAGAGAAGTGGGACAGAGTGTTGGTAAGATTAATGAGCAGCTCTCTGATGACCGCAGTGGAATCAAACAGAGCCAAGTCACGGCAGGACACCGAAGAGGCCACAGGAGGAGATGGCTGACTTGAAATATACAGACAGAGGCGATATCCTTCTGATCTCCCCAGGCCATCTTAGTAAATACAGAGTCCATCTCCTAAAGACATTTATGATTCTAGGGAGCAAGATTCTCATTCTCATGAAAACGTCCAGCATAGCCGTTGATAATTATAACAGCAATGCTTTTGGAAACAGCAGGAGGTGACTCAGAGAGGTACTAATAATTACTTAGTGGACAAGGAAAGGATGATTCCTTCACCCAGTTTGCACAAAATGGCACAGAGAAGGGTAGAGCTGTGGCTGGGCTCAGTGCTGGAGGGGATACACTTCTCTCCACTCTGGCCTCTGAGCAGAAGAATAATGGGCTTCACTGGAGTGAACTGACCACACATTGTAACTCCGAGAGCTAGAGGCCAAACTCACTGTAGCTGCAGTGATTCCTTTGTAAGCAGAATCAGTCTCTGCCATATAGGAATGGAGGGGCTTGAGATTACTGAGAGCGACCGTGGCAGCTCGAAGATGATTGGTCTGGGCACAGGCGCCACCATAGAGACATCCCCTGTCATACATGTATATCTTGTCCTACAGAGTTCCTGTGCAAAGCTATTTTTACCTGCTTCAGTGGCATCACAACACAACATGTTTGTTTTTGTTTCATTTGTTTTTTCACATAACTTTGGTTAATCGCAATGGTTGTTTTCTTTTTGTACCACTGACCATTTCTATCACTTTTGATAACACTGTAGTCATTTAATCAGTAGCTGAGAGCAGGACAACATGACCACGTAGCATTGTGAGAAATGGAAGTAGTAATAATGGTCTGTTTTACCTAATAACGTATTAACTGATTACTTTTGCTAACTGGGAGAAGCTGTGCAAGTTATAAACCTTATGCTGACAAATAATCTCTATTAAAAAGCAGATATTGTTATATTTGGACAGAGCGAGGCTAGCTGTTTCAGTCTTTGTGCTAAGCTACAAAGACTAGAAACAGGCTGCTGGCATTTGCTTTATATTTAACAGAAAAAATAAATGTGATATTAATTTTTATATTTAAGTCTTGTAAAAAGAACATAGTATTTATTTAACACAAATATATATATATTTTACTAAGAAAACTCAAACTACTACATACTAAGAATAGTGGCAAACCAAAAAAATCTATTTGTTTAGAAGAAATCTGTAAATCTGTACCAACTACATAAGAACACAGTGATTAAGAGCATGTGTGCACATAAATCAGTGTAAAAATAGATTAAGTGAAGACATTTTACATGGTGCTATGGGGTTTGCAAACAGTTGGTTATTAACACATCTAGTAGAGAGTCATGTGAGTGGTGGGAGACAGTCTAAGTGAATAAAACATTAAAGATACAGGTTATTGAAACCAAAACAGAGTGCTGAAAGATGCTAAAACAAACAGAAAAAAAGGGTGGCATATATTCTACTCTTCTATGTGCATAACCCAGTATAAAAAGTTTAATTAGTTCAGCCACTGTACACTATGCGTGTATAAATGAATATAGGACTACAAACTGCCTGAATTCAGAGCGTTGAATACAGCACAGCCCCAATTTCTTCAGTGGCCAGTTGGGGTATTGCAATATAACATTACCCATGGTTCAAAAAATGAACACTTTCCCCATATATTCCATAATTTTCTGAAATAACTATTGACAGGACACAACTGCAACAAGGTCAGTTTTTACTATATTAGATCACTGAAGTTTTATATTTATAAAATCTATAAAAGGCACTTTCGTTGAATCCCAATGTCAAGTCAGGGGCCAAGTGAGTAGGGCCGGAAAATAAATAAACACTAATGTGTATTTACAGTTGGCTTCAAACATCAGAAGCAAACCAAGCAAAGCTAGAAAACTTTTTTGGCTTAAGTTGTTGGTGAGCAATTTTCAATCAGTTGAATGGGCTCCATCTTGGAGTCCAGTATGTAGTTCTAACAGTAGATCCATAGTAAACTGTGATGGATGTTTTCAGTAGACAGCTTGGGTAATAATTCTACTGACTGTCTTAGTTTCTCTTCCAGAATTGTTTTTTTTTTCAAGCCTATGGGAGCTTGTGTGTATCATATCTTGTTGCCTAAGTGGGCATGATTCTTACCCTGTTTCACTTTCCACTTACCAGATCTTAGAAATGACGATAAATGGCCAAAACTATAAAAATAAGGATATATTACAATGCTGCAGGCTGTGAGTTTGTCTTTAATTCCGCTGTACAATACTACATTATTGCAATAGTATTTTCTTTATCACAAACGTAAGCTGTCAGACATGTTAGCTAATAATGATTACAGCTAAATTTTGAGGGCAAGCAAATCAGCAAAGATGGTAAAACATTTCTATCTAAGGGCGGTGGCCTCATTATACGGGAAAACAGAGCATCAACCATGCTGATCTCCTAGACCTCCCTCACTGTGCATTAGGCAAGACAATAAATGTCAAGCAGCTCTGCTCTTCACCCAGTCCCCACAAGTGAGATTCATTACTAGGCTATAGGGATAATGGCAGCCCATCTCCTGAGAGGAAGTGAAAGGCTCTCTATCCTTGGGACATGATCAATAGTCTGCAGGCTTGATCAAGAGAGGAGAGGTGCCTCTGCAGTGCCTGTCTAGAAGGTAGGACCCCACTCCACAGCTTCACTTTCCAGCCCACCTTTTGTCTTTTAAGCAGTAGACTGATATAGCAGCATACAGCCTGTCTGATCCACTCACAGCCCACTGTATACATTATACATAGATGTGACTGGTGATTACAAAGACACAAACACTTCTTAAACATTATTTGTGTTCGTTAGCTTTAAAGTCTGGATCACAGGAGCCTGCGCATCACTTTGCAAAATATGAGTCAATTCAGACTCAGCGTAGATGCTGTCAGAGTTGGAACCACTAATGAGAATCAATGGAGTTCAGAGGCAGTCAGTAGCTGCCTCACCCACTGTGTTTGTTGCATCTGACATTTCATTCGATTACCATTTCCCTTCTGAAAAATCTATTCCCAGGCAATCTAAATGAGAAATCGGAATAATAAAGAAAAAAAAAAAAGAAAGCAGGCCTGGGCCACAAGCAAATTATGTACATCAGGTTGAGATACAGCAAATACAAAGTGATGGCAGAATGTTATAACAATGTCAGAGCAATGGCAGAAACGTGTTAGCAATTGTAGAATCACTTACATGCAAATTGGAGGCTGGCTCTGCGGGTGAGGATGGACCCCCACGTATTGAAGGCCATGCACTGGTACACCCCGGTGTCTTGGTCCTTGTCCAGGTTGCTAATGATCAGGCTGCCCCCAGACATGCGACGCCGGTAGTCATTCCCCAGATCAATGAGTGTTCCGTTTAGTGACCATCTGGAAAAATGCAAACACAATCAGTAGCTGAGTCCCCTGGAGATGCACACCCGCAGTGTTTATCACAGAGATTGATTTGATCAGGTCGACCACTTCTTGCTGAGACGATAAAAGATGAGTAATAAGAGTAGGGTTATGTATTATTAACAGAAATTTGGAAGTTGGTGTGAATATTTCTTACAGCAAGTTAGTAAGACAGAAAATATTTCTGGACATTGCAGACAGAAATAGCTCCCAGCTTTCATCAGCTTGTTCTGCTATTCATTTAGGCAAAAATCCAAAAGTGAGCAAATCTGCTGTGGTGAGTATTGATTTTCTCCTGCATGCATGGTGAAGTAGATTTTATTTCATCTCAGTTTTAATTACTTCAACTAAGGAGATCTAAACCTGCTAGCAGGATATCTGGAAAAACATGTTAAGAGATCTTATCGATGTTTGAGTGGAAATGTTAGCAGGATAGTTCAAAAACATATAGGCAGACGTTAGGGAAATTTGGTGGATATTTAGGCTAAAGAGGCAGAAGAGGAACTGTTTCAGTGATGGTATAGAATAAATGAAATGTCTGTTGGTCAGTACACCAGTTGGAAATAAAGTGCCCTTAAAGACAACTGATTTTATAATTAAGAGAAGATATGAAACGTCAGACGTGATACGTCAGGGTACGCTAAACAACACAGAAGATAGCACCTATCATATCAGATCACCCAAATTCATTAGGGTTGGCAAACCTGGTGGATAGGGGATTGAATTCGGCCTGATTTTTCTGAGGATGGATGAAAGGGCAGCGTGATAAATAGAAGACAGGTTATGTCTAAGGCCTCCACCTCTGTTGAATGTCATTTATCCTTTAAATGGAGGTACATTGCTGATTCAGGTCCTGAGGTGTTACTCCTCCTGTGCTGTGCCGTCCTCTTGTGTAGCAGCAGTTTAGTTCCTCTAGTGTACAGTTCGGAGCATTCTTCAATGCATTGAACTGCATACACTATATTGCTCATCTTGTGTCTTGGAGTCCGGTCTTTTGGGTGGACGAGTCTCTGTCTGAGTGTGTTGGTGGATTTGAAGTGGGGCAGGTATGTGGTGTTTTCCTAAAATTCTTGTCAATTTCTCATACACTCCAGTTATTGGATGAGTAGTAACATGTTTAGTCCAGTTGCATTGACTCAACTTCCAGATAAGTTCAGCTAGATGACTAAGAATCTTCACCGACATATTGGAACATATAAATGACAGGTGTTTCTTGTTACCCAGTTGTGTGTTGTGAGATTAGTTGTTGTTGTACGTTTGGAGGATTCTGTACCAAAACAAGTATTGGATACATTCTCATGACATTTGGTGCAGACATCCTCAGCTCCCCTGAGAATGAATTGTAATAGCTTCCATGACCCCCTAAGTTTTGAGGTCACATTTCTCTGACCAATACTTTCAAGTACCCACAAAGTAAATTAAGTAATTAGTCACTAACATACAGCAGTATAGCAGCAATACGAGAATTTAAAAGTACTCTCTTACTACTAGTAAAAGATATCAGAATATGTATTCAGTAAAAATACATATTTACTATTCAGTCGAAATGGGTTCAGTCTGTGTTGTGTCTTTTACATATTGGTTGTTGATATCATTAATAATGATTGCTTGCTTAACATAATATGCCTTTTAATGTTGTAGCTGACTGTGGCAGAGCTCATTTGACTTTTATATTCAATTGGGTGTTTCCATGTACCACATCAATGTATATAATGTTTTGTATACTCTTTATGCAATAGGTTTATAAAATCGGCCTCTAACTATAGCTGCCAAATAAACATGGTGAAGTAAAAAATACAATATGAACCTCTGAAATGTAATGGATTAAGTGCATAAAACAGCAGAAAAACATTTGGCTATTGTACAACTGCATGTGTGACATGATGTGAATCTTAATCTGAATGCAGATTAGAAATGTCTAAACATTCTGTGTCATCAAATTACACTATCTAAAGGATTGTGCAGCCCTGTCAGAGTTCTGCTCTCTGCAAGTGCTTTGTAATTAGTTTATGTTTGCGTCTTCGTGTCTCTGACTTATTGCTTTGACACCTTAATATAGTATTGTCTACAGACCATTTCCTTCAGAGAAAGGTCACAAGATACTCTGATATGTGCACTGAGTTCAGGGAGTGGCAGCTATTAATCACTGCGAACCAACAGAGACAAAACACTGAATGAACAATGAAAACACTTCATACTGTACATAACTCTTTGAAATCTACAGGCTGTCAGTCTGATGGCGACATATTTGAAGATGATGAGTGATACCTATTCGAGCAGCATGGATATCAGGACTTTATCTCTGAACATAAACACAATTGAAAAATGACTTTCCCATTGCTTTCTTCCAGAATTCGAGAAACAAAGCAATATTTGAATGCCAAGTGTACGTCTGCCTCAGCAACAAGACTGCAAAATGACAATTGCAATGATAAGGAGAAAAAAAAAATCAATATTATTTTTTCCCCTCCCAGGCAAACTAACAGGCAGTTAGAATTATGCTTCATGCAGTCTTAAAGCCAGTCATGGCTCTCCCCAGTTTCCTGCCTGGCAGACTACAAAAGACGAAGCTGTCTTTCATCTTGTTGCCTGCATTATTCATCTAACAGTCTGTGCCACTCACTTAATCTGACTGATTTTGTCACTGTGCCAACAATGATATTGCTTTTAAACGCCCTATACTGTACTTGTCACTTGTTTCCAAGAATATACAGTATATATGTGAAAACATGCACTCAATGATAACTTAATGTGACAATTTCAAATAAAACACACATATTACTAAAGTGTTTTTTGATGCAGTGCTTGTATTTCTCCATTCGGATTATTCTCCACTCTCCTTTCCCTCCTCTGTTTCTGCCAAAGGGAGGATTAATGTATGTTTAAACGGAGAGGAGGTTAAATAGAAAAGCATGGGAAGCTAGTTAGATTTGCTGCCACCAAGCATGATTGAACTTCATGGGAGAGGAAGGTGGGCAGTCTGGACAGATCACACACCCCTGGAGCTGATGGCTAGTCAGGTGTGATGGTGCCTCTGTGGCACTGACACAATGAGTCAAGTCACCGACCTACTCTAGCTGGAGAAACACCTGAGACAGGCTCTGATATTAGATGGCTAACCCGGGAGCAGTCGGGTTTGCCTTTTCCATATGAGCCCAGAAAAGTGAATGAGATTCTAAGGGAAAGCAAAACGAACACAAGCAAACTGGATGCAGTCATTTTGTCAAAAGGTGTTAAGGAGAATGGGTCAAAATTAATACAATCTGAACTATTCAAAGGGTAATTTTCACATTTTTGTCAAAATGAGTGTGTGTGCATGTAGAATGGCAGCTATGTCACAGTTTTCATCCTGACCAGCTGTGAACAAAATAATAAACCTGCAATTCCAACTTCTCACATAGTGACAGTGGGAGGTGAAGAACTGTGAACCTTTACACCCAGAAAATAAAATGCACTGCACACACCATCTTTAGAACCCAGCTCAGTTTTTGCATATTTTAAAATTTGAGTCTTCCACTCAGTGGACAATGTTTATACTCAGTTCCTTGATGTAATTTGGATAAATATGATGAATATCACCCAGACCCATATACTGCAGAACATTCAGCACCTGAAAATTTGTTTGGAGACTGGACTACTTTGATGTCGGTCCTGGCCTCGGCGGACGTCGGAAGCTGTTTCTTGGAGGTCTCGACTCAACGCTCGATAGTCAAGGAATGGAACAAGTCTGCCTGCAATAACTAACTGGACTCCATATTAACTTAAAAGACATTAACTGTTATACTGGACTGCCTGCTGCCTACACAGCATGTAATCACCCATATGAGGATGGGTTCCCTGTTGAGTCTGGTTCCTCTCAAGGTTTCTTCCTGTTGCCTTCTCAGGGAGTTTTTCCTTGCCACTGTCGCCCTCGGCTTGCTCATCAGGGACAATCTGATTATTATGATTCTTACACATTCACTGTTCATGTACTGTTCTTTGGTTGTGTAAAGCTGCTTTGTGACAATGTCAATTGTAAAAAGCGCTCTACAAATAAAATTGAATTGAATTGAATTGAATTGAAAATCAATGCTGTTGCAAAATTTCCCTGATCTTTCTGGATTACAGCTGTTTCCAAGACCATTCACTGTTTCACTGTTCTCGGAATACAACACAGAGAAGCATACTGTGGTTCAGAAAAATAATAATGAACAGTATTCAGGTCGTTTCTTTCATCTGGCATTTCAATCAAATAGGCACCACCCATAAGTCAGTCTCTGTAAACTGGTAGCCTAATGAGTTATGTAATGAGTTCATTGTTATGAGTTGAGTTATATACCATTATTAACATCACATTTTGGGATGATGGTCTTAGATACAGTAAATCTCTGGCTCATTATTAGTGTAGGGTTATTAACTCATGAAATGTTAAAATTTAATTTATTAATACATAAGCATAAGTAAATTGTTTTTTGGTATATGCAGTTAGTAAGTCATGTGTAGCTGAACAACATTAGCAGGCCATTTGTATTTACAAATGATAACGCTATATAGAACAATAATAAAGGGTAATAAACAAAAATGTTGAAATGTGTTAATACTACTAACATATTAATATTCATATAGTGGAGTGTGGTTGATTAATGATCTAAAGCAAAACCACAAACATCTGAAGAAGGATTTTTCACAACCTGGCAACTAAGAAGTTTAGCTTATTAATGGTGTGCAACTGATCATCAGTAATGACTTGCTGCCATTATTAAAGTTATAGGTTGCTATTAACAGACCATTTGCAAGATGTAATTATTGAAAAGTAGAACTGATACATTTTGGTTAGTGGCTATTAGTGACTATACTACAAACACTACAGTACTACAGTACTATCGACAATGTGCACTTAACAGTGAATGTTTTGAATGACAATAAACTGGATATTCTATTCTATTCTATTCTATTCTATTCCACTTACCTGCATAGGGTTAGTGAATGATTTTGGACTCTTCTTTAAGACATTCAAATGTTTTAACTAACCACCAGCTGCATGGTGTATGCAGTACATATGGTCAACTCTTTGTTGTATTACAGCTCAGTGTTTCCCATCCTGAAGGTCCCGAGATACATCTGGCAGATCTCAAAGGGATAGCGAACAGAATGTTAATATTTCTTTTTTTCTTTGATTTTGGCACCCCTCACATGTCCATACTAAGACCATGATCTGTGATCGGGGGTCACAGGTAAGCATTCCTTTGTTTAAATGTTCACAAGTGAAAAAGAAACAGCCAGTGACAATGAGCTGCTAATCTGGATAGAGGCAATTCAGCCTAAATAACTGTAACAATAATAGATAAGCAGTCTTCTACTTGGGGCAAAATACATAATAATGTTTAAAGCAACATTAATCCTCCCCCTGTATAATTCTCCCTCAAGCAGCTGAAACTGGATCAGTACTACAGAGAGGTGAAGCAGGCAGCGCAGAGGTCTTAATGTTAGCGCAGCCCAAACTGAAACACAACGGATCTAACACCACATGAAGCCCAAGAGGAGCTTACAGTAAGTCCAGGCGAACAGTCCTATTTGCTGCGGTGTGCTGCAGGCGCAGGCTGATCTGAGCATGCTCTGAATGAACTCCCCATGACCTTGAGGTTCACATCAATTTTGCATGAGGTCTCTTCATCAAATAGACTGGGGATAGCACTGCAGCACTTGCTCACCTGGATTTCCTTGAGGCCAGACAACCACAGAGACGGCGGTGACCACACAGACCACACACTGTTAATGTACACACACACAGTCAACACACAGAGCTTAGAGCTGATAATGGAAATTCAACTGCTGACCAGGGGACTCTCTACCCTTATGTTTAGCAGGCTATTGCTGCTGCGCTTTAATAAATTGATGTTTATTGGACTTTCAAGACAAATGTAACAACACAAATATGCTTAAATGGTCCTGCATCAATGTAAGTGTTTCATTGTGTGAGAAATGCTAACAGATATTGCGACATGTTCACACATACTGTATGTATGCAGTCATAAACAACTGCCAGCAAACACAATACCATTTACAATTACAATGTATTGCCTTGTTATGATGCTTTCTGATTCCAAACACAAGAGAGGCATATAAATAAACACATATTCAAGCAGAAAGAGATTAAATAATTTAAGCTCCACGTGTCTATCTTCTAGAAATTCAAAAATATAGTTTTTGTTTATACTGTAGGCCTGTGTTCTTCCCCCCCTATTGGTTTAGGAATTATCTCTTGAGCTCAAAAGTAGACAAGAAACCCTCTAGAAGATAAAAATTGATTACGTTTAAAGTGGTTTCTAGATTCAGTGCTGTTATGCGGCTCTGTGCTGTGGCTGAATTCTTCTAATCACACCCTCCCAAGTTTGTGTTTTTGCCCCTGCTGCTCTGTCCCGACCCGTAAACAAAGGTAGAGTCATACATCTGCCTGAAGTCACATTACATGATAGCAGACACCAGCCAGAGCACTTTTTTATCCCCCCTTTCCAATCACTGCTGTGCCCTTGATCCTGTGTTACAGCAGATTCATAGTAAACACAGTGACAGGTGTATTCATAAAGCACAGCTCTGAACCCTGGAGTGCGCTCTGGCGCTACACTGGACTATTTGTCAACGTACGATCTGTCAGGGTTCCCCTTTGTATATTCGCCGTGCCACTGAGTGGGCGAGGTGAAGGTGGAGCGGAGCATCTGAGAGTTGGAAACCAAATCAAGCAGCACAGAACTAAGCAGCTACTTGTGTTATGAGCATAAACACAAATGACAATTTGCATTCTCACGTCGGCGTATGTGCCATGTGTACTGAAATATTCGAATTAGCTCAAGGAACCTTTCAAAGAATCTGTTAATGGACGTATTTAGCTACATGGGACCACTGTTCCGTTTTTAGTATCAGACATTACAGTTTCACCGTCATTCATTTAGTGGTTTGGTTTCTAGTCTGCTGGGTCTTTACTGTGATGGATTCTCCCACATGTTACAGCAGAGCATCACTGCAAACTGATGAGGGTGGTAAGCCTGTAAAGCAACAGCTATTTGATTGACAGTCCTGTAATGATTTATCTCAATTAAAGGATGAGGATATTGTATATGCTTCCTTTTTTTTTTTTTGAATGTGAATCAATTCAATGAAAAGACCAATACAGACAACAAATAGATCCAACTAATGAGTATGTAATTTTGTGTGTGTGTGTGTGTGTGTGTGTGTGTGTGTGTGTGTGTGTGATCTTCTGAGACAAAAATCCATATTATTGTTCAAAAACGATTACAAACACATCAGTGAGCCGCACTGGGCTGTTGCACTGGGAGATATGTTCCTTTACTATCATGAACATATGGCTGCTGTCATTTATTTGAATTGATTTGCCATCCTGGTGCTTTAAAACTCGCTAGAGCACCAAATGTGTATCAATCCACAGAAAATAGTCCTGTTTATTCTTTTTAGTTGAGCAGCAGGAACAAATGGGCTTAAGCAGAGAGCCACACAAGAAACGGAAACCACATGGTATGGATCATTTCAAGGGGGGTGTATAGTGACAGAAATACGAAATAAGACATATTTTTTAATAATATCTACAGAATAACATACAATTAGTAAAGTTATACTATAATACTACAGATATCATATATAACCTCTCTATGTAACCTCTCCATTACAAACAGTTTCTCTGAATAATAACTGTAAGTACATTTAAATAGGCTGCCTATACGTTTAAAACCCAAAATTAACAACATCTATGTCATACTTTATTGCATCCTGTGATTGTACTGCATACTTTACTATGCTGTACTTTGCTGCAGTTGTGCTGGAAGTACCCACAAATGCAGTTGTGTTTATTTGACCATACTTCACTGGATTGAGAAAGTGTGATTGATCCGTGTAACTATAAAGCCTCATTCACAATTGATAATATTAGCAGTGTTGCATGTTGCAAGGTGGTCTTGCATATGCAGGAAAGCTGAAACCCCTGATATTAAGTGAATTGACAAGCTCAATGCAATAAGCCTATTCATGGCTGCCTGGTAGGGGTTAACATCATCTTCTCTGACAAATTCAATATTGTGCATCCCAGTTTTCTGTATGGATTTTAAACCAAATGGATGATTTTTTTTTCTTAATAGCTGCAGTAACTGAGGAAATTAAGTGAGCAGCTCTGAATGTAATACCCTCTCGCTTGGCATATCTAATTATACAAATACTGTTCATTTGCAGAGTGTAGGCCCCTGCATAGTTTGTAGACTCTGGTGAAAGTCACAGTATGACCACTTCCTGAAGGCATTTTATTTTCAGTGTGCTCAGGACATTTTGAGGTTCTAATTTCAGTGTTAGTGAAATAAATTGCAGAGGATTTATGCTTTCTATTTTATCACCAGGACAAAAAAAAAGTTCTCTCCTTGCCCAAAGGGAAACAAGTCAAGGCCAATCAGTGTCAGAAAAACTGATGCAACCTAAATAAAGCTAAAAAATAACAACCTCAAAGTAAAATTAGGGACAAAAATCTAGTGTCTTTAAAAGCATTACCAGAAATGTCAATCCACAGTGGCGCGAGGATGCTCACTCAAACATCAATTCTTCCTCTTAAACCTGCTTTCATATTTTTTATTCATAATTGAAGGCACTGACTCTAAGCACTGGATCTAGTGACCTAGATGAAATATTGCTGGTGTGAGTTATGCATGTTGTTTGGAACCACAAACAGAAGCTGAGTGCTCCAACATGGTGCAACATTAGTGAACTCGAGGTGGAAAAACACAAAAATGGGCAAAATAAGAGATGAGCCAAATAAGGCTCACTATGGTGAACCAGAGTCAAACAAATGTTTTATATAAAATAAGAAAAACTGAAAGTGAAGGGGGTTTTGTGTATATTTAAATTAAAATCATACAATAATTGCTATTAGTATTGTAGAATAAAATTACTGCAATACATTATGTAAAAAAAATTAAAGCAGCAATAGTTAATTGATTTGATTGTTTATTATTATTTTTGCTGCTTGGGAAAAAACCTCCACAAAATGCTAAAATCACACGCTGATATGACTAATGTGAGGGTGTGCCCCACTGGGTTTTGTCCCTTAAATGTAATGGAAACAGCTCTGCTGGTCATGAACCTGTGATTGTGTGTGCCTAAGAAGCAATGCTTCCACTTTACACTTAGTTATGTGAAAGAATATTGTTATTTTAATCCGTGCTTATTATCTGGCAACAAAGCTGCCAACAACAAAGAGAAACCTCTTGAACAACACAAAGAAACGTCAGAATGCTTTAACATGCTACTGAAATAATGCAAGTGATGGGTCCTACTTCATCCTGGGATAGCTCAGGTTACACAGCGAGTATAATGATACCCCGCCCCACTGCTGTGGCTGGACCATGTTTTCAGTGCAGACACATTATAGGAAATGTAAGCATTTAACAGAATGTCACTCACAAGGTTATTGCCTCTCTCTGCTGCTTGCTGTGCATCTACATGGTGCTGACCAAGCTCCGAAACACAATCTACCATCAACAAAAAAAAAAAAAAAGAAAACACCACCAGCTGCCATTTTCAGGTTCCCTGCACCGCCAGGGAATAACCAGTGAGATATCAAAGATTCTGTAGTGCAAATGAGTCACAGGAATCTCTTTTTCTCTCTGAATGATTTTTTAAGCCATGCACCACATTATAAATCATCAGCTTCATCCATACACTGGCTTAAATTTTATCATTAATAAAGTTAACCCCACTCTTATCTAAGGTGGTGGCATATTCATCAACCACAGTAGTGGCTCCCTGACTGCAAATCTACATCATAGCTCAGGCTGAAATAGATAAGCTTTTTTTTTTTCAATTAGAAATGGATGCTCAATTAAGCAGTTGCTCTTTGAAGCCTGTCTTTTTGTTGGATGGTGTAATCTCTCTCGAGCATTTACGTCCAGAAAACGTTGTTCCTTAACAAATCAATGACTATCTGCGCTATCTGTACAACCTTTGATTTCCGTGGAAGACAATTAAACACCAATAGATTTTCACCATGCGACGTGGATGTGGTGCCAAAGCAGTTGAGCTCGTGCTTGTGGGGAATGTTACTTTGATATGGCAATTTACCTGTACTGCGGAGGAGGGCTCCCTTCTGCCTCACACGTAATGGCAGCCTGCTGGTCTGGGGAGTTGATCGGTAAAATGAGGTCATTTGGCTCCGTCCTCCATCTTGGCCCTTGAAATGTGACATCCTCTGTACAGGCTGGGCAAAGGGGAGAAAGTCTGTGTTGGTACAAGCCAGAATGAAATTTCTCTTTGACCTTAAGAGAAAACAGTGGAAGTATTGAACAAAAGCAATCTCCTATTCTTTCTACAGAAGAATGCATCAGGACAATTTCTCTGGATGTGTTGTGTACATTATTTGCTTATCTTGCCACAAGTAAAGAAAATCCCACTTAACCTTCTTAGGCATTAACTGCTAAATCCCATTCACAGTATTTGCTATCTATTTTGCTGCACTGTATGCTACTGCATTATTTTATGAACCTGATGCTTGAAAAAGTAAGAAGAAAAAACACTGACCATAGCAATTGCTGCTACTGCAAAATATGATAAATTGTCTTTCTTCCAACTCCCAAGTAAAAATGCAAGTAAATATGTAAAGTATAAATACCCGCATACCACATACTTTGACTAAATGTTTATCAAGTTAAGTGTCTAAGGTACTATAATGCATTTGCACAGAGGTCATACACACTAAGTCTAATCAGAGGTTCAGTGTTAATGACTTGCCTGGGACAATATCATAATAATATATACAGTAGTCGAGTTGACCACTGATTCTGACAGAAAGCCAGGTCGATTTGACATATTTCTGGAGCATTTAATGATTCCCTATAGGTGAGTGGGCTGAGAAATAAAGCAGAGTGATCTATTTTCAGCACATCTGTGTCATACTACACATGCACCGGTTAATTGAGGCCATAAGGATGCACTCATCTGCCAGCAGCTTAAATGGAAAAGATGTGAAACACAATCTGGTACTACATAACAGAAGAAGTCAACAGACGGTCAGAGTAGGCCTAATTAATATCCTACTGCTAACAGATTGCAGCATGTGGCTAGCAGCGCTACACATGGTTTTAAGGGGTAATATGGAACCGACACACATTTCGCTGCATCATAGGTTAATAAACAAGGGATTTAAATAAGCTGCAAACCAAAGTACAGCTAAAAACTGAGAAATTTAGGTGTCATCTAAAACTGTCTCTTTTCAATTCAATTTGATTCAATTTTATTTATATTGCGCCAAATCACAAAAGTCGTCTCAATTTACTTGAGAGTGTAAGATTTAAGACCTTACAAAAATATAACTGTACACAGAAATAATAATTATAGACTCTGAAAGGACTGAACTATGCCTCCCCCTAATGTGAATTTCAATAAAATGCCATGCAGGCTGTCAGTTTATTTTAAAAGTCCCAGAATACAGACCCAGACAACATGTCACTAGAAGTCATAATGATTGTTATCAGCTGTAGTGATTATGAAGGGTTTCCAACACCGAATAAATACACTTGTCCGCAAGGAAGGTGAGCCCGCTTGGATCTTGTTCCCTTGAGTGCCGGGTGTGAATTACCCATGAGCCAATTTGAATAACATTCATTGGGATTTACAATGTCATTTGAACAAGGGTTGACATTCTGGTAGAGTGTCTGCGCCTCTCCTGCTTGAATCCCAGGTGGCCACACAAGGGCAAAATAAGGCATGGTGGCAAGTAGATTGTGCTAAAATGCAGGGCTGGATTCATTACATGGATCCTGATAATGATCTGGACAGACCATAAACTGGAAAAGGATAGGACTCCCAGTTGTCCCCGACAGTGTACTGTAAATGTGCAGCAGGACACTGCTCTAGGGAATGGTGAAGGACATCACGCAGGAATGCTGTAGGGCTCCCGTACATGTAATGGCTGCAACTTAATCAGTGCAACCTTTTTGGTTGAAAAGAAGAGATGTTCTGAGGTTATTTACAAATGTTCTGATTCTGTCAGATTCTCACTAATGGATGAAACTCTATATAGTAGATAAACCCTGCTTGCTGAGAATAAGATGCTAAATATAACCTCTAACCTTAGCATAAAAAAGAACAACAGCAACACTCTTGTGTAATGAGTATGTATTAGAAGAAAAGCATTTATTAGGAGATGTTGTTGTGACACAAACCATGAAAACAAGTGCAGTGAGACTCAAATGTAATATGTGTTAAGTTATCTTACCTGCAAGGCATCCAGTGATTGATAGCAGAACAATTTGTTTCCATGGTAACATCATCTTTAGTCGCCAAGGGCTAATAAGACTCTCATCCAATAGCTTGTGAATGGAATGCTCTCCCTTGAATGCAAGAATTTTAAATCTGAAGGGAAAGCAATTATGGATGTGATTAAAATGTGACATCTTGATCAAAATACGACAAGCATTCAACAGCAAAAAACACAATTATAGCACTGGTAAGTTACATAATTGTTTTTTTTTCCTTCATTATTTTGGAGTTAGTGTAAGTGAAAAGAAAGTGAATACTGAGGAAGTGAGAAGCGGCGGGGAGAAACAGCAGCAGGAATAAAAAAAAAAACCTGAGGATACGAGCAGTGCGATTTTCAGGTGGCACAGAAGAAGAAACAGCTGCTAAATGGGTATGTTTTCTTTTACTGTGCATGTTTCTCATCCTGCCTAACAAGCTCAATTCTGCAGAATTAAAGACAACCGAAGAAGGAAATGATTGACCTCAAAAGATACTTCTGTTTTTCTATTTGCCTATAAATAGGAGCTGGCAGACTGTGTAGCAGCATTCCACAAAATGCCACTCCATGCTTTTACAAAGGGTTTGGTGACCGACTGAATGTTAGTAGACTGACTGTTTTTATTTTTATATACGAGCATCATATTCCCTCAGATCAACAGAAAACATAAGTAGACCACATATGAGAACAAATAGGCCTATAGCTCATTTCATTGTCTGCTACTAGCACTGACTGATGATGATGAGCAATGTACGAGGATAGATTTTGACATTTTATGTAATTTTCACATATCTATTTGAAAAGATGAATATCCAACAATTTTACAGCTCAACATAAGTTATCTACTTCCATTCATTTCAACAGTGTGATTACTTTTCTCAGTGAATAGTAGTGTACAGGGCTGCATTTTGAAACTTATTGCATTATAATAAATAATGTCAGTAACCATGCCATTGGACCTTTCTGCTGGACTACATGTCCAGCTGGACAGTCGGATATAGTGGTCGATCGACTGATGGATCAGCTGATTAACTGGGCAAATCTTTGCCATTTTCAATCAATTGGTATGAGCCGACGTCTGCGCTCATGGCAGCCAATTCATAAAAAACGGCTGCGGACACATCTGCAGCCTGCACTTTGAGCATTTCACTCATTTACAACTGAATGTTACAGTGTACAAATGTGAAAAATGATTTGGGTGCACAGGTGCACGCGATAAATCTACCTGCTCTAGAAAAGAGCAGTGAGTGAGATTAGCAGATCTGAAAATACAGAGGGCGAAGCTCAGTAAACCCACATGGAATGGATGGCAGGCAGGAGGACAGAAGGAGCCAAGGTGAGCTGAGACTTCAGTTTGTACCTGTGTGTGAGTAAAAGACAATAAAAGTAGTTTATTGAAACACAAAAAGCATAGTCTACGCTAATAGAATAACTCTAATGTCAGCTCTGCCCGCAATTCCCATTCACTGTTGTGAATAGAAATGAAAAGTGAAGGTATGTAGAGCTGTACGGTGCCCGTTCAGCTTAGTTTGCTGCCGTAGCTTAAAACGGAGCGAAGTCTGCTCCACTGTGTCTGACAGCAGCCGCACACTCATAAATGAGCTCCTTCCTATGTCAGGTGTAGGCTACCTACTCAGCTCGGAAACACAAATATCAGGTAGACCTTAGCCTCTGTAAATGTAAAAATACTTTTGCTATTAAGTCAATCAATTATGTTTTCCCAAAATTAACAATCCATAACACATTTCAATCGGTTTTCCCAGCATTACTTAGGCTGTGTTACAAGCTGCATATGTGGAGTCAAAAACGTGCTTCTGGTTGCATTATGGGAGTTGTAGGATTCAATGGATTTATAGTGTGAGTAATACAAGAAGTTAAAGTCAGGATATCCCGGGATCTGCTGCATCGATTTTGACCATCCTTTTTTTAAACTTCCTCTTGTGTGTCTTCCAACTTTGCTGAAACATGAGAGTAAATTGCTGCAGTGCTCATTTAAAGCTCATTCATGGGTTGTATTAGACTTAGAAGGCCTGATTTATGGTAATATTGGGCTTTTTGTCATGTATTTAATATACTCCTGAATTAGCCAAAAACATTACAGTCTTATGATACAATATCAGTATGTCATGAAAAAACATAGCTTACTCATATAACCTACTACTGTTACCTACAGTATTAATATCATAAGCAGCTACAGTGATTTGCACCATCAGATATCCCATCTAACCAGCGATCAATGACCTAAATTGCCATTAAAACTTTTTTTTTAATGTGTAGGTGGGACTCAAAGCTTTATGACTGTAATTGTAGTATAAGTGGCACAGGAGGGGCTTTGCTCAAGCCCTGACCTACATCACAGTAAGTGGAAAGTGATACGTCTCTCAGGATTAAGAATTCAAACCATGCCCCTCATCCTTAAAACACAACCCTGTTGTGTGGATTAACCCAGGGCTATCTTTAGAATTCTTGAAACAGGCCTTAAATACCAACCAATCACTTGTTTCACCAACTTGTAACTGTAGGATTTTGTCAGTGGTTGGACGGGAAATGCAGGGCTACATAATCTTATGAAGGAGTATAATGCACAGCGGAGACTACAGGAGTAGTGGAAATCATCCCATTTGCCTGATCATAACTTAATGGCCAGAGTTGGCTAAGCTCATCTGTCCTAGTGCCAGTAATTGTTCCTCATCTGGTGTAATTGCAGGCACAGCAAGATTTAGAGTGGATTTCCTGGTGTCTTTCAAAATGTAGGGGGCGTTTTGCCACTATAAAAACCCATCACATTGGATTACACGGTTTCAGATTCTACTGCAGCAAGAAAAAAAAAAAAAAAGGCCCTGCATTTTTCAGTTTGAGAGTGGTATTAACTTCCGTCCGCTTTTTCTGGAGGATCCAACTTCGTCATCCTAACCCATCAGCCCAAAAAGCTTCAAGTTGGTGAGGAGGGAAAGCTCCTCAAAAGACTTTCTTTGCAAGTTGGGTGTTAACACAGTTCATGGCACACTGTCTTTGCTGATATGATAGATGTTTGTCCCTGAGCGCAGCGTCACTCTGCAGCCTGTAAAACCTGCAGTGACATTTTCATTTGGTGTGTTTTCTTTGTGCGTTTGTTTCCGAATTAACGGTTCATTAAAAAGGCTCAATAGATGCCAGTCTTCCAGCTATTGTAAAGGAAGGGTGTGTCACCCTGCCTTGAAAATTTCATTTTCATTGGGCAGCTTTTCAGCAGCTCTCTGTGGAGAGCTTAAGTGTCTCACAATGCTCCACTAGCCATTTCAGAGCCTTTTATACATTTAAAACTTCTAATTCTAGGGAACACACTGAGCACTTGTCTTTTCTGAAAAAAAAAGAAATGATTAAAATGAAGTATTGCATCACTTTTGACCTTCAAAAAGCTGCATCAGTGCCTAACCTAGCAGAGCTGAGTGTCTCTGGAAACAACTGAAAACAACTGCTCCTGGGCTTTGTAGGGCTGATGAGGCTGATGTGGCATTTCCTTTCTTGGGCTTTCTCAACTGAAATGATGAGCAAAAGATTGCTCTGCCAAATGTAATGAGGCATCACACTCTCACCTCCACAGAAGCTAAACCTAATGGAAGTCATTGGCTAAACACATTCCAGAGTAAATGAGATGAGTTCTTGGTTAGTGGGTCCGTTGTTTGGCACATAATTGATAGGGGAGGTGGTTAAAGGCATCCACTCCCCCCCTCCAGAGGGCTGCATAATTGCAAAAGAATCTAATAAGGGAAGGAGGAAAGGAGAGAGACCATAAGGGGTGGGGGGGGGCATGCTGAAGGTCTGTATTCAGATCACATGCTATACACAAGCAGCACAGAGCTGGGAGACCCTCACATCAGATCATGCAAAAAATGTTAACTCTGTCAAAATTGAACAACCAGTGGCACAATTGAGTCTGAATACACTTTGATGCATTCATTTCCATTTGGTTATTGTCTTTATGAATATCGGCTGCCATCTCCATTAAATCATTCAGCAAGAGAACCTGGGAGACAAGGATCCACCACCAGGGACGGACTCAATCTGAATACACAGCTGCTCTGTGCTTTTGCCAATGAATGAGGAATTCACAATCAACTGTGCACTGATGCCTCCTAATTTACTGACTGAAGACCTGCGCAAGTCTATCTCGCATGAACCAGGGAGGATATTAAGAGAAAAAATGAAGTGATTAACAAATAAATGCAGAGCTTAACATCTGTATTTGACAGCTTGGGCTTCAACAATATACGTAAAAAGAAGAAGAAGTAATTGGTCAGTGTTAATCGTTCCATTGCTGATTATCTAAGGTGAGCGAGCAATGCTTCTCATGGCCAATTACGCATTTAAGTTTCAAATAAAAAAAGCATTTCATGTTAATTGCCTGCACGACGCAATCTGAACAACTATAACATTAACATTTATGAAAGAACTGGTTGAATGCAAATTCTCTCCTGAGATCTTTCTTCCATTTCAGTTCAAGCACAGCCTTGCAGGCTAACATAAAAAAGAAAGAAAAAAGTAGCCAGTTTTAATGTGAGACTGATGTGCCACATTGTGCATGTATGAATAAGACAGAATGATTAGAGCTGTGGCTAAGGCCACATTTGAATGCCGGGGGACAACACACACCAGTGAATACTACAGAGGAGCTCCATGTGAATAAGTGTCTGCTTGAGAAATGTCACTCAGTGAAAAAGAAGGTAAAGGCTTAAATGCTAAACATATAAAAACTTGTAATTTCACATTCACACATAACATCTTCTTACATTTTGCACGTATTAAATCTGTTTACCACAATGAAACTAAACATCTGGGCAGGACTCTCTGCAGATATTATCCAGCTGTGTATTTTCATGCGAAAAATCTCTGAATCCCTGGAAGACAGCAGGACGCCCCCAGTGACTCCCTCCAATGTTAAACACGGCTGCATCCCTCAGCTGCTGCCTAAGGCAGGGGCAGGAGAGTAAGTGCACTTAAAAGAGAGGGGAGCAGCGATCCATTTCTCAACCCCATCAACAGCCAGACACATCCCCAGATTCTCATCCTCGATACAGCCGCAAACACATGACTGGAGGGTCAAGGATGAGGAGCAGGAGACACTCAGGCAGGCTCTTTACATATTTTTTTCATGCTATTCAATCCATTTCAGAGCCTTTCTGGAAAAGAAAGTGAGCTGTACTATGTAATTGCCACTTTGGTTCAATCAAAAAAGGGTTTTCAAAGCAAATGGTGCTACAGTACAAACTCATTCCTGCACTGCCATGGTGGATACCGTTGTGTTATAGAAAAATTCACTGCATGGCTTCAAAGACGTGCTTCACCTCTCATTTGGCTACTGCTTATTATTCTCCAAATATGAGCAAAGGGTCTATAAATAAACATGAAAAGAGTGGAGAATGATTACAATCCCTGCTGAATAGTAAGATACTTTGAAGATGGAGCGGGCTGAGCATTTTTCTCTCACTATTGGGTCTGTCCTTTTGCAGTCGGTGTAAAAAAAAAAAAAAAAAAAGACTGGTAGGGGGGTGCTGAGAGATACTTGTGTGGACACCACTGGTGGCTAAATATTTGGTTTCCAGAAATTATAAGAGTGGTTAACATAATTTCTTTAATAACACTTCCCCTGAGGGCTGGAGCTACCACAATCCTGGGAGGATGTGTAGAAAAATGCATCGCAAATGTAAGAGTGTCATGGTGTTAAAGGACAATCAGATACAATTAAATGACTACTTAGAGAATCCACATGAGCTCGGATTCCTTTTTCCCCCTCTGCTGAGACTGGAATAATTGCCTTTAAACAAGTTAGAGAGAGCTTTTCTCTCCGTGCACACGGTCCTGCTGCTGTTTCTCTGTGTGGCTGAGCAGAGCAGCACCATATGGACTTTGTCCTAGATGAGGGAAATGAGCCCCAACAGTAGAAATCCCAGTAGGACCATCCAAACCATTTGAGGCTGATCTAGAAACGCAGTCATCAGCATCATGCATGTGTGACCACTATCAGCATGCACACGCTCCCTCTCTCTCTCTCTCTCTCTCTCTCTCTCTCTCTCTCTCAGTGCCCCTTTCACAAAATAAGCTGAAGACATCTCAATGCAGGGACGAAGCCTTTAAGATTATTGTATATTATTCTGTGTCAAATTAAGTTAGATTCCCTGCTATGGAGAAGCAAAAAACTTAGCAACTCGTTCCGGAGGATTTCTATTTACATTAAATAACGTGATGCTGTCTGAGCGGATACTTACTTGTCCTGGGATGCGATTTTTCTTCCTCTTCATTAAACTGCTTTGATTGTAATTCCACTCTCCGTTAGGTGTGTTCTTTGTTGCCTCTTAGTGAGCGGATAACATTTCTTTCCTCATGCAACTCTTGTCCTCTCTGAAGCCAAAGAAGAGGTCGCTCTCTGCTCCGGCAGCAGTGTGTGAGCTCTGCACTTAATTCTGCTCCGTCTCAAAGTGCGTCTCTCGGTCTTGGAGGACGGGACTAACAGTCGCCTCTGCCTCGGTAAAATCCACGACCAGTGAGTGAACGAGCTCAGCTGAAGGATGCGACGCGCTCACTCCGAGTTGTTCCTCGACCTCCTCGTATTACACTCCACAAGATGCTGCCAAGAAGCAGAGAGGACAGTGGTGCCTCTGAGCGGATACGCACATTGTGCGCATCCCCGGGCTCTGCTCTCTTTGTGCGCAGGAAGAAGCGCCCACTGGTGACGCGTGAAAACACCCATCGCAGCACAGTAATGCGCCACCAGCCTAAGGGCACCTGCCATTCCCCTGCTTAAGTGAGTGCATTTGATCTCGGGAGATGTATTAATTATGCCGGATTATTACATACTAGGTTAGTTTTTTTTTTTTTTAATTTAAATAAAGAATACAGAAATAAGAAAGAAAGACAATAACCCTACACAATTGATCCCAATAACCAATCAACCTGCATCCAACATTTCATCACTAAAATGTCTTTTTGTGGTGAATGGGTGCAGTCAATTTGCAGAAAATGTGAATCGCGGTTTCTGGGGACCACAGCAGATCAATAAAAACACGTTAAAGTGGTGTCCATGGGGAAAAATGAGCCACATGCTTTTCTGAGGCGTCTACATCCAGTTGAAAAGAAAAATCAACAATCATTTTTATTAAATGTGGAGTGATGTTTTCCAACCAGAGCAATTGTAGAGAGGGAGAGACTACTATGCTTAAAAGTACACCTGCGTGTGCAGCAGAGGACCACACAGACAGGTGATTTAGTTGGCGTGGTCTATAAATATACTGTCACCTAATTTAAATTTCATTGTTGTCATGATGCAATTGTATGTAATCAGTCAGTGTTTTTGGTGAGTTCTTTTTATTTCACATTTTTTTAAGTCCTAGTTCTGCAAGGGCATTCAATAACCTGAGTGTGACAAACAGTGGACAAAATAAGTAGGGATTCTTGTTACTGTATGCATCTGGGGACGCACTTTGGTGTTACAGGCAAGCACATGGATGCATACATTGAAAAACGTGTTGTTTTAACCTTAAAACTGTCACCTGGTCCTCTTTCTTTGAAGCTGCACTACTCAACATTTTCACATTAACAATGGATCAAATTACTGTTACATGAAAGGAGTCTCTTGTAATTACAAACCCACTGATAATTATTAACCTTTCCTTCAGCTCTACACAGCATTTTAGTATGTTTCTGCTAATTGATTTGGTTTTATGAATCACAGTTTTGGAAGCTGATAACACACACCAATTAGCCACTATATTAACTCCACATGGTGGTTTTATTGTTGTGGTGGAAAGACGTCAGCATGACTCAATGCTCCCATGATCGACAGGTGTCAGAACTCACAGGGCTGTGCAGCTGCAGAATGGTCAGGGTGCTAATGGAGACCCCTTTCCACCACAACATCAAAACCACCAGGACGTACTAATGTTTTGGGTGATTGGTGTTTTAGCATTGGTTCTGTGTCCCTGCACGTCTCATATGCAGAGAACGTCTGTGAATTTTTAAATTTTCATGATTTCTACATAACTATGACTGAAAACATACTCCAAAGTGAATGTGTGAAAAATGTGAATTGTAAGAATTCAGATGAAGTCAGATGAAATGTGATTTTTTTAGGATAATCAGTTCATTTGAAAGGGCAATTACAGTGTTTCAGTCACTGTTATGACAAACAGGTGTGAGTCCGGGAGACCCTGTATTATTTTAGAACATCAATATCAAGACATCTGGGACATGTTGACAACACAGTTTGTAGATGTGTGTAATGGCTCAACCAAAAATGATTCCTGAAGAACAGTTGCCAATGCTCATCTGGTTGGAAATATATGACAAAAAGGATTTTTGATGTTTTGATCAACCATCAGGAAAATGCACAAACAGAGAACATTCAATATCAGTCATCATCACAGGAGTGGTTGACTTACAAACATCACATCAAGAATCTGGGTGGTCACAAGAAACAGTTACCTGAAAAGTTTAGATGAAGTTATTGCTACACACACATATTCATTCAGTATAGGAGACAAATTTTTCAATGAGTCACACTTTATTTTTAGGTTTTAGGGTTTACAAACTGTAATGGGCCACTGTATGTAATTGGTTTAGTGAAATTAAAAGCTAATAATCTTAATGAATAGTAAAGACTGAAAAATGTTGCATACAGTAGGTTTGTTGTTTAATCAGTTATCAGATGTTGTATAAGTCTGTAAAATAGCACCAGGAGAAGTTAACCAAAGCGTATAGAGATACTGGAACATTACAGCCTCCATTTAAACCCATATAGTGCAGTGTGTAGCCAAGTCGCCCAAGCAACAGTTCAATATTCTGTGTTTATGCTCATCATTATTAAACATGAACAGTGACACTTTTAGAACCATTTTATCCACAACAATCTACACGATGGCACTATAGTTGTTATTCTTATGCTGTCAGCCACTGTGAAAGGGTCTGTGTCACTTTTTGTTAAAAGTGATAATATCATTTTCAAAACTCGCTATAAGCTGTGCCAGCGATTCTCTTTCAAGTTAAGGGAAGCCTTGAAAGGCTCACTGTGTTTAAAAAAAAATAGAAAGAAAAAGAAAAATAGGCAAAAGGAGAGCAGCAGACATTCAGCCTCATGTTTCACCAACTGTCAGTCATCACACTAAATAAATCTCGCTATCACTGCATGGATAATTGCTGTTAGTTTTATCTGGTGGTATCCATTTGATTGACTTAAATATTAAAATGATGGAGATATGAATATTTAATGTTTCTGGGCACAGGAGAACACAGGGTGGGGGGGGGGGGTCTTTCAAAGAGACTGACAGAAAATATGAAGGAGGTGAAACACCATTAATTAAGGTCATTTGGTATCATATTGGTTGAGGAGGGGTGAGTAAGAATGGAAGCGGGCTGTGTTTGGAAAAAATGACAGCTGAAGGTCAGCAGAGATATGAGGCCACCACGTACACTGCCACTGCAGACAATCTGCATTCATCCATGGGCAACTGAGGTGGTGAAATAAGTAATGGCATCATAATGCATTTACAGGTATAAGCATCAGTTTCAAAGAACCCAATTCAAGTGGCTGGAGCAAGACCCTGTAGTCGACCGGGTCTAGAGCTCCTTTACAGCTCAGTCTGAACTCTGACCTCCCGGTGGAGCAGTCCAAAAGAATGTTCTCTTCCAAGGACATGTTATAGTTGCACTGTAATATTCTGTTGAGTCTCAAGTGGAAATAGGCAGATCAACTTTAAAACTCGCAACAAAATGGACAATGCATCATCTTCCTGTGATCTGGTTTTATTATTATTATTGTCCAAACATTAAACAACAGTGGCCAAGATTCAGGTCTTCACATCCCTTATAAGACAGATGCATATGATTTTACCATACATATTTGTCATTTATCAAATAGATAAGCACAAGTAGCATTATGTAAAGACCTTTTTATACAGGAAATAATTGTTTTACGTTACATTTTAAGCTAATAATGTTCAGTAAATCCAGTCAGATGAGAAAACAAACCAAAGGATAACTAATAATACGAGAGCACTGCTTCCAAATATCCTTTCTTGTCTCCCACACTCTGTTAGAATATTGGTGATGGAAACACCTTCACACACATGCCTGTGGGAGTCTTCTACCTTCAGGAAGACAAGGCCCAAAGCCTGGCCTCTTCTCACCTGAAGCCATCAAACACAGGGATCATCTGTGTTGTCAGAGATGTACTTGGAGGAGGGCAACGTGTCTCCTGCCTGGCTGTGTGTACTGCATATGGAGTACCCAAAGTAGATTGGAAACATGGTCATTAATGAAGTGTTGAGTATTTTGTTAGGATGGAAATGGAACAAATATTTGTCTATATACTGTATATCTCAACAACAAAACGCTTTATTAAATTAAAAATAAAAATTTAGTAAATGTATCACATTGCATGTTCATTAGCAAATTAAGTGTGGTATATTTCATATATTATAAATAATATAAGTGCAATCCATACATAATTATTTGCCTTTTGGTGTATTGTTACATCCAATCAACTTGGTTTTTAAGTTTGGTTAAATCACTTTTTCTTTAGATTTTCATACAAGAAATTGCCTAAACATTAAGAAGAGACTAAGACTTCATAAAGACGGGAGAGGGTACAAGAGAATAAGTATGCCACTGAACTTAAGCAGAGTTAGAGCAAAGACAGAGTTACAGAAGTGGTTTGGAGCACGCTGTCCTTGAAGAATTATGCCACACACAATTTGCTTTTTTATGAGTAATCAGACGGTGCAAAAAACATTGCATGAAGTCAACCTCAATGGACGAAACTTTGCCAAAGAACATGAAAAGAAGCCTGATGAATGTTGGCAGCACAGTTTTTGGTCAGATGAAACCAAAATAAATTAGTTTGGAGCAGATGGGGTCCAGCTAGTTTGGTGTCCACCTGGACATGCAGTTTATTTACCCAAAAGCTGAATAAAGAAGATGACTCAAGAAGTGTGATAGGGGGGTAGAGCTTTCTAAGACAATTATCTCAAAACGAGCAGCTGTGATGGGGCAGTACAAGACAAACTCACACAAGCTTGACCATTGCATTGGTGGAGGTGCAAAAAAAAGAGGGTCATTTTAGTTAATTAATTAATTTAGGGTAAGATAATTGTTCAGTTGCACTGCTTTGATTATTCGGTTCTGCTGTGAGAGAATGGTATTGATTTGACAGCAGCTGGTTTTAAATCATTTAGTGAGTGCATACGTGACCTTTCTTTGTGTGGCCACAGTGGAATCTGTTACTGAAGAGCAGTTGACTACATCTTGCTCTTTGTATTTACCTACCTACCTTGTTCTTAATCTTCATGTATAGGATGCTGCCAAACTTGATTTCATACCAGCTTTTGTGATGACTATTTTTGAGGAGGCATTTAAGTGGTCTCATCAACTGAATGCTTCAACAAAAATAAAGGCAGAAACATTGATTAAGAAAATAAAAGTATAAAATCTTCACCAAATAAAGGTTGTACTGACTTTTGTTGCAACTGGTTCTTAAAAATACAATATGCAACTTACAAGAAGGTAGCATTAGTGTGAGGCTCAACTATTCTCTTCTACTGTTGTTCTTCCACACTCTGCACAGCTGTCCAGGTAGGTAATCATTATCAAATGACAGTAAATACAAAAGCTGCGAAACTTACTGAGCAAGCAAAAACTGATGAGGTCACAAACCTTTGGAAGCAGACAAAGGACACTATGAGGAGATAACTTCAGAGAAAAAACAGAAAACAAGCGGAAAGTAATCAGAAGGATGAATTCACCTGAAGGCGTACAGTGCTTCCCAGTGAGACTGGTGGGTTTTTTAAGCTCCAGGCTTGGCAGCATACAGTAGTGTTCTCATTGTTGTTACTGCCAGTTCTATAAAGTTGGAGGTATAACAACATCCACTGGCGAGAATAACACTTTATGTTTTATTGGTGCACTTTTGCAAAGCAAAAACCAAGAGGTGTGGGTAACACTTCACTGTGAACTTGACAAAGGTGGACCGAGCGGAAAAAGTCAAGAACAAAGGCAAACACAAAATGAAACAAACACTGTCTGATGTTTTCCATGCACTAAAAAAAGAGAACAATGAGGAAGGAATTTGAATGGAATACATGTGGCAAAACATAAGTAAACATACCCCTGTATACTGTTTGTATAAATCTCTACATTAATTGTAGGAAAAATCCCAAAAATTGTAAAAGTGTTGCAAATGTATTTTTAATCTTCTATAGTTCTCAACACTATGAGCAGCATAGAATGATAAATTCTGACTTTTTGGTAGTATAATAGAAACATAAATATAGGTACATTTCTAAGTGGCATATCTGGTCCATAGAATATCCAACAAAATACCCAAACACAAAAAATGCATTAAAAATAATAATGCATTTAAATATGTAAATGACATACGTTTAAACTGAAGACAAATTGTTAAGAGGGAATAGCGCACTTGAGTTACACCTGGAATGGTAGATCTAGAGGAATCTGTCACCAATGAACATTTTAAAAGTCAACTTATCAAATACTGTATGTGCTGTTAGGTTCCCTGTCAAACAGTTGTTATGTCCACCACCACATGTGTAATTATTACTATTACATCACAATCTGGGTGGGGGCAGAGGATTTGGCTTTTTCCACAAAACGTTTTCAATTTAAACTGACAAAAACTGATAAATAGTACTCACACGCTACGTACTTACAGGTGGTACAGAGGTACTTTGGGGGTCTTTGGTAGTAAGATGACATGTTCAAAGTTTGTGTTTCAACATCAATGCCACTTGACAAAGTTGCCAAGCAACAAAATGTCAGCCCCTTTTTTTCAAATTAAATATAAATATATATATATATATATATATATATATATATATATATATATATATATAAACATACAACCTACAAGCAAGCTGCTTCTAGTTAATCGTAGCTCTCAAGGACAGTACATGATAACAGAATGACATAAGGAAAACAAACCAAGGTGAAGTACTTGTCAGTCGCAACACAAATTCTTTGTGTACCTAAGATGCAGCATGCATGTTTAGCCCTTGTGAGGGGTTGTAGTGGTTTCATACTAGTACATCAAATGTGGGTACTAGGAAATGTAGCAATTACTTTGATTGTTATTGTATTGTTATTATATTATTGTATTGTATTATGTTGTGAGAGAATGGTATTGATTTGACAGCTGCTGGTTTTAAATCATTTAGTGAGTGCATGTGTGACCTTTCTTTGTGTGGCCAAATGTTTTTTCCACAGTGGAATCTCAAGAACATTTGACTAGATCTTGCTCTGTGTATTTACCTTGCCGTTGTTTAGTTCTCAGTCTTCATGTATAGAATACTGCCATCTCAGTTATGATGTCTCATCTACTTGTAAAGACTTAGGCGCATATAACATAAGAAAAATATGAAAAATATGTATTTAGTAGCATAGTGGTTGTTGGGAGGGATTTGAAGCCTTGTGTTTCAGGCCCAGACAACAGTCTGACAGCTGTTTCATCACATGCTGCAATGCCTCTCATTGGGGCTTGCCTTTAGTAGAAACTCCAGCCCCTGTTTGGTGTTGCAATAGCCTGAATTCATGTTTCCACATAGCTGTACTATATCCACTAAATAGTTCTGTCAGAGAGTATGTGGTTCTAAGAATGTGTGAATATTTGTTTTTTATTATTTGAGTTTGCATAAAGAGCAGCGTTTAGTGTTTTAGGTATTATGGTGTCTTCTATAAAACCTTTTGAACGCTATTACTGTAGTTCTCACTCATTTATAGCATATGTATTTGTTCTCGGACATAGCTGAACATTTTTCATCTCTGCACTTGATGTGCAGTCACCTCTGTTTATCTGTAAACTTTTATACTTTTTAAATATAATATCCTGAAGTGAAGACATAGAAAGTGTTAGTTTGAGTTGAGCAGTCGACTGCCCACTGGGGCACCCGCGATCTATTTTCGTGGAAGCCTGGTGAGAGTTTCAGAAGCAACCAGGTGCATTTCTCTCATTCTCATCCTACAGGAGACATCTATAGACCTGACATCATGTTAAAGGAGCAGTTTGATGTTTATGTTGCACTGGAAGTGATCTTATTTCTCCAAATGTCAAAGAACATAGAAGATAAAGAATAAAGGGAACTGTATGACAGGTAATGTCTTCATTATCATTTGAAAAGCAGGCTATGTCAAACTGTAAAATAACACTGTGCTGTACAAGCAGCTTAATTGTCATTAATTATTCATCACTACTTAGCCAACAATAGCCTACAACAGATACTGGAACATATCATGCAATTTTAATATGCAAACATGTGAACAAACAGTTAGCTTTACCAATTCTGAGCGCAGAGTGTAGAGCACATAGAGTAAGCCAATCGAAATCAAGGAACCTACTTTCTAACTAGAATTCTGAGACTCACTGATAGCACCAGGAAGATTATTTATTTATTTTAATTACATGTTAAAATAAGCATGCTGTTCCTGAAGATCAGTATACATTAACGGAACAGCATCTGCTAAAAGAGCCAATTAAAATCCAGTCCTTTCTTTACATTACTCTTGTACTTTGTTTGTTTCATGGTGTTGGGGTTGCAGCACTGCTTTCCATCAAAACCAGGCCATACAGTTCAGCATTCTGCGTTCTGCTGCACTGCAGAGTGAAAATTAGACTGTGTTAATGTAAAAAATAATGCGCAAACTGCTGGGTGGATTCACTAAACTCTGACAATATTTACCATTACCAAATGGCAGTGTATTAAAAAATAACTCATTTCAAGCTGGATTTACTAGTTAGAATGACTAGTAAATACAGCTATGATAAGTCATTTCAGTGAGTAACTTGTTAAATTAAAGATTGTTTGTGGGCGTTATTCTCCAGCCTCTAGCACTGCTGCTCAACACACATGAACAAAATGTTTCTGTAGTTCCAGAAAATGACACAAAGTGACACAACTTCACTTTAATGGATTCTGTCACTTCAATTTCAGTGGTTACATTCTCTGCATTATTCATTAATTCATGTAATAAATTCAATCAATTATAACAATAATCAATCATATCAATAATTTACTTGTGTCAACTTGATCTTTTGGAACCAAGACATCCTTAATTTGAGTCATATAGCTCCTAAAATATGATGTGAAATGTGTGTGTGTGTGTGTGTGTGTGTGTGTGTGTGTGTGTGTGTGTGTCATTAAGGGTACAGCTGTGTGTGATACATTTTAATTAACATTTACTGTAGATAAATATAAATGTCAATGTCTGCAGATACCCAATTTTAAAGGGCTCAGATTGAGGGGGGTGGAAAAACATGAGTGGAATATAGATATTCTTTCATTAATTACCAATTATTACATATTTTTAGCAAAGACTTGCAAAATGTAGAAATGTACTCAGTCAAATATTGCTTGTTAAAGCTTCACCAATGGTGCAATTAGTAAATAAGCTAAATGCTTTAATGCATTATCCTATAAAGTCAGCTATTAGTACAGAATCAATGAATAGTGCAATTAAGAAATGGTCCTTACATCAAAATACCCTACATCTACAAGGCTATAGTTTGAAGTCAAATTTAATCATAAAAATATACTTCTAGATTTATATTTTGCATTAGTGATTTCAATCTGTAAAGTATAAAGTTATCCTATAAGTAAAGGTGTAACATTCCACTATTGATTTATCTTCTGTAATAATAATAATGTGTTCACTAATTATAAATTCCACAATTCAATAGACCAAATTCATGGACTCTAGTAGAGTCAAAAACTCCTGCTCCTCTACTGACTGACTTGTTATATTTTGCAGAGATTGAGCTAGGCGTGTCTATCACCTTGTTTAGTTAGGTCAGAATCAGAATTTTTTAAATACAGTTAACAGCAAAGTTGAATGGCTATGTAGGCTAATTATAGCTTTAGCCTTAGCACAGTTATCTGGCTCTAGCTTGAAGTAATCAACTGTAAAATTAAATGTTAAAATGCACATATTGTAATATCAATTATACCCTTCTAAGACATCATTATTTTTATAAAACAGACATCATAAAGTAACAATTCCAATTCCTTAATTTAATTAAGGATGTTGTTACTGTATTTTTCTTTAAACATTTCTTCAAAAATCTAATAGCCTGATTAGAATTTTCTGTAGTAATAAAACAATATTGCAACCATTTGATCAGACAAAAAATATAAAATTTTAAAAACAATCACAGAAACTAGTAATTACTAAGATATTTACGTGAATCTAAAGGTATAAAATTCACTTCCAGGCATGGTAAATTACATGGTGTGTCTGTTTGCATTTTCTCCTTCTTGTATTTTATGTGAACCCTTTGTAAATCAGCGCATGCCATTTTTTGCGAGCATTATCAAGTTTGCCTGGCATTTAGTTAATGCAAACCTTTAGTAAACCCAGAGTGTATTCTCAATATCTAGGTTAACATAAAGTTCAGCTCTGCTGCATTCGCTGACCTGTACATGAACTTCAGTAACACTTTACCATTATACTCATGAAGAGCTGTATTGTCAGACTGATCAAATGCTGTTTCTTATAAAATTCTCAAGTAAAAAAAGCACGAAGCAAAGGCTATAGTTTATAACAAGAGGATAGGGAGGCATAAAGATGGAGATAAAATCTGCACAAATTAGCCTGGCTGGAAAACATTAGCCATTACACACCTCCAAACAGCCATCGACAAACTAATTCACTGAGAGCAGTGAGCGGGATTAGAGCAGGGACATTGTAAAGATGGACTGCAGGGGAAGAGGCATTTCACTAAAGTTTGGGAAGGAGCTTTACCTTGGAGATTTAAACGAACAGACTTTTTTGCAGAGCCGAGAAAATCTGAGGGATAAATAAAAGGTTTAAAGTTTCAGCATATAAGAAATCAGTTGCCTGTCAGATGTTACTTAAAATAATACATTAGATGCATATCCGATCAAATTAGATATTACTGTCATGGGCAGCATACTGGGCTTCCATACAAACAGATTTCACTCTATCTGGGTCAGTGATGTAGTCTCATAGCAGCTTGTTTCATCTATTGCCTGTCCCCTGGGTTATGTTCTTTCCACATGCTTGCATATTTTAATATTTAGATAGACATTTCCTGACATTTGTGGCTAATGTGTTCATTTCTGCACTCTTGCGTTGATAAATTAGTTTTACCTGAATTTCATCTTTTCTTTTGGCTGCCTTCTCTTAGAGGCACTAATAAACAGATCGAGAAAACTTGGTGAAAACGGCCAATATGTTTACTGGTGTAAGTCTACCAGGAGCAGAAGGTGGTGATGGTGAGGAAAGTTAATGCTGTTCTCTTCTTAATTCACAGCCCCTGGGTGACTATTTAGGTGTTAATAAAACACTGACAAAACCTTGTACACAACTTTATTTTAGCATGCAGGGACATGGATTGCTTGTTTTAAGTGTGTGGCATTTCACATTAATGAATAATGAACAAGTTTTTTTTATGTTGTAGACTCGCATTTGGTCCGTGTTTTTTATTATTTATACTGTGTTTTCTTCTGCTCATGTGTGATGCTAATTCTGGCTGCAAACTACAGCAGATTTCTTTAGCAGGAAATTGAACTGAATTGAAACTTGTCAGATGTTGATTAAATTGCCGTGTGCAGGCAGTGATGGAACACGGCGAATCATGGCTACAGCTCGTAAAAACATAATGGTATGAATTGGATGTTTATTTCCATGAATGGTAAGGAAGAGCAGAGACCTCTTAAGAAGAAATATCAATAGTGCATGAAGCTGAGAGCCTCTCAGTGACACACACACACAGCTTTTACCACAGATGTTGATACACTGATAGTTGGAAATGTGCTGCAAGTGATTCACAGAGAGAACCAATGGTGGCATTCATCTGAATTTGCCAGGAAGGAAGGATCATGAGAACATTAATTGGTACGATTCACCCCAGCGCCGTGCACAATAAGCAGCTGTGTTTTTTCCATCGGAGTAACACTGCGATCGTCTGCGGCTGTGCACAGCTCTTTTTCTTTACCTACAAGTTTGAAGGTTTGAGCCGGAGCTATGAAGATGTTCCTGTTGTTCCATCACATGGCCCTGCCAAGCTGGGGCCTTTGTTCCTTGGCAGCATGCCACCCCACAAACCACTGCCAGAGGAACTGTGTCATGCCCTGCTCAGTGTGGTTTGTAGATGGGGAACGCAGGGAATAATCCATTCTATTTGATAGCTTTCTGGCATGAATTTGAGTGGCTGTCACGGCAACTTAAGAACAGATTTGCTGTCAAAACTGAAACATTATGTATATCACCACCCATCTATTAAGGCACATGTTCATCCCCGGGCCCTCACTGCTCTCTGTAAGCTGAGAATAGCAGTTTATCCATGATCTTTGCTCACTATGTGTAGCTTCAGCAAGAAAGTTTGCAAAACAAGTATTCAAAGAGTAACTTGCAAGAATCCGATGCATCGCTCTTCCTGTACAGAGGAGCAGTAGGCAGCCTTGTAATGCAGTGGCAATTAAATAATCGTGTTTCTAATCAGTCACTGAAATAAATCCTAATTAGAAATACAATTTGCATGTCCAATTTGAAGAAGGAGAAGAAAAGAAACTAATCAAAGAGTCGTAACATTTTTCCTCTTGCAAAGCTGACTGGTCCAAGCCAGAGTCTAACAAAACAACACAAAGGTCCAGTCTAATTATTACTTCTGCCACTGGGCTTGTCAGTGATGCCCTAAAAGTAGAAACCTGTCTTGTATGTTAGAAGACCCAGGGTGGCTGTCAGGGGTCAGCCATCAGGGTTAACAAGTGCTCTGTTAACAGCCTAACAACATCTCCTGCAGTAAATTTCATTGTTCCTCTCCAGACCGACCCTCCATCCAGGTCCACTCACAGCCTGTAATAACGATCACAACAACATTACTGTCAATAACAGTAGGCTAATGGAATGACTGACTGTGATGGAAACTGCACATTTGTCAGTCAAGAAACCACATGGAACCAATAAGAACCACAAACGGAGCTCTGCTGCTAAACAGTTTGGCCTCAGCAGTAATTACTCAAATAAAAGAAAGTAAATACAAGTATACAATTTATCAAAAGATAACACACAAGCATTTGACAGAGGACAGTAATGGAATGCTAAAAGACACAGCAAAAATGTTGTAGATGTGCTCAAACATCAAGAGAGCGTCCTCACACAAACATATCGTTCAGTCCTTTCTACCAGAACATCAATACACTTGGCTGCTGTGTGCAGACTTCCAGAATTGTATGGTTGAATGAGCCCCTGTCTTCCGTGACATCTCACTGAGAAGCCTTCAGAGGTCCAGTGGTATTAATTAAAACTGGAATGAGCTTCTCAATACAGCTCTGGTACAACCTCAGTCCTCTGCCTACCAGCTTATCTTCATTATGGTTTCTGAGGACACAATCTTAGAGAAATATAGTTTGGTCTCTCTGAATTCAGAGGATGCCGTTCAGGTTCAGGGTAAGAGGTAGGATGTAACCTTTTCCAAAACAGGAGAAATGCTACTGCAGCTAGGTTGTTTGTCGCTACCCTCTGATACGACCAACCCATATCACCATTTGTTTTAAGAACACATCCACATACTGAGGCAGGTGTCTTCTAAAACTGAACCCATTTTTGGCAGCTGCCATCTTGTCCAATGGCTACAAAATGACGACTGGACAATTATTTTCACCCTAAACAGTCAAAAATGCTAGACAGCAACTCTGCAAACAAAGATAAAACCTTGGGATTAGGCAGTAAATCAAAGTGCAGTTTCAAATGTTTCATTTCTGTGTGTTAAATTCAAAAGAAACGTGTGGGTGTGGAGGATTTGGAGTTCTGTAAAAGCACCTCTGGATAAACACCTGAGTAACAAAACTAAATTATGTAACACATTACTTTTAATGAATTTACTTTTTTTTGTGATAATCCAGTATCTATCTAAGAGACATCAGTGCCACAAAAAGGCAATAAAACCAATATGCTCACATTGTTTTTACTCTTTTCTCCTTGTCAGTGCCTCTCCTTGTGCTTAGTTAGTGATAATTCTGTGCTAATGACCGTTGAACGCACATTAGTGAGAGTTTATGTTTGATGTTTAATTCAGTGAATCTATATCAACAGTGGCCCCAGGGGCCAAAGCATATACAAGAGAGAACGCACAGACATTAGGGGAAATATGCTCCATATGTAGGAACGCAGCAATTACCAAAACACATACAAGCAGGGAAATCACATTCAACTACTACACTGGACGTGCATTAAAAATATGTATGGATGCCCATGAGACGGGAATGTACCAAACCCTTGATATTATTTAAAGGGAGAAAGTCAGTTTAACCAAATAGCGTCTGTTTGCTCCCACAGTTCTGGAGATGTGAGGACCAGTCTGGCTGGTGAGACCAGCAGTTATCTCAGCAGCTCACAGACCAGCTCCTGAGATGACTGGCTGGTCAATGTCCCGGGGAGAATAGTCTTATCTCAGCAAGCCCTTTGGTAATTTACCGCAGGCTCTGTTGTCCGTAGCGTTTTGAAATATGATATACTTCCTTTTGGAAGATAAAATTTGGTCTCTGAGTTGAAATATAATATTTGTTGCTGCCAGTTTGTCTGAAGGTAAAGTTGAATAACGGACATGGTTAAGAACAGTGCTACATCTCTAGACTTTCAGATTCATAAATGCACAGAATTTTTCCCACATTTCATTACTAATATGTTAATATAGGCGCTATACAGTAATTAAAAGAAAATGAACAGAAGCAGTGTGGTCTATATTAAATTATGCTTTCCATATTACATACTGGAGAACAGGTGTGTTTTCCACCGCAGTCAGTCAATTGCATGTTGGTTTGTGCTTTCTTTATTGCATGTTTTGTCCTTAGGGACTACTGTACACTGTATATAACCCAGTGGGATGAAGCCTATATTAAAAACACACTTTTAGGAGGGGGTTGTCATATCAGATGATCCCTTGAAGGAACAAAAGTGTCTTGTACAAGGACACATAAGATGTTAGAGACACACATGATAAACACATGGACACGACTTTAACTATTGTAATGACAATACCAGTGTACTTCTACCAGCAGCAGGGAAATGACATAACATTGCTAAATAATAATTTCTACAACTGTACAACAAATGTTTTCATTAGCAGAAACATTACATGACTTTAAACCTAAAACGGAATCAGATTATGTGCTGAATTACCCTTTGAAAATAATATTGTACCAGTGCAGAAATCTAGATTGGCAGCTACAATTATGAAAATAGTTATTTGCAGTATATACATTTATTTATTATATTTATTGTTTAAGAGTTCTGTAAATTCAGATACTCAGACCATTAATTTCTCATACATCATTGACAGCAGTATTACTGAAAGCAGCAGCAGCCTTCAGACATTGGCTGTACTCTTAATCAAATCAGCCTATGGCGGGTTTAAAGTTCAGAACTATTGAACTTTCGGAACAACAAACTCTGCGCAGCTCAACATAAACACACAAAGAATACACATGTAGAATGAATCCAAGTGTGAGAGCATGTTATATCACATAGTGTTGCATGCACGTACACAGCCGACTGCACAGATTACTGCACTGAGTAGGTGGGAAAGTGAAACCAGTGTGAATGTAACCTGAGATAGACAGCAGGAATCAAAGAGGAACATTTAACTCCATACCCATACTTATCTCCATGCTACATACTGCAACATAGACATTTCCTCCTAGTCTATTCTTGGGTTGCGGTTGAACTATTCTGAAATGCAGATGTACAGGGGAAGAAGTTGTTAGTGTGTCTAAATGTTGTGAATCTGCCCAGAGGCGCTTCCTACTGGAGGGCCTGAAAGAGTTTGTTGCCAGGGTTTGATAGATCATAGATGGTTTTGCCCCATGGCCACAGAAAAAAAATAAAAAAACTTCTGAAGATGGAAAGCATCTTTCAGTTTCAGCCTGTAGGTTTTCAGCTAACAGATTTATGCTTGGTGGCTGAGCTCAACCACACTTAAACGGACCAACATAGTGAGCTACAGGTTGAATTTCTTCAGTTGCAAGAAATTTGTGTTTGTCTCCATTTAAGGCACCTGATCACAGCAGCTCTCAGCAGGCTGAGTCATATATTACAATTACCAAGGGGGCTTCTGGAATATCGGAGTGCACTAGTAGTAGTTAAAGTGAAGGCTGCATGGTGAGGCAACAGTAATCAAAAGTAGCACACAGTGTGGTGCAGCAGTTCTTTCAAGAAACTGGACATACAGTAGCTTCAAAAATTAAGGCCAAATGGCTGGTTTGGGCTACATTCTGAATCTGTCTACATTTTCTATACATTTCTAAATGATACTTCTTAAGCACCCCCATCCCACTTACTGTTTCATAAGACGACAATTGAGAATGCTGTGTCTTCGTGATAACAATCATAAATGCTTGGTTGCAGTTGTGGAAATATGACTTTTTGGTTTGGTTTGGGTTTGGTTGCCCAACTGTGTTAAAGATAGGCATGAAAAAAAATCAGGGTTAGGTTAAATGAAAAGACAGAAGTATTTGTAAATACTGATGTATCGGGGTTATTATTGTAGTCAACCCTGCATCTCATAATGACACAAAGGCTGTGGCATGAATGAATGAAAGGATTTCAGCTGAACGTTTTTTTGTAAATAGCAGTGCATGTTATTGTGCAAGGAGTGTGAGAAATAATTTAAGCATACTTTACTTTGTTTATACTTGGCTGGCACATTTTAACAGAGCATCTGTTGTTTAACACACACATGGCTAGTGTTTATGTCTATAGATAGATTTTTCTAGCCTATGTCAAACTCTAAACTCTACCTTTACAAAAGCAGATGATTACACTGGCAGGTGGCCAGCAATGTTAACTGCAGTCAGTACTCAACAGAGCCAATATACAGTATGAGTGTTATACTGTATGTAGCCCCCTATCTAACAATTTCCATTATAAAACACATGAAAACAAATCATACAGTTCCCCAAACCACTTACAGGAAATACAGTACTTGCAGAGTTAGATGTTCTTACAATTTTCCTTTGTAATTATTGCCAATGCTGTTGTTGAAATATGAAGGGTACATCCTCCCACATGTCCAGTGGGAGAGATAACTTTTAGTTTTTTTTATTCCATTTTTTTAGACATTTTTCTCAGTTGGAGAATGTCTAAGTCTCAGTGTTGCAACATTATATGACACCCAGCGCTAGTGCCTACAGCAATTCTGAGACACAGGGTTATAAACACATCACAGTGTCTTAGATTTATCCTTTCAATACAAGAAGACTTACTGACATGTCTGCTGAGGTGAGAATACAGATACCTTGAGGTGTAAATCCTCTCTCTGAAAACTTCTAGCATTCTCCTGCAAAGAACTGTATTGCAGCATTGGCCACAACGACTCGAACATCCATCCTATCTGAAAGATGTCAACATGCGAGCAGCGCACCATTAGTCCAGAAGAGAGGAGGTGGATAAAACTTATCATCAATGCACCATTAACCTTTAATGAACCAGTGCTACATTTTCAAGACAGAGCTGTTGTGATACTCCCCTACCCAGGAGGTCAATTTCCTCTCTCCAGGCTGTCCTTGTCAACAAGAATTCTGTCTGACACTGCATCAGTAACCGAGTTAAAGAGCTGCTTTTGGATATGGAAAGAAAAATTACCTGAGCAGGCCCTGTGAAGTTGTATTGGTAGGAATGCAGTATTCTCAGAAACAAGACAGTGATGTAAACCTCACAGAGATCATACATTGATTCAGTGTGCTCCGTGCTGGGCTGTGCTCATCAATAGCGCCATTCAGTTATGTTGTAATAGCTGTTGTTAATGGTGATGAGGTATTATTTTGCACATAAAACACCCCCACATGCTGACTATTTCAATGCCAATTACATTTCCCTCACTTTTTGATGTCTCTGTCTCAGTGGGTCAGCTCCACACCTTTGTTAGAGCAGAACCTGAGTTGTTTCTGTTCAGTCCCACAGCACATTGGAAGGGTTAGACCTTTGAATGAGGTTTAAAGCACCTAAATTGATTCCAGGTGATTCATTAGTGAACAGGTAGTACACTTACAATGGCCCTGAGAAAATTAAAAGCAGGCTAGAGAGAAAAAACTGCATGCTAACCTACTCCATGTGGAGTATCTGTTAATTTCAAGATTTTGTTGATTGAGGTGCTGGAATCACAACAGATAAAGGGCTCCATTTAACATGTGGAATAACGGTTTGATAGCCTCTCTAATAAAGTTAATGTTACCTCAACAAGATAACTAGTTAAGTTTGCTAGGGCTAGAGCTAGATTGGTTAACCCCTACCCCATGGCTCTTGTCTTGCACATCATAGTTGAGTCTCATTAAAAAGCACAAATAAGGAAATAGGTTTGGTTTGCTAGTGTTTGACCCATGACAGTGTAATGATGGAAGGAGAAATAAGCAATAAGATATGGTGGCCTTGAGAGGACAACACAAATAAAAACAAAAACAAAAGTAAATAAACAGTTAGTAATCTGACAATGCAGGAAGACAATGTCAAAACATAACCACAATAAATAGAGACACATGCTAAAAATTTGAACGTTTAAACAATTAGCCAAGACATCCCCATGTATTTTTCTAATACATGGGGATGTCAGTGACATTGGGGAAAATCTGTAGCTATTTTGTAAGGTTTAAGAAACTTAAATTCAGCTCCACTGTGCTGGGGGCCTTCCGTGGATGGAGTGAAACAAAAGTCTCGATAGGTGGGCCTGTGTCTAAAAGAGAGTGTTAGATCAGGTAGATATCACTAAACATGCAAACTGGGACTCACTGTGATTTATGGGGTCAGAACCAGGAAGTAGTTGGGAAGTGGTGGCAGAGGAAAGAGTGGTGGTAGTTGGGAAGCAGAGTCCTGGGGCTCTGGTTGAAGAATAGTGATGGTAGGTAAGCTCTGAGGACAGGAAGTAATGATGGATAAGCAGGGATGCCAGGAGATGGCTTCCTGGAAGGTGAAGACACATAGAGTAGTACAGGTTTATTGATACAGGATTGGTGAGTATGAAGACTGAAGAGTAAACAGTGGAGACAGACAGATCTACAACAATATTCAGGAGCAGAGGTCAGGTTCAAAATCAGAGTCGCACAATGACAAAATGACCGAAAGAATCTAAAACGCACAATTCAGAAAAGGGGTAGCCCAAAACGCAGCAAAGAGGTCAGATCAGGCAAAGACTTACGAGTACCAAGTGAAGACAGCTAATCAGTGGTCAACAGGTGAGACAGGTCAGCAACACGTTAGCAGATTCTCAGGCAACAGCATACAGATGGCTGGACTCTGGCTTCAAAAGAAGTGGCGCAATGTGATGGATCTGACATGACTGCAGACTGCATATAAGGGGATGGGCTATGCACAGGTAAAACAGATTATATGATTAGTGGTAGAAGAGAGTGGGGAGGCACAGAAAGAGAGCAGTAATTAAACCATATATGGGCATGGCAAATACCAAAGCAAAGACAGATTTATTTAAAACCGTTCATCAGAAATTACGTCAACAAAAATATAGAAAACTCTTTTAGGAAGCCATAGGTTTTCTTATACAGCTGTGTATATGGTGGCATACAGTAGCATCAGGTAATGCACACTGCTGTTTTTGTGTCTGTTGCAGCCCCCTCAGTAGCCACAGCACACCAGTTAAGCTGAGGCTGATTCCAGCCTCTATGAATGAGTACATAGAGAGGTGAGTCTCATATCTCCATCCTGACAGGCTCAACACACCCCCGCCTCTCGGGTCTCAACACCAATCATCCCTGATGGCACACGACTCGCTTCTGTCCTCATGCACTCAGGCACACGCAAACGCCACACACCACTCGGTGAGACCTAGCACTCGGCTTTTTATTTAAATGCGATAAATATTTAATTTGTGAACGTGTTGTGAAAGATCACACGAGCACGCACAAAGGACCCTCAGCTGAATATGCAACGCTCCAATAAATATTTCAGTACTCCATTTCCCCAACCCCCGGTTGACTCACCAGGAACCTGGAGCTGATCCTGGTGAGAATTAAACATGTTTTTCTTGTAATATTTATTCTTTAAAACAGCCAGTTCCTTGCTGATTCGCTGATTTCAAGAGGTTATTGTGACAGGGCTTGATATGGTGTCCAATTAAAGATGCTCACATAATGGATCTTCCCAGCTCTCTCACATGTAGGTTAGTAGCACAAGATTAACAACATAATAATAATCCTCCCATTAATATTATATCCCCCCACTGGCTTTCTGTAGCCATTAATAGTATCACACTCACCATAAACTGTGCCTCTCTGTTTCTCACTCACATACAACACCTACATCACAGTACTCCTTGTAATTAATTTAGGTTTCCTACAGAGCCATGTAAAAGTCCGGGGTTGTTTTTATAACAAACAATCTGGAGATTTCAATGCTAATTCCACCGGCTTTCTTTGTTTAATGATACTGTTTAACATCTATTTCTCCACAGGGAATGCACTGGAACAGCTTAGATCTCGCAAACATACAGTAAACCATAATTTCACCTCTCCATCTCAAGATACATTTTAGAGAGCGGAAAAAAGGCAGTAAAAAAAGAGCACTAATAATTTTCAAGGGCGATTCTCAATACACAGTCATACACTAATTATGTTGCACATGTGAGATGTAAATAATAATAATAATAAAAAAACACAGAACAGTATTCATTTTGTTGTGGTGAAAAGTCCCCTGCCAGTCTGGTGTGTTGCTCTTCCTCATATGAGTGAAATTCATCAATAAAGCAATTGTTTAAGCTCCCAGTAGGTTCAAGCACGGGCTGTAAAATTTATGAGCAGCAGTACAAACAGACAGTGGATGGATCGAAAAGGGTCCCGGAGGCAGCCGGAAGAGAGTCCTTAGCAATAACAACACAATCAATCACATCCAGCACACGTCACATCCAACCCCAGGCTCCCCAGCAGTGCATTCAAAACATATTCCCACATTCACATGATTGCAGCTCTGTCGTTGTATCTTACTGTGGGAGCATCTGGATTATTGCATGTGTGAGGATGTATACAGCTCTGCAATCGTCATACGCTAAGATCTATCTATTGACGCACCAATTCTGTGTCATGGTGCATGTTTATTTGCACATAAGCACATCGGAAAAGTACAGAGCAGAGCCTACAGAAAGACATTGTATAAGGGTAAACTACCAACAAAACAACAATAATAATTGCTCATGAAAATGTGGTTAAAAAAGTTTGCAGAACACATAAATGCTGGTTACATTTTGTAATGCCAGCTCCAGGAGTGAAGGGAGAACAAGAGCAGTGAAAGCTACACAGTTTGGACTGTCCTTACTGGATATATTTATTTATTTACTGTAGAAAAAGAAAATACTTTGGTTTGATAACTTCAGTGGAGCCCTTTTTGTAGGTAGATTTGAAAAGATAATTAACTTGAAGGCAACGCACTTCAGCTCACATGGCAAAAGCGCAACACAAGGAAGACACTCAAGCTGCCACGAGGGCAGTGTAGACAGCTAAACTGTGTATAAAAGTGTAGTGGTTGCACGACATGCAAGTATCAAAAACGTGGCTTATACTCACCTGGTTAGTTGAGCTTGTAGCAGCAGAATATCCATATTTCCTCCGAAATTGGTTAAGATTGAAACAGAGTTACAGAAGAAGCAGAGTGAATATCACGTCAGGTGGCCATAAATACAACTGTAGCAGAAAGCGATCAGATGATAATAAAAATTGCACTCTTGTTATGAGTGTATTTTCTTTCTCATAAAACCTTAACATTTTACTACAAAACAATGAAAGCCAATGGGTGATAAGGTTTTCACATATTCAATATTTATTGAATATGCTGTTATTTACTGATTCATTTATATATTATACATAGATTATTGTAACTTAACTGCCACGCTACAGCTTCAGCTTTCAAATGTACATTCATACTACACTCTCTCCCTTGTTTAATAATGTATTTTATACTCACCCCAAGAGAACCAGTTAAAGCCTTTTACTGTATTAAAATGTCTTAAACTGTAATTTATCATATATCCTTATGTCCACAATCCCTCTGCACTTTGTAAACTTCTCCCTCTTCTCAGTGATCATGCTTGAAGAGACACGAGGAGGCCAGATTTGCCTGTGGCATGCTCACAGCATCAGCCAAGAATATGCTCATTATTCTTCCAATACAACAGCGAGTGTGGCCCGGATTAGATCGGCAGGTCTGGACAACAATCTTAGCCCACAGAGCCGGGACCCGATAGCCCTCTGATCTATGTGCATGAATTTACAGTGAAAGCTGAAATGGAGAAGATCTATGCAATTTCAAGTAGATGGTAGGGAACATAAGTATAGGGCAGCATGCGCCGGTTTACTAGATTTGCTGCAGAGCTGTCTTGTTTTCGAGCAAAAGTGAGGTGACAGAGGGGACGGGACCGTAATCAGAACATATGTATTGTGGAACATATAAGCCCATGCAAATGAAAACACATCACATGCTTATTTATGCCTCGTTGCTGTATCATTCATGTGTTTTGAAAGATTATCACGGAAACACGCTGCTGCATCTTTCACATTGCACACAAATCACAAATGAGTCTTTTGACATTTTTCTTCAGATATCATTTTATCATTACACAGATCCCATGAAATGTATATACTGCATGTACTCCAGACCTGGCGCAATTCCTGAAAAATTAAACACCTGTGAATCATCCTGGAGCTCGATCTCTTCCATTGATATGTTCATGATGGTTGCATGCTGTGCTATATTGTCAGAAAAGATTTATTTTAGCATTTAAATATGACTGCCTCAATAGGCATATTTGAATAAAAATGCCTGCCTAGAATGATTCACAAGCATGACACAAAACTCATTTCTGCTGTGGGATTTTCAAATATCACACCCACTCCAAACTCCAAATAAACATTTCAGAACCTCCACACTTCTGATCAGATGCTGGTATCTCACAATGCAGCCTTGTCAGTGTTGCTGCCGCTTTCATCGCAAGATGATTCTGAGATAGAAATCACAGGCCTCTGTAGTGCTTTTTGCCATTTTTAGCTGATAGAAATCATAGGCCCCTCAGTCACTTGGTTTCTTGCATTAAGCATTAACAAGCTATAAAACAGTTGGTTTTTCTAAGAGCATCTTGTAAGATGAATTTCTTACTGAATTTGTAAATTTGCCTTGCCAATTGAATAAGAATTAAAACATGACTACGCGTGTTATAGGTTATAATTGCAGAAATCAATGGAAAAAGTTAACTGGTGCAGTAGATCTTGGTGAGTCTTTGTCTGGGCTGGGCTGTAATGCACATGTGATACTGTCTGCTGAGTTACCGTGCTTGAGTGCATCCTTAATGGCCACTTTTCTGATAAATGTGCATTGCTAAGCTGAGGTGAAAAGTTTATAATTGTGGAACATAGAACAGGCTGGGCTCCTAACCTGTCTAATGAATAGTAATTTTACAATTTATAAAGATCAGCCACAAGCAGCAAGGATTTACACAAACCTGTCAATTCTCACAAATCTGCTTCAGCGTTCCCTAATATCCATCTTAATGAAGCGATGCTGGTGCCAGGTACCTCAGATCTGCATATCAGGGCCGATATTGGGACAAATGTGTCCATATGGCAGACATTGTGACCTGAGGACATCATGTGAAACACCTCTACAGTTGTCTGTTTTCACAAGATTTAGTTTTTCATCACAGCAATACTGTAACTTGAATGAATTAACTCCACCCTGTCTAGATATCAACTCCAACCTAGCTTTTATGCCTGGGTGCATTTCAACTAGGGGAAGAGACAGAACCACACTGATGCACTTGTAACTTTGTCACATGTGAAATTCCCTATCTCATTCATCTCTCTATCTCTCAGCTGGACCTTCTTCCCATTTCTCTGTCTCTGTCACTCTCTTCCCTGCAGACAACACTGTAATCATTGTTTGGAGGTTTTGTATGCATGGTGATATGAGATGTGACTGACATACCAATCTGATGATTCTCACACATTAGTTTCTGTTGTAGATAAGTATCATTACTCCTACTAGCTCAAGCCTGCCTCCTAGAAATTAGTGTTGTTGATTTGGAAATGTTCCGTGATTATGTGTTTTTGGTGCAATACAGAAAAAGTCAGCAGTGACTTCAAGCACAAGGCATGGCATGTTTATTTTATTAACATTTCAATCAAACCACTAACCGTCCCTGAGCAAAACACAAATGTGCATAAATGTTACCACAAACTGGGCTGAGGATGCAAACCCTGGTCTCCGGTGTTGTGAAGTATGCCGCTTTCATCATGCCCCGGCACCGCCTCCTCATGATTCCTGTGTGGTACATAAATGCAGCACTGCAATCACTCAGCTAATTGTTGCCTGAGAAAGTACTCCAGGCAGCAATTACAATTCTCACCACAATGGAATTGGGGAAATTAGTCACTTCTACAGTTTGGACTGCTTATACAATCACTACTAGTTTTGCTGCTGCCTTGCTTTTTTTATTAGAAATCTGAACTTTTCTTCATACACGGGGGAAATTGAAATTTCTGACCTAATGACCTGTTTGAATTCAACATTACCACTTCCTTCTAATCATTTATATGTTACTACTCTCACAGATTGAATGGCTGCAACTGACATACTTATAAATGACATTACAACATTGAATAATGTGTAAAGCTCACTTGAGCACTGGGTGACAAGTTTAGCTTGTTTAATCAGTGCAGGTGATGACTGGCATGTTTTTCCCTCGAGCGAGCTGTATGCGCTCGCCGTTGAGACCATTCAGCTGTACAAACTAGAGTCGACTCGGATGCCGCAGATATGTACCAGATGTGTGAGTCAGACAGTCAACTAAGTGCTTGTCAGTCTATTATACAGTATTATTCTTGGTTCCTGCTGCCTGTCTGTGCTCAGAGATTGCTGCTGCAGTTTTTTTTAAAGCTACACGACTTTTGATTAGTGTTAATAATCGCTTTGCCTTTTGGTTTAAACACACAGGTTGTGTTTTACTTCTGTTATGATGATGCAACATACATACAAGATAATTATATTTATTTAATGTAGAAATACACAGTCATGACCACAGTAAATTAGGCAAAATTGTCTTTACTTCTAGAACTATTGCCTACTTCATGCCACGCTTATGCTCAGATCCTTCTTCAGAAAATTATAAAAAGGACATCACTGTTAGGATAGGATGGCCCAGTGGCATTGTTTCAAGTTGGGCATCGTGTTAGGATAATGGCAGAATTGGAGTCACAACACAGAATTCAGGGGCGCACTGCATTCTCTGCATGGATTGCATTACAATTCATTTGTACATGACTTTTTTAAAGAGTGACAGCTGTAGCTATGTCGGATATGTGACAGCTGTAGCTCTGTCGGATATGTGACAGAAAACATCACTACATTGTGATGTAAAATACAGTTAGCTATTATAATACTGGTCTTTACCAAGCACGTGTACACTACGTGTACCGTTTGCCCTCAAGCCACTGCTCAGTTTCTCTCTGCTGACCATTATATCTCGTCTAGTGTTGTCTCTTCCTGGCTCAGAATTCAAAGACTTTTCACCATTCTCTGTCTTTAACTAGTATTAGAATCTATATTTACTATGATGCAACCTGGCGATCCACTAAAGAAACAAGGTGCAAAAGCAAAAATGTTGCAAATAGCACAGATGATAATGAAAATGTTTCTGGGAAGCTAATACATGCAACTAAATGTGTATATGAAAACTCCATTAAATTCAGTAGTTAAAGTGTGTCCCAGCCATGTTCATGAGCGCCTGATTTAGTTATCATTAATCACAATTTATTCTAAATAAGTCATACCCTTCCACCTAAATACCTAAATAGTATAGAGGTGTAGTATAGACCTTCATGGAGACGACATCTATTGCAATTGCACCATTTTACCACCAGGCACCAAAATGGCAGCTGGTGTAGAACAGCAGTCAAAAACTCTAGATTAAAACTGTACATGTGTCATGGTTCCAGCCTCGTTGCTGCCAGTGCTTCCTGCCGTGCTTTTATTTTGGCAGCCTTCTGTTTCCCTTTCCCGGTATGGTCACATGCACTCACCTGATTGGTTACACCTGCTTTCCCCTGGAGTATAAATACCGGCCTGCTCACCTGTTTCCCCTGCCAGATAGTCTGTTTTCAACGCCTGAACACTATCCAGCATTTATCTTGGACTGACTCTTTTGGATTTCTTGGACTCTGCCTGATCTGGACCCCGTCTCTTGCCTGACCCCCTGGTGCTGTGAGTTCTGTCTTTTCCCCCCTGCTCACGGTACCAAACCCGTACCTGGACCTGCCTGATTCCCTTTCCCGGACCTGTCCCCTTTCTACTCTGTCTACCCTGGATTCCCCCTTATTGGACCAGCCTGACCTGACCCTGCTTCCCCTCTGGTTCAGTGAGTTCTCCCTCTGTTCTGTTTCGCTCCCTTGTTGTCCCCTTTCCTGCTCTGTCTGTTTGGACTGCTTTTGTGTTTCGACCTGGATTGTCTTCCGTTGTGGATTTTGCCTGCCGGACTTAACTTTGAACTGCCTGCCTGTGTATGACCCGGATTACCCTCGACCTCCGAGCTAGCTCTGTAGATACTGTTTGGACTATTTTCTCGTTGTGCTTGTGTGACTCTGGTGTCTCTGTCCATGTGCTCTCTGTCAGTCGGCCATTTTGGTTTTGACGTTGTCTTCCATTTTGCCCATGTGCTCTCTGTTGGTCGGCCATCTTGGATTTGAATTACTTCCGGTTTCCAACCAGTTAAGTTTGGTTGAAGCACCAACACACATGGGTTAGATGTAGACATTTTGACAGTTGTTGAAAATATGATTAATTAAGAAAATGACCCTTAAGTTACACTTTAAGTTGTGGTTAAAGTTTAATACAAGTTGGCTGTTGTTTTGATAGCTTTTGTCTTTGTTTATATTGATAAACTTTACATTTTGTTCAAATTCAACTAATCCAGAGGAACCTACATCCCTTGGTAGATCATATCTTTTGTGTAATTTAGTCCCTTCTCTCAAGTTGCTCCATGTTCAGGGCACCTGTCTGTCAACCTTGCAGGCACAAGCCCAAGGCTTGTAGGCTGGGAATGGAATTCATCCCCACAACAGTTCTTGTACAATAAGACACCTTGGAGACAAGCACACAAGACGGCTCATATCAACATTGCTGTAAGACAGACCAACACCTGCAAGCTGCAGGCAGTAGCCTTGGCTGATTCAGTCACAGTTGTGACTTTGAAATCACTCTGCCTGAGTTTGGCATGAAGGCTACAGTATCTTCTATCTGTGGCAAAACAAAATGACTATCTAGCATTAAAATCTTCGAGACATGAGTGCAAATGACAAACTCAGAATGAGGCTTCAGCTTTGTCAATTTGAATGGATTAGATACGTTTTTAGGAGAACGCTTTTTAAAACCATTTTGTTCTTTGTAACCATTTTGTAGTGTTTAAATTTCACTGCCAACACTGCTCCTCAATTTAAGTATTTGTTCTGCAAGCAGTCAGCAAATTTTCTTCTTTTTAAATTAAATTTTAACTTAGGAAAACAAAAGCAATCTGCAGGAAAGCTTTTTGTCCCTCCATGCTTTTCAAAGCATTAAGGGCTGCAACCAAAAGCTCTCATGAAAAATTGATTGCCTGTGGGGAATAACAACATTTAAACTGCACAAAAAAGCTGAAAAGTAGCCAGTATGTTCACTTTATAAATAGACCATTCACCATACTGGAAGACCCCAGGAAGATTACATGAGTGCAAGCTTTTATTTGTGAAGACCTTCTTAGAAAAGACAAAAAAAAAAATATCCTTGATACATTTCAATCAATTCCTTACTCCGAGTAATGATTTAGCTGAAATAAATAATGAGAGGTGGGAATTGGAGCTCTCTATTGCAATTAGTCATTTCATTTCTAAATATAATTTGGCTTAGTTGAAATGCCATGGCTGTGATTTCAGTGTTGTATCCAAAGGTCGATCTAAAGGTTCTTCTCGTCTTTTCTCTTCTCTTCTTTTAATTTTTCTTTCCCCAGATTTTCACAATTTCATGTAACACATATTCCTCCCTGAGGAATGTCACCATATTGCTGAGGATTCTGGCAGTCTATCTGCTCCAGTGCTACAGTTGCATCTTTAAAGCAGTCACACAGGAACAACATTGTCTTGCTTGCATGTATACAGATATTCCCATATGGCACCGAAGGGACAGAGTCAGGGAGCTGACAGGTAATATAGTAATGATGAATGCCAGACAAACTCTCAGGGTAGGACTGCAAATGTGGATGATGCAAAAACAGGACTTCACATAGCAGCAAAAGCAGATTTTGGACCCTAATTGAAGAAGAAGTGAGGGTTTTCATTAGTTTCAGGCTGCTATAGCAACAACAAAAGCTGACAGATGCGATTCCTTCCTTCCTTAGAACCATCCTTTGGGATTGAAAGAAAATGCAACCTTTAAAGAAAACGCATCATCTTTGTAAAAGTTCAGTATGTCTTAAGCAGTTGTGGTTCCTATCCTAACCTAAGCAATTCTGAAAAGCATTTCTTTTCAGAAACAAGCTCACAATGAGACCCTTAGAGTTTCTAGCAGTCTTCAACTATTGTAGCGCCATCAGAGCACCACTGGGGATTACATGGTTTTGCAGGCTCAAATGGTTGCTCTGAGAAACAATTATCTGATTGCGACTTGAGGCGAAGGGATAAAAGGGTGTTCAGTCTCCACAGGGGCCTGTTGTAAAGCAATACCAGGAGCAAACTCCCTACCACAGAGGCAACGTACACCACAAACCAGTCATATTGTTGCGGAACATAACGGAAAAACACTGTGAGAATAAGTGGTAATTTGCTATACACAGCTAATGGCTACTGGTTCCACAAAAAAAGGTCAATAGGAAAATCCTTCTTCAAATGATTTTTCTTCTGCAAGAGCTGAAGTCGTTTCCCTTGTTGATTTTTAGTATTGTTCTATGAAAGTGCATTATTGTGGCAATATTGGCCTGTACATCTTACCTTACCACAAGGAGCCCTCCTAAATGGTACTAAAAGTACCTACCTAAGAGTTTCCACTTAGCAGCTATTCACAACATCCTGAGAGCCACATTTAGTAGGCAGCAAAGGACTCCTAAGAGGGGTTGGGATTGAACAGGTTCTTCCTTCCTACAAACTCTTCTCTTTCCATCATTCTGCACACGTTAACTTTCTTTTTTTTTTATCTATATATATTTCATACATTTATTTCTATCTGTCTATAGGATGTTGTCCCAGGGCTGCACAGGCTTTATTGTATCTAATCTGGTCTAACTGTTTTGAGGGTTATATCTTGAGTTAAAATCCTCTTTGCTGTGAAGTCTTGCTCTGGTGGTTGTGGACTCTGACACAGGTGCACCTGTCTCCAACCATTTTAAAGAATTTCTCTGCCATCTGTCAACAGTTGTTTTCCATGGTCATGTGTTCTTTCTTTTGTGTGTGGATGTACTACACTCATCCATGTTTTTTTTCCTATTGATAGATTTACATATTGAAAAATTAAAGAGGCACAAGCAGCACTTTAAATAAACCTTAAATAACCCCTTTATCTGCTTACTTGTAGATGCACTAATGATGGATATGACACACACCTGTCCATGCAACTGCTGAGCAGCTAATTGTCCAATTGCTTGTGATTCTTTAAAACTGAGGGGCTCTGTAAAAAATATTACAAATTTTACAAGGCTCATTCAACTCTTTGTGTTGGATTACCAATGAACTGTCAAAAGATGAGCAGCTTGGGGTTTGCACTGTTAATAATTCTGCAGAGGTGTGTCAGTATTACTGACTGGCATGGTGATGATCTAACAACTTTGTTACCAGAAACATATTGAGGTTCTCATTTAAAAGCCACGCTGCAGCTGTTCTTGACTATGTTTGTTGTTTTATTTTGGCATTCACCTTTACATGAATTTTCAGTGCCGTTGCAGGTTGTTTCATTAAAATTTAATCAACATTCATTTTTTTGCTGGAAAAGTGAGGCTACAGGTTCCCATGTGATTAGCACTTTGGCAGACAAGTAATGCAAATGTGCAACTTTTTCTGACTGTGCCAGTGAACTGAGGCTAGATGCAAAATGATACAAACACAGAACCAGACTTATAGACTCTGTATTGTTGTCCTCCACGGCCTTCTAGCCAAAAAACAGTTCAAGTCCCACTGTTTACCAAAAGCAGATAATTAACTTTATTTAATTTAGTGGCTGTTTAGTTTTACGATCACTCTCAAGTCTTAAGGTACAATTCTCTGTTTACCTTAGCAAGACTCATTGCACAATTGCATGGCAGATGAAACATACAGTATACGCAGTGCAACACGCCAGAATGATAAAATCTAACACAAGGGACAATGTGTGAAAAAGACAAGGATATTCATTATATTTGCAAAGTCTTACTGTAAATAAGCCATCTGGGACAACAGTGCGTGGGAGGTGCTGTGATCTTGACTCAAGTCATCTCATCTTTGGGACACAATTCAAAATTTGCCTCCCTAGACCAGCTATTCTTTGCCATTCTAATAATCACTTTCAATTAGGATCTCAGCTTAAGCCATACATTTGTTCCACAACAGATTAATAAAATATCAGTTGCAACAGTCCAGGGCGTCCAAAAGTGTGTGGCTTGAAAACCATTTGTACTCTCTCGTGCCTGGTGTCAAACAGCAATTACCAAGCTCACTGATTTGTAACAGACTTTAACAAGATTTAGAGTGGAAAAGGACAGATCCAGCACTATTGTGATTTTCGAGTGTTTGCCGAGGCCAAACAACATCAAACAAAGAAAGCAAAGAAAAATGTCTTTTGTCAATACAGTTAACATAGCATTTCCAAAAAACTGTATGATACTGTATGAACTTTATTTTACCCTGCGGCTGTCAGACTAAGTCATGTTGTTACCAACCAAACACTGTAACCCTTTCCTCTAATTAATTAATGACTGTCCCGTAATTAATTGACATCTAAATTTTAATTCATTGGACCCCCTCCCATTTTATAGTCCCATTAATCACGGCAGTCAGTGTAGCAATCACTCTCCTGGCAGTGTTAATTGTTGAGTAGTAATGAAGCTACAGTGGTCTTATGAGAATAACAGTGGGTTGTGATTGATTAACAGTTAAAGGATCATTGATTTACTGGTCTCTTGGTGCTGAATAAGCACTTTTGACAGACAGGTCTAGGATGTCCTGTCTCCAGCTCTGAGCCCCTAAACACAGAACTACTGTCTGACAAAAATTTTGGACTCCTGCTAAAGTACTGTAAGAGCTAGATTTAGGGGGGGGTGCTGCTACCAGTATTCCAGCCCCATTGTTTACTTTTGCCTATAGCATGTTGAATATTTTATAAAATTGCATCAAAATGTGTTTTCTAATGACATAAAGTAAAATGTTTCACCTTTACTGTGCACAAACAACTCAAACTGCATATTGCTTGTTTCCAGTGTCCTGCAGTGGGGAAGATATCAGAGGTGCAACCATTAGATAAGGCAAGATCATGTTATGGCTAAAATCAAAGCAAACATTCCTGGTCTGCAACAGGAAGTTGATTTTCTTGCTTGCTACATAAAAGAGAATATAAAGAGACAGTATTTCCTACGTTTAAAGTTGGCACTGATTTTAAATTGTGCCTTATGGAATTGCTCATTATGAACTAAATTCCTCTGTGTACTGGGCTGCAGATATTCCTAAAGGAGCAGTATTATGTGATAACGTAAACTACTTTAATCAGAATATTGCTTTCAATCTGCTCAGTTGGCTTGAAAACAAGGCGTTTCAGCCTTGTTCGCAGTGCCACAGTGTAGTGCCTCAATTACAGAGTAAATGCCAGGATGGTGGGTGGGTGTACACTGGGAATTTCTACGGGGAGAGTAGAAAGCATAACGTGCGTTTGTGAAACCCAAAGTGTCAGCACCAGACAAAGTAATCTTTTAGTCGGTGGGATTGATCAACAGTCCTGTAGAGTCGACTTTGAAACAAATGCTGCATATCTTGGTCAGTTTGTGCAGTTGAGCAGAACTAATGGATTATTAGGGCTTCAAGGCAAAAACATCAGAAATGCAATACTTTTTAATGAATGTTTCGACTGTCAACCCTAGCATGAGTTTAATTTGATTTCAGAGCACTAACAGAGCACTAAAACAGCTGCTTCTGTGGGCAGATGTTGTTGGGACCCACTGTATTTCGGGGAACTGTGCATCTTTATAATTATGTTAAGTAGGCCACAGTTTGCCAAGACATGGATGAAGAAAAGCTAATTAACAAAATCAGGAAGTGTCCAGAAGTGTCACAGTGTGGTTCAGTGGTTTGCACTGTTGCCTCATGGCATTAAGGGCCTGGGCTCAACTCCCAACCCAGTGGCTCATTATGTGTGTTTGTGTGTTTGTGGGTTTTACTCAAGTTTCCTTTGGAATCTGATTTCACCCAGTGCAGCTTCATACATGCCTGGACAGGAGTTAAAATGCGTATTAGTATATGTGTATATGTGCAATTTGCTGCATATGGGTAATATGCTATATATACTGTGGCTAATAGCAAGTGTGCTACACAGATGGCCAGTGACACGAGTGATCGAGCTCTGCCATCATCAAAAGCATCAAAAGATCTCAATAACTATATTAAATGCATTTTTATTAGTGGTCAAAATGCTCACTTTCTACTTATATGGATGGATAGCATTTTGCAAAACAGAATCAGTATAAAATGTGTTTGCAGGTTTGTGTTTGTTGACTATAAGTCTCTGGCTTAGCATTTCTTTGACAGAAGAAGCCCTCTATTATTCAGCCCTATGGCACAATGTCAGGTGAACACGTCACAGTATCAATCAATATCATATTTCACTTTGAGACATAAAGTGTTTTGTTGTACACTGTCATGCATTGCTTCTGTGGTACCCTTTGCATAATACATCAACTTTTCCCTGGCAGCAGAAACCGAGAGCAAAACCTAACAAAATAAATATTTTACCTGTTCTGTGACAGTGTGCAATGCATCAAATTCTACCATGTGCCCAAAGGATAATAAGTCAAGAGAGAATTTTTAGTGAGCGGCCACAACGTGTGGGGGAAGTGAGAGGGACGTGGTACTGGGGTGATGATATTTCTCATCTGGCTTCTCAATCAGTGGGGCGCATGAGCTGAGGCACTAGCCAAATTTCTGAGCACAACTGCTTGGACTTGCCGGGAACATTAAGCTGTCTGCGCTTGCACACCTACAGTAAGTGATGAAGATAATTGAGTTTCCTTACAGCAGACATTTTAAGTTGCCACAGGAAAAGGATAGGTACAACACTGCAAGAGATTCCACAGTTCCTTTACGTATCCTAGTTGTATATTCAGTAGTTAGGGAGCACTGACTAAACCGTCCTTTTTACTTTCCTTCTCAAGATAACCACTCTTGCCTGACATTTAGTATGTGCAGTTTATAACAAAGCTGTTTTCTTATATGAACTTCTCACAATGTTTGGAGAATCAGGTTTGGACACATTACGGGAGACTGTCCACGTCAGGTGCGTTCTCACCTACTGCAAATCCAATTTTTGGTTTAGAAAAGGGGGCGGCACCCAGGTAGAGTGTGCAGGAGGCAGGACAGGGTGCAAAAAATCCACTGCAGAAATTGCTATGTTTATTTCACCTTGGAGCAGCGCTAGTCACGTGATTAGAACATCATCACACCCACATACATGATTCGATGTCTATTTGCGTTCTCACTTACGGCTCATGTAGGCAATGTCTAGATACATTTACTGTAGGGTTGCAGTGCATGTCTGAAAACAGCAGATTGGATGATTTTCCATTTGAAATTCTCACACTGAAGTTTGCTTTCTAACAATCATTGCCAGCTGAGATGAATATTGCCAGCAGTGTTTTTCCATAAATGGGTTATAAAAACATGCACTAAGCATGGGCTTATAGGTTACATTTATATGTAAAAAACTAACTAATATCAGTCGTTTGGATTGGAAACCTAGTTGTTATCAGGTTGTAGACCTTTGTTAAAAGCTCTGTACTGCTGGACTCGGGCAGTCGTACAAACCAGCAACCAGAGCCAAACTCATTGCCTCAGGCCTTTGGTCTGGTATCATGTTCTGTATGAAGCTTGCATTCTGTGATGTTTCTAGCTAATAATTTACTCTTAGGCTCTTGATGTCACACCCCACAACTTATACCTACTATACATAGCAGATAAATACATGTGTATTTTCTGTTCTTGTATTTTAGAAAGGCAAATTAGGGTGACGTGAATAGGTAGGATGTATTGGCAGTAAGTGATTGGCAGGTGTTGAGTTCAGTGGTTTAAAAACACATTGTGAAATTAAGCAGTCAACAAAAACATGTTAAATATGTAGGTATGTAAATTGTATTATTTTATTATATACATGGGCTAGTCACCTGGAAGGGTTGTCAATTCCCAGACTGCCTTTTTAGGAATTATTGTGTGACATTTTCCTTGCCATTTTAATGTGCTTTAGACCATCAATTGTCTTGTGGAGAGGAAGGGTGGGTACAGGTTTAATAGCCATGTTAGTGCTACTAAAACTACTGTACAAATCTATAGTATGGCAAGAAACACTTGGTTAAAAGAAAAAGAAAGAAAGGACAGTTTATTAGTACTTTAAGAAATGAAGGTCAGTTGAGCCAAAAACCTACCATCAGTCTGGTTTAAAGTTTTTGGTTCTAACTGTTGAGTCTTTGTTATGTGTAGAGAGGGTGAACAGGCTGTTCCCAAAAGTGTTGTTCCCTCTGTGAATCATGAAGGAGGAGGTGTGATGGTGTGGAGGTGGTTTGCTGGTGACTTAGTCAAAACTGAGGGCACACTTAAACAGCATGGCTACCACAGCATTTCGCAGCGACATGCCATCCCTTCTGGTTTGTTTAACACGTTTTGTTTACTATATGATTCCAAATATTTTCTTTCATAGTTTGAATGTCGTCAGTATGTATGTGCAATGTTGAAAAATACAGAAAAAAATCACTGAAGGAGAATGTAAACTTAAATCAAAAATCGACTTGCCATGCCTACAGCTACTAGGTTCTGATTGGATCATTGCTGTTTAGGGGAGGAGGTAATTGTTGCAACCAGTTGGCTGGCTCATCTGAATGAAATGCTAATGTTAATAATGTTAGTTAGTTCCACCTGTGATTTCTGGTACAGCGGGGTAAAATGTCTGTTCTTAATGAACAACTCAAAAACGTAACTGAATACCAGATGTTCCAGAGCACCTTCTATTACTCAACACATATGCATTTGTGAGTTTTTTAAAGTTTTAGGTTTTTTAACTGTGTTGTTTTTTATTTGCAGATTCTTCTTTAAGAGCAACCCACTCAGGTGTACAGTAGAAAAGTGCATTAAAAGCAAAGGGCAAATATTGCTAGAGAGAGTTAGGGAAGATGTCCCACAGATCATACTGTACCTGGAATTCAAACCAGATGAGACCATTTACACCACACTTGCATCCCCATTAGTGGATAAAGTTTAGATACCTCCTGTAAGTCACAGCAAAGCTCCACCAAACCCCAACTTAGAAAGAGGTCTAATTGGCCACAGTAACTGTTTTTAAGACCTGTAATTAATGGTAAATACTGTCAGATTTTTATTTGCAGCATGACTAGGACACTACTAGATTTTATGTTAACCTAAATATTAAAAGGCTGGCTCCCACACATAGGCCAGGGATGCTGCATTTTAGTGTCACTGTTGTCTTTAAAATGTAAATATGACTCTGTTCTTGGTCCTTTGTTCATGCAGTCACTTGAGTATATTTCACAGGGTGTGTGATGTCAGGTGGATAAATGGCTTCATTTATCACTCCCTTTAATTGTGGTGAAATCTGTGCTGCAAACTGTGCTTCCTGGTGACCTGCTGCTAAACATTAACATCACCTCCTCCCAAATCAAGCTGTCACCAAATCTAGACTGAGTCCCTAAACACAGATGCAGTTTCACATACATGTACAGTAACGAGCCTCAGTATGTTTGTTCGTGATATATTGTATTAAAATCCCTGTCCTGTAAAATACACTGTATTAAACAGTGTGAGGTACAGTACAGTACACGTACAGAAGTCTTTTTGTGGAAAAATGCATGAAAAGCAACACTGCACAAAAGAATATCACGGCACACATTCACATGTGCATCATAGAGTTTGAGGCTACAGAGAGCACTTCTGTAGGAGCTATAAGCATGATGTTCTCTCTCTCTCTCTCTCTCTCTCTCACACACACACACACACACACACACACACACACACACACACACACACACACACACACACACACACACACACACACACACACACACACACACACACACACAAAAACCCAACTATCACACCTTCTCAAATCTGAGTGCAGCCTCTCCAATCTTATAAAAGCTGTGAAGTTGACACACGCTCCTTTATTTCCGCGAGAGCTGCAGTGAATGTGGTACAACAAACATATTCACACACACGACCAGATGGTTTGCTGCATAGTGGTCATGAGTAGATTATTACAAAAACACATTTAATACTTCAGTGGAGCTCTCTGATGAATTAGTTGTGGAATGTAGCATATTGTGAGTATTACTGTACACTTCAACTTCTGTGAAGCTATTTTTAGAAGACACCAGTAACTGTGTACTAAATTCACTTCCCCAAAAGTTTTTTTCTAAAGTGCAATTAAAACAAAAATCGGACTTTTATAAATTCTCTTATCTGACAAAGTGCAAAAAATAAGAATTTTGAGCATTTTCTGTCAGCAGTCTTAGTCAGCTAATGTTTTCATGGTTCACCAACAATTGTGTCATGATGTTTGGCACAATCACATACATATTCTGTTTCTGTTGTCGTCCTTTGTCTAACCATTCAACATCTTTTACTTAGTACACAAGTGGTTTGATATATAATATCTCATGTCCCACAGATCGTACTGTACATGAGTCCAAACCAGATAGGACCACTTACACCACGTTTCATCCCTATTAGCAGGTACATTTTAGATACCTCCTGTAAGTCGCAGCAAAGCTTCACCAAACCTCAACTTGCGCCAAGTTCTAATTGGCCGCAGTAACTGAAAAAAACATGTGGATATAAGACCTCGTAAATACTGTCAGATTTTTCTTTGCAACATGACTAGGACACTACTGGATTTGGTGTTTATTGGATCCAGATGTAAACACCTGGAAATAAAATCCGAGATCTTTAGTCTCATGTTCATCTTTTGATGTCAAACCCAAATGTTTTTAGTCTACAGCAGATTAGACTAGTAATAAAAGTATTTCAAACATCAATTGTAAAACAAATAAGGTTTAAGGTTCTGTGAAAAAAAAACAAAATGTAAGTCAGAATTGCATTTGGCCATTTTTTGTGAATCTGTAAAGTGACTAATTGACATGTTATATCTTGTGTTTTGAATTCATAACATTGAAAAAATGACACGTTGTGGTTTTACGCAGGCCTAGGTGCCAGACTGTTTCTTGGCTGGGAGCAGTACCTTCCCACACTGAGTAACAAACATGATGTGCACATGCTCACACAGGGGACACATGATACCTGCAGTCTGCCCCTACACCTACGCTGACACTCACCCAGCCACCCACCAGATGCTTCTGTGGGAGAAAAAGGATTCTTTGCAAAGAACTTAAAGGTTTCACAGACATTTCTTTTCAGGCTGTCTTTTTTCCCTTTGCTGTTTTCTGTTTCATTAGGACTTTAATTATACATTTAGTGAATCAATGCCTTTGTGTTGTTTACTACTTGGACAATGAAGACTTCACAACCTTGGCTTTAAATAAATGTGAGATATCATACATTATGCAACGGTAACTGGATCTCTACAGCTGTTCAACATCACCCTGGACACTGAGACTGCCACCAGATTAATATGAAATATGCCTTTCATTATGAATGAGGACCAGGTGTGCCTCATTAAATCTGGGCCCCCTATCACCAAAAACACACACACACACACACAGATACACAATATGTCAGTTATAGTGTGAAGTGCATGCTGCCCTTCACTAGCTGGTGACAGGTACTGAGAGAGGCAGAGAGAGGCCTCAGTGGAATTCATTACACTGGGACTGTCACTCTTACTATTAAAATGTGAAGCAGAGGATTCATTTATGGACATTAGTCACTGCTGTTCACTAAGTGCACAGTCTAAGAGACCAGTTTCATTCTGTTGTAGCTATATTTGAGGAAACGCTGTCCAACAAATCTGCTGTACCCGCTGACATGTTACAGTAATAATAATTACAGTCCTTTAGATTCCAAGACCACAGCTCTCACTACAGTACTGTATTTGTGGTCTGCTCCTGCTGCTTCATTTGTGGCAGGCACAAGTCTGTCACACAGAGTGCACCAGGACATATTGTGCATTGTCTGTCTTTCCATCTGGAAGAGCAAGTTTTGATTTCACTGGTGGGACCTGCAGCGACAGAAGCCAGATGATTCAGGATGATTCAAAGCCCAGCTGGTTGATTCCTCAGGAGTGGCTGACTGAGCTGCGGGAACACAGCTCCAGCTCACATAGCCGTCCATCTGCGACCCTGGAGGAACCACTTCAGAGAACTGGCCAAGGCCCAGTGCAAGCCCAGGGCCCTGCCCGGCCTGCCGTCCCGCCCCGGGGCCTCATCTGAAGATGTCAGGCCGACCCCTCCGTGGCACAATGCCTGCTGCACTGCTGTGATCCCAGCTGAAAATAGCCCACCAATTCATCATGGTAGCTTGCCAGCAGCATTTGTGCTGCATAGGCACTTCTCTTAATTTTGGGATCTGTTTCAGAGTGACCCAGAGAGACCGCTGACAGCTTCAGTAATACCATTATTCGAGGCCATTAGGCCACTTAAAAACTGCAGCAGATAACAAATATATCACTGTAGAGCCATTAGCATCAGCAGCCTCGGTGATGAGTTACACCTAAGCATAGTCAAATCTGGCAGGACCTCAGGACTGTGTGACTTTTCAGACACGTCAGACTGCCTCAGCTTGACCCCAGTCTGGAGGCTGCAGCTGTTGCTCCACTTAGCCAGAGAAGCTGACTGCCAGGCCTCCCCTGCATCATCAGCAACTCATCAGGGTTTTTTGGTACCCTGATTAGAGCCATGTTCCAGACGTTACATACTGCCAGTTTCAGCGCTGAAGCTAATCAAGCAGCTCAAAAAGGGACGTACCAGACAAAAAAAAAAAAAAAAAACCTTGATGAAATATCAAAGAAAATAAAAAAAGTAGTAGGGTTTTACTGATGGTACAGCTCGCTACAGCACAAACTGTGTGTATTTTTTACATTGCACGTGTTTTAATTATAAGTTTGTATGTACTGTATGCTGAAGTATGCACGTTGAAATGGCATGAAAACAGTCGTTGGTGTTCTTGATGTTTCTTCATTAAGGCTACATTACTGCACTTTCTTAATGCTACCGGACTATCGTTGTCATGGTTACATTCACACTTTTCTAATTTAATGATCATAGTTAATATACACATTTCACACCTTGGCCTGTTGACTGGCTGGTGCTAAACACTATGTCACCAAACCTTTAAAATTACTGAGGATAATAATATTTTACTAATGGTCATCATACCCTGGCAACGATATATAGAATTACATTTTACTGTAGTGTATCATGACATTAGCAGAAAAAAAATCGTATGCTGTACCATCTTCCACATTTGTGTTTATGTCCTTGTGCTGAGGCCAACTTCATCAATTCTTTTTTTTTTTAATGTTTGTAGTCAATGAAATAGACCACAGTATCAATATACAGAATATACTGTATTTGTCTTACCTTATGTGTATGTCTTTCTAGGTTTGGCCATGATGTCTCGATGACTAATGGAGTCAACACTGCATTCATTTGTATTAATCTTGCGGGTTGTGTTAACACATGCTACTTCATATATTTTATTTGGCTATTCTGCACAGCCAAAACACAATTTGTGTTATGTTCTATGTTGTTTAACAGGTGTAAATACCACTAAATAAAATCAGAAATTCAAAAGTTTGGTCTTACACTGATCATTTCATCTTAAATCCAGCCAATTCCACGCCAATGAATTGGCCGTTCCAGTACATTTGGAGGGAGCTGTCTGTTGATGTAAAGCCTACTCTAGCTCAGAAGCCTGAGAAGTGAAAGAAAATGATGGGAGATAGAACAATCACTAAGGGACTTGTGACTGAAAAAGAAACAGTGCTTTAATTATTGAAGATCATTGTAACACTGTACTGGTGCCAGCAAACAAATAGATGAGGAAAACAGATCAAATGGGAAACTTTAAATGCACAAATGGCAGAAACTAATGGTGTGAAAGTTTTAAGATGGAACACTTTGAAGTCGAACAAAGAACTTGGGAGTGATCACTCTCCCCAGGAAGTAGTCTTATATTTAGGAAATTCTGAAGGACATGCTTTCCATCTAATGCCAATAATCAGTGCCAGAGAAAGAAAGAACCTTTGCAATGTGCATGTAATAAAAAAAGGTTAGGTTTCACACCATTGATGTTCTTTTATGTGAACTATTTTTGACTGTTCTTGGATGTCAGGTTGCATTTTTTTACTTACACTTGTAGCTGAGTCTGACACAGACATCATTTTGACGATTTAATGCTCATTTATTCCATGTGACAAAGACAACTCAGTTAATGATTTGTTTAATTGTACTTTGATAACCAATATTATTATTAATATGTTTCAATGAAACATCTCAACACTGCCTCTTCCCATTAAACATTCACGTTACATTTGCTGGGGGAAACAATAGGTGAACACTCAGATTTAATACCTGGTTGCTGCACTCCATACATACATTCAGTAGGAATGTTGGACCATTCTTTCTCACAGACCTGCTTCAGCTCAGCCATAATCTTATGTCATGGTATGAAAAGCTCTCTTGAGATCATTTCACAGCAGGAGGGTTTTCTTTGTCATTGTATAAGATGTTTAGGGTCATTGTTCTGCTGTATTGCTCATCGGCTGACCTACCTGGCACCCTGTCATTATGATCTAAGACAAAGTGGAAAGAAAAAGTAATTGCACTTTTTTGGCACTTTTCTGGTTTTCTGCATGAATTGGTAATGAAATGTCATCTGATCCTCACCAAAGTCAGAAGTATCAGCAAACACATACACACACACACATCACCCAGAGTGATGATGAAAGAGGTAATGGCAACAATATTTTAATAACTGGTCGAACCACCTTTAGCAGCAAAAACCTCAAACAAGTGCTTTCTTGCAATTGTAAATCTACTACACAATGGCTGTCTGAGTGGCCTAGTAAGATCCCAGTCCTCAGCCCAATTGCGATGCTGTGGAGTGATCTCAAGAGAGCTGTTCACATCAGACGTCCTAAGGATATGGAAATTCCTCCATGACGGTGTGCAGGTCTAATCTACAGCCACAGGAAGTACTTGGTGGATGTTATTGCTGCCAAAGGTGGATTGACCCGTTATTAAACCACTGCTGATATTACTTTTATTATATGGAATGCTACACTATGGCAAATACTGTATATCAGCATAACTTTGAAGGTGAGCACTTTAACCCACTGAACACAGTGACATCTCAGATATAGTAACACAGCAGTTTTCAGTAAATGACTTTCCCTGTGAAACCAGTCCCCCGATGCTTTATGACCTACTGATTGTTGACGGCTGTCACACTCTCCCAGATGTTCAGCCCCTCAATGTGGGAACATTCTCTAAAAGTTAAGGTAAAAAATAAAAACATGACTCTTTAGAGTGTTTGACTACAATAAAAGTTTAAATGTTTAAATCTCTAACATGACATATACTGTATACAGTGCAACATCAAGAAACACATCCAAGCTAAAAATGAACATAAAGTCTTGTAATAATAGACTTTGTCAAGTACACTACCCAACGCCAGCAGCAGCACGTTCTGTAAGTTCTTATAAAACAAACAGCCTAATGTTCTTTTCATAGCTTACTTCTAAACCTATGCTCTGACTATATTCCATTAAATCTAATGCATTAGACACAAAACACCTGCAGGGGTGGGTTACATGCAGTGCTTGTGTTGGAGCACACCAGTGTATTTGCATGAATTCCCTGTTTTTCTAACCAATCATCATCATAATAGAGACACCAGACCAAACGGATTGTGTGCCCAGGTGTGGAGCACCCAGATGATACATTCTGCACTGCAAGGGAAAGGTCATCTAGCCTTTATTAAGATGTCATCTAGACTTTATCAGAATGGAGAGCACTAAAGGCAGGGACACTGAAAAGACTGAATTGTCTGGTGGAGGGGGCCGTCATTAGGCGAACTGGATGAGAAATGGCACAATATACTCATCTCGTGGAAAGGCCGGCGATGATGAAGGCTGCACTGAGGACACCTTCTCTTTGATGTTGATAATATAAAGTGATACAATAATGAAGGCTTGATTATATCACAACACTCTCATTTCTGTGGCCCTTGATTCGGTTCACAGCCTCCAGACTATTTTACAAAAAAAAAGAAAAAACTTTGTGTTGCCCATTGATTTGCTACAGCTGAACATACTGAACCACTGTATCACCGTTTCGTTGTAGTCTCAATCAGGGGCCGTCGCTGTCACCATGTGAAGTTACTCTGCCGAAATAGCTCTGCTGAAAAGGATAGCAGCCTATTATTCTCTGTACACCTGAGGTAGTACAAAATGAAACAGGTGCCAGAGAATTTGTCATCTGTAACATAGAGCTGTGATGAAAAAGAGGCAGAGAGAGGTAGAATTGTCTACTCTGAAACTCCAAAGCAAAACAAAAAAAAACAAAAAAAAACTTATTGTCTTAAGAACCTCACACAAGTCTGGAATGTGCACGCTTCGAGCCTTCAGGTCTACAAGCGGTGCTTTCTGGACTGTGGCTATTGCAGCAATGTTAGTATGGAATCCCAAATCATGATTTATTTATTTTTTAATGAATCATTTACCTATAATGTTTAAATGCACACATACAGAGTAATGAAAAAAATGCCTCTGGAAGTACAAAATAATGTATGTCATCTATACTTTTTTAACTTAAGGTGCGTGTTGTTTGACTGGTTGGCATAAGGAAGGAAAAAGCCCTTTTAATCCTTGACATCTCCAGAAGATACTGTCACGGTGAGATTTATCCTCCAAAGAAATCTGTCTTGCAGTATCAAGATCTTCTCTCCCACCATAACAAGATGCATTCCTTTCATGCTGTAATGACATATTTTCTCTCATTATTGAGACAAACCATAGTATTTCATCATAAAAATGAAACTTCTCTTGTTAAAATGACATGCAGACTTTTGAGTTTGTTCTTATAGAAAGTTTTTTTTTTATACAGTGGATATAAAATGTGTACACACCACTGTGAAAATACCAAGTTTTTATGATGATAGAAGATAAATAATTTCAGAACGTTTTCCACTTTTAACATAACCGTTAACCTGTACTACTGAAGTGAAAAACAAAACAAAATCTTTTGGTGAGGAATTAAAAATGAACTAAAACAATGTGGTTGCATAAATTTGCACACCCTCTTATAACCAGGGATGTGGTTGTGTTCAGAATTAAGCAATCACATTCCAAATGATGTTAAATAGGAGTCAGTGCATACCTGCAATAATTTTTAGTGTCTCTGATTAATCCAAAATAAAGTTCAGCTGTTCTAATAGGTTGTGTCTGACATTTTCTTAGTCGTGTCTTACAGCAAAATCCATAATCCTTAGAGAGCTTTCAAATCATAAGAGGGATCTCATTGTTAAAAGGTATCAGTCAGAAGAAGGGTACAAAAGAATTTCCAAAGCATTAGCTATACCATGGAACACAGTGAAGACATCATCAGGTAGAGGAAATATGGCACAGCAGTGACATTACCAAGAACTGGACGTCCCTTCAAAATTGATGAAAAGACTAGACGAAAACTGGCCAGGAGAAGATTAAAGTTTTGGAATGGCTGCGCCAGAGCTCAGACCTCAATCTCAAAATCTGTGGGGTGATCTAGAGAGGGCTGTGCGTGGGAGATACAATCGCAATCGGGCCAGATTTGGAGCATTTTTGCAAAGAAGAATGGGCAAATATTGCCCATGAGTTAAGATGTGCCATGCTGATAGATGGAGTTCTGTAATGCAATCAAAAGGTGCTTCAACAAAGCATTTAGTTTATTTACTTATGCAAACACATTATTCTAGTTTTTTATTTTATAGATTTTTAAAGATTTCAGTTTGTTTTTCAATGCAGTTGTACATTTTCCAGGTCACATTAAAGATTTCACAAAAACCTGGCATTTTCACAGGGCTGTGTAGACTTTTAATATACACTGTATGTCAATCACAAAAAGATTGTAGGAGATAGAAGCAGCAGATAGCTTTGCAATTGAATGATAGAGCCATACAGGGGTCCCATATTGGAGCAACTGTGGCCCAAGAGTCTATGTGGCTCAGTTGCTGGAGCAGCAGTCTATAAATCACATGGTCTTTGGTATGGAATATATTCCAGGGTGTACCCCACCTCTAATCCAGTGTCAGCTGGAATAGGCTCCAGCACCTCCATGACCCTTAATAGGAAAAGCATTTAAAATAATAATTGGATTGATGAATATATTATCTGTAGGTGATTTATTATACTGTATCTGTAATACTGTCAGAAGAGGTCACAACATGCAGTACATACATGTGAGTTAGTTTGATGATGTTTGATTGATTTGTTTCTGTGACTATTTACTGTATCATACACACAAAGCATCAACTTGGCCTTTTTGGGCTTGAACGTTGCTCAACATCCCATTTTAGAGGTCTGCACACAGTGTAAACTGATGGAAAATGAGCACTACAGCACTACCACTAATCCACTTCTCTCTGGTATTTCTCTAGCTTCCTCTTGTTTTGTTCTTAATTCTGTAAAATAAATCATTGTGGCAGTTGTTAACTTCAGTTTCACAAAAGAATCACAGCACAAATACAGAAAAAAACAAGAGTAAAATCATCAGAGGATTAGGTTAATGAACATCAGCACATTAAAATACAGCTCTACAGTTTGTATTACCTCTGAAGACACCTAGTAGACTCCAAATGCACACACAGCTGTTTATGAGCACATTCTGTAAAAAGGACACTATCTGCAGTGCTGGAAAAAAATATTCAACTCCCCTCCCACAATAACTTATTGTATTTTTGTTTGTATCTAATACTACACTGCCCAGTAAGTCAGAAAAGATCCAAGAAAAACATCCAATGAACTGCAGGCATCTCTCACCTCAGCAAAGGTCAGTTATCATGACTCCGCTGTGCAGTCGAGGCTGGACAGAAAAGGCATCCATGGGAGAGTGGCAAAGTGAAAACCACAGCTGACCCTGAAGAACAGTAAGGCTCGTCAACAAACCTAGGTGACCATCCAACCTTTTGGGAGAATGTTCTACAGACTGATGAGTCAAAAGTTGAACAGTTTGAAAGACAGGAGTCCTGGCGCAAAAACTGAATAATGCAAAAAAAAAAAACATTGTATGGTCCAGTATGGAGGAGGCAGTGTGGTGTTGTGGGTATGCTTTGCTGCTTCAGGGTCAGGGCTATTACTTAGGGCTTTAAATATTACAGTAAATAACCTTTCTGCTTTCAAAAATATTATCATTATTTATCATTTGTATTTTATTTTGTGTTTGCCCAGGTTGCCTTTTGTTTTAAGTATCACAGTACACACTCACAAAGCAGTAACAACAGTCTGCCACAATTCATGTGCTCCCTTGCCCAGAACTGCTGCACAAAACCTGACGGCTTCAAAGCGACACAGTTTAATGACACACCCTCAGATTGTTAGCACTGACAAACACCAGATGTTACATTTAAGACCGGTAACACGCTGCACTACATTTAACATGTACATCAGTCTGTAATTGAAAGTTTTACCTGCGTAGTCAACCTGTGAATGAACAACAGAGCAAGGAGCACAGAGGCTACACAATGATTTTCTTTCCCTCATATAAGTTATAATGTTGAGCTGTGAGTGTCATGACCTATGATCATTTTGGAGGAAGCCTTTGATGCCGTTGAATTGTTTTGCACTATTCTGACAGGCTGTTCTAGGTTATTATTATTATTATGCATCCAATTCATAGCAACGCGACTAGACAAAATAAGAGAAACGCACTTCTTGTGCGTTAATGCAGTAGTGTTCAACAGCAGCACCGTAATCTGTTTTTCTCTTTTTTTATTGAATAAAAGGGATTTTCTTGTGATGTGGAGGAAAAGATCATAGGAAATTCTTATAATAATAATAATTCAGATAGGGTGATTCTCTGTTATTATTATGACATACTTCACTTAAAGTGCTTTCACATTTAAAATATTCAAGTTATTACTGCCGAGTAGGAATTAATGCAGCGAGCACAGATGTTTCCTAATTTGAAACTACTTTTTCACAATCCAGTGTGATACAGGGGTAACAAAAAAAAGAAGAGACCCTGAGCTTTTACTCTGAGTAGAAAATTTGTAATCCTAATTTATTGTGTAATTTACATTAAATATGAAAATTATTACCCCAGATCATGAACTAGAAGTTAAGCAGCTGTGGCTGCTGCAGCGAGGATGCATGAGAAATAATGTCTGTTGTAACCTTTACATTATTACAATATGCGTTATCCATTAGAGCCTGTCAACCCTCGTAAATCACACGTTTCTGCAAATGTCCGTTTTCTAAATGCCATTATATTGCCGGTGTGTACAGTATGTTGCACACTGTGCAGGCTCCAAATGGAAATACTGTATGTTCATATGTATTTAAGCCTTGTTAAGGACGCACCACACCTAATACAATATATGATGTGTGTTCAAGCAGAAAGCTCTTAAAAAGAAATGATCTGACCTTATGGCTCAGGATTGATCTGCGGTAAAAGGATTTTTATAGTGATCTCAAATTTGACTGAGTCAGGCCTCGGCACAGTCTGTATCATATTTTCAAAACTGACATTGCTGTGCTTCTCGGCGTTGACATATTCTGTTGCTGTTTTATTTCATTATTTCAACATCATATTGACTAGCTGATATTTAAAGCCTGTGAGTGGCTCAGCCATCGGCACATGCCAAGAAGAAAGCCAGTGATAAATTTCAGGGAATATCAGGTTTGTCTTCAGCCTTTTTTTCCTCTCAATGCACTGATATCATCAATCTGCCTGTCTCAAGATGTCCCTTTCTCTTTAGTTTCAGCTTAAAACTGTGGTTACCAAACATGGAGTTAAATTCTCATGGATGATTGAATTTATTGAATTATTCTTCTAAACTTACCAGACTTCCTTCATATCTAGCTTTGGTGAATCCAAAACAAGATTAAATATTCATGCTGGAAAAAGCCAGAAATACACTGATTCACCAAACTACAGTATCAGTATGTATGTGTGATGATGCTGCCTCTTTGCATAAGGTCCAAGTACTCCAGGACCATGCCGGGGGTCGTAGCGCTACAATAAATCAAACGTGTTAGCCAGTAATTATTGCTTCAGCTCTCTCTCAGGGATCGGGGGATTTCAATCGTGAACTCATCTCGCTGGGCTTCGGAGCCCTTGTGTGTTTTGAAAGACAAGTGAGCAGAAAGCTGAATGTCAGTTTAATTGGGGTGTTTGTGGCTAGGAATGCACGCTCCTCACCAGCTGCAAATTAGTTCCAGGGTGCAACTCAAGGACAAAGGGCTTGACACATTGATATGTGCAAACAACCATGATCAGTTGCTGTGTAAGCAACATCTGAAGAACGTAGAGTGTTGCTGTGAAAGAAAACGGCTGTCTACTGATGCACTGTTAGGATAATACACTTTTAATGATCCCGAGGTGCATGTTTTTCATTTTAACGTGAGGCTCTGCTGTACTCTATGTACACTCATATATGTTATGGAGCTTCTCTTGCTTCTGTGGTTTAGCAATAATAGATAGTAATGATGCTAATAATACTGTTTCATCAATAGTAAAACATGAGGGCCAGACCAAGGGCATTGTAGGATGCTGATGTTGCCAGAGCTATATTCCTGCTTTAGTGTAGCGTGTACTGTACACTACAGTCTCATACCTCAGTTTCTTTCTTTTTTTTTTTTCACCGCAGTGCACTGCAGTGATGTAGGTGCACTTTCACATCCTAGCTACTCCTTTGACAGCCATAGCTGGAAAACCAGGTTCAAACATCAATGTGCAGCATCAAATCTCCAGGAGCCCCCATCTTTTTTTATTCTCTTTGTGTTTCCTGGACCAGCGAAACACAGCGAGGTGGAAGAGGCTGACGGACAGGAGAGGCTCTGAAACCACAAGTACACATTCTCTGAAAAGACGCATCCTAACCCACAATGTATTCTACCTTGATTTTTAGCAGGACATCTGTTTTTTAAGGTGGTTCCGAATATTCAAATGAGATTGTGTGACCATCAGCTATGTAATATGCAAAGTTAAGGGTACATTTGGCAGGAGTTCAAGTGTTGATTGCTAGCAAGGAAATGTGAGAATATATGTGTGAGAACAGAGAGAATACTGTATGTGACTAACAGGGTGATAGTGAGGGTGCTGCAGCTAGTACGACGAAATCCAAGGGAAGGTCAATTTGCATGTACGGTGTGTCTGCCTTCCATTAAACACTGGATAAGACATTATCACTCTGATATAATGGAGGCTACTTACTGCTCAAACTAAACCTGTAATGTCTTGGATTTCTCTTTGTATACTTTTGTTGATTCAATTGCTTGGTTCATATTTGCAGTATAAAAGTCTTGCATGTAAAACTTGTTGCTAGGCCTCAGTTTACCACGTTTTCCTCTAACATGCACAGTATAGTTTAGGCACAAATGTAATAGAATTTATCCATATGGATGTATGGATAGCTGTTACCTACTTTGACTCATCCTGCAGCTCAAAGCATCCCCTCAGTGGAATAAAAACAGCAGGCTTGACACCTTATTTTACCTATTTGCTATGTAGGTTTTTGAATATATAAAGAATGAATAACAAAGCAGGCTCCATGGTTTGTACTCTACTTTCTGCTAATGTAATTAACCCTGTTTCATAAATGCAAAGATTTTCTTTCTACAGCTGTTAGTGATGAAGCAAAATTGCATAAGTGTCCAAAATCTTACTTTATAGCTGACCATACAGTAAATACTGAGAGCCAGTTGAAGAGGCAGTATTTAATGAGCAGATGATAAAGCGATTTAGATAGATAGATAGATAGATAGATAGATAGATAGATAGATAGATAGATAGATAGATAGATAGATAGATACTTTATTCATCCCCAAGGGGAAATTTTGGTGTTGCAGCAGCCATTACACACAAAAACATTTGAACATTGAGTAACATGATCTACACAACACTACACGAGACACAGTACAAGAATAACACAGAGAATAGACATTACATTAGTAAAATGTATTTCAGACACAATATAACTTTAGCCCTGCTTTCCATTCATCTGAACGTGTCAGCCTCATGTGTGAATGAGCACGACAGCAACCTCAATAGGTCAGACATTGGAGCATTTTTGAAATGTATCTCTTTCAGCTCAGCAGTTTGAACTGCGTGCATTTCCATGAACGAATGGGCATGTGTAAGATTACAACACACTGACGTAGGATGCTGTGACATAGAGTGTGCCTACCAGTCTTCAAAGGCCAGGAAGTGACACCTCCCCCAGACATAATTCGGCACCTTGGCTCACTAAAAACAGGATTGCTTTTCGTATTCATCCACCCAAGTTGTACGTATTAGGAAAACTGTGCCTCCATGGTAACCAGGTGATTGAGAACGTTTTGTGAGTTGGACCAGAACAATAAGCTAAAAAAGTAAAATGCTGATAGCAAATGTTGGTTTGTCACCACAGGCAAAACCTTTTTAAAAAAATGAAACAGGTATTTAATTCAAAATATGCAAATATTAGGTGCCATTTTAAGAAAATACATCAATTTTGCTGACATGCATACAGTGCACTCACTGCCGAGTGACTGCTCTGCAGTAAGTGCTCAGTAGCGGAGCTCAGTCATTTGCAGGGTATCAACAAGGTTTATGATCATGGTTATAAATTACTGTCTGGCTTAATATCCTTATTCATAATGTGATACCAACTGAAGTTCATACACCTTAACATCACTGTTGTGATGGGATGTTCACACAGTGGTGAAGACGCCGTAGAGAGTAGTTTGCAGTAACTGCTACACTGTCTGTGCATGTCGCCCTCCTGCAACCGATAACTGCGCCTTGCGTTGCAATCACTTTGGCCCCAGGTCCCATCGGCAAGTGACACAGGTTGTTTTTCATGCCGCTTCTTAGGACAGAGCTGGGCTGTAAATACTGTAATGTTTCTCTCTCAGGGGAGCGCTGAAGCATTGTTGTAGTCACTCTTGCAATCTGGCAGTATAACAACACTATTTTTCACTTAAAAAAGAACCGCTTGGCTCTTTTAGTTTTACTGTATAGTCCAGTCCATCACTGGCGATCTGTCCTCTCTCAGGTAAAGCTGCATTAATTTTTTTTGCTGGAGTTACACTGACGGCATGAGGTTGGCTAATTCCAACCCATTTTTATTGAAGTCTGCGATAAATAAGTAAGCAAGTGCTGCTTTCACCTCCCCTTCTGTTCCTCTGCACACAACTCGCTCTCGTCGCAGCCGTTTAGGGAGGGTAAAATGTTATTGCTCTGTCAGTTTTATCTCACATTACCTGAGCTGCAGGATGTCACCAGTGATGCAGAGCCTCAACCCAGTCCTGGTGCACTGGAGCCAGCCAGACTTCTACAGTACAGCTGCTAATGTCTGTTTTGTTCAAGGCGTGTCTCAATCTGCACTGCATGGCTGCACGAATATTTGATGCATGTGCACTTCGCTGGTGAACCCGCTGTCACATTACATACTGGAGACGCTTTCTGATTACAAAAAAATTCTTCAAGCCAAAAGACAGGGGTTGTGTTGACAGCAAAACAGGAAGTTAACATTTCCTGAATTTCTTTCTTACACAGCTTATGTGCAAAGATTGTAAGGCACATTTTAAAACCTACATCGGAAATTTAAGACACCAGTAAAGTTCAAGTCCTCAATAGCCGGCTATGAGCTCAAGCCTCAAGGCTGTGGGAGGATAATTAATGTCAAAACAGTGCAGAGGTACAAACAGACTTTGGCTCTGCTCTCGGCCTGACATGGCTACAATGCACCAGCAAGCTTCAGAGCACTTCCAGTGTTTCGGTGGAGACACATTCCAGCAGACTGCATTGCAACAAGGCGCCTCTGACTAGCCCTCTAATGAGGTTGGGGACTGTCAACAGCCTTCCCCGGTGCTTCTCCAGCCAGCCAGGGATCTTGCTCCCTACACACTGCCCTGCTCCCTCTGGGCCTGCCACACACTTCACACTGGCTGCACCGATTAATCATATAAGGCCTTATGCTGCTAACTGTTGCCCTTGAGAAACGGTCTTGATGGCTGTAATAATTGGGACCTCTTCTGACCTTGTTAGCAAGGCTAAAGCAGGGTGGCGAATATGCTCCCATGCTGTAATTAAATATTTGCAGCAGAATTGCTAGTGCATGTGCACGTGCAGATGATGGACACATGTTGTTGCTGCATCAAAGACAGATTTTTTTCCAAAGCTGACTGAGCTGTATTTCGTGACAGACCGCGCCCTGCAGCCTTCAGACTCCCAGCTGTGTGCATGCACTTAGAGCCATTCTCCTGTATGACCATGTTTATGAAACATAATCCAAGATGTAAGGACCAACATACTCTTACTATATGGTAAAGGAAGATATTTGAATTTCTCCATCATTATGAGTGTGCACGATTGTTTCTTGTTGTTTTTTCCCGTTGTGTAAAAGCACAATGCTTGTTTGTTGTGTGTCAGCCAAAACACCAACTGATCAACAACTAATTCAGCTTGTCAGATAATAAGGAATATGTGATTACAGCAGAGAGCACCAACTATTTTTTATTTACTTTGCCAGACACTACTGGCTGTGCAGATATATAAAAAAAAAAAAAGAATTTCAAGCCAAACATGAGCATATGCTTTCATTCTCTCATGGCCAGTCTGCACAAACTATTTAATTCAATCTTATGAAGCATGAATTATAATAGATATCTATGGTTTTATTCGCAATTAAAAACAAATTTATCACAATTAGAATTCAACCTAGTTTATGAAAGATTTTAAATTTCTTTTTTTAACCTCTTGACTTTCCAGGGAAGAGGCATCTGAGAGCAGAAAACCCTGTGTTTTAATGTATCCTGCAGTTTATCTGCAGTAAGGACAACTACCTCAAGCTGCATGAACAGAAAATCAAAGAAAAAAGACATCACTGTGCAGAGCAGCATGAATGCAGCTTACTAAATATGCCACAAATCTTTAATCGTACAGCGTGTCATATAACAAATGGTGGTCTAGCAGTGCTTCCTTTTGAGTATATTTACCTAATATAGCACTGAAAACATTTACTTATTCCCTGGGGGGCAGACATTAGTCTGTATGGAAGATTAAGCATGCTCAAATAAAAAAAATAAATAAAGCATGTATGTTCTGAGGTCAATTATTTAGCTTTTATTTGATTTTTTATCATTTTATTTTCACTCTAAAGTGAATTTACTACGCCTAATCAAATCCCACGGGGAAGAAAATGAAGAGAATGACTGGCGTGTGTTTGTGCCCAGCAGAGGGAAGCATGGACCCGCTAATGCTTAGAGCAAACACTCATTAGTTTGCATGATGCTCATGCTATTCTTTTTTAAATGGACATCAACTGTGCGTGTCAAAGTGAAAAACAATTAACTGTCCAATCACAGCGTAGGGGTGGGACCATCAGAGACTTTTGCAGCATTTGTCTTCCACATCACTTCCTTATCTATAAGTTCTACTACCACGCTGTGAAAATGAACGTGACACATAAAAAGACTGCGACTAATATTTAATCAGTACTGAACTGCCAGTGGATTTTAATGTAGCTAACTGAACTATGGCACATCAGCTAATGACTACTTTCACTCTGGATTGGTCTGCTGATTACTTTCTTAGATTTAAAATATTGATTGTTTCTACTAAAATAATCGGCTAATTATATCTACTTAGGTTTGGTATATACATGACAATGTATAACATTATATTTTAGAAGCCTGTCATGTGTTTATTAAAAGTAAAGTAAGCAGTACAAATTACCTTAAAAATGAAAATACAAGTGCCTCAGATCTGAGCTTTAATACAGTAAATATTTTTCATTAGAGTAAACCACAACTACTGCCAGCAATCATCAGATTCGACATGATGTAGCTATATTTTGGCAAAACTGTGAGTATTCTGCACTTTTAAACCCAAAGGCAGTGAGTACAGTGAGGAACTAAGGAGATGTCTAATAGTTTCTTTTGAAACATACTGTTTAATTATTGCACACAAACACAAAGTACCAGCAAAGGAAAGTAAGTCCTTAAGTGGAAGACGGTTCATGAACACACTGTGAGAGCGTTGGTCTGTTCAAACCACTTTGGCAACAGGGGGTGTAAACAGCAACACAGTCTCTAGGGCTGCTAACTCGGGGTCAGTGTGTTTCTTAATTTTGAAGAGGCACAACTACAAATTGGGAAAAAGAGCAAAAGTTGCTGAAAAAAAGGGAAAACATCACAACCAACACAGTTTGTAGGCTGTTAATTCAACAGTTCTAAAAGCCTTAAACGTTATATTTTGGTGCTTTTGTAGTCAAAGCTGTCTGTGTCATGGTTGATAATGTGCACGCTCCAGTCAGCATCAGTCAGAGTGGTCAATATGTGCAGAGGCGTGAACTGTATGTTTGGTCTCTCCCCATGGGGCAACGGGTGCCAAATTGGGGTGCTGGTGGCAGATGGTGTGGGGTGTGAGATTAGACTGGCACTGACACATGGCAGGAGGCTGTGCTGGTGTGAAGTTGGTGTGGGTGAGAGTGGAGTTCAGAGATCTTCTCCATGGGAATTAGCACTAGCGTTGAGGAGGAGTAGATTTACATACATGTCTGTGTTGCCAGCTCGGCTTCAGACCGGGTTTCTACAGCACTTCGGGGGAAGAATGTTAAATGCTACTTTTTTTTCCCCTCTTAAAAGAATCCAAACAGTCTGCACACTGTACTCTGTGGTTTTTAATGCTCTATCTCTCCCTCTGGACTGAACTGTGTGCCAGAAGTTTATATATATAACAGGATGAATTACTAAGTAATCACTGACCAGCCCTATTTTGCATATGGCTGCGCTGGGGAAAATAGACTTCTTTATGTTATTGCTATCATAAAGTAGGATGATACTGCTGCTGGGGTTCATTAATAACAGTCCCAGCCCATAACTCTTTAAGAAATATGATGTGTTTTATACATACAGCAGCACATTGGAACAACTGTATTTTTACTGGGGCAATTAAGGACAAGAACCTTGCTCAAGGGCACGAATACGAGTTCTTTGGATTCATCTCCCTGGTGTTAAATCACTAGGCTATTGACCTGTGTAATACCTCCAATACCTCCTGCTGACACAGTAGAAAAGGACTTTAATTAAATATTCAGGGGAAAATGGTGGGGGAGATAATGGGATACCCCAGTGGCAAGGGGATTCAAAAGTCAAGAGGAGCTTGAAAAGAATATGGAATTCAAAAACAGATCTTTTTTTTTTTTTTTTTTGTAATTTTTCATGTTATTTTTTCATTCCCACCTCAACCCTTTTTCAGGTGTTTGATCATTTCCATGCTGTCTGACCAGACTAAAATGGGTATTGGAATTGGAATTTTGATGGATCATAAAAGCGGCCATTTCAAGGCTGTGATTACACATGAAATTAAATCGAACGGGTTTGGAGGACGCCAGATTTGCAGGAGGTCTGGCATCAGGTGTGCAGGCACAAATGCAGCCAGAGGAGGGCAACTGAGACAGCAAAACCGAAAGGGAGATGTTTTGCTTAAAAGTTGCAATTCTTGATTCTACCATCAGAGAGAAGCAGAGCACAACTTATACACATAGACTTATGGTTGGGGGCAAAAAAAACCCACTGCATTCTGAAACCCTTGAATGCCCCAGTGGATCCTAGTCCAAGAATCAATTTGTGCCAGTCACTGACCACTGAAGACACATCTGGGCTTATGGCTGCTCCACAATTCAACATCAGATTCACATGACCTTTCAAGGATTAAGATGCTGTTTGATAAAATAGACTGCTAAATATTAATCCCTCAGCACAGCACTGATCTCACATCTGATGCAAGGTCACACAGTGACACAAATTATTAGCGCCAGGGCAAATGCAAATCCACTTATAAAAAGCCTGCCACTTGTTAGAGCAGCCTATCAACCATTCAACACACCAGAGCGCTTGTCAAATTAGGGAAAGCACAGAAAAGACAAGAGAAAAGGAAAGTCTTTGATTCCTTATTGAAAATTCAAGCCCACGGCTGTGGAACCCCAAAGCGGTCAATATTAAATGCATAAATGGATATTATAAAATATTATTTCATTATTTTAGTCTTTTTAGGCATTTATTTTAGACAGTTCATTCCCAAATGTGCATTTCAGACATCTGTCTTTGGCAGCTCCATGTATGGCAATAAAATGACTTAGACACAGGACAAAGAACAGGCAAAAGGGATATGACTAATATGGGCCCAGACAGAGGAGACTAGGGCTAATTCTTAGCCACAGAGCCTCATAATGCACAGGCTAAATGGGACCAGTTAGCGTGTGGCTGGCTTTGAGGCCTTGGTAAGTGCAGATGAGGGCTTCCACTCAAAGCACGACTCCAGGTCCAATCATCTTAATTGTCTTAATCGATAACAGGGTTCCACCTAGGGCCAAGCTGTTAACAAGACATGAATGAAATGAAAGCCACTACAAACATGATTCTTTGCAAAAATTGTAAACTGTGTTATATATATGTCATAGATTTATGTTTTATTTTCATCCTCATGAATCATATGATCACGCAAAGTGCAAATGAGCTGAGCCAGACATACTGTAGACCGTAGACACCTAGCTGTGTCTGTTTTAGACTGTTTTGCCATTTGACCAATCCCTGACCAATCCTTGTATTTGAGCTATACCACAGTTTCTGATATAATTGCTCTATGTCCCCCTGCAGAGCATAGTGTGCCGTGCTTAAGTGGCCGTGCTGTATCATACTGTGATGTTTGGTTTTGGGGTGCATTAGTAATAGTTCTCCCTCACCTCACCACTCTCCACAGCTCCCTGGTGCTAAAATTTGCACTAATCAGTTTTCCTATTCAACCTATTTAAATTCCAATGTTGTACAATATGTGACATCACAGCTTGCACACTGTTCATGAGGAGGATTCTCTGTCACAACACCACCACTGTTAGGCCAGTGAAGGGTTTGCCCTTTTGCCTGCATAAGCGACATATGAGAAGTCAAGGGCGACCCGATGCAGAATTGTTTTAAAAGGAACCACACATTTTTAGAGCATTGGATCTGACCAGTCAGAAACAGGCTGAAGGCTGATCAATGATTTTGCTAACAGTATCTAAGTGGCTAATTCTCCTATCAGTTGATGAGCGGGCTTTGTTAAGCAAAGGGGTATGTGATTGGCTGAAAGGTGATAGCTCCTGCTGATTAATGATGAAATAGCATTGCATAAAAATTAGTTTTGAGATTTAGCTATTTAATTATTTCTCTCATTATTGTTTTGTTGATATATGTGTTGTGTTATTTATTTTATGATTAGTTCATAGCATCGAGGCATAAAATCAGAATTGTACTTGTTACTGACAGTAACATGTAGGCTATCTAAACACAATTAGTGACTGAAATATCAATAATGAATTAATTATTCAATATTGACATGCTTTCATTAGAAAAATAGTCCAGTCACAATTGTTTTGTGACTAAGTTTTGTGATCAATATTCATTATGTGTACTGAAGTGGGAAATAAGTAGACACAAAAACATTGAGAGGATGGTATTCTATATAGAGGTGGGGGAAAGAGGTTTGGTGAGGAGGGACTTCATCAGAGCTTCATCTAAACACAAAGAAGCGAGACAGAAACTCGATTACTGGGAAATGGAAGTCTCCTGTTGTGTGACAGTGGCAGTGTGTCGGGAGGGGGGAGGGTTGGGGTGGCGGTGGGAGCGCGACTCTGAGATGATACCATCAAAGTCCTCCTTTATTTTGCTTGATGAGGAGGAGATGCCACATCCCCAGAGCCGCCGGAGGGCATGCTGATGTCATCTGCCTGTAAGACACGATGACAGGAAGCCTCGCTGCTGCCGGGAGCTGTGCGTAAATGAATATATGAATGGACTCTGCTGGAGGATTCATCAGGTCTTACAATGAAACTGGTCAAGACGGTGATAATGGACAGTGAATGCATTACCATTTTCCTGGATGCTTGTGCTGACATGTGCTGCGATACTATATCCTGTGCTGGATGAGAAATTGGGTGAATCCATATTGCTTTTCATTAGTGTTGCTGAGATGATGTTTGAAATTCACATTGCAAAATCAGGCGCTGCTCTTCTGTGCATCTGGGGGTCGGTTCAGTGGTGGTGTAAGCTCATTGCTCATGCTCCACCCTTGATCCTCTGAGACACAATAGAGCTGCGAGAAAGAAAAGAAAGCAACTCCTTCAGAGTATTTTTGGAGCTTATGTAAATCACACCAGGCTAAGTGTTTATGTATGTGTGTGTTTGTGTGTGTGTGTCTTTTGAGGACTTTGTTGCACAGACAGATTTATCAGCAGGGCCTTTTGTGACCGTACCCAGCCTCCAGCACCTTTGGCTCCAGCACAGGGAGTAGACACAAACATGTGGTCTAGATTATACCTCATTTGAGATCTACAATAGCTGATTTAGAGCATTTAAAAAGGAGCCTCGAGTCGTCAACCTTCCCACTGGTGACAGGTCACAGATGCACGAATTGTTAACTGGCCGCTGGTCAATGAAGCAAACCGCAGGATGAGACACCCATGGATGCCTATAAGAGTAATTCGCCTTGATCAAATAAATCCCAAGCTCAGCCTCTCAACACTGCCAGACATTTAATGAGATGCAACCAGATTGCTAATTGACTTCCTAAATTCCACGTAGCCTATATTTCCATGGCAACTAAACCAGTCGCCTCTTTTCATAGTTTTTTACATTTCCATTCACCCTGTACTCCTTTCTTCTCAGAATAATACTAAGATGATTATATTTCAACTCATTTCAAACTATTAACAGCTAATGTTATTAGATGAGGTTTAATCAATGCAGCACATGATTACTCAGATTGCATCTTTTTCGAGGATGATCATTGTAATGACTCAGATGAACAGGGCATGACTGTGAAAGCAAGAGATTGGGAGGTGAAGCCACTGAAAGAGAGATTGTAGCAGACAGAGAGGGAGGAGGAGCAGTTCTTGTCAGAGCGTCTGGCCCCCCGCTGACACCAACATGGCCCTCTCTGTTCTCTGTCAAAATGACATCAACCGGGCCTGAATCACTGCTGCCGGCCTCCTGACGACGCCTCTGTGAATCTTTCTCTCTCACAGACACACTGACCCCCTCCATAGATCAGATCATGTGTCCACATCGGACGAGTAACAAGATCCAGGATGTCTCATCTTGTCAGGGGGACACAGGAAATAAGCTTTGTAGGACCATGCTCAAATTGTGCAATAAGAAGTTGGAGACGCCAGCCCCCCCCAAACAAATCATGGCTGTTTATATCACACACCTCATTTCCTCTCCTCATGTTGTCATCCCTGGTGTCTAGACTCCATTTAGGGTCAAAAGATAAGCTGCAGGGGTTGTGGGAGATTTCAAAGACTTAATATTTAAGAAACCCACTTGCCATGTATTCTAGCAGTTATATAATGGATGGACAGATGAAAGAATAATCAAAATGAGAGGAGCAGAGGTCAAGATGTCCAGATTGTAATTACATAACTTGACTCAAAAACACTAATACAGTACTACATTTCCCATAGTGCAACCAAAAACATCTTTTTCTAGACACCCATATCTATGGACTGCCTCACTCTTAGTTTGTCACACAGGCTCTGTGCTTCCGATTTGTAGCCCCACAGCCAGAGGCATCTTCTGGTTATTTTCACTGACTTAACAAAGCCAAAACCATATAAGCCTGCCATTAAAACAGAGTAATGGCAGGCTTATATAGTTCTGACTGGAAAAAAAAAAAACAGAACCAGCCAGAACATCTGTTTTTCAGAGGCTGATGTGGCTGCTTTACCTGTTGACCTGATTAGCACCAATTTGACATTTGACAGACAGTAATAGCATGTATTTATTGAGAAAACCTCCTCACTCACTTCACAGTCTGCCAAACAGGCAAAAAACACCAGTTGTAACCACGTGTTAACTGCACAAATTAAAGATGGACATTAATAACAATTTCAGCAATGTATTCTTCTTTTCAAATATTTTATAGTAGAAATTGCTTATTATCGAGAGGTTCTGTCGAAGCCTCCTGGATCCATACTGCTGTGATCCTTATTCAACAGGCCTTCCAGCAATGCTGGACATTTGCTTCTAAAACTTTTTGAGTGAGAGTCAAACTTCTAACCAATCAGAGAAAAATCAATACTTTTGGAACATTCGCATTTTCTGTAATGTCATTATTAATAATTTCTGAAGGGCTGGGCAGGCTGTTGCAGAGCATCGGAAATAATAGAAGATGGCAGCAAGGCAGAGAGAGGAAGGTGTGGGCGGAACAAAGTAGAGTGAATGAGTCTCACTCTAGCGCCAGCCTCAGTTGCATATTGTACCACTGAACATATTGACAAATATAAAAACTGAAAGTTCAGTGAATTAAAAAAAAAACTAAGCTAGAATGTCTTTGGTTTTTAGTTCCAAAAATTGCTAAACAAAATAAAAAGTAATGAAATTTCTGAAATTGAAATAAAAAGTTAGATAAAAGTCCCAAATCAAATAATAAAAACAATCTTCCTGAGGAGGTTTATCATGTATAGTGTACATTGTCAATGTGGAAACAGTAATGTTCATGAGACTCCTCATACTGCTGGATTCATCAGGATTTATGGACCTCAAACAGTGTCAGGTTTCAGCAAAGGTGAAGAAATACTGATAACAATGTCTCTTAATTGCTAAAATACTCTGTCTGCAAATGCCACTTGTCACACTTTAAAATGCCAGGAGTGCAGTCATCGTCGGGTCATTTTATCAGCTACAAATGTCTCTTGCACCATACAGACAGCTGCTTGTAAATACACATGGAGAAGAATAAAATACTTGTGTGTAAATGTGTATTTCTGCCAACATGTTTTAGCATTTTACATTTTATTATATATGCACATAATAAGGGTGTGTGTGAATTTTCCCTCTGAATAATGCTCCATGTATTAACAGGAAAGTGTGAAGACACCGAAGCAAATGAGAAGGATTATTTCTATTGATTTCCATTGTTTCTTTTTAATTAGCCCAGGGGCTTAAATCTGGATTAGATGAAGTCCTAGATCTAAAGGTATTGATTTGTTGGTAGACTTCTTTAAAGCCACTCTGCTGGTTATTATCAAAAGCTCCAGCTCCCCTGTGGGCAGCGTTTGCCCTGCTACCAAACATGTAGTCGCCCCCATCAGATGGCTCCTGAAGACATTTAATTGAAACAGACAAAATAACACCCCTGTTATCCCGTGGGCCCAATTCCATTACCTTCTTATGCACCTCCCCTGAGAGCAGTGTGCAGCCACAAGCCAAGTGTAACACCACGGCATCACTCAAACCTTCAAATCTCATTTTGGAACGATGGTACAGCCTGCAGGGTCAGTCAGAGCAGCCCACATGTTTTCTTATTGTAGCCAAGACCCTGCATTACATTTTTTTCTTATCAGAAATCCGATGATGATGTTGTTTAACCAAAGCATCCATTTACGCAACAATGCATGAAAATACAAACACTGCTGTGTGTAAATGCGAGCTCCAGCTTGTGTTCCCGGAGATCTGATGTGTCCATGCATGTTGACCTAGCTGCCCGAGTACAAGTGGAAAGGCAATTATTTGCAAGATCACACAGGCATTGTGTTGCATCCAACCACAGAGATTTAATTATCATTGGAAAAAGTGGAGTGGCTCGGGCCCATCTTTTTATGCTGTAGTGTTTCATGTCTTTAGCTACACAGCATGCTCAGTTACTTCTCTCTGAAGATTAAGATTAAGATTTATCATCATGTGAAATTCAAGCTTGAATCTCAGCTCTATTTGTCTGCAGTTCAATTGTGGTAATGTTTAGTGCACCGACATTAAATGCACAGCCTTTTATTGTGCTGATTTGGCTTTGATTGTAAACAACAGAGGCTAATACGTTTCCTAATAGATTTTGAGTGTGGCTCCTGCACTACAGTTGAATCAATTGTCTCATCTCGGTGGTCACAAACAGCGAAGCTTCAACAGGCAGACACGTTGGTGCACACACGTTCACATCTAATGATAACACTCCATTTTTATCAAGTGTCACAGCAGTTATATCACCGAAGGAAGAGAGGGGAAGCTTATTCCCCATTTCCTCCTTTGTTAAATGATTGACAGTCAGTTGGCACTAGTCTCCCACCTCAGCTCAAATTTCATAGCTGCAATATTTGGATTGCTATGGAAACAGCTTTCATACTGTGAGCTCCCTCCCTTTCTGCCTTTATCCAGACAGCACGGTAACTCCCAGTTTTTACTGGGTGAGGGGATGCTCCTTGTCACTCTAATAAAGAGTAAATGATTCCACCAAGACATATTATGAAGCTCTACAAGCAGAGCCATGCATGGTCTCTGGGGAGAGCGCCTACGCACAGCAATCTGCCACAGGAAAACGCCCTCTCCTAACTTGCTGCTGATATTAATTACGAATGGAGAGCTACGCCTGTGCCTCTAGCGCTTCCTGTGCGATGTTGGGAGGGGCTCCGAGGACCCACAGGGAAGCTACAGATGTTGCTCACACATTCTTACAGTAGAAAGCGGGAGAGGCTCTTGCTTTATTCTGAGCCATTTGCTGCAGGTGCATCGATAAGAGTCGAGCCACTGGAAGTCTGAGCTGAAAGCCTTCATGCCGTAAATCACAGCTGCCCTCTATGATCACACAGCATGTGCACAGTCAAAAATTCTCCTGTGTTGACTCCCATGATGAATCCTTGCAATATAGCCTACAGCATACTGCAAATAAAAAAAAATGCTCAGAACCATCATCTTTCTGTGTGTAGTAGCAATATTTCATTCAGCACTGGAATAACTGCAAGGTTAAAAACTATACATTAATAAATAAAAAGATGTAGTGCAAGATTGTATGCTGAAACTATGTCAGTATTCTGAAACATCTGCTACTCGGGGAGTCATCAGTATCATAGGAGGATTTGGGTCCTGTATATATTAAAACTACAACAATGCTTTGAACCACAACATTTCATAGAACAATGAAACACTTAAATTATGAATTCAAGCCCCTTCTAATTTCCTCTCTTTTTGTGTGCGTCTTACACTGACTGGTTTCAAATCTTCCAACTAAATGTACCATAACTGAAAGGCAACCTAAGTGAACACAAAATCGAAATGATATTTTAATTCAGCTCACAGATTGATGACCTTACATTCTCCTTCAGGATTTCCCGTTGGCAATTTGCGCTGGTCCTAAAGCAGCAAAGCATCCCCACGACATCTTGTGGTTGGTTGACACCAGATGTAACAGGACCCCTGTCTTCTAAACAGGTGAACCTTTAACCCATCAGTACATGGAACAGTTTGAGGGTCATCTAGGTCATATAGGGATGTTTTCATTCGATGCTCATGAGCTAATTTTGAAATGTTGGACTCTTCTAGGAAAGACCTCTCCATTTGTAGATGTGGAGTCCCTGAGCTTAACAAAGGCGTTTAAACATTTCCAACATTATGTAATTTGCGTAAAATAAATTAATAAAACTATGATTTGAAATGTATGCTTTGTGTTTGCTTAGATTCCCTTTGTTTAATGTCACAGTACTTCTTTCTAAGAGTGACATGGAAATAGCTGGACATCAGTCATGTCTTTGTTTTGTGTGGTGTGGAACAGAAGATTGGTGACATTTAGCCTATCAGAACATAAAAACTGGATGGTGGGGAAGGTAATATAATTAATAATATTATTAAATAAATATCAATATACAGTAAATAAAGCTTACTAACTAATAAATTGCATCTGGCTTGCATACTCAGTAGACACAAAAACGAGATTCAACCCCTTCAGAAAACGAGGCACAGCCAGACAGTGTTATTAAATGTGCATCAGTCAGTGGTGGAAGGTAATAATAAATAAAATGAGATGGAAATGTGGCATTTACTCTATGCTTGTTTTGCTTATTAACTTGAGGAATGTCACAGTGCCGTCGTCGGTCTTTACTATGTTTACGTCTGCTGTTATTTTAACTGCCTTCATTGCACAGGAAGTCACGTTGCTCATAATCATTTGTCATGATTTATTACCTAAGTCTGTTTCCTTTACACTTTGATGCATTGTATTTATATTGATATGACATTTTTTTCCACCTCTTTCTGGCATCTCCTCTCAGGTTGTGTATGTGCAAACCATAGACTGGTGCGAACTGACAATGAACAGGTCAACAGGTGACTGGCCATCGCACCTTGTGAAGACTTAAGGTAGCTGTTAAAAATCACTACACTACAAACTAAAGCAACCACATGAAATAAAGATCACCACAAATCATTTAATCTCTACAAGTCCAGGACATGATCACTGGTTTATTACTTTTCACTGGCATGCATGTGTGGAAAGATTTTTTTTTTCTTCATCTTCGTATCAGTGAAGCACAAACAGCATGTTAGTATTTGTGAACCAGCAGTCTTGGATGAACAACTTGCAGCTCAACGCATACGCAGTTGATAACACACGGTTTCGGAAGACAATTTTCTCTCCAGTGACTTTGGAGCTGGCAAGCGGTGCTTTAATCCACCCTGACAACTTATTGTTTGTTTACATCTGTGCTCTGCAAGGTCTACCCTGCACTGTGCTGTTCTGTTTTCATTTTTATGAAAAAAAAAAAAAACAACTAAGAGTGTATTTTGTGTTGGGAGTTTGCAGTCAGACTAAAACAGAGCAAATCATCGAGCGTCATAACTCTTCGCCTTGATGATATTCATGAATATTTCAAGTGCGGGTTCTTGTTCCTCTTTTCCAGCGAAAAACTGCTTTAAGTGATATCTTAAATTGTGCCTGTGTGGCCTGTGTTAAACATAATGAAACCGCCAACTGAGCTACAAGAGGCTGAGGGGGGGGAGGAGCTGGTGATTCACATCAGTGGACCGCCACAGCCTTACAAGGTTCACTGCCCTTACTTCCATTGTAGTAAAAACACATGTTAGCTGTTTGTTTGTGCACGTGTGAAATTACACTGCAAACGCCATACACCACGTTGGATCATCACCATCTCATTCACTTTAAAATAAATATCAGCAATGCGGATAAAAGGATATAAACAAAATCTGCCAAATGGGAATTAATGTACATGTTAAAACCTTTGAAATGGTCTTTGAATTCCACTCTAGATAAATACAGCACTGTGCAGCATTGTTATGGGCTTTTGGCAACACAATCCATCTTCATTTTTGATGAAAGCCTATGGGCTGACTGGTATAGAGCGGCAAACAGCACACAGCCTGCATATTTACTTCCAGCTCATTTATTCTCATTATGCAGTCCTGCAGACGTCAATGAGGGGATTTCTGCCTCACAGTGATATTCCATAATACAGAAGGAGAAGGAGGAATGGGGGGGGCACATGAAGGAAAACAAGAAGGAAGCAAGGCGATGGGGGGTGCATTTATTCATGCTTTGCCCGTGAACTTTGACACTTTTGACAGAGGTACCCTCTGTTTTCAGCCCCGACTTTGACGACACCAGCTCATTCTTTTTGCCTTGCTCAGTCTCCGTTGGAAATTTCACATTCACTGGCACGTAGTGAGGCCCTGCCCTGTCTAGCTGGGGAGGTGCCACGATTACATATCCACGGTTTACTTGCCTGGTTCATTAAGATTCACAGAGCCAGCAACATGTCACCTGAGAAAAAATGTGGTCTGCATATATTGTATATTATTTGTAAGGAAATTAAAATAAACTGTCTTTACTAAGTATTGTATGATGTCATATGTACAATTATAATGGACAATTATATGCAGATTAGATAGAAAAAGCTAGAATCTTGTAATTAATAAACAACAAACCTTTAATTATGACTGGTTCCTACTACAGAATGTTTAATGTAATACGTTTGCACACAGGTATTATTTTACACAGTTTAGATTTAAGGTCTTGCAAATTCGGTTTAATGTGTTTATTGTTTTTCAGCTATTTGAAGTGTTTTTAGGCTGATTTAATGCACCTGTAGTTCCATCAACCCCTTCAACAGCAACACGAAAGCAGTGTGATTTGTTTACAGTGCAACCAAACCAACTACAATGCTTTTAATTAGGAAGTCGGTCCATAGCAATTGCAAAAGTAATCTGACTTAATGCTGCACTCCTCGTAACGGAGTTATGTAGTTGGGGGTTGTGTAGTTTCATGCACCAATAAGATGAAATACAATCTGGGAAGTGGAGTTGGACAACCAGATGTATGTGTTTAACGATTACAACACAGTAGTGTTTTGCAATACTCAAAGGAAATATCCCATAAATCTGGAAAGTTATCATAGTGGTTTCATCTTTGATGTAGATGTTGAAACTGCGTGAGCGCAGCCTGAAGTTGAGTCACCTAGCTGACCCGCCTACAGCTCTTCATCTAAAAGCTCACTGTAGCTGCTCCATCTTGTTCCAACTATCTAATGCAAGAATTACCAATGATCCTGTATTGTAATAAGTGCTACTTACGCCCTAATACGTCACAAAACCACCAGCCAGAAGGTTTTAATGTGAATCTTTAAAAGGTGAAAAATAATAGTAGAAAAGAAATTACAAAATTTGCAACTAAGGCTAACGCTACAATCAAAATCCACTCTGGTCTGTGCAGCTGCTCTCTCTCTCTGCTCTGCCCAGTGCTTCGGGTAGTTGTCATTATGAATTTACAATAAATTCTCCAAAACTCTATAATCAAGAAAAATAACTTTCTTATAACTAGTTCTCTGATTGGGTAGAAGGGTGAAAAAACTGCCCAGCTGCCAGACTGTTTCCTGAGTCACAGCAGACTTTGACTTCGTCTCTGCACGTTGAGATGTACGGAGCCCCCATAGGGACATTGGCAAAAAAAAAAAAAAAGAAAAGACACTATCTTTTGAACACAGGAAACTTTCTAGTGAGCAGGAGAAACTATCTGTCTTGAATTGTTTTATGTGCAAATTCCAATGCAGGAATCAGTTAGGAGTTCCATAGAGATTAGCTCAAAAAAAGAAAAAGAAGAAGTAAGATACTGCAACATGTCTGCAGAAATTGAGGTAAACTAACTTCCTCAGTCAAGACTTTGAGGGTGTGGTTTGATTAGATTTGATTGACAGGCGCCTGGCAACATAAGTGTCATCACATTTTAATTGTAGCAGACCCCTAGAGATAGAAGAGTTGTGACACTGATGGTTCAAAAATGATAACAGGTCACATAATGTATGTAGCCTAAAATAGTTCAAGAGGGGGATTGAGAGCCACTGTGAAAAGTAAGGTTTAGCAGCAAAATACAACTATTTTACAACATTACAGTATAAGTATCAAAAATATAGACATTTCTGGCAAGCAATTCATGAAACAGTTAGATAACACGAGTTACCTGGGTTAATGTCTTAATTTGTTAATTTGCTGCATGTTAATGTACTAAAATACTGTAAAACATAATGTCAATATCCTGAGATAGTCGCTAAATCAAAAATATAATGGATGTCATAACCTTGGCTGATATCACCTTGTTACTCTAGGACAATTGCGTTGAAAACACCTCAGCTTAGAGATTCAGCTTTTAACCTGGGCCTCTTCGAGGTCAGGTAAGAACTTGGCTCTAAGCTACTGTATCACATTTACCGCTTATAGATGAGGCAGTTCCTGTTCAAAAAGAAGGAAGCAGATGTCCCACCAAATCTAATTTTAATGGATAAGAGCACTCAGTGTAATACGGAGCACCTCACAAAGGTGTCTTGTTACATTTATTGGTCAGTCAAGCCATGGTGTAATCCATTCAGAGGGATTATGATACCCTAAATCAGGTTATTTGCATTGAAGCCAATCTGTTCATTTCCCTTCTTTGTGTAAGAGAGGTCTCAGTCTTTCCTCTGTGGTGCCAGTTGGATGAAGATGAATCCACTGTGGACAAGAGAGGGAGATGACCTGGATTAGAACTCTGTATTCTGTGATTCTGTTACTGCCAGACTGTTTTTGACCACTCGCTGTTTTGATGCACTGCACAACAGAACAAGTTACTCATAAGAAAGCCCTTTTCTCTCTTCTGAAAAACTCTTTGGTGTCAGTAGGAGATTGGGCAGAACTAGTATTTCTAAAATACCAACTGTGGCCCTAAATGGACTTCACAGAAATAGTAAAATTACAGTAAGCAGTGCAGCAAAAATAGTAGTGTACCATAATAAAGTGTCTAATAAGATACAATTATAAATAGTTGCTATTTAATTAGGTTATATGACATCCACATAGTACCTTCGGGTGAAAAACAGTTCTGGACAGGTTTCCGGACCGCACTGAAACTCATCACAGATCGCAGCACATGTGACAGCTGTCTCCAGACACTGGCATTCAGTCACAGATATGAGTCTGAGGAGATGGTAGTAGCTAGAAGCATCTTGAGGAGATGTCTTGTCACTATAGCTCTCCTTAAATACAGACATTTAGCTTTTTAAATCTTCACTGAATCAGTTTTTATGTATAAAAGCAAACAGGTGAAATCAAAAATGACCAACTGAGTCAGAGATGACAGAAAGCAAACATCTGGACATTACTGGCAATGGTGAGAGACCCTTCCCACCTCGTCATTTTCAGCTTGGATATCGACTCCATTCCTGTCTGTGGGTCTGAGGTTATTGGATAAATTGATTTCTAGCCGACCTTTACTCCACGCTCCTCTGACGCAAAGAGTTCTTAATGATGGTGTGCTGTCAGAGGTACTGAAACCACAGATCCCTACAGACACTATTAGTCTACAACACATGCGCTGGCATTATGATGAAAGGCATGAACACTGCTGATATAACAGCAGGTTGACACCACAGTATGAACACCTGTTAATGTAATGCAATCCAATACAAGAAGCATGCAGTGAATACTATGTTAGTGAAGCTTGAAATATTGAGTTTTGTAGAACCCAAGGAAGTCTCATTTCCAAAAGTTTGTTTGTGTAGTGATAATGATGTGCAGTCTTTCTGCTTTTATTTAATATATACATCACTACACTGAAACCAATTTCTAATCTAAACAAAAGGTTGCATGTGAGTTATGAGTTATGTAAGTTGAACATAACTCAGTTAGGTTTATCTAAGTTGATAGTTGATCTTATTTAACTATTTTAAGCTTATCTAACTATTAGGTTTTCAAAACTTTATAAGGACAAGAAAGTAACAGCCAACAACTGCAGCACAGAAATACTAGTAACGGTATTTATAATGCAAATAGTCATAAAGATAATATAAGATATTCTTTATTGATCCCACATTGGGGAAATTCAATTGCTACAGCAGGTCAGTGCAAAAAGAACAGTAATGTGCAAAAAGACAGTGTTTGGAACAGTTTGGGGAGGTAACATCAATTCCGTGCAGGGAATCGACCCCTTTCCCTGGCAAGGGTTGACACATGGGCTGGCCAATCAGATTATTTAGAGGAGACTGTGTCACCACTGGCCACCTCTTTGGCTCTGCCCCTGCCAGAGAAGCACCCCAAATAATTGTGATTGTGTAGGAAGATGCAGAATCAAAATCAGTTAAGAAGTACAGTAATGCGAAATCAAGACTTGTTCAGACATAAGGGGAGTTACATAATTGATGTAACAAAACACCAGTTCTGATTGGAGTGGGACTTGTTTTTAAACTATTATCCATAGATAAATCACTGTCATAGAACTGGCTGAGTCATTAGGCTGTTGCATTATTCAAAGGGCTTTGAGTCTAAAATCTGTGGCTGGGTGGTCAACTTAAGAGCCCTGGACCTAGATTGCTCTATTACATTAAAAAAAAGAGAAAGTAGATCTTCCAAGGAATATAAACAGAATAATTTAATGAAGTCCTAAACTAACAGGGTAAATGAATCAGCAACTGTATGAAATTGTGATGGTCTATGCAGAGGGTAACATAGAGGTTAATCCTCAACAATCGACTGGACCACCACCACATTTAAATGCTATTTTTCCCCTCATTCATATTTGAACAGCATCCTCACCAGGAGTAGTTTAGTGCTCCCAGTAAAACCTGCTCATTCCGGGGAATAATGCCGCTGTCACTGTTTGGGGGGCTGGGGAGCGCTTTAACCCGGTCACAACGTGGGGAAGTTGCGCACGGTTTGGCTGCGTTGCCATGGGGTTTTGTAAAACCTATTGACTGCGATAGATTCCCTTCTTTTCTTTGAGCCTGTGTTTGTGGAGGAGGAGGAGGAAGAAACCGCTATTACTTTTTTTTTTTCTTACAGAGGCGAGGGGTGGTGGTGGTGGTGGAGGTGGTGGGGGAGCGATAGTAGCATCCGAGGGAGGAGGAGGAGGAGGAGGAGGGGGAGGTTCAGGCTGAGTGCGAGGCAGAGCGGCGCTACGTTAACAGTCCAGCCTCCCTCTTCATCCAGCGGTGGAGGAAATTCAACTTTCTGAACGGCTGCCACGGCATGAGTTGCACCTGAAGGTGAGCTTACACAATTCCTGTGTTTTTCTTACAATAAAATCTGTACACTTTCCGAAATATTTCTGCCTGAAAAAAGTGTTGGTAGTTGTTGCGCTGGATAGAAATTGAAGCTAGCTTTGATGACGGAGCTCACAGCAGGCACCTGTACGGACGGTATGCTGCTTCCTACTGACAGGTGGTTGGACATGAAGGTGACAAAAAAACAAAAGGAAACAAAAGAAAGGAGGATGTAGTCACGACTGCTTCAGTTTTTCAGGAGTGGAATGATAACTAGACTTACATTTTAGTCATAAGCACAGGGAGAGAGAGAGAGAGAGAAGAGGGGGCTAACCTAGCTTAACCTGGTTTACCCACCTGCACAGGCACCTTTTGAGGAGAACATATCATCATGAAGCTTTTTATGGGTTTTCAATGAACAGCATGACTAGAGTTTGAATATAGGAATTCATGTTAATCTGAAATTAAAGTAACATTTCCTTATTCATATTTAATGAATGAATGAATGTGAATTGTATGAATGAAGACTGAGAGTAATCACAGCCTGGAGACCTCTTATTTACCACTACATTTCCCATCACCCACTGATGATCTCAGCCTGCTCATCGCTGCTTCTCATGAGCTGCACAACTGCATCACGCCTTGTCATCCGGTGCGGTCAGTCGCATGTTCTGTGACACGCACAGGGACGGTTCCAGTTTGTGTAGTAGGACAAAGTGCATGAGCGGAAGCTATACTGATGGTTGAACTGCAGTTGTAGTTTGTGTGCTGATTTTATCATAGAAGAAGTGCATGTGCCATTTCAGCAGATTTATTCCTGTACTGTGGAAACATAAGTGGTGTCATGTGGCACTAGAAGCAGCCTTGGCAGTCTATAAAAGGTTGTTGTTACACTGGAGTATAGAAGTGAGACAGTTTCTGATACCTTATGTTTTTTTTTTTGTCTCAGCTAACACTCAAAAGACTGACAGTGTACTTTGGAGAAAAGAATCTGTTGTGTTTTCACATCCTCTTTCTTTAAACCTTTCTCAGACTTGCCCTCTATTGCATGCATTGCTGTTGCACAAGTGTAAAGCATGCCAGACCCAAGATTAGAATGACACTTGAGATTAACGAGTGCTATTAAAATCACATTATAGTGACATTTTAATAAGAAGATTGGTGTGGTTGGTACCTATATGGCTGTGATGTGTAATTGATGGGGGTATGGTTTAACCAGTTGTTGCTATGTTTGCTTGTTGTGTTTGTTGCATTTATAGTCAGGCTTTATCTCACATGGTTTAAATGAATCCCTCAATATGAATATTTACAAGGTATGCAGATGTATCACACACACTATGTGGAAATGATGCAAATTCAGAATGATGCCTTTGAGGGAAACCCAGAAACAGTTCAGTGTTCCTTAGTTTATCTATCTGATATTTGTATTCCTTTTGATGCTTATCTTTTTTTGTTGACAACACAGTAGTCTTGTCATATTTTGACAGTTTGTGGCACATTTTCTAAAACTTAAGAAATATGGTTCTATTGTTTTTTCTGCCACTCCTAATAATACCTCTGTTAGAACCAGTGGTACTGCTGCTGCTTAATGTTAAACACAAAGACCTTGTGAAGGTCAGACTGTAATTACTATAAAAGTGAGCCATCTCAAGCTACTCTCCCATTTATTTTCTATTTTTCACATTTAGTTTCCCCAGCCCATCCCAGCAGAACATGCCAAAAGCACATTGGTTCTTCAGTGTTCATGACCAGAATTATCACACATCAGGTACATTGCCTAAATTTAATATTTAGGCCAAAGACAAGAGCCTCTAATGGCACTTGTCATCACACGTGGTCCCCAGCCTCTCTGTATTCAGGGCAGTGGTGCTTTGTGTCCAGAAGTAGGTCGAATGCTTCTCACCAAACAATTTGAGCGAGAGCCAGTAATTGGACAAGCAAAAGTGTCGACCATCTCCCAGCCGCTCCATGTCAGCCAGCCCTCTCACCACTTAATATGCAGCTCCGACCTGGCACATTTCATGGACCTTTTTCATCCTTTTAATCATTCTGATTACAAAATGCAGGAAACAGAACATCCTTTGTAACTGCAGACAGACTCATTCTTCATATGTTAGTGGCTGGTGATCTAAGAAATAAAACATCCAGTTATGGTAACTTTTGATATCGAACTTCACCCGCACATCGATGGGACTTGATACAGTATGGTATCAATTCAATTCAATTTTATTTGTATAGCGCTTTTTACAATTGACATTGTCGCAAAGCAGCTTTACACAACCAAAGAACAGTACATGAACAGTGAAGTGTATGAATCATAATAATCAGATTAACCCTGATGAGCAAGCTGAGGGTGACGGTGGCAAAGAAAAACTCCCTGAGACGGCAACAATAAGAAACCTTGAGAGGAACCAGACTCAACAGGGAACCCATCCTCATATGGGTGATTACATGCTATCAGACTCTCTTTGCGGTGCTTAAGTTGAAACTGTCCCAGAGAAGTGATAAAAACACATGAGCTTACACCTTGCTGCATTGTTTTCATCTTTTGTGCAGTCTTTATGAACTCATTCTGAGGTAGGAAGTGCATTGAATAAGAGAGGGAGGCAGGGATTGTCTTTACCTGTTTAAACTTGTTTGCTTTGGAACAAACATGTTTGCACTAACAGTCTGTGTGTAATCAGTGAATTGTCTTGTGTACAGCGTGGCAGAAGAAAAGGTTGAGAGTGAAAAGGGAAAAGGGAGAGACACAGAGAGCCCTTTCTTTGCAGCTCTGTACACCTGGCCTTAAAAGCTCAGACTGAAAGATGTATAAATCCAGATTTTTTGTGCCCCCACTTACCCCCCAATTCAGTGATAGGTGGGTGTAAACTGAACCAGAGAGGGGGGGAACCTGAACTTTTCATATTTGATTAGAAGGTTTTAAATCTGGCACATACTGTGAATTTGCACACTCTAAAACATCCACCTGGGTCTTATCTGCAGCCACATGCATTCCTTATCAGCATCAGCAATGTAATTTCAGTCTATAATTCTGTCTGTTGGATGCAATTGGAGTTTCAGATGACAAGCTGACAAGAGTGAGCAGGAGTTATTTGTTGTATGTGACTAATTGTCCATTTAAGGTGCCATCTTATCACCCAGTCTACATTATGTTTCTGGACTTAATTTCATGTGAATGTGTGACTTGTGTGAGTCTTGGATGGATTTCAAAGCGCAAACCTTCACTGTAATGACAAACACTGCTGTGATCCCTGCAGTGATGTTGAGATGTTAAGAGGGTGTGTCCGGTAGTAGCTGTCAGACACGGCAAGAAGGTGTGGAGCCTAGCAAGTAACCAGACTCTAATTGAGGTTCAGCTCAGGCTCCAGCTCTACAAGCAATTACAGTGACGACTCATGCTCCCTGTGCTGCAGGCAGAGTCGAGAGTGCTGCAGCACCGGCGTACCTGAACTCTCTTCTTTCATGTTTGTCGCCGATGACAGCCGGAAAAGCACATTCTAGCCAGCATGTTCTGGAAATGTGTTTGGCTGCATGAAATATTTATTTCCTTACCTGCTCTCTGGCAATGTGCATATTTATTTATCAGATTTCTTTTTTATGATACCTGCTAGGGATTCAGAGGAGAGAGCGTTGGAAATTATTCCCCTCATGCTGCCTCTGATGGGGGATGGAGGAGGGTGCATAGATAAGGGGTGATGATCATAGGAATCAAGGTTTATTTCTTATTTAACAAGCCACTGCATCACCATGGGCCACTGGGTGAACATGATCAATGGCTTCTGGCAATGCACGGACAATTAATCAGTAAAGTTTATACTGAAGGACAAACCTGTATTGGGGTCAATGTTATCTCATGTGTTCAGTGTCTCTTTTCTCAGCAGAAGGGGATGAAGAGGCTGGTAGCCAACACCAGTGATCATACCTCTCTGCCCGGAGGTATAGCTTTGCCATCATTATCATTTTCCCGTCTCCGTGGAGCACAGGCTGTTTTCTCATAAACAGAACATTTTACCAAGACGTATTGTTATTTGCTGCCAGCTACAGCTTTTCACGTGTTTCATAATGTTTTGTGTTTCATGTCATCATTCAGAAAAAGATATGAATGTCTCATATTGTTATTTCCAAGTGACAACATTTCCACATATCTTCCACTTGTTGTGTTATTATCCTCCCTTCTGGGCTGTTTGGGAATTTGTTTTTCATGGGAATTTTCCACCCTCTATTGGATTGAGTGCAACAATGTAGCATATACTGTTTTTCTGCCTTGTGGGTGTAGAGTTGTGATTGTTATGTTTAATTAATCAGTTTTTATTATGTTTAAATGAAAACCACAACTGATAGAGAGAGCGAGTAAGAGGATGTTTTATGAGAGGTATTGTAATCCCACTCTGCTTTGCTGTCAGCTTCAAACTCATTTTCCAATCATATTGTCCCAATTCTTGGATGTCTGCTCAGTTTTATAACACAGCTGTTGAATCGCAGGGTACAAATCCTCTAAATTCAATGTTTATGTTAAGAACCTCAGTGAAAAGGGCAGCACAACCATAAGATTCTCCAAGGAACAACAAACATGACAACTATGCCTCAAAGAGTAAGAAGTTATTGCTCTAGAGCCACTGTGGTACAGGGATAATTTCCATTTCAATTGCGGGTTCAATTTGGGATAACTCATGCATACAGAGGTAAGAGGAACAAAGAGCATAAGAATAAAAGTGACAAATGTAGAGAATGCAACAGAGGAGTGTGGTATCACTAGCTTTGTGTCCCATGAAGGGTATTGTGTGTGGCTGCATGGATAAGGTTACAAGAGGACCCTTGGGATATAGAAGTGAAGGGCACAGAGGATGAGGGAGGACACATGTGACAGGCAGGGGACATAGAGGACGTACCAGGGCAGAAGTGAGACACGCCTCTTTCTATGGTGCTTTGAAGCTGGTACTGTTTACCAGTTAACTTAATGGAACTGCCTATTGCCCATTGCAATTTCTAATAGCCTATTTTGTCCAATCAATGCGATTATATTATATTATAATACATGACACCCAAAAATAAACTTCACTTTTTATGAAACCCTTTTACTGAATGTGAGGTATTCACTGATGTGTGTTCAGCACACATCAAAAAAGTCAAATTTATCAAACGTCAAGGCAACTTCAGTCTAAGTAAGATTTTCTAAGTTAGTCTTAGAGTTATTCTTATGCTGTTCTAAACTGTTGTTCTTTTTGATCTACTCAGATTTCTTTGACAGCTTATTTGTGATTACACAAAGCAGTGCATTTGAAAAGTGTATTTTCTTAGAAGAACAGTCATTATGTTAGCTTCATATGCGGATTCAATTCCTGGCTGTGGCCCACCTCCAGCAGGGGTCCTTATGCAAGACCTTGTAAGTCGTTTTGGAAAAAAGCATCTGCCAAATTACTAATTGTAATTGTAAATGTAAATGTAAATTATAGTAGACATGTAAGACTGCACTTAGTACTTTAAGCCAAATGCTATTGACAACAAGCCAACATGTATGTATAGGACTGAAATCATATATTCTGATATACTGTAAATCCTTTAATATCCAAATAGTGATACATAGTATGTTAAAGTGCATTTTCTACAGTTGTTTATAAAAAATGATGACATTGGAAGGCCCGTGTCTTATTATATTTTAAATAATATACTAATAAATGGAACTTACTAATATGTGATTATTTCTCTCAGAACCTTTGTGCAGATTTACAGTCAAACATGTAACAAAAAGTTTGATTCTTACACTTTCCCTGTACCGTTTATCTTGATTTTGGTAGTTGTGTCCATGGTAAAATAGGTGGTTACACAGCCCTAACAATGTATAATGTAATCAGCAGGTTAAATGTTTAACATGTTCACAATGGTAACTACTGCACAAAATTTCCGGGCATTACACTAAATCCAGTAGTTGTTGGGAGTACACTTGCATTCTCAGAGCCACAGTTTATTATTTGTATGAGAATATAGATCCCTTAAGTGCTCTCGCAGTCTGTCTAGAAGAAGGTGAGTAATATGTGTCTGTGTGACAGGGTCTGCAGTGATGTTCTATGTCCAGACGCTTCCCCTGGGACCTCATTACACCGTGCCGGGCTCTGCTGGGTGCTGTAAGTGGACTGCTGGGAGCCCTAAGCCAGTACAGTTCTATGTATGTTGATTTGGTGTGAACATGGGAGCCCAGTGTCTGCTCTGCATAGTAAGAGCCTGTTTACTGGCCCAATGAGGTCAAGAACAGCGCTATCCCCCAAATGGAAGATTAGAGAGCAGATCAAGCGTGATTAGAATCATGAAACAAAGAGTCTGAGCTGCTGAGTGGTCAATTTGCTAAGTGGGGGAACACGTGAGCAAGAAGTATAATCCTTTTTTGTCTTTAATTGCACCATTTGTGTTGATTTTGATTTGTCCCAAAATGTAGTTTTGATTTGATTGCAGTTAGAGAATGTGCAGACAACAAATGACCTTATCTGGGTAAAGAAGATTTTATAGCGTGTTTATTTTTATTCAAAATATAAAGAAGGAATAGAGACATTATGGGACTTGTTCATCCAGTATTGTTTCTCTTCCTGCGCCGACTGGTTTGTTTTATGTGTCACAACTTTATACTTTTCCCCAGCATGAACCTTTTTTAGCAGTTTGTGAAAGTCTTTGCAGTTTTCCTTTAGGGTTTTCCACAAAGCGCCAGAACTCAGCATGTCTGTTTCTTAATGTACTCACCCCCAGACAGAGCAAATGTTGAGTGAAAGAATCTTGCCAAGCTGGTACAAATCCAAATTAATTCATCAGCTTGGAGGGCGCTCCACTCTCCGTTTTTACAAGTACGACCCACAGACCACCAACTATGAACTACAGACCTACTTGACCTCATTATTTTTACAACTCCAGATTTTTGGGGCAGAAACCAAGACCTTCTTGCAAATAACATTTTTATGGTCTCATATCGGATTGCAGCTAATCTCACCTTGTAACATTTTTTCGGTTTTACAGTGGAGTTTTAATGAGGATTGCGGGGTGGTTTTGCTCACAAAATGAGACCAGTCATAAGGTCTAACTCTGGTTAGGTATTATGATTATGAGGCTTAAAGAAAATGGCTTGGTGTTAAATTACTGAGCATTTTAGTCACAAATTGACTCATTGGAACACACAAAAGGGCAGCGTAAGGGGTAAAAACTGTTTAATTGCATTAGGTAATCAGTGCAATGCAGGCTTTTCTAAACACAACTACTAGAGTAGGGCTAATTCTGAGTGGAGGGCTCATTATGAAATGCCAAGCTGTGTAGCATCCATATAATTAGAAATTAGAAAATTAGAAAACATCATGTAAACACTGTAATACAGAAGGTTGGTACTCCTTAGTAGTGGTAGTAAAATAATAAAGTAGAAAGATCACAGCATGTGTTTACTTTAATAATGATTGTGCATGTTAACCTTTCTGTTTGAACCTTTTTTGCACTACAGTAGCATCATATAAAATAGATTACAATTTCCACTTTTACACACAATGCTCTTCCAACAAGTCTGTTAAGGTTATTCTTGGAATACTTTTTTTTCAGAAATACAGCTGCAGGGTTGTTCTTTCCGCCGTGATCCCAAGGTTGAGAAAACACTGTATTTTTGTGCATTGTTTGTGTTGTGTGAACTGTGAGCTTCTTAAGCGCAAAATGTAAAATATGGAATAACTGTAAAGACTACAACAATGACAACCTAAGAAGGAACCTAATGATGACACAAAGGCAATGCATGATTTACAGCCGAATGCTAATTTAATTTGTTGGGAAATTGCAGATATGTTTGTGGGGGGAAGAAAACAGATGTTGTTTCAGATTAATCTCGCTGATATCAGGAAGAACAAAGACTTTCTAGATATAAATAGTGGCCTGCAGCCTAGCTCTTTTAGCTTGTTGGAGTACATTCATCAGTGAAGAATTCTCTTATGTAGCGCTGGACTTGTCTCACTCTACCTGACAAATTGTTATAGAGATGTTGTGTTTTACCTAAATCACTTTGGTAAAGAGCTTGATGAAACTGTTAAAACAGCAAATTTAAATAGTACAGGGGAAATGAAACTGCCTCTGGTTCATGTACAGCAGACATCTGTATGGTAAAAATCTGCACTTGGTCTAGTTTGGATTCATTAATTTGTAGTAAAAATCACGGCTCTGGTCAGGTGAAAACAGTCTCCATGTCGCTCCAGGACAGAATTTCTGATCTCAGTCAAAATTCTTAACACTGTGTACAAACAGAAAAGTGCAAAGTGCTTTGCAAATTTGAAGCAGCTTAAAGGCTTGAAGTGATGTCTTAGGTCAACAAAAACAGATCAATAGAGATGATCCAAGAGAAATCCTGTTTTGTTCTTCTGGGATTTAGCTTGGAAATGCTCCTATGAGTCTTTGTGTGACATACGAGGCATGCTTTTCTTTTCCTTTCCTGGATAGATGCTCACTTCTCTGTTGCTTTCTTGCTGACCCTTCTGGTGCCCCGTGATGTGTCACAAACCAAAGGCAACATGCCACCTTTTCCAGTCAGGGTGGTCTTCTTCTACTCACCTCGATCACCTCAAGTCCTTGACATAAAGTACTGTTGTCTTTAACGTTTACATTTGCATTTAAATTGACTTCATGCTGCCGTGATTTATTTTCATGAGAGAGTGACAGCGTTTTGTGGACGGCTTTGCCTCTAATTCTTTAGCATCTGCCACAAGTATGATAACAGAAGCAGGATTATTATTGAGAGAAATTGTGGTCTAACTTTGTTTCATATAGTCACACACCAGACGCTGATGGACCACTTGTGTCTCACAAATTCTCTCAAAGCTGCAGATTAAATTCTAGTCAGTCATGCGTGACTTTTCCCATGAATTAATTGTAGCAACGGAGAAAAAGAAATTTCTTCATACTGGATAGAAAATAAAGTCAGGGGACATTTTGCTTCTTTTTTAACCAATGCAAACACCAGAGTTGTGCCACTACTACATGTCTTTTTTGACAATATATTGCAGATTGACTTAATACAGACACATTTTTGTGCACGTCCCAGTGATACAAAAATGGGAATAACACCTCTTTAGCATGTGTTTTACTTGAAAAATAGAATTATTTATCTGAAGCCATTTTATCTGCCCTAAGAAAACGGTCAAATATGAGCCTGTCAGCACTGCAGGGGTCATGATAATTTAGGAGCCATTGTGCTCATGGGATGACAGTTTGACACAGCCTGTTTGCAGAGATCACCTAAGAAAGCTAGTATAATTGACACCATTAGACTTGTGGTCTGTCAGTTTTCTGACATGATGGGTTCACGTGTGTCTTCTCTTCACTATATGATAAGAAATTCATACCTCCTGTTTTTTCGAAACCATTTTACACCTCAGTAATCCCTTTCCCTTTCTAACAGCTACTTGCCTCAGCTGAGCCACAGTTTGCACCCAATGTCATGGATATGTGGTTATCCTTTTCACAGTGTGAAGGGGCTGATGTAGTGGCCAACAAGCCCTTGTGAAATTCTGTCCACAGGTCTGATTCCCCCAGGGTGCTGCTTGTCTTCTTGTCTGGTGCTGTATGTGCCCCTTGGCACTGCGGTGTGGTGTAACTCACCTGCTGGTCAAACATTTGGAGCATAACCCAGAGCACTGAGCAGTCCCTGGTTGCCCATTTTCAGCCAATCCAAAGTTACAGATGGCTTTGCTTCTTCCTGTGGTTCAAGATTGGAAGGGGTGCAATGAGTTTGAAGGTTACAGACAGGTCTTCCTGTGTTGTTCCGCGTCGAATGTCATTACTAACACACGGAGACCTCTTTAATACTTCAGCCATTCTTTTCTTTCCCAAACCACCTGCAGTGCAAAGAGATTTTAGCTGGGGTCGAAAGTGTGCCAGAAGCTGCTATTAACCCTGTGTATTGTGCCTGTCTATGAAGGGCAGTCCACTGGCAGACTCCTCCTCTCTTCATAATAGCACAGGCTGCATTCCTTCCATTGAGTGCGGACATAGTTGCTGGCTCTCAAAGAAGCTTGCATGCACATTTTGCAACACTGGATGCTCTTTTCTTCCAATTCACACAAGCCTCATTTTTCAACCCTGTTTAGACAAAAGCTGCTTCTCTTTAGGTTTGGTTCAGCTATCCTCAGTCATGAAATAAACAGCATCCTGCCTCTCGTTTACTATACAACCAGAGTGTAAAGAACTATTCAAATAGAGGAAAAACAACGAGTCTTCTCCAATACGTTTGTGTGGAGTGTGTCTCAACTTCACAAAGAGAGACTGATGCTGCTTTTGTAAGCTGATAGAGAAGGATCAGAGAGACGAGAGGAGGATTTACAGCAATCACAGCAGTGGTATTTGGATCTGTTGCATCAGGAAGATCCAAATTGCTACAGGAATATTGTCACGCTTCATATGTGATAGCAATTTTCCTTTACACACCAAATTTTAAATGAAATGGCTGAAATCTTCACATTATTTCAGCATTTTTACTTGAAGCTTTGTATTATTAGTCTTTTCATTGCACACATTTATACTGGCTGGTGGAGGAGTTGTAATCTAAATTCTCAGCATGGTACTTCAACACAGATGGTAAAACAGTTGTGATTGAAAGAATTAATAAAAAGAAAAACAGATACAATAATCTAATAGGCTTGGAACCTCCTACATAATTTTGTGATTGCATGCTGGCTGCCCCAGAGAGATGGAAACACAATGAATATGTGTGGTGAGTAATGGATGTACATCTATGGTGTGGGGACTTTCTGTGTGGTGATTCATGTTGTATCTAGCTAGAGCAGCAAATGGTTACTAAGGTTGTGGGTGTATTGCCAGTGGACTCCTTGTTAGGTGGGGGACAATACGATCAATACAATACTACTACAATCAAGCCAATCATAAGTATAACTCTAGGTGGGAAGTTTCCATTACGAGGCTCAGCCTGAAAAGACCCCACCCTGGCTGCGACAGAACCCACCCCCGACCCCCTGCATGTTTTCCTTGTTTTCCAGGTTAGGGTGAAACCAGTGATGGAGCTTTGCCTCTCTGTCACTATTATTAACGTAAAACAGCATCCAGGCTTGAGTCCATGGCTTTGATTTGCTTAATTTGTAAGCGATTACTTTTATAACCAATATATATGACACATCAGTGCCAAGAATTTATACAAAAGAGAAAGGGCAGAGATTGTTGTGATCAAAGCTGTATGCTTCGGTACATCAAAGGAGGTGTTGTTCTGAGCCATTTGGATACTATCTTGACCCAGTAAATGAAGAAAGGCCGCTATCTAAACAAGAACATATTGAGGAATCCTTTTCCGGTCTGACCAGAGCCAGGAGCTCTAGTGCCCAGAATGCAGAGCACAGCAAGTGCACAGCCATCATCATTAGAGCTGCACCACTGTGGACACTAATGGCAGTCCCTGTTCTGCTGCCTCGGCACATTCACAAGGCCCGTCTGAGACTTGATGGTTGAACACATGAATTAATTCAAGAGCGATGAATTCACCACTCTCGCTTCAGCTCTAAAGCAGGATACAGGACCTAGAAACCTTTGTAGCGAAGAGCACATTCGCGGCAACATCCTTATTCAACCACCCTTGAATCATCAAAGTAGGCTAATTGCAGAGTTTGTCCTGGTTTGTCTTCATTTAAACATTGGAAAGGATGGTCTTGTTTACTTGTTTCAATATTGGGAAGAGGGGGAGTGGGGAGGAGAGACAAACAGTGCTGGCAGTGTTAAACTGGGGGATGGGGCTGGTGGAATTGATGGACTGTGGATTTGCTGTCCCTGAACCCCTAATAGTATTTAAAGATTTTAAATAACGATGTAAATGGTCTTCAAACGAAAAAAAGTCCAGCAGCAAAAGATGGGGTTGTAAATATCTGCACGCATATGTCAGTGGAATGAAGATTAATCACCAAGAAAGTGTTAAATGTAATATTTGAAAATCAATAGTGTCATGGCAACGTACATTCATCAACTTTGTTTCTTCAGTCATGATGAAAAGCTTTACATGGCCATCCTGCATGGCAATTACATGCAAAGGCAGTCTTAATCTAACTGACTATCTCTCGCTCTTTACTAAATAGTCTAAATAGCAGTCACTGTTAGTGGCCTTTTCCCTGGTTTTAGGCACCATCAGTCCCTCCTGCAAATAAACATTTCACAAATCAATAAACGTTCACAGTAACATTAACTGTGTGCCCCTGACAGGTTGTGGTGAATTCACTGTATATCTGAGGAAGAATTAAAATAGTGTGGTTCCCTGTTGTTCTTGCCACTGAAAAGTGGCATGACAGAGAGTATATGTTTGTTATGGTGTCAAATATATTTATTTTACTCTGTGGAATGTGTTTATACTATCACACTATGATGCAGAAAAAATAGCACATGGTTTTCTGCCTGGATCGAGCAGGATTTTGCCCCAGATTGTGCTTGATTAATGTTTTGACTTTTGAATCCAATGTTATTCTGCCAAGTAGGGTGTCATCATTGATGATTAGTCCAATGGATTTGCTCTGTCCCTACCTAATCAATACTCATATTGTGTGAAATCAATCGCCCTATACGAAGCAGTTTTCTGGTGCTGCTTTGTTGTTACAGTTTGACCAAAATTGGACCTACTGTATGGGGTCAGTCCTGAAAACAATTTTCACGAGGAAAAACATTAAATAGCTTTTTTTTTTTAGACAGAGTTGGCTTCTTTGCCAACTCACATGCCCTCTAGTACCCATTTATCTTTGTTAAGCCAATAACTGCCAATAATATCAGACTTCTGATATGTCAGCCTGTCTCTAATTTCTAGGCTTAATCATATTACCTTTGATTCCTGACTAGTAAGGGCAATCTCATTAGTCTTATGAAAATGGCAAAAACCAAAAACGCGACCACGCGTAATTGGATATGCTGGCAGAATTGTACAGTCATTTGTCCAAAGTAGTTTAATTGTATAAACCTTGTACTGTGCAGTGTCTCTCTCTGACAAACGTGTTCACTGATAGTTAGATACAGAGTACATCAGTTTTTGAACATTCTCACATTTGGGTAGGGTGTTAAAACACAGGTAGGAGGGTCCACTGCCTTAATGTATTCTTTGTTTTTTCATGAGGCTTAAACAAATTCCCCCTCTCCTGATATATGCCTCAGTATTGTTTCTGCTTAATAAAGACATTATAGAAAGAAGGGTAATAGCAGCTGCCTGTTGGAGAGCTACACTGTATCTGGTTCATTTGCATTTTGATCAGTTCTGTTTTTAATAACCGCATTCTGGATTAGCATCTGAGTGCTTAGGTACAGAAGACAAATGGTGATAGAGAATCAAAGCAGCCTACTGAGAGGTGTGCACATGAGTTGCTGAGATGCAGTCTACTCAACCATTATTCATAATCAGGTGCAGGTGAGGAATATGCATTATGGATGATGTAGTAACTCTACATGTTACGTGTAAATTGTCAACGGTTTTGAGATGAAAGCTCGGATGTCAGACTGCGAGGAGGCTGCTCTAGACTGACCACAGATCCTGCTTCGTTCACAGCATGAGGCAGAATCAGAGATAAGTCAAAACCTTTGAATTCACCTTGTTGCTCAAAAAACAAGGTGAAATCCATTCCTGTCATTTTGACAACTTACATGTGTAGGCAGGATGTAAATAAAAAATGTCCTGACTGAAGTTTAAATAGTTGCAATGTAGTGTCTGTTAAAAACTAATATGTTTTCTTTTGGACATAAGGTCAATTAAGTCCTCTGTCACAGCTAGAAAAGGTCAATCTCAATATCTTTCAGTCAAACAGTAACCTTCGAGGGCAAACAATATTTAACATACAATGACTGTATTCCAGGCCATGGCAGTTATATATATATATATATGTGTATATATATATATATATATATATATATATATATATATATATATATATATATATATATATACAGTGGCAAGAAAAAGTGTGTGCTCTTTACAGGATGACCACACTTAGGGAGAGTGGCAACAGTGCTGCAACAGTAAACCCAGAACTGGTGTGTGTTTTTAAAGGGCTGGACTATTATTTTCAGCAGACTGTGTTTTTGTATTGTTGTGAGTTAGATGAAAATCGGAGCACATTTTGTAATGATTTTTACTTGATTTACTTGATCTTGATGATACATGCAAATAATTATAATATCTGAGAATAAAAACTAAATATTTCATAGTAAAATCTACTGTCAAATGTTCTCTCCTTGCTTTTCCAACCTCAGTATGTCCAAAACAGAGCAATTCCTAAAACTCCCCTTAATAGAGTCTTTCAGGGAGGCACAGGAAGAGGAACAAATGGCTCTATTCAGTAGCGTCCAAAATGCTAATGCCTCCGGCTCTTAACACGTTTATAAGGGTTCCCATGTCACGACATGGCATAGTCCACCCCTATTGGTGGCTGTGGCTTGGGACTGCATGAAAAAAGCAGTCACATTACAGAACATGAGAAATATGACAACAAACCGGCTGGTTTCCTGGGGAACACGGGCATCTGAAGCCCTATTCTCTCTCTGTAACATGCATGTGAGCATGTTATGTCATCCTTAACATTGAGGTTTCTTTCTTCACCATGACTTTAATGACAGAAACCTCAATTTGGTCCTGACATTTAAAGAATCTAGAAAAAGTTCCTGGCATTCTGTGGTTTTGTTGCTGAAACAGCCAGTGCATGAGTGGAGGTATGAACTATGTGGGCTGGTTAAAGGGGAAAAAGTAGCAACAAAGTGACCGATAGCTCAGGTGTTGTCAGTAAAACTATTGGTCATCTCAGTGAGTTGTATTGAATTCCAGTAACTATGTGCTCCCATATGTAAATGATGGCAACACTACCTTCTATATTGGAGAAACATTTTGCAAGCAAGTAAATGAAGGGCAGACAGGGCTTAGTGATTGCTGGGGAAAGTAATTACTCCTTATCTGTATGTGTGCTGGAAGTCAGGCAGCAGAGCCAGACCCATCTGGATTGATGTTATGTCAGCTGCTCAAAAAGTATTTCTTTTTGACAGCATTTCTTTTGACTGGTAACAGGTTCAGTGCTGTATTGACCACCTATAACGATTATACAACAGAGCACAACAGACCTTTTGTCTCAACTCTTAATTCCATTTTAAATGTCAATTTCATGATTCAGAACATACAGCAGTTTGACTTGTTGACAAGACAAACATTGGATTAGCAATATTGAACTCTAAATCTCAACTTGGACTTACTGATGGTGAGATAAAAGCGCACGATAAAGGTAAGGGTAAATGGATTTTGCAATGCAAGGACAGGAGAGTGACAAGCCTGTCATGGATCAATTAAGACATTTACTGTAGAAACCTTAAAAACACATATGAGTCAGTATTTGTGCTCAGGTGTGTCAAATTCTGAATTGCCTGCTCTGTTATAGTGCCTTAGCAATCTTTGGATTTGTATTACAATACATAATCTGATTCCAGTCACAGGAGGTTTAATTCATATGTCCATATTTTGCATAGCTTTGTATTTGTTTTTTTAAATTTACCGAATGTACTGTAAATCAATAGTGTGAATGATTCCCATCATGTCTAAAAGCTGATGTTCAAAGCAATCTTTTAAAGCAGGTTAGTCAAATATTTGGGCATTCAGCCATGAACAAATGCACTGCTATTGTACCACGACAAAACTCTCTGTAGTCAACGCTACATCCTTTCTGATGACCTACCTTTGTTGATATTGTTCGAGAGTTCTTTTCTCTTGTATTACTGAGTGTACAGCTTTGCCATTACATCAGCAACATTACTTTTATCTGCTGACATATAATAAGTTAAAAGAATTAATGTGATTGATATTACTGGCAGTCAAACACACCTCTTCCCTTTCGTTTTCACAATGCTGTGTGTTCAGTCATCAGTTAACCTGATTATCCAGCCACCACATGGAGGGCTACTGGTAGGTCAGCTGCATGTCCGACTTGCGGTCAGACAGCGTGTTTCTCGGATGTTTTCCAAACCACAATACAAATCTATATAGCCCCATTGGTGGAAGTAGCATGTGTCATTACAATATACCCCTATTCCCCATGGCTTAGTTTATAGATACAGATGGCATGTGACCACTAATGATTTTTATCTCCATTTCCTTCCTGCACCCTGTCCTATTGTATGTTCGATTTTATAATCAAGCAAATTAGATTTTATTCCACTCAGTGCAGATGCTAGACCGCAGCATAGCAGCTAAAAGCTGTTGCTGCATCAGCACTGGAACAGACACTATACTCAGAACCTGAGGACAGCAGTCTTCTTTTATGCTAACCACTTGATACCTCTTGAGATCTGCATTAACCGCCTCTTGGCTCATTTGAAACAGCGTTACTGCTATTACCTCTCAACTGTCAATTTCTTAACCCTTTATGCAGTTTGTAACATTGGAAACGAAATACATATTTTGCATGGCTTTACAAGGGCTTTACCGCTTGAACTTTTTGTATGATCTGTATAATGATGACCTGCTTAATCTTGTGTTGAAATAATGAATGAATACAATAATATGTGTCTTAAAGAGAAACTTCTGACTCATTATATAGCTACTTTGTGTTAATTAGTGTACAGTGATGGTAACTGTCAAACCATCAAAGATCAGCTTCATTGTGCTGTAGTATATTGTAGTAAACTACACTGTAGTAAATATTGCTGTATTGTTTGTTGTTAAATATGACACTAATTTAATATTTTAACAAAAACAAAAAAAATTCTGGTAAGGAATTTCTAGACAAATGTTTTTGGTCAGAGCCTTCTAATATTCTATAAATGGTATTCACTATATTCACAATTTCTTTTGAAAAATGTGGGTATTTGTGTATATTAAATATAGAAATGACTAAAAGACAATATAAAAACCATCTGTATTTTAATGTTTTCTGTAGTGTCCTCAGCACAAGAGAACCTTGCATCAGAAAACACATTTTTGGATGTTAAAAAATACAGCAGCTAGTTCTCCTCTATGTGACTTTTAATACAACAAACAGCAGACCTTCACCCACACACAGAAAACACAAAGCGTTATTCTGTCTCCAGGCTGAGCTTTTGATGTTAGCCTGACAAAGGCACCAACTCCAAAAGCCCCTTTCACTAGATTATTTAATGTCCTGTGTGTCCTTTCAAGTTGTGAATAGATAACTTTCTGGGTGTGCCTCATATTTCAGTTTGAAGCAGGCATTTGTTTCATTTGTTTGGGCATCCTTTTAAGTGGCACCAGCTCTTAGTAACACTGAAACTTTAAGCTCTTGATTTGATGACACATTCCACATCTGTCGTAATGGTTCAATGTTGGGTAGGTATTTCACTATACTTGTATTGTCCTGTGGTTTACTTTCCTGTTTTATGATTTGTTTCATATCATTCAGCTTTACCATTGGTGCACATAAACTGTTAACGGGTGATGGAAACTAATGAGGAAACTGTACCTGCTCTACCTCAACTCAGCAGGGGCTGCTTTAAATCTCATCCATAAATTTTTATGGATGACCATGTCATGCACGAGGTTGTAGGCAAATGTCAAATTCTTGCACTTCCTCAACAGGCCTCTCAAGACACATTGAAAAATGTATTTTGATTTTAAGTGTTATAAGGCACTAGTACCCTAAGACCCAAAACTCCTGCGCTGTTGATTCTCTTAGAACATATGTAGCACAAAAATATATCTAGACGCTGATCTATCAAGCGAAGCTGTAAGGGTTATTTGCATGGTAATTTAGTTCCCGTTGTACCTTATAGAATTGTGCCTGTGAGCTACTACACCTGACATGGGCTAATTGGCTATCAAGAGAGGCTCTGAGAATAATGGGGCTATGGGTTTCCCATCACTAGATGCTTTTCCAAAAGAAGAAATACAGTTTCAGTCAAAATTATTCAACTCCCTTCCACAGGATTTGAGTGGTGTGAATACAATTTAATGAAATCATAATCAACTAAGACATTGATAAACAGTCAAAGGAAATTAATTGATAAATATTTAAATGATTTGAACATGAAGTTGATTGCATAGGTTCACAGCATAGCAAATTCAGAGTGTAGAGTTGCCTAAATCTTCAGGCTTCAACGCTATGTATCTTAAATGGTCACATTGTAAGGTAAATATTGAAGAAGCAGGTTTTTCTCAGTGTTGCTAAAGCAAAGTAAAATCTAGACAATTTTGTCAGCCCACACATACTGAGGTAGTCATGCTAATGTTTTTTTATGTTATCCTGTGTGTTTTTATATTATGTTTGTATGTGCTATTGTCCTATTGACGAATATGTCTGGATGTTCACACACACAGACAAGGCCTCGCCCTCACCACCCCCAACCTTCCACGTGCTCACATGTTTAATTTGTCACCGACATTGCTCTGCCTCCTTGTCTCTTGCTGTGCGTCAATGTGAGACGGATCCCACCGACATTTTCCACCACAGGATTAACTGTGAAGGGCGACAGGCTGCTCTGCCTCACTGCTCCCAAAGGTCTGACCTCAAAATGTGTGCGTAAAGAGGTGGCCAGCAGGACACTCCTTAAAAGGCTATTAGATCCTCACTGCTTATTATGAGTGGGCATGGTACTGAATTATCCTCCCTGCGTTCCCCTTGTGATGTGACTATAGGTGGAAAAAGCCTGTTTTCCGGAAATAATTAATCCTGCTTGTTGGCATAATAATATTGACGAGAACGCGTTGCTAGTGCCTTGAGTGTTGTCTTTTTCTCTGGCAGGTGGGCTGCTGTTGATGGAGATCATCATCTTCTCATTTAGCTTCCTGCCTGCAGGACCTCTCCATTAAATTACAACTGAGCCAGTGTCTCTGGAGAAGGGGATTTGATTCAGGCTAGTGTGTGCACTTGTGTGAGCAGGCCTGTATATGTGTGTGTGTTTCTGCACGCAGCATGTCTGTGCCAATGTGTGTATGCTGATCCCTCCAACCATTTGGAAAGCTGTGTGTCCAGGGTGTATCTCAAAGCAGAGCCAAGCCTGGTTACCATGCCTACACATTTCACAGAGAGACACTGCATTAATCTTAATGAATTCATTTTCAAGCTTATGTTTGCCTCTGTATTCTCTGTCAGCTGTGTACACACTCTAAATAGCTGTGGAATTGAGGCCTTTTCCATTGCTAAAAGTGACCTGGGGGAAATAGCTTATTGATTTTGGGGGTAACATGATTAAATTGAGTTCTAAGTGGACACTTCATCTGAAAGAACAGAAGAAAGCATAGAAGCTGGTCTGCTTTGGTGCAGGGTCTCGCCTTCTATTTCCCTCATTGATGCATTTAAATGAATTGCTTGCTTTAAAAAAATAGGCTGGCATATTTATGTTAAGTTGAAGTTTTAATTAGTTGCTTTTGCTTTCAAGGAAAGCACACTACTGTGGGTGCTGTGCAGCCAGAAAAGGAACAGACGTTGTTGTGCACATTGTGTTCAGTAGGTGTGTTAATCAGGAGTAGAGATCTCCTGGTCACTGCCATGATCGCTGAGCGCACCATCTGTGACGCTCTGATGGCCGGCAGTCTGGCTGAGAGAGCTGGAAAACAGTGTGGCGCAGTTTCACCTGTGCTGTCCTAGTCAGCCCCTCCTTCATACTGGATGAATTCACTTCTTAATTTGACCCTACTTGGAACCACAAACAAACACTTCACCTCACCGGTATTAGAATATGGAATATTTTTGTATAGTTCAGATGAACCTTAGAATGTGTGCAGTCCCTCCTCAGCTGCAGACATGTGTTGTTTGAGAAGTTTCTTTGTAGTGTGCTGTGCAGAATAAATGGTCTGTCATTGTGGATCCTGGAACTAATTGAGGGGACTATTAAAGTGCCGCTGGTAATGGCGAATTCACGTAAATGTGGACAATTTAATTGCTGGAATTTGGCCTGTTTTTCATTTGCAGTCACAGGTCATAAACAGAACCAGTGACATCTCTGGCAGTAACACTTAGGTTGTTGCTGAGTTCAGAGTTGCAATTTGTCTGTGATGGAATCCCAAAACTGCGGAGTGAAAAAATGTACAGTATAAACACATCGTCGTATCACACAGCGCAGTAAACAGCTGCACAATTCATCACCCTAAGAAAACGGCTCATCAATGTTTGAATGATCAGTGTGAAGATAGGGTCACTTGTTACCTTGGCAACTTATAAGATAACCATATAGAGAAATGCATTAGTTTTCATATTGATTCAGAGTGCATAGAATAAAGCATGTGGTGTCTGCTGAAGTCAGGTCTCCCTGCTTCTATCTGCGAGTGCCAGGTTGGAGGCTTATTGACCGCTTTTGACAGCCCGAGTAACAGACGACTTTTGGGTGAAACAGGCCGTGTGCCCAAAGTTCAATTAAAAACCCCACACACTGTGCGTAGCAAGCATATTTGCCAAATGGTGAGGAAAGTGTGCATCAGTCTTCATGCTTTCTCAGCAATCTGGTTGTCCTTCAGGGATATTGATGACTCCACCTTAAATCATTTTTAAAAATTCACTTTAATGCTGCAACATTTATCTAAACTTGACAGGTTGAAGGAGGTTTTCAGGTACACGTGATTACAAGCATTGAAAACATACAGCTACATGTAGAGGTTTTAGTGAGGCTGTGAACTGTGGGAGCAGCCACCTGCCTTTTTTTTTTCTCCTCTCAAGGCAGCAGGGAGAGCAGCGTGGCTTTAGTTTTGAATGGTCATGCTCTTGTTTGTGTTTTTCCTCTCATTTGGTTTGACTTGCCTACGGGTGGGGTGGTGGCAGCGGGTCAAGAGAGCATTATTTCAATTCGCGATACGGCTGTGGACCTTCATCTTGGAGCAGATAACATTTAGTGATTGGTGTTTGAGGGAGATAAGCGCGATGTGTCAAAAAATAAAGCTGTACAGTAGTTGTAAATATTTCCTGTGAAAGCTGTGGATTATCTAATTTTCAATTGAATTTCTGAAAGAGTCCTTTCCAAGTGAATCAGTCTTTGCACTCGAAACCATATGAGACCAGGAAATGAGACATGTGACAATGTGCCAAATGCCAGCGAAGCATAGCTGACAGCAGAAAATAAGTTGAATTTATGAGTGTTTATTGAGTAGCACAGTCTGCTTACACGTTCTCCCCTACTTCCTTTACGGCATTTTTACAATTGGTTAATAGAGTGAATAAATGTTTGTCTCCTTGCCTCACTAAGTCATGTCCGAAAATCTGTGAAACAACTGGGCTGGAAGTGTGAATGAGCCGGAGTAGTGGTGTGAAAGGGGAAGAGGCTTTTCCCGGGGCAGTGCCCAGGACAATGTCAGGTTTGTCTGGCCCGAGTACATGAACACTAAGCTTTTCTGAACTGGCAGCCCGCCCCGGTACCTACCCATCTCTCCTGGCTTCCAGAACTGTCCAGCCCCGGAGCACTAAGCATTTGTGTAAAGTTCATAAGGCGTCCCTCTGTTTGTGTGGCCATAATGGCAGCTCCATCCTGTTGTAGCTCAAAGAGTGCTTATGGGCTCTGAGGGTCTGGCGCTGGCGCTGCAGAGGCGTGTGAGTGTTCTCAGTTACTGACTCTGGCTGACTGCTCTCATTAGAAAAAAGACCAGTGTCCCCTCTTATGGCTCAGAATCCCTTCTTCGTGTTCTCCATGAACCCAATTTGCAAAATGAAAACCTCAAGCAAGATAAAATGAAAAGTCAGTTCATGCACTTGAGCCCATTTATTTCAGTAAACAAGCTACATCTGTAAGTTGAAATACTTTATATTTAAAGTGCTTAACAGAAATGGCTGGCAGTGAACCATTATTAGTTGTAGGTTGGTAATCACTTCTTTTTCCCAGTGAAATAAATATCTTTAAATTGCCTGTAACATGCTTTTAAATTGCTAACTGTATCTGCCCAGTCCTATAGAGGTACAATCTCACCTCCACTATTTTCCAACTGTCAGCATTTGTGAGGTCTGGGTGATAATAACCTTATTTGTGACTGCAAGTTCCTTCCAGGCAGCCATGCCTTTGGTTGTTTTTTTCTCTGCGGTGCGACTCACATCAGCATAATTCAAGCATGACCCTCCTCCCTCCTTTCATTTTCTGCCTTTCTCCCCTGTTAAAACCCAAGTCTCAGACAAGGGTCCACACCATACATCATCCAGACTGGGGGGCTGGAGGGTGCTTCCTCCCTTCCCCCTCATGTGTCGTGGGAGAGACTATGGGTTGAAGGCTCTTATCGACAGTCTCAGCACTCTCTATGCTCCGAGCTTCCCCCTGAGGTGTCACCCAGCCTCCATTCAGTTCCATCGGTATGGTGGTTCAGTCAAGTCCCTGCTCACCGCTGTGTACGTGTCAGGTCCACTTGAATCCATCCACGAAAAAGTCATTGGTTTCTCAACCAACTACCTCTTTACAGGAAGGACATTAAACAAAGGAACATAGATAAAACAGCTTTAGCAATGCTGGACTAATGCTGGGTGACAGTCTTCAGCAGTATTAGCAATTAAGGAGATTGTCACTGGCTGACAGAAGAAGATTGTAGCAGGAGCAAAACTTGACAGATTTTCACACAGTGGGAGATTTCTATTCTTACCAAGTATATTTTGTCTTCAGTTCTTTATAGCAAATAAGCACTTTTCATTGAGCTTTCAGGTGCAGCAAGCATCTTTCATGTCACTTATGGGGGGCGAGATGGAACTTGCATTCCTCCACTCTCTTTTGTACACACCCGGTGAATAGCCTTTAGATCGGGCTTTGTGGGAATGATTGTGAGTGGCTTAATGAGCGTCTTTGCCAAGCCAGAGGCTTTGGCAACATATGTGACTACAGTGCCTCTGTTCCTGTCTCCAGCCCCGTATGACACAACTCACAACGGGCTCAGCACTCTCCATTTTTTTCAGAAATCTAATTTTACCTACCCTCATGGTTTCCTTTCATTCTGGATGTTATTACCTGGAAAGGAATTGTTACTCTTCTCATGGGAACCGGGACTGAGAATGGAGTAAAATTGTGTAAGTATGCTCTAGTGTCTGGGGATGTCTGTAAAGCTGTTGCAGCACATTTAGGTTAAGCGTGTTTTGGTCTTTTCACATGCAGGAGACACAGTGAGAGACATTCAGTATGTGTATTTCCTTGAAAAGCAAAAAGAAGAAAAATCACTGGTTTAAATACTATTATTTATTTATTAGAATTTTTTTTGCATGTTGTTTTGTATATTTAATTAAATTCTCTTCAATTCACAAAACTTTATTTGTCCCCTTTGAGTTATTCAAGGCACATAGAGCAATTTACACAGATTAGCTTGCAAACCACTTTACAATAACACATAATAGCATATGTATTCAGTTACAATAGTATATGTAAATATATTGTTATTTTTTATATATATGTATTTTGTATCTGGCATCAGAATTTAATAAATATTCTTTTTGTTAGAAATTAAAAAGCACCAATCAGCCAAAGTTAATGTCACTGTCAATAATTGTCACAGAAATGTCAACAGTTTAGAATAATGGAAATGTTAACTTTGTGAGGCGCACTTCGTCCTAGTTATTGTGACATCTGAGAAACATCTAAGGAGGTTGATGGCTGAATTGCGGAACACAACACATTACAAAGTGTTTCATGGGAGATATTTGAGAAGTTTGAAGTACAAGCTGTAAATGTGGAATATTGTCAGTTTATTCAAATGTACTTGTGAGGAGTTGGAAAAGCAGTCCTTTCAGTGAGTGTAAGTTTTTGTAATAAATCTGATTGTTCTGTATATTGACTAAACAAGCAAATAAATTTGGTTATAAGGTTATTGTGATGAGAGCTGCTATGGTCAGTTAGTTGATGACCACCAAGTTAACTGATGAAAACTAAACTATTTGGATTAAACATTTATTTTTATTTTCATTGCCCAACATTCACTGGTTTTATTATTGCTGGTAAATGTTTGCTGGCTTTCTAATTCTTTTATGATTCTAATCTGACTCCAGGCACCTGAGTGTTGATCAGACAAAAACAAGTGAGATTGGTCAAAGAATACAAATCCACTAGTTGGTGGATATAAACCAAAGTTGATCTTTTGATCCAGGGTTAATTAAAGTCTATAACATAGACATAGATTACATATAATATACTGTTGATTCCGCATCGTCATGTTTTGTGCCACACAGTTCATAATTTAACATCAATACACCTTAAACTTAACTGCACTGAAACAGTACTTATTAAAGGTGTACTGGGAAAATGACTACAGACACAGTGCAGTATGTTTAATTCATGTACAGAGCACTCACTGATCAAATATATCAAATACAGTGTATTCACTTTCACTTAAGTTCATTCTGTGCCCCTCTTTCATACCTATGAAACAAGCAAATGTCTTGAACTGTGTAATTTGTTGCTGGCTACTGAAAGTTTCTGTTTTTCATAATAGACACTTATTACAATTTATAATAGTACTTATTACCATTATACCATATTTTGTTGCACATCACAAGAATACATTGTAAACCAGATTACAGGTAGACATTCTTCATGGTCATATTTTAAAATGTTGAATCTTGAATGTCTCTTCTTGGGTTCATTCCTTTCGATTTGTCTTAACACAACCTCAGATCGACCCTATTAAGTGATGGAGAGGCACAGGAACTGGGCCACATATCCGACAGCTGTGTCAAACAGCTTACCCGGAGTAACGCTGTCCAGATGCTTGGCTCTTAGCACGGAACAGGAAAATCAAATGCTGATAATGAATGATAGTCAGCAGAGAACCTCTGGTTTCATAAGCTGAAATTGTGATTTTACTTAATGTATATTAGACACCTAGAGGGATTAAAAACTGGATGAAGCAACAGAGGTGTTTGTGTGAAAATGTGGTTTTGCTGCTGCTGCATGTGTTCTGTAGGAGCATCATAAACTCTTAGTTAGTGGCAGAAATAAATTGCTTTAGGGTCTGATGGAAGTAAGAATTTGGAATATAAGAGCCATCGATCATTCATTGCTGTGGCACAGTTTCGTCTGGGGAAATTGCCAGCATCAGTCAGACCAAGTGAATGAATGTGGAGAGGAGCACGCTGTGTTAGGTTACACAAAATAATATTCCAGTCCCTGCAGTCCAACTTGTGAATTCATCTCTCTGCCGGCTACTCAGCGAGGATCACACACTAATGTGATTATTGTCCTGGGCATGGGGGCACTCCTGTGGGACTTCAAAGAGAGCAGATCAGAGGGAAAATGGAAAAAAGAAAGCTGTAAGCTGTGGTGCAGAGACAGGTGCAGTGCAAGTTTTGAAAGATTTTCTTTCTTTTCTTTTGGTTTTAACATATTAACAGGTTCAAAATGAGGACTCCGCCAGCATCTGTTTCTACCTATTGTTGATGATTTATTACCCTGTCATCATGTAACATGCTTTGTGTTTCTGGTGATCGGTTACCACTCAACATATAAAATATTCAACAGTGTTGATTTAAAACTTATCATCCAGGGGACAAATAATAGCTAGCTCTGATATGGATGTGGAGATACTGCTGTAGGTTTTCGTCAGTGCAGCTTTCATCCCTGTTTGGCTTGAATATTAACATGAGAATTTCACATTTAACAGAGACAAACAAGCTTTCAGACACAAAAGAGCAACTCATTTGAGGCTGGTGAACGCCTTGGTACTCTTTTGTTCATGAAACAATGAAATGCACATCACTGACAACATGGAAACCTCTAGAAAACTCCAGTGCTTGTTAGCTTTTTCTTTTTTTTTTCAACAAACTACCTTATCTTAGCCATACACTACACTAGAATGTCCAGTGCCACGCAGTGACATAAACATCCTGCTGAAGTACATGAGGCTCTGGAGGGTTACTGCAGGTTATACATAGTGTGTCCCACTTCTCCCTGGTGAGAAGAGTTCATGTGGGGTCATAAAGATTGTACTTCATTAGTTCATAGAGGTGCAGGGGTCACACACTCCACAGTTCATCAGGCACCGCTCTATATCTGTCTTGCACTCATCGTCACTCTTTCACAGCGCGAGAGCCTATTCTTTTTCCAGCACATCCTTGTCGTGTCTCTCCTTTGCTCAGCTCTAGGCCCGGTGCCCTCAGCCTGCTACAGCTACAGACCCCTGAAATATTAATGGTGCAATAATTGAGCTGTCACACTTTTTAAAATGCGGTAAAATCGAGCCAAATCTCAATTAGGCAAGCATGTTATCTAATGTTGCTCCTACTTCCTAACCTCATTAAGCATCTTGTTTCTGTGTTTTTGTCGTTCCCCTAATATTTCAATAATTGATGAACTGCCACCTTGTAGTAGAATACAGATAAAGCTTGTCATTGCCAAAGGTCAGAATAAAATCAAATTCTGAAGAGCAAGGGGAAAACACAAAATCTCCAAATGAAAGAAAATTAATTTCTACATCAAACCACTTACACAAGCTTTGCGTTTCACTCAAAGCCAGACAGTGTGGCAGATTTGCGAGAGCAAAATGAGCAGCTGATTGGACAAAAAGGAACAAAATGACAACCTAAAAACTGAGGACTCATTACACACATCAGAAGCAACGCTTAGTGCTAATCAGCTCGGCCGTTGTTTTAATTGTTGTTGAATGATCAAACGGGGAATCAGTGTGGAGGCATTATCAGAACTGTGAGAGGGGAGTGTGGAGCCGCTGTCTTTCCCGTCACAGGTCTTTAGCAAAGATAGTATTTTAATCCAGGCTGACAAGACGAGGATCTGCTTAATCCTATTACAGGCTTGCACATTAAACTACAGTAGGCGCACACTTGTCTGCCTGTTGTCTTTGTGTGAGAAAGAAGCAGATGGTGCCAAGCTACAGAGCCTACTGTAGTGAACTTTGAATGGCTGAGCCTCGACCCCACACTGTTACCAAACAACACATCCACAAGTGTGGAAAATGTTTTAGGAAACAACTTGTTGGTGTTGTAGTTCTCTTTGAAATACTTCTACAATCCTAATAGTGTGTAAAACATATTATATTATGTATTATATTTAAAATAGTTTATGGGTTTCAGTTAAGGTGTAATGCTAGACCAGATGGCTGAACTGCAGGAGTCAAGAAAGAGCTTGCCAATTCATCTTAATGTGCCAGACTTGTTTCCTTAAGAAAAACAAGCCAGTTAAGATGAGATCTAGGTTACAGCATACAGTAGTGCAAAGAAAAGAAGAAAGACTCACAGCAGGTTTAGTTTGGGCAGGTATCTTCATGCTTTTGTTTGGGTATCAGAAATCTCAATAAAGGACAGGAGACTTTGTTTAGTCACAGGAAGTGACAGTTCATACTGTAGATGAGGCAGTTCTAAACAGGACCAGGTTATGAAATGGTAAGGTGTTCAACTTCCACAAACTAGGTTTATCACTAGAAGCATCAGTATATAATAAAGCAAACACTGGCACTGGCAGAACTTAAGCAATGTGGCTACTTTATTGATTGTTATCAAAATAACATCCCAGCAGAACAACCAAGACCACAGTTTTGATAGTATAAACAACCTTACAGTCATTGCAAATTGCAAAACACCTCCAGATTTCATCATCTGGAGTTTTCCAGCTAGACGCAAAGAGCTATTTTTAAGTAGGGAAGGCAGAGAAAAGTTTAACACCATTCAAATCCACCACAAGACCTCCCCAAACCAGAACCATATGAAGCAAGTTGAAAATTGGTGATGTTGCCCTTTAAGAGAATATTCATAGGATTTATACAGAAATAGCAATTCAATTTATATCCAACTTGTGAAAGTTGGAAGTTTGAAAACTGGCTGAAATATGGTGTGATTTTAAAGGAGATAGTGTCAGAGAGTGCTCTTCATCTGTCACACAGTGAGAGCTTTAAAGTACGGTGGCGGATTTCATTTGGCCCACATTGCTTCATTTCCCTCTCTGTGCCCCCTCCATGGCAGAGCTTCTGTCCCCTCTGAGCACTGGCTAAGTAAGGTTAGGGTTCATATTGGCCTTCACTCAGCGAGCAGCTTTTAACCTCCTGCCAGCTCCATCAATCTCAGGCTGGTGTGATCAATGCAGAGAGGGGCGGGGATTAAGAACAGCCCGCCGCCTGTAAATCAGGCGAGCTGGTGGGGGCCCCTCTTGTGTGCATCATATAGCTCCAATAGGCACCATACCCTCTCACTTGAATGTAGACATCATCACTCGCAGCAGTTAAGCTCTGAGCAGACCTCCCTCAACCAGATGGCTGACTTAGCTCTCAATAAATGTTTAACGAGGGGAGAACAAATTAAATCAGAAGGCAAATGATCAAGCACAGTTTGAACAAAGTGTAATCCACCTAAGGTGGTGTTAGGCCGGTAAAGGATTTTGGCCAGCACAATAGGACAATGAGAACACATTGTCTTGTGGGGATTGTAACCGCCCTCCCTCTCCTTTTAACCAGGCCAATCTTACCGACAAAACACAAGCCAATTAGCACAAAGCCCTTACCTTTTGATTTGAATCAGTGCTTAGCAACATAAATCACTCGGTCTGGGAAAGACTAAAACAAAGGAAAGCCTACGGCATCTCTCTAGATGATTTATAACTCTGAGACACCAATCTTCAGTTGGAAACAAAGTCAATAAGTCTGAAATATGATTGAGTATGGCTCATGTATAATGTGTAAAGCACACTTAGCTTCTTAAACCTTTGTAGGAGATACAGTAGGTTTGCAGAGCAGAGGTCACAAGTCGGATCAAAGAGGCCAATATTGAATCACAGGCAGAGTTAATACCATTACCATGTGGCGTGGTTGAAAAGTTCAGAGTGCACCTTCATCTGAAAACAGCCCCGCACAGAATGAAATCGACTCTTTTGTCCCCTGATCAATTATTCAATTATGTCTCTTGAACAGGACGTTTTACCCCAGTGTTCCTGTTGAGTTTGTTAAGGCTGCAACAATATTAAAAAAGAGCTAGGAGTGGATTCAAACACCACTGTGAACAACAAACTTCTTTCCAGAGGTTGCACAGATGGTTAAACACTATTACTGTACAGCTCACATCTAGTAACTGCTGCTTAACAACGCAGACATGCCTTCTTGGACATTAATTGGATTCCCTATCAACACTAATGCTATAATTGCAATTACTGGACTTTATCCTTGCGATGTTCCTTGCATATTGAACAATTTTCATTTTACATGAGCACCAGTAAAATTCCCTGTAGACCACCAGCCTTAAGATTTCACATTTCTTTTAAACTTAAATCCTTGCTATTATTTGTCTTTCTCCTATCATAAGGTACATTAGCTGTTAAGCTAATTACTCCAGTGTGACCTAATGAGATAGGTCACAGCCAACATGAGGAATTCTAATGAATCAAGGCCTTATACAGCACCCCTGCAGACACCACATTTCCCATGCACTGCTCTTCTGCGTCCTCCTCTCCCTCCTTGTTCTGCACCCTGGACCGATCATGTGCTCATTATTGTCCAGACTCTGGTCTGTTAGCTGGAAAATGATCCAGTGCTTTGTACTCTGCAGCCTGGCTGTGCGAGTGCAGACAGCTTACTCTGTCTGACTGTTAAGTATGTATGGTATTTATTCTTCATACCCCTCAGGCAGGCAATACTAGCTGCAATCATAGATAAATGTGTAGCTGCATTGTTAATCTGTTGAAGTCATTGTTATCAGAATCTCACAGGCATAGATCAAAACAGCAGTGTGATGAATGAATAGTATCTTAACTTTAATGGTAATTTTGGTTTCAGTCAGATTTATTCCAGTGTTTTAGAATAAATGTGTTTTTTTCAGCAGTAATGTTGAACATCTGCCATGCATTAATACATTCCCATTCTTCTTCATTGGCTTATTTATGTGTTTATTTCTATTGTTACAGGGAAAAATACACTTTCTGCGGCACAGTTCCACAGACATCAAACTAAAACAATTTGAGTCTCAGGGGAAGGGAAGGAGGCTTCGATGTGAATATTTCTTTGTCACAGCAAAATCTGAACTAGCGTTGAGTCCCTGTTGATGCAGATGAAAATGTACGGTGTGCCTGGTTATGTCTGGCTGAGCAGAGAGCAGTCGGGCTCACAGTCACGGGGGAGTTGTTGTGTTTGGGGTTTGCCTTTTTTCTCTACCAGCGCGTGGGTGGATTCATGGGGCCTTCTCTGTCTGTGCTCCTCTCACAGGTACAGCATTTCCATCGTGCCAGAGAAATGAACTGAGGACGTGGAAGAGAGTGCTCGTTTCTTGAGGACGTCTGAGATTTACAGTCACACCATGAGGTTGCAGATGAGCCCAGGACTGGCCACCGTGCTGAGCCTGATCACCTGTATTTCATGTGCCTTTGAAACGACTGCTGCCATTGATATCCCACTGGAGGGTGAGTGCTCACTTGACCTAGACAAGGATGCAGGAGGTTTCATGTTTCTTGTAAGGACTGATATCAGTAAAGGCCCAGTTCTCTCAAATTGTTTGAGAGAGTTTGCTCTAGGTTGGGTACCAAAGTCTTTACCTGAAATAATTAACATTATTTTGTCTTGTTTATCAAAATAAATTTGCATGTAGTTTATGAAAAGAGAATATTGTTGCTGAACTCTTTAATGTAAATCTTTGTGTACTGCAAACAAAATTCCATTCACTTTCATAGTTACAGAAGACCCATAGACTTTAGAGGAAGATATCTCTAAGATAGAAAGAAAAGATATAAATTCACCATAAAGTAGCTGAACTAAACTTCGATAATATTATTAACTTGAGAAAACCTATACATTAAACTCAAACAACTTATTTTATAGCTTTAGTTACGTTCCAGACTCAACTTGTACAATTCTATCAACAGCATCAAAGTCAGTGCTGTTTTTGCTTCCACTTAGTGGCACCTAAAAAGTGGTATTTGTTTGATACTTTTACTTGGTAGTATTGAGTTTGTGTACTTGCCAGTTTTAAAGAGAATGTGAATATTGGACCAGAAAAAAACAAATTAATGCAATACACTTCATGTAAAATCAGAGTTTCTGGAACCCTTCAACATTGCATGCTGGGAATTATGCTAATATGTTGAGCATTTCTTTATAACCTTAATTCCGTGAGTTTAGCACACAGTTTTCAGTCCCTTAACTGAAGAAGTCACATTTAAAAGTCAGTAAAAAAAAAGCTGAAGTGGAACTGAAATTTCAGAAGTAAGAAAACCTCATCCAGTGTACCATTAACATTGTCAACATCGATAACAACTAAAAATTAAACTGTGGAAAAAACTTTAAAAATGTATTTAATATTATTATCCTTGGGCATTTTGTTATTTACCTGCCTTTAAAGATCTCTATTTTCCAGGAGTGCTAGGTATTTGTAGAAATTACATCACAGTTAGACAGATGAGGCAAGTCCACAACAGCAGCGAGTTCAGCCATGTTTGTTAGAACAACAGGACGGAGAGCACTGAACACCGCAGAGGTTAGTGCTAGAACACTAGATTCACTCACAGTGAATGACTGTGAGTTTCCTGAATGTGGACAAAACTCACTTCCACACTTGTAGTTTTATAATTTACTTTATCCTTGTGATGCTCAAGTACTAGGGAAATTAAATTGTTTATTAACTCACTTGAAATTGTAAAATCTCAACTTCTAATAGCTCATCCTATAATGGCTGGCAGTTTGTTTTTCTGAGATTTTCACTTGTTTTTTCCAGAGGTCATGGTGACTTTGTCTCCCTATTAACATCAAAATACACTATAACAACAAAGCAGTTATTTCTGCTATAGTACACTGTGACATAATAATCACACCTTAGATAGTCATTCTTTCAAGATGCACTATTTAAAAAAGGAAAGGTTAAATGTGTAAGGAATCATGCAGTCATTTATGCTCATCTGCAGATAGCTTTTGGAACTTGGAGTGCTTTTATTAGAGAAGTGTTGAATCACACCATAGAGAACTGTTACAATCATCAAGTATTTTGTGAATAGAATATATTAACAGCTATTATCTCATTTGAACCCATTTTTTTATTGTTTCTTTTGTGTGGGATGCTGTGTGTATCCCAGTTTCCTTGGAAACGGCTATCAAACCTCTGCCTCTAAATTATTCAGAAATACTTCTTAAGGGTTTAATAAAAGACTGCTCTCACAGGTTTTCTGAAAAGGAAACAAAACATTTTGGGGATCACTGATGTTGGAATATCTCTTTATAATTCAGCCTTCTGCTTTGCAGTGTGTTTAGAGAATATATGTGAAAGGATTATTTTCAAACTGCTGACTGTTTTTGTTTTGTCCCCACCCTCCCCTGCTGCCATGGATTGGGTAGTTTTAGGTCATGTAAACAGTAAGTTGACTCTAAAATACTGTTGCTGGTATTAGTCTGTCTGTTAATCTCCTGGCTCGCTGTTGAGCACCAGCATCAGCAGCTTTACTTACAGCCATATTATATTAAATCAGAATCTCATGTGTCATCAGTCATCACTCCATAATCTTATTATAGCTTCTAGGACTCGTGGCATTTTCTGTTGCATTTCATGTTAGTATAACATTAATAGTATGTTGTGTGTTTTCATCCTCAGCACATCATCATCATACAATCATATGAGACCAAATATGAAGAGTTTTATGCACACAACAATCTAATGACTGATTGAAAGACAAAATAATATATGTCATCATTATTTTAAATCACATTATTGTAAATATTTAATGGAGAAGTGTAATTTGGGATAGAACTCTGCATAAAACTCTGCATAGAGAGATATACAGATAAAATAGTGGTATAGTGGTTCCCATCTTAGCAGGAAATAGCAGAGATTGTAAAGGATGAGGTGAGGAAGGCTCTGAAAAGGATGAAGAGTGGAAAGGCTGTTGGTCCTGATGACATACCTGTGGAGGTGTGGAAGTGCTTAGGAGAGACAGCAGTGGAGTTTCTAACCAGTTTGTTCAACAGGATTCTAGAGAGTGAGAAGATACCTGAGGAATGGAGGAGAAGTGTTCTGGTACCGATCTTTAAGAACAAGGGTGACACGCAGAACTGCAACAACTACAGAGGAATAAAGTTGATGAGCCACACAATGAAGCTGTGGGAAAGAGTAGTGGAAGCCATGCTTAGGAAGAAGGTGGAGATTTGTGAGCAGCAGTATGGTTTTATGCCCCGTAAGAGCACCACTGATTCCATTTTTGCTTCGAAAATGTTGATGGAAAAGTACAGAGATGGTCAGAAGGAGCTGCATTGTGTCTTTGTAGATTTAGAGAAGGTGTATGACAGGGTGTCAAGGGAGGGGCTGTGCTACTGTATGGGGTTGTCGGTAGTGGCAGAGAAGTACATCAGAGTAGTCCAGGACATGTATGAGAGAAGTGTGACGGTGGTGAGATGTGCTGTAGGTCAGACAGAGGAGTTCAAGGTGGAGGTGGGACTACACCAAGGATCAGCTTTGAGTCCCTTCTTGTTTGCTATGCTGATGGACAGGCTGACAGATGAGGTCAGACAGGAATCTCCCTGGACAATGATGTTTGCGGATGACATTGTAATTTGCAGTGAGAGTAGAGAGCAGGTGGAGGAACAGCTGGAGAGGTGGAGGTTTGCTCTGGAAAGAAGAGGCATGAAAGTCAGCCGTAGTAAGACAGAATACATGTGTCTAAACATGTTAGGTTACAGGTTGCTGAGGTGCAGGAGTTTAAGTACTTGGGGTCAACAGTTCAGTGTAATCGGGAGTGTGGAAAAGAGGTGAAGAGGCGAGTGCAGGCGGGTTGGAGAGGGTGGAGGAAAGTGTCAGGAGTGTTGTGTGACAGAAGAGTGTCAGCAAGACTCAAAGGGAAGGTGTACAAGACAGTGGTGAGACCAGCTTTGCTCTATGGGTTAGAGACGGTAGCAGTGAGAAAGAGACAAGAGGCTGAGATGGAGGTAGCAGAGATGAAGATGTTGAGGTTCTCCTTAGGAGTGACCAGGTTAGACAGAATAAGGAACAAGCACATCAGAGGGACGGCTCACGTTGCCTGCGTCAGCAACAAAGTCAGAGAGGCCAGACTGAGATGGTTTGGACATGTGCAGAGGAGGCATAGTGAATGTATTGGTAGAAGGATGTTGGAGATGGAGCTGCCAGACAGGAGGGCAAGAGGACGACCAAGGAGGAGATATATGGATGTTATAACAGAGGACATGAGGTTGGCTGGTGTGAGGGTAGAAGATGCCCATGATAGAGTGAGGTGGAAAAGGATGATTCTCTGTGGCGACCCCTGATGGGAAAAGCTAAAAGAAAGGAAGAAGAAGTGGTTCCCATCTTGTCTTAAAACAATGAAGGGGATTGTGATAGATTGATTTCTTTCCTAAATTTACCTTTTTTTCTAATGAGATAACTGCATACCACTACTTCTTAAGTATACAGTGTAGACATTTGAGTTCTTCTTTGAGGCCTGTGTTGTTTTGCTTACATTTTCATGCCTGTTTGTTTGTTGCCCAGTTGAGCAGCTGCCCACCATCACAGTTCAGTCGCCCAGCTCTCTCATTGCCTTCCCTTTTGACGAGAGCTTTCCCGTGACGTGTGAAGCCAAAGGGAATCCTGAGCCAGAGTGAGTACCGAGCTTTGCATCAACTCAGATGGGAGGAGGAAGAAGACGGAGCCCTCATTAGCAACCAAGCAGACACCAGTAACAAACAAGAGCAACAGTTCATTAACATGTTGTACCCTTAGTTCTGTGCCACTAACTTCTGAAAATGAGCATGCTGCAGTCTCCAGTAAGGAGCTTGACATTTTAATGCTGGCTTTCTCTATGTAGATTCAGATGGACGAAGAATGGCCAGGAATTCGACCCTTTTCTAGACCCCCGGCTGATGAAAGAGGAGAATTCTGGGACCTTTGTGATTCCCAATAATGGGAACCTAACTGAGTACCAGGGAACATATCGCTGTTACGCCTCAAACAAACTGGGGACCGCCATATCGAAAGAGATTGAGTTCATTGTGCCCCGTGAGTAACATACATCTGTGAATGTCTGTGTGTGTGTGTGCGGGGTGCTCTGTTACAGTGCTTTCAAAGTGATTCAGGGTTAGCAGTCTTGTGTAATGACTGCACCCCTCCATTGTGAGCTTTCCATTGTATTGGACATGGCAGAAAGTCATTGAGGCTCTTGAGCGCTCCACCCCTTGCAGCATCTCATATATAGCTCTGTAGTAGAGAAAGCATTGAATGGGTTCTAACCTCTCCATCATTTCCTTTGCTAAATTTTTTCATTTTGTTCACAAGCATAGTATATGAACTCTCAAAGAAAATTCACTCCATTGGGAACTTTGACTACATTTAGCTTGGCTTCAGACACTCAGCAATGGTGACAAGGCACAAACAATAGTCATAGTAATGTTTGTTTTGTTTCTGCAACCCAGGAACTGGGAAAAAAGAGCCACAAAATTCAATTAACTGAATGATTCAAAGCTCAGAAAACTCACTGTTCACACTAAATTCAAGAATAATGATACTGCCATCTTCTGGAGTAGCAAAGAATTGCAGAGTTGATTAATTTATGTTTGACTTTATTGACTCACGGAAGGTTTGGTCTCTTTTTCTAGATGTTCCTAAGTTTCCTAAAGAAACACTTGAGCCTGTCGTGGTGGAGGAAGGCCAGCCTTTTACTTTAAAATGTAACCCACCAAAAGGAATACCACCTCTGCAGATCTACTGGATGACCATCAGTAAGTGTTTCAGTGGTTTATCAACAATTAAAGACCCAAATGGCAATTCTCATGGAAATATCCCCTTGAAAACTTGGTGTTCTAGAAACCTAGAGATTAAAGTTAATCTAAAAAGTCACAGATGTCAGATAAATGTAGTGTAAATAATATACTTCAATCTGTTTGGAATGTTTTGCAAGACTGTTTGGTAAGTCTGACTTCAACAGAGGCGTGGATAAAATCTCTTGACATATATATGTTACGTTCCGAAAAAATATTACCACTAAAAAAATGAAAAGTTACATACTGTAGCTTTAACAGAAACAAAGCTAAGCTCTGTGATCTGCCCTTAGGTCTGCAGCACATAGAACAGGACGAGCGGGTGTCTATGGGCTTGAACGGAGACCTCCACTTCTCTCACGCTGTGGAGAGGGACAGCAGGAGAGACTACTGCTGCTTTGCTGCCTTCCCAAGGATACGAACCATTGTTCAGAAGACTGCCATGTCTGTCATCGTCAAGACAAGTAGGTGTCACCTCAGCTTCTTTGTCTTCGCAAGAGCACTGTTTTCCTCTCAACCCAGCATGATGCAAACTTTGATTTTGTTTACAGAGCACTGATCATTTCCTGCATCTTCACTGATATCCATATTCATAGCAAAACTTCAAAAGGCACCCGAGTGTCAACGCTGTCTTGTTTATGTATCGTCTTAGTTTTTATGTTGTGATTTTGATCTTGTTGATGTTTGTCATGATGCATCTGCGTTGTTCTCATGTTCATTGTGTTTTTGTCTCATCCATCCCCATTTCAGAAAAAAGTGACATGAGTCCTGAAACTGGTAAGTTTGAAGACTTTAGAGTAAAACACAGCTCTGCTACAGTATATAAAAACAGCTTTGAGCACAAGGCAGGTGTATCAGTGTAAATGTATAAAATGTATGCATCATCAGCTATGACTGAACCACACCTTTGGTCTTTATCATGCTATTACAGTAACTCTCTTGCTATATTTCACCAGCTAATGCAATCCTAGATAGAAGACCCTCTCTTCTTACGCCCTCTGGTGTCAGATCAGAGACAAAGCTGGTCAAAGGAGAGGACTTAAAGTTGGAGTGTGTTGCCGAAGGATTGTGAGTAAAACTATCCCTTAATCTTTAACTTGACATATTAGACATTGTAGGAACGTTTGTCCAATATCAAGCCAAAACCACACAAATCTGGTTAAGTAAACAATGGTTTACAGATTAATGTAAGTGAGATGCTGTCACATGAAATATGAATCCTTATATTTCTGCTATGAATAGCCAGCTTTTTAAGACTCACCGTTGTCCTCTTACTCGTAGTCCAACTCCGCAGGTTGACTGGGTGAAGATGGGTCATCAACTTCCTGCAAAAGCAAAACTGGAGAACCATGGAAAATTGCTGATTGTGCCGAGGGCTGAGCAGGAGGACAGCGGGAAGTACATGTGCAAGGCAAAGAACCCTCTAGGAGAAGCCGTCCACTACTTTACAGTGACAGTTGAAGGTAACAACAGTGTGCAGTGAAGTGTACAGTGGTGTTATCACGTCCAACTTATTTGAAAACATGTAATATAATCTTTACTTTTTTCAGATCAGACTTTAACTGAGCCTTTAGAGGAACAAATATTGTTGGAAAGTGTATTCAAATCCTTTACTTATGGTAAAGTACAAATAAAAGATGTAAAATAACTCCATTAGAAGTACAAATCCTTCTCAGCTTCTCGGCAGCATACAGGGTGACTGGTCTACATTGGGAGAAGGAAAACCTGGTCCAGGGTTTGTGAGACCTGACTGTTAACATTTCATTAGGACAATGATCCAAAGCAAACAGCTTAAGCAATGCTGGAATTACTTCAGGACAAGTCTCTAACTGCGCTTGAGTGGTCCAACCAAAGGATCTCTGAGGAAAGACCTGAAGATGGCAGTTTACACATTCTTGGCATCCAGTCTGGTAATTGAGTGGATCAGGAAGAAGAATAAGCTGCCCAGATCCAGGTGTGAAAAGCTCGTAGAGACTTAAAAAAACTGGTACCAATGGGGATTCTACAAAGTATTGCACTAAGGTCCATTTTTAAATAAATGAACTATGGATGACGATTGTCCTGCGTATGAAACATTGTGTCCCGAATAAACTTTGGGTCCATGACACAGTGAGGCAGCCTTTATATTAGCAGTAGCTTTTCATTGAATAACATTGCACAACAGTTTCAGTGATTGTGTCTTCTGTCTACAAATGCTTTGTGTCTTTTTTGTACGGACTCTCTTCAGTTTGATAATATCATGCTAAATGTGTTTGTTCACAGAGCCTCCCGAGTGGGAGTCTGAGCCCCAGAGTCAGCTCAGTATGATCGGCTCAGACGTGCACATCAAATGCTCAGCCAGCGGGTCTCCTCAGCCCACTATAACATGGATGGTGAACGGTCTACCTTTGCAGGGTCAGTCCCCTATTAAAAAAAAAAGCATAATTTTATATTGCTTTCCTTTTTTTAAAACAAGATATTACATAGCATATAATGTGGAAAACATTTTACAAGTGGGTAGGACAGTTAGTAAAGCCAAATGGTTGTTAAAGAAATCCACTCCATGCTGTGAGAATCATCCTGAGCTGTCAAAAACTCTGTATTCTTTAAATTGAATTCCATCCACTGAGACACAAACATTGTACAGCATCTGAGGAAAACAGACCAAAGCAATCTGTCTCACCATGATGCCACTCATGATAAAAATAGGGAAGGTGCAGCTTTTCTGTCATACATTATGAGAATAGAGTGCCGTAACAAGAAGGTTGAAAACTAATATCACTGTGATCATTTTACATTTACATTTAGTCATTTGGCAGACACTTTTGTCCAAAGTGACTCAGTGAGGTACAAGTGAAAAATGTAGTATGATAATAGGAAATATAAAAATACTGAAAAAAACTTTGTCTATTACTGTAGATTTTTACAATACTATATATCCAGTAAAATACTGCATGTGAACTTCACCAAATTGTCCACAAGATTCAGATTCTTCTTTTTAAGAACAAAGAACATTCAACAGTTTCCACAGAATTAATCATAGAAACTGAGGAGAGAGCACCCCTTTCCACAGTCTGAATAACTGAGTCTGAGATTCTCTATGTAATGATAATGTGGCTGGATGGTGTAGTGATAACAGCGCCACCCTCTATGTGGAAGAACGGTGTTCAAATCCTGGCTGTGATGGTTCTTATGCTAAATCTGCCTTTGCCTTGTGCCATGTAAGTCGCTTTGGATAAAAACGTCTGCAAAATCTAAAGCACTAGACACTAGGGACTGTCGTAAAGGCATGGACTTACAGTAAGGATATACATGGGGAGACTCTGTCATCCTGTCTGACAAAGGACTATGATTGGATAGAAAAGAATTTCTGTACGGCACAACAGTAGGAAGTTTGTTAAATAGAAGGCAGCCTGAGTTGAGCAGTAGTAGCTGAAGGTATAAACTGATGACTGATGATGGATAATGTGAGTACAATGGTAATGTAATTCCTATTGAATAATGTGCTACCTGTGTTAAACGTAAACACAGTGTTGCAACATGAATGACATGCACTTGACGTGTCTTACTAATGTATTACAGAGGCCCCCGCAGCCAACAGGAGGGTGTTTGGCGACACCATAGTTTTACATAACGCCCAAGCACCTAACAGTGCAGTCTATCAGTGCGAGGCCTCCAACATACATGGAACCCTTCTGTCCAATGCTAACATCATGATTATGAGTAAGTATGGCTGTGGTGTATGAGCCCCCGTTTTCTTTTGTTCACGTTCACCCTGAACTGTTACTTTTATCAAGTACATGAAAATACAACCTTAGGATTTGTTAGACAAAGTATGTATTCCACAGTGTTTGCAAGTTAAGTGTCAGACTTTGCAGTGAGTCACTGGGAGACTGCTGACTGATGTGTCAAGCCAGAGAGCTGCTGCTGATGTTGGCATATGCCCATAAAGCAGTAAGGAGCCCAGGGAAGGAGAGCTGTCTACAAGCTGTACTCCCTCAGACTAGCGACTCTCCCTGCGGAGCAACAAGCCCTGTTTCCTGCCATTTATATGCTAACAAGTTCCGCCTCAATTCCATACTGATTTCAGAGCCATAAGACAAACATGTGCTGCTTTACAAGTGCAGATAAAAAAACAAAAAACAAAAGACAAAATGTCATTCTGCGCAAGCGTGGGGAGTTTGTTCCCGGTGACACGAGAGTTAATAAAGCCGGACAGCCTCTGAATGCTAAGTCCCAGCTGCTGCCATTGTAAACAATTAGGAGAGACAGAACATTTTAATGGGAGGCTTTGCCTACAACTGATAAGGTGTACGCTCTCGGCTAACTCATTATTCCATTGTTCTCTTCTTAGATTTTATTTTCACATTTACACATTTCTGACAACCTGGTAGCTGAATCATTTCTCACACAAAAGAGCACACAATTAAATGCGCACAAAAGGCAACATTGTTGTCACCTCATTTAACCCACAACTATTTGCCTCACTCTATTCGCTTATGTATCTGGTTTTTAAAGTGCTAAAACTGCAAACTTGATCTCACTGTCTTTACCACCAGGAAGTCTTGAAAGTGCTACAGTATAATTTAGGGGAACACCTATAGTGGAATGGAATATCTGTATCAGAGCATCTTCTACTTTTCTAACCTCAGATTGATGACTAGAGTCTGCTGCTGGTTTTTGTAGATCTGCCACCGATGATTTTGACCAAAGAGGGGGAGGATTACTCTGCTGTGGAGGGGAAGGGAGTGATGATGCACTGCAGTGTCTTCAGCTCTCCTCCTTCCTCTATCACCTGGTATGTTCAGAGTGTGCTCCTTGTCTCCTGTAGACCAGCAGAGAGCAGTAGATCTCAACTAGTTGATCCACACACTGTTTTTGCAACCACTGTGTTGTTGACGTGCTGTTTCTTTAAATCACATCTGTCAGTCAGCACTAATGTTCTACTCAGTAACTTTTATTTCTTCTTTGCTGCCACAGTGCAGTGTTTATCCATTTAGACTGCTGGCTGTGTTCATAATTGTTTTGACCTGAGAACTTTAAGACTTTAATGGTGTTTTTTCTGAATTTCCAGGAGCAGAGAAGACTCCACTGAATCTGTGGAGGGACCAAGGTTTACCGTTCATGACAATGGCACGCTGGAGATCTACCGTGTAGAGAAAGATGACACGGGACAGTACACGTGTTTAGCTAAAAACACAGAGGGAACGTCCGCTATTGACAGCATGCTCTATGTGAAAGGTAAACTGTTAAAAAAAAGGAGTGTTTGCAGTGGCTCACAGTCCTTGAAATGTAACTAATGCTGTTCTGCCTGTTGAAGATCCCACTAGAATTGCTGTGGCCCCAGAGGACCAGCAGATCTTAATAGGTACTGTGGCCCAGCTCTCATGCCTGGCAGAGTACGACAAGTCCTTCAGCAATTACTTTGAGCTCCTGTGGGAAAAAGATGATATGGAGATATCTTTCAACTACACTGAGAATTCAAGGTAGTATACTGTATTTTTTTACAGTATTGACTTAATCGCCGCTGGAAAGTCAAGACTTTTCAGTTTCGTCATTCAACATTCAGTCTCCATCTTTCTGCCAACAGATACTTTGTGGAGGACGGTATTCTTCAGATTATCAATGTAAGCCACAGGGACCAGGGTGTGTACACATGTGTGGCGAGAACTCCAGTGGACCAAGATGTGGCCTCAGCTCTGCTCATGGTGTTAGGTGAGCTAATATGTGAACAGTATTTCTGCTCCCGGGGCCAAAGGATCACAGACACCTGGCGCTACATTAATGTGTGACACATTCATGCACGGATCAATATGTCAGAAAGCCAAAGCAGGCCGTGAACATGCAGACCAAAGGTTCATTAGTTCTGACAATCGCCCTGGGCTGTGTCTGACAATCGAGATGTTGACATCTTAAAAGTCTTAAAGAAATAGTGGCAGCCTATGCACTGATGCAGTTGGTTCCACATCCCCTGACTCTCGATTTGATTGAAAATTTGTTCTTTCTGTCTTTTGTTTCTGCTGTAGAGATTGATGTGTCTGTGATTTTCCAAGGACATGTTGTTGTGTTGGTTTGCAGACGTTCCCGATGCGCCAGAGAACTTGGTACTATCTGACCACAAGAGCAGAAGTGTGAAACTGAAATGGATCCCCGGGGATGATCACAACAGCTCGACCACAGGTAAAAGTGCATATGTGATGACGTCATACTGATTGGGTGCTTCGTGCAGTGAATGGTATAAATATTAAATACACATTTATGTGAGTCATTCTGCATGTGAATAGATTTGTTTGATTCCATCATGTACAATGTGAATCTATTATTGATTCACCCAAGCATGAACCATGATTAGTGTGCCTGAGGAATATACAAGCCTAGAGCAGGCTTTGAGGACTTTCCTGCACAGGTGGTGGTTAGATAAGCAATCCTCTGGCAAGAATCATTTCAGTTAGGGACTGCCCTCATTGTCTTTCTGTCTGTCAACAGAGTTTGTTGTTGAGTACGAGGAAAACCAGTGGGAGCCAGGAAACTGGAAAGAGCTGCTACGAGTACCTGGGAACCACAACTCTGCTGTCCTTAAACTCCATGGACACGTTGATTATCGTTTCCGCGTGTCTGGAGTCAACACTGTAGGGAGGGGTCCTTCAAGCGAGCCCACCGAGAGATACAAAACCCCCCCAGCAGGTCTGCAGCCTTCTTTCCCTGTTTATTATACTTTCTGATAAGGCCCTCTAGGCCACTTGAACTACCAACACTGCTGCTCTGTGAACTTTAAAACACTCAGACCTGCCACATAATTGATTCCACTCTTGTTGAAAATCTGCTCTCCTGTGTGCCTATTTCACTGGAGATTTCTTCCACTAATAATGTCGACAAAATCTATATTCTTTCTTCTGTACAGCCCCTGACAAGAACCCTGAAAATATCAAAATCGAAGCTCATTTGCCACATGAAATGGATATCAACTGGGAGGTAAGAAATGGCATTTGGTCTATTATCATCTTCTTCTAAGAATTCTGTTATGTGGGCTTCGTTGGCATAGTGAATTATTCACATCTACTACAGTTTTTAAAAGTCAAAGAATTTCCCTAAGAGAACAGAGCTGAAGTTTTATCAATGTTTCATAGGCAATTACCAATAGAAATTTAAGAAATAGAAATAACCCACTTTTGATGTTATATTCTGTGGTTCAGATCTTTACAAAAGCCATTTCCTGGGATCACTCTGAATGAGTTTCCACTGAAAGCTGCTCCTTTTCTTTGATTAGAAAGAGAAAGGATGGCTATGAAAAGGGAACTTTTCTTGTAATGCACGCAATAATGTATTCAGCTTTATTGTAGAAAGATGAATCTCTCCTTCACTTATTATCTGGTTGCCCTGTCATGGTAATGTAGCCCCCGAATCCTGGATTCATGAGCTCTCCCACTGTTAATGATTTGCTTTTGTGGATAATGGTATCTCATTCTATTTCTCACAGTCCAACTTCTGTGAGGAGATCAATCTTTTCATCTACAATGTCTTAGCAAGCCCTATATCAAAGAACAGCCTTGCTGCTAGACCAGGTCAATTGTTTCAGTGTTTTATTAGATAGCAGGATAAAATACTGCCATTGTTCGAAGCACAGCTCACTGGGCTAGCTTGTCATTTTAATCCCACAGAAGCAGTGACATTAAGCAGAGAAATACAAGAAGCATCTTACGCAACTTTGACAGTCTCTATGAAACCCTTTCACAACATTTTTTTTTAATCTTTCCATCCCTTCTTTCCATTAATCAGCCCCTGTTACCAATTGAGCACAATGGTCCTGGGCTGGAGTATAAAGTGAGTTACAAGAGGCAGGACATGGAGGAGGACTGGAAGGAACACATGGTAAAGAGACACTCATTTGTGGTGAAGAACACTCCCACCTTTGTGCCCTATGAGATCAAGATCCAAACAAGAAACCATCAGGGCTGGGGGCCTGAGCCCAAAGTGGTGACTGGCTATTCAGGAGAGGACTGTGAGTAATCACTATTATTAGTCTCATTTAAAGCTGCACTAGATAGGTTTTTTTTTTATCAGCGATTAATAAACCGACTATTTATAATGTGAAAATTTGATGTTCATGATATCAAACTCACAAAAAAAAAAAAAAGTGCTGCAGTATCTGCAGTTCCCCTCAGCTCTAAGAAGCATGTCAGTGTGTTTTAACACATGTTGCTTTTGATTGTGATGTAATTTCTGCTTTCATCAGACTACAATATTAAATAATAATTAAAGTTAGCAACTAGCCTGTGAGTGCACGGAGGATTTAGCTGAAGACTCACATATTTCACTCAGGAATGGTTGCTGTATAAAACAGAACTAAAACAGAGCTAAAAGCTAAAGCGAATATTATAATATTATAATAATCATTAACTTCGTTCATTTATCATTTACTCATGATACATGTTAAATTGAAACTATATAACAAAACGCAATGTAAAGGTCAACATATAACATGATAAAAAATGGGAGTAATAAGCAACACGCATTAAATTATGTCCAGAATAAGGAGTAGCTATAGTGGCTGTAAGCTAACGTTTTCAAACAAGGTAGATGTTGCTGTGTAATTGACAATGCATGTGTTCATCGACTTTGTGACTCTTTATGTTTTACATTTGCAAATTAGCATTTCATAGAGAAACATTTCACTACTCTGATTATGAAATTATAACTTATGATTACATTATCAGCTGTTTAAGGAACTTCCCATCTGCTACTTGTAGATATGTAAATAAGCAAAGGTTTGTAAGCATGTTAGCCATAAAAACTTTGTGTACTTTTTTATATAGTTGTAGTCATTTTATGTACAAGTTACTGCACCTTAAAGAACATGTATAGTGTTGTTTTCTGGACATGTGGTTAAAAGAAGTAATAAAGAAATGTAATAAACTTTCTCCTAATTAGACTCTGGAAAGAAAACCACAAAGGCAGGCTTACAATTTATTTTCTTGTTGCTATTTTTAGTGAAAAGAGATTGAAGATAGTCCTTGTGGATAAAAGTGGATTCTTTCAAATAAACATTTCTCTCATTTCTCGCTGCCATTTGGCTGCCAAGGTGTAAATTCAGAATATGTGATTTTTATGGAGAAATATGTGGTTTAATTAAAATCTTTATTTATTTATTTATTCATTTTGCCCCTTTCTGTTTAACTGTTGTATTTTTCCCTGCATTATTCAGATGGACTTTGTGAAATGATTTATTTATAAGCTTTGTAATTTTGTTGAGTTTCAAGGATGTGTGCTGTAGAAGTTTGCTGGGAGAAGCAGTCTATTCACAGGTTTACTGTTTTGTTTTTAGCTTTCTTTTGGACTTGTCCCCAGGTGGTCACCTCAGGTCGTGAGACTCACTGTTGTGTTTACGCTTAAATGTGGTGATTTAGCTTTTTGGACCGTAGGTAGAGTCCTTTATTGATTTCAGTCCCTGACAGGCGCTCCTGTAAATTGATCTTTAAACATAGCTAGTTGTTCAGTATGTTTCCTTTTGTACATTTCTGATGTAGCTTTAATATGGAATGCTGAGTAGTTTTTAGGGTTATGCTGCAGATCTGGCCTCATTGCTCTGTTGTGCCTTGAGTTGCCTTTAGCTTGCTGTAAATTCTACTGTATGTTTACTTTGCAGTTCCTTCCTCTGCACCTGATGATGTGGCTGTGGAGGTGATGAACAGCTCAGTGGTCAAGGTTAGCTGGACGCGTGTACACAAGGACAAGCTAAATGGACATCTGGGAGGCTACAGGGTAATACCTCAAAAACAGACATTTGCTTTCAGACACAGTTTAAAAGGAATGGTCGTGACCTTGCTCTAAACATTTGCTTCTCTCACCCCACTCTGTGTCCTTTACTCGGCCAACTCCATGTTATCGAAGAAAAGAAAAAAACAACTCATTCAGAATTCTGTCCCACATATACATACATTTATGCATGATGTCCAAAGTTATATCTCTCTGCTGAGGATGGCTGTATGTGTCTCTCTCTCCTGACGCAGATAAATTGGTGGCGTCTGCGCAGTCTTGTGGACTCAAAGAAAAGTCACGGAGACAAACACACACTGACGTTCCCTGGGGACCGGAACCATGCAACGGTACCAGGACTAACGCCCTTCTCCGAGTACAGCCTCATCGTCATGACCTTCAACGGGCGGGGCAATGGCCCCGGCAGCCATCCTGTCAACTTCAAAACTCCAGAGGGAGGTAGGATTGTGGAGAAACAGCATGGAGTGTATTGATTCACAACTACTCAAGGGAAAATCTAATAATAGCCAAGGAAGGTGGATTGGAGAATTCGAATGCTTACTGTGTATTACCTTCTCTGCCTCCACAGTCCCTGAGAAAAATCCTGTTTTCAGGGTCACAGATGTACAGAAGCACACTGTCTCTCTGGCCTGGGCCCCACCAGTGGAGCCTAATGGGATTCTCACCGGGTACCTTCTCGAATATCAGCTCAGTACGTATCGCTGCGTCTTTTTCTTAGACCAGACTAACTCAGGTATAATAGTGATGAACCCATCTTGCCACAAGGAGATATTTCTTTTTCCCCTGTGGTTAATAGTGTTTACATTCCTCTATTTCTTTCTAGCCTCCTCTTTCTTAAGAGAAAAGAAACTACTGTGCAGTCTATTGGAAAACACACAGGCCATATATTTCAATTTGGCAACACTGACTACATATCAGAGAGTACAGTCATGGCTGAAAGTTTCAAGCAAAAGCACAAGTTGTTATCAACTTGGAGAACTCATAAGGCCAGAAGGGATTGTTATCACTCAGGATTTGACCACAGGTTGATATGCAGCATAGCAGAAAACAGAATATCTATAGTCGTGAAGAATAAGGGTGAACAAAAAGACTAAAAAAATGATTTGGCAATAAACAGAAAATTTGTGTCACAATTTGTGTCCGTAACACAGCCTCTTCTTTTAAAGAATATTATAGATTATTGATGCAGACTGTTGATGTAAAAAGATGATGTGTCTTTGGCTCACTGGTGATTGTCTAACCCATCAGCACAGGAAGGAAAATCATTGTGCTGCTTTAACAGGGCCGGGGTCATAGTGAGGTCACAATGTTTGTATAGGAAGCATGTCAAGGTAATGTCTGCTGGCCCGTGTGTCTCCATCACAGCTTGGCTGGTGCTGACCAAGTCCCTGTGTCACAGTCTGTTAAGAAGCAGCCTTACTGACTCGATCCTGTCCACAGAGGACACCTTCACTATAGTTCACAGTCCCACAGGATAACATCACTGATCACTTGCCATGCGCACAGACTTTGCTGTCCTTAAATAAAACTAATAACAAAGCTAATGACTAAATTCCAGCAATGTCTTAGTGGCACATTTCCCAGCTAATTGAGTTTGATTTGACAGCTGCACAAGAGGGCCAAGTGTCATACAGTATTTTAGGAGAGGACGTTTTCATTGTGCCACGGCAATAAAGCTGATGGACCCCTTGAAGTGTGACTTCTCTTGAAGTCCCCTTGAAGGAAGTCATGTGAGAAATGTTGGGGATAATGCAGCCAGCTGTCAGTGTATCATCGGTGACACAAGTGGAATCTCAAGCTGTAGCGCAGCTGTTTGAGGGCTACGCCCATCTTCACAGCAGCTTTTAATGGCTTCACATCTCGCAGGTTTCACAGGAAGGTCTGTTGTTAGACTGTTCAACAGACTGAGCAGGAAGCAGGCAATAGCAGGGTGTTTTAAACAGTTAAACTAACCTGCTTTGAAATGGCTTTGAATGGTTTTCTATGTAAAACCTTTCATCATGAAGTTTGCTGAGTGCACTGGCCTCTACAGTACATATAGCAGCTGAAAGACATGATGAAGGTTTTATCTCTGCCACTACTCTTTGCAGTGGTAATGATAGCACTGACATCACTGCACTTTTGTTAGTCACATTTTTGAAACCACCAAATGAAGTATGAATGTAAATTCTGAATTTATCCAAAGTTCCCCTCAGCATTGAGTGGGTTGTATGGTGACACTGCTGGAAAGAGCTTAAAACCCACTCTAAGGCCCTGGAGCAGGGACAGACTGTATGCACTAAAACACTACCAGCCCACCACTCATCAAGTTACTCGCACCACTCGACAAAGCAAAAAGTGAAGATGAAGGCTCACACTCTGTCCATTGTCTCATTTCAAAAATCTTTTTCCTGCTTGATCTGAGTACTTTGCTGTTACACACTTTGTTTTGCTAAGATACAGTTTACAGATACACTGCAGATGTATTCTAACCTTTATTTGATAGTTAACAGTGAAGAGTAGACACTGGGGAAACGTGGGGAGAGAGAGTCTACAATGTGCGTCAAAGGGCCCCAACTGGACTGGAACTGTAATGTATCCATTCCGCTGCCAGACTGCGCTACACTGCAAATGAATTTTAAAATCAGACACTGAAAAATTCATGGGAGGGTTCTTTCAATTCTTTTTGCTATTGTATATTGATGCAGAATGTTCTTTTTGGACATGTAAGACCATACTACTGTGTATAGCAAGTGGACTAAAAGAAGTTTGAGCTGACCGGAAACGTCTACACAAGTGGCAGTTCAGAATGACCTTGGCTTCAACTCACGCTATTTTTCTTCCCATTTAGGCGAAAACCCACTCTAGCCGGTGGGTCGTTTTTAGGTTTCAGTGTTGTTGAGCCCTGGTCAGTTTGACACTATACAAAGCCAACTGTATTTTAGCTCAGTGGGGTGAAGAGTATCTGAAAATATTGTTGACTCAAGTCAGAGAAAGCGCCAGATTCTTCAGCCTTCAGTGAGTTCACTCCATAAGATTGTGTGCACCAGCTGTCAGGTCTGAGTGCTTTTGCATAAGTGAGAAAGTAGCCATCCACAGGGCACCAATACAATGCTTGTGGACTTTTCTCTATTCTAGCTTGGTTTGCATATTTTACCAAAAATCTATTAAGCTTTTACCCCTGGAAACAAAACAAAAAAAAGTGATGTCTGATAACAGTGGGTTCAGGCAAAAAGAGGAGCAGGCCAATGCATTCTTCATTTTTTTCTACCAGAGAGATGTAGCAAAGGTCACCTCAACACCTGCTGTGTTTGTTTTTGTTACAAAGACTATAAATGCCACCTCCCTGCCTACTGGGCTGCTTTATGTAGTAAAAACATTAGATGCCATAACAATTTAAAAGGCTTATTAAGCAAGGAGTGCAAATGACAGAGAAATGAACCAAATAAAATAAATGTGCAAGCCAAAAACTGTGTGACAAAGTGACAATTGCTTTTTTGGTCTCTCTGAAATCCCTTTTAATTGTCAGTTGCAAGTATTTTTTAAGGGTATTAGCTGAATTCTTCTCCAAAACAGAGAACGCCAAACAGTGTGTAGCAAAGTATAGGAGTCCCTCAGTCTTCAGTAAGACTAAAAGTAAATAAATGAAATCTTTTGGTGACACTTAAGATTAAAGCCTACTAGTTGTGAAATTATTCTCATCATACTGGGTAAAATGCTTATAGAAAGTGGTCTTACTTACTAATGGGTTGCAACAAAATGTTTGTGAAATTACTTTTAACTTAAATGAGCTTTTCTGTCCTGTTAAGTCGTAAAACAACAGTCACTTAAATGTCATAGGGATTAATTGGAATATTTATGTAGTACTGTTTTATCACACACACACACACACATATTATCAAATTTGCATGTATTCCTGTTCGGTGACACAATGAAAATGTTAAAAATAGCTCTTTTGTCCCAGTGCAGGTACAGAGTATGCAGGCTGTAAGACAAAGTAGTCACTCACTACAATTACAATCTGATATGAGCTACTGAGGGGTTAGCAGCTAATGACCTTTACCTTTTGGTGATAGTACAGTGCCATTAGGACATCTAATTGGAAATGAGCCAGAAAATGACTGCAATTTAAAACATTAACACTATTCTGCTATTTTTGTATTTAGTCAATGACACAGACGAAGTGGGGCCATCGCAGACTGTCGACATCAGCAACCCCGACACCACCAAGTGGATCCTGCGCAACTTGGAGCCTATGAGCAGATATAAGTTCAACCTGCGCTCCTGCACCACAGTGGGCTGCGGGCCTGTTGTCAGCGAGGAGTGCACCACGACCCTAGAAACAAGTGAGTGGTGGATCATCCAGAAAGCAGCTGGACAGGTGGCGTATGTCAGGAGAGGTTGGTGGGTCTGTGTGTGTGTGTGTGTGTGTGTGTGTGTGTGTGTGTGTGTTCGTGTGTGTGTGTGTGTGTGTGTGTGTGTGTGTGTGTGTGTGTGTGTGTGTGTGTGTGTGTGTGTTCAGTTTTTGGGAAGACACTGCTTCCAGGTGCAGTATTAGCTCAGCAGAATCCAGGCTAAGTGAAGTAAGTAACGAAGCCATGTCATTTTACTATTTCAAAAAGGGCATTGAACTATCAGAATGAATATGAAATATGCCTGGGCAGCCAAGCTTTTCATATCTCCATGTAAGTCATTTTTGTGGATAAACAATTTCATATGGGTCTAGTGGAGGTTTTCATTTGTCACTGTCATGAGAGTGCAAGTGCTTATTGATTGGACAGCGAGCCGGAGCTATGAAACAATCAGCTAAGAAAGAAAATTGCTTTGAGCAGGAGGGAAACTGAATGTTTTGATGCCGAATTGTGTAATCATAAAAGAGTTGGTGCGTAAGTGATCATAATGAGCGACTCGTAGCATGTAATCTTTTCTTTTCAATTACACATCACTTGTAGAGGATTGCACGCCATACTTCAGCTGGCTCAAGCTCAAGCCAATCTTCTGTGAGACTGCAGGCAGCGGTCTCAATGATTGTACGGGAAATGAAATAGGAAACTGTATGTGGACTCACAGGGGTGTCAGTAAAACGGACACCAGCATCAGATACAATTGCCATTTATAATTGGCTTGTGCCTTTTCTTTCTTTTTTTCTTTTTTATTTTAACTGCAAGCAATGTAGTCTGTCAGTCAAGTTGCATTTTGTGTTAAAAGAAAAAAAAAAACAGCTTAACTTAATGTTGAAACATGGCGCAGGTGATGAAGATATGAGCGATTACTTGGTGTTTACTGGAAGAATCCCTACAATCACAGAAAGAAATTTAATTGGCTCATAGAAGTTGTTTATTTGGATTCAGAAAAACTAGACAACATGATTACAGGGAGAAGGGCCCTTTCTTTTTCAATGTGTTGAATAGCGCTATTAGTGGTAACTCTGCCATCTCTGTGTGTTTACGTGTCAGTGTTTTGTTTCTGTCTTGTCTTCTACCTGCTCTCTCTCATGCCACTAAAAGCAGATTGCTGCGAGCGTTACTTGTGATCATGCTGCTTGTATTGTACACGTGTGAATGTGTAAGCGTGTGCTCAGCAATGCAATGCTTGTCCCCTCTGTCTTTTTCTTTTCCTTGCAGCTTCCACTGTGACTTCTGCTGTTGGCCTCCGTATGTAAATCTGTGTTTGTGTTGACACTGTGGCATGTCGTACTTAAACATACTGTCAAACTCTTATTAATCCTTTCTTTGTGGAATTACACTACATCGTACTAAATTTGCATGTGACACGTTTAACAGTTGCAGTAGTATTTCAAGCAGTGCGTGCATAGTTAGATTTAGAAATGTAGACAGGTGTGGATGTTGTAAGCCTGAATAAAGCAGCAGAGTTTGAGTCCCAAGCTGTTCAACACATTTTATTTCTCTCGTATAGAATTAGAAAGTGTTACAAACATTGTGCTCCTCTGCACATAATTGACCTTGTCTGCTGTTTGCCCTTGCCATCAGCAGAGAGCACTCTGATGCCACCTTTCATTAGAAAAATGTCAAGTTCTTCTTAGATAAAGTTTGAGGCTTCCTCTCTAATAGCAATGGTAATGAGCAACTTAATTATGAATTCATATTAATCTTGGCTCATTAGTGACTGTAAACGAATATTGACTTTTATCCTAGCAACAGCAGACTCAGTGCAACATGTCTAACTCAAGCTGAGGCAATAAATGATGCTTTAAGAGTCAAACTCGCCCATACTTCTTTCTTTTAATGATGTGCAAAAACAAAATGAAGGTGCTTTTAAGAGGCAAGAACAAGTGAAATTAAAAATCCATCACCTGGTGTGTAAACAAATGTAAAATGTGTTTTGTAGTGATCTTTCACTGTAGACGTGTAGTTACTAATTTTTCTTTTAGCTGAAAATAGCATGTGTGCTAACACTAGAGTATAGCCCCCCTCCTCACCAACCCAGTCCTAATTGATAACTACGAGGTCTGTCTCTTTTTCCAGGCAAGTCAGCTTCCCCCTCATCTGCAAGCACTCCAAAGTCCCCAGTGACCAAACCCACACGTTCCACCATAGGTAGAGCTGCAGCACATTCTGACACTACAAGCATCAATGCACATCGACAAACAAATGAAATAAGTAGGGAAAAACACAATGTTTTGATTGAACACTTTTCAGTTGCTAGGTGATACTCTTGGACCTCTCGAACTAAAATATAGTTGCAGATAATATTAGAAAAAAAATGCAATGTAAAATGTCTTTATATTGTGCAGACTAATTAGCTACTTCTGGTGTTTTTCTTTGATGGTTTATGTTGTTTCTAGTAGTAACATGAGCTGAAAACATAAACTAACAGCTCAATTTTATTGTGTGGTATAAGACAAGTGCAGGCTGATGGAAAAGCTGGTTTTAATTTCTCTGCTGCACCACAGGGAAATCTAGGATATTAGATCTATATCCTGACCCGACAGTGTAGGTGTAGAGTGCAGTCACTTGAATGGGACAAATGCTGTATGTCTAATTGTCAATGATTGATTTGTTGCCCCCCTCCCCACCCCCCAAACCCAGCAGTATATTGACCCAACAGTCACCTGACATTTCCATGTAATCTTCAACTGGGTAAACAGCAACACAGCTCTGAGACAAGACGTTGTCCAGGGCAGCGTCTGAGCTGAGAGAAAGCAGTGGGGAGAAATATCCTCCCGGGCTGTGCTGTGGTAGTGTGAGCTCATACTGAGAGGGTGATATTTACAGGACACTGAGATAAGTGGATAAGTGGAAGCTGTTGATAGCCCCTACATCAGAATATTTTCTGGCCTCTCCTTATAAAAAAAAACCCCTCCTGACTTTGAAGGGGCATCTTCCAAGGCATCCGCTCCCTGCTGGTCGAGCAGCTGCTTTCTGCAGCATTTAATAGCAAGCTGAGAAACGCAGCGACAAAACGCAGCAGCCAGCGTAAGGATATTTTTAGTTTAGGGACGTGTCAGTCGAAGCCACTGTGCAGTTCGAATGATTGCAATTACCATAGTTGCAGGCTAATCCATCAATGTTAGTCAGAGAGTGTCATGTGCAGTGGTTGAGATGGGCAGCACAGTCGCAGGTGTCCTTGTGTGCTAAATTATCACCTGAGCAAATAGTGCACCTGAGCTGGAGACACAGCAGAAGATTTGCATGTTTGCCATGGGGAAATGAAGTGGATGGTGCTTTGTTGACTAGCTTAGACAGCTGCTGTCAAAACATACTTTTCACATACTAATGATGCACATCATTCACTACTATTTTTTCTTTGGCTCTTGGGTAACAAAAGGCTCCATTAAATGTCAGAGTTAGATAGGAGCTTTGCATTGCTTTAAAAGTCCAACCAGAGCTGTAGCCACACTACCATCAATTTTGTATCCTCTGTGTTGTTTCTAGAAACTCAGTTATGCATTTTGGGGTTTTGAAGACTGGTTGGGATATTTGATTTTCATTAAACATCAGAACTGATTGGTTGGTCAGTCAGCAAACTTTTATTTTCATTTGAAATTGTAATGAAAATGATTTAATAACTAGATGTTTATGAAGCAAAAAGGTAAAGATTTAGGGCTGTTAGTTGGACGAAATGAGAAATATGTGGATGACTGTGCAGCAAGCGCACAGAGAGAATAATCAATAGATGAATCCATAATGAAAACAATCATTACTTACAGTCCTATAAAACATCTATAAATGTGCGTGATTTTAGGCAAACATATTAAAGGAATGGAAATGTAATAAGGGTACTTGGTGTTTTTCCAACAGAATTCTATTATGTTGATTTGGTGAAGGCATTGTGTAGGGCCTGCAAATAAATAAAATCCATAAATCAAATGAGAAAATAAATGAAATATTTGCAGTGTTTTCTGATGGCTAGTATAAATTCTGTCGGGGTATTTGCCCTACCTATGAATTTAAAGGCATAGTTTAAGTTTTAAAAACACAATACAGGGGGGCTTTTATGTACATGAACAGTCTGTCTGTTTACATAGATAAACAACAAATTTAAATCCAAACACAAACCATGTTCAAAATCTTCTTTAGAAGAAACAAACTGAGGCGATTCTGGGTTCAACCTGTTACACCCATAGATAACCTTTCAATTTAACACCATTTCTGACTTCTGAAAGAAAGATCCAACAAACCTGCAGGTGACTGCTAGAAAATACTGCACAGTGCAATACTATACTGCAGGTTGGCAGGTCCAACCATGAGAAGAACAAAAGGCCTTTTGTCTTAGATACTGTAACTTTGAAGGACAGGATACTGCAGGAGTCTCAGCTGAATTTTGGAGCGCTTTTTGCTCCTGATTTCTAAGTGTTTGTTCTGTGTGTGTAACAAAAAGAGGCAGCTGTAGCAAGCAGGACAAAATGTCACATTGATATAAGCACTTTAATATTGTATTGACACCAGCTTCAAAAACCTGCACTTCTTTAAATATAATCAAACAATTTCTAAAAGAACAGTGGCTGGGTTAAACAGCTTACTGTAAAATGACACTATAAGTAGACAGTACAATAATCAAATGCATATCGTTCTAATTAGGAATCTCATCTCCCTTTGAGGTTTGTGTATATGTTCAGGCTCCACCTGTGATTCCATCTCCATATGTGCATTTGTTTTCTCGCGTTTGCTGTTGAGAGATTCACCCGACGTCCCCCCTCTGTCAGACGTAATTGATGCTTGTTTGAAGCAGTGTTAGGAAACAGACGAGCACACTGGCCTCTTTCATAGCGACATACTTCATCACATAATGACAACGCTCCTATCGCTCCATGATGGCTTTGATCGTCTTTGTGAATCACTAACCCTTCTTTGCCATTTCTCTCTCTTTTTTTCCCCTCATCTTTCTCTTATTTCTCTGTTGGTCTCAGCCTTGTTGAATGTTAGCTCAGCTGTTAGTGACAGCTTTGTAAATATCAGCTGGATATCTGGAGGAGAGCACACCATGTTTTATATTGCATATATGAACAACCGTAAGCTGATATTATCCTTTTTTTCTGCACATTTAGAGTGGTGAAATAGATTTTGTAGGTGAAGCATCTAGTGACGATAGCTTTGTCTCTAATGGTCCCTCATGTCTTGTCATCCATGTCTGCGTTCAGTGGTTGTTTGTTGCCATTAATACTAACCAACCATCATCATTCACACTGTGCACAGGTGAGGGTCACTGGAAGATTTCAGAGGCCTTAAACACCTCTAAGACTTTCCACATCATTGATGGACTTGAACCAGGAACCGAGTACACTGTGCGCCTCGTTCCCAACAACTGGGTTGATAATTCTAGTATATTTGAAGATGTTATCATGACCAAGTCCACAGGTGAGGAGGGAAAACCAAAAATATCTTCCAAGTAAACGAACAAAAAAGAGAGCGAGAGAGAAAGTGAGAGATGGAGACAAAAAGCAGCTAACTGACCTTTCACTGAACAGCTCGTCCTTGAGAAGTTACTCAAGCTGCGGCGTGTGGTCTTTTGCGGTGTCACAAGGATTTAATTTAGCTGCGTAGGCTCGCTGAGAGGAATTACATTTGTACAGCGTTCCTTACTTGATTAATTAGACAAGCAGGATTAGCTGTTTAATATTAATATTGGACTGTTTCCATGGTCAGCATGCCCTGCCACCTTCTACCTTTGCATCAGATAGGCTCTGTCGATGTAAACATTCAATCAAGTGTCCTGATGAAAAGGCCAGGCCGTGTCAAAGTCACCGGGTATTGTTCTCCTCAGGTCTGGCCAGCACCCACGGAGGAATATCCACCCAGGGCTGGTTTATCGGCCTGATGTGTGCCATCGCTCTCCTCACACTCATTGTGTTGATCGCCTGCTTTGTCAACAGAAATAAAGGAGGGAAGTATTCAGGTAGGTGCTCGCTTACAAGCACACTTCACCTTGCTTGAATACTAATTGCTTCTTGGAGCGTCGTTATATTTCCACACGCCTCTTGTTGTTGAAAAAAATGATCTATCATACTACAGTAGGGGCCAGTGGTGGAATATGTAAACGTTATGTTTTTCTTTTTCACGACTCAAATTAATTTGAATGCAATTGCGTACATAAAATAGGCCTGTGTATTGATAGGAAAATCAGCAGTTCTACCAACAACATTTGAATGCTGCATTATTTAGACATGCTGCTTTTTCCAGCAACAATCCAAAAGTGCAGCCCGCAGCGAGAGAAAATGCAAATGCTGCTCATGGGGTGGCAGAAAGGGGAGTGATGACATAAGCTCTGTGGTATCTCAGTGTTATACCTCCTGTTGGAGACATGAGAGTCCTTATCGCCTTTATTATTCACAGCTAATGGCCATCAGGCTGTCGTCTGGGCAGCGATGGCTTCGCTCGTCAGCAGAAAAAAGAACGAGATGCTGCTCTGTCCTTTGTTTTCTCATTATGTTCTCATTAGCGCCTATAGCTCCTACAACCTTTTCTGTTCTTGCAGACATGTGTTGTTTCTATTACACCACACATAGATTAGACATTGTAATGCACACAGTATCTAAAGCTGAATGTAACTTTTACATCAAAAGATTAATCATTAAAAATGTGGTCACAATTCAGCTTTGTTTTGGTTTTTTTTTTGGTTTATATTTAGGAAAAACACAAAACTTTGCAGTCTTTTCTAATGCTTGCACTCATCTTTCATCCAGTGAGTAAGTGCAGGGAATAAGGGCCTGAAACTCTTAACTTATTCTGACAACGTTACCAGTCAGGGGACACAGTGATCTTCATTGGCAGGTGTCTCTTGAGGAAATCACTGATATCTTCTCTTCATTTTGCGAGCAGTAAAAGAAAAAGAAGACCTTCACCCAGACGTGGAATCCCAAGGCATGAATGACGACACATTTTGTGAGTACAGGTAAGCGCAACCCTCCGAGCACTATTTCACCACCTCAGTGCAATTCACGTGCAACAGTGTATGAATTTCTTTTCTGCTAGCGGTCATTTCCATCTCGTTCTCTCGATAATTCTCTGTGCGTTTCTCCTCCCGCTGCAAAGACAACCCAGCATGCACAAGGTTCACATGGAACCTCACACTTCTTCTGTTCAAGACGTTTGAGCGACTAAGTGACTGGAAAGTATGTGATAACTAGCAGTAGCATCCCTGAGCTGTTTACACATCAGTGTTCGGAGTGGTAGCTTCCCCTTCATAGAACAGTTTGATCTTAGATAAAGTGTTGGTGTTTGTGATAAACGTAGCATCATAAAGGGAGCCGCAGCGCCGTTTAGATGTTGTCATTTTCTGTCCGGATGGAGCTAAACGCAGGCCGCCCAGCACACAGCAGGCAGCTAAACCCAATCAGTGTAATTGAAAGCAGCTCATCTCCAGGGCAGTAATATCTGGGCACGTTTCATTAATCCTTTAGTGGTCCAATTCATAACAGTCTCCTGCAGAATAAGCTTCTGTGTAATTCTGCAATCAGTGGGATCTGCACTGCACAACAAATGCTGGTGTGATGAAGTCAAAAGTGCCTCAGTGTGACAGGATTTAGATTTTGTCATGTTGACTCCAGGAGCTGGTTGCATCAGCCAGCGTTATTCATAGATTTGTCATTAAATGTCTGTGTAAAGTTCTTCTAAAGTTTTTAGTAACTGCTAGCTACTTTCAAACCAGTAACTCACAACTGGATACATTTTTACCTATTAAAGTCTGGAAAGTGGAAAACTCTTTCGACAAAACATTTTTAATGAAATACAGCCAGCACTGCAAAAAAGAAATTACTTTATATGAAACCTACGACCGACGACATTGTCAGGGGACTGAGCAATGCTTACTGTCTTTCTTGCTGAGTGTTAGTTAAGAAAATCTACAACACTCTCATCTTTACAATAAATATCAAGCTACCTCCAGTGGCCTGTTAGCCTAGCTTATCATAAAGACTGAAAATGGAGCTGTAAGCTCTAGGGTAGGTTCTCTTCTTAATGGCTCTGAACCTCAGAAGTGACAAGTATCCCAATCAAGAAATAAGTACAATTTTGTTTTATTATAGCATTCATGGTTGAATAGATCGTGAAAAGTGTGAGTTTGTAGTACTGACTAGTTTGGTTTCACTGGCAGGAAACAGATCAGTCTATAATCACTGGGGTGTTTTAAATTACCTAAATTAGCAATGTCTGTGTGTGTGTGTTGGTCCCTTTACCTCTGAATTATAATTAAGCTATGTTATTTGCAAACTGAGGTTTGCTAGCTGTGTTCACATTCAAATCAAAGACATTCATTTTACCACGTTGCGTACTGTATTTGTGAAGCTCAGCAACCACTACAAAAGCACAAAATATTAATAGTCTTGCCACTGAAAAACATTACAGGACCATAACATGCACAGCCTCAAAATCTTTCTGTTGTGTAACTTACATTTTCTCAACTTGTGCATCTACTGTAACTGATTATTTGCTTTCTAAGAGGAGAAAGCTAATACCACTCCCAGGGGTTCATCATAGAGGCAGTCATAGCTCAAGCCATCATCCATAGTCTTCAAAAGGCTGGAGAGTGAAGCCTTGGCTGAAATGAGGTGATTCTAGATCTGCTGTGCTCCTCTTGCAGTGACAACGACGAGAAGCCACTGAAGGGCAGCCAACAGTCATTGAGCAGAGAGATCAAAGCAGGGGACAGCGGGGACAGCTTGGTGGACTATGGCGATGAGGATGCTCAGTTCAACGAGGATGGATCTTTTATCGGCGAGTACGCAGGGCGAAAGGAGAAGAGAGAGAAGAGAGCGTCTGCTGAGATCAAAGCCACCATTCAGACCCCGGCATGAGAAGCAAACCGCCATCCATCCTCCCCCGGATACTGTTTTCATTAAATCTGCTGGGAGGAACAAATGAAAGAGGAAACAGACATTATCCATACCAAGCACAAGTTTCGTGTCAAATGTAATGCGTCATTGCCAACTGCACACTGCCATCTTCATTTTATAAAGCTGTTTTGTCAAGTCCCAACAGAATGACCATTACTAAATCCTGTGTATATATAGTGTATATTCTATGTGCGGAGTGTTTTTTTTTTATATAATTATTATTACACAAAAAATGTAGAGGGCTTGGACTTTTTATTTCCATTACTTCAGCTGCAGAACTGTACCAACGTTAGGAAAATGTCGCTTCCTGTTGCACATCACTATATGCAGCTTTGCATCTACATCGTCTTGTAGCAGACCACGGATAAGTTGGGATGTCAAGATATTTTTCAACTGGAGCAAATATTACTGACCTTTTATATTTGAAATTGATTCGTTAAATATGAAATAAGGTGTGTATAAAGGTTGCTTATTAACTTATTTTTTCCAGTGGTTTTATACCTGACTAAATAACAAGGATATTTACATATCATTACATATCATAAGCACTGATTCTTGAGTCATAAATCCCCCTTTGATGTTAGAGCAAACTATAATTTAGTTGGTATGCCTTGTTTAAGAGTATTTAGATTTATTGGACAATATAAATTACAAATCTGAGACTGTGTTTGCTGTAACAGATTTGGATTTTTTTTTTTTTTTAATGTTGTCCATTACAGCAACTGTTTGATTACAATAAGAACTCTTTGTGTAAATCAGTAATTCACCTACATTCTCAGAGCATTTGGAATAACATACTCCTTCTAAAAACTACAATGCATGGCCAAGAATCTGTTAAAATGAAAAATTAGTTTTCTTACAGTTGAAACAAACGTAATATAATTGGCTAAATAGTGAGCTTTAGAGGTCCCTGTATGCAGATTGTGTTACCTTTGGACAGATGCAGGTTAGCTCTTCTAATTTTTATGCTAAGCCAACCATCCTTATTCCACAAGGAACCTTCCTTAATGTTATGCTTTAGTCAATATTATGGCTCAGGTTCCAAAAACCACTGGATCCTACATTTCCCGTAATGCAACAGGATAATATATTTGTTGCAGTAATGTTCCCAGTTTGTATTTCTGAATTTGTAATCTAACTTCCAAATTTTGATAACTTTCGTGAACAAGTTTAATTAAACTATTTCTCTCTGGGATTAATAAAGTTTTATGAATATTGAAGGAAAAACTTCCACTTCAACCACCACTGATAAACTGACTGTGTGAAGTTGGTGAACTTCCCCTTTAAGAAGAGTGTATAAGACCTGTAATGGATTATAGACCTTTTGTAATCGTATTATTGCCTTTGAAAACACAGTCATTTTGTTGTTGGGCATTAACATTAACACCATGCTCAGAACACTTGCATTGTTTTGTAAAAATTCAGCCATGCATGTTAAGAATGTTAATTGGTGTTTTTGATGTCAATAAATTGCTTTACTTTCCTACATCCTGTTAATGGTCCGGCTGCCTGTTTGGCCACTGCCAGCACTGACGTGAGATTATTAATGCTGCACCTATAGCACTGTTTGTATGCCCACACAGATGAAAACAAGCCTGAATAAATATCTGCCTTTACCTACCGCTCTGCAGTAAAGTATAACTGGAGAGAGAGCACTACCTGGTAAAAACAACCTCGTTCACTCTGAATAAAATAGACCATATTTGACAAATTGTTCCTCTTTTGCAGTGTGACTTTAACAAATGTCGCTCCAGGGTCAAGTCTCTGTCTGAGCTGAGCGTCGTGTTTGATTACTTTGGCTGCGGGAGAGAATCACAAGAAATGAAAGGAGTGGGCTCAGACGGGCACTGGATCAAGGAACGAGAGCTGTAATCATGTCTGATGGTTGATAGGAGGGAGTGGAGAGTGTCACTGTGAGGGTTCTCGCTGTGTGGGTCACATCTGCCTCAAACACTCATCCCTCAGCCAGGTTTGTCGTAGCTGCTGCAGTTCGAAGGCTCGGCTTTTGTGCACGTGACCTTCAGGTGTTGATAATGGACCCTCTCGTAGCCATACAGGAGGTCCTGGGCTCTTTGGCAACAATGCGCACAGCTGGATGTGATTCTACACATGCAATTAGTGTTGGGGAAGCTACTTACAGAGCTTAATTCTGCAACATAACAATTCCAGCTCTCTGGAGGGATGCTGAACATCACAGCTAGAGAAATATAGAACAGTTATAGGACATTTAAAGCTTCTTAGAGAAAAACATTGTTAGCTTTTTTTTGGAAGTCTGTGTTGCTGTTTACAACACAGGGAACTCTATATGTACATTGAACAAGCTCACTTTGTTCTGTAGCTCTACTCAAACAGGGTTTCAAACTCTACTGTCCACGTTCTCAAAAAAGAGCCGAACACCTTTTGTACTCAATAACTAACAACAACGCTCAGTTAGTACTTGTCAGTACTGACTGGCAAATAATAACTACAAGCAGTCCACTCATCAAATATGCATTAATAGTGCGGCATAAGTATTATTTTCAACATTGTACACTGAAGACATCCAAACTATGAAAGAACACATATGGGATCAGGAGGCCACCTTTTGCCTCCTGAGGTAGTCGTGGACTGGTTTTCCAGCAATCTTTCCAGAGGTGTTGAGCACTTAATGGCTGCTTTTCCTTCACTCTAGGGTCCAACTCATCCCAAACTATCTCTTTTTTCAACATTGTACTCGCCGTCCCGCCGTGTACAATGTTGAAAACGATAAAGCAAAACCACAGAAGGAGAAGGTGTGTCCAGACTTTTGACTTGTGGGATAGTTTACTGCTACATTAAAAACAGCAGCTGTGGCTTCTGTGAATTCAAATCAGTTACACCACGACACACTGTATCTATGACGAGTTTTCACAGATGGGAAAAACGAAGCAAACTGCCCATCCAAAGTTTTAAATCGACTCCTGCAAGATAATCCACTTCTCTGCTGTCCACGTTGCAGTCATTTATTCAGCTGTGCATTGCTAAAGCATCCCACTTGTTCATTCAAAGCACTCTTTTCTTCTTCTTCCTTTATTGTTAATGCACAGGCCACTTACTCTTCTCATTTGTAATTTATGTGCTACATGAAGAGGCCACTTAAATGTCTCAAGTATGACAACATTGAACATTACAATATGATTAAGCTGCGCTTTATAGGTGTTCAGAAAAGAAATAACCAAGTTCTTCCAGTCACTCCACTTAGGGAATGCAAATCCATGCCGACACCTTGACAAATCACGAAGAGCAGATGGTAAGCTGCTCAGAGCTCGGCCATACAGAGACGAGCTGGCCTCTACTGTTCTCTCTTTGCTTCACTGTTAGGAAAAGTTAATAATCTGTGTATTCAAAAAGCTAAAATGAAATAGTAACAGCTTCCCAAATATCAAATAATGAATCTTTGATGCTCATAACCTCTCTGTCCCTATTATCACATTGTTTAGCATTGTGTGCCTGTGTGTGTACACTTCCTGTAGATATAAAATACTGTGCACTATTATACTGCAGATGATCATGGTTTCTTTTAATACCAAGACTGAACAATTGACTCAGCCCATTACTTCATACCTTAGACAATAAATTATTCCTGTGACAATATAGTCAGAATGTTCAAAATGAAGTAAGGTCCCATAAGCACGCATATTTCTAAAAAGAAGGGTAATTTTACAATACATATTTACAAGGGAACTGGTGAGTGGAACTTTTCACCACCACAAAATCAATACAATATAAAATCAAACCTAACTTATTTTTGGCTTGTTTTTGGCTCTGAGCAGTTCTAAGTGGCTCGGATGGTACCAGTCGGTATTTCCTTTAGTGTAAAGCCGGATTAAAGGCATATCCAGTTACAAGTTGGTAAATAATAAATACAACAATGGAGGGCTCTAATACTAACAAAGCTACCAGTAAACCTGGTTCTGGATTCACAATTGTTATGGCGAGTAAACCCATAATGATGAACTTGCTGATGGACTTATCCCTGAACTAGCCCTTCGTTGTTGTTGTCCATGACTAACATTGTGGTAGTGGTCATATCTACCACATTATAACTGGATTATTTTAGGGCAGCATCATATGTGCATTTATTTACTTATGAGAAGCTTGAATTGAGAGGAAACAAAATCAACTTATTTTTGTGGTTCATTTCAGTACAGCTTCATCTGAAGTAAAAAGGAATGACTTTGCTCAGTCAAATATTTAAAGCTACGATATTCAAATTTTTTGAAATAAGCTAGTTTCCGAGCTAAATTTGTGCTCCGCTCCACCCAGCCCACTTCCTCTTCCTGCTCTACTATACACTGCGATGAAGAGTGGTACTAACCTGTCCAGGTAAACAGAAATAACTGGTCTTTGTTGATTGGTTAGAACGGAACGCTTCAGAGTCTGGAGTCTGAAGTCTTAAAAATCACCTTTCAACATTAACATGAGTTTTGGGAAATATTTCTATTTAAGAAAACATACTACACAGTCTGGCTTCATTTCACCTCTAAAGACATGCATGTTAGGCTAATTGGTGACTTTAACTTGCCTGTATGTGTGAATGTGAGTGTGAATCGTTGTCTCAGTATGTCTCTGCGATGGACTAGCGACCTGTCCAGGGTGTACCCCACCTCTTGCCCGATGACAGCTGGGATAGGCTCCATCACTCACGTGACCCTTGAGTAGACAAGCAGTTTCGAAAATGGACGGATGGATGTTACACAATTTAGCTTTAATATTAGTTTTCCGAGCGTTTAATTAAGCTTATGTTGATCTCTAGAACTGTATCTGCTCGTTGTTTGTGCTTTTATAAGTCTCACAGTACCAGGACAACCTTGGGCATGATGTGACTGTCACTTTCAAACACACACACACACACAGTCCCATTCTACTGTTGTGTGTATTTGGTTATTGGGGTTACATAATTAATTTGACAGGTAAACTCCTGTGTAACACACCTGGAGTACTTAGCACAGAGGTGAAAGGATTTGCGTATAATATGAAAGCCATACACTACAGTAGCATATTTAACCAGTCTTTTTTTATGTATTATACCCTACATATCATTCCATGACCTCAGTCCAATACAAAGGCAATGTCAAAGGCTTAAAAAATGCTCTATTGTGTGTGTGCGCACCTCTAATGGAATTCGCAGCAGGGAATAGAAGCAAGCCTCTCTATGGGCATCACCATTTGTTGAGCACTGAATAGAAGAGAGGGAGGGTCAATGACTTAAAGCACAAGGTTGACTTTTAAGAGCTCCGGTGACATGAGAAAGCCATTTTCAGACAAGAGAGCCTCAACAGTGATTCATCTAAATCAGAGTTATAAATAATACAAGACTCAAATGAATGTCACAATTGCCTCGAAGGTCGAAAAAAATAGCTGTATTAAGTAAAGAGGAAAAATGGACTCCATCCCCTGCTGTATAAATTTCTGCCCATGTTACCAAAAAAAGCGCCGTAAGGCCGACATCAGAAAAGCAAAGGAAACCAATTATCATTTCACAGTGTAGAGTAATAAAATGTCTGCATGCCGATGCCTCGTGCTAGATGACTTTATATTGCTTGATAAAAAAAGACATAATACAACCTGTTTTTTCAGGAGACAGAAATGTAAAGCCACTTACTGGCCTACTGTAGTCTACATGAGAAATTATAAGTGGAAATTAAACCAGTGGATGTCTGACTCATTCAGTCAGGTAATGAGAAATCCTGCGTTACAGTGGCAGCGATGGCTCTGCGCTCTAAAGCACCGTTTCATTTGAAGTGTCGCTGAATTTCCAGTGCAGACATAGGCCTGTGACTCTTTCAAAGTGCTCAGGCGTCTGGGACATCTGAGGGACTGATCTCAACATATCGCACTGCAAATGAATTGGTCCCTCTCGTCTCCAGAGCTGTCAGCAGCTCACTTTGTATGAGAGCTTCATTCATCAACACATTTTCCCTTTAAGCAGCAACTTTTGGGAAAAAAAAAGGATAGGGGAAAAAATGTAGCAAAAGTTTTTTTTACTTTTGAATATCCCTGTGACTGTGAACGTTTTTGGAACTAAATCATAAACTGGTATCTGTCAGCTTACTATATTTCTCAGGTGATCTTTAATGCAAGTGTTTTTACCTTTAAAGACACCAGTTTCCTCTTGACATAAATAAAATACAGTTTAGCTTATAGAACATAGCCGAATTTCCATATATTTAGTATTATTTAGTATAATTTAAATTGGAAGTGTACCTGTTGAACCCCATCTCTGTTCTTTCTGCAGAAGGTACCAAAATGTAACTCGTATGTATGCAGGATTCTTGGCAAGGGAAGCCATGCTTTCAGATGTTAAACAATGTAGGATGTCCTTTCAGTGTCCACAAAGACGGAACAGTGCAACTGGAATGTAGCACGCTACAGGTAAGCTAGAGCATCTGCATTGTAATACCACACCTGGGCTTCAAGATACTTCACTGTAAGCTCAACAAGGGTTATACAATACTGCTAAACCAGACCGGGACACTGTCCAAAATTTAAGTCAAGGTGGGATTGAAGGGATCAGCACTGGTCCAGTGGATTGATCACATGAATGAATTTGTGGGTCCAATCTCCACTGTTGTTGTTCCATCAGTTTCATTTTTCTACTGTCTGTCTTGGCCGCGCAGGACAAGATCCTTGCCTTAAGGCTAACGTCCATGCCGGGTGTCACTGCCTGAAGGCTAGTAAATAAGTAAGTGTGCCACGTGGTAGTAGGGGCTCAGTAAACATTTACACATGACAAACCTGTGGGCAGTGGCCCGAGTGAGTGGATAGTGAACAATGATGATGCAGTGGAGCCACGGGTTCCTACATTTTGTACTAATTTAAACTGTGACACTGGTGGCCTTATGATGACCAGATGAAGATGACAAAGTGTGATTATAGGAAAAGAAGAACTCAAATACTGACTGTCCCTTTGTCCCCTTTTGTGAAGCTTTTGTAATCTGATTGTCTAAGCCTTCTATCATGATAGGGATAATGAATGATTATTTTGTACCATTATTGTCTGCATTTTGTCTGCCACTGTTCTGGTTCAATCAAAACAAATCAGCTAGCCCTGGTGAGGAAACCTCTGAGTGCAGGGTGTTCCAGGAGTCTGACAGAGGTTAATCACTTTTGTTTCTCTAGACAAACTGGGACGCGCCAGCTCGACACACGAGCTAGAGTTGGGGGGAAGGCAGATAGTCACTTTGAGAAGAGAGAAAGAAAAAGGGTAACCCGTAACTTAACAAAATGCAAACACTGAAGATAGCGAAAGGTGGAGAGGAGTTCAGGAATTCTTCAATGTGCAGTCAAAATCCCCAAATGTAATGAAAACAAATCTCATTACAGAGGCCTGCTGTTTGCTTGAAACAGATTAAAGATCACAAACCATAGAAATAAAACAGCTTCTACACATCTCTTCTTTCCAGTGTCAGGCTGTTTTTATTTTCAAAGTCCACGTCTGCCCATAGCTAAACTGGCACTTACTTACAGACAAAGAGCAGTTTAACCATTCAAACATTTTGATAGCATTTATTGTATGATACTTGAGCGCTGACTTCTTTGTGACCCTACTTGAGAGGCAGCTGTGAGGCTAATGATGATTACACAGCAATGTCAGCCGTCTGGACCCAGCACTTGATGATGTGGAATTCAAACTCTCAGGCAGCACAGTGCTTTCTTTCTGAGGAGGTGATAATTTACTGGAGAGGTGTGGGAAGCCTGAAGTGCAAGAATATACTCTCAGTATTTGTGGAGGAGCTGTGAGTGGGCCAGCACAGACTGACGTATCTAGCACAGGCAGATGCTGAATGTGGACCCGGTTGCAACTGATTTGGGAATGTAGGCTACAGGGGAACACATGGCGGGGCCAAGGTAGCAGGGGACCCGCGGGAGGCAAGCAGATGGGCCTATATTAGACATCTCTGATAGCTCCACTTCTCCCTGGACAGAGCCCAACACTGCCAGGTCAGAGAGTGGAGCATCGGCCTCTTCAGAACCAGGTGGCTCCACGTCTGACCTCACTTCTCCATTCATCTGCAGCCACATGCTAACAACTTCTCCAACTGCTTTGGCAAAGATGAAAAAGTGATACCTGCAATTTATCCACAACCACTTTATTTTACATCATTTTTGGCAGATGTTTGATCAACTACAGGTATCGCATTTACATTAGATACAATAAATGCATGTAATGTAGCGTGTAAAGGTAGCATAAGGGCAACAGAGTTAAAATAAACCATAAAATTCCTAAGTAAGGTCAATTACACAGCAGTATGTGTGAAGTTGGCTAACTTTAGCTAACACTAAAGATCGTGTGCTACTACATGTGGCACACTAAGAGTTTTATTTACTATTCATTTTGGCACAAAACCTATGGTCTCACTTTAAAGCTGCAGGGATGGATTTTGAATGGCAGCAGCAACAAATCTGAAAACACCACACTGACATATCTGCTTTTAAAGGCAATTATGTTGAATGCATTAGTGAAAGATTGCTTGTACAAATCTAATCAATTACTGCCACAGTAATTGCTTGTGCTCAACAAGCTTTTGATTAGTGCTGCTTTAAAATGATCCTTTTTGACATTTTCATATAAATGCAATTGTTTCCTGTCCTCAACAAATGGTGTTCGGTAGCACAACAGGAAATACAGTGGACTGCTCTACAAATATAAAACATAGGAAGTTATGCTCTTAATGTACAGTAATATAATTATTTGGATTTAATAAAAGTTTGATCCAGTAGTTCCTGGTAACAGGACTAGCCATCTCTTACTGAAAATGGATATCGAATGTATGTTTTGGAAACAAATAATGAGTATGTTTTCACTATCAAAGCAACAACAATATGCAACCTCCTGTAACATAACAGTCAAAATCACTCACACACACAAGTTATTTAACCCTAACTGATGCAGTGAGTAGCTTCTCATTTTTTAAACAGCCATGTAGGTAGACATATCCGGTGGTTGTGGAAAAGATGTTAATCTGTTTCAGAAGGGTCAGATTATTGGCATAAATCAAGCAATGAAAACATCTAAGGAGATTGCTGAAACTACTAAAACTGGGTTAAGAACTGTCCAATGTGTTATTAAAAACTGGAAGGATAGTGGGAAACCATCATCTTCAAGGAAGAAATGTGGTCGAAAAGAAATCTTGATTGATCGTGATTAGCGAACATTAATCAAATCGTAGAAAAACAACAATAGAACTTACGGCTATGTTTAATAGTGAAAGTAAGAGCATTTCCACACGCACAATGTGAAGAAAACTCAAGGGATTGGGACTAAACAGCTGTGTAGCCTTAAGAAAACCACTTGTCCATAAGGCTAATCAGAGAAAATGCTTCAATTTGCCAGGAAGCATAAAGATTGGACTCTGGAGCAATGGAAGAAGGAAGAATGGGTAACTTTTTGCTTTCTGAGCAGACAATGTATATATAGGTGTAAATACAAATGCAGTTTTATTTATTTAACTATCTTTTAAAGTGCCAACCTGCCATGAAATGTTCTACATACACGTCATAAAAACACAGCCGTGGTACTTACACAAAATGACTCAATTAATGGTCAGTTACAGAAAGTCAAAAGATCAAACTATGATTAAATCTCATCAAGTTCCTCCACAGTAAATCCCTCTCATCTGTATAATGTGAACTGATACATGTGAAAGAAGGGTAATCCAGGAATTGCCCCAAGCTTGTATTCAATAACAATGCAATTTCAGAGCTGCTCGTATTTTTTATTGAAGTCCTGTTGAGGGCACTGAACAAATTTTCTTTATTGTCCAAATGGCTCCTTCTGCAAATCCTGGTTCACCTTATTTGGGTTCTGGATACAATGTCCTCTGCAAAGGAATAATAGACTTCTCAGTGTGGTACTTATGTTTCTTTACCATATCTGTTTAATTTACAGGCCATTAGAGGGGAGTGTAATGCAAACCAGATTAGAATATATGTGGTTTTGATACATATGTTCAACTCCGCTTCAAATAAATTGCATTGCAGTGCAACAGGGAGTACTAGGTCTAATGATATTTCACCTGTTTGTGCTAGATTATATTTCAAAATTTAGGCAAACATCTCTCTTGGCTGAAACTCAGAATGATGCCTCAAATGTGCAGGGTGAAATACTGATGTTAGAGGTAATTGTGCAAAGCAGTGTTTGCCTTATTGAACAAAAAATCAATGCAGCATCTTCTCCAGTGTATGTGGTCAGTGCACCTACAATGTAGCCAATTCTGTCCCCATCAGATGAATGTAGGTTATAGAATGCTCCCTTTAATTTTATTAATGTATGTTACCTTCCAAAAAGCTGTTGTGGTGTAATCAATCAGGCAAAGCCTCTTTCTGACACAGCACTTGGTATGAGGCGTTCCCCCTGGGCCCTGGTCTTAGATCAGAGCAAGACTAATGACTCTCTGGCTTGACTGAGCCTGAGCCTCACTGTGGCCCTTCCCTCTGGCCCCAGAAGAAGGCTTCTTTTCTCTGATCCAATCAGGTGAGCGCCTGTGTTATCTGCTGCGAGTTTCTCTGCGCCGCCAACAAACTGCTCGAGAGGCCTCACCGGTGGCTTGCAGCCTGCAGAGGAACAGGTCTTTCAAAGATTCGGTCCACATTTTTCACACCAGTTACAGCAGGATAAGCTCCGAGCCAAGCTCCTAACATGGCACTTTGAAATGCCCTCCTGCTTTGAGAGGATCAGCCTCAGTGCTCTACAGTCATAGGACTTTAGGCTCTGGTACCTCTGACCTTCAGGAGGGAGAGGAGTGGATAAAATAAGCGAGGAAATAATATTTCAAATGTTATGTTTGCAAGCACATACCACAAATTTGCTATGATAAAGCGGAGAGAGCTGAGTGGGGGTTTTGCTCAAAAAGCTACAAATTCACTTCAAGAGGTGAGATTTGGATTGTCAAAACTCAACTTCAGTCCTTTACTCTGTCTGTTTGAGAGCAAAATGTCCTGAGGCGGTGGCTCCCTTTTCCACCTGACATTAACATGCTGCTCTGGCTTTATATAGTTCATCTCTGGCATACACATTAAAAACCTATTTCTCTTTCTCGCCAACAATTTGTCACACACAGCTTCTCCGCCGCCACTATCTTCCTCCATTCTGGCAGACACGACTGCATGTCCAAAATTACAAATGCACATTGAGCAGCATTGTTCCAACTCATGAAACACTATTTAAAATTCCAGACAAGATGCTGAGGTTGTATAAAGACACCACATATAGCCACTGAACAATAGAGGGGAATGTATAAAATGTCCAATAAAATGATGTAACAAGAAGTTCAAGTTCAATATTAAATTCTGTTTGTATTTCTTTCTAAGTTAGGAGCTAATGGATTTAATAGCCGTGGCTGGAGGTTTTATGTTTTTGAGTTGTCTTTTTGCCCCATTCTCATCATTGAGACAAGCTCAGAGGAGAGTGAATATTGTGGTTAAAGTGCATTCATCATTTGCTTGGACCCAACAACTCCTCATAATTAAATGACAAAATATTTTGGATGTACAGTCCTTTCTGCAGCAACATATCGTGTTTTCTGATGTGACGCCACTATGCCCAGGAAGATTATTCCAGCACATCTTGCTTGTTGCTGGGCTAAGCAGCACACATTGGTTCAGCCCGATGAAAGCCACAAGCTCACAGCGACGGTGTGCCCGGGTGACATTTCATCATTAGCACATAGGCATCTGTCCCTGTTCACAGGCAGCATATTGCTCCTTGGTTTCGTTACCGAAAACCAATAAGAAGGATTTCGCACTGCAGAACGTCAAGCTGCCCTGCTATCAAAAATCAGCAAACACATAACAAATTTAGCGCTGTCAGCACGGTGGCATTAGAGGAGCCAATAGTACAGCCGTCAGCGACCTGTCATCACAGCAGCACCGTACTGCGACAGAAATAGAGAGAGGGAATTAACATGGGGTCAGTGTCAGTCATGGAGATAATAGATAGTGCTATGATAGCCTACAACAGATGTGATGTTAAGATGCTACTAGACAGAGACCTGTAAAAGGGCCGAAGCAGATGTCAGAGTGAGTTTTCCAACTATAATGTATGAAATATACCAACAAAATCATGAAAACCTAAACAATCTCAATCCCAAATTGGTAAAACATGACATTAATATGCTGATCAAAACATCCTACTCAGTTTACTGTCTATATTGTATTTTATTTGGTATTTTATTCACCCTGAATACATTTACATCCACCTTTACCTGAGTTTTAGGCATTTGTGCACCATCCTCTCCTACAGTCACATCACATGATAATGATGCTCTGCAGGTGGACATTCAAAAACCTTCTAAGACGCAGAAGAAGAAGGATCAGTGCCGTCCGAAGGACTGTGTTCAGGAATGATGACCTTGTAGACATTGATCTTCTCAACATGAGCAGAGTTGAAGGAAGCTAACAGGTGACGCCTCTCTGATGTTGGGGCAGATTATCAGATTTCACTGTCTAACCGGAATGGTGCTGCTGCTGCTGCTACTGTTTTTCTTCTGCACAGCTCACATATCTTAACTTGATCTAGGTCTATAAATCAATTTGAGGCTTTGTGTTTATTTTTATGTCTCAAGAATTTTCAAGCCCAAGGTAAAAGGCTAATCCATAAAAGTCCTGCCTAAACTTTACTGAGAGAGAATTATATATATATATATATATATATATATATATATATATATAATTCTCTCTCTCTCTCTCTCTCTCTCTCTCTCTCTCTCTCTCTATATATATATATATATATATATATATATATATATATATATATATATATATACAGTGAGGGAAAAAATTATTTGAACCCCAGCTGATTTTGTAAGTTTGCCCACTAACAAAGAAATGATCAGGCTATAATTTCAATGGTAGGTTTATTTGAACAGTGAGAGACAACAATGACAAAAAAAATCCAGAAAAATGCGTTTCAAAAAGAGTTATAAATTAATTTGCATTTCCATGAAGGAAATAAGTATTTGATCCCCTATCCGTCAGGAAGATCTCTAGCTCCCAGGTGGATCTTATACAGGTAACGAGCTGACATTGGCAGCCCTCTCAGCTCGTTACCTGTATAAAAGAGACCTGTCCACAGAAGCAATCAATCAATCCAGATTCCAAACTCTTCACCATGGCCAAGACCAAAGAGCTTTCCAAGGATGTCAGGGACAAGATTGTGGACCTACACAAGGCTGGAATGGGCTACAAGACCATCGCCAAGCAGCTGGGTGAGAAGGTGACAACAGTTGGTGCAATTATTCGCAAATGGAAGAAACATAAATTAACTGCCAATCTCCCTTGGTCTGGAGCTCCATGCAAGATCTCACCTCGTGGAGTTTCAATGATAATGAGAACGGTGAGGAATCAGCCAAGAACCACTCGGGAGGAACTTGTCAATGATCTCAAGGCAGCTGGGACCATAGTCACCAAAAAAACAGTTGGTAACACACTACGCCGTGAAGGACTGAAATCCTGCTGTGCCCGCAAGGTCCCCCTGCTCAAGAAAGCCCATCTACAGGCCCGTTTGAAGTTTGCCACTGAACATCTGACTGATTCAGAGGAAGACTGGGTGAAAGTGTTGTGGTCAGATAAGACCAAAATCGAGCTCTTTGGCATCAACTCAACTCGCTGTGTTTGGAGGAGGAGGAAGGCTGCCTATGACTCCAAAAACACCATCCCCACTGTCAAATATGGAGGTGGAAACATTATGCTTTGGGGGTGATTTTCTGCCAAGGGGACAGGACAATTGCACCGCATCAAAGGGAGGATGGATGGGGCCATGTACCGTCAAATGTTGGGTGAGAACCTCCTTCCCTCAGTCAGGGCATTGAAAAGGGTCGTGGTTGGGTACTCCAGCATGACAATGATCCAAAACACACGGCTAAGGCAACAAATCACTTGCTCAAGAAGAAGCATATTAAGGTCATGGAGTGGCCTAGTCAGTCTCCAGACCTTAATCCCATAGAAAATCTGTGGAGGGAGCTGAAGGTTCGAGTTGCCAAACATTGGAGAGGATCTGCAAAGAGGAGTGGGCCAAAATCCCCCCTGAGATGTGAGCAAACCTTGTGGCCAACTACAAGAAACGGCTGACCTCTGTGATTGCCAACAAAGGTTTTGCCACCAAGTACTAAAGCACGTTTTTCGAAGGGATCAAATACTTCTTTCCTTCGTGGAAATGCAAATTAATTTATAACTCTTTTTGAAACGCATTTTTCTGGATTTTTTTTGTCATTGTTGTGTCTCACTGTTCAAATACACCTACCATTGAAATTATAGACTGATCATTTCTTTGTTAGTGGGCAAACTTACAAAATCAGCTGGGGTTCAAATAATTTTTTCCCTCACTGTATATATATATATATATATATATATATATATATATATATATATATATATAAACAGAGAATACTATCAATAATAAATGTGATAAATAAATAAATAAAACATACAACAACAGTCTTACAGCCCTGCTTTGTTGAGAAAATCAAACAACACACTTTACTCCAAGAAAGATGAAGTTCCATCTCATTGATAAGGTAATGATGTATGCCATGGGTCAGGCACGGAGAGGCAATAATGATGATAGTCATTTAACGTATTTACTGGCATACACTGGATTACCATCTGCAATTTTATGGTTGATTTACAATCACTTTATTCTCCTCTCTTCTATACCGGAGATTTTCCAATCAAATGTGCATCAGCCTTGCTTTTATCATCTTAGCTTTGCTGAACCAGCAAAGACCACTTTATTGCCATGAAAAAGTGGTATTTCATTATGTCCCAATACAAATGCCTTTTATCGAAGGCTGTTTTCAGTGCGCCTTGTTGTGCTGTTGGCTTCTTGACCAGTGCTCATCTTAACTGAGCATTTGCCTGCACACTGCACATTCTTTTCAAGGCTGCGAGCCACTCATTGGTATGAAGGATGATGGATTGTAAATGAATACCCATCCACCCCCTCCCCGTCTCTTCCTTTATTATTTCTTATTTCTGCCCAAGAATGTAGCTGAACCAAACCTTCACATACAAGCAAAAAACAAACAAACAAACTAAGAGTTAAAGTTGGAGGAGAAAAAACTGTGTGTGAAAACAATACTTTTTCTCCTCAACATGATATTTTAATGCAGCACAACATGAAATTATTTGCATCTTCCCTTTTTTTAACACGCTGAAACTTGGCTCCAGTCCAGTTTTGTTATTATGAAACTTGTCTTTGACACCAATCATGTTGATTATGCCTGATGTCAATGACTTCTGTCTACACTAACATACTGTAGGGATGTTGAAGAAAGAACTTCACATCTTGCCATATGTCAAGAGCTAAGTAGTGCGCACTGTGAATGTCTTTAAAGTGAAGAAGAAATACACTGTGGTAGATGGGCAGCAACTGTGTTTACCCAGATGGCATTTGAATTGACTCAATAGTACAAGTTTATAACTAACACAATGCAAAGTTATTTCCATTTGGTAGGTTCACATAGGAGGTGATTGAAACAAAAGGCCATAATTAAGATGCACAATTGCATGAAAGGTGACACCAAGCTAATCACAGATCCACAAATTCAATTCAGTTAAATTCAATTCAGTTTTATTTGTATATACAAAAAACGATATAGAAAACCCAACAATCCCATTTGACCATGAAGGCAAAGCAAACTCTGTGTAGCACACTGTGCATTGTAGAGTGAACCTGCATTAGGCCTACACACATTCTCCCTCTGAATATAAAAATGTACCATCCCAGTAAATTATTTCCTAATCTAATTGTGTGGTGAGAGATTAGTGTTACTCTGGTAATGCAGACAACAAGTTAAATCTCTCTTTGTGCATAGCTACTGCTTGATTGTTAAGATTCATATAACAATTGTAATGAAACTACACGTTTAACTTCAGGTATACCACTGATTAATGTATTCATATACTGCACCAGACATTCCAGCATTGGTGGTTGTACTTAAACAGAATTCAAGTTCTAGCAGAAAACTACTGCACAGACATTCCAGTTTAGCATCCTCCTTCAAAGTGTTGGTGTAGGAAACATTGTCCCTTTTGCCTGCCTCACAGCAGGAGTGTATCTCCCTGGATGGATGCTTTTAAGAAGCAGTCATAATGAAATGTTCTGCATTCAATTAATGTAAGCACTAATTTTGTGCAGCTCTGTCTTGGTGTGAAGAGAGGGAACAATAAACAGTAAGCCTACTAGATAAATCGTTGGACTCCATGCTGCATTGTTTCCTCTGTATGCCTTGTGCATGTGAAGGCAATTTTAATCCGGCCCAGGAATAATGGACCTTGCAACAACAACTACTAATAGAGAAGTGATTAAATAATGGAAACAGTATTATGCTATCGTGGAAATCTTAAGGATTACAGCTTTAACATATTTTCTAAAAGGAAATTAAATAGTACTGTATGCTGTCAAAGGAGCCAGTGGGGCTTAGATTAAGGCTGGCTTTCATCCCAGTGGCGGGAAGTCCAGTTCTAATAAATATGCTCAGATTGTCTTTGTTACCTATTTTATGTGCCCGTGGCTAGAATTTCCCTGTGGAGATGTCCATCTGTAGTATTCTGATTGGATTTTAGCTCCCATATTAAAGCCCCAAAATGCTGCTGTCCCCTCCTTGCCAGGCAAACATTAGGGGAGTTGTGGCAAATTAGGTCCATATGACTCAAAGTTTGATCCGGAGGCTAAACAGCAGGGTCCGCTGCTAACAAATCCTTGATGAGACTTCCAGGAAGTCTGCCCATCAACTGCTAGCAAGTCACAAATGTCCCCACAAATTAATGATGCTGTGGAGCATAATGCCCTGGTTGTTGTTACAGTTCTGGCAGATCTGAAGCAGTATATACATGTTGTTTGAATACGTTTTACTAAATAAAGTGCAAAAGTGCTGTACAATTAAATTTGCCCTCACAGGGATACATTTTAATGTGCTGTTGCTCTTAAAGACAAAATTTACACTCTCTTACATTCCCCTGTGAGCGTATTTTATTCTCACATCTTACTTGTTTTATTTATTTATTTAATTTACTTTTATGACGGTTGTTTATCATTCGTTAGTGCCTCGTCCTTATGTACCATAGCTGCTCTAGAACATTAAGTCCCCTTCTGGGACTATTTAGGTAGCCTGTCCTGTCCTGTCCTCTCCTGTCCTGTCCTGTTCCACAGAAACCTTATAGTCTTTGTATTGATGTAAAAAACAGTACTGTACTGTTTTGTATTTTGTATAACTGAAAGCACTGTGTTTTAAGGGCTATTCCCGGTAAGCAAGTTGCTCCGAGTACTAGAAAATAAAAGCTTCACCTGTGTAGCTGTAATGAAAGACCATCAATGTGTCAAAGTAGAGAGAGCAAATACTCACCCGTACTGTTCAAAACTGTCCTGAAGCAACATGTAACACCTGGGAACACATCCCTGTTCCGTTAACAAGCAGTACAGCATCCTTCCCACCTTGTCTCATCTTACTTAAAACATGACAAAAAATAACAAATAAAAACTTGATTCATGCTGATTTAAAAATCCCTACATACTGTATTAGTATTAAGAAACACAATAGCACAATAACAACAACAATACTGCTAATACTACTATACTAATATTGATACTAATACTAATAAACATACAGTAATAATATGCTAAAACACTAACAAAACAGACTTTTTATCTGTTAGCATATTACATGGACTATTGGTACTTCCTGGTTTATTCATTTGGTCTAATTATAGGCTCGCCTTTGTTTTTTGTTTAATTTACTTTAAAAGATAAGAAGTATAATTTTAATATGGCCCCACAAGCTGCCTGTGTCGAATACAATATTAGTAACAAAATGAGTAAGTTCTGTTTGTCTCTCTTAATTTGCACGACACAGAACTGCACTAGCCCATCTGTCTCCGCAATTTCACCTGCAGTCTGTCGACTACACTTTGAATATTTAAAAAAATACACTGTAACTACTTTAAATCTTATTGCATTTCCAATAGTTTGTGTAGCTCAATGTGGAGAGACACTTATTACCAGTGTGTGCATCACAGAAGTGAGAGGAATCTTTATTGAATAGTCTTTGTTAGATTTAGATAGATGTGATTAGATTCCATTGTGACTTCATCGGATTATACGAACAGGAAGTCAGTGTATGAGGGGTGTATTCTACATGCTGGTGATGGTGAGGATGGAGCAGATGTGAATGAAGCAGATGCATGATGAGCCGGCGAAGAACGTCTGAGTGAAGGTGACGGAGATGTGATGGATGAACATGCGAATGAAAAGAGGAGACTGATGAGTGTAGAGAAGGATCCGAGGAATCCCGATCTGATGAAAGCTGTCAATGAGGCGGAGGAGGGCTGCACTGCACTGACACTAAAATGACAGCTGATAGCAGCAGAGAGGGAAGCAGATTTCCATTTGACAGCTATGAGATGATTTGCTCACTTCTGTTAACCAATCAGAACACTGATTGGTTAACAGAAGCGCGACTGATTGAGTTGGAAGAGAGGCAGGAAGACGGGAAGAGTTCCTCATTGAACTGTTGCACAGCTTCATTCCTGCTGCTCATACTGGGTTTGTTATTCACACGTTAAGATCTTTTCTCAAACTATTCCAGCTTTGACTAAATCTAGCCATAGGAGTTGCAAGCCAGTGACTTCTGTGCCGGTCCCAAGCCCGGATAAATAGAGAGGGTTGCGTCAGGAAGGGCATCTGGCGTAAAAATTGCCAAAATAACCATGCGAATCATTCACAAGACTTTCATACCGGATCGGTCGAGGCCCGGGTTAACAACGACCGCCACCGATGCTGTTAACCTACAGGGTGCCGGTGGAAATTTGACTACTGTTGGTCGAAGAAAGAGGGGAGGCAGAAGAGTTCGTGGTCAGAGAGAGAAGGGAAAAGGCAGGAACATAGATTTGAGAATAGGGACTCTTAACGTTGGTACGATGACAGGGAAAGGCAGAGAGCTGGCAGACATGATGGAGAGAAGAAAGGTAGATGTTCTGTGTGTGCAGGAGACAAGGTGGAAGGGCAGCAAGGCACGTAGTATCGGAGGAGGATACAAACTGTTCTACCATGGTGTTGATAGGAAGAGAAACGGGGTAGGAGTGATCTTGAAGGGGGAGTTTGTGAACAATGTTCTAGAGGTGAAAAGAGTCTCAGACAGAGTGATGAGCCTAAAGCTAGAAATTGAAGGGGTGATGATGAATGTAGTCAGTGGGTATGCGCCACAGGTTGGCTGTGAGTTAGAAGAGAAAGAGAGATTCTGGAGTGAGTTTGATGAGGCCATAGAGAGTATCCCCAGAGGAGAGAGAGTTGTTGTTGGAGCAGACTTCAATGGGCATGTTGGTGAGGGCAACAGAGGTGATGAGGAAGAAGAAGAGAGGGAAGACAGAGAAGAAGACCAAGTGGTGGAAGCTAAAGAATGAAGAAACTTGTGAGGAATTCAGACAGAAGTTGAGACAGGTTCTGGGTGGTCAGGATGAGCTTCCAGATGACTGGGAAACCACAGCAGAAGTTATCAGGGAAACAGGTAGGAAGGTGCTAGGTGTGTCATCTGGAAAGAGGAAAGAAGGTAAAGACACTTGGTGGTGGAATGAGGAAGTACAGGAATGCATCCAGAGGAAGAGGTTAGCTAGAAGGAAGTGGGATGTAGAAAGGACTGAGGAAAGTAGACAGGAGTACAAGGAAGCGCAGCGTAGAGTGAAGAGGGAGGTGGCAAAGGCTAACAGAAAGCTTACGATGAGCTGTATGACAGGTTAGACACAAAGGAAGGAGAGAAGGACTTGTACAGGCTAGCCAGACAGAGAGATAGAGATGGAAAGGATGTGCAACAGGTAAGGGTGATTAAGGACAGAGATGGAAAGGTGCTAACAACCCAGGAGAGTGTGCAGAAAAGATGGAAGGAGTATTTTGAGGATCTGATGAATGAGGAAAATGACAGGGAAAGAAGGGAGGAAGATGTGGATGTTGTGGAGCAGGAAATAGCAGAGATTGGAAAGGATGAGGTTAGGAAGGCTCTGAAAAGGATGAAGAGTGGAAAGGCTGTTGGTCCTGATGACGTACCTGTGGAGGTGTGGAAGTGCTTAGGAGAGGCAGCAGTGGAGTTTCTAACCAGTTTGTTCAATAGGATTCTAGAGAGTGAGAAGATGCCTGAGGAATGGAGGAGAAGTGTTCTGGTTCCGATCTTTAAGAACAAGGGTGACACACAGAACTGCAGCAACTATAGAGGAATAAAGTTGATGAGCCACACAATGAAGCTGTGGGAAAGAGTAGTGGAAGCCAGGCTTAGGAAGAAGGTGGAGATTTGTGAGCAGCAGTATGGTTTCATGCCCCGTAAGAGCACCACTGATGCCATTTTTGCTTTTAGAATGTTGATGGAAAAGTACAGAGATGGTCAGAAGGAGCTGCATTGTGTCTTTGTAGATTTAGAGAAGGCGTATGACAGGGTGCCGAGGGAGGAGCTGTGGTAATGTATGAGGTCGTCGGGAGTGGCAGAGAAGTACGTCAGAGTAGTTCAGGACATGTATGAGAGAAGTATGACGGTGGTGAGATGTGCTGTAGGTCAGACAGAGGAGTTCAAGGTGGAGGTGGGACTACACCAAGGATCAGCTTTGAGTCCCTTCTTGTTTGCTATGCTGATGGACAGGCTGACAGATGAGGTCAGACAGGAATCTCCCTGGACAATGATGTTTGCGGATGACATTGTAATTTGCAGTGAGAGTAGAGAGCAGGTAGAGGAACAGCTGGAGAGGTGGAGGTTTGCTCTGGAAAGAAGAGGCATGAACGTCAGTCGTAGTAAGACAGAATACATGTGTCTGAACGAGAGGGATCAGGGTAGAAGCGTTAGGTTACAGGGGGCTTGTCATGATTTCGGCCTGGCATCAGGCCAAGCTGAGGATTTCCCTCACTGCTCCACCTCATTCTCCCTCTGGACTCCGCCCACCAGCCAGTTCTCTCCCTCTGCTCTTGCCAATCAGCGGCATATTGGACTCACCTGTGTTCCCCTCACACTACATAAGCTCTCCTCAGACTTTCCTCCCCTGTCAGATCGTCGTCATTCCCCCTCTTGTTTCGCTTCCTGTCTCCAGCCTGTGGTTCCTTGCCTGTTGCTTTCCTTGACTGTTGCCCAACCTTGCCTGCTCCTGCTCACTCCTCCTCAGCCCTGTCTGCTTCCCCCCCTGGACTCTGGATTTTGTGCTTTCCCCTCTGGATTCCCTGGACTATGTTCCCCCCTCTGAACTCTGGACATTGTTACCTGTTCCCGTGAGTGTTTTCCTGCCTCTGAGCAGTGGTTTTTGGTTTTGTACTTTGGTTCCTGTTTTGTTACTTTGTTCTCCGCCATCTGGGTAGTTTTCTGTTGTTACTTTGTCCTCGTGTTTTTGCCTATTTTTGTAGTGTCTGTAGACACCCCCTTAGTTTCCCTTGTTTTGGTACTTTTGCTAATAAATCCTGTTAAGTTCATTCCTGCCTCGTCCCCCTCCCTTAAAACCGTGACAGGGCTGAGGTGAAGAAGGTACAGGAGTTTAAGTACTTGGGGTCAACAGTTCAGTGTGATGGAGAGTGTGGAAAAGAGGTGAAGAGGAGAGTGCAGGCAGGTTGGAGCGGGTGGAGGAAAGTGTCAGGAGTGTTGTGTGACAGAAGAGTGTCAGCAAGACTCAAAGGAAAGGTGTACAAGACAGTGGTGAGACCAGCTCTGCTCTATGGGTTAGAGACGGTAGCAGTGAGAAAGAGACAAGAGGCTGAGATGGAGGTAGCAGAGATGAAGATGTTGAGGTTCTCCTTAGGAGTGACCAGGTTAGACAGAATAAGGAACGAGTACATCAGAGGGACGGCTCACGTTGCCTGTGTTAGCGACAAAGTCAGAGAGGCCAGACTGAGATGGTTCGGACATGTTCAGAGGAGGGATAGTGAGTATATTGGTAGAAGGATGTTGGAGATGGAGCTGCCAGGCAGGAGGACAAGAGGACGACCAAAGAGGAGATATATGGATGTCTTAACAGAGGACATGAGGTTGGCTAGTGTTAGGGTAGAAGATGCCCATGATAGAGTTAGGTGGAGAAGGATGATTCGCTGTGGCGACCCCTGATGGGAAAAGCCGAAAGAGAAGAAGAAGATTCCAGCTTTGACTAAAACAAAGCACAATCACGCAATATTAGTGTCATACTAATTTGTTCACATTGTATTTTAAGAGAAAAATCATCATTATAATTTTATGCCTGGTATATTTTAACATAATGAGAGTTACAAATAACATAACTGCGTTTCATTTAAATGATAATTTTGTGTCATGTATTTTCCGACAGAGAACTGGAACAGCAACGTGGTTGATTGGAAATTTTCCATTTAAATGATTAAGGACGCTCACCCTGGGACAATGCAACAGCTCTATTCAGTTTAGTCTAATTTAAGTCAAAAGTCTTTCATCAGCTTTCGATTTGATGAATGAGGGAGCAGCTCGGGCCGGGTGCTCTACTGTATGCCGATGCGCCAATAGTGTGACAAATGGCTGTATGCCCAGTGACTACAAAGAACAGTAAACAGAGTTGGAACTGCCACTGCTTCACACAGCCCAGCTTTACACGGGGCTTCCGCACACATCATTCATCTCCTTCATGGCTTGATGAAACTGTAGAGAGCGCACAATAACGACAGGGTAATAGTTTATACTGTACAGTACACTGGGAGACACCGTTGGCTTTTGCCTTATCTCTGAAATATGACCCTTTTGCACAGCAGCTTCCTGCTTTGGAACAATATAAATGGTTTCTTAAGCTGCAATTATGAGGAGTCATTAGGATTTCCACCCTAGGTCAGTATGGCTAGACAAACAATACAAGTGCATTTCTCATGACAATCAGCACTAGCCATTTTAGCTTTAGCATTAGGAGCCATAGTGACTGACAGAAACAAACTAATAGATAGAGGCATTTGAAGTCACAGTGTACAAATGAGCAAGAAAGCTATTATTTTAGAGTGTCTTGTTTGAGAAATGGGTGCCTCACAGTGACCCCAAACTCTTGATAGGTAGCACACCGCAGATAGCTTTTTCATTTAAAAAAGATGTAACTCAAGGTAAACATTAAAATTATAGTTAACCAAATGCTCATGTCCCCACATTCAGCTCTCTTATGTGATGATTGTTGGGGTTGTCTTCAATAAATCCACTTTTCCTGTAATGAGAGGAAATATAACATTTATATATCCCACACAATAATTCGATTCATATTACAATGGCTTGTGACATTTGTTATCTTGCTTGTGTAATGGATACAGATTTGTGAATGTACTGTACGGGATGTGAATTTGTGTCACTGTCGATACACATTTGGAATTTAACATTTTCAATAACATAACTCTGGAGACCTGTTGTATAGCCACTTTGCACACTTGTTGGTTGGGTTGATCTACACTCAATAATAAGTCATTCAACAGAGGGACTATTGAATGATGAATGAGGCAATGCAGAGCTTAAAGAAACTGTGAGAAACAGTTTGATTTGATTGTTGGTGCGTTTGTCCAACTTGAGCAGTTATGTAGGAACAGAGGTGGATGTCAACATCTTGGCCCTCTAATAGTGTTTTCTTGTGCACTTTTTTTTTTTTTCATGTTTGTTCTAGAAAGTGGTATGACTGACTTGGACAAACAAACTTTATAAATAAATTTTACTTGACGGCAGCCACTGTTGCTAAGCAACAGGTTTCCGAAGACCTCCACCGTCATATGTGCAGAGACAGACAGACAGACAGAAGTTTGACTGAAGCAAACCGCGTAATGCAAAAACAAACAAGGAAATGTGGGGAAGGGTTGGGATCCCACCGCCACAGCCGCTGTCCAAATTAAACGCTTGCCAGGAAGCTTAAGTCAACTCAGCTGGTAGCACAGATGCTACCCATTCCCTTCAACACGGTCGCCAACACAGGGAGCACCAACACCTCTGTGAAGCCAATTTCAAAATGCAGAGCTTTCATTCCAGCTCAGGCTCCTGCCTGATGAGTTAGATGTGCTCATAGTTGCTCCTCACACACTCAAGAGACCATGTGTTAGAAAAAAGGGTTTTACCTTTTTGATTCTCCTACTTTTATTTTGGACTTTCTGTACCTTTAGAGTAGACTGAGCAGCATTATATTTACAATACAAAGCACAATTCATCATATCTAATGACATGTGGAACATCTCTGCAAGGATAACACATAATTAAAAGCATAATTGCATCATTGCCTCAAGATGAGGCATAAAACAAAATAATGCTCTTATAAAACGCCTATTAGACGGGTGTATTCACCAGATAATCACTGCCTGCAGGTTGAATGAAATGAGGTTAATTAGAAGGCCACTGGAGAATGGGAATATAATAAAATAACTGAACTTGAGAGAAGTCGTGATGCGTTTTGAAAACGGGGTAAAAGAAAGTTGACCATGTTGAACAACAGTCCAACAATTTTTATGAATTCCAACATTCACACTACTTCACAACTGTGCAGATGTAAAAAAGAAGCACATGATGTTTGTCAGTTGTTATTGGAATACCCAGTGCAACCATGCAGGCTCCTGGTTTGGTGTGGTCTGTGGACTGTTGCACCATCTCTGCATGGTTCTTTGATGACGACCGGGTGAACTATGACCCAACCACTTTGTTTTCCACCATCCTACAAAAAGGAATCTTTAATAAAGACCAAAAGAACATATATGCAAGTAGAACCCAAACATCCATGAACCTTAATGTTCCCCTCTCCCTGCTCTACTGCATTTCTCCTGTCTGCTGCTGTAATCTGGTCCACATCGTCCACTACGATGTTGAGTGTTGAGCAACAGCCACTCCTGTATGCAAGTATGTACACATTGACGATTGCGGAGGTCAAGGTGGTGAAAGGACACTATCAAGTCCCCTTTCATGCAGGACATTCTGATTTGCATTCTGCAGCCATTAAACAAACACTGGCCTTCTTTAAAAGAGTTGAACCATTTCTCTAAACTTAACTGAACATATTAGTTTCCAAATCATAACCCTATAAGATCTTAACTTTTTATCATACATACAGTATAATACTTCATAACATGACATTAAGATTTAAGTTTTTTCTTTTAGTTGAATTCAAAGGAGTTTATTTGTACCATGCACATGTGCCTACTGGCTGAGTGATTATGGAATAATGCTGTGTGACGTGATAGTATTCTTCATGTTTCATTCAGTCAGTACTGTCAAGTAGTTGCACTGAACTCTGTGTGGTCAAGGTTTTGCATGAATACAGTCTCTTCAACTGCTGATCTAAAATTAATTTTTCTCAAACTATAGCAATAATAAATGCTAGTGCTAAAACAAATCTGAAGCACTAACTAAAACTACTATGTCAAAGTCTTTCGTGGGATACTTTTAAATCTTAAAAAGACTTAATACTTATATAGGACATACTGAGGACAAAAGTCTTAAACAACAGAAGAGTTCTGAGACTCCCAATGTCATTTTTCTTATCTTCTGCACCTTGAAAGCTGCCACAGACGAGAAGTTTGCTTCACTGGTCTCCAGAGAAAAAGACTTTGTTTAGTATTGAACAGCCCAGTAACCATGTCTTTGAGCTCTCTACCTCTTTTCTGAAACTTCCAGTTACGAGTTTTTGGTTGTGGGGGAATGCTATAGCATTTTCTCAGAATCTCTGTGGATATCAATCCCCCCCCCCCCACACACACACCCCCCCCACCCCCACCCCCCGACTCTGTCTTGGCTTTGAATTGCTTCCCTACAGATGTCAGGAAATTGAAATTGTCTAAAAATCTGTTGACAGAGAAGAGACAGAAAACGAAATGATGAAGAGAAAGATTTGTCAGGGGTGTTCCCTGTTTTTATGTAACTGACACCGGGGACAGTGGGAAATGCCTTTTTTTTTTTGCTGTGGGGTGGGATTTTGCCTTTGCAATTTCCACAGTTTAGAGTTCTTGCACTTGTATCTGAATACTGTAAGTCTGAAGCACTTGATAAAAGCAGGACAAGCTATTGCCACTGTCATCTGCAAAATGGGATCTGGGACGTATAGGCAGCTATTTATAATCCTCTGTCTTTTAACTTATAGTACAATATGTTCTACAACATAGTTTGTTTCATAGCAGTAGAAACTATATATATGGTTTTATCCTGTAAAAGCAGTTTTTTTTCCAGATCGTCTCTGACCATTTGTAGTACAGTACGAGTAGGGGATGTATAATGCAGCTTTTATATTTCAGCAGCATCTCCTGAAAAGCCCCAATGGCATTTTCTGCATTTGAACGTGTCATCTCTGACCCTCTTTCAGACGGGCAAAGGTAAAGGACAGAAGAAAGAGGATCAAAGACATTTACCCTGAACTCAGTAAATTTTTTTCTCATCGTGTGAAGAAAATGTATTTTTAACTTGTCTTTCATAAGATGGGGAGCATAAAGAGTACAAGTCATTGTAAGATCTTTTCATGAACTCGTTCCTTTGAAGGACAGTGGGCAGCTTGTGCAGCTTCACTTGAAACAGTCACTGAGAAACAACCTACTTTGTCGGCTGAGTATTAGGACTTGTTATACCATTTATCCACTTCCTCTTTGTTCCTGCCATTGGAAACTTCCCTTCTTGTGGAACAAAAGCTTTTTTTGCCAGGGAAGATGTAAGATGTAGAAGTATAAAAGCTTCAATCGCTGCTGTGATGTATCACTGAGACATGAAAAGAGGGGAAAAAAACAAACAAACAAGAAAAAATACCCAGAGCTGGGTTAAACAAGCACTGCGTGGCCTCCGGGCACATGCGTCAGACCATTCGTTCAGAACTCATGGAACCTGAGCATAACCGCCCTTGACCCTGTCCAGAAAAATGTTGCTCATCGCTCAGGGTGTCAGTCAGAAATGTTTCTCGATGGAGTCCCTGGAAGTCAGAGCGGCCTCTGCTGCCAGTGTGGCCTGCTGATGCTGTGTCACTCGCAGACATTGATGCAGTCATTTATCTTGGATGTAATCTAAAAATCCTAGCAGCAGCAACAATGTTAGTCATCAATAATCATTTTCAAGCATATCACATTTGTTTCTAAACATGTTATTGATGGACAGTCTACTGTTTGCGTCCTCTAACTTAATGACTGGATCAGCCCACTGGTTTTAAATCTGCACTGATCAATATTTTGAAACTATCAAATTACTATCGGTAATGTGAAAGGGGTCACTCAGTGATAAGAATTTCTGCAACATGGCACATTTCACAAGATTTAAGCACATTAGATTTCCTCTGAGAAATGTAAAAAAATGCTAATGTCATTCCATCTCAGTGCTCATGTCACAACTGTGTCAGCTGATAATACATCATTGTCATATGCACAGCTTTGTTTGAAATGAAGACATGAAAAGAAGGTACATTGCATTTCCACTGGTTAGCGATACAGTACACTTCTTACATTTTTACAACATTGTGATACTAGACAATGTTACTACCAGAAAAGGTACATTTACAAACATCCTTGTGTGTGCTTCAGAAGGACCAACTTGGCATCCACATGAAGCTGCCAGATGCTGAACCATGCTGGACTTCTGATCTCTCATAGAAGGAACTCTGGGAAACCTCTGATCAGATCTTCTACTTCTGTTTTTGTACTTGACCTCTCCAGATTTCTTTACAGGAATTTATACATTTAATATTTAATATTGTTCACTTCAGCCAACATAACCTGTTTATTCTGATATTCTTGTGTTTTTTATCACTGTGAACATTTCCTAGCTGGATTCTAATCAAGTGACTACGATATAAATAGGTTTATAGTTATAATAGCATTGGCAAACCACAGAAAAAATGAACGGTGCCTAAGACTTATGCACAGTACTGTATATATATTGATAATAATAATAATACTATGAATATAATTGTTCAGATGACCGGAGTGTCCTCCAACTCATACCTGACGCACCTGATTTTTTGTTTTTTTACATTTAAACCTGGTACCGTTACTTTTTTTTTCCTTGTCTTATTTGTTACTCCTGTATGAAGAAAAGCTCCAAACCAAAACGATTCATCTTCAATTTCAGATACTTAGCTGGATTGATGCATCATGTAATGGAGTGTCACAAAACTGGGAAAAGCTCGGGGTGGGGGCAGGTCTCCAGAGCTACGCCAAATGAGCAAATTTATGAGTCAGTAACTGCAATTTATTAAGTTTCTAGTTCATCACATCAAGTTGTCATCAGACCACTCAGCCTTAGCAATAATCTGTTGGTAAAATTTCAAATACCGCAGCCACCCATGCTATATGGAGTATTTCCAACTAGACTGTATTTCTTTTAGGGATCCGTTTTACTGAAGCTGTCAAACCCACACTTTCACCAGTTGTGACAACACTTAAGCCATCTGGGATATGGTTTTTGGAATTGCTCAAAAAACTGTTTTTAGCCTTTGGAGTCTGTACAGAGACTGGCTGTCAAAACATCACCCTTACTATCACATCATGTAGAATGAACTTTTGCACATGGCTTAAAATAAAATTCATTTTCATACAGAAAGGGGCCCAGAAGATCAGTATATGATAATTTGATGTTAAAGGCTTTCCATGCATTGTCACAGCATCATGAAAGTGGTGAAAATGATACAATGAGGTCTAAATACACAACACCCAGTAGTGATTTGATGTCAAAAAATGCCTGCGGTTTTTCCTCAGACTGGTGCTGCTGTCTTTCTCTCTTTTTTTGCTGTTCATAAACTTTAAGTCTGGAATTTGTTGATGAAGTGTTGGTACACGGAAAAAATTATACATTTCACCTGGGCTTGCCATACAAGCCACAAACTAGAAGCAGATGGCAAAGGGAAGCTACAGCAGGTACAGAATAATTAGGGTAGTGCCACATTTAAATTAAATATCAGTCAATGAGCCGCCAGATGAAAAATGCCACCACCAACAGCTACCAGCATCTATACACAATCAATTCCTTTAAGTCCAAAGAAACTGTACTATACAGTATGTGGTTATGGGGAACTGCTACCAAAGTGCAACATAATGAAGATGTACTAACACACACATAGAGTTGGAGCTCACTATGTTAAAAAAAAGAGAAATCCTCTGATGTCGGAATCATGTTTCCCTCTGCTTTCCATTCTGCTCACACATTGCATTTTGACTGCAGCAGGTCAAAGTTGAACCAAGAAATTGATCTGAAAACTGATGTCATGTAACGTCAACCCACTTAAAAGCCAATTTATGCTCTTCTGATGTCCCCAAGGGTCTGTATGAGGTACTTTTCACCAGTACTGTTTCATGTTGTGGTGTAACAGGCGAATAACAGGTTCCCTCCTTAACATGCTGATGCTGACAAACTCCTAAAACCTTTAGCTGCAAAATGAGTGTTCAACAGTTGGCCCACGTTATGTGTCTGTCTGCTGTTCTGTCTGTTCTGTGCGTTTGGACAAATAAATAACATAGACCCAAGACTGGATTACCAGTGCACTAACCTTCCTACCTGGACAGTGTAAATATTGTTTTGGACTGAGTGCATACGTTTTCCACCTGAAGTGAGTGAATAAGATTCAGAGTTAGAAATTGCTGAAGCTCATTTACAGCATTCCAGTGGCTTTAGAGACGATCTGCTGATTCATAGGCCTGTGAAAGACAAACTTCATCAGAAAGGCAGGGTGATCCTCACAACATGGCATAGCTAAATAAAAATATAACACAGTGCAAGATCTGCTTCACATCTGCAGTTCACAGTGAGTCTTGCATAGAGTCTATGCCATAATATTTAAGCACAGAACTAGAGGTTGTGACTGAACTAAGTAAATGTATAAATCTGAGAAAAAACAACTGCATGGATATCAAATGCTAAAAACAATCTATGTAATGAAAAAAAGTATAATTTTATGGTGTAGTTTACTACTTTAAGAAGAAAGCAGTCTCATTTTCTGTACAGTCTTAAAGACTGTATGTTTTAGTCGATTGACTTCTGTCTATGCAGTCACAAAGACAAATGTCATCATTTAAAGATACTGAAGTAAGTCATGAAGCCATGTAACAAAAGAGTGAACTGAGCGCTAAGCAGCGAGGATTTCACTAATCACTTTTAAAGCATCATTAGCCCTCTCATTACACTGCATAAAACATAGTTGGCCTCAGCTCCATTTAGTTGAATTGGTGTGCTTGACTTCATCATGTCAGGATCAGCTGTATATTGCTGATAACTGAAATGCATTGAATGTGCCACTCACCGAACAAATACAATATGTGAGCCTGCGGCTATTTAAAATAATCTCTAACATGACCAAACATTGCTGCAGTTCCCTTCTATTTTGTTGCAGTTCATCCATCAGAGAGTGAAACAGTCTTCATTTATAGGGCTGCAAGGAGTCAAGCCCAAGGTGACTTCTCAGTTTGATACAGTCTGACCCTCATCAATGATTTGTGGCTGCGACATGGGCCACCATTTTTCCTCCTCACAAGCTGCTTTGTTTAGAGGCCTTGGGTTGATGCTGCAGTGGCTGGAGGACTTCATGAAGTGACAGCACGAGTGTTTGGGGCGGTGCGCTGGTGCACTTGGCCATGATGGAAATTAATGAGACATGCATGGGTAATGAGATTACAAAGCTGCATCAGAGAAAGGTAGAAAGGAGGATTACCAGGTACACGCTGTCACAGCCTCGCTCTCCGCAGAGCAGAGCAGAGGACGCACCTGTACGTGCAGCTCGACACACCACCTCAACGCCGCTGCAGATGGAGACATGGCAGCTGTGCAATCTCATTTGTGGTATCTGGGTCTCCCGCTACTCCTAGTGGCATCAGGTTAATGGCAAGAAAAGACATCTGCCAAGCTGTCGCTGGGGTTGCACTGAAAAGACAAGTAGAGTCTGAAGGGAAAAACAACAATGTTGTTACAGATTTTCACTTACCAATAAAGATTATTTAGATCAGAATTCATGAATGTTCAGCGGGGGGCATTTCTAGTACCACTCCGAGTAAGAGCATCTGCTAAATATCTAACATGTACGTTGGACACAAATATCATACACGGAGACACATACAGTAGCAAGATGAATGGCTGTGTGCACAGACAATGGCCATGACCTTTTTATAGTGCATCATCATCGCATTAATAATGCACTCTGCAGCACTTTGTTCAGTGCCATTACCATGTTTCATATTGTGAGTTGAAAAACAACAACAGTTCATTCTTCTGCTTTTGCTCGCCAGCTTTGTCTGTCAACCAGACCTTAAGGGCCTATTTAAAAATTAATGAGCAGTGCTTACACTGTAAATAACTGCTGGTAATGCACTGTGGGTTATTTGAAATGTAAAACCTACTGTCATACTTTGATTATCTATGTATCTGCCCTAAGCAGAGGATCCGAGCACGGAAGCAGTGTTCCGTGCAGTCTGCTTGCTGGCTGACTCTTTAAGGCTCGCTGTCACTTGTGAGCGTGTTGAACGACTTCCCCTCAGTTGAAAAGCAGTGGGGTTAATGCAACAGCGTTCCGAGGGCACTTCATGTACATGTCCATAATGCAGTGATATTCTGAAGAGGTAATTATTTTTTGGACTCCGAGGATTTACTCAGTCAACACTATGCTTCTGAAAGGCAGATTATTTGTAAGAAATACCAAACATCCATTATTTAATTTCACAGAAAACCATTCTAAATGTAGGTTCACCCATACATTCTTCTTGCATTGTTAGAACAAGAACTCTACACACATTTTCAGCAAAGAACTGCATGCAGAGAGAAGAGAAATAGCTCGAGGACTTCAGGACTTCCGTGCCATCAATCAGTGTGTCATTCCTCATTAGTTTCCTCTTGGATGTACCTTTAAACAAGTCCAACCTCATGTCTTTATAATTGTTTGTCACTCTACCGATATAGGCTTTCACCCAGTGAATAATTAATTTGTGTAAATCACGCTGCTGTAATTTGGATTCCTACTCTACTGGTCCCATGGTCATCCTATATCAGACTGGAAGTCTATTTTCTGCCCTCTATCAATTTTTCATGTGCAGCCATTTGTCCTTAGGGGATGAATGTCATCGCAATACTGGATACTGAGTTTTCATCTATCCCTACGGCATTTCACTGACATTTCCTGGACACTGACTGACATGAGGGTAACGATTTAATTGTTCTTATTCCTACTTAAAAACTCGTCCTAGTTCTATCTGATGTTGTCCTGTTGCTTTGAACAATCAGGCTGCTTTGACTTCACAATAATGTTTCGGCCACACTCTCTCAGAGCACACCCACCCTGCATAACAATCATCTCAGAACTTTTTTTTTTCCCCATTTCATTCCATCCAGTTGCTACATTTCACCGCCGGCCACAATTGACCCTACGCAGAGCAACATGAATGCGTTTTGGTGACACCTGATTATCAACCTGCTTGATGAGTCTGAGCTCTGCTTCTCACCCATTCGCAGTTTAGACAAAAAAAAAAGAAAAAAAAAAGAGTGAGGCTTGCTCCAGATGGTCATGCCCTTTCGAAGTCTCTCTCTTGCCTGTAATAGAGCGAGCTGGCTCTTACTCCCCAGACTGAGTGCTGGGATCAGTCCAAGCGGCTGCTGTTAATGAGACTCAGTGTTCCCTCCTCTGTCATGCTGGGGTTTCTGGCTCTCTGTGCACCTCGCTTCTGTTTTATATGCCCGTGTTTCTGCACGGGATCAGACGAGGATTAGAAGGCAGCAGCATCAGGCTGTCCTGCGCGTGCTATTGCAATGACTGGCATGCTAACATAACAGAGTTTATTCACAGCAATATGTGGAAGGTTTAGAATCTCAAAAGCAGAATTTAGAAAATATTCACACCAAAACATATGGTGAAGAATACAACTCATTTAAACCTACAGTACGAAACATTTTTTCTAATAATGATTCATTAGAAATATCGTCCACAACTATCTATTGTTGAGAGGTGCAGTTGACTGAATAACAAGTATGAGTCACTCTCCTATTACCTCTGTCTCAGTCCCCACAAACACCTAAAGTAAATATTTCTTCTGATAAATCTTATACAATGTTGGCATCCTTGTCTCTTCCTATGTAACTACGTGACTGCGACTATGTTTTTATGTTTATCTGTTTTTATAAGGCCTCCAGAAGAGCCTGTCAGCACCTTCATCATTCTTAACCATTCCAGGATACTGGGTTAGGTGTCCCTGTAGGCTATTGATTTGTGCTGGAGACCAAGCTTCTACCAAGGTCCTAGCATCAGACTTATCCCTCTGACATTGACTGGCCACAAAAGCACATGTGAATCAGTGTGATTATAGTTAGTAATGAGCCTTTTTGACAAACAAGCCAACATAACGTCACTCAGTCACTGGCTTTAGAGGAATGAATGCAGTTTGTTACCGTGTTTGACTACTCTCCATCAGATTATTATTAAGCAGGACTAAATTTGGTTGAAAGGTTTCAATGTCAACTAAATTATCACAACCACTATGGGATGGATTGTCATCAAACATTCATCCTCCCCAGAGTCTGAATCCTACAGAGAGGCAGACAGACGGGTGGCACCAGAGGAGGGTAAATGGGGAGGGTTGCATCAGGAAGGACATCCAGCATAAAAACCTGCCAGATAAATGTGCGGATTATGATTTACTGTTATACCATCCCATGAAGTTACCATTTTTAGTGACATAAAAGAACAAAGTCCCTGAATAAAGTACACATCATACAGTTTAAAATGGAAATAATGGCACTGCGCTTTGGAGAGGTTACGATTACAATCAAATAAAGCTTTTAAAAACTTTATAAAAGTTTAAAAAAGTTTATGCAGTTTTGGATATATATCCATATTAATAAGCATCACAGACTGCATAGCTGTTGTTTTAGTGACATTTTGAACATGATGACTTGATGGTTCTGGACATGATGGTTCTTTTGTCTGTTTCTTTAATACACTACTGTACAGTCTAGAGAGCTTATGGGAAAGCTTTTAATTGCACAAGACTTAAAAGGCTTGAATGTGTGACCTTCACTTTTGTCATGAAGCCCAGTTTGGCATAAGACTTGTTAACATAATTATCATCATGGTGGAAGACATCTACATAAAAATAAATCTATTGTAAGCTCAAAAGTCCACTTAAGAGTTCTTCTTAGTAATTACTAAGGATATGCTAAGATGCAAAGCAAAAGGAGAACTGATGCTGCCGGCAAGTAACAGCCCACTCAGTGTTATTTAGAGTCCATTATAAAATCAGCAGAACTATTATTGCACATTTAGAGCAATAACATGCTGTCAACTTAATTCAAGGTTATCAAAAATTGTTTCAAGTTGTCACTAATTGGTTTTTTCCTGAGGCAGCTCATCTAAGGGCCCGGTCTCAGACACTCAGTCACCTGTTGTGTTTAATGTAGAGGCAGAGAAGGAGATCAGCATGAGGATCTGCTGCTACCGTGCTTCACAAGGAACACTTAGAGGAAATCTCCCTCTCCCTGTGTACTTTTTTTGCCTGCCCAGAGATGCCTCAGTGATTCTCCAGAGGGTGGCTAGTCAGACGTGATAGAGGAGACGCTGTCACGAGGATAGCTTTTCATGAAGAAATGATGCATTATACATCATCTTTGAATCTAGAAGAGCATACAGTACATTCCTATAAGGTGGGGATTGCTCATTGTGTCCCACTTGACAGTGCCTCCACTGGCTTGACTCACATAGAATACAATGTGAATACAAATGTACAATTTAAACTGTACTGTACATAGCACTAGCCAATGGGAATCCCATTCAATGGATTTCCACTTTATTTTTATGTTATTAAAAGCATTTTCATAGCAAATTGAGATTTTATGTAAAGTCTCAAATTACTCCTCACACCTACAGTGAAAGTACTAGAAATAAATCTCTTTTCTGCATTTTCTGCACACCATAAATGACAGTTCAATCAAAAAACTAAGCTATGTAACCAGACTCAATTTATGTTTGTGCTACTTCAATTAGAATAGAAACTAGTTTAGGCTTTTTCAGAATACTGTTTCTCTCACCTTGTTTGCTCCTTTCCTTCAAACACGGAGACCCCTTCTCAACAAGTAGACAATTAAAGGTGGTAATAAGATGGAGATGTAATAAGTGTGACTTAGGGCAATGGCAGAAACCACCACAGACACATTATATAGTGGTTTTCTGATTAAAGCTGCAGCAGCCACACTAATATGACAAATGGTGGTGGAGTATCATAGAATCAGTCCTTATGCCCATTTGCAGCTGCACAGCTGTTCCTGCAAAAAGCATTTGTGTGACCATTTTTATGTAGCTTTTATAACTGAGGAGGTGGACTTGAAGCTGGGAATTAGATATTATACCTACTACAAACTTATAACAGTAAGTATGAGAAGGCTCTATCTCTATGGGTTTCATCTGCCAGAAAAGGAAAGCCTCTAGCTCCTCTGGTCCCCAGTGATGCAATTTGTAGAGACAGCACATTAATGACACAGACAGGCTTGGGTGTCACTTATTACAGACAGGTCAGAACTTGATTGAAAGGTCTGGATATAAAAAGCATCTCTGATTTGTCTGTTTCCTCTGAACTGTTACTTGCATTGAGTGGGAGGAAAAGTGGTATGAATCATTATTAGCACAGACTGTGTACAGAATGTGGGGTTTTGTGGATGTGTGCAGCTCATCCGTGACTTCACATGAGGAAGAGTTGAGTGATAATATGTGACAAAAATCATATACAGACAGGATCTGCAGACAGGTCACAATACCTGCAGTATTAACAGAATGTAGGAATGATCAACGTAAAAAGTTTGCGGAAAGCTAGCGGAACAAATAGATACCAATCTTTTTTTTTTTTTAAGTGTATTTTGTTTACAAAACTGGGGACATTGAATTCAGTTTACATGTACGGTATATCTTTAAAGGAACATTAGTTCATTCTTGGCCACTTGGGGGCAGCACAACAAACTGTAGCCTTATCAAGAGATGAAGCAAAACCTCTCAGTTTGGTTGAAGAAGTAATGAAAGCTCTACTTAAAACCACATTGAGATAAGAACATACTGTAACTAGTTATAGTAATAGTAGTAGTTTTGCAGCAGCCTTTAAAGAACACCATTTCCCATGAGGCCTTGTAGGCTACACGTCAAGGCCTGCTGCACTTACAGTGAAGAAAAAACAGTTAACAGTTAATACTGCAACTACATTTCTTCTCACTTTTGAATTATATAACTCTAATCTGACAGTTACACACAGATGTACCACAGCAGCAGCAGCAGCAGCAGAACTTAGTATTTTAAAGTACAGTGCTATAAATTCTAATTAGAAATCTGCAGTGGAGGGTGTACACAGTGAGCGTGATAGGTGAGTATGCACCTTCTAGATATTTTGTTTTTATTAAACAATAATCAAATAAATTACATGTTGCGCTGCTTCTTTTTTTTAATTAAAAAATAAAAATGGTGCTAGCTCCAAATTGAAAGCAGGTGGGAGCATTGGTCTTTACGTGTTCTCGCTGATTCCATGCGATTATTCAAATGAGAGGAGGACTTTAAAAGACAGCAATTTTCTGTTCACAGTTAATCGATGAGATTTGGTTTACATTCAGAGCCAAACCATTCTCTATGTTAGGCGTCACCAGCTAGTTTTGCAGAAGGTGGTAAGGAGTTGCGCTGTCTGTTGCAGACATAAAGAAATGGTCCGCCAGTTGGCGACGACTGCTCTGTATCATCGCAGCAGACATGAGAAGCCATGTGTTTGCCTGGGATATATGGGATATAATTAAGCTCTGCCACTACTGCGAGAAAAGCTGTCATTCACTGTTTCTATTTTACTGATCAGCAACAGTTTGTACACCCTGCAAACATTCCTGTTTCTATGTGAAGTAAAAAGGGTTTATTCCAGGCAGTGTTTGTGCCTCCAACATGTTTCGCTCCTACCCCCAATTCATATGTTTTATCCTTAACCCTAATTAAAGATTTTGTTTGCTTGCCTTGTTCCTCACTTAGTCGCTTTGGATAAAAGCGTCTGCTAAATGACTAAATGTAAATGTAATTATCAGGTGAGCTCTCTAAACAAATGTAACAATTATGATAACAGTAAATTCTAAAATCTATTCATCATAATACTGAACATTAAAGTCATCATGTTGATCATTCTGTAAAAAAATCACCAATAAAGTTCCGTCAGTTCATCTACACACAGTCCCATACACAGAAATTAAAAGTCTATGATGGTGTGTGTGTTTGGTATATATATATATATATATATTTATATATATATATATATATGTATATATATTAATCTTTGTTTCAGTGTTTTCTCACTGTCGCAATGCTTTTTGTAGGTTTCCTCCTCACTTCAGTTCCTGCTCCACTCTAAACTAAACTGACTTGAGGTGACAGGTGTAATGTTCCTTTAAAAGTGATTGGTTGCTGTCATTTGACTCATGTGCTGCTTGGCCACTAATAAATGGGACGGATTTCCTGGGGTGTGGGTGTGTATATGTGCTTGCAAGGCAATTATTGCTTGTAATCACAATATACTAGCGCTAGTGGATAGCAACCTGTTCTCATAGCAACCTGTGCTCCTAGCTGCTTACCACTCACTGTAGCTAAAGTTTCAAGACACAGAAAATCTAATTTTAAGTTTTTGTCTTTTGCCCTGCATGATGTTAGGTTCTCAACTTTATCATATCATCTCATTTCAAGACATTTGAGTTCACTTATTTCAACACATCACATTTAATTCCATTGACAAAAAAAGTTGCCATTCAAATGCATAGTCCCACAATTATTATGTGATACAACATCCATTTATAATGACAAAAATAATATAATTCAGAGTCTGTCATAATGCTGTTATCAGGTTAGAGTTTCTTAACAAGTTACTTTTGAGAGACCTGGTTTACCTGTATTATCTTTACAATATGCCAAACAAAATAAAATATTTCTCTGTAAATTAACTTCTCAGCTACACACCAGAGAAAATTTGCAGTTTCCCATGGAAGCTCCTCTCGCTACTGTACATAAGCTTCACTTTCTCACCTAAAAGATTGAACATGTCTCATATTACCGAGTTGTGCAACACTTGCCCAGGTTGTACAATATCAGTAAGTTCATAATGTAACACTTAAGGTCCCACTGGATTAGGCAGTAATTACATGAAATGAATCCTTTAATTATGTAGACGCTTCTGATAACTGCATATTTGCCCTTGGTGTAGTTTGTATTCCTGGATTCTGAGCACATTCTCCACAGATCATGAAACTGAAATCTACCCTTGCTACTTCCTTTCTATTTTGGGGGTGTGGAAATTCACAAGGGAGTTGACTATATTGATAATGATGTGCATACTGCAGGCGTACCTTCCTCGGGGATTCGTCCTTACATGAATGGCCCCTGGAGTTATTATCTGTAACGATAATGACTTCTTTCTCTTTTTTTGCTGCTTTACTGGCCAGGGTCCTCAGAATGAGGCCAGAAACCAACTTCCTTCCTGCTATTGCCCAGACAAAGAGAAAGCCACTGTAAAAATGTGTCACGTCTCAAATTTCTAATTTTTTTTAACCCATCAAGCCATTACAGGAAATCTTTGTGAAGTATAGACCACGTGCAGTCTTGTGTAATGCGCTACATGAAGAGGTGAAAGCTTAGCACTTGTTTGCGATTCAGAACTCATATTTGTAATGTTAACACAGGGTTTCAAGGACACTTTTTCTGCACTTGTGCATTTTAATTACCTCATGCATTTAATTTACCTGCTTTTATCTTCTTCTGTTTTTCATTGAAGTTGCTTTTTGTCAGAAATTGTTTTCTTGCCCAAACCTCAATTAAATATACAATAGGTGAAACTCAAAGTCATTAAATAGAGGAGCAGTACAAATACATTAATCACATTTTTCAGCAGAGGGGAGGAAACAGTGGGAGTGGTGACGCCAGTGGATGAGGTGCAGCATCTTGGTTTGAGTTCATGATGGGAAGATTATGAGTATTATAATAATTTACAATGTATCTGAATAAAAGGCTTATGATATATGACATGCACTGAACAATTTGCAATTTACTGTATACTGCATAAATTGGTCATAAAATGTTATCTGATCTTCACGAAAGTCAGTAATCAACAAACTCAAGATTTCTAAGCTGATAAAACATAAACAGTTATGATCTTTCAAAATATCATTGAACATAAAAAGTCATGGTGGATAAAGTGAAACTCATAATGATCTTACTCAATTTTTTTACGCTAGCTAACATTATTAATAAGAAAGTGCTTACAATGAGTCATATGATGCTTAGAATCAACAGTGATATTACAGCAACATACCAAATTATGAAAATTATGCTGAAATGAAACAAAAAAGTAAACAAACTAAATCAGGAATCATAACAGAAAACTCTCTTGATGAATGCAAATGATGTAACAGCGGGATGCAGAGGCTGACTAACCAACTACAGCTGCAAGAGCTAACAAGTTTGCTATTATGTCAATGTTGTGTATGTTGTGTTTGTTTCCCAAGTGACCAAAACATTTTACTGCAGGTTTAACCAAGTAGTTGGTAGGAACTCGTTCTAGGAATAGAATGTTAGAAAAAACATCAAAACAATTTAAACTTTAACCAGAACTAATAGCTTGGAATAGGAAAACCTAATTTAAAACTTACAAACTTGAAACTCCTTTAAGACTTTTATAAAAAAGAGTCCAACACTACCTGACTGAGAGAGTGTAAAGAGTATGCAAAGCTCCTATCAGAGCAAAAAGTGCCTACTTTGAGAAATCTAAAAATATACTAAATGTTATTATTTTTGTTGACCATAATTCTTTGGCTGGTTCTGTCAGATTTCCATTGTCTTAGTGTGTATTAATGTACAAGGTTGAAAGTAATAAAAAATAAAGAAAAAACACTGAAAGAGAAGGTGTTTCCAAACTTCTGACAGCTACTGAATCTGTGATTTACAGTACATTTTAATGCCTCTTTACTGTGATCTTTGTTTGTTTTTTTTTTTTTGCCTCTATGAATCACACAGAATATCTAATGTTACAGCCTACAGGTGTATAAAATGAATACTGATTAATATACCATGTGGTGACGAGGAAACAGAACAGCTGGAAATAGTTTGATAGAAGGGGGGAGTGGTCTGAATCTCGCTGTCCTTTATTGGCGTGGAAAAAAAAAGACAGACGCACTTTGGAGTTCAGTGCTGGGACGCTTAACAGCCCTTTCATCCACAGTGCTGACTGCGTGGCTCGGCGCTCTGCCCGACATCCTCCATCCTCTCTCCTCTGCTTTACTGTCGTGTCTCCTCTCCTGAACAGGTAAGGCATCCGTCAAAGTTATTCAGCCACGCAATAATGTGTAATCTTTGTACAGTTCAGTGTGAATCCTGACTGCGTGCACGTTGCAGGGCTCACATAATTCCCTGCTTTTCCTTTGCCGGTGCGCTTACACAGGTGCCGGGTAACTGCAGCCTGTAGGAGGAGGTGATCCTCGTATCTGCATATATTCCCGTTTTTAAGCTTTTTAAAAAGAAAGTTATGACACAGCAGCCTACAGTGGATTCCTCACAGGAGTGACACATTGGATGCTTTGCGCATTCCACAAGGCTGCAGCGCACAGTTAACATACAGTAAGAAGGATTTTTCTCTCTTTTTTGCTCTCGTTGTGGAGAAAGGTTGTAACCAGAAAGGTAACCGGTAATGCAAGAAGGAGTCCGTTTTCAAGGTACACACGAGGTGCCGTCCGCTGGTGAAGGCAGAAGTGAAGTGCGTCTCCCCTTGTCTTCCCACATTCCATCACTATTTAGATGATCTGGTGGAAGCGCAAGAGACACCTGCAGAGATCAGATGCTGTTAACTGGGGATTTCTCTAAGTGATGTTCCAGGTATTATTTGTACAGTATGTGTCATTAAAGGAAGTACAGTGATCAATACATATGAGAAATAACATTTTTTTCTTACATCACGCTAATTCACCAATATCCAGTCATTAGTCAAGCATGTTCTAGTCTAAAGTCTAAAATACTGGGATTTCAATTGAGGTTTGTTACAAAGTCCTTGATTATGAAGGTGACAGAATTGTGCACACATATTGCATTTCATGCCGTGTGTGTGTGTTGCCCGGATGTGATTCCAGTTCTCTGATGGTAATCTCATATTTGAAGTGCTGTAGCCTGTAGGTACCTCACCCCTGTCTTGAGCCATTCGCTTTACTTTGTTTTTGTGCTGATATACAAGGATCGGTATAAGACAAATTACCCTGCACACACACACACACAAACACACACACACACACACACACACACACACACACACACACACACACACACACACACCTTTCCCACACAGGAAGATACTACAGCATAATAAATGTGCCATTAGCCATTTTCATTCAAATGCAAAAACCCCTGCCCCACAAATTATATTCAGTGATCACACTCCTCCGTCACTTAGTCCAGTGGAATGGTGATTAATATGCCACTTTGTGGCTTAATTTCTAAGCCCTGACTTAATAAACCTGCCAAGTTCATGTAGCCCTGTCCATTACTCTCAGGAGAATACATATGGGCCACTTCATATCCTCATCACAGCATAATGACAGAGGCAGGTAGACTCGGGCCACCAGGTTCCTTTCATTCAACACACTGAATCATTGCAGTGCCTCAACAACAGACAACAGTAAAATCTATTCTTGGCTGTAGTTAAGGACTGTAGTCTGCAAAAAGTACAACACAGAATATTGAGAGAAAAATCTGAATGTTTTTGTGTGTGCAACAGAATGCTTACAGACCATTCCTAAATGTGTCCTCTAGGTTTGGTTGTTGGTGTTTGTGGGGCACCTGAGCAAAATGAGGGCTCATTTAATGAGACTAAGTCATATTTAATGTATGCAGTGTTGTACACTATTTGGATTTTGGAGGGTGAAGTAAAGGCATCCTGCACATGTCAGTGTATCATTTCACATATCAGAGCAGAAAGCTTGTTTTTTTCTGTCTGGGTTATCACCTCATGTTGCCTGGGTTCTGTGGGTTTTTCCTTCTTGAGCAGTTAGGTAGTGCGGACTGAAGGCTAATCTTCACATGGGTGATAGAGATAACGGTGATGTATGGAGCGGATGGGGTGGTTTAACACCCAGAGCTGACTGTTGTCTAGCGGGGTCAGGTCTGTGATACTGCTTCAGCCAGCTCCTCTCATTCCTGGGATTTGGCAGTCTTAATAGCCGCAGGTGGATACAAGCAGAGGCGGCCTCAGTCTTCATAGCCTGGAGATGCCTTGATGAATGCTGTGTTGCTGCTCAGGCATCTGTCAGTCGCTTCTACTCCCCAAGTAAAATATTTCCTTGGCCAGCAGCCAGACAGGCAGCCAGTGCATAGTGTGACATTGGTTATGTTGTATTCTTCTGTTAGGCTTCACAGTAACAGTCAGAGTGCTGCTATTCCTAAAGGAGTAGCTACACTAGAAGTTTTTTTCTTTTTTGTGCACCGCATGATCACCTTGTAAATACAGAATTTATGGTCAAGCATGTGTATAAACTCGCTACACAGTGGTAAAAGTAAATATAACTGCATTATCAAAGTTGCACTAATAAATGTGTGAGGGATCGCTCATAAAAGCCATTTACACATACAGGTAAAGCCATGCAGCTGATGGGCTCCTTTGATTTAAATTTTTATGGTATTGTCAACTTTTATGCTGAACCAATTTATATTTTATAACAACACTGGATGAAATAACTGAGGTATAATGTGAATGGTTGCTCATAGTGGCATAGAAGTATCCCCTTTCTGCAGAGCATTTTAGAGTCCTTCAGCTAATTGTTTTGATGTCGCCTTTGTAAATGTTTGTTTGAGTCAATCAAGTTTCCATTAGCAAGCAGCTGTTATCAGCAAGAACGCTCTGATGAACCCCCTGTTTACTAACTGTGCAGCAAATAATGCTATGTTCTCTTGTCAGATTTTGATGGTCATTGGTTAAAAGGTCACCGTAACCTCACGCCTGTCCCTTTTTATTAAAGAAATATCTCAGGAATGTTGGGAGGGAGATTCAACACATCTGATCAAAATGTCCACTTGGACAAGTGAGTCTGGACAGACGTGCATGTGCATGTAAGCCTGACTTCCTGGCAGAACTGTTTTAGCTTTGGCATGTTCTTTGGATGTGTCGTGTGTAGCTCTCTTCAAGTCGTTCTACAGCATCTCTTCTCTGTCTGGGCTCTGACTTGGCCACTCTAAAAGGCAGATTTTGTTTTTCTGAAGCCATTCTAGTGTATTCTGGGTCATTGTCCTGTTCCATCAGCCAACTTTTACAGAGTCTTAGCTGATGTACAAACATTCTCACATTATGTTAAAGAATCTTTTGATACACTTACCCTCAATCACTGCAAGCTGGCCAGGCCCTGATGCAACAAAGCAGACCCAAATCATAATGTTTCCTCCCATGGGATGCACCATGGGATGATGCTTTCATGATGATATGCTGTTCCCTTTTTAGTGCTGTGTGTCCTTTCCAAATAGTTAAATCTTAGTGTCATCAGTCCACCAAACATTTTGCCAATACTGCTATGGAGTGTCAACATGCTCTTTGGCAAACTTCAGGCATGCAGGAATGTTCTTTTTAGTAAGTAACAACTTCCTTTGTGGTGTCCTGACATAGGCAACCTGCTTGTTTTACCTACTGTAGACTCATGAACACCTTTAAATAAATACTTCTCTCTCTCTCTCTCTACATCTATATATATATATATATATATATATATATATATATATATATATATATATATATATATATATATATACATACATACATATATATATATACATACATACATATATATATATATATATATACATATATATATATATATATATATATACATATATATATATATATATATATATATATATATATATATATACCTACATACACACACACACACACACATCTCTGTATATATACATTTATATACACTGCTCAAAAAAAATAAAGGGAACACTAAAATAACACAACCTAGATCGGACTGAATTAAATATTCTTATTAAATACTTTATTGTTTTCATAGTTGAATGTGCTGACAACAAAATCAAACAAAAATTATCAATAGAAACTAAATTTATTAACCCATGGAGGTTGAAGTGCCTGTATGACCTCCCTACAACACCTAGGCATGCTCCTAATGAGGTGGCGATGGTCTCCTGAGGGACCTCCTCCCAGACCTGAGCTAAAGCATCCACCAACTCCTGGACAGTCTGTGGTGCAACGTGGCGTTGGTGGATGGAGCGAGACATGATGTCCCAGATGTGCTCAATTGGATTCAGGTCTGGGGAACAGGCTGGCCAGTCCATAGCATCAATACCTTCGTCTTGCAGGAATGGCTGACACACTCCAGCCACATGAGGTCTAGCATTGTCTTGCACTAGGAGGAACCCAAGGCCAACCGGACTGGCATATGGTCTCACAAAGGGTCTGAGAATCTCATCTCACTACCTAATGGCAGTCAGGCTACCCCTGGCGAGCCCATGGAGGGCTGTGCGGCCCTCCAAAGAAATGCCACACCATTACTGACCCACTGCCAAACCTGTCATGCTGGAGGATGTTGCAGGCACCAGAATGTTCTCCAGGGTCTCTCCAGACTCTGTCACGTCAGTCATGTGCTCAGTGTGAACCTGCCTTCATCTGTGAATGTGCCAATCTTGGTGTTCTCTGGCAAATGCCAAACGTCCTGCACGGTGTTGGGCTGTAAGCACAACCCCCACCTGTGGACGTCGGGCCCTCATACCACCCTGATGGAGTCTGTTTCTGACCGTTTGAGCAGACACATGCACATTTGTGGCCTGCTGGAGGTCATTTTGCAGGGTCTGGCAGTGCTCCTCCTGTTCCTCCTTGCACAAAGGTGGAGGTAGCGGTCCTGCTGATGGGTGGTTGCTCTCCTACGGCCTCCTCCACGTCTCCTGATATACTGGCCTGTCTCCTGGCAGTGTCTCCATGCTCTGGACACTACGCTGACAGACACAGCAAACCTTCTTGCCACAGCTCGCATTGATGTGCCATCCTGGATGAGCTGCACTACCTCAGCCACTTGTGTGGGTTTTAGACTCCGTCTCATGCTACCACTAGAGTGAAAGCACCGCTAGCATTCAAACATGACCAAAACATCAGCCAGAAAGCACAGGAACTGAGAAGTGGTCTGTGGTCACTACCTCCAGAACCACTCCTTTATTGGGGGTGTCTTGCTAATTGCCTATAATTTCCACCTGTTGTCTATTCCATTTGCACAACAGCATGTGAAACTGATTGTCAATCAGTGTGGCTTTCTAAGTGAGCAGTTTGACTACTCAGAAGTGTGATTGACTTGGAGTTACATTGTGTTGTTTAAGTGTTCCCTTTATTTTTTTTAGCAGTGTGTGTATATATATGTATATATATATATATATATACAGCACTTTTTAGCTAGCTATCCAAGTGGTAAAAAATTATTTATGTAGCTATGACAAAGTTATAAATGTAAGCAAAATAAAAATGAAATGGAAAGCATTATCAAACTTTTAACTGCAATTGTCTGTTCAACTACAAATTTTATAATAAATATTATTATTATATAATAAAACCAAATGATTATTATAATCATAAAACTTAATAAATGTTTCTAAGAACAAGTACTGAGTTGACTACATAATCATTACACTATTTTACTAAAAGGTAATAAATTTTCATTTTTTATAAATAGTTACATAATAAATGTCTGTAATCTGGAATCTTTGTGTTTATTTTGTATTTGTAATGTTTTTATTTGTACCATCAAATTGTTACTGTGACATATTATGGGCAGATTAGACAGAAAGATATTGATGTAAATGTAACCACAGCAGACAGGCCCCACAAGCTCTGGAATAAAATTAATTTTCTTTATTAAAAATGACCTTATGGTCAAGAAGGACCTACTTACATAATGAAAAAATGCAGACCAGCGACAGCCTACATTATTTGCTGCTGTCATTTAATTTGATTGTTGTCAGGATGAGATGACTGCACAGATGAAGTGTGATTATTAGTGTTTGTATATTGATGGGCTGGTGTCTGTCAACAGACTGAGTCAAATGTGTTGGGTGGTGAATTAGTCTAATCAAAGGATTTTAATTAGATCAGGTGCTTAATATGCTGATATTTACTATACTATTTAAAATGTTGATGTACATCATTTCGCAGTGATAACCCTCAGTTTTAGATGCTCATATTTATTTAACATTATAATAACATAAATTGTCAGTTTCATACATGCTTACAAATCTTTCGCAATCAGTACCTTTCTGAATTCTGAAATATTTGGACGACTTCTGGATACTGGGTTTCTTCTTGGGTGATACTCCAGGCCAGGTCTGTATATAGACTTGACTGTATATACTGTAAGCAGTTGCCTTTAACCTGACCCCTTATAATTTAAATCATATTTTAGATTCTGACATTAATCTGGGAGAATGCTAAATTATTGCAACTTTAAGTAACTTTAAGGTAAGAAAACATTAAATTTTGTACCATTCTTGTTTTTTTTTTAAACAATCTGCAAGCATGTTTCTGATCTTCAGCAAAAGTGGTTCAGGGGGTGCAGTATGAGGACATGTGATGGGGCTGCAGGTCGCCAGATACAGTAAGTATGACACTGGTGACCTTCAATCTCTGATTGAGACAGACAGAAGCTTTATGGAGACTGTGTAGCCAGGATCATGTTGAATTATATCTGACATGGATCTGCAGCAAAGCTTAACGCCAGGGAGAACCATTGTACACCACATTTTGGAATTAATGAAAGAACCCCAGTAACAGAAATCTCAACTTTAGTGTTGAAACAAGCCATCTGCTCAGTAGCTTATACCAATGTTCTCCTGAGTTCAGCAGCTGGAGTATGGTGCTAAGTCAACCTGTATGGGGCAACACGGAAACACTTCACAACTTTGTTCGATTTGGTTTGATTTGTAATTTGCTTTCCTCAGCAGAATTGTTACCTTTGTGTGATTTGCCTTTGTCTAATGCTCCATGGCAGAAAAAATGGCTTATGAATAAATCAGAGCCCTCAGTTTCACTGCTTTGAAGGATAGCGAATGGAATTACCATGTTCTGCACCATATTGAACTGAGAGTTACTTCGGTCTATTTTTTGGGCATACTCTCTTGCATATGGACGAAATATAGTCCATATGCAGCATAGTGGTGTACTGCATATGCATTAAATAGTTTCATAAATAATTCCTGTTTGTTGTTTTCCAGAATAATACTTTTACATTGAATTATTAATCTAAACTGGGCTGTGAAACCATCAGTTAGTGAAGCAGAATTTTGCACAAACTCATATTGGTTGCTTATCTTGATGTTACCTTGTGTTATGGCCACCTTTACTCAGTGGTCACCCATAGTTTAATCTTAATCTTTGTAGCAAGGCAGCATCTTTTTCTTTAGAAAACAGCATATTATTTTTCAGATGCATCCTGAGAAATCTGTCAACAGAGTTTCAATATTTATAGCAATATCTGTCTGGACAGTTTTTCAGGATGACATGACATGATTAGGATTTCATTATATTGTTCATCATAAATAATTTAATTAAGACAAGAAGAAAAATGTTTTGATTAAGTTTTTTTTTTATTTAGGGGCAGAAAGGAGTTATTAGTAGTTACTGACTTTCTCTTTCTTTTATGTTGCAATGATTTAAACATTTTTATTTTACAATTAAAGCCTTAGTGAATAATTGGAATGGAGGGACAGGCAGTGGGGGGGCAAACCCAGCTGCAGCTGTGCCCCTCTGCCCCCTCTGTAGATCCACCCCTGCTGTAGGAGATTGATTGCCAAAGAAAATTCAAAGTAAACAAAGTAATTACAGTGAAAGAAGTTTTATCCACAGCCGAAATAAAGTAATATATACTCAGTATCTGCAAAAAGCACCAATAGGCCAAGTCTGGAAATTTGCAAACAGGCTTTTCAGTCAGACTCTGTGGTGTGAGTGAAAGATGACTGAAGATTGTACTTCAGAGAGTAGATGTGAGCTTTGTTTCCTGTGTCTGCGGCTCCATCACTAACACATTACTGGTGGCGCTCGTTTTCACAAAAATACTCCGCTTCAAGTCAAGCAACACCTGCAAAACACTGATAGAAAGCCTATAATATGAGCCTGTCACACAGACACTTTCTGCAAACTTAAACAGATGATATTCACAGGTGAAGTATCAGCTCATCGTTAGAATGGAAATCCAAAAAAGAAATTTGTTGGGGGGGAAATATAAATTATGTCCTTCTAAGACTTCTAAAAGCGTGTTTTATAAGTTCAATGATATGCGGATGTTTGGTAATGGACTAAAATAAGATTGGCACCTGGTTTGTTAGATAAAACTTTGACTTGCATAAAGTTCCAGCTTACTCCAACGGAGGACGTGTTTATACACTTAGTAGAAAAAGCTGTGCAGTCTTTGGAGAAGCTTTGGCTTGCAGCTATCTATGGATTTTACTATCTGGAATAGGAAGCTTCTTTCTGTGATGGAGTGTATATTTTCTCACTTGGCTTCACATCATTTTCCTGCCAATATATGCAGCTAATAGTTACCCATGCAGAATGTGAATCTAACTACATTTACTGGAGCCATTTGACTTCACAGCAGACTATGAAGCATTGTTGGAAAGGTTTTTCAAATCTGTCATACAAGCTGTCACAAGAGAAGAATGGCTACTGGAGCCCTCACAAAAGTGATTCATTGTTCCACATTGTCACTCATTCACAAAGATGTGACTTTGCTATAATTCTTATTCTTTATAGATCACGTTATTGCAATTCAGAGCTGAAAATAAGAACAGTGTCAGCCAGGAATGTCCTGTGATGGAGAGGCCTCCTAAGAAATGACAGTTTGTACTTTTCCTTTTGTAGCAGCTGAGCTGCTTTATTGCTGACCTTATACAGTACAACTTAAATGAAGACATTCAAACCAAAATGTTCAGCTCTCTCCTTCCCTTATTATTTTATAGTATGGTTTTTATTGTTGCTGATTTACCATTGCAGTTCCAGAAAGTGATAGTGATAGATGACATATTTTATACCAGGATCTTAAATATGGCTGCAGATATTTTGGTACAACACTGATGCTGTGTCCACACGGAAGGCATATCATGAACAAGGTCTCACTGTGTACACTTTGCAGTACTAATCATTGCACTTCATTCACCCAAAAAAGTACAAAACTTACAATAAAAACAATAAAACCACGTTCACAAAAACATAATTGCGTTTGCAGTTTAGTTATATCAGAACATAATGTGAAAGACTGGGCACAGAATGCCATTTCAGATAGTTTGCAAAACGTCTCTGTAGTCTAACATTAACCTACAGCCCCACACACCTACAGTGTAACATATACACTCCACACAGTGGATGTGCTACATCACATTTAATAAACAAAATAATGTAAAATGAAATGTTTCTAGAAGTATAGCGGCCACTTAGCCAGGTATCAGCTAAGTCAGCTATAAGTCGTGCAGACGTACAAGATAGTTGTAGCTTAAATTAAAGCAGACAACACTTTATAATGTATCCCTTACACCATTTCTCTCTTTTGTCTTCTCTATACAACAAACATATAAAAAGAAAGTAAATATATGCTACAATACATCTTCTGATGCTACCAGCTGTGTTACATCCCGTTCAGCTTCCTTCTAACTTTCTTATTCACAGCACCTAGAATAAGTTAGTGTAAATTACTTTCCATCTGGCACCTCCATCCATCAAATCCTGTTTTTAGTCTTATCTGATTTTGACAAACACTGTGAGTGTGTGTCATGTTTCATAAAACCTTGTGCTTCTCGGTACTCTGCACATACAGCACATCTATTTTTAATACACATCCATTCAGCATGCAGTTTCTGCTTTGATGGAAGAGTTTGGTTCTGATCAAGTTTGACACTCGCTAAGTGATTGCGATGGGTTTTGACAATCAGCTGCTTTCTTTGTGAGTGGCCCGTAATGGAAAACTATTAATCTAATAAGCAAGCATACACTGAGGTAGGTTTATACATGCGGAGGGTGCTTGGAGCGTGTGCTTTGTGTGTGTGTGTGTGCATTGTTACATTTAAGTAATTCATATCACCTTTTTGTAATGCAGTCTTATTCTAAGATGTGGCAGCATTACATCAGGGCTGAATAAAAAGTTAGAACTACCTCTAAGTGCAGCTCTGCAAAATTGCGAGAGACCCCATCCATGGGAGTTTCATGGAAAAGATTGGGAATACAAGAAACTTGTAATGATATCTCTATCTACTGTACATTAAGCTATTTCAACAAATGGCTGGGCAATATAGCTTGAACACAATGCTTCTCTTGCAGAGAAGGCTGACTTTTATATGCAAACCTCTACTGATCCTGTGCACATGTATCAGTCAGCTGCTCCTTGTTCAAACCTCTGAGCATTTATGGTAAGCTACAACATAGAGATATAATGAGAGCTTCCTTGCTATTAAACAGAATTTCCAACACCCCTCTCTTGTAATCTACCAAGTAGCATAAATGGTGAACCTTGGCAGCCGGCAGTGTGATTAATGCACTGCTCACTAAATTGATTTGCAATGAACCAATCGTTTGATGAGCTGCTTACACTCGCAATAAACTGGGACCTTGACAACAGTGTGACCCTTTGTTTGTGAAAATTTGCAAGGTAAATAGCAATAGTAGGCTCATTTAGGTGAATACATGTGGCCAGAGTGAGTCATTCGTCACAAATACAGGCTTCGGCTTTCTCGCTTTTAGACCGTGAGGAGTGCGATCTCTGGAGCAGGTCACCTAGTCAAAAGCCTGTTTGTAGTCTGTCCCCACAGCCTTGCTGTGTAGATTTTGTCTGCAGTGGTACTGTCTGTCATCTGGCCCTGTGACCTGTGCCATTTTCCTTGACTTACCCAGGCAGTAGTCCCATCCCTTAGCACATCTCCTCAAAACATCATATTTCCAAGACAACTTATATGCTTTGCTCGGTAAAAAAAAAAAAGCTCCTGACATCTGTGATTATTCTAAACCTTTAAACTGTCTTTTACTATTACACTTACTGAGTTGTGATGGATTGAATTTTATCATCACGACTATGGCCAGATTGTTTATGTTTGTGTCAGTCCAGAAAAAGAGCCTCCTAGCAGGAATTCATCAACGCGCTTTGTACTAATATCAGGGAGGCATAAAAACAGGCTACAAGGTCTAAAGGATTAAGAGTGCAGCGATCTTTCAGCCATACCACTGATTGAGCATTGTGATTTTATTACCCACGGGAATGTTCTTATACTTTCGTCTCAGAGCAAAATTGTGTTAAACGGAAATAGCTATTTCCTCTTAATAGAAAACATGTCCTGAAGATACAAGAGTATTACTGGATATCTACTCTGCTGAAATACTGGTATTAACAAATATAGATTGTTACCTGGCCAAACAATAACTGGACCTTGGCTGCAGCAATTTGTGGTTGAGTTCAAGCTTAAAGTGAATGAGCAGCCCAAATGGAAATGCCATAATATTTCTTTTAGGAATGCTGTAGCTAGATTTGACCTGTACAGCTATGATTGGATTAGAGGCTGGCTTCCTGTCAGGTGCTTTTGTTGGGGTGGGGGCGCCGAGCTGCACCTGTGATGAGCGAAGCCTCTGCCATGTGTGGTGGCGGAGGATGGATGGCCTCGGACTACAAGGTCCGGGAGAAATGTGCCCACCGTGCCGTCAGGGGATAGCGAGGACATGATTCATTTTCAGCATCACTTCACCCAGGATGATCTCATTACTTTGTGCGAGTGGACAGCACTGGCGATGTGAACCCGGCACGTGCGCTGAACCTCCATCCTGAGAGGTGTGTCGTATGAGCCATTACACACTCCTCCGCTGTTTGGGTATTGAATATGGAAATTAATCGAAAGATAGAAGGAGCAGAAATGTATTTTTTGATGGTGTCTTACCAGATGATTTTATGCAGGTGTGTGACTAAAAAGTGAAAATAATAGTTTTCCTCTCCTTGATTCAGAAATGTCACTAAAAAGATATTTTTGTTTTTGCTGAGATTAGTAATAACTAAAATTCATATGGAGCAGAAGTGTTTCAAAATAAGCTTCTGAAACAATAAAACAATAATTTGGTGACACCTGTGCATGTTCAGGAAGCACCTCCCACACATTGGATTAGCTTGATGATCACTTCTTACGTACCATAAAGTCAAGCTGCTCCCACAACAGCATGGAAAATGAAAAACACAGTGTTTTTATATATATATATATATATATATAATTATGTTGTAGAACTCATGTTATTGTGGAGAGGCGAGGACAGCCTATTTAAAACAGTTTTATTGAACAGTGCAGAGATATTGTCTTATAAAGGTTTTTGAGTGAGGCTCACCCTTCAAGCCAATCAGAAAAAGCCAGCGCAGGGTTTGGAGCACAGTCTATGGTTCCCCGTGCACTGATGCTTCAGTTGCTCTTATGACTGACTTGTATGCTGGCAAACTCCTGATTAACAGAAGAAGAAGAAGAAAATCATAAAAAACATACAGAGTTCTGTTAAGATCAAGAATTCTCATTAAGTCGATGGAGAAAGTTAAAAGGAAATGTTCCAAAGAGACTGGAAAGTTTTTTGGCATTCTTATGATTTGTAATTTGAAAATGACTAATAGCTGATGGACTACGGAGAGTGTAGTGGAGCAGGGAGGGCTGGCCAGTGTGGAGTGTATTGATTTTTAATCTCATGCTACCGTAATGTTGATTCCCAAAAGTTGCATATTGTAGCTTTAATTACAGTTCTCAGAAACAATAATTTGAGGAGGTGCACAAAAGGTTAATAGATTAAATTATACTCTAACCCACATCTAAAGCCAAGACACTGGTGGCAGTCGGCCAAGTGATGAATCTCACCAGCAGAAATATGATTTATTTATGTAAACAGTGTTTGATTTCTGGTGAATTTGACTCTGATGTGCATCTGTCTTACCATGTATGGCAGTGATCATCTACACCAGCAGGTAGATGTAGTGCTGTGATGGTGTGCATCGAAGGAGCGAAGGAAGGATGTTGTCAGATGGTATCACATATTTACATTCTAAAGGACAAATGCCTCATTTGTTTTTGTCTTTCTAACATGTACTGTGTGTGACATTTGTGCAGCTGGCCTTGCACAAATATATTTCCCATTTTCAAAATAAAAAAATAAAAAAATAAAAGGCTTGCTGAATGCAAGTCACCAGAGATTAGCTTGTAAAATTGATGATTTCTTTATTTCTTTGACACAGTTTGTGTTAGAGGCCAAACTTTAGTGATTATTAAACAGAGGCTAAGAGTGGATGGAAATAAGAAGTGACCTTGAAGGACAGAGCAGGGTGGTTAAATAAGTGAAATGAATACACAGTGTCGGTTTAGAGTTTAAGACCTTACCCAAATGGTGCAGTAAGTATCAAAAGAGAGTTTTTTTAATCATCACATATTCATAGAATGCAGGAATGGTATTTGGAAACTGTTTTATTCCCACACATCAGCAGAGACACACCTACTAAAAAAAGACACTGTGGGCGACTCTTTGAAAGCAAGCAAGCATATACTAAAATGAAGGTACACTGACTAATCTCTACTGTACGGTATGTATGTCACTTTGTGATTGTTGTGCAGCTTCACAAATTGATTAATATAGTTTCTTAATTTGTTTGCATTGTGTGTTGGTGCATGCCAGATGGATAGAGTAATGTGAGCAGAGCCTAAAAGTCTCAGTCAGCTCTTGTTTGCAGGTAGGCTCAATCCAGTAGCTGAAAGATGTTGACTTTGTCAAGGTTGACCTTAATGCATGTATGGCTTGATAGGGATGACATGGTCTCTGCTGACGTTGCCTTTGATGTCTTTTAAGTGACATAGACTAGAAGGCAAGACTCAGCAGCCACCATACTGATTCTGTTTAGGTAAGGCTGTCCTCCCCTTAAAGAAGCACTTCTCCGTTTTCCCACCTACTGCATTTCCATGCATTGGTCACAGTATTTGTCAGGCCAGTGTAGCCTGGCTGTCGTGCTGCAATAACCTGCAAAGTTGTCATTCTAACCTAAACTACTGAAAAGGGAACCTGGCCATCATTAGTGTTGCTTGTTTCCACGTGTGCTGACTACTACTACAGTATAACAAATTAGTGGCTGATGTTGAAAAGGCTAAAGCAACAACGCAAGTCAGGTGAACCCTACTAAGCAATGACTTACACAGTAAGGTGTGCATGCCACAATTACTCTGATTTTTCTTCTATTTTATATGCTCATAAAATAAAATGTATTAATGCATTCTCATTTTAAATAATAATAAGTACATATTGCAGGGGTTATATTTCATGCTTTTCACCTTGATTGATTCGAACTCAAGCAGACTTTTCATATGCTTTCATAGAAACTCAAAAACTTTCCAGTCTCTTTGTCATATACTGCTTAGCGGCTGGTTAGTGTAGTGGTAACATCACCGTGTGGGAGACTGGGGTTCAAATTCCATGGCTAATAGGGGTCCTTAGGCAAGACCTCCTCACGCTCACACTGCCTACCATTGTACCTTACTTGTAAGTCACTTTGGATAAAAGCGTCTGCTAAATGTAAATGCTGTAGTCAGTATGATAATGATTACTTAGTTGGATGAAGGCAGCAGGTATACGTGGTCAGTTATTTGGTGACATAAACCTAACAGTCATGTATTATTATGATTAACCAGACCTCAGTCTTACTCCAACTCAAACTTTATCCATTATTTTCTTCTTGTAAAACTACAAAACTTTAAGACACACAATGGTTCATTCAACAGTAATGTTTTGAAGGCAACATGTGCGTGTTATTCGTCACATTAAATGTCACACTTGTGCCGGTTACCTGTGTAAAATGCATACTGGAGTGACTTTATGGCTGCACTTTGAAGTGCAGTGTAAATAGAAAAAGGTGTCTAAAAGAAGGGGACAGCAGCGTTTCTATGCGAAAGGGGTTATAGATTACAGTAGTCCTAAATTGAATATAATAATAGACAGTGTCAGAAAAAGAGAAAATAGTTTACCTGGATGGCTAAGAATCTAATCTAAAGAGTCAGCACCTGGTTAGCTTACCATAAAAAAGAACTGGAAAATTCACAGTAGTGTGGTATTTATACAGCTGCTATAAGGAATGCATTTGTCTCCAAACAATATGAAAGAAGAGTTAATAAGAATTTCCCTGATTGACACTGGTCTGTGTTATCAACCTATGAGACAGTAAACACTGCTTATTACACTGACATGTGTTTGCTCAGCTATGTGCTTTAAGTTGTTTTGTATTTGCAAGACTTACAGGGTGTAGACAACACATCTAGTTTCACCTCACTGCATTTTCGTCTTTATTCCGGTGCAGTCCTTTTTATCTGAGTGTCAGAATCGACAGAGATTGTAACGTTTAAAATTACCTGTCATTGCGAGGTGTTTTGTTTGTCTGGTCTGTGCTTGTGCTGCACATGAAAATCTGAGGTTGTAGAGTAAAATCACTCAACAACATATTAGAATGTCATGCAGCACAGCTCTTTGCATATGTCATAGTGATTGTAGATTATTCTATTTACAAATTTCTCTGTCATGACAACTTGACCACATCATCTTAGCAAAATACACTCACAGCTGAAACGAATGCTTTACATTAAGGATACAGAGGAAATGAAACCTTAATACACAAAGCAAGCGATATGATTGCAGATGTCCGAAGGCCAGTTCATATTTGAATATGCACATATTGGAAGGCATGAGCCAGATGGTATGAGGTGGGATAAGATCAAATGAGAAAATGATGAACTGGCTTAGCTTCCTCACATTGCTGCTTCTCTGTGAGCGGCTGTCAGTTCAGCAGACTGAGATTAAAACAAATCTTTCAAACATGTGGGAAAGGCAAAGCAATAAATTTCATCGTCTTACAACGTTTGCATTGAGCCTCACCTTCATTGCAAATGACATACTCCCTGGAAAGACAAAAATAGGCTTGTACAGTATATTGCACAACTTAATGTCCAAACTGTGATAATCATCCTGTCATTGCCCTCATGTCCCCATTTGTCTTAGTAAGCCAGATTATACCCACTGATGTTGTTTCTAGATGTTGATGCTTTCGGTTCAGTGCGTCAAGTAAAGATACGTTCAATTCCAGGCAATTTTAGAAATGTTAATTGAAGAACATTCCCTTTCACAACATTTGCTGAATAACACTGAATGATCCAGGGGATTTATTAAATGATTATTTTTGACATTTTTGCTGCCTGTGGTCATTCCTGCAGCGTTTAAATCCATCTCCTCACAGATAATCATCTGTCTCTCAAACACCCAGTCCACTGGGCCATCTGTTATGTCTTCCTCTTTGGATTTTGTGTTGAAGATGAAGTTTTCGTTTTAGTTCAGCAGTTGAAACGAATGAAGCGTGCCAACTCAGTGCCTCGATTCTCTGACTTAACAAGCATTCCTCTCAACCACAGTCGAGAGACAGAAGACGCCTGCACTAAGAAGAGTGTTTTCATATTAGATGGATCAATTTTTAATTGTATTGATGCCAGTATTAATGTCATTAATACAGATAATTTGGGACATTGACCAGAAATAGTGTTAACCCATGCAACTTTCAGCACAAGCTTCTTTTCAGGCTACACCCAGTCTGCCCTAAATTATTATTGGATGCTGTTGGGACTGATATCAGCAGCATTTACAATATTGATGTGTTTCTATTTTATTTTATTTTTTTGTGTGTCTTGTATGTTTCAAGTCTAACAAGCTATTTCAAATCCCACTTCACTTACAGCCACGACATACTTTCTTCCCCGCCCACCATCTCAGGTGAGCTGCTACAGTTAGTAGATAAATGGTAAATGGTCTGCACTTATATAGCGCTTTTCTACCTGGCTGGTACTCAAAGCCCTTTACACTGCGTCTCATTCACCCATTCATACACACACACACACACCCCCCGATGGCAGAGCTGCTGACCTGACCTGACTCACCGGGGGCAACTTGGGGTTCAGTATCTTGCTCAAGGACACTTTGGCATGTGACGTGGCAGCCGAGAATCGAAACTGTAGTATGTAAGAGTGAGAGGTGTTTATCCAGACAAAAGGCATAAGTAAACAAATATAAATCTTAGAACAGAAACACAAGAAAACAGAAGTAAGCGGAGGTAATCAGAATCTCATACGGTTCAGCTTAAGGCGGCATTCACATCGCACACCTTAATACTGTGTTTTTGTTGCTGGTTTTTTTTTTTTGGTTTGTTTTTTCATGTTTTTGATTCATATTTATGCCACATGCATCCAATAAGAAAACACCACCACCATTTAGGCGACATTCAAATCCAATAAAAATAATAACAGAATTCCACAACAACACTAGGCCTAGCTATACATACATATGAACAGAGGGGAACAAAACAATAGAACTTTTAAATCCTGCTCTTTCTAGCATTTTAACAGAGATTTTGTGATGCTGGCAACCCACACATCTCCTTTCCTGATGTCCAGGAATAACGCTGAGTGTGAACTGTGATAGCAGAATCAACGCTGAGTGGTGGCCTATGAGAAGGCTGCTGGAGCTGGATGCGATTTGAAGACCTACTCCTCCATTAATCATATTCAAATCAGCATCCTTCTGAATGCCTGCCCTGTGAGCCCTTCTCTTCTCACTAGAGCTTATCTTAATATGAACTTTCTTGTCATTTCTGTTGTCATTGTAATCGTGCTTCCATCGCTCATTATTGACGTTCTTGATCACTTTAAGTCGGCTTATTTGCAAAGGGTGACGGCAAATCAGCCGTCGCAACCGTTTGTGAATATTGTGCATCATGTGTACTGTTAAATTCTCTCAATGAATACACAGAGATGACTAACAGACATGAGCAAATCTTTGTCACATTTTTCAAATATTCTAGATTCATAACTTTTGGCTTTCGTCAGTTCTGCATTAGTTACAAGTGAGAAGCAGTTTTAATAGATCTATCTCAAATACACAGCTGGTCAAATAACTTGTATTTCTTCTCAGAGCTTACTGAGATCTATGCATGTTTAGAAAGATAAGAATTTCATTATGCTCTCAAGGACTATAAATGTCGAAAGGGAATTTGTCTCTGATGGTTTGTCTCTGTCTGCATCTCAATGATATTCAGTACAACGAGGAGCTTTAAAATAAGTATTTGCCTCTTGTTCCTATTTGAACAATTGCTCGGAATGAAAAAATAATATTCAAACCGCTGCTGCAGACTAAATTCAAATGAAGCCTGAGCACTCACCGCTTTGCAGAACACACCCTGTATGAACAGGTAGCCGTATCAAAGATACTTTGTTTGCATGAGTGCAATATATGCCTTTATGGAGCGTGTAAAGGTAAAGTCCAAACTCATTAGCGACTATAGTCTGCCGCTATTTGATGATCAATCTGTTTGTGGATTGAGGGACCTATTTTTTTTTTTATGAAATTACCATATATTCCATGTCCTTTTATACTGCATGAATATGAACACACACAAACTGACTTCTCTTCAAATTGCATTAATTGTGTTGATATGCAAAGAATAATACAATTATGCTTTCGTATAAATATAATTTGATAGGGCTGTTTGTGTTTGTTACAGGCTAATTGATATAATATTTCCACTTTCATGCAAGAATTCATGCTCTAATTATTGACCTAACAGATGAAACTCCACCTCATTTTGCATGTGCCTGTAAATTCTCTCCAGACACTGTTGTTGATGTCAGTGCAAGACGTAAAGTAAAAAAAAGAAAAGCCCAAAAAGTTGGCAGTATGTTGAATTTCCATGGGACCTGTTTCATGAATTATAAAAACTGTAATGATGCCTTTGGATTATGTTCCACATCTGCAATTCTTGACAAACACACACGTTAGCAGCTCCAAATTGTCGCACAAACAGAACTAAATGTAAATTTCCTGTAAAGGGTTGTCAGAAACCTGCACAAATCATTGCTTATGTTTTTCGTCTGCGCTCACTGCGATGCTTTAAAGCAAAGAGAAGCAGAACATGTCAATGAGTCCAGCTTTCTTTGAACACACAGCGTACACTGCTTCAGCTTACTGCTGCCTTTGTGGTAACTTTTGATTTATCGTTGCTCCCGTGAGGGAAGAATGAATACGCCTGACTTCCTAATTTGTTTTAGATTAACATAGTGAAGGTATGGGGGCTCTCGTAACAGGTGTAGGATGCTGTGTTGTGTTGTAGCTGATGAAATGGGTGCTTCTGCATGAAAATCTTGCTTTGAGTCTGTCTGTTTTTTGATGCTAAGCATATAGTGTGTGCTGGATTTTAAAGGAGATTTTTCCAGAAAAAAACAGCTTCCAGAAACAACACTATGAGAGTGAACCAAAAAAGTAGTTTGTTGCCAGTTGTGGAATAGACAGCTGAACAATGTGCTGCAACTCATCTCTGTGAGAAATCCTCCTTATGTTTGTTATGGGAATGAAAATGAAAAGTAAAGAAATAATAACTGATCTCTTGCATAAACAATAACTTAGCTATAGATTTACATTGTTACAGTACATTTAAAGCAAGTTCAAACACTGAAGTGATTTCACTGAGGTGATTTCACACTTATTACAATAAACGTAAAAGTCAAAAGTTATACTTTTATAAGTTAATAGCTTATAGTTATACTTAATAGTTAAATTCACTCTCACTGAATGGACGTTCAGAGCTGTGATTATTCAGGTCACATTCATTGCTCTGATGTCACACCCTAGAAAACCAAATTTCCATGGCATACTTGTTTCACTGGTGGGGTGGGAAGGAGAAGGGATTAGTTGCCTCTGTATCTGATAGACCTTTTGGGTCTCAAAGATAAAATATGCCACAAACCTCCACTCTGAACGCCTCGCGGTCACATGAGGTGAACGAAGGTACAGAGGTAGGATGTTGGAGAGAAGAACAGCGGACCAGACAGAAGGGATGCACAATGAGTGAACAAAGCCTTTGCAGCTCCTGTTTCACACTGTGCATTAATGACACTCAAGTTCATGTTCTTTAGTCGCAAACAGACACATGCACAACACAGCTTATTTACCAAATATTCAGCTGGATAATTAAAATTTGTAGCATGTGCTCTGACTTTAATGCCTAACTCCATTATCGGGCCAAGTGACCACATGTCCTATAATGTCATATTTCACAGTAGGAAAATTAGTGCTAGTGCTTCACTAATTGGTAAAGAGAGTCTAACACTCCTAACAGACTGTTGATCTGTTAACTAGAAAATCCTGTGAGACTTCAAAGAAACTATGGAGCGCTTTAGTTCTCAAATCTACTCCTGAAGAATACTGAAGTGGTAAAACATTAAGTTTGCCAAACACACAAAGCAGAGCAGCTGCGTTACTCCAGGACCTCCACTAGGTGATGGCTCTTACACTGCAGGGTGGATAACCTTTTGAAAAGGCTACAGGGTACATAACCTTTTGAAACATTTAAACATTCATGTGGTGGCCATTAACTGTGATGCATGTTAAATCCTCTTGAGCTGTGAAAGGTTTTCTGCTAGTATTTGCAGCCACTGGACAGACTTTAATAAAAAAATTCAGAGGAGTCCTAGAGATCCCTGAATACAGATTCAGAATTTACTGAGAAACCTCAGAGGACTCATTTAATTGGCTCCTTAAATTTCCAACCTCACATAATAAATTAACCTTTAATTTGACCAAGTACACAGACTGGTAAACACACAATATCATGATCATTGATTTTTGCATTGACTAATATTTTACTGGTATCATAGGTTTGAAGGCTATTGAGTTCTTGCTGTTAATTTGTCAGCCGTCATTCACAAAGCAATGACTGTTTCATTAATGATCTAACCTCCCGGATGATTTGTTATAGTACCTTTCATCAGACTCTTTGAGGACTTGAAGGTGTCAAAGGTTACAAGAGCTTCCAGTTTAAACAAGCTTGCTAGCAACAAAGGTCACAGACACCTTAGTGCTACTAAATTGAATTTCAGGACTGGACCCGCAATGGAATTTAGAACAACCTGCACCTGCTTTGAAAACTGCTGCTTGCAAGCAAACATTATTACTCAAGCTTAATAAATCTGGTGGTAGGTGGCGTATTAAGGGAGGAGGCAACATCTCTGTCGTTAAGATTTCAAGTGAATATGAATCTATTTCTCAAGAGCTGAGGTTGTAGCTTACACACCACTAACAACATATACAGTACAGTACGCGTTATAATTTAGATCTGTGCTGCGTACAGCTTGAAACATACAGTGTTGAATAGTGAGTGAATATGTACAGTGACACTTTTATTGTCCCACGTGTTTAGAAGTCAAAAAGAAAAGACTCCCAGTCATAAATAGAGTAAGATACTGCAGTATTTAATAATTTACCTTAATCATATCATATCAGCTTAACAGGGACTGGTGAAAATGATGACAACTAAGGTTATGGCAAGTGTATACAGTATCGAGGTGATTTACCCCCATGAAAATTTAGACCACATTCCAATATAATAGAGTCTAACGTGTACTTGTTCAGAAATGTGAAAACTCTTATTAACATATTGTATGTAACACTTTCTCAATTAAATCTGGCAACGCTGAAAAAATAAAACTCAACTGACTCCAATTAGATCATAGAAGAACTAAGGTAATAATGTGTAATGAGTAGCTGACATTTCTCAACTGATTACAACTTTAACAATAATAAGTAATGTCTACCCTTAACTGGAATCTAAAGGTCATTATCTAGAACATGAAATCTGGAATCTAAGGTTAATCACCACAAAGATATTTTTAGAGGCTTATACCTTTAAAAATAAAATAGTTGGAATATAAGATCTGGTATATATATATATATATATATATATATATATATATATATATATATATATATATATATATATATATATACTGTATATGTTTAAGACTCCTTACAAATCGCTTTTGGTGAATAATGATGTGTCAGTATGTTGGCTGTGACATCAGTAGACCTCATGGATTGATGATAACAGTTGTACAATAGTAACTATTTTTGCAGTTGGACTATAAAACGTCCTTGTCTTTAATATGAGTCATTGTCTCTATTGAATCTGGTTTAAAACTTGGATTTTGTTAATAAATGTCAATGCCTGAATCCCTTCATATATTCTCATTGCCAGGATATTACCCAACATTCACCAGCAGAGCATTTAGCAGCAAAGTGCTGGGAGTAGTACAATGGTGAGGCAGCAGTGTGAATCAACCTTGTTTCATTTCTTCCTTGACACCGTGCGACATGCGTTTGATTGACTTTCCTTTTTAACCAGAAAATGCTTTGGTTCTTGTTCTGCATCGCGGCTGTTCCATTCCAGCAAGCCCCACTGCCACCAAACTAATTGGGCTTGGTGTGAAACCTCAAATTGTTCAACAGGCTCTGACAGGCAAGTGAAAACAGTGATTGGTCCAATTGCATGTGCTTCAGTAAAAACGTGTGTAGAGTCAGAGTCGCAAAAAAAATAATAATAATAAAATAAAAAATCACTGCTTGTTTTTGACAACTAAGAGATGAAGATACAGCAGTGTCTCGTAGTTATACTCACACAAATGTGAATTCAAGACATATATTAAATTATTTTTCCATGATCTACAAGGTTGAGAGAAATAATCCATCTGTACATGGCTATATTGACCGGAATCTGGCTGCATTTATACTGATATATTAGAATGAATATATACAGTATTGTTGATATATTGGATTTACCTAATATCTGTTTTACCTCTATTACCTGACTTTGCTCCACTTGGCTTAAAGCAACAGACCCCTTCAGCCTCTTTCCCTTAGTCTCACCACCAAACACCTTCATGCTGTGGATCATATCTCCTTTTCTTCATGTGCAATTGATCTCAGACTGTGAAAGGGAAACCTGGCAGCTTTACATAATTGGATTGCAAAAGATTGCTTCTCTCTTTGAGGCCCGAATCAATCTCTGTACCTATTAGAAGGAATGAAGTAAATCTTATTGTCATTTCAATTGTCTTTTATTGAAGCTATGCATCTGAGGTGTGCATCCTATATGTCATGCTCTCTGCTATTACAGTCTCTTCCTAAACAGAGCAACCAAATTCAACAGAATATCAAAGGGTGACTGATTGTTTCAATCTGCCTGTAGCACTGAGGCAGGATGTGCTCCCTGATTACTATTACTGGTTAATATTTTACCTCCCAATAACAGCTGCTACATCCCAAAATGTGATATATTTTAAAAAAGCCTAGCTTTGCTTTAACTGTAACCATAAATTTGTACAGATTGACAGGTAGAGTCCGTGCGCATATGTGCGACTCTTCAGATTTCACTAACAAGAAGAAATAAAAAAAAAAAACATCTTTGCTGCTCTAAGCCTCGTTTCCCTTTGCAATAATTTCCCTCTCCTTTCCACTACAGCAGACTATTGTGCAAGCTGTGATCGTTCCCAGTTTCTGTGCGCTTGATAAGGCTCTGCTCAGTTCATTACGGGTTGTCACAGGCTGCAAACGCTCGCTGGACAAAAGCTTTGCATACTAATTTTTGCCTCACTACATTTTTCAAGCAGCAACAGCCGCAGCAGCAGCAACCAGGTGTGGTCATGTCCTGAAGAGTGTTTTACCAGCTTATCCCCCAGTCACTCCTCCTTATACTGCTGCTTCTAATTATCAAATGTTAAATGTTTATCCTCATGAGGAAGTGAAACGCGTTTAATAGGTTGGTCTGATCAGCAAAGGCAGCTTCTATTAAAGTGCAAGTGGGGGTGGCAGAGCATTGGTGATCTGGTCCTCTTTGGATAAATTCAAAAAATCCTGTATTAAAATTATATTCTTATATTATATTGGAATAAATGTAAATTCTACTTTGTTACAAATTTGGTCTTGTTTCTGCCATTTTTAGAGTTGTTTTCAGACATGCACTGCAACTCTGAACTAATCCAGGCATTAGAAGGAGAGGAGAACACAAATGTCCCACTCAGCTGCACAGACATGCAAACAAACGTTATCCTGCAAGCTGCCTAGTACAAAGCCTGCGTAATGTCTGATTGAGCCTATGGGTGAATTGAGCAGGTCACTGTCTAAGGAATTCAAAGTGGGTGTGCTGATAATGTTTCAATCTTGCTACTAGTGGGAAACTGAAAGAATTCAAACATAAAAAGCTATTTCCCCAGCGCACTTTTTGAATTTAGTCTCTAACTACTGCACATTACACCTTAAGCTTAAATCCAACACAATATTTCCAGTAGATAGAGAGAACACATCTGACACAGAAAATCTCCTGTTTTGTGCTACACATGAGAAAAGAACATGTCCACACAGTCCAAAGAATCAGGTCTGGACATTATCTGGTGAAAACTGCTTCAGATAACACCATAATACCAACACACAGTGGGGGGTTTAGAGTGTGTGTTACAGTACAGGTCGCACTGCCAAACAAGTGTTTGCTAATTCAAACTCTGTTTGCCAGATGAGAACAGTGCAGTTTGACTTAACATTGCACTAAATGCAAAATGTCGTCTTCCAGGTGATCTTCTATGAGGTCATCATATCATCATAATCATGTTTTAATCATGTTATTTATTTAGGTAGTTTGTTGCAATATGTTTAAACATACTGTAGTAAGATTTGGTTTGAACTCCCTGCTGCTACAGTCTCCTACTTTATATATTATATAAGCCAGCTGTTGAATTTTTTCCAATAAACAAGTCATTTCACGGTTCATGGCTTCTTTTACAATCTCTGGTACACTTGTAGCTGAGCATGCTGGAAAATGAACGAACCTAGAATATAACTGGAACAAAGCAAACTTGACCATTGTGTAAGTAGGATCACACCCAAGTGGCTAAAATAGAAAGGCGTTATACTTTCAGAGGAAACTGGCTTATACTAAAACGTAAGGAACATATCCGCTCAGAATAGATTTAACAGCTTTTCACGAACGACTTTGCCCTGGTTCAGATTATTATGCCTGCTCAAGTCTGTCTGTGTGCTTGCAAGCTGAATTTTTGTTCCCGCAGCTGGAGCTCCTGCCGCGTTGTTGCCTTGCATACGATCAAACTTGAGCTCAGCAGCCCTCTGCCTCACAGAACATGTCTCTGAAATGCAAAGAAGCCTTTTTGCTATTTTGGAGAACTTTGTAGGGTACTTTGAGTTACCTTTTTCCACGTTGTTGTATGTTTGGCAGATTACTGGTAACCCTGTAAATTATTAGGTGAATATTCACCTGTAATTTAAATAGACAAGGGTGTTGGTTAGGCAGAACACTGAATGTGTCCTTGATTTCCCTTATTGGCATCAGCTGCTTCATTCATGCCTCACATTCCCTGGCTCAAATGAGTAACTGTTAGTCTGCAAGGTGACTAGTGACATCCAAGCATTTTCATGCATGTGTATAACCTGACACCGCTCACTATTATTCTGCTCATGCTGGTGTTTGCTACTTCAGCTTCCTTCACCACCTCAACCCCCTCCTTATGTGCTAAGATTTAATTTTTAGTGTGTGCATGTGTGTGTATGTGTGTTGTCTGCCTGGAGCTTTTCCAGTCAAATCTCACCAACTATTTACTATAAACGTTCAGTTCGTTGACATGTCTCACTGACTGAAACAGATGCTATTGAAATTCTATTAGAAACTAGCAGCGGCATACAAAAAACTTCTTTAAAATAGGTTTATAATTTCCAGAGCATTTCCTCAAATTAATGTAAAAGTTAAAAGTTAATTACATAGGCTATGTAGAGAAACAAAAAGTGAGGGTTATAGGGCATGGCTTGTAATTTTGATGACTTTGAGTCAAATGTTGTGTAATGTTTATGTATTAGCTGAAGGTGTTACATTTGTTCTATATAACCCATTGACAAACATATCTGGACTTCAAAGATTGTACTTTTTAAATGTGTTAAATGTTTTTATGTCTGCCTTCAATATATGGTCTTTGGTATTTTATACTTGTTTAAATGGTTTAGGCTGCTCAACTGAACTATAACCACTGATTACATTGATGACCATTCAAAAACCTTGCCAATACAGTTGAAAAAATTGAAATCTTAGATAAAAGTTTAGTCTAATGTGTGTATAAATACAATGTAGAACGATAGTGATGCCAGTAAGAAAAACTACATATGATTGAAATTAAATTGTAGCAATGAACACAAACACATTAAGATATTTTCTGTCACATATTGAGGCCCTTGGTGACAATTAGTGGGATCCATTCCATATTTCATCTCTCTGAGAAAGATTTGCTGTTTTCTTTTTATCAAAATGCACCACCCCGCCTGCACTCACTTTTTCCTCTGTCACAGAGAGAGACTTCACAGGCTGATGTACAGCTGGCTCAGTTAGTGTAGCTTCTAAGCCAGTTGATGCCTTGGAGAGGCATACGGACTGTTTGACCTGACATCACCCTGAGTGTCGACCTGGCTGTAAAAGCAGACAACTGAGCTGAAGTCCTGGAACTAAAATGTTTCACTGCATGTGCCAAAAGTCTGAACCCACCACTATGACCTCCACCCTCCCACTTAGCCCGAGTCTAGCTCCGTTCTCTCTGTAAAGTCTTTCTGTCTCAGTGATAGTCATGCGTATTGATCCACCACCATTCACCCACCCCAGCTGCCTATTACTAAATGTGGCACGTAAATCATTAAAAAAATATGGTATGTTACATTGGATCATAATAAATCAACTATGTTGCATGACCAACAAAAAAGTAGGTAGCAGTTTACTTGTAGTATTTATCAGTCTGTCTGCCACTTTGGTTCGAACCAAACAATGACTGGATGGATTACCATAAAATTTGGACTGACAATCCTGATTATGCTATTATTATGCTATGTCAAAAAATTTTCATAAAAATTTCACATGTTGAATCCTCATCACTTCCTGTATTTCCATCTCTATGTTGGCACTTGTGGTTTTGAAATAAATGTTGAAGGTTGACAGTTCCAGGTAACTCTACTCAGTGATTATTGGATGGATGGAAATAAGTTTTGGTACAGACAATGATGTGGTCCTTAGGATACATTTTAATTATTTTTATTCCCAGATTTTTTAATCCCAGAGAAAGGTTTTATTGTTTAACTCTTTGGTTTATAACCAAATACCTAAACTAATGACAATCCCATCAGACTATGAAAAGTAGAAAATGTCACTAATATTCACACAACTAACATACTGAACATGGTAAATGTGGTTCACTATTTGCTCCCCATGGATACAGTAGATAGATGTATGGAAAAAATAATCATCCCCTTGAAAAAATGCTGCCATCTGCATTATGATGCGAACCCTTGGTTCCTGTTCCTTTTCCTGCTGTGTGAGACATTTTTTCTTTTTGTTTATGTCTGAGTCATGGTTATTTTTTTTTTGTTTTCACCGAATGCCCTGCCCCTGTTCGATCTCTTAAAGCATTTTGCAACCATTTTAAAACTCAAAGTAGTATAACCTAGTAGGTATGCTCAGTGAATTTATCAAAGGCATCGTGAGCGCTGGAGGCCTTGTTGTTGTTTCCTACAGTGAAGAATTTTCTATTCACAGGGATGTCATATAAACGCTGACCAGCACAGAATAGCTGTTTCAGTTCCCTCAGAGAAATTTTACACTGGTTTCAGTACTTGTGTGTGTGTGTGTGTATGAGAGAGAGAGTGTGTGTGTGTGTGTGTGTGTGTGTGCGCGCGTGCAACCACAAACCTCCTTAATAGCAGCTACCCACAGACCTGACATGTGCCTTATTAAATTAAAAAGGTAAGGGTTCACAGTCATGTTTGATGATTGCCTCCTGGTATTTTTATATACAATATTAGCAACATAATAGCACACTGGGAACACACTTTTGCTTTGCCTTCTTGTGCAAAGGGTGACAATTAGATGCTTCACTATTAGGTTCTGCAGAATTCGAACATTTGTATTAGCATATGCTGATGATGTAATTTTTTGCTTCACCATTTCATTGACACAAACTAACTGCATTTTGAGGGACACTTTACTTCTAATCCCTCTGCCAGGTATTTACTGAAAGCCAAAGAGGTCATAATTTATTTCCTTTTCCCTGCCATTTTGTTTTCAGTATTAGCTTAATGTAATTGAATTCTTCTGAGTACATTTATAAATCCTGTTCTAAACATCACTCATTCTATCACAATGTATGCCGGCACGGAGCTGTGTACAGTATAAAAATGCCATTTTGCGAGACGTCTCTTTAGACAGCGAAACCACCAATGCACCCAGCAGTTTGTCACCATACAGGATGTGGTGTGTCCTCTCCACTGTTGCCTAGTGCTTGCTCAACAGGGATTTCTAGGGATTTCTCTAATATTCTGTAAGGTCCTAACCTTACTATGTAAATTACTTTGAGATGATCGAGCAGGCCATGGCATTCAGATCAAACAGCTTTCAAGCCAGTGGGGCAAACCAATGTTTAGTTAGCATAAGCAAGTACAATGTCGATAAGGCAAGGTTGAGCTACTGTGTATTTGCACTTTGCTAGGGGCACCATAAAGGTAGGTTAGATAAGGGCTAAAGAATGGTATTGGTTGCCTTGTGCAAAAATGAAAATGTTGGAATTCAACATTGATTAACATAATCTGTGTTTTTTCTTACTACCATCAGTGTTCTTTAGCATGGAGATTTTTGTTGGCCTTTGAAATATGTGACTATTTTAAAGCTGTCATGAAGTTCTTATACATAAGCCACCTGTTAACACCTGAGCAACTTCTATTAAATGAAGTATGCTGTGTAATACAATCAAAAGCTATCTGGAAACCACAATCCTTAAATTTTTACATTAATACTTTAGCTGTGCATTTCCCACTTTATTCAAAGCAAATTCTAAAAACGAGTACTGTGTAAATGATGAAAATACAGTTTTTCATCTCTTCTTCATCATTATTTGTATGACTGCTATTATTTTTGCCCCATTAACTGATACTACAATTAATGACATATTTGGAGAAAATCCTGAATTTGTTACCATTAATTGAGGTAAGAAGATTAACCCAAACGGAAAGGCTCAGTGGATGATAAACGAGTTGAAACCTCTCAACACAGAGCCACCTACTGTCAGAAGTGCTCTAAGTTGTTAATGAATTTTGCCATGACAAGAAGATGTTAAAGGTGTCTCCACAGGAAGTCTCTCTTACGGTGTTAGAGCACTGACAGGAAAGTGAAAATGAGCCCAGTGGACTGCTGACTGCAGCAACACAATTCCCCTGTATGTGCCAGATAGTGCCACCGCAATTAAGCGCTGAGCTTGTCTAATGGGCCAGCAACATGAAGAATATGTGGAGGCCACCAGTGTGTGAGCATCGGCAGTCTGAGCTGTGAAGACTTAGAGTAAACCTTGTCTTAAATGATGGCTAGCAGATCAACGTCACAGAACTTTAGCGTGGATAAAGAGAGTCTTTCAGTAGAGTTCAGTGGAGTAATACAGGGCTTTCAAGGAATTTAGCTCTTAGATACAGAAACATCTATTTTCACACACAGAGTTGTCATCTCAATGCACAACAGGAGCAGAGGCCCAGCTGCACTGTTAGTTACACATAGACTCATGGATAATAGATAATGAAATATGTTGCATGGCTATAGTGACCTTTGCTGTTATCATTACTTCATGAAAATGTTACCCAGTTATATGGTGTTGTGTTTGCCATTGAGAAATGTTTTTTCTCCCTGACTGTGCCTTCTGTGTTTTTATCTAAAATACTATTTCACTTCTCTTCCCCCACTCTTTTCCTTTTTAGAGAGCATCTGGGTCAGGAACAATTGCTCTCATATCCTCACATTTTACTGTATGTCATGTAAGGACAAATAAACTTAGGTATCAGGTAGTTGGTATATCGCTTTGCTTTTGACAGTGTCTTGTCATTTGAATGTATTGGCACACAAATGTATCCATTGAATCATGGTCCCCAGAAGATAACGTTTTCAGACAAAGATCCTCTAGCGCTACCAAGGTTGAAAGGTTAATTTTTTACCTCACCAACTATTGGCTCTACTGCTATAACATTTTCTACAAATACAAAGTAAATGAATTGAAACCTTTAGTGACTTTGGTGATTCCCACACATTTTATTTCACACCAACAGCAGGTCACAGTTTTTATTCTAGTGAAATATCTCAGAAGCTACTAGATGCATTGTAGTAAAATGAGCTTTTGTTAATTTTGGTCTGATGATTTGCCAAACGGTGATCAAAACATTATCTACTTAAAAGGTGACTGTGGTTCTAGTTTGATGGGTATACCTACACTATATCCGTGGTATTAAACTTATCTCTGCCAATATCTATCCGCTTCTAGTTGAAAAAATTCTTCTAGGTCCCCTCCTTCAGATGATGTAATTGTTTTGCCGAAAGTTGAATTTAAGGACATAATAACTTTTCCTTTACTGCTACTACGAGTGTGTGAAATGTCAATTCTAGGATAAACCTTCTCCAAATGTAGAACAGACATTCTCAGAATTAATCTTATGTGATGACACTGCATAACCTTTGACCTTTTTAACTTCATAAAATGTGCAACTAAGTTAGGGACATTGGTAAATAATATGCAATACATACATAACAGATATGTAAAATACAATAATATTTATAATTTAATTGTCATAAGAATTTCATACTGTGACCCTCACAGCGTGGCTGCAGATTTTTTTTTTCCAGTGATATTTAAACTCAACTTTGAATAATGCCTATTAATTATGATTTTGTTTAAGATTTTATAATTCCGATGCCCCCTTTGGCTGCTGAAAAAATTGTTCCAACTGAACTGTGAACTAATCTGCACCAGTGGCACTTTGGCAAATGCTGTAAACTAAAGATGCCAGACGTTTTAAAATTCCAGCCACTGCCAAGCAAAAATGCAATTTTGAGTTCGTTCAAGTTCAAACAGGAAGTCTTTTCTCTGCATAAAATTACACATGTTGTAGTGCATCATATTTCTTGAATGAAAAAAAAAATTTGGGGTGGATTTAAGTATGTATATAGTGGAATGGTGCCTGCAGTACCTCTCTTTGTGTGTTAGTTTTGTTGAGTTTTTCTTGTTTTCATTCAACTTGTGTCGTGTGCTTTTCTGAGGTGATGGAAAGAAGTGAACTTAGTGGGATATTTCTGATCTCCTATGTTTATGAGAGTGCCTTTGGTGACCTTGTAATGAGGTGCATGTTACAATAGATACTGCATTGTTTGTATATGGCAACCACTAGCCCGCTATTAGCTACTAGCTATTAGCCCTGCAGAGCACAGGTCAAACAGGTCCCTGCTGCCATCTGACTTCTCAACTTAAAGTCACCTGCAAATTCAGTGCAGTTGTTCCTTACCACAAACTTTATTTGCTGTATCTCACCTATCTAATTGTATTTTATTATTACACTGTTGATCTACTATATTTTTTAAAACTAATTTTAAATAAGATTTTCTACAAAGTGTTAATTTAAATGTGCAGGACTGAAGACACCTGAGTCCTGTGTGAGTTTGGATTTAGGCAATAAATTATTTCAAAATTTCAAAAAAGAATTTAAAAAGAAATTGTGTGAAATGTGTGTTTTTATCTATTAAGCCAGCACACAGCCTTTCCCTGACCTTAGCCCAATGCCACTGTGAGTGGCTGAATACAACCATGAAAAAATGTTGGAGTCACAAATCTAGATGCTGTAGTGCAGGATATTTTTTTATATTATGAGTCAGTATTTGTAAATTATAGTTATCTTAAGTATAAATTAAAGAAAAAAACTAAAGGCATGGAATAAAAATACACACATTTATCTAGTAACATCAGCAAGTTGAACGTTTCTTTTTTTTCTTTTTGAAGTATGGTTTTTACCCGAATTCTACTTGTTTTGTGCACCTCTTGGAAAGTGTGTCCTCACCTTACAGGGATTTGTTACATTGCCTTTCTCTGCAGGCACTCTTATTGTGCATTGCTGTTAAACTGAATGTGTCACTATGACGTTCTGATTAAATTTGCATTAAACACTGTAGTAGCTGGTGAGAAATGCATGCCGTTCATCTACAACTATTGCTGAGAATGATTGGGTTCCCTGTCTCATTGCTTACTGTACATTTATGGCATTTTCTTTTTATGGTGTAAAAGTGTAGTCTGACCTTCGTTCACAGCTGGGCATGTGTGTCCCTTGTTTAAATGAGAGGTAGTTAGCTTGTTAGTGTCTGACAAAGGATCCAGGTGGCTTGCTAACCAAATATAGACCAATCACCTAGAAGTGCAAGGACACAGTCATCCAACCTTCAGCACACCTCCATGCTTAGTGTGCTCACACAGCTGTGGTGCAAAAACACACCATGCACTCATTTCTCTAACCTGTTTTTTCGCTCCTTTTATTGACTAGCTCCAGTTTTTCAACAAATGATAAACCTGAAAAAAAAAAAACATTTTAATCATGAACTTGGAACTTTGTATACAACTCATATTCCAGATGTGGAAGACAGTTTTATTCTGCTCATTCGTTTCTCACCTATAGTATAAATGGAGCCAGAGACCTGGCAGTAATGGGTGTCTTGTCTCCTGGGTTGGAATTCTCAGGCTGACACAGAGTGGGAGCCAAACTAATTGAAACCACTAAGGTTGGGGGTGCCTTTGGGGTGTATGAGAGGGCAGGATAGAGGAGACTCTAGAGGATCCTGGTGTTTGAAATAGTAGTTTAAGATGGAACAACCTCACTCTTCAAGATTACTTCGGTTGTTGGTGTTCTTTTATTTGGAGGTTAATGTGAGTACATTCAAAGAGTAGTGTTTAAGTGTGTTTAATACCTGTCTATGACATTCTGCTTGTGTTTCTTACCATCTCAGATTCCTTGAATGCAATGTTTCCACAAATGGCTGTCAGGTTCAAAGCCATTAACACAATGAGTCAAACAGTATGATTTATTGTGATGACATTGACATAACAAATTATCATTTTCAAATATTTTTAATTATAACTTACATAATTACCTGTGTCTTTTCAGGTCTATGCTATTGCTAATTTTCCTGTATGTTATAATTATGATTACTCAGTTGTACTTAATTAACTTAATCGTTGATGCCTAGATAAAAACATCTCCGCATGCAGTGGCTCTACGCTTTGAAAAATGGTGGGATTTTTTTTTTTTTCAGTTATAAAATTTCAAATATATATATTTCAAATGTTTTCTATTAAATTGCATCACCTCAGCAGTTAGCTGCTGGGTTGCTTGGAGTTTTGTAAATAAAAAAACTGTTAACAGTTTGTAGAACTAGAAATAGAAGTGATGTTACTCTTCTATTATAGATAGCTGGTCAAACTTTGTTTCCATCTAAATGTAGTGCAAATTTTAACCAAATCTCAAAAAAGTCAGGAAACAATCCATGTTAGTTTACCTGCTAAAGCAACCAGTTAGAATCATTCACTGAGGCAAAGTGCAGTTAGCCAGTGTTTTTTGTTTTTCAATGCTGCAAGAGAAAAAATGACAAGAAGAACAGTTAAATCCCCATGCTTAAAACTGCATTTTTCCAGTAAACCTATGACTATTAATTTGCTATAAATTTATTGACAGGCTAAGGCAAGGTACATGTCAACACTTGATAAATAATACATTGTATGTATAATTTAACTCAATTCAGTTTATTTATATAGCTTCAAATTACAACAGAAGTCTTTTCAAGGCACTTTACAGTATAAGGTTTAAGACCTTACAAAATATACCTGTATACAGAATTATAATAGGAGACAGTGGAGAGGAAAAAACTCCCTTTAAATGAGGAACCACCAGCAGAACCAGGCTCAGGGTTGGCGCCATCTGCCTTGACTGGTAGAGGTGAGTGGAGGAGAGAAAAAAGAACAGAAGACAACAACAACAACAAGCAAAAAACACTGGGCAGGTTGCACTCTGGAGATACAGTATACAGCTCAGAGGTGGGGGATACCCGCAGAAAGCTAAAGAAACAGGAAGACAGTGAGAAGGTGTACTTAGAGAGAAAGGAAAAAAAGGGTGATGTATCTACATTTTAACATCCTCGCCAACCAGTGTAAGCATATTCTGCTTCCTTATCCACCCCTTAGGCCAGGCGTCGGTTGGAGACTGAGTAAAAAATGTTTATGTCAGGGCCAGTGTTAGAGGGAACTTTACTTTACTAGACAAATATGAGGTTAGAGTTAGGCATGAAGGTCACCTGGTTATGGTTAGGAAAAGCCAATGGTCAAGGTATTAGGCATGAGAATCATTTCAGAGTCAGTCAGGGGTAAGAGGAAAAGAGTATTGATGTCAGGGCCACATGTTGGATGAGAGAAGCAGATGAAAAGACTCTGGTTGAGTGAAGCAGAAGGACTTTAAGACAAAGATGAATAGATGTTTCAGGTAGGCATTGAAGTGGAGTGGTTAGGGTCAGGATTAGAAGGAAGTGAACCTGAAGACATACTGTAGATCAGGTTAGGTTTAGGTAAGATGGTCGACTAGTTAGGGTTAGGAAAAGCCACTGGCCAAGTCATTAGGCAGGAGAATTATTCCAGAATTAGACCAGAAAAGGTAGAAACATTAAACACAGTCCTTGGGAGGCAATTAGACACCTAAGAAAAGCAAAATTGCCATACAATTTACCATCAAGTTACCTTGAGTCAGTTGATAGGGTTAGCGATTTACATTAACCTAACGAGTTATCAGTAATTATACATGGCCATTGTTGCATGCAATGATTATATCTGAATATTTAGTTGTCAATGCCAAGCAGACCACTAATGCAATATCTGAGCAAATATGCTCTAAATTTGTAGAAGGCTGGTTACAAATTGACTCAACAACAAAGAATATTGGAAGCCAGCAACTGCATCAGCTAATTGAACAAGAAACAACATATAGAAAATTTTTTTTAAATTGTGCTTGCTAAAATAACTTCTTGTTTACGTATGCAGAAATACAGAATAATATATTTTATTAAAATTAAAGCAAAAAGGATAATTGCAATATAAATTAGTATTCCTCAAATTGTTCTGCAGCAGGGATGATGAACAAAACAATAAACTATAAATTCACAGTATCTTAACTTCACAGTAACTTCACAGTATGACGTATAAATGAAGCAGTATGTCTTTCGTTCTCCCTTTAACAGAGTCCAGTCAATAGCTTTATGACATCTGACATTTCTGTTGCTTTGGTTTGAGTAAATGCTCAGCTGAGATTATGATTTGAAGCCAATTTAATCCTCTGTGTTTGAAACTCAATTGTGTACATAGATTGCTTTTTTCTTTTGCTCTCTTTGAGGTGATACTTGATTTTTGCTGTGCGTGACTCTTTAGCAGCAGAAGTCTCAAGCCATTTGCATCCTAAAATTGAAATGTCTCTGCTTTCAAAACAAGTGCACAAGTGCAGCTGTGTGGCTTCATGGCTATGTGTGTGCAGTGTGTACTGACAGTTTTGTTAGATTTTCAATATATGTAGCCCTCTCAACTGCCTTTGGTCAGAGTAGCTGTCAGGTAGGATTTGATAGCTTTTTCATAGAACTCAAAAGCACTGTGTACCTCACTCATTCCATTGCTGACACCAAACTTATTCTGACTTTTCAGAAAAAGCTAGAATGTTAAAAGTGAATATGTTATTATTGCTGGACTTCATGTATTTATGTTGTCATGAATGTTGCGTGAACAGTCTCACCAATCAAAAGTCCTTATGAGCCTTGACAGCAGGCCATCATTCAGCCAACATGCCTGAATCCTCCTGAAGGTTCACATGTACTAGGAAAAGATGAACAAGCAGCTGAGACAATTGCTCCCCAGCCGACGTGAACAGAAGCCTTCTACACAATTCAGCACCACAGTAATGAAAACAGAGAATAATGTTCTCCATTACCTAATTTCATTACCTAATTTCCCACAGAAATCCGTATCAGAGTTTGATCTAATCTATCTTCACTTCTCTTCTTGGATCTTGGGAAGTAAGTTAACTAAATTTCTTTGTCCACACAACATTTTAAATACATTTCAAGTGGATGGGATGTTTTTTTTTCACTTGCACTTCAATTGCACTGATATGACATTGCACATTCAGCCTTGAAAACCTTTCTATAATGTCTTCTGCAGCTTTAGAGCCACTTTTTAATAGGAGAAAGCAACCTTGATCATGATGTCATCAGGTCCCTCTTGGTCTGAGCTTAGACATTGCAAAGTCTGTGAAACAAACAGGCAGTATTGGGTGTGGAAAAACACAGCTTAGCAGTTAAAGTACATTAAGGAGAAATATTAGATATGGTGGATTTTGGAAACTGCACTGCAGCATTTTGCTTGTATGTGCAAGATAACATGAGAGGGTGCAAAATTCAATATTAAGTTGCAGTAAAATTTTGACAAAATGTATGTATTTGCTAAAATTATTGTGTGTGTCTTTCTTATGAGTAACAGTGTACATAACATTCAAGTCTTGAACTTAATCAGCAGTACAACAGTACAAATGCCTCACCCTGCTACATAACGTTATTAAAACGGTCTTTCTCCTGAATTACTCTCTACTCTCCTTTCTCCTCTGCCTCCCTCTTTCACACACAGTGAGACAGGCATGTTGGATCTCTGTCAGTCCTTCCCTTTCACACTCTTACCTGTGACATCTCCTGATGTCTTTATTTTCTCTGCAGTTTTTGCTCATGTGTCCTCTCTTTTCCCCTGTAGCTGATGCTCAGTTCGGTAGACTGCAGCATCAGCCTTTCTAACCTTACCTTAAAAGGCTTCTCTTTACTTCTTCCTAGAGGACCATAAGGAAAGAAAGTGAGCACCTATTTATCTTGTTAGTGCTTACACAACAACACATCCAGCTCCAAGATGTTTCGGAAAACTCCACTTCATAAATAGGTTGGCAATCATTCCAAAAACCAACCAAAAAGGGGAAAGGAAAATCCCAAAAGTCAAAGCCTACCATCCAAAAAACAATCTAATTTTGAGTGAACACAAGGGGGAAAACAATGAAAAGGCTGCAACTGTAAGCCTGGGGTACACTTCAGATGATCTAGCAAAGGTCTCTGGGGATCTGGGTTGGTAGAAATAGTAAGGGGAATGCTCTGTGAGCAGGTGGGAGGAGCAGGGTCACATGACAGTACTGGTGGGAAAGCAAGACAGGTGAAGCAGAAGTGGATGTTGCAGGTGAAAAGGTGACTTGAGGACAGGACAGTACAGCAAGGTGGAAAGGAGAAGGAGAAAAAAAAATCACAGAAAATAGAACCTCTACACAGAGAACAAAGACAGGAATCCTGAGTGTTTGGTTCAAAAGGTGTGATTTACTTTTTTACTTATCAGCCTGCATACCAGTTGTGTTGCCACTTCTTGTGGAGGAAATTGAATCAGGGTTAGCAGTTCCACAAATACATGCAGGCTGCTGAATTAAAACAGGAAAATAACAGTAAAACAGTTCATTTGTCCAGTCTTGTTTATGTTTATTTGTATTTACAAAAACAGTAATAGATTGCACTTAGTTAGTTTGAGTCTAATTTTCACCATTACTACATGAACAGCAGTATCCACTGTGGTTTAAAGTAACTTTAAGCACTATAAGCTGTTCTGCTGTACACAAGCAGAACAGAGCAGGGAGAGAGAGGGATGAATAAATTTTGAGTCGCATGTTAGTGCTGCTATAAGTTGCATATTGTAGCTTTAAGTACTTTGTTGCGGTATTTCTACTTAACAAGTGTTGCCATTTTCTGCTACTTAATACTTCGCCTTCACTTTATTTCAAAGGCTATCATACATTTACCCCAGCACATTCATTCTTTTATAAATGAGCATTTATTTGATTCAAAATGTGATCCTCTAAACAGCGTATGAGTTGAAAGAGAAATGATACATCAATAAGCAGATTCAAATAAAATCACATTATTCATAGGAAATGAAGCTTTCATAGAATACTTTTTATTTATAATATTTTTGAGCTTGTACTTTTACCTGATTAACATTTTGAATGCATTCACAAATGCATTGTACATACTTTTGTGGTTATGCTAATTAATTACTAGACTTTCATTGTTGTGTATGTTTAATATAAAAAAAAACAAGACAAACAATCTGCACTGTGCGGTGGTGAGACTGCGTGTGTTTGTGTGTGTAGAGAGGACAGGGGCTTAACCAAAAGGATTGCTATCAACTGATGTTGACCGTCTCTTAGATCCCCAAATCTATTGGCCTTTGTTATGATAAGAAGCTATGAAGGCCTCTTCATCCGCAGAAATGTAATTTATACTTGAGCCTTTTGCACAGGTTGAGAGCTCTAATCTTTCACTTTGACAATCTCTCTTTCTCTCAACAAGTTAATAGATGTGCAGCCATTTGATCCATGCACTGCTGCAAATGCACATGAAAGAGTCATTGTTGAAGACTCCAACAACAGACATAAATACAATTTACGTGTTTGCTCAAAGTGGATATGTACGGATCCTTCGAGCAGGCTCTCACTGAGACTGACATTTTAAATCTCTTGGGTACTGAGAGCAGTCTTCTCTCTTCCTCAAGCTTCTTCCAAGAATCCGCTACCGGAACCTCAGAAGAGATTCGACTGTGGAAGCGACAAAATGGCATGAATTTTTTATGTAGTAACTTTACTGTGGGGTTTCTTTTTATGTTCTGCTGTATTTCCCAGTGAAGTCTCTCTTTCGCTATGAGGCTCGCAGCCTGAGCAGACTCCTTGTAGGTTCATTCGAAGAATGTCAGGTGGGATAACCAGACATCCATAAACCAGATTTTTTATTCTACATTGATGCTCAGTCTAAGCCTTGACAAGAACCGAGCAGCTACTGTTTATACCCTACCTTTACTAAAATTAGTAATTTGCTGTGTGACCTACCAGAGGACAAATGATAAACTCTCACTCTTGCTTGTCTGAAATACCACCACCGTCTCCTACATTACTCTGGTGACTGACAGCTACAATTGCCCAGCCACTGTGACGACCTGGCAGTGTCGACAGAGGCTTGAGTAGCTGTGATGATACTGTTTGATTTGATGATGTGGGTTTTACAGCATCAGCTATTTAAGATTGACCCTTTTTTCTTTATCAAAATTTGTTTTGGTGTTTTTCAAGTTTGCACACAGGGCTGTCATTGCATTGCACTGAAAGCAGTAATTTTTAGTGGATGGCTTTTCTGCCTGAGGATGCCTTGACTACTTTTTTTTTTAACAGATAAAGTATGTCCAGGCACTCACCAAAACATTCTTTTCATTTCAATTTTTGGATGCTTTATGAAGGAAACAAAGAAGTTTATTGGTTTTGGTGGCATTGTTATTGCATTTTCAACCTCTGAGTGCTTAAGGTAGTAAAGGTGCTGCAATGCAGCCTTACAGAGTTTCCTTAAAGTAATAGGACTATTTACAAAGACGTCCTTGAATTTTTAATTTCCACAGTGGTCAGTCAGAGATGCAGTGTGGGATTTTTGTAAACTTTTAGATAATGAAAAGTTTGTGAAAACTTAATGGGAGCCTTAAAATGTGCGCAACATGACAATATTAGGACTGCTTTGTTGTTTTTCTTTGGTCTTTCTTTGTCATTTACCATATGTGCTGATAAGTTATTATGACCAAGAATACTGTACTAAAACTGTATGACTGCCATGCTTGTGTAGCAACAATAGAAATTATGACAGTAGAAATATGGACAGTTGGGCATCATGTAGCATTTAGATTGTCGAAGTCCCTATTAAGATGAGGTTGGGTTTGTGGTTGGGTCTCAAAACCCAGGACTTAACCACTGGAGACCAAAGTTTGAGTTGAAGCATTATGTGTTTTAACCATGATCTTCACACAATGTCTCAATATACAGCAAATACAAAGTACTTATTTAACCCAAACCACAATCTTATTACTAACCATTACCCTGTGGTTTTAGTACCATCATGGTTTCATAATCATAATCAGGTGTTTATAGTGTTTCAGTGGCAAAAGAAGAACAGTACATCAGCTGCCAATATGATGCTATTTCAAGAGATACCTACTAACAGGGGGGTGCTATTTTACCATTTTTGAAGAACTGTTTGCTAACGTGTCATTTAAAGAGATCAGAAGACTGACCTTTTTTCATCGCTGAATGTTGGTTTTGGTTTTGCAAGAAGGATGTTACCTTTTTTACTACATTTTTTGAGGAGGTGTATGTCAGCATTAGCATCTCCTACAACTTGGCCACAAAACTTTCGCACCTACAGTGAGGGAAAAAATTATTTGAACCCCAGCTGATTTTGTAAGTTTGCCTACTAACAAAGAAATGATCAGGCTATAATTTCAATGGTAGGTTTATTTGAACAGTGAGACACAACAATGACAAAAAAAAATCCAGAAAAATGCGTTTCAAAAAGAGTTATAAATTAATTTGCATTTCCATGAAGGAAATAAGTATTTGATCCCCTATCCGTCAGGAAGATCTCTAGCTCCCAGGTGGATATTATACAGGTAACGAGCTGACATTGGCAGCCCTCTCAGCTCGTTACCTGTATAAAAGAGACCTGTCCACAGAAGCAATCAATCAATCCAGATTCCAAACTCTTCACCATGGCCAAGACCAAAGAGCTTTCCAAGGATGTCAGGGACAAGATTGTGGACCTACACAAGGCTGGAATGGGCTACAAGACCATCGCCAAGCAGCTGGGTGAGAAGGTGACAACAGTTGGTGCAATTATTCGCAAATGGAAGAAACATAAATTAACTGCCAATCTCCCTTGGTCTGGAGCTCCATGCAAGATCTCACCTCGTGGAGTTTCAATGATAATGAGAACGGTGAGGAATCAGCCAAGAACCACTCGGGAGGAACTTGTCAATGATCTCAAGGCAGCTGGGACCATAGTCACCAAAAAAACAGTTGGTAACACACTACGCCGTGAAGGACTGAAATCCTGCTGTGCCCGCAAGGTCCCCCTGCTCAAGAAAGCCCATCTACAGGCCCGTTTGAAGTTTGCCACTGAACATCTGACTGATTCAGAGGAAGACTGGGTGAAAGTGTTGTGGTCAGATAAGACCAAAATCGAGCTCTTTGGCATCAACTCAACTCGCTGTGTTTGGAGGAGGAGGAAGGCTGCCTATGACTCCAAAAACACCATCCCCACTGTCAAATATGGAGGTGGAAACATTATGCTTTGGGGGTGTTTTTCTGCCAAGGGGACAGGACAATTGCACCGCATCAAAGGGAGGATGGATGGGGCCATGTACCGTCAAATGTTGGGTGAGAACCTCCTTCCCTCAGTCAGGGCATTGAAAAGGGTCGTGGTTGGGTACTCCAGCATGACAATGATCCAAAACACACGGCTAAGGCAACAAATCACTGGCTCAAGAAGAAGCATATTAAGGTCATGGAGTGGCCTAGTCAGTCTCCAGACCTTAATCCCATAGAAAATCTGTGGAGGGAGTTTTCTGGATTTTTTTTGTCATTGTTGTGTCTCACTGTTCAAATACACCTACCATTGAAATTATAGACTGATCATTTCTTTGTTAGTGGGCAAACTTACAAAATCAGCTGGGGTTCAAATAATTTTTTCCCTCACTGTGTTTAGTGTGCACTGTAAAACCCGATAAGTTAATAGAACTCAAAAAATTAGTTGAAACTGATTACATAAGAAATTTTGACTTAACATAACTTGTTTTTATAAGTCCAAAAAACATATGTTATCAAGTGAGTTCTACACATTAGTTTTAATTGATACTAACTTGACTTTTTAAGTTCTAAATACTGCTTTTTATCATTGTTTTTAACTTGTTATTTTAAGTTCAGAATACAGAACTAATTTAAGTATAGTTAACTCTTATATATCAATTACATGTAACAAAAAATAATTAGTTGCTCAGTAATAGATTTTTCAAGTAAAGCGTACATGGTAAATAAAGTTGTATGCACTCTACTCTAACTTAAAGCTTTGCTTAACTAAAACTCAAAAATTAAAACACAATACTTAAAATTTCTTTTGAAACTGATTACATAAGTTTTTTTAAGTAGTTCTAACTCAATTTGTTAAACCCATACACTTTAACAGTAGATTACATAACAGAATAATAGGCAGTTTCAAAACAAGCTACTTCTTTATTAAGTAACCATCACTCAAGTCAAACATGCATGACAAAATAGCATCAAAAAACAGTGCAAGAAATACTTGTAAACACTTCTAACACATATATAAGTGTTACATATTAACCCACAGTGATCAATGTAATTACATACTGTGGCTAAACTTCTTCACATTTACCTAATTTAAAAATGATCAAATCACAAAAAATACTTCAATTGCTAACTATATTACAAAAGTGACTGTAGTGCATGTGTACAATCTTCAAGATAATAAAGTCACATCAGATTACTCCACTGATAAAAGGTCCTTTTTAAGACTCAGCACCCTGGGCCTTAACTTCCCATCATCTAGGCCCATCAACACATTCTGGATAAAGTTAAATGTGTTGGCCAACTTATTTGGGTAGCTCAGATGCAGGGCATAAATGAGTGCCAAAAGCATTACAAAAGCATCAGCCAGTGTGGTGCAATCAACAACTACATTACCCTCAAGCACAACTGAAATCCTATCTGGAGAGAAGAATGTTGCTGGAGGTGGAGTTGATTAAGAGGAGTCCAACTGGTCACCTGTGTCTGGTTGTTCAACCTGTGACAACTGAAGAGAAAATAAGGTTACCTTACTTGGGGTACATCGCCTATGGTATCTCCAAAGGTAGACAGTATCAATCAAATTGAGCCATGCAATAATGGTGTAAGGGTCAACCCATTCAGATGTGGAGAGTGCTGTCCTACTTAACAGGTCGACACAAAATGGGCTATAGTTGTTAAAATGTGTTTATCTGGAATAATTCACAACATTTTAATATTAAAGATTTAGTGACCCAACACACAAATTGTTGCTTATCTCCCACATCCTCTCATACTGTATAAACATCTAATTAATGCCTCCATATCGATCACATTAAATAAGTAAAAATTAGGTAAAAGTACTTGCATGAAGGAAAAGCATGACTTCCAATCACTTCTATTCATTTGGGTAAACAAATCTTCAGAAACTCCCATGACATTATACTCTTTTAGTTAAACAGTCCATGAACCAGGTTGGTGGATTAGTCCAATTAATGATGAAAAAAAAAAAACTCTCTTGTTGATAATTAAATGCAACTTTAATCTGAATGTGATGAAAATCTGAAGGTTTAATGATGTGCCCTAATCACACCAGGCCTATTGCACGTTATTCTTTAGCATAATGACATTTGTTTATATAAATGAACTGTTGCCTAAACTATAAACAATGTGCTAACTTACATCTCACATCTTAAGAAATGTTGAGTCGTCCTCATGCAGATATGCAGGAAGAGCTTGAAGGACAGCAGCACGTCTCACATCAACATCAATTTGATCCTTGAGTGTGAGAACAGAACATGTTTCAGCATGGATAGTTAAGGTCACAGCAAAAAAAACGTATAATAATGTGTCTCTTTCATTTCTTTGTGTGGTAAACCTAAGATTCCGAATGTTAGTATGTTCAGGTACCAATTTGTTTAAATAACTTACCTGAAGGTCATAAATCCGGATCAGCTGATCCAGAACTTCAGCTACTTTTCCTGAACGAATGAAGAATGTACGGTCTGTGTTGAAAAACCACACATAGCAGAATATTAGACTATATATATTTGAACATTTGTTATAAGTTGTTTAATGTAAAAACTGAAAGATAAAATGCTAAAATATATCTAATGGTGGCTGAAGACATAAAAACCATCTTTATACTAGCACAATTCATATGCCAGGTGTTAAGTGAAACTGACCAAGATACTATAGACACAAATAATTACATTTACCTAGACAAATAGATGAACTAAGAACAACATTTTCACCTGTGACTCCAGTTTAAGGGCAGGCCAGCGTTCCAGTATGTCACCAACAGGCAGGTCATCACAGATGACCTCTTTCCACAGCAGGGCAAAGGTGGTCTGCATTAGCTTAGTGATCATAGGAAGATTTTTCTCAATCTTCTGAACTTCTCCAACAATTTGCAGTCTCAGTTGTTCAAGGCTCACAGCATCTTCACTTCTTGGGAAGTTAGGAAGGAAATACACTTTGGTCTTTTAATGTTAGTATGGGGAGCTTGTTTGTCTGGATTGTTTCTACTCCTCTTGCCTGAAAAGTAAATATAATCTTTTATCAATGGTGGTAAAACAAAGTTTGCACCTCCAAGTAATTTTACTGGTTTCAGTGTTTTGTACTGAAAATGCACACAGCTTACCTGATTGAAAACTCCACCAAACAGGTGCTTCACTTTCAGCCTAAAGAGAGAGAAAATATAGAAAATTTAACGAAATTGAAATGTTAAAACTCTTCTGACACTACAGTAGAAACAATTGACCATTTATGACAAATACGCAACACTTCACATAATAAAATATTTTAAAAATCATATCACCAAATATGAAATGACTTATACAGAACAGACAGAAAAAGCTCAAAGACTTTGATTTAACAACAACGTTACTTGTTTCATTTAATGACGCTCAGGTTATTCACTGAACTGATTCAAACCTATAATTTACATGATTTATAAAGACTTAGCTAAGCACATGTTACAACTTGTGTCTCAACATGGTCGTTTCACAGAGACTCTATGTCACCGTTAGCTACTTAGCTCAACACAGCCAGACATGTATGAAAATTAAACCTGGGTATAAAGTGACATTTTGACCTCAAGCGCTAACAAAAACATTAAGCAGCTGATTTGGCGCCATGAACGTTAGTTACTTGTTAAAACTGCAATATAAAGCTCGCAGTTAGCAATATAAAGCTAACTGTTAGCTTTATATTGTCAAATATTAAGCTAGCAGTTAGCTCGACACACAGGCTCCTAATAAACTATTTATTCTACACATTATAGAAGAATCAGCTAAAACACCGTTCACCTCTCATATCCATACAAATACTGAGACTACAAAAACTGATGAATCAAGTGAGACGACGACACCATGTTTCTTAACTCACCAGAGAAGTGGCTCAGAGTCAGAGTCGGTCCAACTGCGACAGACGCGGTCAGTGATGTGAAGGTGCGGTCCGGAAAAAGATGATGCTGCCTGTCCGACCCGGTCCGGCAGGAGATGGTGCTGCCTGTCCGACCCGGTCCGGCAGGAGATGATGCTGCCTGTCCGACCCGGTCCGACAGGAGAGGATGCTGCCTGTGTGACCCGGTCCGGCAGGAACGTCCTCAGTTCACTTTCTCCACAATGCGAGCGAACAACATGGCGGACTTTTGCGCGCGCTTCGAGTTTGAACCGCGTGACGTCAGACAGAAATGGTCAAAACATTTGAGTTCAATTACAAAATTTACTCAAAGAATTTAATCAGTATAAACTTAAAAATAAAAAACAGTTCAAATTACTCAAAATATTAAAGGTAAAACAACTTTTAAAAAAATTTGAGTTAATAAAACTCAGTTCATTTGACAAGCTTTAACTGTTCGGTCTTACAGTGTGGGTAAGGTGTACACCTTTGAGGGAAATAGTCTACCTTTTGTTAAGCTGCTTGTCTCAAATATGTTCAACTGCTGAATGATAAAAGTGAAACTATAATAGTTCAGTCACAGGCTCTAAAACCAAAACACATGCCTAAAGTTTTCTAATAGAGCTGAGGATTGCAATGTCAGATCAATGTCTTATCAATGTCTTGCTGCTGTGATTTAATCTGTTCATATAACACATAATCATATGATTCATTGTTAATATAAAAATCAATCAGTACAGCTTAAAGGTTCATGATGTTTAATTTAAAACAATGAGTCATTAATATGAATATTAGACTTGGATTTACGTGAATTAAATTTCTTTTGCCATTCCTTTGTTGTTGTCCGGTATAAAAAATTACTAAATTAGTCAAATCACAAACACAAAAATGCAAGCTAAATGAACTGAAATTCAACCACATATTTGAAGGGAAAATAACAAAAAATTGCAAATACAAGTTCATACCTGGTCTCTGAGGTTTATCAGAAGGTGCAGAAAAATAGAAAATAATTTTCTGAGTTGTACAAGTGAATTAATTAACTATACCTCTCATAAGTAAGAACAGTAAAAGATTGTACCAACTCTGCATCACTACCCTAAACTGGTGATTTATTTCTATCATAAATAATACAATCTAAATATGAATACAGAAGACCCTCAGGAAGGTTGGTGTTTATGCAGATAATGTAAGCAGGGTTCATGAGTTGCATATCTGCAGGCCACAGGGTGAATTATGAGGACAACAATGTTACAAGCACAGTTTCTTGTGGGTGGTTTATTCCCTTAGTCACTATGTCAGGCCAGTAACTGTTTGTAGAAAATTTATATAATTGTAACAGTGTATGTAATTGACAGCTTGTGCTGTATATTTTACAAAAAAAATAAAAATAAATAATCTAATTCATCCAACAGTGAATTTGGCTCACTTTTTATTTTCCTTTGTTTGCTTCATGAAGCTTTTCCCTGTCTTTGTAGTGATTAGGCTACAGACCTCAGACCTGATCAAATACATCATTTGTAAAGGAAGCAGTCAGCTGGAGAGAAAAGGCCTCATGCAACCCAGCTGAATATTTGGAGACCTTAAGTTTGAAGCCATGAATTATTCATTTGCTGCAATTTAATGAATGTGAAAACGAGCTTCGCTATCATTCATAATCTGAGCAGCTGTTGTAATGTGACTCTCTTGCTGTGGGCACTTAGTGGGGTTTCCAACAGGCCATGTGATACCTGGTCACACAGAGAAGGGAATGAAATAAATGTTCAACTCATGCAGAGATAGGGAGAAACCTGCAAATTTTTCAAGATATGTAATATTATTTCAGGATGATTTGCAAAAAATTACACTGAGCGCAATAAGAATCATGTAGTTGCTGAGCTGATATTTCCATCTTGCTCTCCAAACATAGGAGTAATATATCAGTAGCCCTAGGAGAAACAATCTCGAACACACTCGCTGGGAGCTCAAGAACAGGGAATCTTATATATATATATTATAAATCACCTGGACACAAAGAACAGCCCAGATGAATGATGACAGAGTAATGCATCACGATCCTAAATTTGTGCAAAATCACAACAATATTGCCTTAAAGGGCACTAAGCCAGACAAAAACACAATTATTTTATATATTTCTAGTTGAGACATTGAAAAAGTAACCTGAATTGTCCTTGATTTATCTCTTACTTATTTAATAATTTATTTATGTGTTTGCTGCTTGTTCCGTGGTTCTTCTGCTAAAGTCGTAGTCTCTGTGATTCATGTCTGAACAACGATGGTTGTTGGTCGTACATGTTAACTACTAAGGTCTTGTACTTATTCAACACAAACCACTGTCACTGCTGCTGCCAGCATCATAAATGTGTTACTCCTTCAGAGAGTTTCCCTGCCAGACTGAGCAGACACACCAACAACAGCAAATGCTGAGTTTTTTCTCTTTATTTCTGATGTAGCTATAGCTTGAACCTCCATAATGCTGTGTTCAAGGAGATGGTGATTGTTTGTGATTGTGATTGATTGCACAATGTCTTTGATTATGTAATTGCATTCCTGCTTTTTGAAGGATCACAGCACAACATTTCTAGAGGTTAAAGTGAGACCATTTCTTTTCTATCCTTTTGCAATTATTTGTAGTTATTTTTTTCAGTTGTGCTTGTGTAGAATGGTAAGTAGCATTAGAGCTCTTTAAGACCCTGACAGATAAAGAAAATGTTCAAGGTACATCACCCTGTTTTTTGCTATTGTCATTCGCAAAATTTTGTGGGTTGTGGTTTAGCCTTGTCATCTCATCTGTTTGTTGTGACTTTGTTAACCACAAAGCTTCAAATGGCAACATGGGAGCCTAGACAGGTGAAGAGGGAATTAATGTGATTGATCCCTTTTAAATTAACAGCATGCAACAGCTTTAAAGTCAACTTTGTCAGCCCTCATATATTCATAGGAACATGTGGTTGTTTACTTAACTAGTTTCTTTCCCTCCCTTCACCCTTAACTACAATAAGTGTCATTTAATTTCAAATCTAAATGTGTTTAATTAGAGGAGGGAAAATAAAAAGAGCAATGACAAGCAACTGACCAAGAGTAAAGCCGACTGCAACTGTATATGGAAAATTAGCTAATTGCAGATCAGTATCAGTATAGCATAGTAGCATAGGAGTTACAATAAATGACAAACTAGCTTTGTTTGTTTCACCATTACATAGTTTAAGGGCACAATTATTTATTTATTCATTTTTTTGTATATTTTAGTAGCAATAGGCTCTATATTTTAATATGGCTATGTGCAAGATTTTGATCATAGATTAATGGTTTTGACAAAGTCTAAGTATTTGACACCTTGGGTGAACTGATTAATAGTGTGATGCTAAGGTAGCTTGATTCCCAAAAGTTGGATATTGTAGTTTTAAGTTTACTACAAGTTATTTATGTCAGTATAGTCATAACTTAATTATAGACTTATCCCCAAACAGGAATTCCTATATCCATACCATGGAATACTACATAATACCACCTGAGTATTTGTGACACAGGAGGTAGAGCGAATTGCTCTCCAGCTAAAGGGTTGCGCTTAAATACCTGCCTCCTCATGTTCATGTCAAAGCACAGTATCCTTAAGCAGGACATTGATTCTCAAAATGTCCCAGCAACTTGTATGACTATGCCATTATTGGCGCATCCTGAATTACACTACAGGGACCAATGACAATCACTGAATCACCTGGATTAGCTTTTATCCTAGTTAAAAGAACTGTAAGTGCTACAGTATATCCATGTTATAGAGCACCATGTGCAAAACAAAACAAATCAAAATGAGTGTTTCAGTGATCTAATGTCTTACACTGATTTAACACTTAATACATCTTGGGCACAGAATATGCTGGTGTAAACTAATGTACATCTACTGTAGCAAGTACTTTAAAGATACTGAAAGGCTGTCTGACTTTCACACCAGTGGTGCCAATGCAGGGTAATCTGGTAAAAACATTTAACCAGGCTCGACTTTTGCTGCAGCACAGTCACTAACAAACAAATATTCCTGATATTTGACTAACACAAAAAATATATTTCTGTTTGTCCTGCAACAGTCATGGCAGAAGTCATAAATTAGGTTTAGACTATTAGGAACAAGTGTGCAGTGATTTGAGCATCTAACAAGCCTTCACATTCACAACAACTCACCCAGCTTATTGCAGTGTGAATGGCCACAAATTAGCAGCCTTTCTCCTGTCCACACTATATAAGACAGGAACATGCTGTTATATTGGTTATCTGGTCTCTGATCACTGCAACTATTGAATGGATGAAGCAGCACTGATTTGTATAGGTGAAGGAGCAGCGTGACTGACAGACTACAAAGACAAGCAAAATGTTTGTCTTACTTGGAAATGCAAGTCTTTGTCTTGTTTGTTAACACCTGTCACATTTTGCCATCAATATTCGAATAATTGCCTTCATTCATTATAGCCTGACCTATACTGAGAAGAGATTACTTTGTACCTGCATTATATTCTATTGTATTGTATTAGTGTGCATTTACAAAATGTCTAATTTTTGCTGAAATATTTTTAATTTTAATTTTAAGTAAGTGTTAAAAAAATGTTTAGAATGACAAACTATCAACTACAGACTTAGTTTTTAATATTTTAAATGTTTTGGCAGGGATTATTGAAAAGGAGCAAATTGTAATTGCTAGTGATATGAAAGTTGATGAAAGTGGTGGGTGAGCTATTTTTTTTTTATTTATGTGTGATGTAAATTGTTATTGTTGGCTTGTGTTAATGTACAGTATAAATACTGAATCACAGGATGTTGTCGCTTTTATTGGACACAAGTATACATTTAGCTTAGAAAATGTTAGATTTGATTTTGAACTCCACATCCCAAGTAACATGTCATATTCCTGTTTTGGGGCTTGAGGCATTTTTCAGCACATTGAAAATAGGCTATCACACTATCTTCTTGAACAAAAGTTTGGAAGTTGCGTATAAATATCCCAACCGTCACTTACCTTGTACTGTATATGCACAGTCAAATCACAGAAGGCTCTGAACCCCCCTCATTCCATCCCACTAACTAAATAACTATCACAGGGAAATTTAGAATGCAAATAACGTGAATTTGTTCATATTTTGGAACTATAAATGTGCCTGGGTGTGCAGGTTTATTATCTTTATTGTCACTAGCAGTAATGTTCCTTGTAAAAATGTATGTATGAAATGAAACTATGACAGTGTTTATTAGATGTTTATTGATAATATGCTCATATTATCTGCTACTTTTGTATTTGCCTTGTTTATCACTGGTTGCATGTCCTGATTTGGCATCCCTCTCCCAAGATGAATATATTCCTTTAAACGTATCTTAAATAATGAATTCACCTTTTAATAGTGTCTAATGTATAGGTATGTTTTTTCTCCCTTTTCTTATGGGAGCTGCTAGAAAGAGCTGCATTATTTTGCTCCCAATGTATTTAAGTAATCAATTTGTCATGGACATTGAACTGTTGGTGACTAAAACCCTTAAATTGCGCTGTCTCTTGTGCCTCACTTGCTTGTTCCCCATAAGAGACAGTTTCGTTGTTGTGTGCTGAGGTTTAGACGTGTCCATGTCTGTTACTCTGCTGCCACAGCAATTCCGTCGAGGTGGCTGGAATTTCATTTTTGCTCCTCACAACACTAAAAATTTAATTTGAAAAACCCAAGATCAATGTGTCTGTCCAAAAAAAAAAAAAGTCCTTGCAGAGTACCCTGGTGTAGCCCTCCCTGTCTTATGGGGACTATAAGATGTTCAACTACAACATAACACAAAGACAGGGAAATACTGTATCCAAAGACATCACCTTTTTCACTAACCTGACATTCAACAGTCATGCAGCAACATATGTTGTTATTTGGATGTCTATTTCTGTCCACCTGACACAACCCAATATTTGCGTTAGCTCTGTGTTATGTTTACGCCTAAAATAACACATTTTCTTTCACTGTTAGATGTTCAGCTTCTGTCACCAACTAGTTATTAGACTTTTCTGCTGCTGTTATTTGGAGATGGGCAGGTAGTGTACAGTGGATTTTAATAGAGAGTGTTTGTAAAAACAGCATTGTACTGGTGGGACTGAAGCATACAGATAGCAATCTGTCATGAAACCAAAACAACAAGCTAAAAGAGGCTAAAAAATATAACTGCATTGCAGAGGTGAGTGGTCATTTTCAGAATTTAATGGTCCTTGCCTTAATAAACCATAGAAGAAAATGCTATATTTGCAAAAGTAGAAATGCAGACACATGAAATCAACAATGAAGTCAACATCATTTCCAAATATGTCAGACATGGGCCTGGACTGCTCTAATAATTCATTATAATATTGAATGCCTCAACAATTTAAAGTTTGCTCTTGCAGAACATTTCATGGGTAAGCACGTTTCATGTTTGAACAAGCTTAGTCTTGCATTTCAATACATTTCACCCCTTGAAAAGTTCCCATTCTCCCAGATAAGTTCCAAAAAGAAGCTGTTTATAGCGAAGTTCTGTATTTTCCTTGGAGCACAGCTCTTGCATAATACCTGAGACGAGCTACATAATTTTTCCAAAACTCCTCCTTGGTGTAAAAATGTTTATGGTTTTCTTCTCTCAAGGAAAAGATACATTTCTTTCTGATGTGTACAGTGCCAGCTACTGAATATAGAGTATTTTCTATATACTGGCCAGTGCAGGCAGGGCCCCATCCACCTGCAGAATCAATCAGTCTTTTTGTGATAGCTCTGCTGGAGTCTGTCTTGCTGGAAACCAAATTACACTGAGTAAATGGCTTTATGGGGCCAGTGCAGACATTCAGGTCATTATGATAAGTTTTGGTGTGTGTCTGGAAGTACTTGTTTATGATATCTGACTTTTTTCTTTTAATAAATGTCATCTCTAGTGGAAGCACATTTCCATATTCAGAAAAGTGGGACTAATGTTTGTTCCTACAGTATGTGTCCTATATAAAGCTATGGTTAATCCTCTGAATGGAGTGTCTCATTTGGAGAGGAAAGCACAGCTGTGCAGCACAGTAGCCTTTCAGTCAAAGGAAGGCAACACCTTTGTAGTCCTCATTCTTCGAAGGAGGCTGCCCATGAAATGGGTCACAGCTGCTGACACAGTGAAGCTCAGTGAAAGTTGGAGTGCCAAATGAGGAGCTAGAAATAATTAAGAGGCCTTGAGCTCCGATCTCCTGATTTGCTAAGTTTAAAGTAGGCATACTAGCCTGTAACTATCTACTGTAGGTAACCGTGTTACTTAGTCTGTTAAATTTACAGGAATACTAAGTGAACGAAGAAAAACTGTCACATGCTCAGACTTAGCAACATAAACAAGTAGCATTTCAGCAGTATAGCTGTTAATTATATATCTTCAGCAGATGTGTAGTGGGCATGCAGCCAGTGTACTGGGGGCCCTATTTTATGCAGTGACCCCACACGGTTTCATTGCGGCTTGTACATTTTGGCTTGCTATTTTGAAAGTGGAGTATTTAAAACACTTGTATGTGTCTGAGTTACACGTCTGTCCTCTGAACCAAATCATGAATGACAATTGGAACCCTACAGAGAATGTGAACGTCACACCGTGAAGAAAATCTGCTTATGTACCACATTGTGAGGATCCTGTTGCCTTTTTTGATAGTGAGTTGGAGGCTGTGTTTTGACTTTCCGTTGTGGTCCTAAAAGATATTTCCATGGCAGGTCAGTGCTGCTGCACCAAGTCCTGTCACAATTGGTTGCACCACTGAAAAATATACAGTACAAATATTAAATGAATTGTTGTTTTAACAGAACTGTTGCCAGCTCTAAAAGCACATTGTTTATAAAATATCATCATCACAAACCAATCCTAGAGAAAACATTCAACCATGAGTTTCTACATCTCTGTTTACCTCAAGATCCACTGCATATTTGTGACCTAATCTCAATCTGCATTTTCATCATTGACACAGTATTTGTTAATTCAGTATCATCCCGTGCCATATTTTAATGGCATGTGAAAGATGCAGTCTGTGTCCGGCTGTTTTACTCCTTTTTTCTTTTCTTTTCCTTTTTGTCTTTAGGTAATTGTAACATAAATTCTCAATGCTTCACTTTTTCAGCCACCCTCATCCCACCCTTCAACCCCAGTCTCTCAGCTGGCCAAAACAACTTATTGTGTGGTGGCAGGGGGAAAGATCAACGTGCTTGTCTGTTAGGTCTTGTGATTTATGACCAGCTATAAATGACTTCGACCATAGCTGTTTTTCCAGGTAGAGGAGCCGCAGTAGCATATAGTAATCTTCTCTTCCTTGAAGTGTTTGTGTGGGCAGATGTTATATCCGTGTCTGTGTGCGTTCCAGTGATTACTATATACTGTATGATGTACAGTATACTCAATATTGTAATATGGCATAAACAAACCCAGGCATCTAGCAATAAAAGTATGCAGAGCAAACTTAGATGTGCTATCAGATAGGTAACCACACTTAGAGCACCTAATGTTGCAATACGGACTAAACGACATTTGAAAATACATTGAGAGCTTGAAAACGTCCAAAGACAGTTTCAGTATAGGACACATACAGATACAGGTAATTTACAGTGTTAATTTGTGTTTTAGTGTTTGGGGTAAATTTAAAACCTTCATCTATTCTGTCATCCTTCACTGCCTCTGCTGAGCCTTACTAAGAACTCACTAACTCTTTGGCATTTCTGCACTGTAATTATTTGTGATTTATTGGCAAGAGTGTGTTTTAATAGGGATATGCACATATTGGCTAATGCGTTGATCCAGCTGTCCACTAACTTAAACGATCATATACAGAAGGTTGTTTGTTCCTGCTCATAGAAGCATCTGCTTAATTACCCGACACTACTGCAGGAGGATCTGTGCCACATACAAACTACATACTAAATAACTGTTAACTGTTAATAAATAAAAACTCCTTTTGTCACTTGACAATGCTTTAAAGGGTTTGGTAAGGTTTAGGCATATAACCATCTTCCAAATTACCATCTTCCAACTTTTTAAAGTTGGAAGATGGTTATGCCCTGATTACAATAACCCTTCTACCTGCCTAGTAAAGTGTAAACACATTCAGTTGCATAAACCTCTTCTATACTATAGACAACCTCAAGCAAATTTAGTAATTATGACAGAGCAAATGCGCAAAGGAGAAGGATAGATAGAGCTATGTTAGGAGTAGGTTGATGTGGAAGGAATGTGTCACAAACATGAAATTAGATGACAGACTGACCTCTGGTTAATGTGAGAATAATGTGTGTTTTGACAATGACTGTTGATGATTTTTGAAGCCATGATGACAACAGTCCTTCATTGTAGGTGCTTAGTGAAGTCTTTTTATTAGGATGGCTAAGCTATTTTTGTGCCTCGGTGGATGTTTATGATTCAGTCCATGATGATAAAGATCTGTTGTACCAGTTGCCATTTCTGTTCTTTTCTGTTCTATTTCTACTTTCTCTACAACCTATAGAAGCATCTGTTCATGAGACATACAGTATATGTTCATTTAGGTTGGAGGACTTGCTGATGCATGGAATTAATATACTGAATATCCACCAAACTCCCTCCCTTGTTGGCACCATAATTACTACAGGGTCTAAAAGGTGGTGTCACCTATTGACAACCTATTTATTGGTCATAATGAGTTGCTTGCACAAAAATCTGTGGGTTGGTTTTTGGAGAGGACATCAAAAGCAAAGCTTTAGTGCTTTAGAAATTAGTTACCCTGCTGTGAGGCTGTTGAAAACATGTCCCACTACTTCTGAAAACTGGAAAAACAAAACAAATGCACTAATTACAGTTCCAGCTATAAGTATGCAGTGGACATAGCAGGAGGCTGATCATAACTTGGCTACAGAGAGACTTAACGCTCTCCTAGAAAAAGCTGAAAAACACCACTCAGTTTCTTTGTAACTTTTTTTTAAGCTCTGATAAGAAATCACCTCACATCTGAGGTCTTCATCTGCTCCTTCCAAACTTCATGCTCAGTTATATTTGCTGAGTCTGTATTGAACTGACAGAATGTTAGCTTTCAATATTCTCCTCCTGCTCTTAGTCAGTGTGTAATATGCACTTGCACAATGAGTGACAATCTGCCACCTGAGCTGCAGCACTGCTTGTGCTCCCTTGTGGCTGCCCAGATTGGAGATGAACTGTAATGTGAGATCAGGAAGCTTTTCTGGTTATCTTGTCTGGCACCTTCTATGGTATAATGAAACAAAGCTCTCTAAAGCCTGTACAGTGAATACACATATTAATCTGGGTATTGGTTTATTAAATAATTGCTACTTCATCGAAAGCTACGTGTTTTCAGGTTATTTGTGCTCTGAGTAATAAAAATGTGGCATCAGGTTTATGTTTTTATGGCACTGTGTGCAGTGCTGATTGTTGCGTTTATCATGGCATGCACCAAAAAAGGGGTTGGGGGGTTTAATTACCTCTCACAAGGCTGCTGAAGTTAATTTCTGTAGTCACGTGTTTAACCAATTACTCGGAGTGTAATGAAGTGGAACATGGTTCACCAGAGTTCACGGGACACCATCCACTCTTCCTTTTTCATAGCCTGGTTTGGCAATTCCAGAGTTGGGGAAGCTTATCATCACTAAACATTAAATCAGGCAATACCTCACTCTGGATACATGCATTTATCCGTGTCAATATCCGTTCCTTGTTTAATCACTTCTCCACAGCTATCTCAATATCACAGGCTAGTACGAGAAGCTGGGGGAGGAGGGTGCACATTATCTATGCTGGGGTGTTACAGTATTAGGGATTATCCCTGACAGATAGTTTCCTTTCCAGGCACCATTAGCTTGGCCTCATCCCATTTGGTATTTCCAACACCTGCGACCACCATCCGCTGGGCACAAGAATAATTACCATTGTGTTTTTTTTTTCCTTTCTAGGGTATATAAATTAATCATTGGGATCACAAGCAACTACTTTAAATTTCTGGACTGTGACCAAGAAACACAATCTCCCCAAGGATGCCAAGGACCTATGCATCATTAAAACGAAAAGAGTTGTGCTATCTGACAAGGGAACAGTGCCAGCTCTCTCACTTATATACCTTAAGGGATTGTGGTCTGCATTTCTGCGCTATGCATAATAGCTAATGTCTATGGCTAAGTGCAGCCAGGGTCCTTGAGTCCGACTTTGAATGCTAAACTAACAAGGGACATGTGTTTGCAAGTAGATGAAATTAACTTGATCAGCTTGAAAGTGGAAGTGGACAGCTGACTACAGAGAACATAAATTAACATCGATCATTGGCCAGAGCACGTACTAATGACTCAAGGCTGCAGGGGCTTGTTAGACAACATCTGCAATGGAGTGTAATGGTGCCCATATCCTCACAATCCACTAAATACCAATGGCTTAAAATCCTCATTGGGTATCCTCATTTTAGCAAATGATCTGTCTTAAATTCACAAGGTTGAATGAATAGGTGAGTATTAATGTAGATATTATGGTATAAACTTAACGTACATTGAATAGTGCAATTAGATCCACTGACCATGCTGTGGTGTAGGGTTAATGCTCCTTGTTATAAGCTTCTATATCACTGACAATCATATTCAAATTCATAATGGCAAAGACATAATTGTCAAATCAGTTTAAACAATATGAAGAACATCATACATTATCATATGTAAAGATTTAGAAAACAACCAGTTGCAACTGTCAGTCAAAACCACAAGAGTACTTTTGACGATAAAGTGTTTTCATTTGAATCTAATTTCACTTGTTCTGAGTTCCTCTGCTCACGTGGCACTTGGCAAGCACATGTGAATTTGCAAACACATTGATTTGGAATTACTTACAGGTGCTGGCCTATAACAGTATTGATTGCAGATAGGCATTCTGACAAAATGTCTGGAAAACATTTCACATTGATTTTAAGTTTCTCAGAGCCCAAAACAAAAGCCTTGAATGTAATTGCCATATATACACATTGTGTCATTCATTTAGCACATATTCATCAGGCACCTTAAACAACATATAATTACTGTACTTTTTACTTAAAGCAGGACAAGAATAGCACGAAGCAAAGCAGCTTATTGAAAGGAGAGAACATTTCACGTCTCAGAGGCACAAGTAGGTCAAGGCTGTGGCTTCTATTGTTAGATGGATAAAGTTTCTTCGTTGGCTTTCTCGAGAACTGGCAAATATATCAGCTTAGTGAATTTCATAAGGAAAGGCATCAACCAAATCTCCCATTATTGATCAGCGCTTCCATATTTGATTGAAAGACACGACATGACTGTGGGCAGCATGGCAGACAAAAGTCAAGAGGTTAAAAAAAAGTGGAAACCAAATCAATAATGATGACTGACAGGACGAAGCTGGGAGGATCATCATTGTGTCCTCTTAGTATAAATAATGTAGAGCAGAATCTACTTCACTCCCTATGTAGCTAATGCTTTTTCTTCCCTCTTCCCTTCATGATTAGTGACTTGTCGTGTTTTGTTACATCCATCTGTCTGCAGCAATTTACTACAGACAGGAAAGGACAAAGAAAAACTGTTGCTTGTGAACATGGACTCAATTTTCACATGCAAAAAATCAGAGCTAATTCTATATGCAAAGTGTAACTTTATCTTAATTTTCATCAGCTATATCAATGATATTTGCCTTATGAGCTGTGCTAACCCGATTATACTGGTTTACCTTAGAGATCTGAGGAGGAGGTAAGGGAGAGAAATAAGATAAAAACAGTGTGTCAGCAGTTGCAGCAGCAGGAGTGAAAGTGGCACGCAACTCAGTAAGGTACAATATACAGTATATCATTTTGACAGTGTCATCATAAATAAATGTACATAAATCAATTTAGTGTTACTGAAATAGGCACTCAGTATGACTCCAGAACTTACTTGACAATCATGAAGATTTAAAAGAAAAATGCCAGGGATCCGCTTGTATCCCACACTGTAACTTTCTGATTGGCATGTTCTACTATACTGGTTACATGGTTACAGTACATTATGGGTTCACGTCCCTTTTCTGTCTTTTGGAATGACATGCCCTGCAGTAACATAGTGACCTAATCGCCACCATGTTGAGATCCTTGTTTGGAAGCCTGTTGCAGTGGTGTATTTGTTTGTATGTATATTCAATTCAATTCAGTTTTATTTGTATAGCGCCAATTCACAAAATAAGTTATCTCAAGGCACTTTACAGTGCAAGGTTTAAGACCTTCCAGAGTATAATTATACACAAAAATGATATAGAAAACCCAACAATCCCATTTGGGCAAGCTTTAGGCACCAGTGGAGAGGAAAAACTCCCTTTAGAGGAAGAAACCTCCAGCAGAACCAGGCTCATAGTGGGTGGCCATCTGCCTCGACCGGTTGGGGTGAGTGGAAAGAGGAGAGAGAAAAGAACAGCAGGCAACAAAAACAACAACAAGCAGCAATAAATCTACCATGAGGAGCATGGGTTTGTTTTAGTGTACTTATGACTGAACATTATAGTCCAGAATGGACAGTTGAAAAAACCTGCTGAACTGACGCAGAGAGAACTGAACACCTATGAGTGACAGTTAATGTCTAATAATTTCACAAAGCCTATGTAACAAATTTAAATGTCCTTAAAACACAGCTGTGAATTTCATTAATACACACATTAATATCTTCTTATTGCTATGCTCATTTTTAGTGCACACATAAAGTAGATGTACTCTAAATCTGAACCATTTACTTTGAAAAGTCTGAACTATGCAATATAGCCAGGATATTTCATTTTCCTGCTCATTTTTGATCTGCAACCAAATCACATAATAAATTGACACACCCACACAAAAAGAAATTAAAGACAGATATGAGACATGTTATAAAACATTGCTTACATACCCTGATTAGATATCTTTTTCATTTCTATATGCAGGCTTTCAGCTAGGAGGAACACATGTAAGTAGCTGCGACTGTACCTGTTTACATTCCCCAAAGCATTGTGAAAATTGTAATTACTAAATTAGAGCATAATTATCCTCATAGAAAGATGGCAAATAATAATTATAGGACTTATAGGACTTACAAAATACAGTCTATTTCATCATTTTGCCCTACTTTCTGCACATGCTAATTGGAACTGAACTAGAGTGTATTGGGTTAATGCAACAGTAGCAATTTGGGTGCTTAGGGTGTACCACACCAAAGCAAATATAGTCATGTAAAATTAAGGTGTGCATTGACTGGCTTGAGATAAACATGTAGTGCTACATGCCTGGGATTGGACATGTGGTTGGCAGCTAGGCAAGCTATGTAGACTTCATTGTGTGATGCTCTGTATGTAGTTTTTCATGTTGGGTGGGATGTTACATATAGTCAGAGGCCCAAAGCTTGAGATGAATCTGTTTTTTTTGCATGCAGTGTAACAACCAGGTTTTAGCCTAGCCAATACACTACTAACACACCCCTTAATGTCAAGCGTTATGGAGGTCCACTATCTGCTCTGGGGTCCTACACCCACCTAACACAGTGTTCAACTCAAGACATATTGATCTCTGAACAGAGACTTAAACAAGAACCAGCACCAGCCATGAGCAGAGTAGCCAGCACCCGCACGAGTACCCGTACAAAGGTCGTCATGTCTCGCAGACAGTGCTATTTTGTCTGTGAAGGAAAATTAACTTTGTTTACTTTTCCCAAGACAAAACCATAAAACAACAATGGATACAGTTAGAGGCCAGAAACAGACTTTGGGTGATGTTTTTATCTGTATTTACAACCTGCCTCAGTACTATGCAGCAGGATTATTGGCAAAGTTGCTGCAGGAAAGGCCAGCGCTGTGTTTCAACTGGGCATTGTCGCTAACTAAAAACAGCTTCTTGCTGCATCATCTCCGGGACAAATTGGCAGCAAGGCTGAGTGGTGGCGCCATATCCAGCTCCCTTAATACATCCATCGTTTATCACTATTAACGAGTCACATACACATAATCATTTGATGCACTGGTAATATAGAAGCATTGATTATAAAAGCTTTCAACAATGGGATCAAAAAGTAGTGGCCAAACAGAGATGTTAAAAAATACAGACTGCTTCATAATAGCACCTTCTGCCTAATGGTACTTTGAATGTAATTTAACAAGGTAGGCCAACTATTAAAGGCTAATTTTTCAAAAGCCTAAATCTGTGGTAGTGATTCTTGGTGCCATGATCCTTGCAGGACGTGTGGTGAGCCTGTATATTGTAAAGCTGTTTGAATCACTTGACTACACAAGTCTAATCTTCCCGCTTCAGTGCACAGTTTGTCTCTTTGCATCCTCCTTTTCCTGCATTTTCCGTGATATACGATGAAGCGCACCATGCACTTAATACATCACGCATCTTGCTAGAGTAAATATGTTGAACGCACAATTCTTAGTGAGCTTAACATTACCTTTGGCAGGATGTTTTGCACATCTGTTGCTGCTACTGCTGCTTTTTTCTCTGTCTTTTTTGGCTTGACTTGCTCCTGGGAGATAGCATAACAGCAGTATGTATACACTAAATATCAGCTCCTCGGTATTAACTGCTAGCTGGCCCTTTGGCACAAAATGTTGGCTCTGCTTATTTGGTTGAATGAATTATCAATGGATCTCTGATTTTCAACAAGTTCTACCCTTTTTTTCAGAAGGCTTGATGTAGACTCCATCTCCTCATCTCCACTGTGCTCATTTGCCCTTCTTTTCTTCCAGAGCCAAACGGAGAAGTGTTTGCCCAAGGAATACTTTCTGGCAACTGGATGGGAAGAAGGAGAATCTTTGACCTTGGAAAATGAAGATGTTGTTGCCATGGGAACTGTTAATCCTTCTGTCACTCAGAGAGTGCCTGGCTGGTGAGATGCCAAGTCAAGTCGCCTTTCATGTCACACCTGATATGCATACATCTCTCATGGGGACGGGGCTTCCTCTTTCTCGTGCATGTTTACTGTAGGTTATCATTTCAATTGCAAGGGAGTGATAACAGTCTCACAAGGCCTCATACTTTCAGTAGCTTTTGTATCTGTATCTGAAGAGAGACTAATGTAAAAGAAAAAAAATCACCCTCTCTGATCTTTTTATGCCTCCATGTTTTAGTAGCAAATGTTCATAGTTTATGTCCAAGTACTGCCACTTACATAAAATGTGGCAGGCATTATAAAAATACACGCTAACTCTTTTCTTAATGCTGATTTATTCAATACTCTATCACCAAGATAAAAGAATAAGAACATTATCCTTCAGTTACCTTATGCCTGTATAATCTAAAGCTAAGGAGTTAATGTCACTAAGAGTTCTCATTTTATGTCTGGATGCAGTAACCTGTGCAGTGAGAATCAATGTAGACAATCACATTTGACATTAAGAGACACTGAATACTGAAGTCAGGCCAACCGTTTACGAGTCATCAAACACATTTAAATCTATCTCAAGCAAGCAGTTTCACTTGTGTATACTGTATATATACAGCCTGCACTACACGAGTAGAAGAGTAAAAATATTATTATATTATAAACACTGCAGCACATGTTGTAGTTTACATTTTTAATGCATTCCTATGAAATCTAAATAAAGCTGCAGTATTTTTCCAATTTGTTTGTAGTCAGAATCTTCAAGCAGCCTGGCAGCAGTATATAAATACTCTCTTCTAAAACCTTTAAAAAAAAGGCTCCCCCTTCTAACCAATCAGAGACTTCCAATGATTTGTGCTTTATCAGTAAGTTTTGCATCATCTTATTTATATCAATTGGGTAATAGATCTTTGCAAAACCTAGCAGGCAGTTGAAGGGCATAGTGAGCAGGGCTGGGCGAAGTCGAGTGATGATGGCTTAATATAAAAAGTAATGCACAGACATCCCTTTTAACATCAACATATATAACCTACAAAAATGCTCTTATGTTTAGAGTTTAGTTGCAGATAAATATACTTTTTAGGAGACAGGATTGACTCATGTGGTCACTTCTGTTGGTGTGTTTACAGGGCAGCACACACAAACCATCTGATCATTTCCCAGGTGAAATAGCCCGACTATTAAAGGTTCATTAATTTGTTTAATTTAAAGGACACTGCAAACAGGGTAAAAATGAAGCACTCTCCTCAGAGGCTGGGGAAACAAGGCCCTTACCTGAGGCAAAGACGCTCAGTCTCATTAGGATGATGATGGTGATGATAAGGGAGGGAACGCACTTTGTCCTAGTCAAGGTCAGAGACGTGTAAAAAAGCAATTCATCCTCTAAAGTGCACAAAAAGAAAAATTAACAATTTTTAAGAGCAGGCCGCCGTATGACATACAGTGTCAGAGGAAAGGGGAACAGTGTGTACGTGTGTACACACGTGTTTGTGTGCATCTGTTTTAGAAATGTTTGATTTCAGTCAAACATTCAAGTCATTAGTGCAGCATTGGTTAATTACTCCTTTATATTTATAGCATGGCTGGAGATGACCAAAACAACAAACTCGACTGAGTGGACACACATGCCCATGCAACAGCATACAGACAACGGCTTTACAGGCTCTGTAAGAATTAAACTGTAACCTGAGTAAGGCAGTACAACTCTCATGTAAACACCTTAACTGAGTTATCCTACTCATATTAAAGTCGTAATGAAATCAAGCAGAAATCAATGAGTTAGCTTGGTTACTTGCCAATTTTCCTAATTACTCTTGACAAATAACACAGCTTAGACTGGATTCAGACTGTGTTCAGTGCATGATAATACTTATCACTGTATAGGTGTGATGTGATTTAGTGATTCACAGAAAAATTAGTTTGACCTTTGGTCCCTCAAGTGGCATTGCATGACAAACCTTCAGTCTGCCATTATTAAAATAGTCCCATTGTACTCTGGTACATTTTAGTGTGGAAAACCATTGCTTCTTAACACAGTCTGCATCTGCATCCAGAAATGTAACCTGTAACTGTATTATGCCAAGAGGGGCCTGAGCTTATGTCTGATGGACTAAAAGATGTGTTTGGGGGTCTTTGTGCCAAAGACGAAAAAGACCAACCAGACTGTTGTTACTTGAAAGTGCAAAAGCCAGAATTTGTGATATCTGTGATATGTATGAAGGTACGACTGACTACATATATTGGGAAGTCTTTGCACGCCTGAATGTAAAAGAGTTCAAAACTGACATGAAACAAAAATGAAAAGCCTAAGTAGGACAGGGTGCTGTAGTGTCTTTGTCAGAGTAACATCATGACAACATCTTTTCAATGGATGTATGAGCAGGACAATGCTAGGTCTACTTCAGCATGTGCTATAACAGCACGGCTTCATAGATAAAGACTGTATTTGCTATACACATCTCTCTCCTATTGAAAATGTGTGCAGCATCATGAAGAGGAGAAACACCATGGTGACCATGGACTGTCAAACTGCTGAAGTCTTATATCCAGCAAGAATGGACAAATAATTCACTTGCAAAACTGAAACAATTACTATCCTTATTCCCACGCAATACTTTGGAGCCTACTCAATTCTAAATTTGTTTCTATTTATAAAACACAATTAAGTTGTTCAGCAAAAAGTGTTTTTTTTTTGTTAAATAAAGGTTTAAGCTAATTAACAAATCACAGTTTTTAGTTTATTCAGTTAGTTTATCTAGTTTAGTTTATTGCATTGTAAATAAAACATTTCACTTTTCTTAAAATGGGATTTGTTATAATCAAACCCAGTGTTTCTTGCCAATACCATTGAGCACATTATTGCCTTTCTACCATAATGACAAGTAACATAAAGTCCTGTTGGGGTGTTGTGGTAGTGTACACTACATAACCCTGTGCGCGGTTCCAGCAAGACACTGTTGCTGAGTGTCACACCTCTCCCTCTGTCTTCATTTCCTGTTTGCCATCCAATAAAGACACCACCATCATCAAAAAAAAAAAAAAAAAAAAAAAAAGAAAAACGAGAGATAGGGGCAGAGAAAGGCTCAAAAACAATTAAAAAACTTCACCACTAGCACATCCACTGGCAGTGTTAGCAGCTCTGGCCTGCTCTTTATTGGATTTAGAAATGTTACACCCCAGCAACCCTTACGAACATTAAATCTGCTGCAGTTATCACAGTAAAAAGTGTGGGAATGGAAATCTTTACAATTATTTGTTACTGGGGAAAGCCATGAAACGTACACATGTATAGTTTAACAGGACTGTTGCCTTAATTGGGGTATTAGCACTAATTAAATACGACCATGTGTTGAAACCGCACGGGAACATAACAGAATGTGCCAGTTAGCCAACATGCTACAGGGTTATCTTTAGTTAATTGCTCTGTCATCACAGTGTATTATCTGCCTCGTGACATGTGCACAAGTGGGTTTATTAAGTGCAGAATCCACTCAGAGCCTTTTTGGCAGCTAATTATATGGTAATTATATGGAGTTTACAGTATATACAGTTTCCTGAGTGCTGAGTGGTTTATTTTCGCATTCACTCCGTTTCATACTCTTTGCTCTAATGTGTTTTTGTTTTTTTTTCAGCAGAGAATACACGCCACGGTCCCGTCTTCACTCAGGAGCCCAGTGATAGCATTTTCCCACTGAGCGCTGATGATAATCAGGTGTTTATTAACTGCAAAGCAAAGGGAAACCCACCTCCACACTACAGGTAAGTGTTCTGACTGCCCCTTTAGTAGTAAGGTGAGATGACACCGTGCAGCATCAGTGAGTGTTTGAGTGCTGCTGAGCTACACTCAAATATAAATGTTTATTGCCCACATTTATGTCTGAGTGTAGTCGTTCATTCAAAGTAGGAAGGTAATTATATTTTGAATCGTGTGTTCACTTGGGATGTTGTCTGGCTCTTCGCTAAATCGTGGTTTTTATTTATTTTTTTTGGTCTACTGTATCTACAGGTGGAAGGTGGATGGCAGAGAAATAGACACAAAGTCAGATCTGAACTACAGCCTCATAGAGGGGAACCTCCTTATCAATAACCCTCATGTCATCAATCACGGAGGAGTGTATCAGTGCATCGCCACCAACACATTCGGCACCATTGTTAGCAGAGAGGCAAAAGTCCAATTTGCATGTAAGTCCTAGTACTGATTTTACAAGAGGCTAAAAGGGTGATACTCAATATATTAACAAAATGTTTGCAAAAACCAGAATTCACTTCTGCCAAAATGTCCAATCTTGCAGTCCTGTATCCAGGCGTTGCCACTATAACATTAATAAAATGTGTAATGGTTAGAGAAAGACTGTAGTATGGCCTATTGGAGAAAAACAATTGGCTTTAGGTTCTACCTGTTCATTGACCCCTACCTTAATAGCTTTTGTTAGCGCATTATATTTCAATAATATTCAAAAAATTCAAACAATATATAACAGTAACAGTTTCATGACTAACACTGCCAGCATGCTAGGAAGCTAGAGACAAGCCTTTTTTTCCGCTAGCCGGTTGCTTTACATGTTAAAAATTAAAGTTTTAAGTTTGGAAGCAGTTGGGGGCAGAGTGTCCTTTTTAAGGAACTTGATTAATAAATGATTACATTTTCAAACTGCGTGTTAAATGACTGAGATGGTTGTTTTATCTCTACATCACTAGTGGAACCCGTGAAGGAATGAAGGCTTTCTGTTTTGATTCGGGTGGATTTTTAATCAGTTGACTTCTGATTTGACCACTGCTTGATATTTGCCTGATCCCTCCTGGGACTTGCTTGATATTTCTAAGACTTGGGGATATGTATGCCTCCCCGCTGTTTATTCTCTACATGGCACAGCAGCATTTAATTAAAGGTGAGAGTAATCTCTCAAGCTCGACTGATAGATGGGCGTTTTGGCGCACCCTCTGCCTGACCTCCTGCGCTTGCTGTGATATTAACAGAGCAATCTCAGCTTTGACTTGTAACCAGCATGAACAGACAGGGAAATATTCTGCTGAATGAAATGCTGTTGGTTGGCTGTCACCTTTAGGTAAAAGTTATTACAGCTGTCAGACCCTGAAAAGTTTTTTTTTTCCTTTTCAACAGTTCTGCAGAACTTCAGCAGGAAGTCCAGGAACACAGTATCAGTGAGAGAGGGTCAAGCTGTGGTTCTGCTCTGTGGCCCTCCACCCCATTACGGAGGTACTGTGCTCTGTCCTAACTCTTCTGCATTGTCTGCTGTAGTTTCACATTCCTGCTTGCCTCAGCAGTCTTTATTGTTCCACACTCTGCTGCTTATTATCTCCCTGTAACACTGCTGTGTCTCTTTTGGTTTTATACCTTCCCACCTGCTCTTTCTGTCGCACTTCTTTTCAAACTCTGACACACTGTTTTCCACTCATTGCTCCTTATCTGTCAGGCAGGGATCTTTTTTATGATCAGCCACTGCTCCACCTGTCTAGAGGCCATGCCACCACATTTATACTTCATAGCCTCACACTTCTTAACCTTGGGCTCACTTTTCTGGCCCATATGATCTGTGACCACGCTCTCATCTCTAAAGTCTCCAGAGCTCCACTTCCCCATCATTTTTTTTCCCTCCACGATGTGGGCAGGTTATCTGTGGGTAATAAAGGCTGCTGGTGGCTGCTGTGACCGGGGGAGCTTTTATCCTGTGGCACAGCTGTGAGTCTGCTCGTGTGTCTGTGTGCTGCTGATTAGCAGATCCTCAAAGTGGTCCGCACTCCTGCAGCCATCCAGTGCCCACCAGCGCAATTTCACGCCAGCGTACCATTCTTTCTCCATTCTCTGTTTCCAGCTGAATCCTGCGTCCACATGGGACTCCACACTTTTGCAATTTGCCTTCCAGCCTTCTCCACCTCCTCCCTTTAAAAGCTACTTCTTTTTATTTTTTTCTTCTTAAACAGAGTGTAGTCACACATTTGATAGGATTTACACTACTTGATATTTCTAGCTTGAGGTGTTTTAAAATTGAAAAAAGGTGCAAAATGTTTTTTTTTTTCTCCTATCACCACAAGGTTTCAATTATGTGAAAGCTTCTTTAATGCTTGTTGATGCCCCACTTTAGGAATACAGTGACACACCTTATTAAATGAGGATTTATCTGAAGCTTCTTTGAGCAATCAATAAGTATGCAGTCTAAAAGGAGCCGTGCTGAGAGTTAAACTCTGTCAGAGGACATGAGATTATGTGCCTGCAAGTCCTCTGTTGCTGTGGGACTGCAGCTCTTAAACAGACCCAGTCTCTGATAGTCCCTAATCATGAAAGGTCTGTCAGTTTCTGCCCCGACTTTTCCTGTAATGATTTTAATTCACTATTTTCCCTCAAGGAAGTGAGTGGAACTTTTTACCGTCTGCCCAGTCAAAAGGGTTGACTGCAGAATGTCATGGTTCTGACACAAGAGGACTGCACTAAAAACCTGCAATCACTGTCAGTCTTTTGGTGTGTACACTTGTACATGGCCAGTCTCATAATTATTTCCTAATAATTAGTTCCTCCCTCAAGGGGTGTCAGCCTTGCAACCATGACTTGTCAAAATAAAAAGATAAATAAAGCCAACACCTGGTGTTGGTGATATGTGTAGCCCTTATTGGATAATGATATTTAACTCTGCCCTTTTATTTAGGGTATATACAGAGTATATCCTGAGATCTACCTTGTATAATAAACACAATCTTTCCATTATCAGCGCGTGCTGCCAAGCACAATGATAACAATTGAGAACAATGCACTTGTGCACATATTTGCTATCCTGAAGGTGTTAAAATGCACTGCTGCAAAAGCACATCCCGATTCAACTTTTATACAGGACAACCCTGCATTCTTTTGCCAGAGCCCTCTGTGCCTGCACCCCCGCTGCACCAACACAGCGAGCAAGTTCAAAAGAATGAAGAACTTGACCGCTGAAGGATTTCACACAGTGCTGTTGCCTGTTTTAACCTGACCTCAGTCCATGTCTCAGTGCTATCCGACTTCTCTACCCTAACCTATTGAATCACAATCAGAGCACAAACATATGTTAACAAATGTTAAAACAAAATTTAGGGGATTAAATATGAGATAAGGATAAATACACATACACTGTGAATTTTATGGGTTGTCAATCACACAAGGTTTATGTTAATGACTCACATGAATCGTAGTGCCCATGTTTGTGCCATTTCACGACACAGGCAATGCATTGTACCTGGACCTGACCAACTGCAGCCACCCCAGATCATAGCACTACCTCCACAGGCTTGTACAGTAAGCACTAGACATGATGGGTGTATCATTTCACTCGCCTCTCCTCATACCCGGATGGGCCCATCACTCTGAAACAGGGTAAATCTGGACTCATCAGACCACATGACCTTCTTCCACCGGACAGATCTTAACCCAGTTTGAGTAGTTTCAGCAATCTCCTTAAATGTTTTTTTTCTTGGTGCATGCCAATAATTTGAACCTTCTGAAACTGTTACAAATGTGCTAACTAGAGGACCTAGTTGGAGAGACACTAGGAAGACACACTAGCAAAGACTAACTGGACAGACAATAACTTAAATACAAAGACAGAGACGAGCATACACAAAACAACCTGCTAAATCCAACACACCTGAAACCACTAATGCCAGCTGAGCCATGCCACTGGAAGGGAGAGACACAAAACAGGAAACAAAATACAAAAAGGCTTCTGGGGACACTGCCCCAGCTGGTGGGAGGTGTGATTAACATCTTTTCCTCGACCACAGTGTCTTTCTACATGGTTGTTTAAGAAATGAGAAGCTACTCACTGCATCAGTTAGGGTTAAATAACTTGTTGCCAGCTGAAACATAATCATCCATGCAGTAATTATCCAATGGGAGGCTCTTACCTATTAGCTTAGTCAAATCCAGTAGGTGACTTTTTTTTTGGATGACCAGTGTACAGTATATTGCATATCTCAATGTCCCTGTCAATTTTGGAAACCTCACTGGAAAGTCTATCTCTTTTATGTCTCAATATCCACAATTTATAATATAGTCTTTTATTTGATTTTTCTTTTTAGAGATCAAATATTCATGGGTTTTCAATGGACAGAGCAGCTTCCTGCAACAGGACGCCCGTCGTTTCATCTCTCAGAGGACTGGCAACTTGTACATAGCCAAAGTTGAAGCCTCAGACGCGGGGAACTACACGTGTGCAGTGAGAAACATAATGACCAACGCCACAGTGTTCAGCTCTCCAACCCCCGTGGTGGTGCGGAGAGACGGTAAGCATCCACGGTTCGCCCCCGCTGCCTCCTGGTTATCTTGCACACCGAACTGAAACTGTCGGAGCAAGGGCATGCCTGGGAGATAAATCGCTTGTCTTGAGCGTGACACTGTTTTTATTTTTTGCTTTTGCTTACAAGAGGAGTTTTTTGCACCATCCCAAAGCATCCGAACTATAAATGCGAGAAGCTGTGTATGCATGAACACACATATTTACATAACCAGAACTGTAGTCTGCACTGACAAAAATGCATGGAGGCACACAAGCACAGCAAGGAGCATGCCACACATACTAAACTGCATTAGAAGTGTTTATGTGCGCCACTTCAGATTTGAGCTCAAGCAGAATCAACAATCAACATTCACACTCTGCCAGTGTCATCCATGCCATGAACTACATGAAACTATATGTCAGTATTTTGTATTTTGACTGATGGCATTTGCTTTTACCCTTCATTCAGCAGTGATGGGTGAATATGAGCCAAAGATCGAGGTGCAGTTTTCTGACACCCTTCACATCTCTAAAGGATCATCAGTGAAGCTGGAGTGCTTTGCCTTAGGAAAGTAAGTGTCAGACACATTAGCACTGTGCACCTCTACCCCTCACAGCACACTGTCAGATTTTATGAAGAGGCTAGACATTCTCTATTAAAACAAACAAGCTGACAAACAAACATGGCAGCAGCCTTTCTGGTGCTGGTGTGAGCAGGAGCGTGACCTTTTGTGTGTGACCTCTGCAGCCCTGTGCCTTCCATCTCATGGAGAAGAGCGGATGGAAACCCGCTTCCCGGCAAGATCAAGATCAACCACTCCAGTGGGGTTCTGGAAATTCCATATTTTCGGCCGGAGGATGCTGGTGTGTACGAATGTGTAGCCGAAAACAGCAGAGGAAGAAATGTTGCCAGAGGGCAACTCATCTTCCACAGTAAGAACTGTGCAGCTTGTCTCCTTTCCTGAATCTTTTGCTGCTGAATCGGTACTATGTGATATCTAACATTTGCCCATATTTATTGAGTTTGTTGCAAGATACATAGTATTTAGTGTTTTATTATTTCTTCTATCCAAAGTAATTTTCTCACTATGAAACAGCTTTACAGCACCACGGATAATCTAGTCTTCAATTGTGCTCATTATCATTTCTTCTTTGTGATCATCACATTAAAGATCTCCCCTTGGTTTCTTTTAAACAAGGAGAAAATTAGATTACTCATACATATGTCAGGATAGATCTACCACCTCCATAGAATCAAAAGAAGCCAGCTGCCAAACTGCAAGCTTTGAAATAAGTCATTTGTATGTCTTGGGAGAAAAATGTCTACATCACTGAATATTCACAACTGACTTCCTTTGGCAGAGAGAATAGGGAGAGTCTGTTTTTGTCTGTTGTATGTGTTAATAAGGAACTGAGAAAAAAAAGATCGTCTATAAATTAGTTGTAAGAGTTTTGGTTTTATGTCGAACTTTCATACATGCTGTTTTGATTCTTAGGCAACTAGTTTGATATTAATAGCACAAAATGTGAATCCTAAATGGCTGTTGACGTAAAGCCATGGAAAGACAGGACTAGTGCTTTCATGCTATTCAAGGTGGTATTAATAACAGATACAAAATTATGTATAAAACACAATTTAAAAAGAGAAAAAACATTTTAAAAAAAATGAAAAAAAGGTTAAACTGATTAGAGCTTAAGGTTTAGTCAAACGCATCAGAGAAACATAAAATAAACAACACAAACTTTGTTCCAGCTCTGTGGTGCAAAGTAACTAAATGTTGCGTCTTTGTATTTTATTGGGACTCTGGGAGCCCTAAACAGGCAGATGCCAGGGAGGCAGGGAAGTTCACATGGAAAATGACAGTTAGACCTGTATTCTGTCTTTAATTATTAATAATAATTTAAAGACCAGCACAAGTAATTCAGACTTTACTTAAAGAGAGAGTTTTTGTTGCCTTTGCTGGGACTCAGCAGAAGCAGAGGAATCTTATAGAAGACCAATAGAGCAGTTGAACCTGCTGAAGACAGGAGTTGTGAGTATAGACTTGAATCCTGCCCAAATGACTGTTGCTATTTTTAAGTCTTCAGACTTGGTTATTGACTTGATGTGGTTATCAAAGCTTCACTCAGACTCCATAATTACCCTAAGATTGATTTTTTGTTTATTTCATTAGATCTTCATTAGCTGTTACCAACGCAACAGTTACTCTTCCTGAGGCACATGGAGAAAAAAGAATACAACTGTTTTTTTTTTGTTTGTTTACCTGAATCATGACTAAATTAATCTAATATTATATACTTAATGTAGATATTTAGATAAAATAGCTGACTGAATCAAATAAAACAATATAGAGTACCAATTTGCAATATAACTAGCAGTACACACTGCAGTCAAATGCCTATAATTATCCATTCTTGAAATTTAGGCTAATATCTTGTCATAAACCACTGCATAAGAGCCTTGTATCAGCAAAGTTAGTTTCAAGATCTATGACCTATATTCCTTAAATCAAAAATGGTTTGTGTAAAGCGTGTGTTCTTTCATCTCAACCATCAGTTCAGCACAAAAACATGTGGCTCAGTGCTGATCTTTCTCAAACTTCTTTAGATCACAGTTAGCTGTAGTGGACAACATTGCAGGCATTAGTCCAGATGCATCAAAAACTATGTACAACCAATTTGACTGTGGTTGGTGATAACAGATACAGTAAAACAGTAATAATAAAATCTAGACAATAGATATTAAGCCTTATGAGTCATAGGCTTATGAACAGATTTGTTAAATGGCAGATTTGCAAAATCTGCGAGAATCTGTTGAATTGAGTCTGTTATTTTCTGCTGACCACTGACAGCAGAACTTAAAGGTCTGCAGTGTGACATTCTTCATTCAATAGGTAATGTTACATTGAAGTTCCAGTGTTATCACTTATGCTAATGTTCATATCTCTACTGAAATAAACAATTTACAGTTCACAATTTAGACAAACTGTCAGTGCATTGTAACAAGACTGTTCCAGGAAGTACTTATTTAATCTTTTAACTGGTAACACTCTATTGTAAAGGTACATGAATTATGATGATTTCATGCATGTAATGATACATTATATGATATGATATGATACACTATTTTTTATCTCATGCATCTGTTTATACAAGTAGTGAGCTGCTGCTTCTATTTTCCAGCGCATATAAATACCATTATTTATGATGACAATAAATTAGATGTATTAAGCATAGACTGAGTTAAACATAATCTACAGTCAAGGCACAAGTTCTTTTTATATTTGTGTTATTCGCAAATAAAAATATTGTCTCAGAAAATACGTCAGTAACTAACTAAACTAAAATAAAAGGAAAAAAGAAAAAGAAGCTACATAACTAAAATGGATTATTTGAAAAAAAAAACACTGAGTTATTATAATGACTAAACAATGGGAAAATGGGAAAGATATATGCTATTGTACTAATTAAACTTGAACTCTAAATTGTCAGACATTTAGAGTTTGAATTTGACTACATTTAAGTCTTGCACTGCATCAGTATCAACATCAGTCCCACCCACGTCCCTTCCTGCTGTTTCTGCTGATGTCTCTTCTCATCTCTCTTTCTCTCTCTGAACTTTCTCAACTCTGATTGTAGGGCAAGAGTTCTATGCGAGTTATATTTCCTCTGCCTTTTTGTTTTTTCCCCCCTAATGCTTTAATAAAACAAAAAGGCCAACAGAATAATATAAATCTTTACTCCAGTGGAGTAGAACTGCAGCTAAATTAATAGAATAAAGGGGAATTTTAGAGTCTTGTTACCAATATTTTCATATATTTTTTGAACCTGGTAACCTCTAGTCCCACTGAACTCTACTGTGTCTGCTGCTCTATGCACCTGCAGGTCAGGCCCAGACACAGATTGTATAATAAGCCGCTGCCATAGTAAATTAGGAGCTAATTACATGCGGACTGTGATCTTAAGTAGAAAAGAACACGTATTGAAAATTTGATGTGGGCTTCTATGTATGTACAGTATGTCTTACCTGAAGACCTGCAAAACCAGCCTCATGGTGAAAATGAAAGAGAAATCTACTGTGAAATGTGAAAACCAATACTGAAAAAATTAACTTCTCTACTCTTTACACACCACCCTTTGGGGAATAAACTCCAAAAAGACTGATATGTCTGTATTTAGCTTCACATTGCAGTTTTAAATATAATTAAACTCATTTGCATAGATTTAAATATAGCTGTGACAGATTGATAATATATATTAAAGATACTGTAAATGCTGTACTGTATATAAAATCTTTCCAGTTTTTGTGTCTATGAATATGATCTTTTTAACAGATGTTGAACATCTGCACTGGGCCCAGACACTGAAAGATGCTGAAATGGCAATAGGAGCAAACCTTCAGTGGGAGTGTAAAGCTGTTGGTAAGCCTAGGCCTACATACAGGTGGTTAAAGAATGGCGAGCTGCTATCAGCAGAGGTAAGATGTTCCAATGTTTTTATGCATAAAAATGCACTTTTATTGAAAAAATACAGCATAAATCACCTAGAGAACTAGTGATTGATGAGAAAAAAAACAAATCAGTAAAAATGTTATCCAACAACACACAACAACTGGCTTGATTTACAGGGGAGGAACCATGTGGAAGGTGGTACATTGACCATATCAAGGATTAGTCTGTTGGATGCTGGGATGTATCAGTGTGTGTCAGAGAACGAACACGGAGCTATCTATGCCAGCGCTGAGCTCAAGGTTGTAGGTAAGTACTTTATTTGTGTTGTATTATTTACCATGAATTGAACTAGAGGCAGAGATAAACTCTACTTTATGGACATTGTGTTGCCAGAGGAATTAAAGTGCTTTGTATCTGAGCATAAATAAATAAATAAAACAGGCTGAACTGGCTCTTCACTGAGCCATGGCCTTGCTCTTTCATTTCCATAATTATTTCATACAATAAACCAGTCTGCATGGTGAAAATATAATTTCCGTAATTGCTGGTGATGCACTTGACATTTTGGCTGATGTGCAGCTGTTGCCCCTCTACAAAGCAAGACAAATGGCCTTAACATGGGTCTGTTCCTCAGCCTCCCCACCTGACTTCACCCGACGGCCCGTGAAGAAGTCCACAGTGATCCAGAGGGGGGGTGAGGTGGTCTTAGAGTGTCGCCCACACGCTTCCCCCAGGGCTACAATCTCTTGGTTTAGAGGGGGTGAACTCCTGAAGGACACCAAGAGGTAGGCTATTGTGCTTTATGCACCACTGCTCATGCCACTGATGGCATCTGTTAAAGGGTTTGTTCATGTGGTCATGCTCATTTCGAGGACTCATTGTTATTTATGCCTGTGCTCAAGGGGACTTTGGAGGTCATTGTTGCGTAAAACAGCCTTAATTGGTCCAAGATAGTTGTTTTTTATATAGACATCTTATTTTTCATGTAGACATGTCAGTTTTCTCCTGACACACAGTAGTGCTGTCTGATGTCTTTTAAAGGATGTAAGAAAAAGGCCCTGACCCAGAGAAATCAGTTTTATAAGGCAAGAGATAAAGAACAGTATAAAATGTCTTAAACTTCGAAGCATTTGCCATCCCACAGTTTCACAGCTCCTCGGTGCTGAACAAAGAACAGATATCCTGTAGGGGCGCTCTCTGTGTGAAAACCACAGAGAAAAACAATCTGCTTACATCCTCGGGCTCTATGACAGGCCACACCATGTCATGATTTAAGGTCTGAGGCAACATCTATGAGCTAAAAGAAACAATTTGTTGTTGCACTCGGCTTTCGCAGACTAATACACACAATAAGAACCAGCAGAGTTCAAGCACAGTATGAGAGCTTCTTTCATCAAATGCCCAGCTGACATGGATGGAGGTAAATGTTCATGTAGGTTCAGAAAAATAGGAGTGAGGATGGTTAGAAAAGTCTAGAAAATAAAGAAACTCAAATAGTTCAAAGATAACTTAGTACCAATTGTCAACAATCAGAAAAATCACTTTAGTCCACTTTTAGCATTGTGAGTCAGACCTGTTAGAGATGCCCCAGCTTTTTTCACAGATTTTTTACATCTTCTGATGCTGATGTCACTATTTTAGCCCAGTGACATATTATCAGAGCCTGTAGGTATTTTTTGGGGGAAAGCTCTATAAAAAAGGCCTTGTCAATCTCATCTCATACAATTTATTTAATAGCATCAATTTTCTCTGAGAGCTTTGCCTTCTTGTTCAATTTAGACGGAAACTTTAGTGATTTAGAGCAACTTTCCACAGAGAGAAAAAAAAAAAAAAGGGGCAGGAAGTACAGTGTAGTCTGCTCCTTCTGAAACTTGTACCTGTTGGCCAATTTGCACTTCTTGAGGTAAGAAGCCAATCTGGGTTATATTAAAATAGAATAACAGCATTCTTCCTCTATACTGACTATAATACTCATATACAAGCTGTTTCTGTGGGAGCTGTTAGCCTTACCTGCTGTCTTTTAGCATGCTACCCATCAAGTGCATATTTTACAGGTATCTTGTTTTCAAATCAATATGCAGATATGCATATATAAATAAATAAATAAATACATGCTACCAATAAATGAAAACACATGCTATGTTATAGTTATACAGAGTTAAACAATGTACCTCACTGACGGCAGTAAATGACCTGGACATTCAGCCACCATCATCCCCAACCTGTCGTCTAGGGTGAAAACAATGACACCACCAGCCACCAACAGAAGGTCATTCATAGGTATCCAAAGGTTGTACACCAATCCATGGAGCCAAAATCAGTGTAATTTGCTAACTACAGCAGAGAGAGCGAGAGAGAGTTATAATTTAGCTGACAAAATTGAGGGCCACAAGCTTGAAAAGATAAGCTGACCCATTGTTTTCAAAATTTTTGATAGCATTATCACTGTAAATTGTTTTTAGGGAACAAATTATTATTATACCCAATATTATATTTTTGAAAGTAATATTTGTTATATAGAAAAATTCTATTTTCTTAAATAGAAAACCAACTTTCATAAATGTCAGAATTCAAAATATTATTATGCATAGTACTCAGTTGTGTAATTTTAAAATAGTTCATATTTAAATCTGTATTTTGTTTTCTGTATTGTTCTTAGAAACTATTACCTTACAGAATCATGTAGCACTGAATTACTTTTAACTGTGCATTCCAGTGGAAGAAACTGGATTCATCTTCTCATTTAATAACTCAAGGAATCAGATGGGACTTTCTCATGTATGGTGACCTCTTCATCTACTCTACACATAAGTTGTTTTCTCAGACCTTTGAGGCTTAACCCTTCAACCTAAAAACACATTCTTATAAAACCTCAAAAAGAACACTGAGCTCCTGCAAAGTTTATATTGGAGAGTTTCAAAGTTGTCACCCCTGGAAGGTATATTTTGGTGAACATAGTTACAGTAGTTTTGCCGTAATTGAACTAGATGTAATTTTTCTCAATCTTCTCTCTGGAAAATTGAGTTGAGCATTGGAATCTGCTGAGAAAAGTTCCTACTGCATTGGAGAAATTTCCTTCACTAGAAAAAAAATCTGTGCTTTAAAAAGCTGTATCCAGGGCACAGGAATTTGCACCAACATTTTTTCTTTACTATTAATTAATTTATTATCATTTATCTAATACAGGAACAGAGTACATAGCTCACCAGCATTTGCTTGCTTTATAACTTCAAACGGAAAAAAGGGTTTAACTAAAGAAAAAAATAATTACATTAGTTTAAATATTAAATAGAATTTCATTGGCAAAGTTAATGTACCTATTTATTACTGTGGCATATGCTGACTCTAATTTGGTAGTTTTAAATTGCTTGCTGCTTATGTGAAACTATGAAACGTGTATAGCTGCTTTCTTGCTGTTGCTTTTTCCTTTTCTCATTTTTTTCTTTTCTTTTCTTTTCTTTTCTTTTCTTTTCTTTTCTTTTCTTTTCTTTTCTATTATTTTCTTTTCTTTTCTGTTTTTGTGCTCATACTCAGATCAATTCCTGGCATTTGTGTTACTCACTGAACCTGCTACGACATGTGAGCAGTGGGATTGATTAGTTCTCATACTTTCCATGCGCAATTCATGAGAAAAGAGAAGAAAATTACCTAGGCCTTACTCAGGCAGCGCATTTAGACAAGAATAGCAATTCACTGTAAGGAGCGGAGTTTGTCTACAAAGCAGATAGTTCTTTACGTTTCTGTTTGTTTTGCAGCTCATTGCCCCTCAGGTCATGTTCTCAGTGCGCCTCCATCACTCAGCGTTTGATATTTTTGTCAATAAATCAGCGCAAAGCACCCTGTGTCAGACATGCTCTCTGGGTCTCAGCTTGGCCCGGGTGAATACATATTTATTCTTGGGAGCCAAATGGGAAATTGTTTGATTTTTGAGCTGGCTGCTCTGAGCATTTCTGTTTGATTTACTGAATCCAAAGGTCAGAACAGGAGAGCATCATCTGCCTCATTTATGCATATGTTTACATGTTTTCCAAGCTGTCTGTTCGGATATGAAGCAGCAAAACAACTTTTCCATGGTAGACTGCAAAATTCTATGAACAAAGGTGTAATTTCTACTTGGTACAGTTTTTTTTTTCCGCTTGTTTTGCCTCCCTCATTGTAACTGTTGATTTACGTTCTTACCAAAGTCCATTCATTATGGTCCAGAACATTTGTCAATAAACTAATTTACATTCAATTATTACTCAAAAAAGAAACTTAAAAGGAACACCTGCAGACACTAGTCTGGGCTGACTTTTTTAACATTATTAGTCTAAACATTTATTTGGAGTTAATACCCCTTCCCAAGCAGAGTAAACTGACCTCTGAATGGCTCAAAAGGAATAAAATTTGACTAGTTGGTGTGTTCAGGGAATTATTATTTTTTACATTGGTGATTTAGGTATTGCTTTGTTTTTTGCTTCAAAATAATATTCACTATATCTATATTTTAACTCAGACTTACAGCCTAGATTCCAAATATAATTTCCACACATTTAGGCAGGAAAACAGAATTAGATTTACACTGTATCTTACAACAAAGGGACATAGTTAGTGAGCAGTTAATAAAAATAAGTCACAAGCTGTAACACCTGTACAACAAGGTCACTGTGTGCAATTGTTGTTTCAGTCACGTTTCTTTCAAGCGCTCTCATCAGACTGTGAGTTCCTCTCCATGTTATTACTTTTCAGAAACGGGCTTAGAGCACGTTGATGCTATCTGAGCGTGTCGTACAGTGATAAGGCTGCAGGTAAATTGCCTCGCTCCCTTGCTGCTCTCCTTTTGCTGTGGCCAAACTGCCCAGCTCTGGTGGCCCTGTTGTGTATCCAATTAATATGTGCATTTAAGCTATTGTGTTGTCAATACCACACTGACCCTACAGCAAATCTGTTCTGCTTCACCTAAGATAATTGTTATCTTCTGAGGCGTGCAGGAAGACTTTTGGTATAGATTCTGAAGCTGTCATTCAAAATGGAATAAATGGAGAGTAAAAAAAAAGTTAAAATGGCTTGAGAAGTGAGACCATATGTCATCTTGGAGGTAGTTCATTTGATTGTTATCATCACTCTTCATTCAAGAAGCAGGTGAAGCATTGCTAAGCAAATGAGAGTTGGGCTGCTTCAACTTTGTCACTCACCTTAGACAGACTATCATGGAGGATGGGACTCTGCGCATCACCAACATTTCCAAATCTGATGGAGGCAGGTTCACATGTGTGGCCAGAAACCGCTTCGGAGCATCCAGCAGCACAGGAATGCTGGTGGTAAAAGGTATTTTTGATGTTTTTTTTCCCACCTGTTTCCACATCTGTACAGTATGTCCTAGGCCAAGGGTTTAAACTTTTGTTAAGGGGAAAAAAATACTAGCTCAAGCATGAAATTGATAATGAAATATATAGCCATTTTATGTTCCTGGCTGTTTGACAGACGTATAAGTCATCCATGGTTTTGTCAGCTGTGAGTTATTGTTCATGTAGCCCAGTGGGGCAAACCACCACAGTCTGTGGCTGTGAGTGAAGAATATTTTGTCACCGACATTTAATTTAAAAAAGAGCCGCTGTAGTATTTTCAGATTTGGGTTTTAAATAAAAGTGATTATAAAGAGAGATTCCTTTTTTTCTTTCTAGTTGACATTGTGATTGCAGTGTGCTTAATTATTCATTATTGAGTTATGGAATGCATTCGCTTACCAAGTGAAGTTATTTAAGGTCACTTAATTACACTGATAGAGCAGTATCTGCCTCACTGTTCTGGGCAAATTAAGCTTTACTGCCTTCTTCATTTGGCTGGATTTTATAGAGATACAATGCTCTGTACAGTAACAAATGAGTCTTCTTTCTGTTTCTAATTGTAATGCTGTAGAACCCACCAAGATCATTGTTACACCCTTGAGTTTGGACGCCACTGTGGGACAAAGCCTTGTGTTGCCATGCGAGGTGTCCAGTGACTCATCTCTGAGCCCCATCTTCAAGTGGTTTTTCAACGGCAAAGCCATTGATTTCAGCAGGCAGGAGCACTTTGAAATGATTGGAGGGGTATGTATAATGTGGGCAAACACTTGTGCTCTGTGATTTTAGGCAAAGAAAATCAGTGCAGAGGATTTGACCTACATCATTTTTTAAAAAGCCAGAGCTGATATTGAAATTCCTGAGAGCGGCACTTTTCTGCCAGTTTATCTCTATGACAGATAGTGAGAAATATATGATAATAGACTTTGTAATGCTATTCCATCCTCAGTTGTGTGCAAAAGGCAAAGGCACCCTTTGACTCCCCTTAACTGTGATGTTTCAACAATTGTACTTAGAAAATGTCAGCTGGGGCCAGTTTCAAAGCTTCATATATACTCTGACACTACAAACCTCAGACAAACACTCAGCAGGCGTGGATTCCTCCAAGCAGCTGTATAAGGCTCTGAAAGTGAAAGTTATTGATGTCCACAATGCTGTGGACGGCCACAAGAATTTCAGATTGAACCTCCATAGGCCCAAATGTAATTCAGATATGGCAGTTTTGGAACTGAAGATGGTGAGAAAGGCAGATCAAAAAAAAAAAGTTTATATGTATCCTCACCATAAAATCCAACATCAGCTCTACGCAGTCGAGCATATACAGTCTGATGCATTTTCCAATGAAGTGCTTTAAAGTGATAAAGTTTAAATAGAACTCATTGGCTACAATCAGCAAAGGTGCGGCATGTTTGGAGGGAAAAGAGTGTTATTTTGTTTATGTTGCAGCTATTGGCAAAGAAAACATTGTAAGGACACAGAGAAGAGTGAGAGAATCCTAGACAAAAGCGATTTTTAGATGCTACAAAAAGTGTGGCTAATATCTATCAAACTGTAAATATCGATTAACTATGGCTGCAGATTCCAAACACCAGAGAAGCGGCTAATTCTAAAAAAAGAACAAAAAAAAAAAAAAAAACAGCCAAATATGTAAATTGTTCCAAAACTTTGCATACAACTGTAGAGAAATATTAATAATAGTGTGATATAATGTAATAGAGACGTGCATAATCTTAGAGAAATGTGTTTGGGAAAAATTATTATTAATATTGCTTGTTCCTGTTTGATAAGTTATCAATCTCATATCTTTGCTTGAAATATGGTGCTGGGTTCCAGTCTGCAGTTGGCCTTAAGCAGGGGGCTCAAAATAAACATCTAAAACTCAGTCAGCAGAAAACAAAAGTTTTAAAAGTGTATTTTTTTATGCTTGACAGTATATCGGTAGTAATTTTATTCTATCACATTAACTCCCTGGCAGCTGTAACCTGTAAACTGTAATCCTCTGGTGTGCACTACAGCTGTCAACAGCTGTGTGTCAAATGGCACAGCACCATTTGACTGCACCGCCATGTGCACAGCTTTTTGACAAACAACAGTTGTCCATCCACACAGCATTTGGTTGTCTTAGGTGATTACAGGACAACAAGACTCTGACAAGTCACTAGACCCAGCTGTTGGTCGCCTATGTTGATGTTTGTGTACAGCCATAAACAAGAAAACATTTTAGATGAACAGTTTGACATTTTGGGGAATATGTGTGTTTGCTGTATATGTAACTATCTGCAGAGTTAGGTGAGAAAATGGATCCCACTATGATGCCATAGAACACATAAAGGTTGCATACAGAGGCAAACAACTAGTATTTCTAAAGTGCACTAATTAACACATTATATCTTCTTTAATCTCTCTGCAACCAAGGTGTAAGAACAGCAGTTTGCTGGAGGAGATGTTATGCACCACACTATTTCTTGAGTCGGAGAAGTTGTACAGCAACCAACGAGACTCCAGAAAGTTTCTCAAACAAACAAGATATAGCGTGTTAATTAGCAAGCTTTAAAGACACTGAAAGGCAGATTTTGTTACCTTCAGAGGCAGATATGAGAGTAATATCTTCTCATCTAACGCTCCAGCTAAAATAAAAGCACATTTTACAAAGTTTTTTTTTTTTTACAATGTCTTAAATTATTGAGCTTTTGAGGTCCTGGTAAGCATGTCTTTTAATTGCCTCTTGCCTGCCTCCTGGCACCAAACATGCAAAAGTAGTATTAATCTTACAACCTTAATACGTTTATTTTCCAAATTCTCTAACTATTGCTTTAAGTACAGTATAGCTCACACTGATCGTGTGAGAAACTACTACTCTGCACTAAAGGAATTCCTGTTTGAGGGTGGGTTTTGCCTTGAAGCCCTCGTGTCAGAAACCGTGTACACTTAATTCCGAGATGCCAGCAGATGTTACTGTGTTTTCTGTCTGAGGGGAGAACCTGTAAACAGGGATGACATTTCTCCAGCCTGGAGGCAGCCTCACTGTACGAGCAAATCAATCAATTTCTCCCTGAACAAAGAAGGCTAAATTATTGTGATTACAAGATTTATGCTCCCCCCGGTTGAGTGCACCAGGCCCACTGAAGTCAGTGTACAATGCTGACATTTCCACAGTGAACAGCTGTTTAACTCGCCTTCACTTTTTTTATACAAAGGGACTGAAAAAGCTTTTGTAAAAACACAAGTCACATTTGTGTAACCCTCCTTACAATATAAAACAGAATTCATTTATTTTGCTAGACTGTCATGTCTTGTGGAGGATTTACAGCATGTGTTTACCACTACTTTTCTGTGTTGTTCTTACCTACTGTATGTTTGTGACTTCGTCCTCAGGGATTTGCAGGTGACCTGATGGTGAGGAACATTCAGCTGAAGCATTCTGGGAAGTATGTGTGTATGGTGCAGACTGAAGTCGACACAGTTTCAGCAGCAGCAGATTTAATTGTCAGAGGTATGCCTGCCTGTCATTTTGTAGCATTGTCTATGGAGGTTCTCCATCTCTTGCTATATGGGGTGGTGTGTGTGTGTTTGTGTGTGCACCTATCTGTGTTTCTTCACATTATGACACACAGATCTCACTGTTGTCAGACAAAGAGCTACATCACCAAGATGTTAGCTCTCATGCAGTGAGGAAAATAGACTTTCACATTGACAACCATGAACTTTTTGAAATTAAAGAATGATTCTTCTTCTTCTTAACCCGTGGGATCTTTGATCATTATGCTTTCCTTTATACAAGTAAGTAACCTCAGAAGCTTTAGGGCTATATAAAACATCAGAGACCAGAGATCAGAGCCTCATGCAAGAATAAAACCCCCTTCTTGAGTAATACTTTAACAAATTCACCACCTTATTTTCTGTGGATTGCAATGTTTAATGTTGAAATTTTAGTATCATAAGTAACTTCAGACATTTATTTGGGGTACATCAGGGTGATGTATTAATTTAAGCATAAAAACTGGGTTTAAATGATGGAAATTTACAAAAAAACAATATGGAATAATAAAAAAAAAATGTTTTCCAAAGTGTCATGGAAAAACAATTAGATATTATAAGAAGCATGTGATATTTAACACCGAACTGTGCTCTGACGATCGGAGAGGCTACAAAATGTGGCTGATGAAAACATCAGATCTTTGTAAAGTAAAGAGGAGACTGTAACACTTTATGAAGTTATTGCATGAAATAAACAAACTGTAATGCATATTCCTATCACATTATATATACATAGTTTTCTACAATTTGAGGTTTGACTTGTTTACTGATACCACATACAGTATGTCCTCCTCAATATTCATTCTAGTAAATGGAAGCAAACATACAAACACGTTCACATTTGGCTCCACAGCTTTGTCATTTGTGGTATTGATTCTAAAATGCTTACTGGTGTCATGATACACCATACCCCCAGTAGTCTATGGAACTTTTTCAATTTTTTTTTCTGTAATAGAAATAAAAACCAAAACTTTTATTAATGTGTAAAGATGCTGTTAGACTCCTTTTAAAGTTTTTTGAGTGATGCTAAACCCACCAATGACAGCAGGCCAGTCCTTTTTGTTTGTAGGTTTTGTGGCACTGGGTAAAGTAAAGTTGATTAATTCAAAGTTTCATGCAAGTGGTAGCTTGATTGTCAAAAGTTACATAGTGCAGCTCTATGTGACCACTAGTGGTGATTTCAGACTGCATTAGGGCTTTTAGCAAAGTCATAAACACGACACGTGATGGACAAATTACGGGACATGACAGATCACAGATTGTTTCCTATTTTTAAGCCACAAAAAGCTTTGTTAATTTAATAATGAGTATGATCTTTACATAACCTAATTAAATATGTATTATTGTAACCATGGTGATGGAGCCCCCCTCCCCCAATCTAATAATAATCTAATAATTGTGACATTTTCTTAGTTGCCAGTTTTATTAGAAACATTTTGGATTATAAATACGAGATGTGTGGTGGCAAATCAATATCCTCAGCCAGTCAGACAAATACTTTTAAAACTACGCACCAGTAGAACAATAAAACAGTCGAACTGACAAAGCATGGCATGAACATTGTGCAAGCTTATACATATGGATTGTGTGTTTCTGTGTGCATAATCTGAAACCAAGCAATGTTGATACTCACTGATCTTCTTCCAGCAGCTGGTATTCCCGCTGAGGGCTCAGTGATACTTTTGTAGATTTGTGGAGCTTAGTAGAAAATCTCGTGTCAGTTATCCAAGTCCCGACCTGTTTGTTTGAGCTCATGTAGCTGATTTCCCTAATTTCACTGGGATCCCAGATGAAAATTCAGCCTTATTTTTTTTTTCCTGAAATCTCTGGTCATTACAATGTTCTCTCATGTTATTGTTAAGTATAGATTTTTCCTCCTTGTTTGTGAAACAATGCTCCACAAGGACAATTTTTTCTGTTTCCTTTCTGCGTGAAGCAATGTGTGCAAGAGCCAAATAAAGCCAATTTCTAAATGTTCTTCTCAGTCGAAATTGTTGAACAGTTTTAATGAACAGGGAATTTAGAAACAATCTCGATGAACTTAAATTCAGGAGTTGCTATAATTTAAGTTCAAATTAAACTGAAATTCCCTAGTTACCGCTTTTTAGACGTAAACTAATACAGTGCACAGTCTAACCTGAACAATTCTGTGTATTGATTAGAGTGACTCTCCCAACATTGCCCATTATACCTCCACCAGCCCTGACTTTGGGGTTGTTAGCTGTGTTTTGAATCACTATGGCTGGGTCTCTGACTGCCACGGAAGAAGCTAAGAAGCTAACCTGAAGTGGTTTTATTTGTCATGGCTGTGGTTGTGTTGTGGGGCTAATTTAGGTGTCTATCCCATTGTTTCTATGTGTTGCAGGACCGCCTGGTGCCCCTGAGGACCTGGTGGTGACTGACATTACTGAAGCCACGGTGCAGCTGTCCTGGAGCTCTGGACCTGACAACCACAGTCCTGTTACCATGTACATGGTGCAGGCACGGACCCCTTTCTCTATAGGCTGGCAGACTGTGAGAACAGGTAACAGCTGCACCACAGTCCCTTTTATATTCAATTAGTGTTGTGCAGTGGTGGAAAGTCTCTACCTAACAAAGGGCATTTACTATTATACTTTTACTCCACTACTTTAATTAGATAAATGTAGTTTTTGGAATCTGATTAATAAAAATAAATAAAGTACAATCATACAAGACCTCACTGATACCTGATGGTATGATGATGGTATTTCTGCTATTATGTATATAAATGTTCTGAGCACTTCTTCTATCACTGTTAGTGTGAGACATTAACAGTGATGACCAACTAGGAGGCTGTTCTCTCTGTGAGTTGTATTTGTAACACAGAATAGATATTTCTGTATATGGGACACAATGTGTGCACCCTGTGACATGATCAGCAACTAAATCTTGAAAAAGAATACACTGATAACTGAAAAATAGTGCCCTCTCAGACCACATGAAGTTATTACTACTAGTACTTTTAGCAAGAAGTCAGTAATGAACAGCATGTGTGAAATGTTGCCATAGTAAAACATAGAAAAAAATAATGAAAACAGAAACACATCTAATTTTTAAACTCTTTAATCCTAGTTCCTGATTCTGTGCCTGGACAGATGATGCATGCAACAGTGAAAGATTTGAACCCCTGGGTGGATTATGAATTCAGGGTGGTGGCAATCAACAGTGTTGGTGTAGGAGAACCCAGCATGCCATCAAAACAGATTCGAACCAAAGCAGCAGGTATCCTCTCAATTTGTTTTTTTCTATTCAAAACAGATTAATCAGTCCCACTTGGAAAATGTAATTTAACTGTTTGATTAGTTTCACTTTCCATCAGTGCTCCCTGTGATGTTATTCATTTCAAGCCTGTTGTTCCTTTTTTGTGCCAAGACTTTCATTACTCAGTCAAATGCAAACTAAGTGGAAGTTGAATCACACTTTCAAACATGTATGTATCAACACCAAGCTGTGTGTGTGTGTGTGTGTGTGTGTGTGTTAGCACTCTGGAACTTGTGACATCCTTAATTAATGGCTGCATCAACAGAAAATGTGACCTCTCCCGACATGCTATGTGGCAGTGACATGAAAGTGTCTATTTTGAGCTGGTTAGCTGAGTAATTCCATCCCGCTGGTTGCATCACAAGAGACAAGTTTCCTGTTGTGCCTCACACATGGGGTTGACATACGGCGCTCGCCTAACAACGCCGGCGCTGTACACGGGTGGTAATGCCACTGTCAACAACAACCTGATTCCTTTGCTGTGTGATTAACCTGTTTCGTGTAAATAAGAAGCTCCTCAGAGTGGCTGTGATCACCTCATTCAAAGCCATGTGGCTTTAACGGAATCCTCCGCGCCTGCCTTAGACATGACAGCCCAAACCGAGGGATGATTAAGTTTCCTTTGTGCCTGTTTAGTTCCCAAGGTTGCACCAGTTAATGTGAGCGGCGGTGGAGGAGCTCGAGGAGAACTTGTCATCATGTGGGAGGTAAGAGGATCATGAGCATGTGTTGTGACGGAGCCTTCTTAGAATCTTTTGACGAGAATGAACTTGGACTGGCTGAGTTATTGTGTCTGCATTGGTCTGTATTCAGCGGAATGGCTTTTAATTAAAGGCAGAGCTTTTCTGATTTGTTGCCTGCTGACTCACTGTGTTGTGTAAATCAAAACCATTATAGGGAGCTAGTGCAAATTCCATATAGCGTAGGTAAATCAAGAAGAAAGATGCTTTATCTATACATTTTCTCTGCAGTTTCTTACACATAAAACACTGTTTCTGCTTTATTTTTTTATAGCGCCCTGATTTAATTCCTGCTCACAGTTGACTGGGTCATAGGCGTAACTTTTCTGTTCCTATCTCAGCCAATTCCAGAGGAACAGCAGAGCGGAGAGGATTTTGGCTATGTTGTGGCTTTCCGCCCACTTGGCAGCAACACCTGGATCCAGACAGTGCTGGCATCACCTGATGCATCCAGATATATTTACAGAAATGATAGCATGGCTCCGTTGTCCCACTTTGAAGTGAAGGTGGGAGTATACAACAGCCTGGGAGAGGGTCGGTTCAGCCATGTTGTGAAAGTGGTCTCAGCAGGAGAAGGTGAGCATGTTCACCTGTAAATGCTGCAGGATGATTGTGTTCATTCTGCAAATAAATAAATCAATTTTAAACTATCTGTCTAATCTAGAGCCCTCTGAGGCACCATCGAGAGTGTGGGGCCGTTCTGTGTCAGCCTCTGAGATTGAGGTGTTCTGGGAAGCAGTTCCTCCAGGGTCCAGCACAGACGAAATCATAGGATATGAGGTATGAAAAGTAAAACTTGAAATAATAGTGCTACAAGAAATATTCAAACAAGGGGTAGACATTAATCCCAGAATGACTGACAGCACAATAAACTGGAGTTCATTTGAATATAACTGCCGAAGGCGACAATGTGGAAATACTCTGACATTAAAATACTGCATGTGTTGGGCTGGGAGATTTTTCACCGGCAATCTAGGGGATGAAGAGGTATGCTGACAGTTGTTCCAGTCTCCAAAAAAGTTCAATACCCAAGGCTGTCTGAGAACTGCTATTAAAAAAATAATAAATAAAAAAAAAAAAAAAAGTGTGAACATCATACATCACTATCCTCTACAACAAACACTCTCCTGGGATTTGGCTGTGGAAAACCTAGATAAAAAAAACATTCTTTCCTAACCCCAGCTATTTTATGTCACAGCCAGCTATACCCAGGTGGTCTGACTTCTGCAGAGAAGCTTTGAAGTCACTCTATACTATAAGACTGCAGTTTGAAGCTCCTTGATGTGTTTGGGACCCAAGACCAATCAGTGTCAGTGGAACATAGGGATTCTCAATCTACTGACATAAGAAATATACAGTTCACAATTTAAATAGATTATACCTCTTTTAATTGTTTGGGAGCTGAAGTTGCGGTTTTGTCTTCAGCTGTTCAACAGTTTGTTGAAGACATCATTGTGTGAATCTCTTGTTGTTCAATAGGTCTTTTTCTATTTACATTTCTATATTTGAGATTGCTCCAAAACCTAATACAGGCTAGAGTGACAATTTGGCTTTTTCTCTGCATTCAGAATAAAGGCACAACTAAATAGGGCCTCAGGGCTCTTTTTCCACTAAAAGATTGTGAACGTGAGCCAGTCCCTGGGGTGGGCTATTGATAGGTGTAGGAAGCTACTGTACACACTTTTAAAGGAGATACGTAGCCAATAGCCTCTTGTTCATGTAGGCTCATGGTAAACAAGAGCAACTATCTCTGTACAACCTATTATAAGTAACACAGTGGCTTTCCCCAAGCCTTATAAAATAGCCAGAATACAGACTTTTGTGCCTCCCCTCTGGAATTCAGAAATACATTTCCTCTGTGGTTGCTCCTGAATCTCCCTGAAGAGGTACACTAAATCCTTGTGTATTGTGTCCCTCACTTCAGCCAAAAAGGGAGTGATACTGGAAAGTTAAGTTCATTTTTAATGTCCTACCCCTACACTCTGCCAGAACACAGTGTTTTGCCAAAATATATTTTATTAGAGGCTGGTAGTGATGGGAAATGAGAAGAGACACTTCTGCTTTCTTGTAATGTGCTTATTTGTCTGATGTGTATTGAACACAGTGAGTTAATGCCAGGAAGCATACTTGTAGCAAGCTCTCTCTGTGTGTGTGTTAAAGCAATAACTGTTACTGTATGATTTGTGGGTGCTAGAGCTGTGTTTCTGTGATTGTTTGCACATAGTATTTTCAGTTAAAGATAATTTAAGCCATTACTATAGAACCCGAATATACTATTTGTCAATTAAAATTGATCAACAAAGGAACAAATAAAGAATAAGGCTGAAAAGTAGGATAATAAGATGTACACTGGTAAAGGGAGACATTGGCTGAGTAGCCAGCTGTGGAGCAGAGAGCCTGGAAAGCTCTCGTATGACTCAGCCAATCTGTCCCAGCAGGGTATCATCCCAAACAGCTCTCCATGCATGGAGGACAACAAATACTATTTTGGCATTTGTAGCCGTGTCATTGATTTCAGTGAAGCTGATCAATTAGAAGATGATAACTACCCATTCAAGTGAGCCTTGACTCATTACATCAAAAACCACATTAAACCACGATGTTTTGAGATGCCATGTAGTCACATGCAAAGGGATTGGGCCTTGAACCAGTCATTACTAAACGGGGGGTATGGAAACCGTGACACAAATATCCACAGTCTTGTCTTTCTTTACTCTCTTCTCGACTTTAACTGGAACAGCTGCATGAAAGGTTTGAGAGTATCTTTCAATTTAACCTTCGACAGTTACAGTTCACCTGTATGAACATAAATAGCAGCAGCTCCTACTGTAGATAGGCCTTCTCATTATGGAGGAGTGTGCAAGACCTAAATAATAACTTTGTGTTACCAGAATGGGAACAAAAGCATTTTGAACTTTTAAGACTGTCCACATCTCCAAATCAAAATCATCAAATTATGGACCATGCAGGATTAACTTTTTATGGGCCTAGGGCGATTATTTGCAGTTTGGCCCCTATTGAAGACATCTAACATGTCACAGAAGGAAAGACACAGGTGTAGATAATAAAATCAATGATGGCTGAATTACATTTTGCTGCTTCAGTTTTAGGATTCTGGTATTATGCATGTTGGCTCACTGTCATGACTTACAAGAAAAGAACAGAGATATTGCTAGTGCGATTAGTGACACATGGGCTTTACCTGTTATAAAAAATCTAAATGTCAAAATGCTGTGAAAACTCAGACCTTAGCAACTTATATGACAAAAAATCACTACTTGCCCTTCAGAATCCTGTGCCTCAATTGGTTTTGATTAGATTTAATAAAACCAGATTTAAGAATATGCAATATGCAGGTAGTTGCCTACTTTACCTTATTGATGATGCAACAGAAACTTGTTTAGACTGGTTCAAGGCCCAATCCCTTTGCATGGTTTTACCCATATGCTTACTTTTTGAGTGCTGTGATTTTCTAGTCTTCCTGATTTTCCTTAAATTTGCAGGTGCCCTCTGAAGTTTCCGTGTAAGCCATCAAGATGAAAGTTGTGTTTACATTCAGTGTTACTCACCAAAACATATTTGGTGCTTTCTTGAGAAAACATGTTCAATGTGTTTTCTTCCTTATGAAACATTTGCAAAGCATGATCATAGCTGCCTTTTATGTTGTGTTCAACTGTAAATAAGTGTAATAGCAAAAAACATGAATATACATAATATAAACAAAACGTTGATCCACTCATAAAAACACTGCTCCACAGTGCTGCTAGTGGTCAAAAACTCAACAGGGGGGCTTTAATTCATCCATATTATATGAATTAGTAGGAGAGGCAAATCCATAGATGTTTTTGATCTCAAGCACAACACTTTAGAAGATTTTTCTGAATTGCTACTATGCAAAGCAGTATGTTAAACCTGTGAAATCAAGTTTATAGACATAACAATCCAGTCAATTTTCCAAACCTGGTAATTAGTAAACGGGGGGGTATGAAAACCGTGACACAAATATCCACAGTCTCGTGTTGTGCTTTTGGAAGACAAAACCCTGAGTACCCACTTTCGCCCAACACACTATCCATTGTCTCCCTTATGCAGCAACCTTAAGCCTCCAAATTCAATACAATATACTAGAAGGCTGATAGTTTGTCATAACACTTATCACTTGCTTTTGTGCACAGGCTTTACATTAGAAAAGCAACATTTAGTCTATATGGAAGGCAAAATGTGAGCTGACCTGGTGCTTTGTGTTCATTTATAACATTCAGAGACAGTACATAGTGTAGGTTAACTGTGTTTTGAAAGCCTTCAGCCCTAAAAAACAAAAAACCTAAACAAAAATCAAGGTAGAACCAAGACGACTGCAAATTTAAAGCACTCCTAATTAGTCAAATTAATTTAGATTGCAGATAATGCATTGTTCGATGCTACAGTCTAAATCACCCCAAACTTTAAGAAAGTTTTTGTGTTAGGTAAATTGGCAACATTTCAAAGGTTGTGCATCCCACACACAAACACTGCATTATTAAAACACTATACTGATGCACTTTCCTGCCACTTTCTTCATAAGACTTTAAGATGCAGCAAGACAGCTTAAGTCTCCTTAGATCCCTCGCTTTCATCCCTCTTGGAATGTGTGTTTAAGTTCTTAGCAGAGGTGGTGTAAGAAACTGTAAACTTCTTCCACTCAGGTATTTTAGGTATTTTCCCAAATGCTGGTAAAACTGCTATAATTAATCTGCAAGTGGGAAAAAAAAACACCCTAGATGCATCTGTTATCAGCAACTCCAGGCTCTGTCGCTAATCTGCCTTTTCCCAAGCAAGATCCCTGCAAACATGTGTGCAGCCAATTGAATAAGTACCTACTCTCAAACCATCTGTTTGACATTTTCCTGTCTGCCTTTTCTGTTTCGTGTTAGGGTCATAAACGATCTCTCTATGAATACAGATTGTGGCAAGCTCGTTATCCTCGTTCTCCCCACTCCCAGAGCGGTATTGCTGATTGAAAATGTTACTTGGACTGCATCAGGATGTACAGTAGCTGAGCAAACAGCATGGGACTTTGAAGTCAGGCCCTATAGAATCAGTGCTTTCATATGTTAAAGACCTACACAACCACACTTTTGATACAGATGAGGCGGTAAAAAAAAGTAAACTTGATCCCTGTGTCTTCTTACTGTATATGTCTTCTTACACTCTGCTACTTCTGAGTTTCTACTACTATATACTTTATGTTAGCTGGCTCCACTTCAACCTACAGTACTGTATGTACTTGAAAGTCTGACTTGACTTAGTTGCTACCAATTTTCAGATTTGAAAACAGATTAAAAGTTGAAGGCAAAGGTACCCAATATGGCTGGATTTCTGTGGTAAACCCATGTGTCTTTGGTCCAGGTTGTCTTTTGGGAGGAAGGGTCTGGGCAGAGCGAGGCAGACAGAGTGAGGGTCGTCAGCACCACAGCTCGGCTGTCTGGCTTGAAGGGCAACACAGTCTACCAGATCTCAGTCAGTGCCCAAAACAGTGCTGGACTTGGCCCCTGCAGTCATGCTCTTAACATCACCACCAAGAAACCACGTAAGTCCACACACGAGATTATGATTTATTTCACGTTTTTCTTAACCATTTACCTAAAGCTACAGTGTGCAACTGTTTCAGATTTTGTGTTACCTACACATTAATTATATTTATGTGTACAGGTGTGAAAGCCTCCTGTCATCCAGACTCACGGAACAGCCTATCAGCAGTTCAGTGCTGGAGTGACGGAGGGTGTCAACAGCACCTTTCCATGTTTAAATAAGTTTTAAATCACATATCTACAAGGGTATTTGATAACTAAATTCAACTCCAACATGATCTGCTCAGTTTTAGCAACTTTCATTTGTCATTGTTTGTGATACACTGAAAAACAACCTTGGCGAAGAAGCACAGTGCCATAGAAACCCCACTGCCCTGAACTGCTTCTCTTATTTTCACTCTTTAAATGACATTTAATCTGATTTTATTGCTTAGACATTGACTGGCAACTGTGATTTCACCTGCTTTGACCTGTAATTCTTTAATTGTTAAGTTGTTCCACTCTTTCCAGTCTCGCTAACATCTCTCTAACACCTCATCTCCTTTCAGTGTTACGCTTGAACTGACACATTTGCACTTTGGACTTTATTTTTTGAACTCAAAAAAACTCATTTGCTTCCTGCCCTGTCTGCCAGGGGACTCCATGTGCACATTTGGCATCTTTGTGGTCAGTTGGACCTGATTTACTTGCACTTGAATAGAAAGAATATATTGTATAGTGTTAGAGATTTGATGAGCATGGTCAAGTACAACAACTGCTTTCATCCCCTTTAAACACAGGACTGTCACCCATGCCATGGCATTATTGCCATAATCAGAATACAACTCTGCTCTCCAATAGTTCAATTGTCAGCTGGTTGAAAATAAGTGTGTCTGTGTAATGTTGGACAGGTTTACATTCACCCAACAAAGTGACCTAAGTACTGCGGAACAAAAGTGTGCTGAGCAGTTGACCTGCCCTGAGCAGGGGGTGCAGTGGACCGCATAAAACACACTGATTGTTGGCACCAGATTTCTCTGCACCACTGGATTAATGTCACCACACTCACCCACATCCCACTAGGGTGCACACCAAGTCTTCAAGACACTAAACAGACACAATTGAGAAAATATTCAGTAGAAAATACCAGTTCACCAGTGTGTGCCACTGCATTATGTTCCATGTGCTAGGATGAAAACACAGCCCTTGAACTAATTTCAGTGCCCCCACATCGATTGAGTCATTTAGGTGCTACCATCTAGTGTAAATTGTGACTCTGTGGAACTGCAGAAATTAGCTCCTACACTTTTTTTCCCACCTTACATTCATACACATAGACACCTAAATCACAGCTGTTTTTTCTTCTCTCATTGCACCCTTTTTTTTCGCAAAGGCTGCATTAGATCTTCATAGTCATTATAGAGTAAAAAGTTTTGTACCTCTGCATGTTTTCACACTGTGACTGAATCAACGCAACAGAAATACATTTCTCTTCATTAGGAGCAAGATGGAGAACATTGTGGAGACTCCACAAACCAAACCATGTTTTCTCCAGTGTGTGATAGTTGTTTGAAAAAAACAGCGACAGCTGTGTGAAATGAAATAGAACTCATTAAAGAATAGGTTTTTAATTTTCCAAACCACAGTCAGGCGCCCATTTGAACACTGAAAGGTTTTTGCTTCGTATCCTTCCTCCAGTTCATACAGGAGGTGATATCTCTCTTTAATGTGCATTTAATAGAAGTGATAGGGGACAAAATCCATAGTGATCCTTCTGTGCAAAAATTATTTTTCATTTTTTTTTATCTGTGGCTCTAGCCATGGGCATTAAACAAGTCAAGTCATTTTTAATAATTAGAAAATGTCTTCTTGCGTTAGCATCTCTGCAATGAAGCTCAGCAGGGAAACAAATGCTACATTTTTGTTCAAAATAAAAACTCAAAATATTCAATGCAATTACAAAACTGAGGCCAATCCCTCAAAACAATACTACTTTTCATCATTATTCATCTGTTTATTTTACTAATTCACTTATTTATCATTTTCTTATATCTGTTTTTTTGCTTTTGTTAGAAATAACCATATTAAAATTAATAACTGAAGCCAAAACAGCTACAAAGTCAGAAGTACTCCCAGCTACTGAGGGTGTTCACTAGAAAATGATGCAGTAAAAACTTTTGTGGTGCTTTGGGGCTGAACCTTTCATTTCATCCTTATTAGCTGTGCTTTCACACAAGTAAATGAAAGAATAATCAAAGAGCATGCATTTTCTATTTTTCTTGACCTCTGCTATTCTCCAGTGTGTTCCGGAAGATTGAAGGGCATATTGCGTAGTATGAAATGCATTGTGCTGCAAGACCAGACGATTTAATCAAGGCGGACTGCAGACTTAGAGAATACTAGAGATGACATTGTTTCATGCATTCATTTCTGAAGCGAGTTTCTATATAATTACATATCTTGCAGCACCAAGTCAGTCTCCGGGGAATATTGAGTGGAACCTGACCAACTCTAAGATATTTCTAAATTGGGAACATGTCAAGGCAATGGAAAATGAGTCTGAGGTGACAGGATACAAGGTGAGTTTGTCAGAATAATAGCAGAAACTCCACAACTGGGGAAACAAATAGAGCCTCAGCAGCTGTCATCCCAATAAATGACTTTCTCATTGCAGTGGAAAGATAGACCTCAGCACTCCAGTGTTACATTATGGATTGGCCCTGTCTGGCCTTTCAAAATTAAAAGATCTGTTCCAGGTGATAAAATGAAAGGCGTTAGACTGCAGAGGGAGTTGAGCTTCTAGCAACGAGCACAGCAATGAATCATACTTGATCCACTTTGCATAAGAGCACAGAAAAAAAACAACAGTATTTGATAATGTTTTCCTCAAATATACAGTATACTGTACATTTAATCTCCAGAGATATGCAGCCCTGCTCATTAATGGTAAGTCTTTTGTGGAACTGTGTTGTAAGAGAGTACTCAGTGCATGTAGACAGGAATGGTTTGATAATTATTTGTCAGAAACAATTCTGTTCTGTGAAAGATTCTTATATATTTTTCTAATTCATTTTTGGCCTTCAGTGCTGTTGAGCTACAAAATAATTAGATTTGGTAAAGATAAATCAAACGCATACACAACAAAACTAACAACTGATTTCTGACTGTTAGCTGTTAGTTTTGTCATGTACATTCAAATAGATGAAGGATGTTGGTTGTTCATCCAGACATCCGCTCTCTTCTCTAGGTTGTTTATCGTCAGAACTGGCATGGCAGGACTACTGTACTGGAAACCAATAAGACTAGTGTGGAGCTGCAAATCTCTTCTGGAGAGGACTACCTTATTGAGATCAAAGCTTTGACTGAAGGGGGTGATGGCACCAGCAGCGGCCCCATACGCATACCAAAGATGTCCAGTAAGTTTCAAACACTCAGCAGCATGTAAATGATTAGAGTTGGAATTAGGCAGAGGAGCAGCGGGATGGGTGCACTGTGTAACTAATCCCTAGTGTGACTGATACTGTTCATAAGCTTTACCAAAGCTTGAACAAGGCCTTCAGAATACACATCTAAATTGTAATAAGGCTGCATCATAGGAGAAGGAAGAAGAGACAAAAGGTTCTCATTTAGTCCTGTTTGTCTGTTAGTGAGCTAGGATGGCTCGAAAACCTAAAGAAGCAGTTCAACATTTTAGGAAGCATGCTTGGTTACTACAATAAGTATATGTCAGTAAGACCTTGCTGTGTGCCTTCCATGGATCTCGACAGACTCAAATGGTGCTCAGCTACATGAATGCAGTAGATACCACTTTATAACAACTTACACTACACTTAAGCATTAGTTAAGCATGAGCAGATACTTAATTCATCATTTCGAAGGAAGGCTTCTACCTGACATGAAGGAGTTTAAAATACAATTGAGGAGACAACTGGATTGTCATGTTCTTGCTATGATCAACTATTATTATTTACGACACATCTTTAGTGCGTTTTAATGTTGTGGTCGACAACATTACATCAACATTATTATGCTCTGACTGGTCTGCGGTAATGCAGCCCCACACAGCAAATTGTGATGCACTGTGTGTTCTGACACCAGTTGATCATGGCTGGCAATAAACATTTCCAATGCTGAGCCCTGTCCACCATTACATTAAAGCCACTTTATTCATTTTCTAAACCTCTTGTCCACTTAAGGGACGCAGGAGTGCTGGAGCCTATTCCAGCTGTTATTGAGCAAGAGGCAGGGCACACCCTGGACATATTTGTCTATCACAGGGCCACCAATGTACTTTGTTAAACACAATATATTTGTCCAGTTTTATTTAAGCTTCAAGATTAAAAAAAGTTATATTAATCATAAAGGAAAAGTGTTTTGCCTGGTTACAGTTGCTCTCAACTCAGACAGAAAGAAAACTCTGTATACATACAGAATATGTAAACTAGATGAAAATAGGTCAATAATAATAGTCCAGGATGGAATGATAACAAAGAGATGACATAAATGATTCTGATGATAGTTCAGTTCCCCACTTCCTTACATTGGGGGGAGGAGTTGTACAGCTTGATGGCCAAAGGCAGAATGGTAAATGGTCTGCACTTATATAGTGCTTTTCTACCTAGTTGGTACTCAAAGTGCTTTACACTGCGTCTCATTCACCCATTCACACACCGATGGCAGACCTGACTGGGGGCACCGGGGGCAACTAGGGGTCAGTATCTTGCCCAAGGATACTTTGGCATGTGTTGTGGCAGCCGGGAATCGAACCACCAATGAACCACCAACCTGTGATTGGCAGTCAACTGCTCTACCTATTGAGCCACAGCCACCCCATAGAAACGATCTCCTGTGATGTTCTGTGGACCATATGATGTTGACCAGTCTTTGGCTGAACGTGCGCCTCTGTCCAGCCAGCACACTGTGTAGTGGGTGGAAGGGAGTTTGGACAGCATCCTCCTCTCAGCTACAACATGTAGAGGGTCCAGCTCCACCCCTATGTTTCCATATCTAGTATGTCAGTGCCCCAATAACTATATAATGATTTGTTATAAATGTGTTATGTGTTATAAAAGTATTATATGAATTGTCAATACATTACATTACAAATATAGCACAATTTAGATGACGTATGTTATAATAAATCTTAGAGCTACTGTAAGACCCTAGGTGTTTGTCCTAGAGAAACACATCATCTAGGGGCTGCAATGAAAATTACACAGTCACAAACTATTAATGATCTCAAAGCACATTTTTCCCAAAGGAGAGTGGAGTTTGAGTCCAGTATAAGACAACTTTCTATAGATGTCATTGTTACCAGTAACATGACAAACGTGAACAGAGCAGGAAGGCAAATATTATTTATTACTAAGCTTAATCCTAACCACATATATTTAGTTTCTAAACTTAACCCAGACATTTCAAGGCCTAATCCCAACCAAATCAATTTGTTTGCTCAATTGTTAACCATTTAGGGAAAAAATAATTTGGTGTCATCGTATAAGACAGTAGCTGAAATTTGAATAAATGCCTGCCTTCATATGTGGGGGCGCTCTTATGACATGTGGTGACCTTTCCCCAAATCACTCATACAACCAAACAACCTACTGTATATGGGCATTAGTTGAAGAACTTGTTGATATAGCACAGCATTAAAAAAAATATCAAGCATAACTAATCTATAATGAAACAAGCGTAGTTACAACATCTAATTCTTGGCTAAAGCTATAATGAACACCCACAGGCCCGTATTTCATTGCTATGAATAACTTTTTCCTTTCTTTCTTTTTCTAGGTCTTAACTCAAAGGGATGTGTGTGTCCAGTTCCAATGAAGATTATCTGTTTCGTCTTTTATATATTTTCAATGTTCTTTTTGTAGCTTCTGATGCCTTTGTATTTAGCTCTACAGATAAAAATGTTTATTTATATAGTTTAAACCCAGACTGGATGATGAGAGCATTTTGAGGCTGTCAAATGTCCACACATCTGTGGCTGGACTTTTACACACAGGCAACAGTACAACTACAACACATTTTCGTTTGCCTATTTTCAGGTACATTGCAATCCTCAAGGATGCATGCATTTGATAAACATGGAAAGATACATTTCTTATCTTTAGTTGTGAAATGAACCCAAGCATAGGTCCATGTCCTAGTTTCCCCACTATATATTCCCAGCTTTTACTTCAGCTTTGAAGTATTTTCTTGGTTTGCTTTGACCTCGAAGAATGTTACAGATCAGAAGGTACAGACATTATAGAGTTAATCTCTGTTTAAATTCATTATTTGAATTAAAAATGTTTGCAGTGGAGGTAGTGGAGCCAGAATTATGTCATATAACTTGACGTTTTAGCAGTTTATTTATTTATTTACAGTCTAAGCTAGTCTGCACCAGTGGTATCAGTGTTTTTATTGATTGTTTCATGATAAAAATAATAAGCATAGCATAGCAAGTATCCACTGGAAATTATCCAAATCCTGTGCAACCACAAACTAGTATGTTGTAACTGGCATTAGCTCAGCTCCTTAGCCTAACACCCAAGCAAACCAGCAGTATCTGCCTTAAAGGAGAAATCCCACAAATTAGGAAATACACTCCCCTTTGCCAGAGTCACAGTTGGTATGAACCTATGCAACAGTACAGTGGGTATTATCACAATCTGGTACCTACATTACCCGCAGTGGATCACTTTGAGCACCTCTATTTGCAGATATCACTAAAACAACAGTGTCTCCTCAAATTTGTGTTTCTTTACAACTAAACTGCAATCACAGCTATGTTTTCTCTTAGCACAAAGAGGATATGTTCTAACTGAACATAAATTACAAGCAAAATCCAGTTGACTATAGCGTTATTAAACGATATCAGCACCTGGTCAAGGTTAGAGAAAGATTATGGTCTGGCTTAATAGAGAGAAAAATAACAATAATTAAACATGTCAATCTTTCTCTAACCTTAACCAGAGTACTTTTCTTATCTTAATGTAGCCACATAGGACTCTGGAGTTGAACCTAGGTCTGCAGTTTCATAATCCTGCTCATTGTAAGACTGCTATTCATAATGTTTTCATTATGAAGAGCATTATTGGGAGACAGGGTTAGAACAAAAACTAATCAATTGAACAATAAAGCCCAAACTGCAGCATTTAGTAAAAAAAATAAATAAAAGTTAACTCTTAAAACAGTTAAACAGTTATCACCAAGTGTACATAACACGCACTGTGCTCTATACTAGTAAATAGTGCTGCCTATGGTGGTTTATCTGGGGCATCTCAACCCGCTGAACCATGAAACACACATAATCAGCATTATCATTTCAACTCTAATCATCCACATCGTTTCGACTGCTGTAAATGTTTTCTGTGTTGATTGTATGTAACTGAACACTGGCTACTCTTCTCATGCTTCTTTAGCAGACTGAATCAGACTTGTTTTGATTTGTTCTTTAGATAAGTTTTTTTATTGGGAACAGGTGCAAATATTCTGTTGATGTGTTTAATAATCTTACTTTGCCTTATCAAGTATACTTTGAGGTACAGATTGTATTTTTTTCATATACACATTTGGTAAAAGGGCAGACTTATCACATGTAGAATGTAGAATGTACTTGTCTTGATTTGTTTTATTTTGTAAAAAATAATGTGATAAAATAGAATTGTGGGAATATTGGCAAAATAAGCATAACAGAGGTCAACCAAAAACACCTACAGTACCAGATTAATTTATCACTCCACCCCCAAAGATGAAAGATAACACAAGCATCAGCATCTGCCACGAGAAACTAGATACTGTCTCATTAAGTGCACTGAGATGCAGAAGGAGTTGATCAAAGAAACAACATTTGTTTCTGTCCTACATGAATATAACATTTTCTTATTAAGCACCTTCATATTTTGCTATTTGACAGTAAAGCACATAATGTCCTATTAATTTACAGCATCTGTTCCCTGATGGTAAATAGATGTAACTTAATGTCATTTGTAGCAGTAAAAGTATAAAGAGTCCTCACTAAGGTTACAATAATGTTACTGTGATGAAATATAAGGACAGGTTATTGTAATGTTTCATATTTCAGATTTGTTTGCTATGCACATGTCTTTTTTAATTTATTAATTATTTTAGTTCAGGTTATTTGCTTCCTGTTTGTTATGTTGGGATTACACCCCTCGGGTCTGTCATTTTAACATTTGCATCATTTTCAGGCGGCACACTTCTCAAAATTATTTCCAACATGTTAATCAAAACACATCTGACTGTGTTTAACAATGATTGTTTAATTATCATGCTTATTTGTGTGCTTTATTCCTTATTTTAATTGAATAAATGCTGAAAATAGTTCTTACATAATTTAAATTCGAAATACATGTACTGTTTTGCTGTAAACCACTTATAAAAATGCTTGTACATGAAATCTAATATCTGTCGCTCCAAACTGTTGCTTTCTCAGCGAAGGGTTACCTACTTTTTTTTTCTGATGTAATGTCCAGTTGATGATGTCTCAAATTTATATTTACAGTTATTTATTATTAACATGCTTTCTGTAACTGAACCTGCAATTTGGTACTTCAGTAATGTAATACCATTGTATTGATATAATAAAATATCTCTGTGAGATGACAAAGAGACTCAATAAAAATTTCACATTGAAACCCTTTAATTATTGGATGTGTTCTGTTGTGTGTGATTTGTGCACTTTATGAGGAACTAGCAGGTTTACTGTTTATTCCTGTACGATTAATCCCAGAGATTTCCACTGTAGTATCAAATGTGCAAAGAATCACAGCAGATGAAAAACTATATATTTATCCTACTGACTGGGGCTTCAATGCTAGTGAAACAAAGGTGGGAAAAGAGAGCAACCGCTGCAAGTTGGTAAACACTAGATTATCTCTCTGTATGGTTATGTGTGTTTAAACAAGCTCAGCACCCATCTTTTGAAGTAAATGTTCAACAATATTTGATCTGGTGGAAATTCAGCATGTTTCTAAAGTAAAGCAAAGGTAATTTAGTGTTAAATTGACAATTACAAACAATTACATTGTTTGCCCACTATAAGAACAAGGTAAAGAAAACACTGCAGGGGAGTGTGAGCACGCTCCATTGGTATAACTGTATCAGAAAATCAACTTCTTACCAGGTCAAGGTATTTCGAGCAACTATCTCATAATTTCACCTATTTGCAGAGTCAGGACCTTTAATTACAGTCATGTACATACACTCATAAAGTTGGTATCAGTAGCAAAGATCCTGGTTGAGCCAATTAAACTTATGATGGATTAGGGCATTTATCCCTTAGTCATTAGTCTTGCGAGATAAAATCAGCAGCGATATGACTTTTCTCAGAGCTTACTGGAAGCTTTCTGATCTCAGCTCATAATCTCTGTGTCAAAGAAATTGATTTAATGTCCAGCATGGTGGGATACATACATACACACACACACACACACACACACACACACACACACACACACACACACACACACATATACATATATATATATTTAGTTCAACATTGTCTGACACGGCATTTAAACAGGGGGAAATTGGAGGCCCCATAAAGCCTATATACTGTATCTGAAGGATTTCAGCAACTTACACCAATATACTCCTCCAAGACTCATCCTCATAAAACTGCTGCACAATCTGCTTTGACTTTAAGCCGTCTGTTCTGGCGGTGCAAAATTCTGCCTTAAATATGTAAAGCAACTGGAAGTACTGGAGCTTGACTCGCAGCTTGTAGCTAATCCTTATTCATGGAAATCCACTGAGAATGGCAGCGTTTGAGGCCTACCTTTGGTGGGCTGTGTGTGTTGTGCTGCTTTGAATCCGCTGCTCGCTGTTATCAACATGATGTGTGGGACAGTCAGAAGAAAGTACTTGGGTCACCTGATAAGCACAGGGTGATCTGTCATGAGCTAAACCCAAAGCTTTTATTTCACCCTTCATATGCTTTTGTTCCTATCTCTCACATGTCACTAGGAGAAGTCAAATGTGGAGTGGATTGGTGTGGGGAGGCAGGCAGGCAGGATGCTATGCTTCTGTACCCAGTTTGGAAATTTGTTGTTCATATTGAAGGTGAGTGGGATGTGGGGAGGAACTGACAATATTTTCTGGTATTGCCGAGGTGCAGCCTGTGATACATGTCAGAAAAGTGACAGTGTGTGGACCTGAGCTGAGCTCTAAAGTGGGGATAAAGTGGTGTGATGGACAGAAGATTGGCTGGGAATTAAAAAGACCATGAGTCCTCTCCAAGCACCACGGGATAGCTGACAGGCTGCCTGCAGAGCTCTCCTCACAGGTTCACAGGGAAAGTGCTGAAATACGCAAGGTCTTCCCTGAAAAAGATATTGTCTGAATGGAAACATATGCTGCTCTAAAACCTGAATATATTGTATTTTTCTGCACTGATGGTGCTTTTCCAGATGTGTAAGATGCTTATTCCATAGACACTACCACACCCTGACACCACCAGAGATGTAGACTGATAACAAGCCAAAAAGTCCCTTTTCACCCTGAGAACATGGTGCCCATGGTTTCTAAAGAATTATTTCAAATTTCAATTTGTCTGACCACAGAACTTTCCCACAGATTATTTTAAATAAACTTTTACTCAGAGAAGATTGCAGCATTTCTGGTGCATTCTCACATGTGGGTTCTACTTTGAATGATAGAGCTTTTACCTTCATTTTTGGATGGTACAGTGAAGTGTGTTGACAGACAGTGATTTCAGTACTCCTGAAACCATCACAGAATAAAGCCTGTTTTTAATGCAGTCCTGTCTAAAAGGCCTGAAGATCACAGGCCTTCTGGGTTTCAACCTTGAGATTTCTCCAGATTCTTTGAATATTTTGATGATATTATAAACTCTAGCTGGTAATATATATTCAAAGTCTTTGCAATTTTATGTTAATGACCATTATTATGAACTTGTTTGACATTTTGTAGACACAGATTATCACACATTGGTGAACCTCTGCCAATCTTTACTTTTGAGAGACCGTGACTCTCTAAGATGCTGTTTCTATACCCAATGATGACCTGTTGCTAATTAGCCTAATTAGTTCAGCTCTTCCTTGCTAGTACCACTTTTTGCTGCCTCTGTCCCATCTTTTATAAGACATCTTGCTGGAGTTTCAAAATGACCTTATTTTTATTTTATTTTATAATTTTACTATTATGAATAAAATATGGGTTTGTGAGTCTTGCATTGTTGCATTCAGTTTTTATGTAGATTTGTAGATGATGAAAAGGAACTGAACTGATACAATATGAAATTATGTTCTCCAGTCAGTGCTAAGAGACAATTAAAACCTGCTACTAATTTGTCATTATTTCTACTTCGACTGCTACAGTAAGTTTTGTAGTATTCTATTTCTAATTAATTAATTAATTACATACTGGCTCACATGTGTTGGGCTGGGGTGGGGACGTAGTGAACTGATTGGACTGGTCTTGATGGACTGTTTTTACAGACCTGTGACTGTACAGTGCTATAAAAGATCTCAACAAATAACACATCAATTAGTTGTTTCAGTTATTTTAGCTTGGACTATACTCTAGTAGCTGCTTTTGTGGCTAAAATATTAACTTTTTGATTATTTACAGAATGTTTAGATAGAAAATTTTTGTGACAAATCCTTGTCTTACATAGACAATGACAGTACTTTGGTTCTACTGTGAGACAGCTTAGTTTAGCAAGGATTCTCTCCATCCTTAAAGACAATAATATGACAACAGCAGAAAGCAAGTGGAGCTGATTTCTTACCAGATATTTGTGGAGAAGTCTCAATTCAAGTCAAAAATAGAGGACAGACCAAAACCATGATGTGTTCAAAACAGGCTACAGGAATGTGACGTCTTTTGTTACCGTCACTCTTCACACAAACCTTTTCAACATGGCTGTCGCTTCATATTGGTGTCACTGGTAACATCCTAGAATAGATATGAAGAAAACATCCAAAAAGGTCTAACATGAGCAACAAATCAGAGCTGAGTATGACGTGCTGGCTTGTGACAGTGGCCTGGTTTATACGTCGTAATGTTGCTGCTGTAACACTGATGTGAGGCTTTAGTTTTGCTAACATTTTTTCTACTGTTTGTCTAATCTGCTGTCACATATTATGTTATGTCTTCACTGGACTGTATACAATTTCCTGGTAATTAAAGTCTATTCACTTCCAAGTGTGTCAGTCTTCCATTATTGATTACCTACTGTAGAGATGTGTCTTCTATCTTCTAATTAGTTCACCATCAAGTGGTCTTTTTCATTCAAAGTAAATGTTATGTGTTTTATGCTTACATGCAATTTCTTCTTTCTGTTTCACCTCATACTCCATACTGCACTGTTAGCAAACTGCTTACTTTGTCATTCACTATGGAACATGGATGTCCTCTTATCTGTAATACCCTGTCAAGCTACTGCTAGTATTTCAGTGCATTAATGCATGTATGCCATTAACCTTGGAAATCCCCTGGGATCTTGACACTGCTGTGTCGATCACTGCTTTGTAAATTATTGATCAGCGAAACATGAGTTCATAATCCATTATGTGATGCCTATGTGTCATCTTATTTGTACAGAAGCTTTAAATGGATGTACCATGCATACAGTATACTGTAATTAGTACCAGTAGACTAGTATTTATCTGTGCCCTCTCTGTTCTAGTTTCAACAATGCACAAAAAGTACACAATACAAATCATGCATACTGTACAGTATATACTCTAAGCTTGTAAATAGCATGATGCTATCTGCTGTGAAGTCTTTGCTGATGAGTATAAACATACAGCACTTTTAATATACTCTTTGATAAGACATAGTTTGTGTGTATTCAATTTAATATTTTACCAAACTAGATATATATAAATGTTTCTCTGTATGTGTTCGCTGTGTGTGTGTGTGTGTGTGTGTGTGTGTGTGTGTGTGTGTGTGTGTGTGTGTGTGTGAGTGAGTAAGAGAGAGAGAGAGAGTCTGATACCACATTGCATACTCAACAACCTGCCATTCACATAGTGGTAATCCAGTTAAAAAAGGCTAGGAGGGAGCAGGGAGACTCACAGATATGCAGAGTCATAAAATTATTTCACATACGCGTGACAGCAAGTGGTTGGGTTTAGGTATGTGGTATGTTCTCAAAAGCTGTGCATTTTTACAGTGAAAAAAATGCAAGATGCTGTACCTTTGTGCATTTTAAATCTTATATCTGGTATATTTGTGTTACTTTAAGCTACTGGTCATGTCAGACAAAGTGAAGCAAAACTAATGTATGTATTATATATAGCAGAGATATGTTTGAATTAAACTTTTAGGAGGACACATTTGTTGTTTTTTCTTTCAAAGGTTATGTGTCCAGCTTTAATAAATGCCTTTCAGGAAGGAAAAAGAAACAGCATCAGCATAAGACTGTCATGTATAATGTTCCTGTGCGTCGTTTCCCATAGCAACAGATACAAACCAGATGACAGGACACTACAGATTTCTGAGAAGTATTGAAAATGTTTTGTTTACAGATCAGAGAAGATGGGAAATAGCAGTTTCTAATGATACTGATAATGCTCTAATGTTAAGGGAATTTCAACTTTCTTCTTTGTTTGCCATGTTGTTTTCAGTCCTCCCACAGATTGCTTTTTTTTTTTTCAACTCTATTCACCATCTCACCTAGCATACTACACTGCATTCTTTTAGATAATTGCATCCACTTACAGTACATTTTTATTTTTCATGTTTGCTTTTTCTTTTCAACCTGAACTGACGTCGTCTCAGAGTCAAGTATGTAAGGGATGAGCAAGGGACTTACTAGAAATGCATTGTACAAGCTCAACTGCATTAGAATTGGATCCAGGTCTGACATGAAAAACAGTATATGTTTCAGGTTCAGGTCAGGTTCAGTCACTACACTCACAGGATCTGGCTGGATTCAGACAGGTTGAGTTCAGACAGAAATATCAATACTCTAGGTTTAACATATACCCTACATAAAGAATCTTATAGAGACATATGATAAAAATAAAGAATTAAACATACATATCTGGACTTGGTGAAGACCAAAACAAAGCCAGAAGAAGAATGAATATTAGGCTTAAACCGTACTGTAAATTCTATAATAAGAAATGTTTCCTCTCCACTGTCGCCTAGTGCTGCTCAAGTGGGGTTGATGGGTTTTCTATATAATTTTGTATACAGTTATATCTTGTAAGGTCTTAAACCCTAAACACTGTAAAAGTGCCTTGTGATGACTTCTGTTGCAATTTGGCATTATACAAATAAAATTGAATTGAATTGAAGTTAAATAAATGCCAATAGTGTTCTAGATCTGCTGTGTGTGCAAGTAAGTAACTGTTTGCTAATATGTTTGCTAATATCATAGACTAATCAACTTGATAAGGCTACACTATTAAATCTATTTGTTGAGCTTGTTGTAAATGTACTGCATGCAGATGAGTGAAGTATTCAACTCACAGTGTGACAGGACTGCACTAATGCCTCATCTGAACTGTTATCAATACAACTTTCATTCCTTCATCTGTCAGTAGAGCAGTCTATACTGCCTTAATCACCCATCCCAGCTTCAGCTGCACGTTTTTAATTACTAGTCTGACGATTGGCACTTGCACTCTCTGTGAAGCAGTTGTCTTCAAAAATGCAATTACTGAGACAACCAGTTGCTTCATCATCATTAAGATGCATGGATGTTGCAGAAACAACTGAGCTTGTTAGCTATATCACCAGACTCTATTTGTTAATGATGAATAAAAATGTAACTTTGAAATGTGTGCTAGACTAGATGACTGCAAGCTTGTCAACTAGCATCAAGCAAGACAAAACAGTTGATAAATCCATTATATAAATAAAGAAAAAACTAAAGTCTGTCGTTTACCTTGAATGCTCTCTTTTAATGCACAAGCTGCCTTTTCTTCTGGCCTTCAGCTCTCATCTGATCTAGACTTTCCTCTGTTGAAGGCATTTATTTTCATTGCTGACTTTGTCTCAGGCAATCAGTGTGAGTACTGTGTAGACATCTGGACACTGTCAGCACTATCTGATGCTAACTGGAGATGGAAGGCAGACAACAGGCTGTGCGCTGCTTTGCTGCGTACATGTGTATGGATAGACTGTAAATCATCACTGACTGTTGTTACTATTGTATGTATTATAGTTGCTTTGCTCAAAAAGAGCTGGATTGAGCTTCTGATTGACCTTTATGTCAGTGTAAACAGTCAAGTGCAGTACACACACACTGCTGTACATATATAAATCTTTGAGATCAAAGCTAATTTATAATATGTCATTACATACAGCAGTACACTACTTCACATTTTTGCTAAACTACCAACATTTACAGTGTTTGTTGCTGCTGCTGTGGCGTTAAAAAAGATTTTCAAACCCTGTTTGATGTCATCTGCTGCTGTTCTGCTTGTGATGTTGGAAATCATCTGCTCAGTTAAGTGTAGTGAAAACAGGTGTGCATCATTAGGTGCGCTAAGAAGTGAATGACTTCTTACATGTGACACAAAATGTACACTGCGGAAATCAGTGTTTTGTTTACAGCACATCAAAGCAGAGTAACAGTAAGTACCCAGTGTCTAGGTACTGTCACAGGTAAAATTGTTCTGGAGTACATAACATTCTGTTAAATTTGGTAATTCATTACAGTATGACAACAGTAACTAAGATGATGTCATATACTTATCATAATATGGTCTGATATCACAGATCCCAGAGTTACAACTAAGCTGCTTTCACACATGCAGGGGAGCCCTGAACTTGAGAACACAAATAATCCAAGTCACTCAGCCCAGATTTAAACAAGCTTTGGCATGCAAGCCAGCTTGTATGAAATCTGTAGGTACTGAATTGCGCTTTACTCCTTCAGGAAACTGGGGTTACACATATAATGCATAATTTCTTACCATGTGACTGAGTAAACACAACATTGTAATTTTGACGTTGTACATTTTTTACCCAGGGACCTCCCCTCACTGAAACCAAAATTATTATTTTCCCAAGTGAGAACATGTCTCACACGGACAACTACTGTACGCACAATGTTCTCCAGACATTGTCCAGAGTGCATATCTGAAAACAGAACATAGAGCCCCAAACCTTGAGGTGAACATATGTTTGCAAGCTGGTGGGAAAAAAAAATGCCAAGGTTTGAGTGTGGCCAGTTTGCTTTGCTCTCAGATGCTAGACCATCTGACATTACTTCGTGTTTTTGTTCATTGTCCTGTTGCATCACTCAACTTCTACAGAGTTTCAGCTGATGTACAGACATTCTAGACATACATTTGGGAATTCATCTTCCCCTCAATCACTGCAAGCTGGCAGGGCCCTGATGTAGCAAAGCAGGCCCAAATCATGATGTTTCCTCCACCATACTTTATGATTGGAAGATGTTTTCATGATATGCTGTGCCCTTTTTACTGTAAACCAGATGTTCTTTCCAAATAGTTAAATCTTAGTTTCATCAGCCCACAAAAGATTTACTGCTGTGGAGTGTCAATGTGATCTTTAGCAAACCTCAGGCGTGCAGCAATGTTCTTTTTAGTAAGCAGCAGTTTTCTTCGTGGTGTCCTGCTATGGACACCCTGCTTGTTTAATGTTTTACATACTGTGATATTTATTAGATGAAGATCAGATTGCATTTTATGACAAATCAATGCAAAAAAACATAAAATTCCAAAGAGATCACATACTTTTTCCTGTCACTGTATGTTACAGTTATCTTCTAGAGTGGAATAGTGGGAGACCAGTCCAACTCAATTTCCAACTTAAATTTGTGGCTGGATGCACACAACCTGAGGGAGTTTATGCAGTTTTACAAAAAAGAATGAGAAGAAATTCCATTACCAGATGTGCAAAGATGACTGAGACCTATCCACACAGGCTCAATAATATAACTGCAGCCAAAGGTGCATCTACTTAACCCTGACTTTAAGGGTGTAAATACTTATTTTTTGGTTTGCATTTTTTTATTTATTTGTTTGTATAATTTATATAGGATTTGCTTTCATTTTGACTCATTTCCACCCTGTCAAATTAAAGTCAAATTAAATCCCAGATGATTTAGTGTAAAAAAAAATAAAAAATTTTATAGATACTATATTTCTGTCTGGGTTGCAATATTACAATGCTATTTACATAATGTATAAAATATATGATATAATGTAAATAATTTTACAGGAAAAACAGGCAGAGAACAGCAATAGTACTATTGTCCCCAGATTGACCTTAAAAATAGAATCTACTAATAGCAACCGACTAACACATTAGCAAACATGAAACAGGACATTTGTGTGTGCAGACCTTCTTTGAAGGTAACCCCATTCCAAGGTCCCCAATGGAAAGTTGGACCAACCATATGGTGAACATAAACAAGTGTAATATCTTCCTAAATCATCAGGGAGTGTGTAGCTCTTATGAGCCATGTTCATTAGCCCCAAATGAACTTTGAAGGTGATCGGGAACAGTGAGGAAGACATTGCAGCTGTAGACTGTAGGGTGTGATTTTTGTGTTACACCGTGTTGCTGCCATGATTACCATGGAATTGAATAATTGTTTTTCTAATTATAGATGTTGTGAAACCACAGTTAAGGCCACAGTCTGTTCCTAGCTCCTTGGAGAAAATGCAATAATTGAGTGTAGCACACAACAGATTAATGACATGGTGTTTGCAACTTGGCAACAAGTACTTATTATTATTGGCAAAGGAGGTCTGCTACATATTGAGTGTAAACACCAACATGATTTGATGAAATGATCCCAGTTTTCCCACTCCACTGCTAAGTCTCTGATGAAAAAAAGGGCTCACTTGTCGCAGTTTCTTCTCTCCCCCTGTGGGTAAATCAGCCACAAAAATTACACTGTACAGAGAGGATGTCCCAGAGGTGTGACCCCAATTAATACTGTCTTCTTCCATGTCTGAATAGTGATCAGCCTTTGGTGACCGCAAACATCCCAAAAATGTGTTGTCTGTCTTGCCCTTCCTTTTTTCAGAGGATTGTCTCACTCACTGATTTTCCCTGCAAGTGTCACCACTCAATCAGCAGCTCAAAGACTCTGCCAGTGCGTCTAAGTGAGCAGAACTGGCATGTTTCGATGTTTTCTACTTGACAGCCTTAATCAGAGGTCTCTGTATTTACAATAAATGGCATGCGCCAATGATTATCCTTCAAAGAATGACACAATGAAGAGCTTCTCTTGCACCTCTAAAGTCCTGAAGAGGTCTTATTTTGCATTCATCTTTGAGCTATTGCTTCTTGTATCAAAACGTTTGGATGCAGATGGTTTTAAATCACATCAAATCGAATTTGATGTAGCCTAACATCACAAATTATAATTTGCCTCAAGATGTTTTACATTATGTACAGCATATGACATCATTTGCCCTGAAATTAGAAAGGAAAAAAAAAATCTCTGAAACAGTCTTTAATGGGGGAGAGAAATTTAGGAAACACCACAGGGGGATACCTCTAGTAGTAGACAAAATAGACATTGGTTTGACATGCATTTTGCATACAACAATTCCCTAACTTGCCTGCAACAGATACAGTTATACAGGCTACAGAAGAGTACCTACCTCAGCAAACATAAACACACGTAAAATGGTTTTAATCCCACATGGGGACTTACATTATATATATTTTTATATATATATATGCATTATATTATACTTACATTGACTTACATTAATATCCTGGGGACTTACCCTAACTTTAAGCCAAGCCATCAATCCAAATGTATAATTTACATGGTGGCAACCAACTTAAACACCTTTAAGTGAACACTTCAAAATTTGATGATTTCCTCAAGTTGTGAGGACATCTGGTGCTCACAGGAAAGGCTATGTTCCAACAATGGGAATGTGTAATCAGTTTTGGGCACCAATAGTGTGAGTAAAACATGGTACACCCATACACAAACACACACATTGCCTTCACTAACCAGATTCAATGTTTACATTTGTGCCTTAAAGGCATTTTGCTCCAAGAGCCTGAATTGGCAATTTTGGCTTTGAGCTGCACTTTTAAACAGAGTTGGCACAGGAATCACATCTGTGGCTGGCATGAAACTTGAATGTCAAAGAGCAGCTCAAAACTAAGCACATAAATTCATGTACAGTATGTGACATCCATGCCAGTCTATATTGTTTTCTTCCCTGCATGCACTAAATGCCAGGAACATTCATGTATGCATGTATCTCTATACATACATGGAGACATTTACAAGATTTTAACATATAAGATTCATGAGTTTCTCTGCTGTTTCACGAGTCTTTGACTGACAGATGTTCCTTGGAGGCATCTGTCTCCCGAGAGCGATTGCTCAGTGGTCAGGAAAGCCCGGTAAATCGACTTGATGATGATAGATGACGCCTATGGGACAAGCCTACCTCATGGATCAAACATAAAGAAATGTGACATTGAAAAATAGCTTGACTGAAAAGTTTCATTTAATCGAATGGGTGTGGATTAGTCTCATCATCTCTCTTACGGGGGGAAAAGCACAACAGTTGCTGCATGACTGAGCTTCCGGACTTCACTGGAGAAGGGGGATACAGAAAAGCTGAAAATAACCATTCATGTCTTATTAACCTGAGAAGAGCATCTGCGGGCTGTTAACTAGTAACTTACATGCATTCATTGGGTGTGTGTGAAGAATCCCGGATTCTCCCTGAGATATTTGTAGTACTAACACAGCTGAAACCAACGCACGTGGGTAACAGTTAAAAGCTGCTCAGACTTTACTATGTTCCTCCAGGCTATAGGAGAGCAGCCATCTGCAAGGGTAGTAAATGCTACTGAAGCATCACTGAGCAAATACTTCCAAGTCAGGCCTATTTTATTCAAGGATATAGACTCCATGCCCGACTGACAATCCAGCAATTTATGTGGTAGGTCTGTGAAAAGCATCGAAAATAATGAAATGGGCTCTATCTGTTCAGTCAGCTTGTTCAGAAAGTGTAGCCTATTGGATCTAATCTATGTCTATACACTCTCCAAATGATGGTTGATACCTTTTTTTTTTTTTTTTTTTGCTGAACAGTAACTACTTAGAAAGCTGAATCACGTTGTTTGTTATCATTGATTGTCAATTAGGGTTTGTGGGGGTTTTGTTATTACTTTCTCTATAACCTCACTGAGGATGACTCAAGTATAACGCAAGATCACATGCCTTAAAATAGAAGTTCAGTGGGTCTGCTCTGTCGTGAATGAGACAGGTGACTAATGAAAAAATGCACCACTAGTGGTACATTAACATATAGTCATTAAAATGCATGTTTCTCTCATGTCTCTCTGTTTCAGTGCTTTATCCACATCTAATCGGTATTTGTTTCTCCAAAAAAGTTGAGCCCTTTCAAACTAGTCTTTCGACTGGGTGAATCTAAAATAAAAACTGGTTTGTTATTTGAGCCTATAGAGTCCTTTACCTTGTCCCTTAAACATGCATGGTAAATAACAAAAGCAATATATACTGCACATAGTACAGTACAGATTTAAAAAAAAGCATAACATTAATTATAACTCATCACATGCACTGTATAATGTTTACACATGGAAAAAATTAGAAGTGAGCACAGGGCTCATGCAACTATGAGAATTGTAATTATTGCAGACAGCACACACCTCTTGCAGCTTGCGTACCTTAAACCACAGTCAGCATAATTCGGCCTTAAATTGCCCATGGATTGTAAATAGTTGAATGTCTCTGTGTGTAGGCACATGACAGGCCTGTGACTCTTAACAGAATCAGTGGTACAGATAATGGAGATAATAATGGATAGTGTGGTCAAATTCATGGCATGGGTCACATCGGTGGCAGATAAAAAGTAAAGTAAATTGTAAACTGGGCTGAATCACAGCACAACATTAGATCAAAAAGACACTGACCAGAGGTGTAATTGTTTGGAAGTTGGCTAAGTGACTGACAATGTGTGTAGAACAATCAGAAACAGGTGATGTGTGGCAAGAAAGAAAATTGCTTTCTGTAGTCTAACTTTTTTTCTGTAATCTAGTCACGTATTTTAGAAATAACTGATTATACAGCACAGCGGTGGTCATTAACCTTTATTTTTGATGATTTTGTCAGACAACGCTGCAACTATGAGCTGACTTTCTCTGTCTCACTCTTTACCAGATGCTGGCTGTGATGTAGTTTTATTTGCCAACTGATGCAGGAGAATAATCAGAATCAGAATCAGAATCAGAATCAGAAACATTTTATTGGCAGGTGCGATAAAGGGCATTTTACAGCACTAGGAATTTGTCCTGATGTTAGGTGCAGACATAGAATAGACTAGCAAGAAAAATAAACAAACAAACATAAATACGCATATTCACAGTCGGTTGGGAGGGGGGGATTTGTGCAGAGGTTATCTGGGGGGAATTGGGGAACTGTTCAGCAGGCTGACAGCAGCAGGGAAGAAACTGTTCTTGTGGCGTGAGGTCCTGGTCCTGATGGACCAGAGTCTCTTGCCAGAGGGGAGAGGTTGAAATAGTGCATGGCCAGGGTGAGAGGGATCAGCTACAATCTTGGATGCATGTCTCTGGGTCCTGGAGACGTACAAGAAGACTAAGAAGAAGAATTTGAGATTTGACCACTCGCACAAGAGGGTGCAACTTTTGGGGACCCAAGGTCTGCAAGCCAGTCAGATAAGACTAGGAATCTATTTTCCCATAATGGATCTAGAATGCATTGTAGTCATCATTTGCTAACAACCAGTTTCTTGTCTTGCAGTTTCTGGTCAGGGAACTTGAGGTAAACTGTAGTGAGGGCACAGCGGGCTTGCAGATTCATGTGGGCAGATGTCAGGAGTGTGGCTTTGAAAGATCAGGAAGATGTGAAAGGACTGCAGACCTGTTTAGAAAGGGAAGGGCTAAGCACAGGTAAAACAAATGGAGATTACCCAGTACAGCGCGAGCCCCAAGTACAAAGTCTGCATAGTGTCTGTGAGCCAAGGTGTGAATACAGCAGGTAATAATCCTCAAGGTAGACTGTATAAATAAATATGGTCTGAAGTATTCACTGAGAGCAAGGGGCATTCCCTTTCAACCAGTTGTCAACCAGACAAAAACCACTAAGTATAGGGGTTAAAAACCATGATTCTTTCTGTTGTGGTTACATCAATCCAGTAACGCCTAAACATCATTGTATTACTTTCAAGTCAACCTCATTTGAAAAGGCATTAAATACAGCCATAAAATTAGTTGCCTATTTATTTTTTACTTTTGTCTGAAAAGTAGGTGAAGCAGACCTTCAGTCCCCAGAACTGAGTTCTGCAGTTGGAACCTTCTCGCCTCTCATGGTCTCAACAAAAACGCAGTTGTAGACATGTGCTATGTGTGTACATTACACAGTGTATGAACAGTCAGCGACAGTCAAGGCTCTGTCACGAAGCCAAGCACAATCTACATCACAAACGGAAGCTGTAACATTGAGAACATCTCTTCCCTGCTAATTGAAACCCTGTAGATTAATCACATCTCCCTAAATTTAATTCTGGTATGTGAGCACTGACAAGGCAGGTTCTCACTACAGAGTGATACATGCGAGTGTTTCTTCACATACACCATCAGTAATACACAAAGTGAAGTTTAGATCTGTGGAGGATTAATTTTTGATTTGCAGTTTTAGATGGTCTGTATATTCAGAAATCAAATTTTCCTCCTTTTCTGCCATCATGGTTGTTAACTGTGCTGAAAATGTGGCCACTTCGCTGCAGAGGTTCATGTTCTGTAATTGACTGGTGGTGCTATACTTCAATACAACACTCCAAACTAAAAACAGGTCCAGCCGTTGAGCCTAAAAGTGATTTTAATGCGCAGCCCTTCAGTACAAGAACACTCAAGCTGCAGTGGGATCTGCTTCTATAACATCCTGATTGTCCATTCTCTCAAAGTTGCTTATGTAGCGCTATTGCCATTTTAACAGGCTAAACCACTCAAGTGCTCTAAAGCTGCATTCATGTAATATACAGCATTCTGTGAAGCAATGTACACACTGGGAAACTCTATCTACATCAACCTCTTAAGGTACTCATAAAGCATCCTCTCAAATTCTATCACACAGTAGATATCTAACAACGTATGAAGATGTATACGATGTATGTAAATGGCTTCCTATTCATTGTGATCTTCACCTCTTTAAAGACTTCTTCAGAGGAAACAGTTCTGTTCTCAGATTTCTTGCCTTTGATTCCCAAATAGTCCATTCATTACTATTTCTTATGTCTCGTATTCTGACATCTCAGTGTTTTCTGCTGATCTTCTCTTCAGGAGAATTATAGAAGAACATTTAGGTGATATTACCTTGGTAAGTGGAGGAGCATTAAAAATAAGGAGGAGCTCTTACCTTAGTGGAAAAGCATTATATTTATCATTCATTCATCATATTTATGTTCAGTATTTTTGTGTTGAATGTTTCAATTCACGTTAGAGCTTCCATGAATTTGCAGCATAACTTAACTGTGAGATTTGCTTACATCAGTGACAGTGTTGACGATGGTAAGTTCCCTCCAGTTTGACTTGGACAGAAGCTTCTACATTAACATTGCACAAATCTGAAGCATCTGAAGCATCTCTGCACTGACCACATTTTCTTCTTCTGTAATTTTTGTATGAGGCAAATGCTGACGACAGGTGATGTGCACAAAAAAGTTCCATGTTAAAAACAGAGCCACATGAGTTCTGATATGACTGACACAGAAAGTAGATAAGGTACGAATCTGATCAATGACCATGTGTGAAAGATTTCTCAAATTGAGACAAAGTATGTGTGTCTGACTTTATTAGACTGAATATATTTTTGAGTTATACAGCTCTTCTCTGATTAGTCCAGGCTGATGTAAATTGCCTTTCAATCATGCAGATCACAACTACCTGAGTGCCTGAGTAGCTGACAAAGATTTCCATTAGATCCAAATGTTGATTTATTCAATGTGCTGCTCTCAATGCAGTTTGCAGATCTTTGGTTTGACTTTTGCCTCAAGTTTAAAAAAAAAATATGTGAGGCAATAAAACATCCAAACATCTTATTATTCTCTTCAGACTCAAGTGCAATCAACAAAAGTATTCAACAAAATATGGTGTGGTATGATTGTTTTTGGCTTTAATTAAGAAACTAAGTGGATCTTAGATTGGTAACATTATTTCAAAGTCAAATAAGATTTTAAAAGCTTAAAGCAGAATCAAAAGGGAGATAAGGAGACATTATTTCTCAGGAGCTACATTTCAGAAGTATGAGAAATTGATTGAAGTCTCATGCTTGTGTTAAAACAATTTTATTTCCAGAAATCACAATGTAGGCATGTACAAGATCTTTAAGATTCTCTGTCCTTCTGGGTAAATTAAGTGACATATACAGTATGCAGAAGTATAAGCCAAGAGATCTAAAGGTAGAGTGGGAGGAAAGGTCAGGCACTTGCTTGATGACATGACTGCACTACTTTTGTCTTCTCAGTCATTATTGAGATATTCTCTTGCTGCTGACCTAATTGGAGTGAGTGAGGCTCATAGGAGGTTTTTAGCCACACGAGCAGTGGGACTCCAGAAATGGCAAAGTGTGTCTTAGACTTAAAAATATTCTGAATTTACGGCCATGACATTTATCATGGCTCAACTCACTTTTACTTTGGATTATACTCTGTATTTCATGATTAACAACCAAGCTTGATTTGAGTGTGTGCGTAGGAGTTATCTGTACAAACAAGAAAAAAATATGAAGAAGAACTTCAACAACAATGAAGTTAATATGTTAAAGAGCATTAAAAATTATTCAGTGTTGTTCTCAGAGCAGGCGTGTGAGAAAGTTTCCGAGCAAGGGACATAGTAGACAGTAAGTCTCATTTCTTTGTGTTCCTGCATTGTTACTGCTTGTATTGTGTTTCACATTGTGTGCTATAACAACACTCAATGGTCATAAATTCTCATGAGCTTCCTATTGTGTGGGCACACAAGGGCAGTACAGTACAGAAAAGAATCTGTGCCTGTTGTCAGCATATTACAATACACTGTGTTGTCAAACTAAATGATATACTTTATTGATCCCTTTGGGGAAATTGTGGTTGGACAGCTGCCAGATAGTACATATCGGCGCTACTACGGGGTTTTGATGTCTTGTCCAAGGACACCTCGACAAGGAGCTAAGAGGAATTGGGAATGGAACCACAAACCCTGAGGTCTGTAGACGAATGCTCTACCACCGACAGCTAAACTATGCTCTAACAATGTCTTATGCAGTAGCCATGAATCTAAGATCATCACAATAACAAACTAAATTCAGGCGGGTTCCTGTTTGAAAAAGGTAAATGAAGAAACAAACAACATGGGGGCAGATGAATGAACCATGATACACAGAGATAGAAAAACCTTTGCACAACAACAAACTATTTTTGGCACCATACCACCGCAGTGCAATTTATAAATCGCAAATTAGTTTTAATGTGCTTTTTAATTGTTCCACTGTTTAATGGTTTAAGCATAACAGAAAATTTTAAATCACTGATGCTGAAAGAGCTCTCTGTTAATGCAGACTGATTACAACTTAATGTTATTCACAGATGTGTCGCATCGGCACATCGGTGCGTTGCTACAGAAGATGAAATCAAAGCAATAATGATATCATTTACTCTAAAGGAAATCATTAGCTTGTGTTCCAGATAAAAACAGAAATGCAGAAATGATAGTTTGCTATAGAGCCGTTATTATACTGTTGCCAGTGGAGTTGAGGTTTGTGTGTCTTTAATATAGGAATTGATTGTCTGACAAGATAAGTTATAATTATACATACATTTTCAAGTAAGAAATTAGGCTCCTATGCCCTAGATCAGGGGCAGACATAGTACCTAACATCCGTACTATGAAACCTCCTTTCTGAGCCTTTCCAGACTGTCATGACGTTTGGCATTTTTATTAAGACATTCATGACAGGCATTCGCTTCCAGGTGAGGATTCCTAACAATTCCTAACAATTCCTTGACCACGAGATTAACATTTAGAAATGAAACATAACTTTAGTGGGAATGTTTCCCTAGCTGAGTGGGAATCATTTACCTAGCTAGCATTGTTTACCTCGGAGTGATTGCTCCTTGTTAACTTTACTAATTCAGTTGCAAGGTAAATTTCCAATGGTACAGTTTGATATTTTATTCATTGAGGAATTTTGTGGATGCCATGAATTTGTTTTTTATGCTGGTATAAGTGTTCAATGACAATTAAAGCCATTTATGCAGCAGCATAGATCTTGTAGATATAAATGTAGAGACCCTCCATTCTGCCAGTATTCATACGGGAAACAGTATATCATTTTGTAGAGATGAGTCCTCTGACACTGTGAAGAATGAGAGCAAAATAAAGCTGGCTGGATAGATACAACTGGGAATAGCTGAGTTGGAAACTAAAAATAATACAAATACAATGCAAATTAGACTAACAAGATCCATCGTGATGGCCACCTCAGTGTGGTATGTCTTTGCTTGAGTCTCACTCACTTATATGGTTTGTGTTATTTTTCTTGCATAAAGGGAAACTGCAAATTAATAGGAAATGCATGCAAGTGCCCTCATTATGTCATTAAAATCCTACACTTTGAGTACTCCTCTGGTGTTCTCCAGGGCATCTGTCTGTTTTATTGGGGATCCTCGCTTTGCTTTCCCACACAGGAAACCATCACTTTGGTTTGTGAGTATCACAGCCTATTGTCAGACTTACAACCAGGGAGTCATCACGCCCCCACAGCCTCGCTGACTGCTGCGTGAGAGGTGAATGCTGGGCAAAGCAAGCAGGGGGTAATTTCTGAGACGTGGATCTCAGAAGAAATATACACATCTAAAGCCATGGGATGTAGTGAGGCATTTTTATTCACCTTAACACCTTGCAGAGTGCTGTAGCTCGATGTTGCTGAGGCATGTGTTTCTTTGCCCAGTGATTACATTAAGTGCTGTTGTGAGCCATGTTTACCCTTTGCCTTTGAGGATGCATCTCTCATGGCAATATACGAGAGGTGGATGGAAGGGTGGTAGAGCGCCTGTCTGAATGAAAGAACAGGCCAGGGAGGTTTATAAATAAAATTGACAGCAGGCACCTTATCGAGCCATGACTTGAATGTTTAAAGGGTGGCGGCCTTTTTTTGAGCGGCTAGGGAAATCTCTCGCTCAAAAGCGCAGCGAAGTACACCATCTCCTCACTAGGTATAAATATGAAATAGGCTGGTCCCTTTGGAGGGGCACTCGGCGGAATTAGGGGATGTTGTTCTAGTTTGTGTGTGAGTTGTGGTGGATGTTGAGGGGGGTGGCGGGATGCGTGCATTTGGAGGCTCAGTTGTTTAGGATGTGCTGATTTTTAGGATTAATTTTGTTGGCTCAAACCAGAACTTGACTTCAGCAGAAATGCTCTACAGAAGATAGTGACTGCTGAAAATGAACAGAGTCGGAAATTGCATAGGAATCAAAGCGTAATGAATCTTCAGCTCCAGAGGTGCCTATTCTCAACTTTTTTTTCAGCTTTTAGTTTTGAGTGTCATGATGGATAGCCTTATCCTAAACAAATAACAGGGATGTCAAAGGCTTTTGATATACAATATGTAAGAGGGTCTCGAATTACTTGCCTTAAATCAATACTTATCAAATTCTGTTATCACCTAGAGACCCTGTATGAAATGTTTGTTTGTGTATGTGTGTGTGTGTGTGTGTGTGTGTGTGTGTTCCATTACACGCAGAGTGAATCTGCTGCTGGGGCACATTTCAACACTGGAATTATATTTAGAAGACAGATCAGGCTGCTTCTTTTCATCAACAACTGAGCCCGAGGTCACAAGGTTAGTGTAGGTAGAGTCCATGTTAGACAGAAACACAGCTGTGGGTTGTTTAATATAACAGTGTGAATTTACAGTGTATTTTTAATTTGAACATGGCTTTTCCTGCGTCGCTGTGATAGCTGCAAAGCAATCAAATCCCCTCCCTCAGGGACGTATCTCTCCAGAGAGTCCTCAGGCTCTAATACATTTGCATTTGTAAAAATTGCAAATCAGGGATTATTGCATAATGGATACTATCATTAGGTCTGTGTTTCTAACAAATCACAATCATAGTGCAGTATTATTTGTAATGATGTTAGTATTAACTACTACCTAATTATTATTAGCAAAGAGTACTGAAAAGTACTTGGTAAGTATAATATTGTTTCCTTTATGCTGTGTAGTTTTATTACGTATTTTTCAATGATCTTCTGCCATCTTATCCTGCGTATTGTTTTTATGAGGGGACAGAAGATGTGGACTTGTTTGTGTGAGGACTTTTTCTGACTGTGTTGGGAGGCACAAGTTACCAGGGATACAGCATTGTTTACACACGGCAACTACTAGCCTGCTATTAGCTCTTAGTCCTGCTCCTGAGAGATAGAGACCTCCACCAAGGAGGAGGTGCAAAACTTGTGAACTTGTGAATGAAGAGCTAAAATAAACAGAGGTGATTGCTCTTCCATACAATGCATCAGCACTCGTCATGGACCCGCCTGCGACAAGGCTTGCTGAACTCAGTCCAGCTGGTGAGGGTGGACAGACAAATGAGGCAGCTCCACCCATCAGTATGCGGAGGAACGCTTCCACAGGTCCTTTGCTTCTGCTGCTGAAAATGCCATTCCGTTACTTTTAGAAATAGTATGTAGCACATATTCTATGTTGCATATATGCTACAAAGAATACAAGAATTGTTTCTGACATAATTACAGCGTCTTAATAAGGAGACTAGCAGCTATAAATAAAAATAAAAGGTTGACAGTCTTCAAAGTCGTTTGTATTCAGCCCTGACTAGTGTCTGTAGGTAATGCTTTCAGGCTAATTACAGCTCCAACATCAGTACAATAAAAAGGCAGTATTATTGCCTGAGCAGCGAAACTTAGGGCAAAAACTCTTCAGACAACTCTCTGCACCACTGGCTGCTGCTTGTTAAGCTCATTACTTTCAGAGCAAGGCAGTAAATGAAGGTGACTCAGATGAGTCATGATGAACATTATTATCATCTCACATCTTCTCTTATCTGGACGTTGGAGGCTGAACAGCAAGATAACAGTGTTTACTGAGACTCAGTGAAGAAAAAAAAAGCTGAAACAAAAATGTGAGGGGCACAAAATTCAAGTGTGAATAGAAATCATGAGAAAGCCCTGGCAAGTAAAGGACAGAAAGAAGAAGAAGAAGAAATTAATGTATACTTAAGTGCAGTGCTTGAGCAAACATATGAGATTATTTGCTTTCAGTCTCTCAATATTATATAGTGTACATATTATATATTATAATATTAAAAGTAATAAAAAAACGTACACACTTTCCCATTTCATCAATCTTAAACTGATCTAATCTATAAAACTCCTGTTTCACATGCTGTATAGAATAAATACACTACAGCAATAGTACTGTACATACAGTATGTATACTGTAGGCAATACAGGGAGTATCATTCTTACAGAAAACTTTTTACTATCTTTCATTTCTTTGTACCAGGCTGCAGAGCAGAAGGTAGGTTTAAAAATCTGGTCAGTGCAGAGATGTTACCATTTAAGTGGACCCCTGGGAGATAATGGCGCTGCCGATTCCCTGTCTGCTAAAGACACTGCAGTATTACTCACAAAGAGACTTACATGTCTCCTTTCTCCCCAGGACACCAGAGGTCACATCAGTCCTTCTTTTAAAGAATTTTATCCTGTCTTTTCCTTTGTTACCATCGAATGATTAGTACATAGTGTGTCAGCTCACTTATTACACTGCCAGCCAGAGGGATACGCTCCAATAATTCCTCAGTAAGAAATGGATGAATCTTGTGCATTCTAAACACCTCTGCTTTTTTACCTTCACTGTGTATTTCTGTGTTCAAAAAAGGACACGCTAATTTGGAAATACGAGCTGAGTGCATCCACTCTGGAATTCTGCTGCAGGGCAACCGAAACCCTAAAAATGCATTCTCAACCGTATAGGTCATTTATATGAGTGACACAATACAGTGACGTACGACGTCTACTCTTTCATCAAAAATGAAATTTCATCCATGTTTGCAAGCTTCAAAATATAGTTTTAGGGGACATAGGCGGCGGAAGCAAGCGCTTCTGTTAAACAGAGTCAATAACTGCTATAGCACCTTAGGGTAATATCACACCACCTGAAAAAAAACATAAGTGGATATTTATTGAATAGCTGTCACTAGCTCCTATTACTATTGGAAGTATAATGGAAAGAGCTTTAAAAAAAACCCATCAAAATGGCCTGGAGATACGTGTCTATTCAAAACGGACGGCTTGTCACTAACCTAGCGCTTGTGCGAGACATTAGAGTCATACTTTGTTTTGACACATTTTACCTTAATGACTGAAAAAATAAAAGTCTAAATGTTATCCACACCACGGCACCATCTCCCTGATATCTCTGGGGAGCTGATTACCCAAGACTTGCTCACCTGGTACCCGGTTGACAAACTGGCCATAATGAATAGAGCTGGACAGGAAATTTGAATGTCATTTCGATCTCCTGAGACATTTCCAATTTGGCACTGTGTAATAATAATGTCAAGGAAGAGCCATGAACTCGGGCTGTGTTATCCCAAAGAAAGGCAGTGTGGGCATTAAACAGTTATAGGACAAAGAAAGAAGGAGAAGGAAGACTTATGACGTATTACTGCCAAGCAAGCAACTTGGTTTAGCTTATCAGAGCACATGGCACTGATTATAGAACATGTGAAACCCCCTTTTCATTATCTAATAGGAAGAAGGCCATTTGTTCACCTCCATGGCATCTTATTTGGCTCTGCTCCTCTGACAGGCAGGCAGTGCATTGTTAAACATATCATTATGAATCCTCTTTTGAGCCTTGACAAGTCCTCCATTATGGATTTCAGCACCCTGCTGCTGGGAAGAATCAGTCCCTGTCACCTGTGGCCAATCTCCTTGCAGCAGCTCAACTTTTCGGTCCACGTCAGAGTGCAGCATTGACCTGTTAATGGCTTTTCTCCTTGTATACAGTATGTGGGAAATATCGTTAACAATATGACAGCTCGATGGCCTAAACTTTTTTTTTTTTGACTTAGGTATAATAACAGTTAAATATGGCTGTGCCGTTGTTCTGAACCTGAGCAATACTTAAAGTTTAAAAATAAACATAAGTTGTACAGGCATATTTTGAGAGGAATAAATATATTAAATGTGCCAAAGGATGGCAAAAAGTGGACTTGGGGTGTGATGTGGATGAAGCTGTATGAGGATGAAATCATTTCATCCTTGCACAAGCTAAAAAAAGTGCAGTGTGTGACTGCCTGAGTCTCCTGCTGCACATTTCTTGCCCATGCTGCTGGATGGCAGGTCAGGACAGCATGATCTATAGCCTCGCTGTCTCAAGGAAAGTCCTTCTAGGACCACAAGAATGTTATTGCACCAGTATCCTGTAAAGTGAGAAACTTATTTTAAATTCATAGTCAATGTATTTACTACTTTATCATGACGATGATCTGCTGAGTGTTAGTTATTGTTATTTTTTGCAGCAAAAATACTGTAGGAAATATTACTTATAAATGTACAGTATTGTGTTGACAGATGATGATGCTTGTAAATTAATGAAGCACTATAGTTATTACAGGCAGTTGTCCTTTTTGGTCCTGGCTTTTTAAAATTTAACAGTCCAGAGGCACATTGTTAAAAGAGGTGAAGAAGGGGAATGTTTGGGACTCTCCAAAAATATCTGGGAAAAGGGACCCCTGTACTGTACATTTTATGATGACAACTGTAAATCCACTTCAACCTTCCATAAAGGCACTATGAGGGGGGTTTCAGATATCATACCATTAGGACAGTCAGTCAGAAACAGGGTGTTTAGGAGGCCTCCGTGGGCCTTTTTGCCTCGGTCGCCCAGTGTCTAGGTTTGTTGCTGCTACAGTTACAAAAACTGCACATTCAGACTGTTTGGCAGGAAACAAATAAGATGTCTGGTAACATTTGAATGGAGGTGAGTAATTCCAGCATTTCTTGTCGTCTTGTCTGTTGATTGGACTGCTAAACACACTTAGACCAATTTTAGTGGTTTAATTAAATGAGCTTAGGTAAAATCAAATATTCCTATTTTAAATGCAGCTGTGATAATTAGACTACTAGTTATATTTATATCCCAAAGTTTTACTGTCAGTTTTGCTCCAGATTGATTACCCTGCAGTGGTGGCAGTAACATTATGTGCAGATACAATGCTCTGTACGATATTAATCACTGTGGTGAATGCTAATGATCCAACCATCCATCCATTCATACAGCGAGACTGTAATGACTATAGAGAAGATGAGAGAAGCTGCTGATTGAGGTGATCATTTGCTTTAGGTTCAAGCTATTTACTGCCTGTAACTAAGCGGAAATAGAATGCACTAATGCAGCAATCTTTATTAATTCTGACAGTAAAACAAGTTGAAAGCTAAAGCTTTCAGTTCAGCTTTTTACTGCTCTAATATTTTACATTGTCACACCGCTGAATTTTGACTTACTTATGACTTTGAGTTACTCATATCTCTGTTATATCCACTTAAAAATCAAGTCATGGGATTCTTTTTTTTATATATATAAATAATATTATCAATGATTACAACAACTTTGTTTTACATGATTAAAGCTGTGCTGTACTGTTACAACAAGCCCAGGTCTTTATTCCTCAACATAACTCCTTGAGACTTAATTGTTTTAACACTGCAGAGACACATGCAGAAAAAACTGTGAATTGCTATTATTATACAGTATATTAATTATAAAGAACACAAGTTAACACAAAATTCTTATAAAGTGAACCCTGAGATGAACATCAGGATAAGAGTTAGCAGGGCTCATTTTTTTATGTTGAAGAACAGACAAGTCTGGCCTGTTCCCAAAATTTAAATTTTACTTTAATTTCTACTACATTTGTAAGGTGTAACAACTTGTAACCACCTTGTGCCAACAAAATTACAGAAAGTTGCAGTTTTTACAGTGTAGTTGAACTAGCATGAATCTACATGTGTCTCTTGGCATCTGACAAAAGTTTATTTAATATTCACTGTTATTTTCATTAAAAAATAAATTCTGGGCCTGTAGCTGCTAAATTATCTACTATGTTCACCAGTTAATTTTTTTACTTTGTGGCATTTGGTTTTTGGTAGTACCGTAATAAAGTGAGTAATAAGGTAATACAGTGCTTACATTCTACACAATGCCAATACGCAGTATGAATAGAGACAAAGCCCATATCTGCTGCTCACCAATGATGGAAACAATACTGCTTGCATGTTAAAACAAATACTGAGCAAAAGCTGAACCACAGCAACTGTGGAAAATACTGCACGGGGGATTGCCAGTGATGCAGAGAACTACTGCCTTCAAGATATGCCATCCAATCGGATCCACCCCACAGACCATACTGCACCCTGTCAACATATTCAATATAAGATAAAGCCCTATCTCCACACAGCAGATACACAGGTAATTTAGCCTAAGAAGTAAGGAAGTATAAGAGGTTTCTTGTTTACTGGATCACTAAGGTTGAACACTGTGTAGTTGGTGTTTGTTTGTTTAGTGTCACAGATTTTAAGGTCTATTGTACTTTTCTTGAAATATCTTAAAAAGCATTACATTCAAAGCATCCATTAGCAGGGTTTACATGACATGACCTTAAGATCTGGATTCACTCAGTACTGACTCATTGCTTTTAGCATTGCAAAACTGAGGAAATATTGCAAACAGCGACGCTACTAAAAACACACCGGGCTTAATCTCGCCTGTTCAGTGGCTGTCAATGAAGGTCCACATCAACATTGTCTGTTTTGGTTACACAGACACATTTTTTAATACATATATACAGTTTATTTCATTTTCAGCAAAGAATGTTTGTCAGCTTTGTGCTGGTGCAAAAGGTCTAAATTCATTATGTTGGCATTAGTGTAGTTTTGTGGTTTTTACCTTAAACTTTCTGTGTTTGGCATTGACAGAAAAGGTAGGGAAAAGCAATAAAGCAACATCCCACTGCTTTATTGAAGTGAACTCTGGCAAAAATCAAACACTGAATTAAATGCAAACACTGAAAATGAAACAAGTGTTGACTTCTGGCACCTTAAGGCAAGATTCTGGTGGATTACAGCTTCTCTTCTTTGTGGAATTGTGGCCATTATATTTATGGGCTGTGATTACACTCGCTAAAGTAGCTGTTGATGGCTGGGAAAGTGTCAATAATGCTAAAATGAAATGAAGTGTCAGAAACACCAGCAGTCACATGAGACTGCTTAAAAATAGGTCGAAGTTTAGCCAGTCAGTTTATCCTACACTGGGAAATGCCAACTACAGCCAATTCAATCATTGCACAGATAAATATTGTAATATTGACTTAACAAAATCTATGGTAACTGTATAGCATTCATTGATTAATCTCTAAAGATTTGACCTCTTACCCTAAATATGGTCAGGTAGTCACAATATTGGCCATGGTTAATATATAGGTGACTGTTTATTGTAGGTTTGTATTAACAGGACAACTCTGTTTAAATTAACGTGAAATCGCTGTGTGACTTTGCAAAACTACAAAGACTACATAGATTTCTCTGGACCCCTTCTAAATCTGACCAGTGACGAAATGTTTTGCTGCATGTCATCATTTAAAGGCTGGCTGTCTTAGTGGTGTCCTGCAAACAACGTGGTCTAGGTCACGCCCCCCAAAACTACCAAAACCTTATTAAGACAGTATCTGCTCCCCAATCACCTAAACATATATCATATCAATTATATATCTCAAAAACCAACACAAGAGGAGAGATTTAGAAGAACTTAATAAATATAAAGATGACTTCTCTCACAAAACAAAATGAAAAGAAAGCAATCAAACGTGGACTGTTAAATATCAGATCTCTCTCATCATGTCAGTAAATTATTTGATAAGTGACTATCAAATAGACTTATTTTGTCTTACCGAAACCAGGCTGCAGCAGGATGAATATGTCCATCTGAATGAGTCAACCCCCCAAATCATATTAATTATCATGTTCCTAAAAGCACAGGTCGGGGTGGAGGAGGATTAATCAACCCCTAAACATAGTTTTAATTCATTTGAGAGTCTTAGCCTTGCTCATCCTAACTGGAAAAGTCAAAAACCAGTCCTGTTTGTTATTGTGTACCGTCCTCCTGTCCCTTACTCTGAGTTTTTAACTGAATTTTCAGACTTCATATCTGACTTAATTCTAGTGCAGAAAGTCATTATAGTGGGTGACTTTAATATCCATGTAGATGTTAATGGCAACAGCCTCAACACTGCATTCAATTCACTGTTAGAATGCACTGGTTTTACCGAAAAATTTAAATAAAGCCATTCACTGTTGTATCACACCCTTGATCTTGTGCTGACATATGATGTTAAAATTGATCATTTAATGATTCCCCAAAACCCTCTTTTATCTGACCAACACAGAGGAGGGTAGTCATCCTAACTTTACTCCAGTACAAGTTGATTGAATTGTTAATAATACTGCAGCCTCATTTTGAACAATACTTGATACTGTTTCCCCTCTGGAGAAGAAGGTAGTGAATCAGAGGAAGCTAGCTCTATGGTACAGTTCACAAATCTGTTGCCTAGCCTGGAAAGACAGTTTAATAATATATAAAGAAGCCCTCCATAAAGCTAGAACCACATATTATTACTCATTCATTCCTCAGCAGCAATGAGTTCATGAATTTCTTTACAAATAAAATCCTAACTATTAGACAAAAAATGATCAGCTCCTCGCTGCAAACAGCTTAGATGGTCTCGCATGTACAACAGCTCTAGATTCTTTTGTAAGATCCCACTCGTACTCGTTCTAAATAGCTTAATATAGTTTATAGTTACATTTTGCCGTAAGCAGCAACATCCTTCGTGGTGTCCTGCCATAGACACCCTGCTTGTTCAATGTTGTACTGTGGACTCATGAACACAGATGTTAGCCAATTCTAATGCCTTCACATCTTTGGCTGTCACTCTGGGTTGTTTCTTAACCTCATTGATGAGTGTTTGTTGTGTTCACGGGGTCATTTTGATTGACTGTGAGAGTAGTCACAGTCCCAAAGTGTCTCCATATGTAGATTGTTTTCCTGACTGTAGACTGGTGGATGTCTAAAGTCTTTGACATCACGTTGTACTTTCCAGCTTTAAATAAATCAACAATTCTTGATTATAGATCCACTAAAAGGACTTTTGATGAGGAATGGCTCACATAAGCGTATTCTTCTTGTGCGAAGCAAACTCAAAAAGTTTGAGTGGTTTTTCAGTCAAAGTAGCTCTAGTAATTTTCAAATACATTTCTTCCAGGTATGCTAATACCTGTCTCCAATTTGCTTTAACACACAATAACTAAGATGTATAAAGAGACTTGCTACCAATAAATTCAATAGCAAAGATAAATGTTATTCCTTATTATACATACACGAATATGAGTTACCTATCTTATCTATGGATGATTAATTCCAAAGGTCAGCCATGTGCAGTTCCTCATAATTCCTTCTCATAATCATTATATTGCATCATTTCAACATCACAACAGTCTATCTCTCATGCCTCTCTCATTTTGTAAGCATGTCCTAAAAAACATTTACTGGTGCTGTCTGTTTTTAGACATAAAACAGATTTGTCCTTCATCTGTTCTTCCATGGTCCTGGAGTATGTTGTTGTTCCACTTTTATGCAGAAAGTGGGACAGCAAACATAATTTTTTTCACATTTGTATAAATTCTTTGTTCATCTTGATTTCTCTGATGTCGCATTTGTTTGAATTTGTTCTTTCTGTAGGAAAATACAAATACAGCCTTGTTCTTTTTTTCTATTTTATTAACATTTCTCTTTTAATTTTCTCCCTCAGCTCGTTGACAGCTCCGTCCACACCCATGGTTTGATTCCTGGCTGGGGTAACTGTGTTGCATGTCACATCAGTCTCTCTTCTTCTTGTTGTCTCACTGTATCAAATAAAGGCAAAATCCCAGGAAAGCAATTTTTATGTCCTGGTGGTTTTTGTAGATATGATGAATTTTAAACTTTGTAGTGGTTACACAAAAAAAAAAAACATGTCGTCTAACTGCAGCCTTTGAATCTGATCTGCAACATTTGTGTACGGTCAGCTGCCACATCTCCATCACACTGACTTTCACTGCAAATTGTCTAATAAAGTAAAATGTCTATAAAAAAACTTTAAAAGGCACATTCCCTTGACTGCTATAGGCATTCCTGGGGCAAGAAGTTCCTCTGGGAGGACATTTTTGACAATCTACTTTACTTTTCTGAGTTTTAAACAGTGGTGTGTACATACCCTTTCAGCACAGAAAGACACTTTTTAACATAGAATGTTAATACAATTTTCAAACCATATAGGGAAAATGTAATAGAATTTTCCTTTATCTACAGTAAGCAACTTTCTCAAATAGTTGCTGGCTGCAGCTCAGATGGTGTACATGAAAACTAAAAGTAAAAAATGAAGATGAAGAATTTAAATCACTGCTACATCCAGCAAATATACAGTTGAGGTGAAATTTTGAGACATGTTTGGTATTGTTTCTGCTTGACTAATTCATTGTATATCAATATATAATCAATCATACTACTGCTAGCTTGATTCCCCAAAAGTTGCATAATGAAGCTTCAAGTGAAAGAACTATAAATAAATTGACTTGTCTTACACACATGCTGTGAGGTGTGCTCTTTTAAAAATGCTATTTTTGCCCTGTGTGTCATAGGGCTGTCAGAGACTGGTTTGGTTGTGATTTTCAAGAAGTTAAGCTGGAACTTGTCTTTTACTGTGCCTTTTACTGAAATGTGTGTAATGGCTGGTGTGCACAGGAAGCATTTCACTGTGTGACAGAACAGGTATGGGCCAAACTGAAATTATATTAAACTAAGTTTGTTTTTTTTTTGTCTGTTTTACCAAGTGTGTATTGGGCTACTGCTGCTGTGCTACTTTTTTTGTGTCGACAATATTTTAATCCTGTTTGCAAAAAAACGTTGGGATAAACCATCCACACCAGTTGCTTGACAGCAGCAGAGAATCTAGCCCAGTCAACCAATCATTAATCAGCCTCTGACACTGTACAGAGTAATGGTCATGGGTGTTGAGATTATTATTTCCCGGGGGGCTGACATAGATGACCCTAGACCCTAGCGTATAGTGCAGAATGGAATACACAAGAAAACCAAAATGTACTTATGCAACATCAAGTCAATACAACTACTTCTGTGCTGATTTCAGTTGAAAACTGCATTTGAACTTTAACTTCTTATTTATGCTTGAGGCTGTTAGAATTGTAATTGAAAACTTTACTGCCACATCTGTGGCATCTATAACTAACTTATAAAAATAAAAAAATAACCATAGACCGACCCAAATAACATAAGGACTAAAAGCTGTTAATGGATGTGATGTGTTACACCTTTTGCAGTGGCATTGGTTTGAAATATTATTATTATTATATGCTTGATAGAGCTAATTAGTTGTTCTCAATTCAATTCAATTCAATTTTATTTGTATAGCGCCAATTTACAACAGAAGTTATCTCAAGGCACTTTACAGTGTAAGGTTTAAGACCTTACAGAAAATATTTATACAAAAAATTATAGAGAAAACCCAACAATCCCATTTGAGCAAGCTTTAGGCAACAGTGGAGAGGAAAAACTCCCTCTCAGTCAGCAAATAATGCACTTACATATTGGTATAAAGAAGAGGACAAGGGTTGGTTGGGTCACCAAGTAGAGTTAATATACATTAACTTGAAATCCATGTGTTGGCTTAATGTAGTGGTGGACAAGCGACTGGATGCGAGACATAGAATAAAAGTATGATCAGCAAATGTCAGAACACACGTTTACCACAACATTCAAACCACCAGATGGATTTAATATTGTGGCTATATGGACTTGTCTATTCTACTATGCTCTTTTTATTTCAATGTGCTCACCTTATTTCCCATTTTCTGGTGCAAGAATCAGCACAAGCAGTGTTCTGACAGTTTGCTAATTTCCTGACCTTACAGGTTGCATTGCACATTTGTATGGTACTTTGGTGCATGGTGCAGCGAGGAGAACAATAACTAGTTAGGGGGTTCATTCAAATGAGGCACAGAGTAGTGTTTTGCATTTTAGCATAAAATGTGTCTTAGACTTAGGATAGACATTACATAATATAAATCTAGTGTTACTCTGGTGGTTTTATCAACAAATGCAAATGACACTCAAAAATACTTTGAGCAAATATGAAATGATGGCAAAATAATACTAATTGTCAATAAACCATTTTAACTAATCACTCTTCAGTCAGCCAACACATTTAAAATGGCATAAAAAGTCCACAGTCATCAGCGTAACTGTTGTGAGATGGAAGACAAAGCATCTCCACAAGGAGATGATGAGACTAATATAATGTTATATAATAATGTTATTCTGTAGCACAATGGTATAAGTGTTGATTATTGAACACTAGACAAAGTAGATTTAGACCCTGACAGTTGACACGCATACAAGAAAAGTCTAAAAACTAAAATATTAGCAGAATGTATTGAAGTAAAAGTGGGATACTCCTACGTTAGGCAACTCCCCTTAGTGACAGTCATACTCTTCTATACTGTACAAGGTTGAAGCTACATTGATCAGATCAGATGATTGATTCAGGAGGTAGTATGCATGTCTACCTGAAACTAAACATGACCATTTGGTTCTTGATTATTTCTCATTAATCAGTTAAGAAGTGAAGAGAGAAACATATTTTTGGTTGCTATATTTGTGTTTGGTTATGTGGAGAGGGTGGTGTAAATTTCAGCATTTTCATTTTCAGACAATATGTGTGCAAGATGCCCGTTCTTTAAAGTGAATAATTGAACATCAAAATGTGTCTCCATGTTATTGACACAGGACATTTTAGTTTTTTCACATACTGTGACTAATTGTATGTATTTTTAACATTTAAAAGTACTGCAGACCACACTATTTCTTTTCCCAGTCAGTTTCTTATCAATGCATCTCTGACAAATTTGTGCATTATATGTGTGCCATGAAGCCTTGCTGCTGACCAGTGAAAGCCAAGATTTATGCTGGGATTTAATAGTCTGCATGTACAGGATATGGAGCTACTTATAAATGTCTGTCAGCCTGTTTTTAAACCACTTCATGGCTCCACTGATCATCACTGTTAGCATTAACATCCACAGTTTGACCATGTGAAGCTTAGATGAGACAAAAAAGGCAGAGACACATTTGCCAAATCTTTATTCTAAAACACAAGTTTGGAAAAGACTCTAACACAAAGATAGTCTCAGTTAGAGAGCAATAGCCAGAGAGGCATATATTTTTGATTTGCATCTTACTGAGCTGAAATTTCTATATTACTGAATGATTTTTGACCAGACTGACACTTTCTTTTCTCCTGCTACAGAAAGATTTTGTCCCTCTAGTGTCTACAGATGGTGTGGGCTCATCTCTACCCATTAATGATTGATAGTGCATATGCAGATTCAACTGAAAGTACACAACAAAGTGAGACCTTTTATTTGAGTGAGTGAGTGAACAAATTTATACATAGAGCAAAATGTAGAGCATGGGGGTGGGGGGTGGGGTGGGGGGTGGGGGGGGGGGGTGGGGGGTTCCTAGCTGCTTCAGTGTCTCGCTCTATATTAAAGTGGTATATTAAAAGTGACTATTTTTCTGGACCTCTGTGTGACTGCAGTTAATGTACAGTAACTGCACAATAGGGTAAGTTTCTGTGATATGCAAATTAGGTAGTTAGTGGTACATCTTTTAAATAGGGTAGCTTCATCATCCGTTTAGTAAACAATGCCTAATGAGGGAGCGCCATGTGTCTGGCTTCACTAATCCAACTCTGTACAGATGTGTTTTATTGTCTCTCTTTCCTCTTCCTGTACATGCATTTCCATGTGATGTACTTCAATAGGAAAAAGATTGATTAGGATGTGGCAAGGGCACAAGTCAATTCCATTTGCTCCTCAACAACAGTAATGCCTACGATGGTCTGTGGTAGACATCAGGTCTTAGTGTACAGACAATTTGTACTCTAAATTGTCTCTATGGAACATTCACTGGCGTGTGCTTAATGGACCATAATCATAGTCACTTATCATCCTTAGCAGACAATTGTGATATGTTTAAAATAGGGATCTAGAGTTTGTATCTCTTGAGTAAGCATTTTGAAGACATAACACACTATTTCTGTACACTGCACATCTTGTATAATTGATTTAGGAGTAATGTGCAGGGTTGAAATGTTCCTTTTGTGATGCTATCCTGCAACATTTAATAAACTAATTGATTATAAAAACAGTAAGATACAGTATAGTGTAATTAACCCAAGGTTATGTCATGCTTGCAATAATAACCTTTGCTATGGGGAAAATAAATGTTTCTAAGAACCAGGTGGCATATGCACAAAAGCCATTATCTACAATTTCCAGTGCATACAGTTCCCACTTCTTAAAGCATGTTGTTTCTTATAAAAGAACTTGGTGGTGGTGACAATGTGTGTCACACGTGTCACACCACAAGGTTTTCTGCATCTGGGTGCTGCAAGGTAAAGAGGAAACAAACTCTGTACGTCTGTGCTGGGGCTCAGTGGTGCAATGATGCTAAGCAGGTAGATTAGTGTACTGTATGTTTTTCACTAATGTGCAGTGGCATGCTAACACACACCATGAAGTACAGAAACTAATGGCAGAGATGGTTTAAAAGATATATGATCAGGTGAAAAGTTAAAGGATGGTATAAGTGATTACAATAAACGTTCAGTAGCAATACATTTCAGTTAAAAGCAGATATGTCAACCTCATGGTAGTGCAGGAGGTTAAGTCAAATAATCACCATAATCATTAGGATTCATTCTCTGGAAACCATTAATGTCTATAACAAATGTGCTAATCCAGCAAGAAGATGAAGTTTACAGTTCAGAGTTAAAGGTCTGAGGACCACTAAAGAATGTATCCTATGGTGGTAATGAACGCATGGTGTGCAGACTCTCATGATAATCCATGTATTTGAGTGAGTGCTGGGATAGATCCTACTGTAGGTTCTAAAACTTTCATATTACAGCACAAAACATTGCTGTGCATCAGCTCAAAAATGGATCAACATCATCATTTTTACACAAACCTTTACACATACTCATTCTTAATGGGACTCTTTGGGACAACCATGATGATTCGACACCAGATATGATGTGAAATTTACTCTATTTCCCTATATATCTGGCATAAAGGGACCTATGATTGTAAAGTGTAAACAATGCTAATACACAGTCCATCCCAAAAAAAGTCACCACCTGGATTTAACTGATATATATAACCATCATCATTGAGGGTAGTTAGAGTGGATTTCAGACTTCATCTGAGTGTGACTATAGGTAAGATAGAGCACAGAGAACTTTTGACAAAAACTGTTCTAACTGCTTACATTGTTACTCTACAGGTACAAAAATTGCATTTAAGTGTAGGCACATGCCTCTTCTTATATTCTAACATAAGCACCTTTATTATGTTTTAAAAAACTTTCCTACGTTCCTAACACATCACCCAGTCTATATGAGTATAAATATCCAGCATGATTTTTTTTCCCCATTGAAATCTGATGTGTTTTTTAAGTGTTCCTTTAATTTTTTCAAACAGTGTATATCAAAAGCTCAATCCGCTATGATAAATGTATGCATACTGCAGTCTCATCTGAAGCACAGAAAATACCCAGTAGAGTGGTATTTCAGTATTGACTGGAGTGGTAACAGTGATCATGCCGAGACCTACAGTATGCCTAAAATAGTGGTAGATACTGGGTGTTAGTGAATGGACTTATTTATTAGTGTGGGTTATTATTTAGATTTTTGTCTCTCCAAAGATAATGCTTTTTTTGTCCCTTTTTACATATATATGCATTCATACACTAAATGAAATGCTTTTATTATATTTAATTATGGCTGGAATGTGATTGCTTATTAATGCTGGTACTGTAACAAAGGCCATTCTGCAAAATGGTTATTTAATCACACATGAAATCCACCAGGTGGTTCTAATGCTGTGGTGGGCAGGGGCCAACATGGACACTCTGACCTGTTTGCTGCTACACTACACTAATGTAACATACTGTACAGTTTCTACATCTGTCTAACTGTGGGACCAGAAATCAAAGACATGCAAATTCACAGTGACTGCACTGAAACAAGGCATGTCTACCTATGCTTTAAAAAATCTGGCATGACGAGTATATAATAGTTTGAAGAGAGCAAGTTCATATACTGCACTATAAAGTACTTGTTGACATTCTGCACTTTCATACGAATTAGCAAACCTGTGTACTTAAATTCTGCATTTCAAAAGTCTCTCCTGCTGTACTTGTAATGTAAGAAGCCTGCGCGATTTCATCAATAATAAATCTTATTTCTCTACAAAGCCAGCAAAGGGCTCCTCTCTTCCTTGTTATGTATCACTGCATCACTCATCTTTTCTCTTCACAGGCTTGTGCAAACTCTTTATGCAGTTGATAAGGATATTCTTAATGTAAAACTTTTCCTTCTAACTCAGTTCCCATTAGACCCACAGAGATATGGCATGAAATTTCCCATTGATGGTTTCTTCCTAAAGGAGAGTCTATAACCCAGGGCCTGCGGGATGTACCTAGAACATTTTGAAGAAAGGTGTAGACTGGGGCAGAGATCAACTGTCACATAAGCAATGTATTTATTGAACTTAAAGAGCCAAATGGCAGAGTAGGTACAGTATGCTGGTGTAGAGGAGGGTGGAAGTCTCTTAAGGGCTATGCATTCAATCCATGTTTCATCAAGCTGCCTGTTAGCCTTGGAGCCAGAGCTTGCAGGATGTGATCCTAATTGTCTGTTAAAATGTGGAAGAGTAGCTGAAATGATTGCACAGTCTGATCTGCCTTTGTACTTTTGTGTATAACATTTTGAACTATTCTACATTTTGCAGTATTATTTTGCAGTATTTTTTAATCACACTGGATGAATGGGACAGAAATATCCCAGATACAACTGTATTTGAAGTACTAATATTATTGCATATTGTATTTTTCATGAAGAAATAAGGTTTCAGAACTGTTTAGAACTTTTTTATAGGATAACCAACGCAAAAAGTTGCTTGCCTATCTATACTGTATGTAATACACAGTGCATGCAGTTTGCAACACAGATGCAACACTGTGAACCGCAGCTAAGCTTTTTAGCCAATGTCTTCTTATCTACAAACACAGTCCAACTCTTGGCTTACACAGTATATATGTTGTGGGATGCAGGTTGTTAAAGAGTGCACCAATGCAGGGTTCATGTAATATTTTATGAACCAAAAGTGTTAAATCTATCAGTAAGGTTGCACACAGTTCTGTAGGGCATTTTCACAAAGCCTCTTCTAGAAGATTGTCTCAGCATTGTGCTCAGTTGTTCACTCATGAAGTATCACAAACAGTTGGCTCTCCTCACCTCTGCACAGCTGGCAAGCCATGGTGTGAAGTGGATGTGAATGTCAGCTTGTCAATTTTGGAAAGTTACACAGTTCCCCTAATCTGACGCTGAAAAAGTGTGGAGGGAGATTCTGAAGACACCTGACGGCTGGACAAGCAGCTGTAATACAAAGAAAAAAGGGGAAAACAATATTTTGAATTAAAGTTGCACATTTGTTTTTTAAAGTAAAACTATAGTTCATCTTTCTGAAGTCAAATCATGAAATAAAGACAAAAGAAGAAAATAATTTACTTAATTATCTTACATATAAATCTGAACAAGCCAAACCTGGGTCCCATCAAATAAATCATGTCAGCACTTTGGATGTGTTTTAGATTACAGTAATCAACAATATGAACAAAACAGGCTGACAAAGGTGAGCTTTGATCAGAAAACCATGACTGACTGCAGACATTTAATTAACCTTTGCAACTTTTTCTGTCCTTGTTGTGTCAGAAAAAAGAAAAAAGCGCTGAAAGTGCCTATGCACATATATATATAATTAATTTATTTTTTTATTTTTTATTTTTTTGTGCTTCCATCATCCATTTGACACTCTTCAGTCCAACATTCAAAGAGAACAAAATCAATACACTTGAGGAGTGGTTGGAGGGCCTTTATCTTTTGCGGCGGATGATTTGGCTGTGTGAATTATTCATCAGCAGAAAGCTATGGCCCATGCTGGCGAGCACAGAGGATAGGAATAACAGCTTTTCCTTATCACTCTTAATCTTAGAAGCTGCAGTAATGCAATTCCTAACATTTAGCACTTAATGGTGTGTCAGTGGGGGAACATGATCTAACACCATTAGGGCTGTTTTGTGCTGAGGTTCAAAACAGGCTTTTCGGCTCTTATCTCTGCCACTGAGCTGACTAAGGACATGGAAAACCTGGAAAGGTGTGAGGAAAAGCACGTTTTAGGACAGGGTCAGCTCATCAAATTGAGTCATTCTTTTTTTTACTCTGCTTGGAATTCTTTTAGATGACATTGAACTGTCTTGTCTGTTTGTGAAAAAATGTGTAACTTGTGAAAATATTCACGTAACACTGCACCTGTGGAAACCTGATGTTTGAGTTTTGCGGCATTATCTGGGTTCCCTCCCAATCCTAGTACGTAGGGTTGGGAGTGGTTGTGCAGAAATGTTAGAAAAGTTTTAAGGTGCATCTAAAGGCAGTTATGCTGATAGTGCTGCTGTGGAAAAAAAGAAGTGTGTAATGGCTGCACAGCAGGATTGGCTTGTTAAATATTAGTTGCATCATTCAGGTTTTAGATCTACTTCCTTGTAGACCTGAAGTTACAGGTAAAATTAGATTGGTTTATTTAAGTTATTTTTGGAAAAGCTGCATAATTATACTTACGTGGCAGGGGAGATGCCGTGATCAAGAAGGTGGTTCACCCAGGGTGAGGCTCTGGGAATGGGAATCTCGACTGCATAATTTATGGTTGTAGGCGAATCTGTTCGCACTCTCCCCTGATTTTTGGCAGGACAGCAGTAATTTATTAAATCAGTTGGTAGTGGGGTTGTCTACGAACCCCCGGATTAGTAGTTTGATTCCTCCAGTTCCTCCTGGCTACTTGTCAAGGTGTCCTTGGACAAGACCCCCCCATGTTACTGTTATTGTTACTAATGGTTGTTTTATAAAAGGTAGAAAGTTAAAAGTTTCACCAATAACCAGATTCTTTGTAGGGATTGGGTCATCGAGACACCCTACCATGACTGCCTCCCTAACCACATTGAACTAGCCCATCATGCTCCTTCATGTAAAGGAAGGTAGGCCCACTTTGCTCCTTTAGACTGGGTTCTGTAAGCCAGAGTCACCAGGCACTTGTCTGTGTGCCCAAACCCTGGGCCTGGCTCCACGGTGGGGCCCTGGTGACACCAATGTGTACTCTATTCATAAATGATGATGGTGATGTGGGTACATCCCTACTCTCACTTATGGTAATCTCTGCTTAAACTGCTGTCCTCGCGACCCAACCCCAGATAAGCAGAAGAAGATGGATGGATGGATGGATGGATGGATGGATTTACAGTATGCTGCCAAATCTCATCTCAAGGAATTTTACATAGTAAGATTAAAAAACTCATAGAGTTATAGTACATAGAAAACCAACAGATCCCCCTTCAGCAAGCACTAGGCAACAGTAGAGAGGAAAACTTTAATAAAACAAACCACTGGAAGAACTAGGCTCGGGGTGAACAGCCATTTGCCTTGACTGGTTTAAGGGAGTGCAAATGGGAAAGCGAAAAGGACAACCTAATGAACCTGTAGGCTGCACACTCAACCAGATTTTATATTGATATTGTTGTTGGTAATACAGATACTTCATTCACAGAGGCTGTCATTTGTGTATTTCATTCTTGGTAATATTAGCAAGACACCACCATTAGGGTCATTATAGCTGAACAGAGATAATACTGACAGCTATTTTTAGTCACTGAATGTACTGTACTGTAATGGTGTCTATGAAATCATTTGATGTGCTTCTTATATTAGGACAGGGCTAGAAAATGGCACTGCTTATTATGATGGCACCACAGATTTATGATGGCATCGCCTAATACTCCCCTTTAGGGCCAAATGATGATCAAACTTGGATTTAACATGAGTGCTCAGCTTCTATAAGAATGTGCTCCCATCCCCATTTAATTTGTTAATTGTGCATTGCTAAGTACTCAGGCCTTCTTAAGTTTAATTCATCTACAGATTCAAGGAGAGAACAAGTTCAAAAACCTTAATTTAGAGAATTTCATAAAAAATATGAAAGAGTTTCTTCCATTCAGAATTACTCTCTTAGTATTATTATTATTAGTAGTAGTATCTCTTAAAAAAAGCTAATGTTGGAGCTGCACAGCAGTGAAAGTAATCTGTTTATTTAAAACAATGAGTAATTAATTTAATTCTCTGTTACTTAGAGGTTTGGTGTGGAACAACAACAATCACAGCTGGTGAAGGTGGAGCTGACATAAGAACTGTATGTACTGACAGCTGGTTCATCCACAATAATACATCATCATTTATTAGTTCATTTTGTATTCAGATGTTGCACCTGCAAATTACCTAGTAAATAAAAGTGCCAAATAGTGCACTTAGTAAAAAGTCCTATGTTTCCCTATAACTTGTAGTGGAGTTAAAATGGAAATAAATATGGAATTACTCCAGTAAGTACTTTAAAATTGTACTTAATGATAGTACATGAATAAAGGTACTTATTTAAGTTACTTCACACCTCTAGCAGTGCCAAAGGGGATTTAAGTCATATATCCAGGTCATAGCAGTGTGAATAGGTCAAGCACTTACCTTCACATTTCATATGTAGCCTCAACCCTGATTTTTTTTTGTTTTTTTTGTTTTTTCATTATTTAGTACAGAAGATGGAGGTGTGCAATGTAATTGTCCTGTTTGCCCTTGTGCCCAGTTTGCCAGCAGGTAGTTCTTCTTACTGTTTAATGAGACTAAATATAAAAATAATGAAACTAATGCACCTCATTGCCTTGATATGAGGAAGTCAGTTATCTAAGGCTCATGCCAAGATACTATCAGAATACATTTGTTAATTGTCTAAGTTGTTTGTTTTGCTTTGACACTTTTGTTTCCATCAGAATAGATAAACTGCTGACTTAAGTGAATGTAAACACAATTACTCACTGGTACCATGAAAATATACATATCTCTGAGTTAGCCTGGTGGTAAGGTTGGGGAGAGGTGAAAATGAACTTGCTCGCTCCACAGTCAAAACCTTTGTAGCACATCTGGTTTTATTTTAATGCACAAATAATATCAAAAATGTAGACAGAGTAGAAGTTGGAGTGAGTGGAATGTTCTTCCCCTTTAGACAAACATGTTGATAAAACATCAACCCCAGAATTAAAATATCACTCTGTGATTTTGTGAAATGTGTTTGCTCTCAGGGCTCACTTGATACAAACAAAAATCTTTATCTTGGGAATGTCAAGATGCACTCCCCCGCCCACCCTTTTCATATTTCCAGCTGCCGCACAATGGAGGATGGTGCTACAAGTGAACGACTGGTATAAAGAGACATTTCATTGTGAAACCACAAAACAAAGAACTGTTGTTGCAGTGTTCTATTCACTGCTTGTTGTTGCCTGATCTCTGCTGCAATTACCTTCATGTCAGTGATTGTGTTCAGGTCAGTTAGGATAGTGAAAGTGGTGCTGTGCCACAGAACTTTTAGGGTTCGGAGGTTGACACAAGTCAAAGCAAAATGAAAAGAGTGCAAAGCACACCAATTATAAGCTACCTTGGAAAAGAAGCTCTTGCAGATATACACCACTTCTTGTCACTGTCTCACACTTTAACCAGTATTGTGAAACCATCTATGATTTCTTGTACTGAATGGATCTCTTATTGTGTAACAAGCCTAAAGCTTGTGTATGTTTGTTTTTCTACTAAATATTTTTTAGGCCAAATATGTCTTGAAGCATGATCATGTTCATTGTGTTCATGCTGAATTATGCACCACAGCATTCCGCATAAATATGCATATAAAATAATTACTGTGTATAGGGGAGACAAAACACCCAATGTACAGGGCCTATGCCTTACATTAATGTTCAGCAGTTCACCTCCATCTTAAGAACAAGAGACACAGGAAGACAGAGAGAAGGAAGAGTAGAGGAGGTCATCTATGTTGATTGATTGAGGAATGATCTTTCCTGAAAAGAGTGGTGAATGGAGCATGGTGCCACATCACCTATTAGCGAGTTGTAGTGCCATCCTAACGTCACTACCCAGGAAGCTTCACACCAATTCACACTATAAGTCATAATTCTCACATGACAGCCATGTGACTTTAACCAATCCCATGTGACCTCAGCCTGAGCAAAGAACAGTTCATCCCCACAAACAACCTCACAAAGCAGAAAATAATGCACTCTTCAACCCACAGTAGAAACCAGTTCAACACAGCAAGCACTTGACTTTGCCAGTAGTTTCTCACTGTTATCATACCCTAATGGGGTGAGTGAAATGAATGGATAACATAATATATATACATAATGCTCCAATTTATTCAGTCATTTCAGTAGTTTTAACACAAATCTGCAATATAGCTTTTTAACCTGATCAGTGTAACAGCTTAAAGTATGTAACCCAAATATGACAACTATAGATTTCAATTTTTTCAATATTTCCCTCTGGGTTAATTGAAGTGATTGCATCTCATAAACAACAAAAATCAAGAGGCAGCTGCAGTAACCAATATAACCAAAACAGCTGCAACTGGCAGGAATCTTACACTGTGTGCAACGTCTGATTGTCCTGCACAGTCTATACTTAAATGGATTTGCAGCTCTTCTTCCTAATTAGTTAGTTAAATTTGCAATTAGTAGAATGAAATCTGAGTTGTATTTTTTATTTTTTATTTTTATTTTGCTGAAGCCAAACAGATGTAAATTAAATATTGGCAACATCTCTCAGCCCTATATGAATCTGAAAACCCTTAGCAACCATTTTGGAAATACAAAATTCCAGTCTCTCTGCAGTCATCACTGTCATTTCCAGCAGGCCGATGTTTCAAGTAAACAAGATCTGATAGCCCCTCAGTTCAATAGCTGCTCAGCACCGAATAGCTCAGAGATACAGTTAGTGACGAGCTGGTTAAAATTTAGACCTTTTTTTTTTTTTTTATTTGCCAGATTCTTATTTTCCTTAGGAGTTGCTAGTGACAAAACAAAACAGCTAAAAAACAGCAAAACAGGAGCTTTAATGTTAGGCTTAAATTCGTTAGCCATAAGGACAACTTCAAATGATTGCTGCTCTTGGCTCACATGTGTTGGTTAAGTAAAGAGGCAAATGTTTGCTGCTCATAATATGTGAGCAATGGACTTGCATTGCTCTGTAAACAGTCATAAAATAGATACCAACCTTGTACTGTAATCAGTAGGTTGTTAGCTAATGAGAGTTAAATACTCCATCACCAGTATTTTCTTAGTAGATGAATCAGGGCTCTGTAGCTGATTGAAGGCAATAACAATATTTCATTTTCCCAACAGCCAAACACACAATAGAAGTTGACCAAGGTGTTTATTGTGGTAATAGTGGTCTGACTCTACAAGTTACAAGATGTTCAAGAAATTCCTTTACTGAATGCAGAGGAGCCACTGTGACTCATGCAGGGGACCTAAATAATTGAAATAATATTTTACATTTTCAGTAAAATGAAATTTGTCATATGACGTAATCTACTTAAAATACACTTCAATTGGTGCAATATTTTACTTGATATCAAGTCTATCTTGGTCCCACATTATCACGTCCCCGCTGCATCCTCCACATATCCTTGTTAGCATGTCCTCTAGCAGCTCAGCGGGACCAGCTGACACCAGGGAAGCGCTCAAAAGGCTGCACCTGGAAAAGGCGTGATGAGATGAGATGTGCTACAGTGAGCAGGAAAATGAAGATCAGTGCATCACTCATGGGTGATATGGCGGCACGCCTTGAAACACTGCACTGCTCCCTCCATCCTTACATTCTACAACTGTTTATGTATTTACTGAAGTGGCACACAGTGGAAGGGTTTCCAGTCAGCTATTTTGTCAGCTGGTCCTCAGATCAAAAGTCCATGTAAGGTTTGATCTTAGCCATTACTAAGTCGTTTTTATACTTATTCACTACAGTGTATTTGTAACTTGTTTTAAGGTGATTATCCATAATGTTACACACAGGCCTTAAGCTGCTGGCTTAACATGGCTTTAAAAGCTTGAGCTGTCTCTCCAGATGTCTGGTTTTCTTCTTCCTCACTATAGGTGTTTTTACAGCTGCAAGAATGTTGATGACAGTATAATTGAAATAAGACTAAATGTCAACCATTTGTATCACCAACCAAGGCCCAGTGTATTCATCATACACTTTTGTTGTCAGCATATAATGCCCTTACACAAAGCCATAGTGAGCATACAGTAGAGTGCATTAACTAGCCAGGCAACATTCAAAATGTAAATTTTAAAGTGTGTACTTACTACTTCTACTGAAGTAAACACTTGTAAATGGTACTTAAAACAGGGTATTTTAGAGGCAAACACTTGTATACTTACTTGTGTACATTAATACAACAGCAAAGTCACAAACTGTAAATATGAAAAAGCTTCATAAGATCATGCTCCTGTTTTGCCTGAACAGAGCTTGCTAAATTATACAGCATCAACACATCCTTTCGCAGTGTACACACTCTTGAAACTTCCATTTTCATTTTCACATGACAGAGGTAATTAATCTTCTGCACTTTGACCTGCGCAGCCTCTGTTTGAGTGCCTGTCTAATTGTTTGTCTGTAATATCTATGATCATTCTGCCACTGTTCATTAACAGTTAATGAACGATGATCTGGGAAAGCACAAGAGCTTGGCAAGTAGTCATATCCACTCAAATATGTTTATACTGGAAGGAAGCTTATTTTTAAAAACAAAATGCTCTTTCACTTGGAAAATACATGATGACAAAGCCACTCAGTCGTTACCCCACCTGTGCTTTCTCCTAATGTGAGATTAAAGCCATTCTCAGACACACACTGAAGCCCTGAACTTCTCTAGACATTACCTAGAGGAGCAGTATGTAACACAAATGTCCGAGTCAGTCAGCCCAAACATTAAATAGAAGTTATTTTACCAGCTCTCTATACAATACCCAAGTAATGTCTGATGAGCCAATGCGTGAACACAACAGGTAATTGTCCGGTTAGTGAGTGGGCATTTCCTGTCAGCTTCAGTTCCCAAAGCATTGGAAATATTTACCATATTTTCTGATGCACAGAGACACAGAGTCTTGAGGAAGAAAAACATATCATATCTTGTTTTTTTATATAAGATATATGTTCAATTTATGCAGTGAATGTCAGAGCAGCTTTTCATGCTTGTTTTCCTGCACTATTCAACAATGTCTGTTTCTGCCCAGAGGCATAGACTTCTGAAGGTGCCATGTCTTCATTGACTTAATATTTTCCTGTTTTGTCAAAAGAGCTAAAAGAGATCCTGACATATAGAATATTTCAAAATCATCAGGCCTCTGTGACAGCTTCACAACAATCAGATTTTAGCAATATCAAAGCAAAATGGTATTAAATTAAATATTTGGTTATTTTTAGAAAGACCTTTATTCGCTTTCTTTTAGAGAATTAAAGATGGTCACCACTGTCAACAAAGTTTAAGTTACATTGTTTTGGAAGTGTTTGGGGTCTAATACACAATCATGTGCAATAAATGTAGGAAAATAGACTTAAAGCCTAAAAACATACATACTGTTGGATAACTTGATTGTGTAACTGTGATAAGTAACACTACGATGGAGAATTAAGAACACTTGAAAAGGACCAACACAGTGGCTAGAGGAAGGCAGCAGAAGAAGGGGTCAGGTTTTTTGGTGACATAACCAAGTCTTATGAATAAATAGTAAATGGTAAATGGTCTGGCACTTATATAGCGCTTTTCTACCTAGCTGGTACTCAAAGCCCTTTACATTGCGTCTCATTCACCCATTCACACACACATTCACACACTGATGGCAGAGCTGCTATGCAGCTGACCTGACTCACCGGGGGCAACTAGGGGTAAGAGGGGTAATAAGATCCCAGTCCTATTCCAATTCTAACGTTATGCGTTTTTCTTCTAGCTTCTCGTCACCCACATGTTGCTGCCAGAAACTGAATTTGTGACTATCATCCTTTAAGCTCATTTTGGATTTGACTTGTGTTTTTACATGCACACATGCTAATTTACAGGTGTACTGTATGTATGCGTGTAATGCTGTCACTGTGAGTCAAAGGTGCATCTGCAGACGTTTTTTTATTAAAAAGCCAGCATGAGAGCAGATATCAGCTAATTCAAATTAATTAGTTAATTAATTTCAAACGCTGGCTCAATTAATCGTCCGAATACCACTAATGGAAAGGGAAGAGAGGGAGATCAGGACACCTGGTGGCTAGATCTGGAACTAGCAGGAAGCAGATGAGCAAAAGGACAAAATAAGGAATAATTGAAACAATCAGTGGCTGCTAACTCCATTTTGTTGAATTTCTTTAAAAATGTAACTGTATATTTGTGTTTAACCAAATGTTTATATTAAATGCTTCCACAGACTGATGCTGGATGCATTTACTATATGGAAGTGTCTGTGCGTACAGTGTTTTGCCTCAGTTTTGTCCTGTGTATCTGACACGGAAATGCAGTATCGGTCAAAACAGGGCACGTCACCCTATAAAACAAGCAAGTTGCTAATGACTTTTCAGGAACTAATTTTCTGCTTTGTGGCGCAGCCCATAAAACAAGGTTATTCTCCTCCATCAAGGGATGAATAGAGATTTAACTGTCTTTTCAGTTTACTGTCTCTCAGCAACATTGACACTTTGCTTATGCCACAGCTTGAAGATGGTCTCTGTTGACTTTGTCACTTGTTTCACATGTTTTCTTTTTCAGAATCCATTAACAACACGGATAAAAGCACTGATCCATGATGCATGTTTTAACAAGAACCTATGTGTCCTAACATTTCACCTCCCTGCTCATGCATATTCTGCATTTTTTTTTTTTTCAAATAGTCAAACCACATTGCAGCAGCAGGAATCAATCTGACAGTAATGCTGAAATTAGCTTTAAAATGCTGAGCTCTGATGCACTGTAATTCTCCCACCTGCTAGCGCTGACATAACTCTCATCCAAACCCCAGGGCTTGGATGTGCCATCACTTGGGTCCACCAGATGACAACGTGATTTTAATATATCTGGAAGGATGAGCGTTTTGTTAAACACACACACCAGAATTTACAAATCTTGCAACAGTGTGTGTGACCACTCAATTAACACAACACTGCCTGACAAGGCATCATAAAAAAGATTAAAAGGCTCAGATGGTGTTGAAATTCAGCTATTTTGAAAAGTCGCCCATAAGGGCATTTGCAGCTTTCTGTCAAAGTATAACCTTACTGATGAATTACTGCAGTGCTGTGACTTAATTATGACTGCACAGGAAATAGTGTCCATCCCTAGTAATGACCCGAGTGATCATCGATAAAAAGGCCTGATAAAGGCAGACTTCCTGAGCGTGGATGGATAAATACAGTCTGAGTAATGAGACCCAGGCTGCCGAGGATGACAGTTCTGCTCTATATCATATGCTGCTCTGTGGTTCTGAGGTGGCAGGTGGAAGGAAGGAGGAGGGGTGGCATTGAAACCTCAGTGTGAGCTCTCTTGTTCGCAGCAGGTCTTCAGACACAATGGTTGTGTTCTCCAAGAAAAATAACCAGAGATATCAGAGAGACAGTAATGAGAAATTCCATTTTCAGTCATCTGGTTCTTTCTCTCTGGTGCACTCTCAAGCAAAAAGCAGTTGCACCAGTCTCCCACATACAGACTAGCTGGATGAAATCTTGGGAGTTGGGAGTGTGGTTCACTCTGCACACTAGCACACATCAAAAAAACGATCATCTGTGTTCATGCACAATTCAGTTCATCCTTCACTCACTGCACTAATTAAGACTGTAATTGATTAATCCATTACTTGATTTTTGTTCTTGGTCCAGCTGAAGATAAAAGACGCCCAATAAAATGAACTTTTACACAGTGAGAGAGAAATGAGATTCGTTGTTGAGGTGCTTGATTTCATGGTTCGCAGGATTTACTGTCTCTTAGAGAAAAGACAGATCTTTTCGAGGTTAGCACAGCAGTCATTAGCAGGCTGAGGATCTAATTGGGTCTTGATGGCTCTTCTGCTTCATCAGATGGCAGGAGATCACAGAAAAGTGGGATAGAAGATGATGGGAGCAAATATGAAGAGTCAGATTCACGTCTGTGATGCTTACAGTAAACAGTAGGAGATGTCTCTTTAGCCCACTTACCTTCCAGCACATCAATAAGTTTCATTCTGTCTCCAGCTATAGATTATCGCTAGTTTTCTACTCTTTTGCAGCCTTCATACATTCTTACGTAATAATTACCACTGGTTTTGTAGATACATAGATTTTAAAGGACTCGGTCTTGTTAAATCCCTCTCACTATAATTAAGGGTTATATGAGGATAATGGGAAAATGGTGGATCAAAAGCTGAATTAATTGAGCATATAATTCATGTAGTGAAATAAAATGACTTGTATTTAATAGAAAGAAACACTGAGTAACACAAGTTGGCTGACACAAATAGATATATCATAAGTTCATGTTTTCATGTTTACATTTTCTAGCTTTCCTTATGCATTATACCACCTAGTGGAATGTCTCCCAGGATTACATTGGGTTATTGCATTTGCACCTATTTCCTAAAGACTATTCCTAACCCCAACCACTACTTTTCTAACAGTACGTCACTATCCAGACATTAAAAACTATTAATCATGACATGTCCAAAGTATGAGCAAACGTGTTTCAGTCCATAAAATGTGAATTCTCTCTCTCTCTCTCTCTCTCTCTTTCTCACTCTCTCTCACACACACACGCCTTAAATCAAGTATTTTCACATACATAAGATTTAAATGTTTGCAGACTTTACTTCCCAAACACCCACACTAAAAGCACGTAGGAACAGTAAATCTTTAAAACAGAATATCTGTTAGGAAAATAACACAACCTGTAATATGACATCTGCTTCTTTTTATTTCCCAGACATATGAAGCATGAAAAAGATCTTAGTACAGTAATAAAATTCAAATCCTGAATTACACATAATCTAAGACGTCATTAGTGTAGCTGAGGAGGCTCCTTATCCACTAAATTCAAAATAATAAACAATATATTTCAATCTCTGCCCAGTTCTTTCCTCCAAAACCTTTTTGATTTTTTACTGAAAACAATTATAGAACCAGACATTTTAAGGAACCTGTTAACCTTGTTAACCTCATTAGCAGTAATGCTGCTACCCAGACATAAGATTCCAATCAAACCTTGCAGATTAAAGTAAATTCCTTGTCTTTATAGGTTTTAGAAATCTTTTAAATATTTAAGCTTAGCATGAGGACTGGAAGCAACAGTATTTACCATGTTACATGTGATTTGTCCAAGACCAAGAAAAAAAAACTTTGTGACTTTTGTTACATTTTAATGCTAAGCAAAGCTGATCTGTAGCTTCATATGAACTGTACAAACATGAGATTCTCATCCATCTATTGACAAGAAGGTTTATGAGACAGTTAATGATTTCTACAAACTTGAAAAAACAACTCTGCATTTCTGTAATCAGAAGGTATAGTCCTCTACACTACACTATAGTATATATTGGATACTGTACTCCAGATTTGTAGTGTTTAAGTCATCTGTGGGTAACGCTGCAGTGACCAATAATCCTATAACCTTAAAACTTTCACTTTTCACAACTTTACAAATTATAAATGCATCTCCAATCTCCACAGCCTATGAAAGCCTGAGCTCTCTAACAAGATGCAGTGTGACACTATGCGACGCTTAAACATCCAGGGAGTCATAAATATACAGTATTTATTATAGGGCTAGTAAATAAGCAAGGTGAAATCATAATAAATACACGTTCCTCAGGGAATAAATTACAGCACACTGAGACAATTTCCCCACAAAGTCACACTGAAATTATCATGGATCTGCCAAATGGGGTTTGGGTGCTTTGGGGCGTGTGTGTGTGTATTTGTGCTATGTCCAGTTTTTTACTGGAATCCAGTTGAAAGTTGCATGGTGCAGCTAATTAGGGAACTAATAGGTCTGCACATTTGTAGCTTTAGACAATATCATATCATATCCTCATGAGGAATAAAATGAGTCTCTGTGATACTAATATGCAAATTAAATGGTTCCCCATCAGATATAAACAGTTCTATGTATGTGAGTAAGAAATCATAGTTTTGTGCACATCTGAAGTGGTACTGTGAAACGCACGGGTATCCTGTGAAAGTTCTGATTCAGCAAACATTTCAGTAGCGAGGAAGAAAAAAGAAACTGCTGATTGATTGTCAGAGCTTCAGTATGAACTCCTGTTGAGGCAGGAAGGATGCAGTGTAAGAATGACCTGTCAAGGCTGCTCGGTATCATCCCTTTAAGCTTTTGACACATTTTAAGCTGAACTTCACTGAGACTCCCCTTCTCAGACACTTAGATATCCTGCTGATACACTGCACTTCTTTAGCTCTGACAGCCTGTGTGATTATGTAAATGTCTGTGGTTGAGGTTACACACACACACACCCTTGTACCAGTCCAGGGTGTGGGGACTAGAGTCTGTGAACACCAGCAGATTCACAGGTGTCAGTAGAATAAGTTTATTGATTAAGGTGGGGATGCAGAGAGGTTATGTACCTGTTTGACCTCCTGACCCTGCATCGTCTGTCAGTATCAGCAGTATATATTGATTCTTTCAAGCAATCCAGCTTAATTGAACGGAGCCCCTTTTAACTATTCAATGGTAAAGCAAAGTGATGAATGATGCTATGAGTGAGAAGAAGGTGTTGATTAGTTGGTCATGCTGGCGGGGAAATTACACTTACTGCATGTTCTAGTGGGAAGACTGGATGATGCAGGATTGTTGTGTCACTGTAAAACCAATCATGATAAACATACTGTCTTCATGAAACTTGTTGCATTATTTTTTTTTTTGTTATTGCAGGAATGCACTAGTTGTTTCTTTAAGACAACTTGGCATATGAAACTCATTCTCATCGAGTCCGAGTTCTCCCTAAAAACCGAGCACGACCACGTCACTTCAGGTGGGAGAAGTGCACTCATGAATGCAAACTAACGTGAGCACATCAGAGATTGCTCTTTTTCCAAGAAAAAAAAAAACTAACTTGCAGACTACAGTGTGTAAGACACTTTTCTGGAGACCTTTTAAGAGATACGCATCAGGCTACAGGCCCGTCTCGTTTGATAAGATTTTGTCCCACATACCTCATATCTCGGAGGGTGCTTTTGTCAGATATGACCTAGAAAAAGAAGTGAATAACTGCCTCTTTTTAGAGCTACAGCAGAGAGAGTGGTGGGGGAAAAAGTTAGATAATGCCTGATTCTACCGCAAATACACCTGTTTGGAGAACTGTTTTAAAAGCAGACGACATTTTGCAAGCTCAAAAGCTTTATTGTGCTTAGATACAAGATAGCAGCACTTAATTCAGAAGCTTTCCCAGGTGAAAGTTTTTTGGTTTTTTTACCTGTTTGAACCAAGACACAGTGTGTGGTGAATTATTTAGGATACAAGAACTCCCTTGCAGTACTGGGAATATTCAGTATTAACTATGTGTATCTGTGAACAGGAACATTTCCTAATTGTATGGGGTGCTACAAACAGTACAGAGTAGCACAATGTTTAAGAAATGGAAATAATTGTAAAAACCACAAAATGAAAACGCACATCAAAGGTGTCAAAATACAAAATGACCAACAACCGTTGTTATTACAAGAAAGAGCTGTGACATGTTTGTATTGCAGCATAAACAGTACTGTAGTGATGTTCATTGGGGTCATAGTGACCAAAATAGTGGGTGAACCCCTGAATCAAAATACAAACCCAAAATTATTATTAATTAACTTTTCTTTCAATAATTTTAAAATCCTATTTGTATTTAGCATTTTATTTTTTTATTTACAGTTTACTGAGCACACTGTTACTCTCTTGTGAGATAGGATATCCCTTTCTAAGGAATATTCTGAAATAATGTTAAAGGAAAGGTACTCAACCGGTTTAGTGATACTCTTGTAAAAAAAAAAAAACAAAAAAAACAAAACAAGAAAAGGTAAAAAGATCAAAGTCACTGCAGTAGAGATATGGTCTGTTTTATTCCACACATTCTTCTTTCTTTACATAACATGGCTCCTAAATAATGCACATTGTTACCTTGCTGACAGTGTGGTTGGAGGTGTGATAGATCATCTGTGCAAAGTTCTATCGTTTTAAATCTTTCAAGTTTTTTTTTGCCAAACTTGTACTCTTCAGACAAAGACTGCCAACGAAATGATCGACTTTTTACTTCAGCTGGAAGTTGTCCACTTTCTTCCAGAAGTTAGTGTTTCTGTAATGTCTCCCGGGCTTACTGCCTTGACCAGTAGCTTCTCCTAACCTTAACTACTTGACCTTATTGCCCTAAATGTAACTGTCTTTGTCTGAAGGTCCAATATTCTTTGTGATGGTTTGGCCAGCTCAGTCACCAAATCTGTGCCCCATTGATCTGAAAAAAAGCTTGCATGCTGAAAAAACTTAGCATGCAAATTTGATCAGACCATTATGCTGTACTCAGATATGTTTTGTAATCCATTTACAACCATGTGATTAATTCAAATAAACACACGTTAATATGAAGTGCATAAGTGCATAGGTGTTTCCAAACTTGTTCTTGCCATTGTGTGGTCACGTGACAAATTGGATTCCTGAGTCTTGATTTACTGTGTCTCATTTTATTTTTCTGTAGGAAAATCTACAGACAAGCTGTCAGTCAGAGTCTGAGTCACAGCAGGAACAGTACACCCCGCAGCTAATTATGTTTTTGTTTTATTTTGTCATGTAAAGACATATATATAGTACACTAATGTGTATGGTATTGCTTTTGTTTGTGTGATTTGACTTGAGATTGAATACATTACATTACATACAAGGACATTTCAACTTTGTAACAGAATGAAATAAAGACTTGAATGCTGCATTTTCTTCATTGTATAAACTCCATAGGGTGTAACATAATCCAAACAATTATACTGTATGTGTTCCCACAATCTAATTCAGCATATTTCCTGTTCATAATCTGCTACTGTATAGTTTCCACTAAACTGACACAAACAAGGTTAACTTGGAGACAGTAGACTGGCACAACATGCAGGATGCTTTAGACTGTCTTTTTCATCTATCTCAAAAATAGACTAAATGGCTGTCGCAGTGGCTTTGTCAAACACAAAAGTTGAATGCATGACTTCCCTGCTGCCCGTGAAGCTGCAAAGGGTTTTATCCAACTATTTTTCTACATGCGCAACAGTGCTCCCTGAAACCTGGAAATTCAGTCACTGGATGTGCAGTGGAGGTCTCTTTATGTATGTTACTGAGGTTTTCAAGACGTATCAGACAGGGGTCACGATATTAAGGTTATCAAAATATTTTCTAATCTAATTCTTGAATTAAAAAAAGAGCGTACTTGCGTACTTCAAATATGTGCTGTTTTTTTCCAGCTGTTGGCAGCTGTTGTGTCACCAGTTGTTTGCCAGAAACAGTTTGACTGTTTCATCCATAAACAATTCCAGATCACTTGGACATCCCGGCAACAGCAGGATAAGAAGGAGGAGGCGAGGAAGCAGAAGTAGTCGGAGGAAAAGGGAGTCTGTTCCGCTTGGATGGCCGGAGCAGTGAGGAGGCTGGCCTGATGGAGTGGGCAGCGGGCGGGGAGGAGAGACAGACAAGACAGCGCTCTCTCTTTCTCCTCTTCCCTCTGTCTAAAGCGCGTGTGCTTGCGTCCCGCTCCAGCTCCGGCGCGGTTCTAGGGAGGGAGGGAGGGAGGGAAGCTTGACGCATCGGAGTGAGTGAGAGCACACCGAGGCTTCACTTTCCAATATGCAACCTTCGAGACGCCACGCCGTCAGCTACTTGTGCTACTGACACTGAGAGAAAGAGACAGAGAGAGAGAGAGAGAGAGAGAGAGAGAGAGAGAGAGAGACAGAGAGAGAGAGAGAGAGAGAGAGGCGGAGAGGCAGGGATGGAGACACTGTAGTGGTGGTGCCGCACAGAACAGCACAGCAGCCGCTCGTGAGTGAATGTGCGCCGCACAACAGAGAGCAGCATCTTTGCGCGCAAGTCAAGCGGATATTTTTGGCCGGGAGCGTCGCCCCGACTCGACAGTGATGTCTGTGTGCAGAACTGTATTTAGTGTGACAGTGCGGATTAACGTGAGGCTGTGAAATTCTCGGAGATATCACCTCTGAGAGAACAGGTAAGAGCATCTCTCCAATTCTGATCCACGTAGCGCCGACAACTTCAGCAAGTTGCATCTCCACCAGCTCGGCAGCGAGAGCTCAGAAACAATTAAAGCTCAGCCAGCCTCCGAATTTTTCACAGATTACGTTAAAACCTCGTATAAGGGAGGAGGGGTTGCCTTCTTTGAATTTCACCCTGTGCTGATCTCATTTGCCTGTGTCTACTTTGTTGTGGGACTATCATGGTGGAAGCAAAGTAATCTGCGAGCGTGTGTGTGTGTGTGTGTGTGTAAGCGTGTCTCCTATCAGTGCAGATGTTCAGTAGCTAATCCTCCGGTTTTGACCCTCCCTTGAATAATCCCAGTGGATTTTGCTGATTATGCCACCGCCGCTGCTGTTGCTGCTGCCTCTGATGATGATGGTGATGATGATGCTGGTGATGGTCATGACCACCTACCGCGGCCACGAGAAACAGTCTAGTCCTGGAAGCCGCGGGATTAACGCAGGGAAGCTTGATCTCCAAGGCTAATACAGCACGTATCCATGTTTCAGACTGAGTCGTGATTAGTGGAAGATGCACCCACCTTGATTTAGGAAGAAAAGTAAACTCAAAGTGATTTCAGTTACTTATGTTAGGAATTGAGTTGCCCTAGATTGCTCATAAGTGGAGATATGGAATACTAGGTGTGAATCAGTGAATCTGTCAGTCAGAAGATACCCAGTGATAGCCTGGTGTTGGGCCCGGGGTCTGATGTTCAACAATGCTATATAATTTAATACATATGAGCATCTGTGCAGCTTCAGTATATCTGACGTGCAAACTTCTGCTCAACTGATTCTTGTAGAACAGTTTAGCTCAACATCAAAATAAACCTGGCGGGTACTGTAGGCTACAGGAGGCATGGAGACCATGTGCTGTGCATCAGCATCTATCTGATGATGTACACACTTCATTCAGCATTAAATCTGCGGCTGTATGACTGAGGAGCAGCTCTAGTAGCTGTGTGTTTGTGTGTGTGAGAGTGCGAGATCAAGAGACAAGAGCTGAACTTATTCAAAAGGTTAGTGGATGAGGAGGAAAAAAGAGAGAGAGAGCGGCTTCACCTTAAAAAATAGTTCAAGGAAGATTGTTTTGCAGCTCAGTCTTGATTCATCAACATATATACGATACAGTCCAGAAAAGCTGAAACAAGAGATCAGGGAGTCTCCAGAGGTTTAAGCATAAATATTTAAAATTAGTTTTTTTTAAGGCTGAATTAAAGTCTGGGGAGTGGAGAGCAGACTGTGAAACTAATTTAACTATCAAATGACGGAAAGGCTTCTGTACTGAGGTGAACAATCAAGCTACAGCAAAGGGATAATTAACCGCCTGTTGGCTCATGCTACACAAATGTTTACAGAGTTTGTCCAGCATCTAGCCATGTCCATATCCATGGGTGATGTGGCCCAAGCCGTCCACACACGTCCTCATAGGACAACGGCCATTTTATTGCTTTGGTCAACACACCCAACAAGCCAGTCAGAAGTGACGGAACACAAGAGTGGCATTAAAAATACTCTGGGATAGGTGCACGTAGAGACCAGGCATAAAAATTTCATCGGGCGGGTTCTGCAGGAAGTATCGAAGAAATGTGTCACCGAGGTCATTTTTATTTCATGTCTCTCCAGGAAAAACCAGCGCAAGGAACTGCAGAGTGGGAGAGTGTGTGTTCCTTTTGCACATAGTGTATGTATGTATATGAAGAACAGTCCATGTGCGGCAGTTTCAATCTTATTCCAGAGAGGAAGAAGTGCTTGTTACACTTTTACTCCTTTCACAAGATATACTGTCAGCATGTGAGCACTTTGCAGTTGTCAATATAGTCTCATCAACTGAGTGTAGTTAAACTGTACAGAAGCAGGCTGCAGGCTGAGTTGGGGAGGGAACCAGTAATAACCAGGAGTGCATGACTGTAAATTGTGAGCAGTGTAATTTCAGTTTTTCTTATCACACTAAATAATTTTTAGGTCTGCAGAGGTACAAATACCGAGCAGAGATCAGTCAATCAATCATATTTGTTTGAGAATCAGTAGATTAGTTGAGTGGGATTTATGGACTGTTGATCGGATAAAACTAACAACTTGAACTGGTATGTTTTGGCTCCGGCATATTGTGATTGTTCGAATTGTGCAATATTTTCTGACATTTCCCGGATGAAAAAAAATATCAGAAAGGCGTCATAAATACATCATTTAATCTGTACTTCGAAGCTGTTTTGATTGGCATTTTTCTCCACTTTTTTGATGCTTTCGAGCTAAAATAAACGGAATTACTAAGAAAATCATCTGCAGACTAAACAAAAACATACCATGATTTAATATTTTTCATAATAAGAAAGCAAAGAGAACAAACATTTCAAACATTTATCACTTTGTGTAGCTAAAACAAATTTTTTTACCCAATCATTACAGAACCACTTGTGGAGGTACCAACTACCAGGCTAGGAATCACTAGTTAGGTTTGATCTTCTACAGTATCTTTCAAACACAATAACATTAAAGGGTAACATCGGAGGTGTATACATTGTCGCTGGTGTACATAGTTGTGTGACCACCTTGCTGATCAGGTAAGAATCACTCCTTGCAGAAATATGATGTAACAAGCATCACTTAAACACAAGTATCTGCCACGGGTGCTTTTCCCTTCTTTTTTGGCTTTTCTCTGTTGGATTTTCAAAGTAAATATTTTTTTTTTATGCAGCCCCATGCAGATTAGGAAGTTACAGGCACCTGATACTATGTAAGTGAGGTTGTACAGTATGTATACCATGCTTTAAATGTTTGAATCCGGGACGTTGAGGTGAGTTGTGTGACAAGCTTTGCAGCGAGGGGTGAAGAAATCTCACCTGTCGAGCAGTATCCTGGAAAATCACTTTTGTCTTTTTCTTTTTTCCAAACTGTAGAAAGGTATAGTGGTGGGTAGGCCACTAGGGTCAGCATGCCACTAAGCAGCAGAACAGATGGTTTTTGTTTTTACTGTAGAACAGTGACTGTAGCTGAAAAGTATGATAATGTATGTACGACTTGATGCTGTTTTTGTTTCTTTTTCTGGAACTACATCTGCTAAGAAATACAATTACTGCCAAAAAAAAAACTAATTTTCTATAAATGAGTTGCCTTCATTTTGATGTTTCTCTGCACAGCACAGACTAGATTTCACAAATCTAGTAACAAATCTTTCATCTGTAAGGGGCTGCGTAGAAAATCCTCCACCCACTACTTCAGTTCTAAGAGAAGGAAGAATTGTTGCCTAATTCAGTCAAAGCAAGGTCATGAATAAATGTAATCCACCCCACCAACCCCCACCGAAAAAAAGTATGTCTCTTCTTCGCCATCAAAAGCGATTGTGTGCACACTGCCGTGAATTGGGAGCCCACAACTGTCAGGAATAAGTACACTTGACTGTAATAACGCAGTGCTCCTCTGTGTTGTCTACCTTCTCCCATCTCCCAGTGCATTTTTAATATTTAGATTGTAGAGAAAAGATCCAAGAAAGCTCAATGAGACAGCTCCATTTCCTGCTCTATTTATCTAGTCTCATTGGTTCTATAAATGCCCTATTTGTAATCCAATCATATTAGAATAATTTTCCCGCTTTCGCAATGCTTTATGATGCTGTGTCACTTCTAGGCCTATGGTTTCAAGGCACTGCAGTCCTTTGGGGTAAGTCTTCACAGAGTGTCTGAGCCAACAACGTTTCCTAATTCAAACATTGTTGCGCGCTGCCTCTCCTTGGGAATGGCTTTAATTGAGTGCTTAATAAACGCAACACCACACAGCAGCCAACTTCAGGGCGAGATCTGAGCGCTGGGACTGCTGCATTTAATAATGCAGCATGTACTTGCAGTATGTAAGGCCTGCAAACATCTTCCTTCCAAGCAGTATGAGGATCTAGCCAGACTTAGCTTGATAATACACCTCACTTGGATGTGTATTGGTTTTTACAGAAGAGCACATGTTCAGAGTTGTATTGTGCTCCACTGGGTGTGGCTGCAGCATGAGAGCCATCTTTCCTCCGTCATTCAGCACAATGTGAGCACTCGATAAAACTGCGTTCCCCACTGGGCATTGTTATTTTCTTTGTCAGAATCAAGATTAAAGCACAGAAAAGAGCAAGTGGGATGACTCCACAGAATATTGTAAATATACTCAGTCCTGTTGCTTTTTATGGAAATATGTTGATAAAATTCCAGCAGCCTTACACTTTGTACCCAGTTGTATGTTGTACAGTAAAATAATGCATACAGAAACTGAATATCTGTCTTGACCGACAGTTCTTAAACATGTCCCTCTCTGTAAAACATATGCTTGGAAAAAAAAAAATTGCTTCCACAGATGTCTTGTGAACAGCTATGGCATTGGACCATTGTAATGTTATTTACATCACACAGGAGCTTCAAAATAACTTTTAATGATGCACTAGATTTCACTTACAGTAAGTCGACTTGTCTTCTAAAAGGAGAAAGTCTTTCATGTTAAATGTTAAGCGCTTACAGCAGTGACGCATGCACTTCGTCTATGAACTCATACCTGGAGCATCAGATTAAACAGTGGATCTTATAACATTAGAAAATAGGGTGATTTTGAGTGAAATAAGTAAATTGGGACAAGATATGAAATTTAGAAGGAAAAGTAGTGAGGTCAAAGGTTGTTCATATCATTCAAAATACCTTTGATTGATGAGTTCTTCTGACTTGAGATCGTTCATGTGAAATTATGACTCATTCACGAGGGAAACTTTCTGCATCTATAATAAAGTCATGAATTGTTCTTAATGAAAATAAAATATAAAGCTAACCACGATGAAGGTTAATGTTTAATTTCAGTCTCCACCCTCATACATATTAAAGAAGGATGCTACTGCAACTTCAGATGATTTTTTTTCTACCAACTGTAGTACAAAATAGAATCGACACCTTTATGACTGGAAAAACTGACTGTTGGCCATGACTCACTTGCAGATTTCATTGGGATCTATCTGCTCAAAGATGGGTCTAGAAGAAGAACAGAGCAAATTTCTAAAACTAACCAGTCAAATGAATTTAATGTTAAGTTTATTTTTTTTTTTTTTTTTTTTTAAGGTCAATTAACTGGAGTAATTTTAGTTTTCCTGGAACTATTTTATCCTTTATTCATAAATTGTATCATCCACAAGTGTTTCCAAACTCCATGTATCGTAAATGAAAACCAGAGCAACATTCAGATGCTACAGTCTAGAGAGATTTGCTCAAGGGCACCTTCTGGAGTACTCTTTGTTTTTATGTATATCTTGACATTTATACCAGTATAGTAGCTTTTGAATGAAACTAATCAGTCAGGGTTACTAATAAGGCTCATTCATCCACATTCACAAACAGCATTGTATATGAAATGGATTACTTGCACAAAAACAGATTTCGAATATCAATTTGGTAATATGCTTATTGGTTAATGGACATGTAGCAGCTGCTCAGCGGGTGTTTTCTAATTGTTAAATCAGAAAATTATAATGTGGCATCTCTTTCCCTTCAAAGAAAACTCCTCTAATGATCATTTCCCTATCTAGGAAGCACCTGCTGTTCATGTGACATAGTCAAATAAGTTTGGGGAGAACTGCAGATGATGCAAAGTGCAAGTATTCATAATCTCATCTGTTTCTCAAATGAAACAATTATACATTCCAGAAAGGCTTGCTTAGCAGACCATTTTAAGTGTCTGTGGTTTAGATAAATGAGATTCTGTAGTCATTGTATCTGACTGCAATTAGCCGGTTCATCCATTTAAACACAGGACAATAATAAAAAAAAAAAAAAAAAAACAAGAACAGAATAATGTGATTTAGTTTTGCTGTGGGACTTTTTAGAATAAGATGGGAACTCTAGATTCACTCAACCTTAAAATTGTATCTATTTGTGCCAGACCAACAAATGGTGAAAACAAGGTTCATTTTAAGAGTTCTACACTCTTGCGAGAACTCTTGAATCTCAAGCAATCATTTACTTAGTTATCTATAGAATTTGACTTCCTGCAAAGACAGGACCGTATGAAGTCTTGCAGTCTGCAGCTAGTATTTACTACAAATCATTCTGAATAATCTGTAAATTGACTGCTAGAACATGCAGTGCATTTTAATTCCAGTACTTTTAGACTTTGACTTAAGCAAAATTTTCCAATGCAGGAATTTGACTCGTACAGTTGCACAAGTAGTATCAGCAGCACAAGGGTGGCAAATAAAACAGTTTCCATTCGTGTCGCTTGACAGCTGCTATTTCTGTTCCATGTCAACAGATCTTTGGTTCATTTTATTAATTAATTAAACCAGTGTGACAGCATGATGGATCCCACAAATTACAATATATATTTCTGGATTTAGGGCTGAAAAATATAAGCCCTTATATACTGTGAGTCTAGAGGCCTTATTGGCTAAACACACTACACATCACCTGAGAAGGTTCTAATTTAAACAGAGAGCAAAGACACATTCACTCTCTACAGGGTACTGACTTGTATTCATATGTTTAGATTTTCCTTTGGAGAACTAATGCATAGAGGTCCTTGTACTTTTTTAACGCAGTGTTGTGTTTCATGTAGATATACTGTGATGTTTTTTCCATTTTAATCTGCTTAGTGCATGCAGCCCAGTGTCTTCAGAGATTTAAGCTGCACCACCTCCAGTATTTCTAAATAATGTGCTCAGTGTTTGTGATCTAAGCAAAGATAGGAGCGCATGTGTTCCTCTTTCTAAAGTAAAAGGGAAAAGATATCGTGTGTTAAAACGATTAATAAAAACCCGCACAACAGATTTTTTATCACCATAAAACAGTGGCTTTTTATTTTATTTATTAAGTAAAATATCTAAATTACAGGTATTTTGAATATTTGCTTCATTTTAGCAATCTTCAACTGAATTCAGCTTTATTGAGGTGTGTGAGGTCTGGTCATTTCTGATGAGCATGTGTCATTATTGATAGACCTTTTTTTCTTTTGTAATTTTGCATATTAAAAAATCAAAAACAGATATATTTATACACTGGTAAATTACATTTCTTTTTGTGTAAAGAGTCCACTGTCTTCACAGCAACATTTGTGTGTAGAAATACATGGATCAGGTGCTGAGAGCATGGGCAGTCTGTGGCCACGCAGCCCTATATGTAGCATCATTAAAGACCTTTTTCCCAATCACAACATGTGTATGCAATGTGAATGCTATTTTTACTGTCATGATGGGAAACTTTTCTGCTCTTGCCAGTGTTCTGGGAACAGGTCAGAAGCACATAATACTTTTGGGCTTTGTGTTATTTGCACAGCCTGCGAGAACAGGTTTCATTTGAATCCTTTCCTGCTTTGTTAGTGAATGTTGGCCTGTTTGACTTAAAAAGCTTTTTTGTCCTATGCAGCTGTGCTGTGATTTTTTTATCTTAAATAAAAACACCCAGTGCTTTGTGAAACAGGTAAAAACAATGCTCTTAAAGCTGAATTGTCCCTTCAATCACTTCTCTCTGTTTGGCTCTCTGCCCTGATGTCACTGGACACTGCATGACGGATCTCTTAGGACCAGTGCAGTACATTAACCAAACATCTTTTCTCCTTCTGAGCTAATTTAATTCAAGGTGCAATTCTGCACCTTCTGCATGTGGAACACACTTCTGTAAGAGATCTGTTTTCTGTGATGTTCTGTGCATCACCAAGTTGAGGGATGACCAACAGTGCACTGATCTGAAATAGAATAAACTGTTTGTTTAACTAGGTCTAAAACAGTGTTGTTGTTGTTGTTGTTATTGTTTTTTTTAGGGGAAAGATAACAAAGAAGGAATTTCGAAATGCATACTGCATATGTGTGCATATGCATATGTTTATATCAGTTAGTTGATAATGTTGTGAATATTTTTATATTTACCCATGTCTACAGTTAGTTTGGCTCACATGAACGTTTGTCAGAACGCACCTGGCAGAATAACCTTGCAGCTGCTGAATATTTACAAAAAGGTTGGGGTTATTGTAGTTATTTTGCACATGGAAATTTTAATTAAGCTGTTAGGTGTATGACAGGCAAAAACTTCCAATTTTGTGGTAATTTGTTACTGACTGAATATATTGATTATCTCCTCTCCCAGTGCCCCAGCAGTATATGACATCTGTGATAACTGCAAATTAAGGAATTAAGGTGTGGAATAAGTTATGATTAGTTTTGTTATCCCTACTATTAGCGGCAACAGTGATAGCATTAGATGTGCAGGAGCAGTGGCAATAACAGCATTAGTTGTATTGAAGTAATACATAGTAGTACTGTTAGTGTATAGTTTTAATACCACTGTGCCAATAGGAAGTAATGTGTTTGAGATAACCACTCATCCTATTGTCCTGTTTGCAACTTTTTAATTATGATACCCTGCACTCTAACAGGAGCCTGAATTTAATTATTTGTGGGTCCAAGTATCACTACGATTAAAGCTATCAGAGTCAGCCTAATTTTTTATTTTTACTTTATCATCTTTGTTTTTGCATGTTTAGTGTTTTAAGACGTGTCCTTGCAAATGAGTGTCACAGTGGTAACACTGTAAGCACTAGTATGTAAGCCCTGTAAACCTAGCTGGTTTCTTTGTTAACAAGACACAGCTGGATATGCTCTGTGTAGCCAGAACATTTATCAACTTCCATTTTCCTGGTATCAAGTAACTAAATAGATTAAAGCAGCAATAGGCAAGAGCAAGTGAGGCGCTCAGTAGTGTGTTATCTTTAGCTGCTGGGGTGCTTTATCAGGTTGAGAATGGGTGGAGGGGGCCAAAGTAAGTTTCAGTACAGTGTAAAACAGACTTTAGGAACCTGGAGGAACAGTAATAACCAAGAGTAACCCCAGTTCTGTAATATTTCTTACGAACTTAAGCTGAGAAGATGACACCAACTGGCATGGGTTGGTGAGGGTAGTCAGCTAGTCCTCAATCCATGTGAAACTTCAGAAATTACATTTAAAGAAGCAAAATAAATTAAAGTCTGTTTTCAGTTGCTGACTTCACAACATTAATACTTAATTAATATGATGTAAAACCAAAACAGCGAGCTGAAATGTTCTCAAATAAAGCTACAGTTAAGGGAAACTACAGAGTAGGTCATGATTTTGTCACTGAGTTGACACTTTCCATGTTACACACAGTTATTTTTCTATTGCTTATATAAAAACTTTAATTTGACAGTAGAAAAGAGGGTATATAAAAGCAGAGTTTCAATTTATTATTTGCTATGTGTTCATGTTATTTCAAATATTGAGATATGTGGACAGTTACAAACAACTGCACTTTTTTTTTATAGTTAGAGGCATTTTATTTCTAAAGAAAATTACACTAGTGTAAAGTGTTAAAATTAAAATAATACACCAGAAAAAAAAGGCATTAACCCAGTTGGCACAGGACTGCTTTCAGAAGACATACTTTAAACTGCTCTCTAACGCTAAGGCACAGCCTTGCACTGCTGATGCACCTAAAGCAGACTCTGACAACCCTCTACACGATGCATGGAGATAAAAGGCCTCTTTTCTGTAGGTGGAGGCAGGAGACAGAGCTGGAAAGTAGAGAATCTGAGATTAATGAGAATGTGACCTGCTCAAACAGTTTCAGGTGCTTTTTTTCTGTGTGTCTTTCGGTGGTTTTGTTTCAGTGTTTTAAAACCTTGTGCTCTCTACGCTGAACAACATCAGGGGTGTAATAACAAAGTTGTTCTGTGCTTCTCCGGCATTGCAAAATTACGCCAATGATTGTCATTTTGAAGAGTTTGTGTCAAACATACCTCAAAAAAGTATACTATTACCCACGAGATGTTAGATTAATCCTGCTTGTTTCGTAGAGCAGCTTTGCAAAAGGCAGATCACTTCAAAACTGGTAGTATTGCTTTAATTCTTACTGCAGCACAGCTTTTCCAGAGGCAGCCTCTGACATTTCCGGCAAATTATTCTGTATTCTTCGCTCAGAGCTGCTGGCTGGATGCGTCTGCCTCCCTTCATTGTGTCCTATTTACATCCCTCTTTACTCAGCAATCCCTTTAAACCAAATACCTATCAAATTGGTGCCGAACTCAGAAAGTATTACAATGTTCAACAGGGAATGGGGAATTAAATGTACCCCATGTGGTGTTTGACAACCAGTAGCACTGTAGAGCAGTTGTGAAGAATGGTTCCTCATATTGTTGTCTCTTTTGTTCCATAATGCTCTTTTTAGACACAAAACCGATAATAAAAGAAGTAGAAGCCTTCAAACTGATGCAAACAAATACTGTATGTGGTGTTTTATGAGGTAGAAATTGCATTCAGCTACAACCCTAACCCCCCTAAGGCTAAGCGGCAACATTTGGCACTAAAATTACTCTGTTTCATTTTGTTTTCCTAGTCAAAAGTAATCATGCATCATACATATACAACATGAAGAGAGCACAAATAGATGGCAAAAAGCAAGTTACTTCTAAGGCTGTGTACATACCAACTTTAGTTTTGTGTGAACAGACAAAACTCTGTCATACGTTTAAGGAATATAGTATAGTATAGTTATAGTTCAGAGATATGTCAAGAAATGACAAAAAATCCTACTTTTCAGAATCTGTTACCATAATGTGATGATTCTTGTGTATCAAACAAATTCTACTCAACTATATGCCCAGAGCTGCAGTGCAAACAAGAAGTAGTGGTAGTACTGTGGACAGGCTAGGCAGCATACAGCATCTTTCTATGACCCTCATAACAAACAATTTTGGAATTTATCTTCCTGAACCCATTACAAACAAAAACCATAACCCTTTACCTTCTCATTAATTTAAAACAATATGTTTCAGCTATAACTGATAACCTTTTAATCACAAAAAGAAATAAGGCAACGATCAAAAATGTAAACCACCATTTTTTCTCACACTCATCTGTCCATTCACAGACATACGCAATTTAAATTTCAGTGTAACTTTTATATATTTATTTTTGTTAAATAACATTCACATAATGGTCACCAAACGTATCCTTAAATAAAAATCAGAAAATTGTTCATTCTTGACCGCACAAGTGTTGTGGTGACAAGTGTGCAAAACTGTAATTTGTCGAGGTTTTGTGTAACTTAATCTGTTTTTAAAATATGCTGCTGGAAAGAGGGGGTTACAACAAAGTACTGCATGTATTGTATCGAGATAATGAATATGTCAAAGAATTACTGTTGTGTATCAGTGAGTTGTAAGTCCCCAACACAAACATTTTCATTAAAGAAATGCTGATGAGTGCGGCCTCATTCATGGCTTCAGTGTCCTTCCTGTCAAAGAGGTTTGAGATGCTGAGAAGTGCGACCTTCCTGAAGCTCAACAATCTTTCAAGGTTTAATTCCCACTCAGGTGTGACATTGTGTTGAGGGAAAAAACACACAACTATTGCAAAGTTTTTCTAGATGTTTTAGGGTTTTCCATCTTTTTGGTTTTGCACTTTTAAGAACATAAAAGCTGAGAAGCTTCAAGCAAGAACAATGCTACGAGAACAGACAGAAGTGGCTTTGCTTTTCACTTCACTTCAAAGCAGCTGTCCCCAGAGCTTCTGGAGATATGGAAATGAATGTATATGAGATATTTTGTGTTCATGTGCCCACTCTTTGCACACTGAAATCTGTAATTTTTTGTTTTTGTAGTGAAACTTTCAGGAATGTGGAAACAGCAGTGGCACCATGGATGCGAGTGTGTTGTGAATACTTTAAATAGCGGCTGATTAAACATGTTAGCTAGAGATGCAGTTCCTACCACTCCTATCACTACTGTGCCTTTTGCTGGATGTTCCTGTTGTCTTTCTGTTCCACAACTTGTGAAATGAGCAGAAAAAAAGACAAAGGTGTTCAAACCTACTGCTAATGAGAATTTTACTGCCACAGTCATCTCACTGTTTCCTTTTTCCGCAGATTGGAAAACGAGACAGGTGCAAATCGGATTCCATACGTTTGTGATTGGATGTGAGTCTACGTTGACCCTACAAAATTGAAGATGATGTTGCTATGGAAACTGCTGGTGCTGCAGTCACTTATGGGGTGCCTTGCAGGTAAAGTATCTTATTAAGAACTTTTGATGCATGCCAAAGCTGCCTTTGTGAAGTCCTTATTCATATGCATTTGGGGCAGGTGACAGTATGAAAGCGGCAGTTTAGAAAGGAGCAACCTCAGGTAGATTAGCCATAAACAAACACATTTTTACATCATTGACATAATATAATAAGAATGGAAATCCCATTTAACAACGAAATTATTGTTAAAGTAAGCCACTGTCTGCTAAAGGCTTCCAGTTGCTGGCAATATTGCATTAAGGTTTTGCTTTAGTGTTGGCACTGGCACTCAGAAAAAGGTTAGCGATATCATCCTGAATGTGAGCGTAGCGCACTGCATCAAAGCGGGGATAAAAATATTCAGTTCAACTTAGCTGCACAGATCACAAATAAGATTTTATCAGAAGTGCAAAATTGCCACAAAAAAACTTAACTTGCATAACACACATAACAAAAATCCTTTTTTAAAGCACCTAGTAAAGGTAATCAAAGATAATGTAGTGTATTCAGGCAAGATTAACAATGCAGCGTACACCTCAGTAATGTCATCTATGAGTACGTCAACTGAAACCTTTAGAAAGAAGGTTGCTAGGTAAGCACGTAATTAACTGAATAATGAATTGAATAAACACAATAGCAGACCAACAACAAAGAAAGTAAATAATATTTTAAAGACATTACATTAGAGGTGCTATTTAGTACAATCATGTTAACTCTGAATTCAAATATTCCTTTTTTCACAAAAAAGAATGTGAGGTAAATAAAAAGGAAATTATGTTACAGTGGTTTTGTCTTCCAGATTTCTTTAAATTAGACATAAAATGTCTCTGTACGCCTGCTTGAAAATGGTTTCCTTTACAATTCTTGTCACAAAAGTAGTCACATGGATTTATTTCGGAACTGCTCCAAATACTTTAGTTATGGTAATTCATCCAATAAATCAATTAATGATTCTGTGAACCAAAAAATCTATCAACAAAACTTATGAAATAACAATGTTTAATTGACATATAAAAGAGGCAGTGAGCTAACACCAAATCCTTCCTGGGTTCTTCCAAATGTCCATCATTCATTTATGTGCAGTAAAGTTGAGTTATAGCTTCATTATGCCCATTTCACCCAGAGGCTCTGTGGAATTGATCACATTTTGATGGAGGACTTTAATTTGTCTCCTTTACAAATAGGAGAGGTCACCAGAGAGCATCAGCTGAATCACTCAGACTGTTTAATCAACAGGTATTATACGAATCAAGATGAAGAGAAGGTTCTATTGATGAGGTCTGTGTTCTGGTGAAACACTCCTTCTCATTACTCAGCGCACATTAAGCCTGTTGTGAACCCCTTGCCCTCGTCTCCACATTAGATTATCAGATTTGTTCTGAGGGAGACCTTGAGCTATATTGCTTTGGCCTCACAGTTTCGCCTTTGCGCTTTGTCGCTGCTCGTGTTATGATGGCTCGAACAGTCCCATGTGATGAGACAGACAACTGGTGATAGTTGACCACTGTGCTTTGGGGATAGCAGAAACCTTGTAGAGGTGACACCACGAAGGTCATCTCTGATGGAGACAAGTGGCAAGGACATGTACAGTACATAACCTGACCAACTGTACAGTAATTGAATGTATGTAATTCAACAATATTCTAGCTTGGCAGCAATAGTCATCTGACTTCAAGAGTTCTACATTTTTAAACCACAGAGTGAAAGCAGTGATGCGGACAGAGCCACAGCCATGAAAGTGTTGCCCTTAGGGTAAAATTGGTTTATCCTTTTGCAAAATTCACCAGAAAAGTACATTTGTACACAAAACACATTAGTGGTAATGTGTTCTCAGCTGAGCAGGAAATTATAAATTTAAAGCTTTTTTTTTTCTAGATCTATAAGCACAGTTGAACAACTTGGAACAAAACTGACTTTACAAAGAATGATATAACCTCAATATAGATTAGAGAGGCGTCAAAAAACGAACAGGGGGGGAAAAATGATGCGCAATATGCTTCAGGGTGCATGGATGGATTTGCAAGTAGAGAGAGAACCTCGTGCTGGCTTGGGAAAAATGAATCGTACAGATGTTGATTGCGGCTTTAGTTACAGTCCACAGCATGGGGAGTCATAATTCGATTTTGCTCTTCAGCCTCAAATAAACAAAACGCTTTATAAGGACACATGTACAGTACCAGCTGAAACAAACAAAAACAAACAAACAAAAAATCCATTTAAAGTTTTGAATTAGTCACCTGCTTCATCACTAGCTTAGTAGACAGCTGGTCTTCAACAACAGGCAACAAAGTGATGACAGGAGCATTGTTTCCTTTTTGATACGGTCACATGGCACAACTGAAATATTTCCAATGATTCTCTAAAAGATAGATACAATTCTTGCATTGTTGCATCTCACTATCTTTGCTCAAACCTCCTACAGCTTTCCAAAAATATGTTCCAGTATTCTGTAAGCCTGCATAGTGCACATTTCAAAAGGTGTTGCCTAAATCAGAAATGCCAGAAGACTTACCTGAAATCTGCAGCTCTACACCTCTTAGACTCTGGAGGCTGGTTCTGGGTGCTAAGCTGCGCAGTTCTCCACAACAGCTGCAGGCATTTCCAAGGGACTATTTTCTGTGCTTACTTGCAGGAAGGACTCATAGACAAGTTTACCAAATTTCTTTGATAGAGATGAGTAAAATATAATCAAGATCAGTATTCATAATGAGAAAAACTCTGCTGAGAACATCTAGGGTGTCTTTTTTATGATGCAAACATTATTAAGGTGAGCCACACTGACTGACATGTTGCTTTATTATGATGAAGGACACAGGACACTGTAGTATATCTGGAAATATAATTCCAAGCACCCTTAAAACCTTCCAGACCACTACTGTAAATGTGTATTATTCTGCAGTGGAAAAAATATCCACCACAAATAAACAGTTCCCCTGTTTGAGAATTGTTTGCCCAAAAAAAAAAAAAACAGTGGCCAGTGGTTTTAGAAAATGTATAGAAACAAAGCTAGACACTGATGATGGGTTTACATTTTTTTATGATAATAGGAAGTTGTGGAAGAGTCCTGTCTTTAACTTTTTTCTGAATACTGAGTGAGCAGGGAGAGGTAGGCAGCTTGCTCCACCACTGTGGGGGCACTAAATAAGATTGATTATCTCGATTACCTTACAACAGCGCCTTAGTCAAAGGATTGGGATATATTAGGCATCAAGTGAACAGTCAGTTCTTGAAAATGATGTGTTGGAAGCAGGAAAAATGGACAAGCGTAAAGATATGAGTGACTTGGACAAAACGACAGAGTTAGAGCATCTCCAACATGGCAATTCTTGGTTGGTGTTGCCAATGTACAGTGGTTAATACATGATAGTGTGTGGTGGTTAGTTTGCTGATGTTGGTCTTTTTCTGGGATTTGTTTAAAAAATAACAAACCACTTAATGTTACAACTTTAGTAATATAAACATGTATTAATTTTAATGGGTTTTAAACAAACTGTCACAGTTCAATACAGTTACAACCTTATCTAATTAAGTGGTAGGACTGGATGTAGGACAACCTGAAATGTTGGATCTTCTACTTTAAAGAAGCCCATCAACTGACTTAGCCTTGACTTTTTTTTTTTGTTACCCAAGCATTACTGATTAATTCGAGGATGTTGATGTGTAGTCTGTGCCACAAGGCTCCTGAGAAATAAACTAGGTGGGTGTAGAGCTGTGCTGATAGGGGGGGTGAAATAATGTATGTACATGTTGTAGGTTATTTTGCTTACTTTATTTTCCTGTGTGCTCAGTGAATCACTCCTTCCTGTTAGTGCTTGATTGCCGTAGCACCACTCTACCTCCCACACTCCTGGTTCCCTATGCGTCCGGAATTTTAATTCCATGCTCGATGCCCCAGCTTATTCTACCATGGTGATAGCGGCTAGCACCCTTTACTTTTGCTCACGCCGTCTTGCACATTTTTCACCAAGCTGCTTTTTTGTGTGTGACTTTTCTTTTTTTGGGTCATGTCTTAGAACCATTTGCTTTCTTCACCCTGAGAGTTGCTATGGAGCAGATTAAACTAGCTGTATTTCCAGATAGGCTCACAAGCTTTTTCTAAAAACATACAAACTCTCACAAACGATGGACCCATGAATGTATCTGTGAGTGAAAGAGCCTGGTTTGCATTTTTGAAAATTGGCAAAATGTTATAACATGCAAATATGTGCCTGGTGCCTGGTGCATGTGCAATATGTTTTATCACTACAAAAGGATTCAGAGGAAGTGAATTGAGAGAAAACATTGTCACATGTATAAAGATGTGTATTTGTAATGTGTGCTTGTTACATATTTGCATATACATACATATTTTACATCATTACAACCGTAGCATAAAGGCAGCTGGGGAAGATTTTGGGGAGATAGAGAAGAAAATTCAAAGCTTATAATTTACTAATTACAAAGCTAGAGCCACCAGGTCATCATCTAAGCTTGTTGATTGTCTAAGTGTTATTATTAGATTATATTTACTGTAGGTGAAACTATCAGATTTGCAGCTATCTCCAAATCTGAGGCTGGTGTAGATTATTTTTTCAGACTCAGACTGCTTAAACAATGTAAAGCAAAAACAAAAGATAAAATAAACAAAAATAATAATAATAGCTTGAGCACCTAACTTCCTGTAACACCACAACTTGTCATCTTAGACAGCCTCATCTAATGAGGCTTCACTGAAGCTGTTTCTGAGGTTCTGGGAACATGTCAACAGGCCAACCTGTTGTGAATTCTTTCATTTAGTTGGGGCACTAATGCACTGTCAAGGTTCTCTTTTCAGTTAAAAGCATGCATGACATCTCTAATCAGCAGCACAGGCCTCCTGTGTTGGCCTTGATGCAGCTCCCCCGTGTAATCTTGCACTTTAACAGACTAAATACAGTAGATTTTCTCCTACTCCTCTCCTAAAGACGACAAAAATTGGTACATAAGCAAATACAAACAAAACATTTTTTCCTGCTCTCTTACATAGACCCAGCGACACAAGCTGCAACTGGTATTCTGTCTGTCCTCGCTACTAAAGTTTTGGTCGAGGTCCTTTCTACCACAGTGAAAATGAGACACCGAACAGGCTGCAAATTTCAGCTGCATGTTTTACAACCTTTATAATATGAGCAAATTACATTTTTACACGTTGTTTAAGTGTAATTATGCACCACTATAATGTGTGTGCATTAATACATGGAGAAAACAACATGATGCTCCACTTTTCACGACCTTGCGATGAAAAATAAAACACGCTGATGGAACAATTAAGCTGTTTTTTTTTATCCTTTTGTGATCTGTAAAGAAAGGAAAATAACAACAGTCGTCACCCGTGGTCTTATGAATAGGAGTAGAGCGACGTTCTGTTTCTCTGCTTCTGTCAGAAGTCCTTCTCATGCCTGTGGTTTGTACAAAATGCAGCAGCTTGAAAGACAAGATCGTATCACCTCAATTTTTTACTTTTGCCTTTAGGGCCCCCGCATTTTGCCGCCTGAGGAGATGATGGATGATTCTGTATCATCTTTTAAATCCAGCTTTAAAACTCACTTTAATGAAGTGCCTTTAAGTGAAGTCTTGTTTGTTGTCCTTGCTTTTCTTGCATTACTCTTTATTCCTTATCGTTTTTACTAAAACTTAATACGATAGCTATCACCTTAAATAACCTGTAGAGTAAATTCCAAATCGCCAAATGTGACATTGCATTATTTTTTTACGTAGTTTTACATAAGGTTTTTATGTTGGACAGCTTGAGGTGTCAAGCCTCAAACAGTAGAACCTTAGTGTTTATTTCACCAACTGAACCACTAGCTATGCAAGCTGCCTGTTTAGTTTGCACCATGAGTACTACGAATTGTAACATGAGGTTATTTCCTGTATTATTAGTTTCAACATTTGTCAGCAATCAAAACAGATGCCAATTTCAAAATCCATGCATGAGAATATGTGAGCCCAGCAGGACACGCAAACATATCAGCAATTGGCAAGTGACGGTTATTTGTGTCATGTGTGACATTGCCACAATTTACAGCATGTGCGTCAGCAGTGCTGTGAAAGAGGCCCCAGGCTGACAGTACACTGTACACTGTAGTTCAGCTCACTAGTTCCAGTATGGTGACCTCTGTCCATCACAGCAGTCCTCAAAACTCTTCATTCTCTTCTCAGTTCATTTCAGAACTGAGAACAAAAGGGTGTATGTCATATATTGTAGTCACATCCAGGATCCACAGCAACGCTTAATTTACAAGCCAGCAGTGTACATTCCTCTATTCAGGTTTTTATTATATTCATGACTACTTATGTCGGTGTAATTCAGCATCAACTTTTAAAGAATCAATCATGTAACAGATAATGTACCTAAGACGTGTGCTACTTACCAAGTGACCAACAAATAGCAAATAAACACATCATAACCACATTAGTTATAATACATGATTGAAAGTGCACTCCTTCAGCATGATTATGTTAATTTAAAAACAAGCTTTTTCGGTATATATATATATATATATATATATATATATATATATAGTATAGTTTGCTTATCTTATACATTTTCCCTCTTTGATTGCTATAGAATCCATTACAATGAATATATATATATATATATATATATATATATATATATATATATACTCACATCATGTATCTTATTTTGTCTCAGTGGATTGTTTGATGAGCACGCTTTTTTTTTTTCAGCTCATGATTTATACTCACACTTACAATCTCTTCTGGGAACTGCCCGGCATGTGCCGTTAGCCATTGAGCAGTTCTCCTACTTAGCTCAGCTGTACAGTAGCTGCTCAGGCAGGTGTGTGTGTGTCTGTGTGTGTGAGCAGATTTAATCTGTTCCTAAACGCCTTCCGCTGAAGTAAGAGTATCTGCTGATATACATCTGTGATATTCATTGCATGGCAGCCATTGTTTTATGGAGCCCATGAACAGGAGCTGTTATTTCTGAGGTGATAGCTAAATAAACACTAAGTGCTATTTTCAAAGTGTGATCCTCTAATATAAGATAAAGTAAAATACAGTAAATAAGACTTCATGGATTCCCAGCAGGTGTAGATCTACAAGAACAGGGCACAGGGACGCTGCTCCCCTATTGTAGTGTTTACCCCCCACTTGCCTCCCCACACCAAACTAGTCCTACCCAAATTGTTCAGTACTGTTATGTGTTATCACTGAAACAGACAGGACAGGTCAGTAACTATAAATAACTTCTTAGACACCAAAAACTGTATTGTATGTGTATATTTTTTGTAACTTTAAGTAACTTTTATGTAACTTTAAGCTGCCATCTTGGCTTTGTGTCCCTTGAAAAAGAGGCACCTAACAACAATAGGATCTACCTGGTTGAAAATAAATAAAAATAATATAAAAACCTAGCTGTCATCATACTGTGACAAATATCCAGGATCAGATAGATAGAGTTATTTTATGTGTACTGTAAAATAGCAAATATGACTATGTGTAGATCACATTTGGCAAAGAATTTAAGCTGTTCTTGGTTGATATATGTTCATTCTGTGGTCCACTTATGGCCCACGCCTGCCTGGATCTGGGCCATGGCTGTCTTGCTATCTGGAATGGCAACTCCGTCAATGTGCATGTCCTACCTTAATTTCATTGGCTCTGTACCTGTGGTCAGCACAGTGACAGTAAAGAATCTTATTTTATATCTTCAGACAACCGACACGTGGCTGTACTCATTATTTTGCTCAGTCATGTAAGAGCTGTCCATGGAGTTAAAGAGACCTCCTCACAATTATGTTTGATCTGTGAGTGTCTGTAATCCACAGACTGCTTCAGTCCACCAAATGACTCTATTCATTAGCAATTATAATATTTCCATTATGCATTGCTTTTCTTAGTTAAAATGTAGTATTTATGCTACCGGCTGGCTCTGCAGCAAAAGTGCACATTATTGTGCTTACAGGTAGCGGCAAATTATAATTATAGCTAATTAAATAAATAAAACAAACAGATGACAAGTTGATGCTTGCTGATCACATTTTTGTAAATGTGGGAGTCTAATCAAAAGCGAACACAATGAGTGCCAGAATAAAAAGTTGACTAAAACTAATCAAAATAATTTTACAGTTGATCATTATTGTCCTGAACCAATGGAGGCCAGGGAAAGTAGAATTTATAATTTTAAATACTAATATTTTCATGCATATTGGTGAAAAGGTTATAAAAATAAGGTTGTCTCTCCTTTAAAGTGTGATGAGACATTGTTTTATTGTTATCTAAATCATACAGATTAGTGCAGTTGAACAGTGTCATCATTGCGGAGTAAAACAGAGTACAACAGTTTTTTTCTTATTTTGCTCTAATAATGTTATTTCCAAATTATAAGCATGCCAGAGCATGTGTAATTTGTTTAGTTTAAATCACATCATTATCCTGTTAGTACTTTTTTTTTAGTACTTTTACCAAACCAGTGGGTGTGAAATGGACCCTTGCTATTAAAATATATCCCATATATCAGTGTCCTGACTATAGAAAATGAATATTCCCAGCCCAGTAATCTACTTATGTGTTGTGACAGAACTATCTGTTCTAATAGTTACAAGGAAGCAAGCATAAAAAAACAAAAAAACGAAAGCTGTGCAGATATGCTCTGCTCCCGTCACCTTGAACTCATTTATGAAGTCTTTTAAAAGCTCACAGACGGTCACTGGAGCCCCTGGCAGCATGGAGAAAATGTATGTTCTTCAAAGTTTATTCTCACGCTGTATGTGTTCCATGTGCAGAGCCATGTGTATTATCTCCGACAATCACAGAGGAGACTATCGGGTTTGATCCGCCTCCTCAGACTGAGGTGCTCTGTTCAGCTTTGCTTCTGAGGGCAGGTTGTTAGATGTAGATGAGAGTTAATGAAAACTTTCACAGAGTGGACTCGCTTAGGTTCTTCTAAACCCAGTTAGATTTTTAATTTATGCTGAGCCATGCTCTATAAATTCATATACTGTCACCTGCAATTGGACTAGAGATTTTTTGTGTGTTTGTTTTCTTTTTTAAACCATCACTTGTCAGCACACAAGCTGCTCTTTGACAGACCAAAGCAGCTCTACTGTGAACACTAGCTGGGGAGTGGGAGCAGAGAGATGAATAGGAAGCTGATATCCTCTTATTTGTAACCCTTGCCTGTCAGTTTAGACACATTGTGGATTACTATGTATTTATTTTTAGATGCTTTTCTGACAAAGACCACACAGTAAAATAGATCACAGTAGCACTGGATCTGGATTTAGCATTGTATACTGGGAGGAAAATTGTAACAGGAGCCTATTGGGTCCACACTAGACATCTAAGTGAGGAATCTTGGCAAAACTATGTTTTACTCTTTTTCTGTATATTAGTAGCGACCTCAGTTGGTTGGAGTCTGAAGACTAGTTAAGAGTGGACAGTTCACACTTACAGATTGTACAACTGTCACAGATTTTTAATCAGCAGTATGTAAGGTGCATACACCAGATGACTAGTACAACACTGTGGGCAACACACTAAACGACTGAAGCTCTGGCAGAGACAAACCTGCAAATCTTCTGAGAATGAAACTTATCGCATGTTTGCTTGCCAAAACAAACATGGACAGCGACTGGCAGCTTGTAATTTATAGAAAAGGTGCAATTTGCTAAGACTACAGTAGACTAAATTGGAGACCCATGCGTGAGTCCAGTCTGTGGTTAGACCAGACCACAACCTTTCTCTAACCCTAACCAAGTGCTAGGAGTGTGTGAACTCAAAGATTAAAAATGTTAATAATACTGGAACTGGTCAAATGAATGCTGAGCTGCATATTTTGGCAGGAAAAAATTGTTTTTATTTCCATGTTCCTTTCTAGCTGTACATTTAAACTGCATGTACATTCACGCCAATGCTATTTTACTAAGCTAAATGCAATGATTATACCAAACAGTGGATAAAATGGTACTTTATGTCAACTGCATTTCACAACATTTTCAGAAGTGCAGCCAGTGCAAGAATGCATCTAAAATGCTCAGTGAGCAGCTTAACAGCAGCTCTATGCAGTGGCTGAGAGCACTAATGCTGAGACAGACACATAGCTGGGGGAACTGTGCAGCCATTTAGCCATGTGTCACCCCAAGACTGAATTTACTGAGTGAGTCACTCAGCCTGCCCTTAGCAGGACACAGTATGCTCTTGACCACTGCGAGCTGACTGTCATGGCAAATAGCAAAATAGGGCAAACTGCTGAAGTCATGGCAAAGGGTGAACGTGGCTGCAGAGATTCAAAAATAAGATTAAAAGTTTATTTATTTTTTTTATCATTCTTATTCTAACTGAGCAAGAATTCATTATGAATGGCAGCAAACAATATATCAAACCAACCATGAAAATGATTTTCAAAATCATGTGTTAGATTTACAAATTTAATTCTATTCAAATAAAGGCACACAACACAATGAAGTAGCACACAACACTGACAACAGCACAATGCAGTTGTGCATATGGCATACAACACTCCTACATAATACACAGGGCCATGCATTTTTCCAGTTATCTTGGACAACACATTTATCCAGCACAATACACACACACATGCATTTCACTAAAATATATTATATTTTTATTGCAGGCAGCCCAGCAGAAGGGCAAACTGCTGAAACATGGTAAAAAATAATGTAGTTAAGAATCTTTGGTTACAACAGTTAGTGGTCTAATGCTACTGCCCAATCGGTGTTGTATATCAGAGCAGAAATAAGCATACTGTGTGACAGTAAAGCTGTTACCTCCACACGTAATAATAAAAAATATATATATTTATTGTTCATACAATCCATGTTAAGCCACTGAACTTCCAGAATCAGGTAATTTGGATTTGTTATTTATTTTGTAATGACATTGTAAAAAGGTTGAAGACTCTTGGGTCAAAAGTACAGTTATGCATTATGCATTAACCAAACTCATTACTTTATGCAGTGACTTTTTCCAGAAGATATCTATTGCTACTAATGGACAGAATTTATACAGTGAGGTTTTAGGCCAGACAGATAGATGACTCGTAGGCCTAATTATGACATTTCATTAAAGAGATCTCTGTGGAGGTGTTAGGCAATTTTTTCTCAAGCAAGCAGTGAGGAGCCTGCTCCATTTGCCAGGAAGTGAATTATGAAATGGCCGCACATTTGACGAGATAAACCCTGAGGCTGCATTGTTGCACAGAATTGTGATTCTGAGTGATAACAGTTAGATGTGAAATATCAAAGATGTGAAAGTACAGGTTCAGCAACAGGCAGCAGCTTCCTGTTTGTGTTGGCAAAGCGTTATGAGCAAGAGGGGGGATCATTACCTGGGCTTCAAAACATATTTTGAACGTAATGAAGTCATATAGCACTATCTACCCAGTACTTAAGTTATTTATGACAACAGATGGCACTCTTTAGCATATCAAAGAGTCCCTCCTCTGCCAGCTTTCTCAGATATTATTTTGGTTTGTATTGGCCGGGAATGTTTTATTCAGCAGTAATTTAATCTGTGTAGAATTGACATTTTCTCAGTGAAAATTTTAATTCTTCAAGGCGAGAAGCAGGCTTTTGTCATGAAGTTGTATTGTTGTTCTGTTGCAGAATTTGAATTCAATCCCCAGCCTTATGAGATGTACAGTACATTCCATGCAGTGTTCCGAGAACTTAAGTGGAAGACTTTGCTTTTTTGCCTCTAAGTTGGGTAACAGCAAGTGTGCTTCACTTAGTCAGTTAGCCATGTGGGACTGTGCCTTGTTCCCTCATCCAGTGATCTAACATTATTATCCCCTCCTGATGTAAAAGTTAGGTTGTGTTCTTGATACAGGCACTGGGCCACACTCAACTCAGGGATAAATGCATCAGTTTATGGTACTGCTACACAAAGTGTATTGACACATGGCGGTAACAATCCGTTACTAATATATATGCTAATATTGCATTTATTAGTTGCATTTTGCATCTAATGCAGTGTCATGCAATAGCTTTGCCGTACTTTTACACATGGCGGGGGTGGCTGTGGCTCAATAGGTAGAGCAGTTGTCTGCCAATCACAGGATTAGTGGTTCAATTCCCAGCTGTCACATCACATGCCAAAGTGTCCTTGGGCAAGATACTGAACCCCAAGTTGCCCCTGGTGAGTCAGGTCAGCTGCATAGCAGCTCTGCCATCAGTGGGTGAATGGGTGAATGGGTGAATGAGATGCAGTGTAAAGTGCTTTGAGTACCAGCTAGGTAGAAAAGCGCTATATAAGTGCAGACCATTTACCATTTATCCTATAATGTTCAGGTGTTTCTAAATCCCAAGTTATGATCATACACTGATCGGCCACTTTGGTTTTAAAACCCTTGTTTGCAATCACTCCATCCTACCTACTAGTAACTGACATCACCTAACTGTTGGATTCCTCTTTTGATATGGTTTAGCTGCCTTCTAATGCAGCCTCCTTAACTTGTTTGTTTGGGGGCTTTTTTCCTTCATTCACCTCTTCAGCATTGCTTTTTTGAAACTGAGGTTTTTTGGGTCATTTTCTTGCTGCAGGACGAAGTTCCTCCCAATTAGTTTTGATACATTTCTCTTTGAATTAGCAGACAAATGTGTCTGTACACCTCTGAATTTGTTCTGCTGCTGCCATCATGAATTATTTTACCAAAAAAAGATTAACAAACCCGTTCCAGAAGTAGCTGGTGCAGCCCATACTATGACACTACCTCCAACATGCTTCACAGATGAGCTTTTACAGTTTGGATTATTAACAGGCTCTTTCCTCCTCCACACTTTGGCCTTTCCATCACCAACAAGTTATTCTTGGTATCATTTGTTTGTAAAACTCTTAGAACCCTTAGAACTTTTGTGGATCATTATCTCCAATTTTTTTTTTTCTGCAAACTTCGGGACTTTGTGATTCTTACTGCAGATAAAACGTTGTCTTTTGCTGCTTATGAAGTCTTCAAATGGTGGATACGTCAGCTCTTGTTTTCTTTGTCCGACCTGTTCTCTGTACAGTATGTTGCTAAGTACACCAGTAGTTTCTTCATTTTTCTTTTCCAAATTGTTATATTGGTGTATTGTTTTTTGGCTATGCCCACTAGTACCTTTGATAGTTTCTCCCTCTTTTCTCAGATTTAAGATGGCATGTTTTTACTACCCCTCTCTCTGCTTTCCATGTTGACTTAATGTTTTTAACAACAACAACAAGAAGTTCTTCAGGTAAGCCCAATTTTAAAACCAAGAGTAGTCATTTAGAGCCATCTATTGTATAAACAACCAATCTCGCAGGAAGCACAACACCTGTCAATCACGTTCCAACAGCTTTGCTCATTTAAAATTTGGGTGATCTGATGCAAAAAAATTATAGTTCTGTTATTACATCAGTGTGTACACACCAGGAAATTGCTTATATTCTGAACTTTCTTCAGATCTTAAACTCAGATGTCTTATATATATATATTCGCCTGGATCCACCGTTTGCCCTTTGGGATACGTTTGGAGACTGGATTGGTCACAAGCTACTATGATGTCGGTCCTGGCCTCGGCGGACGTCGGAAGTTGTTTCTTGGAGGTCTCGACTCAACACTCGATAGTCAAGGAATGGAACAAGTCTGCCTGCAATAACTAACTGGACTCCATATTAACTTAAAAGACATTAACTGTTATACTGGACTGCCTGCTGCCTACACAGCATGTAATCACCCATATGAGGATGGGTTCCCTGTTGAGTCTGGTTCCTCTCAAGGTTTCTTCCTGTTGCCTTCTCAGGGAGTTTTTCCTTGCCACTGTCACCCTCGGCTTGCTCATCAGGGACAATCTGATTATTATGATTCTTACACATACACTGTTCATGTACTGTTCTTTGGTTGTGTAAAGCTGCTTTGTGACAATGTCAATTGTAAAAAGCGCTCTACAAATAAATTTAATATAGCAAACACAAATTTCAGTACTTTTGGATGGGTCTGTGACAAGAAGAAACTTGATCAGGACAAAATGTCAGGCAACAGTTAATTATACATAAATATCCATATTTACACTGCATGTTTACTCTGCTTTTTATTTAGAGTGTAGCATCAAGTAATTTCTACTTCTGGAATATTGATCTGATCAGTTAAGTAGCAAAGGGAGGTTGTTAATTAGCTGCTTTGGTGGCAATGAAATTAACAGGTGAACTAGAGTGGCAACAATGGAACAATAGGAATGATTTTAGAGGTGGAGGCCACTGACATCTTTTCTGACTGTTTTTCACTAGTTTTGCAGTCAGTGTCATTACTGGTAGCTTGATGCGATACCTGGAGCCCACACAGTATTCACAGGCAGTCCAACTCCTCCAGGATGGCACATCAATACTTGTCCATTCACCTGAGCACATGTGATAGACGTAAAAGGGTCTAGAGAAGCCGTGAAGAGCGTTATGCTGCCTGTTACATCATTCATCTACAGGCTAGACAACAGCACCTTTAGTGCCATTAGGTATGACGAAACCTTGGACCCACTGTCAGACCCTACACTGGTGCAGTGGGTACTGGGTTCCTCCTGGTGCATGGCAATGCCTGGCCTCATGTGGTGACAGTATGCAGGCTGTTCCTTGAGGATGAAGGAATTGATAACATTGACTGGCCCCCACGCTCACCTGGTCTAAATCCAATATTAGGAGAATGTGCCATTGTTGTCAGGCATGCATAGAAGCAAACAAAATACAGAGGATCATTTTGAGTTGCTGGAATGATATTTCAGTAAAATGGACTAACCTGCTGCATAATTTGTTCAATTTGATTTTCAGGGTGTCTTTGAATTCAGCCCTCTGTACGCTGATCGTTAATTTCAATGAAACAATGCGGCATCCTATCTCTTCTAACACATTAACCAGTCCATATCAGTATAGATGTCTAGCATGTGTTTTCAAAGCGTTCCTTTAATAAAACGATGCAAATTTAACAGAAGCACAAATGAAGTTAGGGGAACTTAAACTATATTAACAACATATACTGGCATCTTACTCAATAGCATAAACCGAGGGTTTTAACTCCCAGCTAAGGAAATATGCCCCCCAGGAAAACACAGCACATTTGCACATGTTTCAGTGCTAAATGACTAAGTGAAGCTGATTCATTGTTAGCTCACTATTTAGAGGCTTAGAGAAGATGTCAGCTTTACACTCATCTCTAGAAGGACAATGTGATATGAAGGGCATTCTCTACAAATCCCATATACTTTGAACCCCTGCCAAAAATTTTACAGAGAACATTATTGTGATTTTACATGCTCTGTGTTTTTTACATAACTTGTGCTGCCTCTAGTTTCATTTTTCTGCAGGCATTTTTAGAAAATTGTAAAAACCTTAATATATGTGATCCATCACAGGAAATACGGTGTCATCTGTAATTTATATGAGATTATTGTTGTGTGGTAATGCTGTGAAGATTTTTCCAAATCACCCTGCATTTACAACTGCATCAGCATGCAATCATAATTTAACTGTGTCAACAACTGACAGGACGTTCACTGTGATGGATGATATATGTCAGACGAGTTAAGATTCCCCAAATGAAGTTTAAACATGTAGTGGAATAAATGCAGTGAGTATTACTGTGTGAAAGTTGGAAAGAGCTTTTCTAGAAATGTGAACTACTGTATTATAGCATCCTTCAAGCAAGCTGAATTTGAAAAGATGGTGAATTCAATAATCGCATTCAAGCATATCCTTTATGATGTGACAGTTCAAATATAAGCATGGGAAACATGCATTTCCAATTAACTCCACTGGTACGAACCTCTAACAATTCAGTCTGAATGATGATGCTCACAGGTAAACTAATACTTGTCAATAGGTTTTGTGGTTTAGCATTGTTGACTAACCAAATGACATGTGGCATCTGTCACAGCAGAGGTACTGCTGGATGCTGCAATAACTGCCATCCAGGATGATGCACTTGTAATGTGTCTCCATAATCGTGCCCATTGCCCATGAAGGGCATTCCTTAGGTTGACGTACATGTCAGATGGCCTTATATGTCAAGGTCTCTTCCCGTAGTTCTGCCCTGATCTCTTCAGGCCATTTTACAGTGACAGAATGAACACTGACCTCTGTCATTCCACTGGGTGAGCAGCCTGCGGTGAGCCTGCTGGTGCTGGGCCAGCTGAACCATGCTGCTAGGCAGACTCTGTGGCCTTTTGCTCCTGGGTATGCGTCCGTGCACACCTCCAAACCAGCCCAGCTGTCTCCACTTCATTATGTCCTGATTAGAAGTAGATTACTCTGTTAGGTGGGTTTCAACATTTCAGCCACAACACTGCATAGGGAGGATACTGCACCTGCAGTGAAAATTGGTCACATTTTAACAAATCTTCACCTTGTAATATGACCTCAGAACTCCACTATTTAAACTTTTTGACTCACTGAGGTTTTAAACACTGTTCTTCGGCCTATTAAAGCTTTCATTAGGGTTGAGATCTGCTTGATGACAGTATTAGTGAGAGTTCCTCTTTAGCTCATGAAATTGAAGAGCATGTCTGGCTAACCTGGAGCAGGTGTCTTTAGGTGCGCTCACCTGCTCTTCCTCAGGAGGAGCAATTATGTCAAGATGAAGGAGGGGGGCATCCCCAGATGGCCTATGAGCCAAGCTCCAGCTAATTGGTAGGGGGTGTTAGGGATTCAGAGCAGGTTTAACAGGAAGCTCTCTCCTCTTTTCTCTGCCCCTACATCTTTGTTTGGCATTGTTTTGCTTTGTCAATTCTTTCCTTTTGATATGCATATTAATACATGTTTTATTCATGGCCTTTTGGAGTAAAATCAGTCAAGATCACCTTGTTGTTGTCTGGAGGCACAAGAAGTGTTTGCCATGAGCATTTGTGGACGGAGTTGCCATTTCAAAGCTAATTTTGCGACGCCCCCCTTATGCAATGGAAAAAAATTAATGATTTATGTTACTGTCACTCTGAGGGAGCAGAACAACCAAGGCTGTACATCCCACATCTTTCTCTCACTTTTCCGACAGCTTGTATGTTTTTTTAATGAGACAGCGATGCTAATTGAGTGGCTGGAAAAGAACAGGCTGGCTAGAAAAGCAGAGGAGAGCACGGGCTGGTGGGGTTTACTGCCCAGATCCCAAAGGACAAAAGTACAGTACCTGCTTCATCGGGGCAGAGGTTTCATGTTAATCATAATGCTAAAGATGTGAACTTTAATTAAAATCTTCCTTCATTACAATCATGTCCAGGTTCATTAAATCTCTCACGGTGGCAGAGGCCACATCTGTGAAATCAGTGCATGTGTGCAACTATTACAGTGCATTAAGCAAGTGATTTTTCAGAGAAGTGTTTCTCTGATTATCTGATTATCAGATAGACCTCATGCTGCTATCTGATTGAACACCCATTCTGTTTTGTGCTGGCTTTGACCTCTAATGGGACTCTATAGGCAGGGTAGCTCATTAAGGGGCTCTGTTTTGCGGTCATAAAACTAGAGTGACAATGCTTCAGCATTAGTAGTGATCTCAGTACAGAAAATAAGTCACACTCTGTATTCTGTGAACATCAGCGGTGACTGGAAAAAGGTGCAAATGTAGCTTATTTGGTTCTTCCCATCAAAATCAACAGCATCAGTTGTTTAGCAAATGTGTCCAGAACCATGTTTACCTGAGTGTGACAGTGACCTCTGGGATTTAAAAGTTCACAGTGGAAGAAAGCTGCTGGGGTCAGTGGCTCAGCAAAATAGTGGACATTTATACGAGACACTAGCATATATATTTTCCTTTTCCTACTGACAGTCATAGTTGGTTTATTTCCTAACATTAATCAAGTTCGTACAGCGATGCCACTGGCAAAACACTTGCTTAGCTCTTAGCTTAGCAGAAACTCAATGAGTTGCTAATGTGAGTCTCCACCATTGGCAACTTTAGATCTTTAATTTTAATTTTGCCCCTAAAATAACCTTAGCACCCCTAGAAATAATTAGATTATTAATTATTAGTAATTAAGGTTAGATTTTGTGTATAATTTTGTATATTGTTATTGTACAGGTTTAATAACCAGTATTCTTGAGTGGTATCAGTTTTTTAGTCTTAAGTATATTTCCCCAAAATATCAAAGTACAGAGGAGTTAATTATGCCTGACCCTAACTAAGCTGCTTTAGTATAAACATAATTATACCATTTGTTTTTTTTTTTCTTTTCATTTAGTGTGTTGGACTTGTGATGGTTAGGTCTCTTCTTTATTGTTCCTCAGCAGGCTTTGATTCCGGGATGCTGTGCAGGTGTTACATCATACATGCTAAGGCTTGTATACTCATTTGTGCCTTCACTGGGGAATTTGACGGCCCTAGTGGGGACTGAGGCTACATGTCTGTCTGAGTGGAAAAAAAACATCAGCCCAATTATACAGTTCAAATGCATCATAATTAGAGGGCAGTGTAATAAGAAAATATGATTTATTTTTGTCTCAACAACCTCTACAAGTACAATATGTTGGTGCAGTGTTAACCTCAGTGGCTCAGTGTTTGCACTCAAGACTGTGCCATTTTAAAATGGCCACATTAGTGTGCCATGCTGTTCATTACCCATGCACAATAAATTAACAACATTCCTAATAGTGTTGGCAGAAAGCACTGATGGTGACAAAACAAACAAAAAGTCTGTTTAGAAGCTGTTTGTTCCAATACACAAAGTGGTTACAGGGATTACACAGAAAATGATGAGTTAAGAGTTTCTCATTGTATTCCATGCTCCTGCAGAAGTAATACAATGCACCTCTTTTCAGTCAATTACTAAATATAATATATACTTATATTTAATAAATATATATAAGTTGTGTTTTTCACACAATTGGTGTCAAACCAATCAGCCCACTTTTCAAATCAAACAATGTTACTATTCAAACCTGCTGACCACAGTTTTTGGACATCTGTTCAGTTCCATTGTTGCTAACCTAACCATAGTGAGCAATAAAGACATTCAGTCGGCTATTTCACATTTCACACATGACAAACTCTTAACATGGATGTCCTGAAATGTCTTTTCCTCTCTCAGAATGCTTTGTACCTCATCTCTGTGGGTGGTTCTATTATGGCTCCAATGGTGGCAAAACCTTTGCAAACAGGTCAGAGTCAGAGCATAAAAACAGTTCAGGACGGCCAAATCAGAGCCGTTTTCAGGCTGTTAATCTTCTCCTTTATGGCCAGCTTAGGCGAGGCAGAGCATAGTCTGTCCAAAAATATCTCCCTTCCAGCTCTTAGAAGATCGGCGCTGATAGTATCTGAATAGCTGTTTGATTGTGGCATTGTTGGATGACATTAAAACCTGCCAGCCCTCAGTGGATTAGTTTCAAAGAGCCAGCACACACAAGGCGCTAGGGATAGGGAAACGCGCAGTGCTTTTTACAAGAAATTATTGTGCCACAGATTCTTTTGCACAGGATCATGGTCTTAATGGTACATTTCAGCCAGACAACATTATATTGTTTTGAAGTACTCTTTTTTAAGAGCTTTAATTAATCTTATGAAGATCCTGTAAACACGTGGATAGAAAAACAAAATCACTTCACTCTCAGTGATGTGATTATTAGTAAACAAAAAAGAACCCAGAACAACTTTTATTTTATTTTCAAAATATGAAATAAAATAAAATTAATAGAAATTATATTCTATAGATTGACATGTTTTAAGGACATTTTTATTGATTATTTATAGGATAATATAATAAGTACAGATGGTTGTCAGATGGTTGGGATTTGGCTCAACAGTGTACTGTGAATGTGCTGATGTTGTATTTTCCCTTCAGTTCCTAAACCTGCTGTTTCTAACGCATTCACAGCTGATACACGTTGAAGCATGCAGATCTGTATCTATTTTTATATTTTAATTTCAGCTGTTGTAATGGTCAGGTCATTTCTTCCTGTTTGCAATTAGAGAAACAATCAGTTGCAGGGTGAACGTTGCTCCGTTGAGTTGAACTGCTGGTGACCTATATTCAGAAAACTTTTCTCAATTAAACTTTGATTATGTCCTTATTGTCATCGAGCCAAATGATGGCTGTGATAACATATTGCGTTAGTTAACAAACCTTTGTTTCGTAAGTCTTAGCCCAGCTAGAGATGTAACTAGGCTGTGGGCTGTCTGAGATAGCAAATGTGGCAGTAAAAGTGTACAGTGAAAAAAAAACTGCATAATATGATTTTAAGATGAATGCTTTATAAATGTTTTAAGTACCAAAATAAACTATGACATTCAAATAGGAAACACAATCATCAGACTGTAACAGTGGAAATGTAAAGATCAAAGCTTTTTCTAACATCCCTCCATATTTTTCATCCTATTTAAGTTTTTACAATCTTTGAATGTCACCACAGCCTATTTGCAGAGTGCTGAGAGTATTCCCTGTGGCAGTAACCTGGTGCTGTGGGCTGACATGTTTCCCCCACAGATTTACATGCAGATGAATCAGGTTGTAACCGTGAGAGGAGGAACAGCCCATTGCTGGTGTGGGAACCCTACTGGGAGGCCCGGTGAAGGTACCTGAATGTTAGAGAAACATAGGGTTAGGATTTTAATGGTGACCTACTTCTGTTCTGTTTAGCACAGCTCCACTGCAGGAGGACACGCTAAATAGCCTCATCTGAACTGGGTAAAAGGAAAGTTTCCTGCAGCTTCTGTTCGCTGAGAACTGAAGCGCAGCTGGGGTTAGCTACTGTAGCAGATACTGTATGCGTGCTCTAATGCAGGTATAAATAGATAATGCCCTCTGATCAAACACAAATGGTATCCACAATTCTGAAATACTTTTTGATCCTCTCATGCACATATCCTGACTTTCTCCTTCCCTCCCATAATTACTCCTAGGGCTGATGTTCTCGTACCATAGACAGGAACTAATGAGCTGAAGCTAGCAACCGTAATGCATGCACAAACTTTTTGTATCTTATTATTAGCTTTCACAAACACTGTTTTCTTGTGTACTTCCTCCCATGGCATGTATGATTTCATTTTCCATCGTTAGCTATGCAGTACTGTATGATTCAATGTGCACAACTGGAGATCTAGTTAACATTCACATGAGTCCATTATACCATATGTACAACTCTCAGTGTGAATAGCTCATTTCCACAGTTAAAAACTCTACATTGTGTTTCCTCCTCAGCCGTGAACAGTTAGACATCTTTTACGCTGTGTTCTTCAGTTTTGTTTCTGGGGTTCAAATACAAATTATGCTTTATGATCCAATTAATTAGGGTGTCATGGTGGTGTAGTGGTTAGCACTGTCATCTCACAGAAAGTCCAAACCCATGAATCCCCAGCAATGAATAATGGCACATCAGTAATAGGAAAAACAAGTTGCTAAGTCTTCAGAGGGTTATTAATGTTAAAATTATTTTGATTTATTTGACAAATGTGCAGGGGCTTAGCCTCCCAGAGTACCCCCTTCTGCACGTGCATACAGATCCTAGTTTTGGAATCATACTCCATTATTCTGTCTTCTGCTGCTATTCCGTGAAGAACTGCACTCCAACCACTACAGCAAATGTGAAAATAATGCCAATGTGAAGGCTGGATAAAGATAAATATGCCTCATGATCGAAAACCGCATGTGTAAAAAGATATATACTGTATTTGCTAATGCTTAGTGAAAGTGATATATTTGATTTGGCATATAACTACAAAAAATGAAATATACAGATATTTTCTCAGCAGTACTAGTGAAAATAGCACAGATGATTTATGAGTAATAAAGACATGAATCTTCACTGAATATAAAATGGAGTGATGCAGAATTTTTGTCGCTTTATCAGATCACACAAAGCATTATGTTTTGTTCTGACAGGTATAGATTAATGGAGCCATTGTGGCCTATTGAACACATTAGCTTCTTTTTGATGGCTGCATTTGTTTTATCGTTTACATTTTGCGCATCAGTCCTCACAAAAACATGTTTTTTGTGTGTGTTTCAGTGAGTCAGAGATACAGAAAAATATTATAAATGTAACGTATTCTACGTACAAGGCTAAACTGATTCTCCTAATTCGAGCTGATAGTGAACACACAAGAAAGTTTGTTAGGTGTATCACAGTTGAATAGCCCCTGACTCACACCACATTTGCAACTGGCAACTTTTGTGGGACAGTGAGTATTATCCTGTGCCACAAATGGCACAGTGGTGCCTGGTAGCAGTGAACACGCAGCCAATTTGTTTTGCAGGATTGAATAGTTACAGCAGACATGCGGGGCTGTTTGTTACCAAAATATTGAAAAGTTATTTGGCTGATAAGATTCTTGTCCTTGAATGACCCGATTAATTACAACTGGCTGATCAGGAAACAACACATACCAGAAATAATTAGAGGTGGGGGGTAGAGGGGTGTTGGTTAGTGGCTGAAAGGCATTTTGTTAACAAAAGCTAAGAACAATTTGAAATCTTAAGAGATTTGTTTAAAATTCCTGAATGCATTGTGTGGTGTGTTTGGCGATACAAATGACAGCATCTTGGTGTTTTCACTGAAAACTTTTTCACTTTCTTTTAATAACACTTCCCAGACTTGTGCAGATTGCATGTTTGTCAGAGGTGATGCATTCAAACGCTGTGTTCAGTTTTGCATAAAAAAGGAATAGCTTACCCCATACTAAAATTAGCATGAGGGTTGAATGCAGCTCGGGGATTGGAGGCATACTGTGTAATTCTGTAAAAAATGTGAGGTGTGCAGGGGACGTTTTCTTGAATTAGATTGCCTATGGAGCAGTCGTTTGAATTATGCATTAGCTAGAGCATGTCATCCAATACAGTTATACATAGATCTGTCACCACTTTCACAACACAATGCTGTAGATATCTGTTCTTTAAAAGTTTTTTTGTAGGTTGAAGACAAAATGAAAGGTGACACACACATCACATTGTTGGTATGCCACATCAGCAATGCATGTGTACAGATTGAAGACATTCACTCCATCATCATCATTCATTGTTTGGGAGACCACTATGTAATGGTTTAAACAGTGCAATCTAAGGTTTTGTGTCTGTAGTGTGCACAGGCCACAGGTTTCACCTGATGGAGGTGATAAAGAAAAGATGTGTAGCTGTGTAGACAGTTCAGATAGGAAAGTCTGAACTGACAGCTCTGTGATATGAAGGGTCACAAAATCATCAGTATTGACATATACAATAGTAAATTCAAAGATGTGGACAGTTGTAGAGTTATTTTTGTATGTTTAGTAAGTGTAAAAATTAATCAAGATAACCACTGAACAAGTCTTTTCAAAATAGATAAAGAAATACAAATAATGAATTATCTTTAAAGTCTATTCTATTCGTGCACATATACAATTTCTAGGCAACAGTATTGTTACATTTTATTTTTAGATTCTATAGTAAATTAATGATTTTTAAATAAAGGAAAAGCCCTTGACTTGCCTTGTAATTCTATTTAATTTGTGTTAATCTCTTACAGTAAATACAGTTTAAATCAGTAAACAGTCATGGCCGGGGTGCAGAAGATGAAGTGTTGTGTTTACAGCGAGCATCACAGTTGGAGTGTGATAATAGGTCAACACCACTGGCTGAAACTAGAGAGGGGTAATGCAAATGCTTGCTGCAATGAAAATTAGGTTGTCAGATATCTGCAGCAATTTTAATATTGTGCAAGCCTCGCTGCCATTACAATGTGAACCTTTGTTTGTGTTAAAGTCAAGGGACTGATTAAGATGATTTAAAGGGAACATATTTTCTTGCAGAATTGTGACATTTTCAAGAGTGATCTTAAATTGTGATATGACTGTGGAGCTCCACAGATTGTGGTGTAATTTATTTTGCTGAAGAACACTCGATAAAGAGTCGCAGACCTCCTGAAACACTCCCTGCAGCCTGCCCTGTGGTGCTGTATTCGACATGTTGCACAAAATGGAATGGACAGATTTTAACTTATTCTGTGAATATTGTAGCTACTTTAATTGTAAAGTCCTGTAAACGTCTGCCTCATACTATGTGAAGTCCTCATCCACCTCTCCCAGCTCAGGCTCATTTGCTAGCTAACGTCCAGGGTAAGAAAGGCTTCATGAAGCCATATTCTGCACACTGTATGGAAACTCAATAAGGAAGTGGGAAGGGCAACAAAAAAGACTTCCTGATAATATATTAATGTCATCATCTGGCTCCAACTCCCATACTTTCAGACCATGAGTCAGCTGTACGCCACAGCCTGTGTGAATGCTCTATAGCTCATTACCCACAGCTTAGTGTGAACAGTTAGTTCTCATCTCCTACTGTAGACTGATGCCTAATTTGTACTACATGCCACAAAATATCACACAAATTCTCCCTTTAACTGTCATTTCTGAATGACACATGTTCCACATTTTCTAATTCCAGTACTTTCACATCATCAGTCTATGATCCAGGATAGATTTCTGTGGTGTAGGTTTTAATTTTTTGTTAGTAAAATGTGATAAGATCATGTCCTGCTTGAATTATTGTGTATTCCTGTGTATAGAAGTAATATAACATCCAAATTCCAGCCATACAAAATGACCCCATGCACAATAGTGACCTGCACTCTTCTTCCATGTCCAGGCCTAATAACATGATCACAACTAATCTGTTACTATTCTTTCATTCTTTTAATCCAGAGCAACAATGAGCTGAGTGTGGATTTATTTGATATGAGCCACAATTTCTTATTTCTATGTTACTTTGTGTTATTTCTGAAAAATTATTATTATTTTCATTCCCTCCCTCACCGTGAGATCGAGCAGTGCAGAGTGTTTGCATCGGCAATGTTAATGAAAAGGAGATTACTTTAAGTTTTTCTTTAACTTCCTTAATATTGTTTTCACTCAGCATCAGAGACATGTTGGAGATAACCAGAGCAGCCAATCCCAGGTCTCTCAGTCTGCCGCTCTGTAATGCAGAACTATAAATTAAACTTTTAAAGACGTTGGTGTTCTTAATGGGGAATGTAATGGAAAATCCTGCACATCATGTGTGATACTGCTACAACAGGATGTTTGGAATTTAAAAAGTGTCACATTTCCCTCATGTTTTCTATTTTTGTATTATTTGACAACTACTTTTATGCTGTTTTCTTTGTATTGTTACATTGTTAACAATCAACAATCTTCTCTGTTGATTGTTTGTTTTTTTTTTTTATTTCAATTTGGTTTGCAGCAGAGTTGCATTACATCTGTATGGAAAGTCAGTTTCCAAACTTGTTAGAAAACTGTTTTAGTGTTTTAATGCCTATCGCTGTCTTTTGCTTTGTTTTTTGTTTTTTTATTTTGTACAATGCACCATAAAAAAAGGAAAAAATAATATTTTTTTAATGTGTTTCTCTTAGCAACTCTTTAAGAACCGTACCATCAGCACTGTTGTTCAATTTGACATTTTTCAACAAGAATGGCCTCCAGACTTCTAAAGAAAAACATGCTTTTTAAAGACAATTTTCTTTGGGTTCGCATTTTTCCTTCAAATACAGAACTGGTTTCTTCAAAATAAAAGCGTCGTCAGCAACAATTTCAGCTGTGACAAAGAAATGACGGCGATTAAAGCTGTTACTTTTCCCGTCTTCTAAGCCTCACTGATGCCATGCACACAAAGCACACTGCATTAATGGCTGCCTTAATGGAATAACTGAGACTTGTGTTGTGTCATTTACAACAAAGTGCTCTAACCGCATGAAACCAGCCGATTACACCTCGGCGTGGACACATAATCCTAACATCACTGGGTAAATAAATAAATAAATGAACAATAAAAGCAGGTTGACAGGAGTAAATGAAGGCATTTTTCTCAGTTCAACTTAAATCATGCTCTGTATCTTGTTACCACCTGAATATCTGCTGAGGACACTTATCACTTCAAACGATTCCTCTCTGTGCCACTGTGTCTTGAAAGCCGGTTCAAATTGATATGTTTGGTCTGCTTGTGGTCTTCTCCATCGAAACAGATGCTTTCGCTGCTGACTAATTGTGTGTTTTACAAACTGGCCAGTGACAGAGTTTGTACTCAGCTTTCTCTGCGTCTTTTGTTTGCCGTCCTACAGAGAGCAGTGTCCTGCAGAGTCCTGTCTTTACCAAGCAGCCCGGCAGCATCGTGTATCCTGTGGAGACCCTGGAGAAGAACAGGGAGGTGGTGTTCAGCTGTGAAGCCCAGGGAAGCCCACCTCCCATCTACCGGTGAGTGTGTGTCCGTAACGTTTCATTTGTCCTCCTCTTCACATTGCTCCTTGCAATCAATACTGCTTGCCTTTATATACAGTGCATCCAGAAAGTTTTCACAGTGTTTAACTTTTTCCTCAATTTTTGTTTTGTGACAGCCTTATTTCAATAAAGGTCAAATTAATTATTTTCCTCAATATTTTACAAACAATACCCTGTAATGTCAAAGTGAAAAAAACATTTACGAAATGTTTGCAATTTTGCTAAAAAAAAAAAGACATAACATAACAAATAAGAAAGTATTGACAGCATTTGCAGTCCAGGCTTATATTGAGGGTGTCTCAGTACATTGTTGAATTCATCTTTCCCTCGAACCTGACTAGTCTCCCAGTTCCTGACACTGAAAAACATCACCACAGCAAGATGCTGCCTGGGGTGGTAATAAGTGTATAAAATGAAATAAGTGTATCTGAGCACTGGTAAATGTTCTTGATTAATCTTCATGTGTCTTTACATAATGATAAGAGCATGTCACATAATGCAGCATGCTCCTGTTTTTCCAAACTCAGATGTAAGAGTCAACGCTTCTTCTTCTTAGAGCCATGACTCTGTTATACAGGAACACATGGATGCCATATTGTTGAAATCAGTTCAACTTAGAAGCAGAAGCCTGGTGATGTTCTACATTTTTCTTATTGCAAAGTTCCAACAACAATTAATTAATCCAGCTATTACTGTACATCCAAAGTCTTGTGTTGCTGTGAGCCACACTGTTATTTACTGTGCTGAATTGTATCTGTTGAAGATAAATGACTATAGAATTGATAGCTTAGAGATATAAGTACAATCTTGACTCACAATTATTGATTTCTTAATTTAGTAAATTAAAAGCATTTCTAGGTGATTGTTGACTGAATCTGAGTCTGGAACATACATCCTAGAGGGGATTGTGCGCAAGGTCCTCTGCAGGTGAATTCAATCTGTCTGCAACAGTTAGTATTTTTCACAGTCTCGTGAGCTGCTCGTCAGTTACACTTGTGTCAGCCTTGTGACTCTCCGATACTGTAGTTGGCCAACTGTAGAGGGCAACAGGATGCCTATGTGTGAGCTAACAGGATCCTATATTTAACGCAAGGGAAAAATTAGAAAACAAACTTGTGTAGAGTAGAAACTAGATGAATAGATAAGAATAAAACAAATAGAAAACACATACATGCCTAGAATTTGTATGTTGTAGAGCAATTTTATCTGCTGTGCTTGAGTAGAATTCTAGTGTAATTAATGACATCTGAAAAATACAAAAGAGGAGAATAATAGCATTCTGAATGAGCAGCTTTGCTTAGTCACAAACCAAACCATGAACCGAACAGAGTCCGCATATTGTTCTTTTGATGTCGGGCAGTTTAATCCATACACTCTACATGACACTTCTGTTCTAAAACCAGAAACAAGCACGCTCCTAATCTGACAAAGCCGGAAGCGGCCCCACTGACAGTGAGTTAGACTTTTTTTTTTTTTTTTTCTGGTCTCAAATGAATTTGAAGCTCATACTTCCAAATGTGCTTTTCCCTCATTGTAGTCGTAACAGTTAGAAACCAGAAACAGTGTCCATATCTTGTAATATCATGCTGCACATATTGTAATTGTGCCCTCAGACACAGTCATTCGTTCATCTTGAATAAAAGTGCTCCAGGATTTGTCTTCTGATGCAGCGTCTTGGCTCTGTTGTCTCTAGCTTTTCATTCTCGCAAGTCAAACCTGAGCTGATCAGGATCATAGGAATGTACTACATGAATTCTATTTTGTAGTGGATGTTCCCTGCAGGCCCCTCTATTGGAAATGTGTCTATCTGTATTCTGTGAATGCATTAGGCTCTGCACACATCCAGCTCTTACATCTTTTTTTTTTTTTTTCTGTTGCTGAGTTCAAAGAGCAGTGACCGCCACCCGACCCCACCCTCCACCCCCTCTTTATTTTCTCCTTCCGTGGACTATAAGTCTATTGAAAGACTGTGGTGTTGTGTTGCAGCATCTCTCGCAAGTAAAAGTTCAAATCAATCATGTTTGCTCACTGAAATTGCTGGGGTGAGATTTGGAAGGATTGGTACATTTAATACTTGGGATTGAGCCAGCTTAGAGGATGACCTAATCAGATGTTTCCTGTCAAGGTCGCTGTGCGGTCCTGTCAGAGCAATCTTCTAAAGATTTGTAGGAACAAGCAGGCTTCATGTTTAAAGTTCATTATTGCAAGTAACTTGACTTTAGTGCAGTGTTAACATTAAAAGTATTATACTGAGCTTTTTTACATGCTCAATATGCACAAAACCCAAATGAAGAAACACACTTCAAATAAATAACTTCAGTAATAACAAAAGAAATATTTACACACACATACACATAAAAAAACAAAACAATCAGGTCACATACCTTAGAGAGACACACAATGTCCCTAAACCAATTACTTCTTTATTTGTGTACAAATGACATCACCTGGAGGAGCCTGTTTCATTCAGTTGATGTCATCTGTAGAGGTCCTGGAGGAACTGTTGACCGAAGCCTTTAACCAAAGTAGATCACCCGAGCAAATGAAAACTCCTCCAGTCTCTTCCTAACCATTGAAATATGCCCTTTAAAGGAATAATTCAACAGTTTGGGAAATAGACTTTCTTGCACCAGATAGACGAGGAGTTTGGCATCACTCATATTCAGATGTGAAAAACAGAACTCATCAACACTAGATTCCTCAGTTTGAGTTATAGATATGTAAACTGTGTATGTGTGTGTGTGAGTGTGTGTGTGTGTGTGTGTGTGTGTGTGTGTGTGTGTGTGTGTGTGTGGGTGTGTGTGTGTTGTGTGTGTGTGTGTGTGTGCAACTGCACCTCTTAAACAGAAACTATTTAAGCTTAGAGTATTTCTAAGGGGTCACATAGTTAGAAACTGCTAAATGGTGTTTTTTTTTTTTTATGCACTTTAGCTGAAGTGTTATGAATAAAACTAAACTACATTGAGTTTGCCTTAGCTATCTGAGGTGTGGCCCTGACAAGGAATTTCCAGAAAATACAAAATTGTATTTTTAACACATTAAAGCATCGGGCTTACGAAAAGGAACAGCCCGCCTGACACTCACAGCCTCATAAGCCAGATGGTGCAGTATAATGCCGCTCTGTACACGGCCTGTTGTTACATGATTGCATAAAGCATGTGCCTAACAAATGGAACTGCTGTTGCGGCCTGCTTGCCAGCATAAATCACCGTAAATACAATTATTAAATAATCTAGTTTACATGTGTTTGATGCAATCTGAGGAGGATGTGCGCCGACACAATCTCAGGATCCAAAGTTGTCCCTCGTGCTGTTTTTCTTCTGTGCTACAGCGCTGATCTGAATTTATCTGGTGTTGAATGTGCTCAAGTTTCACAGAAATTAAAATATGCGTCATTTAGAGTCGTTAAAATTGTTATCTAATTGGCTTAAAGGGACAAGAGTTGTCATGAGCTTTTCAGTGTAACACAAGAATTATGGCAGCTTTGGATGGGCAATTATCTTTAACTACCACTATGCTTAACCATCACACACATATACACAATATGGTGCATTTAGTCTTTCTCTATATCTTCCTTCACCAGGGTTACATCTTTATCCTTTTCAGTGTAGGGTTATGATTACAAAACATTTCCCAGGCTCATAGAGCTGTTCGGTCTCCAGTCTATGATGCTTCAAGAAAGGCACAAATAAAGCAGCGAGGCACCAACTAAATCTCAGAGAAAAGCTTTTTCAGATTTTGGTAGTTTCAGTATGAATGGAGTCTTACTGAGCAATTACGAGGGTGAAAAGGCTGCTTTCATATTTGATGGAATCCTTTTCCAGAAACGGAGGGTGCCACTATCTGAACCAGTTTCTTCCTTCAAGTCGAAGGTTTTCAAGGTGCTGATCTCAAAATAATTCTTTTTTTTTCTCCAGTTTGTTTGTTTGTTTGTTCCACTTCAGCTGCAAATAAATCGCTGCTGTAGTCCTGCGAGACTGCAGCCATCCCCCCTCTGGCTCTTCTCTATTGTGTGTAGTAATAAGACTCTAGAGAGTGTGCACTTACTTATGACTGAACTGCAGAAGGGCCATGAAAGACCATTGTGCAACACATTTTGTCTATTAAAAGAAGAAAGTCTGCAGAGGCACTTTGTGAGTGCTGCAATGCCAGGCCCACAATTATTTGGCTGTTTGTGAGGCACTTCACTATAGGGGTAGGCAGGAAAGGAAACGCATTGTGTAATCTGCTCCTGATTGTACATTATATGATGATCCCCTACTGACTGCAGTGGCCGCAGCATTGAACATAGTTGATTTTCTGCAATAAAGTAAGTACAAGAGTCTTTTCTATAGGGTATATTATAGTATAAAAATGTAGATATTGTGCGAAAAGTACCATAGTGAAAATACAATAACCCTGTTGGTTGTTGTGGCACAACACTGAGAGCTAACATAGCAGTGCAGAGAACAGCTTTGCACATCTTCTACTGTGCAAAACATTTAGTCAAACTCCCTTTTTTCCTCACATCAAAGCTTTTTTCATCCTTTACCGAATGAAACAATACACAGTTTTCCCAGCTGAGCCTGAAATCATTTCGAGAAAATTCAAAAATCAAAGCTGAAGGAAATTTAGAAGCTCTCCTCAAAGACATAATCATCCATTAAATCACCTTAGGCTCTAATCAAATCTGCATTGTCCGTTTTCCTATAAGTTATAAAGTGCTCCTTTCATGCGTGTTTATCTCTGCAGAACCCTTCATTGGACTGATGGTTATCCATCATTGATAACAAACAAAAGAATCTGAGCTCTTGTTTGCCCTGCCTGTCTGAAAGTAAGTTATGGCTTGAAAGCATTTTCATTTTTTTCTGTATGGCTTCTAATAATGTTCATCTCTGTGAAGAGGTTGGTGTGTCTGTTGCCATTTTGAAGTGAATTATACTTTTCGTTGGTCACCCCTAACACCAACAATAATCATCTGGATGGGTGTAGAATGCATAAGTGTAAAGGCAAGGTTGCACAGATTTGTTTTAATTGCTGTACCATAATGATTAAGCAGCATTTTTATGTGGTTTGACTTGGGTCTGGCAAGATGGATGGCCTGCAATGCTATCTATTCTCAGGGAGTCAAGTCCTTGGCACCATAGTGGTTCACTGCTGCTTAGATTAACTCTAAGCTGGAGGGCATGATTTCTAGGATCTCTCCACCGTCTTTTTTCTTTCCTGTTGGAAAAACAAATATACAAGTCATGTTCTTCTATTTATAGTCTTCTATTGCCCCAGTCTACATGGCACAATAATTAATTTTTAATTTACATGTTAATTTTTCTCCATGTATTATTATTTTTGTTTTTTTAGGTGGAAGCTGAACGGCACAGAAATCAATCCCAAATCTGGATTTCACTACAGCCTTTCTGGAGGCAACCTCAGAATCAGCCACCTGAACAAAGACCAAGTTGCTGGAACGTATCAGTGCCTCGCCTCAAACTCGTTTGGGACCATCGTCAGCCGAGAGGCCAGTCTAACCTTTGCATGTGAGTCTCACTTTTTTTGACAAACTTTAATGTCTTCTGAGCTTCTACTGAAAAAGACTTGCAGCAGGAAAAAGGCACACCAGGCACACACTGGAGTAACACTGCATGTTATGCTTCATAATATGATCAATGTGGAAACATCTCTCTGGGGAGCTATTAACTCCCTGTACAGTATCTGCTGACTAGAGTTTATTCTAACTCATTACTGGGGATAAAACATAAAAAATGTCCAAGTGATGTGAAACTCAAAACAAGGCTGCTTTATTGTGAATAATCGAACTGCAAGTAATGATGGATAAAATTGATTGTGTATGAAATGACAATGGGAAAATAGTGGGACAGTTTCAAAGGGGCCAGTCACAATGATGAACATACAGAGAATTATCACCTGATTCCTCAGATCCCTTCAGCCTATGGAGCTTTAAAGCGAGTTTCAGCTCATTGTTTGGGTGTTTGACTCACAATGGTACTGTTCTGGCTCAATCTCACTGCTCTCATAGTTATTTTTGACTCAGCAGGCAGCTATTTTTGGATAAAAACTTTAAAATGACGTATGAGAGACCAGCACAGTAACTAAAGCAGTGGACAATCTAGCAGCTGAAGAGCCAGTCACACTACTGTATATTTCTCAATGGCTGGTAAACTGCAGGAGCAGAGTTAACTGAGAGTCAATATTGACTAAAAACACAACTCCACCAGAATTATGATGTTGCACAAATGCAGGATGTATAAATAAAACAGTTTGCTAACTACAGTCAAGATGATGAAGTGTACACAGTAGCCTACTGTATATCAGTATTGTCAACTCAATGCATGTCATGTTTTGTTTTTATGGCTTGCAGCTCTGCTCTCTTCAACATTATTTCTAACAGCAGCTCTTTTCAGTTAAACTGCTCAGATAAATGCACTGATCCCCTTTGTAAAGGTATAGCCCCATTCCCCCATCCTTAAAAAAAACGAGAAATCAGGCACACACATTTCCCCAGTACTAGCTACTGGTCCAGCTGGTCCTCAAGCATGTTGACGGTTTAAAGCACATTTAAGTGTAAACAAGGATATAAAATTTCCACATAAAACGGTGAACATAATGTAACCACATGTTAACTTAGCAGTTAAATAGGATGTAAGTAAATAAATTCTACTGCAATACTTTTCACCACTGTAAAATAAAATAAAAAACTGACAATACAAGATGCAGAGTCGGCACTATCGGTTTCACAGGCTGCTTTTTAATGACTCTTTTCCAGTGATTTCTGACCATCATGATGATAGATTGTTTGACAGCTCTTGATGAGTCTAACTGACAGACTCTGGACTTCATATTCTTAAAGCGGGGGGAAGTCAATAAATGTCTACTGTATGTGCCAGTTATCGAACTGCCATAAATGATGACATTAACAGCAAGTGAATGATCACCTGCTCAGATTAGATTCTGAGGTTTAGTGTTTGGTGACAAGGCCACCAATATGTCTCCAGCCATTTGTTCGGTCTCCTGGACCATTTAGAAGTCAATCCACTATCTGATTCTGCTGGTGGATTTCCACTTGAAGATGACAGTTCCATCAATTGCTGGGTTTTGACCTTACCAGCCTTCAGTCGTTGTCACAGAGTCAGGGAGTGCATGTATGACAGAGCGTCATCTATCTTCTTTATTACTCCTGGTATAGCTTAATTAACTCCACAGCATGATTGAATGGTGAAGGTTCAAGCGAATAATTTAAAGGGCAACTGGTGTTAGTGGCAAGTGTCATATAATTCCTTATAGATATTTAAAGAACAGGTGTGTCTTTCCTCCTGCAGTGAGGCAACCAGAGATATATTTCTCTAGTAATGCAAACTACCAGTCAAAGACACACAAGATTACTTTCATACATAATGACTGTGATTTTGACACAAGACAGACTTTGAGCTACTCACACCTCTAATAAGCCCAGTGGTAATTACAGCTGTCACGACCAAAATGGTAAGGAAGCGTTTGGAACTTGAGATCCACATGTGATTTAGCTAAAAGGTCAGACGTTAAGAGTTTTATAGAAGCTCAAATTACACAATGTTATGAGAGTCTCTTACTTACTGTAACTGATTTGTTTTATGTAAGGTCCATAATGGAACAAAATGCAAGGAGAAGGTATCTATAAATATGTATCACTGAGATATGACATGTTTAAGGAATTGAATTCAATAGCATGGCTTCATCAGGGGGAATTTACCTCATCTAAAAAAAAAGTGCTTTGAGATAAAAAAAAAAAAAAAAAAACTGAAAAAATGAGTGCATTCACAGCTACTGTTAGAAGACAAGCCTGGTAATAACCCAGAATTTTGTTATTGCCAACAACACCCATGAAAAGACCAAAACTAATAAGTATTGTTTGGGCAGACAAAGCCTGTCACTGTAACTGATTATTTGGAGCCGTACAGCGCCTTTGTTGTCCAAAAACTATTAATAACACATTAGTGAGACACACCTTTGGGTGACAAGTTCTTTTATTACCATGAATTCGCACAGTGCAGTTTTTGAATCTATTCCACAAACACTGTCCTGCTGCTGTAAACACAATACTGTATTAGTGTGCCAGATTAATCCATGGCTGAAAATAGTCCCCGTGAATGTACCATGCACTCCTGTTGGAGTAACATTTGTTGAAAAACTCCAGAGCTCAGCTGTTTCAGGACTTTACTGAGCCTGATAAATAGGTTCTTACAGTATTCAAGTGTGATCCATTTTTAAAGATTTACATCTTCAGGAGGAAACCCGCCACAGACAGGTCAGGGAAGCTGGAAAATTTTTAACAGACAGTTTAACACAATGTTGTTTTTAGTTTGCTTATGGGATTTTCTGACAATAAGGAAAAATATTGAAATCACCGGTCTAATCTTTTATTATTATACATTACCAAGATAACAGTATTTATAGTAAGACCATCTGCAACCTGCAAAGCATCTACAGTTGCAGTTGTTGCAAACTCAAATAGAATAAAATAAATAGACCAATATATTGTGAATTGTTATGTAATTGTTATGTACTGCACTGTATATGTGTTAGATTTACCACTATACGACAGCTAATAAGAGAACTACTTCATACTACTTCTCTTAAAAAGGGAAACCAGATAAGAAACCATTTCCAGGCTTTCAAGCTATACAGTGTATTTTGATACAGGAGGGTCAAAACTCTCAAGTCTGCATGTACACATAGACACAAAGAAAGCTTGTTTTAAAGGTTTTTTTGTGTCACAGCACAATGGGAAGAGAGAAAGGGATGCCCTTTTCAGCAGTGACTCTGCTAGCTTTTCTTTTTTCTGTGTGCTCCACTACGAGTCAGTCTGAGTTATCTTAAAGATGTGAACTTGATGATCTTAACTGCATGACTGGCAGGCAGTATCAGAAATCAAACGTAGACAAGCAGAGGTCTTTGTACTAAAGCTGTCAAAAGAACAAGGAAGTTTTTTTAAGGATCAGCACCTCACATGTGGGCAAGACTGTAGGAGGCTTACAAGACTGATGCAGTAACATTTTTTAAAATATATTTATTTATTAAAATAACTTTATGTGATACTTGTTCTATGATCTATTTTCTTTCCCTCATGCGATTGAATTCAATAAAAAACATTCTCAAAGGATTGTGAGAGTCATTTGTAAGCAGCTACAGGTCTGAGGTTGCTTGATAGCAGAAGGTACATCTCTCACTTACAGTACAGCTTAATTCAAGGCTGGTCATAATTTAGATGGGATCAGTTTTGATTACTGGTCATCTCAAAACCCAGGACTGATAATATCAAAATTCACCATCGTAGTGTTGTTTAAAGCTTCAGTAGCCAATATTTCCATGCAAACAATGGATCAAATGTGTAAGGTGCTGTTTATAGAGACAAAATCACCAAAAAAATTATCTTAACTCTGCAGTTCTTCCAATTATCCATTTTTATTTCACTTCATGGCTTTGGTTTCCTGTTGATTAAATTTTACTCTAGAAAGCAGTCATCAGTTTTCAAGTTGAAAAAAGTTCTAATACCCTAATTGTATGCTCAGTTCCCTGTACCAAAAAGTAGACAACAATCTGGTGAACAAAGTAGAGCATTTTGCAGCTAAATACCCAAGTAGATTGCTCTGCCAATGGAGGAGACCAAAACAAAGATAAAAGGTTTTGCATTACAGTTTTTGCATTCGTTATTACGTTCTGGCCAGAAAAATAATTAATGCAACTTTAATTCAGAGCAATGATTCCATTTTACCTTATCGCCAGTGTGTATACGTGAGGATGGAGTTTGCTCAGTATAGTGTGCAGTGCAAAAGTATGTGCATAATCTACATGTACATGAAGTAATACAGACAGAAGCACAGCTGAAAAGCATGTTAGGTTTTGTTGTCAATTGTTACGCTAATCATTTATTATTTAAATTCAAAGGAAACACATGACGCAAACATGTTTTTAATGTTGTGGCACATTTCTAATGCTAAATCCGTCAAGTGAAAGAAAAGCAGAAAAGTTTGAACTTTTACTTTCTTGAGCTGATGTTTCACAAATAAATCTGTAATTGACTCCTCATGAAGGTCGACCAGTATTTAATTTAGAATTTGGTCTTAAAATTCATAATGAAATCCTGTTAGTGAGCAATTGGTAGCAGGAGTTTTCAGGTTGTTGTTTAGTGAACATGCTCTGCCTTCTAATTTAGTAATTTAGTTCAGGGTGTGAGGGATTTCTATCTTTTCTTTAATTAAATAGGCATCAGTGATGGCTTAATCTTGTTCCTGGTGAGTAATCTTTGTAAAACACATTACCATTGTTGTTGAATTGACAATGCGTCTTTCCAGCACAAAATTGGAGTGGCTTCAGTTGAAATGTGTATGTGGGTTTTAAATCATATATTTCAAGTTCAATTTTTAATAAAACTGCATTTTGTTTTTCATACAATACCCATCCCTTCATTTGACTTAAATTCACAGTCTTGCTAAATGGTTTCCCTCTGTTAACATTTGTTAGCCTACATGCTCTACTACACTTTCAAGGTTATTTTTTGCAATTGGCAAGAATCCAAATACATAGCATTCCTCTCCATGCCACAAACTTTTGATGGATGATGCTGCTTCTTGCGAGGGGTTGGGGCTGTCTACTTCCTGAAGCAAAGATAACTGATGACCAGTGGGTGCTCCCACTCAATGCTCGCTGCCCTTGATTAGTATGTTTATTGATTCTATATCAGTGATTATTTATAAGTCGTGCACCCATAATTCAGACTGACAAACAGGCAGCATATTCAATATTGAAATCACAGCATGAACCTCTTACATGGGTGACTCTGAGGAGGGCTGTCCTTTGAAAGCAGTGATGAGCTTATTCAGTGTTGAAGTTTTTGCAATGGCACTGCATTACTAGGGGTGTCAAGAAGGTCTAGCACTCAAGGAGAATATTACTGAAACTAGAGCTTGCCTGGAAACATATCCTGTATTATGTGGGAGTTTAGTTTCTGCTACTTATATACTGTCTCATCAGTGTCAGACAAGCTCACATTTTGCTAAACATATATGTGTGAGAATTCCTGATGTCACCAGAGTAGGCTTTAAAGCCTTGAGGGGGGACATGGATACCTCATTTAAATGCAAATAAATCCTCCAGACTCCTCTCAGCTGTTGTGATAATGTGGAGTGAGTATATTGACTTGGTTAATGAGCTGTAAATAGCTAATGGGTGTACTCTAGCTTTTACTTTTTATCTGCAATGCATGATCAAGATATCACTCTTGAGGACCAGGCATATGTCGGCATAACATGAAAAATTTGCGATTTACTACCTTGGGTTAGGCCATTCAGGCATTTAAATATGTTTGCCAAGTCACAAGAATCTTTAACTAGTACAGAATGTAACTAAGGCAGTATTCATGTCTTTTCCGGGTTATGTTTAGACACTTAAAGGGTTAAGGTAAAGGAACTACTGCAGTCTTGATTAAATATTGAAAAAGATAAAGAATAGCCTTGATAAGATCACAAATGTCTGAATCAGTTGGAGCAGACATTAAATGGGCTTTACTCTGCTACTTTCCTAGTAGAGAGTCCATGTAAGCACAGTGGGTGCTGCCCTGACGTGCTGTAAACAACACCGCCATTTCCATATCATACGTTTTGTGCAGTGTTCTGCCTCTTGCATGATCTACCAGGAAACTACCCCTCATATAAACCAAAAAGTGTAAATGGCAAATGGTCTTATATAGCACTTTTCCATTGTACATTTAGATCAGTTATTAGGAAATGAAGGGAATTTTGATAGATCTAGTACATAGATCTATCTACAGCAGGTTGTCCTCAAACGGGGAGTGACCGTGCAATCAGCTTCAAGCTTCCATGGGTGAAATGGAAAGACTGTGCTAATAACATCCATTGGCTATTGGCTACTATATCTATATGAGATTTACACTTGGCCTATTCCTTCTATTTGGTAATCATCGATTTAACTGTACTGAAATTTTTTCTTGTATGCATCCCTTAAAGTGTGCTTTTCAGTAACCTTTTCGCACAGTGGCTTGTGTTCTTTTTTCTTCTAGTATAGTTTCAGACCTGGATTCTGGCTCACTAGCAACTGTGCTTTCCAGGAACAGCTGTATTTTCACCACAATCATAGAAAGCCGATTAGTGCACAGGTGATCTCTGTGTTGCTAATTTTGTGACTTCTTAGATTTAGGTGAGTTCATTTTACAAGGGTACGGTTTGTCAGTTCTGTTTTTAATTTCAGATTTGTTTTTATTTACTTTGTAGATTATTTTTTGTACATTCTTGAGAAAAACACAAAATTAACTAAATCATAATTCAAGACTAAAAAAATAAATGACAATGTAAACTTCCAAGGGCAGTGGATTTTCTAACAAACCATTGTACACACCATCCACTTGAAGACAAAGAGCATCATTGCTCACGTTGTCATGACTCTCATGGTCACGGGTGGACAGGCGTGTTAAAGCATGATAAGTTGTGCTGGCATTTGCAAAGCTCATATGTCTGGGATGTGATCATCAGCCTAATCTGGATCATTGTTTGTAAAGCCAGACCAGGTTTGCAATAATTGACGCTAATGGATGTAGATGGGAAATCACGTTAACTTGTCCTGAGGCTATTAATCACCGTTAGCTGCTTCCCTTTTGAAAATGACACTGGAGCATTTGTGTAGGCTCGCTGTGGAAAATTTGAGATTTTACATTCACTGAGGTTCCTTTATGTGACAAATTTAATGGATACATTACTTGAGATGTCCCTCGAAGCCAAACTATGGGCTTTCGTGCTTTCTTTTGAAGTGCACAGCTGTACCGATGTCCTTCCTTCCGCCATCTGCATCTAAAGGCATCGGCCGTACTATATTCTAAGTTGTGCTTTTCTCTGCTTTCCTTGAGCCCTTTTCACAACAATGCTTCTTTTGCTCTTTTTTTGGCTGTTGAGAGTGAATGGATGGGGGGAGAGGAAGCGTTGGATTTTACCACTATTCCAGCATGCTTTCAGCACGTCTGTGGATGTGGACAGGGACAATCAGTGGCTTTAGTGAAGTACGTATCGGCACTTCACAAATCACAACAGCTTTGATCTTAGCCAAAAATGATGCCAAAAAGACTGTTTTTTCTTTCCTTTTTTTTTTGGAATAAATTCAGTACCTTAGATGTCCCTTGCGCTTGTCCACTTTGTTCTATAGGCTCATATTTTGGGGAGACATGGGTGCTTTTATCTAACCTTCTATGAAGGTTCGCCTTTAGATGAAAGTAAGTGGTTGGGCTACTCAAAAAAAAAAAAAAAAAAAAGCTTCTGTCACAATTTTGGAGTAGCCAGATTGTCCTGACGAGCCTCAGAAAAACAACATTTTTTCCATCAAGTCTAGCCAGGTTTGGAAAAGTAAAGTCTCCTCGTTTGTAGCTTTTTACTCTACCTGCAAGAATGGAAAAAGACTAATGTAAAGCCAAAGTAATTTGTGTAACTGAAGGTGTAGAACAGATTAAGTAACAGCAGACATTTCAGGTACAAGTTTCCATCAGTGACCTCTAGTGAGCAACATCAGTCCCAAGATAAAGTCCATTGACAACAGGCAAGTCAATTAGCCTTGTTACAACATGAATCACCTTTGAATGAAAGGTAGCAGATAACCAGAAAGAGAGTGTTTCTCAAAAAATGCCACCGAAAAGTAGCAATTTGTGTCAAGTAAAAGGTGACAAGCTATAAAAATAAATCGCCAAATTTATGCAGTCCAGACTGAATTGTACACACATCATAAACCTCTAAAGAGGCATCTTAAATTCAAATCCTCACACATCTTTGCTACGTCTGTCCTTTTCAAGTACTTTTACGACTTGGTCACCACCCCATGCCCAGGTTGGACGACATCCTCACAGGCTGGAAAATATAATTTGGAGGGACGGTGATTTGCAGAGTAAAAATTACTGCAGACAGCAAATTTGTCATCCCATCTATGGACCACACTCAGAGGCTCAATTAGTCTGGCGTTGAGACTACGTGTTGTTTTTTCAGCATGGAGCAGGGACAAACAAGTACATAAATCAAATGATTGGATTTACCTGTTATGAGCAATTTAATCCTGCTCTTTTTTCCCCACTTTGATGATAATTCACAGTTGAGATGCTGAACATGAGAATCAGATATCCCACAGGTAGAGAGGACACCATGACAGCATATAATTCTCTCCTCTGCATACTGGAGCCTTCCTTTGAATGACAAATAATTGCAGTTAAGTAATACACTCGCCACGTGTAGTACTTTGAAGCATGTGGTTTGGTTTCTTATGGAATAACCGTAGACAATTTGTAAATGACGGTTTAGTACCATCATAACATAGTATCATTTTATTGTATCAATAGGCACTATATTCTCATAGTATAGTTCAGTCATTACCAAGCTTCTTAATCCTTGTCGCCTTGAGACAAAGTAAAGTCCACTTCACCATAATATTGTAAAGGGCTGTTTGTGTCTGGGAGAAGTTTACCCAGTGTTCCATAAATCATCATAATGTGAAAATTGATGATTGATTAATGTACTCTGAGAAATAAAACTTTCCAGTATAATACGATAAATAAGGAAAGATTAGATAAATAACCATAGCTATTGATACAAAATGGTAAGATCATGAAGACCAACCATAAAAGAAAAAGAATAACTTAACTTAACTTAAAAGACATTAACTGTTATACTGGACTGCCTGCTGCCTACACAGCATATAATCACCCATATGAGGATGGGTTCCCTGCTGAGTCTGGTTCCTCTCAAGGTTTCTTCCTGTTGCCTTCTCAGGGAGTTTTTCCTTGCCACTGTCGCCCTCGGCTTGCTCATCAGGGACAATCTGATTATTATGATTCTTACACATCCACTGTTCATGTACTGTTCTTTGGTTGTGTAAATCTGCTTTGTGACAATGTCAATTGTAAAAAGCGCTCTAGAAATAAAATTGAATTGAATTGAATTGAATTGAATAACATTAAACAAAGTTTAATTATTTTCACCACATCCCTCATTCATGTATTAATAAATTTTGTCACACACTAGCTGGTACAGTGGCTGACAACAACACGGGAGCCGTGCGAGTGAAACAAAACTGTAAAGCTGTAGGCTGGACAATTGAACAATGAGCTGAAACTCACTATAACTATTTTGGGTACCTGCAGATATTAAAACGTGGGTGCGGGCGCCGTTAAAAACGGACTAAATGTGGCAATTGGCAAGTGAAAGAATGAAACGCAGTGTTTTCCTTTAACCAACTCAATGCAAAGCATACAGTAGAAGCACTGCAGGAAAGTTGAATAAATCTGCTTTGTGCAGTAACACTAAACCAGCAAGTGTGATTTCACACCTCCAGTGCTGTCACTATCCAGGTTTCAGCAAAAAATGAAGTACAGAAAAAAGATGGACATGTTTTTGACAGTTAAGAAAAGAAAAGCAGGTGATGCCTATTAAGCAAACACGTCGGTCAAAATCGACATCCAGAAAACACGATGACTTTCTCGTTTTGTCAGTGGAACAGAAAAGAAGTGTCAAAAAACCCTGCATCATGATCATGTCATTTAAGTAAAATAATCTCTATTTAGGCTCATTAAGCTAATTTCTTGGTCACTGTTAATAGTGATGAATGGTGTCATACACCTAAACAGTTTGTCCCTTAAAAAGAAGTAGTCCTTCATTGTCACACACCTGTGCTTCTTCAACATACACTCTTTCAGACCTTGATGAACCCCACCGCAGCACAGTGACTCAGACTCTGCTGTAGCTAGTGGGCGACACGAGCGCAAACACAGCTACCAGTTTCGATCAGCCCTGGAGGCTCACACTCCATGGACAATGGCTAGATGCTCTACCACCCATTCGGCATAAACCTCTTCCTCAATTTGTTACACTTTTTGAGCTCATACAAGTGTGTTTTGACAAGCTGCTTTTAAATGCAATGTGAGTTCCACCGGGGAGGCATGTGGGCTGTCCACAAAGTTTCTCTCAACTCAGACTAAGATAAGGTGCAAACACCCTAGAGGATACAAAGTATAGTCTGTCTGCAGTTTTTAGTTATAACAAATCAACACAAAGAACTAAGAACTCTATTGGAATTGTTAATTTCATGTACTAATATGATGATTTATGTGTTTTTAAAATGTCATAAATGTCTCCATATAGTTTCAAAAGGGAGCTTGTAAAAATCTTACATAATGGGGCTTAAGAGTCTCAAACAGCTATTAGTTAAACTATGTTCACAGGTTAAGAAGAGATTTATGCTGAAAAGAAATAATTAACGGTTGTTTCTTAATTGGCTTGTCCTGCAGCCAATATGACGTATATTAGCTGACCTTATAGTCCTCTTCATAAATCAGTGGGCCCAGTAATTTTACATTTAAATCACTTGGAGCTGAACTAATCACTAATCTCATCTCAAAGTGGATTGGTTGAAGCTTTGAGATGAGCGGGTCTGCAAAGAGAGCACTTTTTGTGTCCGCGCCGCCGCTGGCACTGACTTGAGAACACGCCGTCTATTATAGAACAAGGTTAATTAAGGTTAATGAAACCAATTTTGGACAATGTGTATGGATACGTTTGAGATTTAATTTACTATAGTCTGTTCTTTTGTTTCAAACACATACATGATTGAGCCTTGACCCTAAAGTAGCTTGAATGTACAAAAAAAAAAAACAGAAAGAAGAAGAATTAAAAAAATAAAGAAAAAAGTAAAAACAAGGGTTTGTTTTTGTTATTTTTATATTAGTGGCAGTTCTCAGATTTACATAAATTCAACAGGAATATAATTTATCTCCTTCCACTGCAGCACACATGATAATTAGACGAATGATGTGTGAACTGCACTGACAGAGCTCTACCAGGATATATACTGTACCGTTAATGCAGCCAGTCGTTGGAAGTCCTTTAGTTATCACTTGCTATTGTTACCATCCATCATCAGATGAAAATTAGTTCAGTTTAACAGTAACATTTGGTGCCACTACCATATCAGGAGCAGCTTTGTAATGTTCAGTGGTGGTGGGTGCGCTGAATGAAAGGTAACCTGATTACTGCCGGAGCTATTAAAAACCCTCATGTGTGACCCCATCAAAGCAGCTCGTCTCCACTTAGCTGCAGATTGCTGGTTGGCTCACATTAGTAAGTGTGTGTCACTATTGATTTCAAATCTTGTTTTTTGTTTTTGTGTTTTGTTTTGTTTTTTTTTATAATACTTTTAGCTTGCGCTGGACTTCCATTGATCATTTGCAATATACAATTACGGTACTACCGCAGGGTGCAGTAATAGTCCTGATTCCTTTTATGTTCTCACTCTCTCAGGTGTGTCTCCTCGAACGTGCAATTATGTAGGAGGTTTATATTGTACATCTGCCACTGCATGCAAACCAGCAGTAAAAAAAGCAGAAACATGTAACTGGAATGGAAATGCCATTCAATAGTATTTTCCACATTTCCACTGTTTAAGGTTTCACTGGCATTCTCTCCATTGCATCATCATGTTGTTTTCTTCTGTAATGGTTTAGAATTAGCACCACCAGCTGTTTCGCTCTAAATATTCCCATCCTAGTTGTGAATGGAAAAAGACATTCAGTCCAATTTCCTTCCTATTTGGACCCAGTTTGGATAAATATAAAAATCCAAAATTCCACAAGAATGTAATGTTATTTGATCTCTTGTGGGCATTTAAACCACACACACAAACACAAGATGTTATATTGCAAACCCCATCTTAAAATCATGTTTTCTGCAACTCTCAGTCGGCTCAGATGAGCTTTCATTAGACTTATCATTTTCAGTTTTTAGCATTTTTCACCAAATACTTTTTAGATGTTTGAGAAACTGAGCAAATCAGGTCAGATTTTGTGTCTTGAATGTATCAACTGTTAGTTGGATTTAAAAAAACAAAAGACATGGTCCACTGCAGTTAACAGTTAATAAAGTCATACTGATGCTCAGACAATTCTTTTAGCAATTCAAAGTGAAAATTTGGGAACAAAAAGCAAATGCCCATTCCCTTGTGTATTTTTCCAACAATATATTACAGCCACACACTGTTTGCACTGGAAAGTCTTCTTTTTGAAATGAAAATTTAATTAAAGATTTTACTAATTCAATTTTCCTCCATCATTAATTCCAGTTTAATGTGTGTTTTTTTAAATAAAAACAGAAAATGCCCCGCTTGAAACTCAAAGAGCTACAAAATGCAACTCATGCGAGCTCAAGCATGAGATTCAAAGTCAATCCACATTCTTCCTCTCCCTGCTCCACTATACTATAATCACACTACACTCCTCAATGTTTTGCAAAACTCTTCAGCTAGTTGTTGTTACAATATTATGACAAATGAGAAAGCTGCAAAGCTTACTTATCAAGCAGAAATAATAATAATTGAACTTTTGAGCTGATCATCATTGGTTAGGAGGGCTCGGAAGCCTATATGACCCGATATTTCTGCATCTGTGCTGCTCAGTTAATCTGGGTCACAGCAGGCTTCAACTGCACCCTCCTCACATTTTGGAGTATATTTTTAGTAAAACAAAAATCTTTGGAATGTACTGTTGTAATGAAACAACAGGATATATATAAATATATATAGTAGTTTATCATGTGGAGGTTAGACACATCAGTGGCTGACCCCGAAAGGTTTCATAAGATGTCAAGAAGAAAGTATATCACAAAACAAATGGAGGGAAAAGTATCTAAAACACGTTTGAGATTAAACGTATTTAGAAATGAAAGATGTCAAGAATTGCTCAAAATATAGATCAGACTTCATAATTTATATAAAACTCCCTAATATTAAAATCTATATGAAATTCTATATGCCTAATTTATTTCTTCTCTATGTAACCACCTCTGGCTCCTACATTAACTTGCTCTAATCCAGTAAACCAAAAATCCATCAGAGAATGTTGAGCCACTATAAAGTGTCTAGCCAGCAACATAAACCTTTACAAGGGCAGTTAATCATGTGTATCACATTTTAGCTTTGTATGTGATAAAATCCAGGGATATAAAAACTTTTGTTTTTAAACACTGGCTCAATCTACAACAGGATGTACAACTGGAACAAATCTTTGACAATAAACCAATGATCACTCTCAAAAGAGGGAGAAATATAAAGGCTAGGGTTGTCAAGGCTGTTTCACAACCTCAGCCAATTAGAAATTCCACATGAGGAAACTGTAATTACTGCAAATTCACCAGCAACGCTAAAACCTTTATTCATCCAGTTATAGATTAAAATAAGAAAATATCAATAATTTTATCACATGCAAAACTAAAGATGTGCTGTACATATAGTACATCTCTGGTTGTACAGTATTTATACGGCCTACAGATATTTGAGCCTTTCACCCTTTCTGCTTGTATTCATTCATTTCAAACCTTATTAACTTGCTGCCTTCTTCTACTACGCAAAAGTCCCCACTGTGACCTTTAATTTATGCCTTTTTGGTACTCGTGGCTCCATCATAGTGACTCTTGGTTATCCAGACTCACACTAGGGATGATTTGTCCTAAGTCAAAGCTAAAGGTTGTTAACTATCCAAAAAATACACACACACACAACACACCATGTTCAGTCACCCTTTAAAAAATTCTTTTCACCCTTAAAATGCTCCTTGCACTAGCTTAGATGCAGAGAGAACAATGGTGTTGCTGCATTTGTATATAATTTGTGCAGTGGTTCAGTGGTTTGCACTGCTGTCTCACATACACTGCGAGGCTGAACCTTGGCCCTTGGAGTTTACAAGCACCGTATTTGTCAGAAGCTACATTTTCTTCCCACAGTCCCAAAGAAATATAGGGCAGGAATCTTCTGGTACAGTGTGGTTAGTGTGAGCCCTAAAATAAATTGACAGCCTGCTGTGAGTGTTTTCCCGCCTACTAGATCCTGCTTTAGGCTCCACATGCTGCGACTTTGAGTAGAAGTAAAATGAAAAGAAAAAACAGTGACGTAAGAAAAAGATTGAAAAAAGATTATTTGTTTATGACAGCACTGTTGTGTTTACCACAAAGTCACAAAATCAAATATACAGCTTTTTCTTCTTGCGGAGATGTTATTTTATATTCTTATTGCTCTCTTTTTTTCATTTTTCAGACTTGGAAAACTTCAAGACTCACAGAAGAAGTTCTGTATCAGTCCGTGAAGGTCAAGGAGTGGTTCTGCTGTGCGGCCCCCCACCACATTCTGGAGGTACAACAGATACTATAATGTTTTTATTTTAACAAGTGAGGAGCCGATTCTAAAACAAAACGGGAATGTGGTCATGGTGGTTGTGGTCTTCTCAGATTTAACTAATCAACACCTTCCACGTGCCGCGAATCGACACTGAAAGTTTTCCAAGTGATTCTTGCGTTGTTTACTATTGGTCTTGGTAAGGGCATAGGAAGTGTGACAGCCTCGCTGTCAGGAGCATACAGCTGCGTCTGCTTTCATTAAAGCCTTATTTCTCTTCCTCATTTCAAAGCCGGCTGAATTAAACTGTTGTGCAACCCAATTTATTCATGGTTTGTTCTCAGGCTGATGTCAAACAGTGTATTGGATAAATTGTATAAGGTATAATGAGGTAGAAATAATATGTTAATTGGCCAGTTAGAAGAGAAGGATATAGATAATAAAATAATAGATAATAGAATGGAATAAAGACTGGGTTCCTACCAGCTATCAGCATTAGTACTATTCAATCAGGAGAAGGCAGAAAATTATATCAGACCTTGAGTGACCGTGAGAAAATCTTTTTAACTTTTTGAAAAGGTTTAGCTTCTAATTTTCTAAATAATATACATTTACAACCCTTGATATTTCTTGCTAGCTACTTGGGTCCAAAAGCTAAATGTCAAGTATACTACTGTATTAGCTAGTGTCACTGATCATTATCATCATTATCATTTTTAGACCTACATGTATATCAATACACATGTAAATGGCTTTTTGTTGTGCTTTTTGTGATTTTGTGTTATGGCTTTTTATCTAGCCAGTGCTAAGCTAGGATAACCTTCTATCTTTTTTGGCCTGATGTGGTTTTGATATATGGATTTAACTCTCAGTAAGAGAGCAGGTAAGTATATTACTAAAACCTTTCTTTGGTGTGAAGACATTTGTTTCATATAGAAGCCAGAGTTTAAACTTAGTTTTTCATCTCTTCTGTCTAGTTGCAGCACACGTGTTCTTTCATGGCTTTGTCTCTTCTCGTGGTGGAGTGCATAAATCAAAACATCTGCTTAGATTACGTTCTCCCAGCTGACATAAATGAGATATCACTGGTGTGCTGTGGTGAAAATGCTGCTTGCTTGGAATTGATAGTAATTGTTTGGAGAGTGTATTTGGGATTTTACCTGGTGAGAACTTGGCAAGCCTATAGTGGCAATTCAAAATTCTAAATATATTTGCAAATAGTTCTGCTGACACATGTATTAGTTCGTCCTCCATACTTTGAACAGTTGCTTCACTGACTCCTTTCATATCTGCCCATTTGTGCTGAAGTAATCTAATTAAGCTTGGGATTTTAAGACCAGTGGGGAAATAATTCCAAATTGTCAGGAATCTTCAGGCACATGAAAAGCCCCCTCAAGACACTTGTCTCTTCACTAATATACAGAGTCTATACAAGCTGTCAATTAGAAGTCCATTTTAGTGATTTACATCTCTCAGTTGTAATAGAAGCTACAATCACCATGTCATTCAGCTGGAAACACTAACTAGTCACTTGGTTATTATTGTATTTCTTCTTGCATGGAACAGATGCAGTAAACACACAATATGTTAATGTGTCTTCAATTTGTAGTACGAGAGTTCATCTTGCCCTAAAGCTCAGATATGTAATGCCTGAAATGTTGCTTTCAGAAATGTTCAAGTAAGAGACACCGAACCAGGATTCAACAGGCTTTCCCCACACATTCCAAGCAGAATATTGGCACTAAACATTCAGAGGCAAGAAAAAGTATGTGAACCTTTTAGAATTTTTCAAAAGGGTAAAGGGTATTAACAAATATAATGTGCAAAACATAACACAACCATAACCATAAATACCTCACAGTGGAAAAATTATATGAACCCTTCAAATAATGATCCCAAAAAATTTAATTGGAGTCAGGTAAATTAGTTTGGAGGTCTAGGCTAGAGCTACTTTGACTGACAAAAACTACTCTGGCTTTTTGAGTTTGCTTCGCACAAGAATACACTTATGTGAGCCATGCCTTGCCAAAAGGAGCTTTCAGAGGATCTATGATCAAGAATTGTTTATTTACACGAAGCTGGAAAGAGTTACAAAGTGGTGTCAAGGACTTTAAAAATTTACCAGTATACAGTTAGACAAACAATCTACAAATGCAGACACCTTAGGACTGTGACTCTACTCTACTCTAAGAAGTAGGCGGCCAATCAAAATGACCCCAAGAGCACAACAAACACTCATCAATAAAGTAAAGAAACAACCCGGAGTGACAGCCAAAGATTTGGCTGGCTAACATCTATGTTCATGAGTCTACAGTAGGTAAAACATTGAACAAACAGGGTGTCTATGGCAGGACACCATGAAGGAGCTTGTTGCTTACTAAGAAAGAATATTGCTGCTTGCTGACAGTTAAAACAGCATCTGGTGTAAAAAGTTAACTGCATATAATCATGAAAACATCATCTTAATCACAGTAAGATATAGGAAACTGAAAAAAAGATTTGGGTCAAGTCACATTCCCAAGTGAAGCGAGAATGTAGGTACTTCAGCTAAGACTCTGTAGAAGTTGGTTGATGCTACAGGACAATGACCCAAAACACACAACAGAATGGCTTCAGAAAAAGTTTTTAATTCAAAGGGTTCAAATACTTTTTCCACTAGCACTATGGGGTTTTTATAGTTGTTCTAATAAAGACATGAAAGATCGGAATTTTTGCGTGTTATTATTTTAGGCACATTATATTTGTTAATACTCTGCATTTAGATAAAGATCAGATCACATTTTATGACAAATGAATGGAGAAAAAGATGAAATTTCAAAAGGATCACATTCTTTCTTTTTGCTACTGGTACATACAACCCCCCCACAAACTGGTGGCGCGGGTTCCACAAAAAGGGAGTCTTTTGAAGTATCTCCCTTACGTCTTAGGACTACTATTGTCTCACCTATTTCCCTCAGTGAATTTTAGCCGAAATTCATCAGACAAAATAGAAACTAAAATTCATCACAATTTTATGTCTGAGCAGTAGAAAGCAAGCGTCAAGCAGGAACACTTTCCTCTAAGTGCAAGTGTGGATGAAGATTCAGTGAGAGCCTGTGGAGAGCTCCAAGCTGAGTATGAGACGCATGAATCACGCTGGGATAAGAACGGACTGAGTTCAGAGTTCATGAGCTCTGTGATTGGCATGATTTAGATACAAAGAAGAAGCACAAAAGTGGAAAATCTGAGAATTGTTTTAGAGACTGATGAGATCTCTTTTAAGACTTAAAATAAGGCTAATGTTATCTTTACTGATATTTTTTTCCTCTGGGATGAGTCTCATCTAATGAAATTCCACAGAAAGACTAAAGTGGTGACTTGTAGTTGAACAAAAGCATTAGCTTAGTTAGTCATATTGTTTCATGTAATTATTATCCTACTGCACCAAAGGCCCAACTGAGCACCTACAGTGGTATACATCTGATGTAGAGTATAGTCTCTAATCAGATCTACTTATTCATGTTTGAGTAAATGTACTTAAAACTGCACTGCTCCACTGGTTTAGAAAATATTAGGCTGTGAGCCATAGACAAGAATTTTCATGAGATTCAGTAAGAAAAACTACAAACAACAACTGAACTTTTAATACTGTACAAATGTATAGCTTTTGATATGTACTTACTGTGTAAACCTCATCACAGTAAGGTGTAAAAATCAATAACTGGGTTATTAAAAGTCAATTTTTAGAAAGTTTTTATGAGATAAAACACTGTTGACTTTTCAAATCCATCTACACTCCAACTATATTACCAAGTGTGAATAATGTGTTAGAGCGAGCTTGATTGTGCTAATTCATTTTTATTTTCACACTGCACCAAAAAAATTAATTAATCATCAAATACAATGACTTTTATCAAGATTTAGAAAATGCAGTAAAAGTACAAATAAAGTGGTTAAAACACTATGTGGTATAGTCCTAAACTAAGCTGAATACATAGATGCTGGCATTCCTACAGGTTTTTAGTGTGCCCTCCAAGGACACCGCAGCATGTGGCCAGAAGGAAAGAGGAGTCAAACCTCTTAGTCTTGGATTCATGGACGACTGCTCTACCAACTGAGCCACTGTGTGATTATAAACACTGTGCTGGCTAGCAGTGAAAGGCTGTGAAAAGGTTTGTTCATGCTCTACTGCGGGTGTGGATTCAGGAAGCAGCTCAGTCATCAATCTCAGTTGTGTTATTATTTTATTGCAAATGTGTTTGACCTGTCAGAATGTATGAAATGGTATATGTTTTCACATAAAGATGAATAATGAGGAAAGGGCCAACTGCAACACATGATATGAGGGAAAGGCGCCCAGGGTGTAAAGACATATAAAAATCTGCAGGCGGCCTAAAAGGGAATAAGAAGTGATGATGATAACAGAGTACTATTTATATTCATGAAATGTGTTTTCTTGGTTCTGAGGGCTGTTTGACCTGGGGAGAAGACTTTCCCTTTCCTGGCAATTTACAACTGATGAATAAATATAAAAGTTTGTGTTGGTAAGTTTGTGTGTGTAGGTGCAGTGTCCTGATATGAGTGACAAAGTCATAAAAGGGTCAGTTTCTCTGTATGTTAATAGAGCGTATTGGACTATTAGACAGGTTCATGTTGCATCTGGTTGCTTTGGGTGGGTAGAGAAACACAGAAACCACAAAACCTAACCTAACTTTAAATAACAAAAAAGACATACGCATTCAGTGCTTGTAATGCTCTATTACAGGGGTGTACATACAGATCGTAGGGTCTGTAGGTTTTAGATGCATTCAGTCACTGGCAGTTATATTTCATTCCATTCCTTTTTGGCAAAGAAGAGATGTATTTCAGTGTGGTGTCAACAGCCTGTCAGCCAATAACAAGACATTGATGACTGTCACCAAAGCCACCCTCTCTGCCTCCTTCACAAAGAGCTTGTTACATTTCTATATTTCTGCATTTGGGTGGCACATTTGAGGAAAACCTCTTCACATCCCTGTTCGCAGGCCTTCCCATCCTTTGGCTTGGGGGGCCCTCAGAGGATGCCCTAAGGCTCTGGTGGGTTTTCACCTGCCAGAGGAGCTCTCAGAGGACACATTATGCAGGGCAGACAGCTGTCCTGCCCAATGTATGCAGCGTGAGTTTGTCCGTGCAGAGGGACAAAAGAACGAGTACAGGAAGTGTGTGTGTGTGTGTGGATGATAGAAGGAAACACTCCTCACAGGAATATTAAAGTAGAGTGTTAGTATGTTGCAAGATGGAGTGCACACACCTGCTGTGTAACCCAGACTCTGTCCATGTTGTTGATGAGACTGGTCCATGTGTGGACTTACAGTAAAGTGTGTTTTTTGTTAGTACAGGGTAGTTATTATAATCAATAACAAATGTCATCTTTATGCCTAATACATTTCTGCTAAAATATGAGCAGATTCATTCATGATTCATTCATGAATCTAATGGTCATAATATTTTATGAATATTAGTCTTTTCACCAATCCATGGTAAAGTCAATGATGAACTGCATCTACCGGGTGCAACATAGGTAGACCACACTCTACGTCTACAAAGCCAGCACCTAGTTTAGTGTATTAATCTGTGCCACAGATTACCATTGTTGTTCAAAAGGAAAAACGTCAGGGAGGGAACTGTTTCACTGGGTGACATGATGTTTCTTTCTCATAAAAATGTGGTCATCATCTTTTTCATAAAATAGAGCTCCAAAGGCTTCAAAGGAATTCAATAAGATAGAGCCAAATGCACATGACCTTTGCTCTCTTTACAGTCTGAGGACTTATGACTTTGGATAACTACAACAAACTTCAACGAATTCAACAATGGCGGACAAAACAATGTTGCCATTTGGACTGATAATAAGGCTTTGAACACAGACACAGAACTACAGACTGATGATGCAGCAGGGGTTCATTGCTCAGTGATGCCAACAGAGGCAGAATGTACTGGACATTCTGAGGCTTTTACTGCTGGAGCTGCAAGATGAGATTTTATGTGTACACAAGCCCACGTGAGGCCCAGAGTGCTGGACACTTTCTTAAAGTGGACAAACTCAACTGGAGGAGAAACCCTGTCCCTATTGGGCCCGATTACATCACTACATAAATGCATTGTACAAGACGTAATTGTAAGCATACAATATACAATCACGATTTTTATTTGCTTGAGAAGTGTAGCTTGCATGTGAGAAGTCACATGATTTGTCCTATCAAGAAACCATGGAGCAGTGTAGAGAAGCTGTCACACCAGTGTCAACAACACACACAACAATAGACACGAGTCGTGTGACTCTTTCTTACTGGAATCAGTTTTAGAGACTGTAAAAAGCTTGTTGTTTAGTGGTGTGACTCCCTGTTCTCAGGTTTATAACATTGATGTATAAACATAGCTGAGTTCAGTTACAGTGACTAGATGCAATTTGTTGTCTGTATGAGTTAGGAACTTTTCAGAATATTAAGGCAAACATTTATTTAAAACCGCTGGCTTTATGAGACACATTTAGAGCACATATCCATATGGATGCACCTGGTTTATTCAAGTGGGCTGGAGTTTGCAGATGGATGGTAAACCAGTGTCTCGTTTAACTCAATCCAACTTTTGTCAATGTTGTAACTTCATTTTAACCAAAACCACAATTTTTCCCTAAACCTGACCAACTCATTTTTTGTGCCCATACATAAGTTATTTAGTGGCTAAATATAAGCGGGAAGTTTTTTGTGCTAAGTCCTAAGCACAATGTTGCTTTGCAGATTCAGTGCATCATATTACTTGATGGCAATCTATTTATCCTAGTGGCAGTGAAATAGGGACCAGCATGATTAGGATGATAGGAACTGGTAATGGCAACTAAACTGTAAGATAGCATCTGAAGTGGGTGGTGTAAATTCCTTGATTACTCTGAATTCACCATAATACCATTAAAGACTCTATACATAATGGTGAGCCTAATTAATTTTTTTTTTTCGTTTCTTTTTTTCCCTAACTACTCAGAATAATGTGAAAATAAAAAATAACACAACATCAATTATCACTTTTAAAAAGGGGGGAACAAGGTAACATAACTTTTTTGTTGCCAGTTTCCTAGCAACATTATTCAAATGACCTCTTCAATACTGTGCGATTTTGAAAGTGACTTTGAATGTCAAATCTAAAACGCAGACACTATGAGATAAAGGTGCTGTGAGGAGGGACTTTTTTTTTTTTTTTATTCCAGTGGTGGTTTTCAGATGATACTGTAAATGACTCATATTCAGTAGTCTCTCTTTTTTACCATCTGGGATTATTCTGCTCCTAATCTGATTAGCAGATGACACATTTCACAGTGTCCATGAATAATCTCCTTTCCCAATCCTGCAGTCATGTTTCCCCGCTCTTCATCTGTCTGTCAGCTCTCTGAAATAATATCACATGTCACAGTACCGAATCTTCTCCCCGAACCCTTGTGGTTTTGACATAATGTAGCAGTTACCTTAAAATGAGGAGAAAATTCAGTGTAAAGCAGCCAACAGTATGACAGCAGCATGACACGGGATAGGGCGATGAGTGACACAGCGAGTTGATTGGAGTTTCTAATCACGTATGAAAAGGTCACAGAGGAGTCTGAGTGTAGCGTGTGCACAGGTCCCAGAAGACATGTGAGTGACATGCATCCTAAAGCTCCTTTTAAGCTCCTTGAGGTTTACAGTACACATAGCTGTTGTCATCGTAGCATTTGGAGTGTGTGAATGTCTGCGTATGGGATATAAAGGACAAAAGAGAGGGAGAAACAAAAGGATACAGTGCATGGGTTCACATGTACGCACTCGATTCCACGCATGCGTGCGTGGAAATAACTTGCATCAGATGTTCCTGCTTCTTTCTCATCATTCCGGTCGGTGATGTGTAAGCACCTCCATCCTCTCTGTTGGGCTGCAGTCACATGTCATGTCCTCAGGCTCCCCGGCGCTGCTACATAAACACAAATCCCTCGGTTCCCGTGGGGGATTTCATCCCAGAAGAAATGTGCTGTCACCTGCTGTGCAAGGGGAAAATAACAATTGTCGAAAACATGACAGTTCCATCCACAGCAGCCAAGGTTGCTTAGCAGAGCACAGGATTGCAGTTTTGAGTTCACTCTTTCAGTTATTTTAATGCATGTTGGTGGGATTATTCACATACTGTGTGCACTTTGCACTGAAGCACCCTGTCATCCAAAATCTAAATCAGTAAAGTAGTTTTTCTTTTCAGGCACTTTTTAGGTAAAATATGTTTATTTTCCTGCATTCTAACTTATATATTGATATATAAATCATATCGAGCCATATTCAGTACATTCATCACTTGCGTCTGCTGTTCCATACTTGGTGCGCAGCAAATGTTTTTTTTCTGGTTTGCATAAAGTGTCCAAGTCAGTGGAATACACAAATGAAAGGCTAGTGCCCATAAAACTACAACTATCAGTTGTTTTCATTAGCTATTAAAGTGCAGATTATTTTTCTCAATAACATTAATTAAATGTCAGCAAATGGCAAAACACAGTCATCAAAATTTCCCAGAACATCTGATGTGTTTGGTGTTTTACAAAACAGAGAAAAGTAGCTTTTCCTCACTGGAATTAGTTGAAGATCCACTACAAATCAAATCAGTGACTTGTATTGCAGTTATACTGACAAATCAATACAACTTTAATTTAGTCTATCAGGCATGCATCAGCGTGTCGGGAGGAGGAGGGCGGGGTACTACTCCATATATGAAAAAAGCCATATGAAGCCTTTTGAGGCTCCAGAGGGAGCCGTGCAAAACCTGATAAATTAACAGACCTCTTTTAGAGAGCGCATCATTTTTTTGCCTGAGGCTACATTAGCAACTAGCGCCACAACTGAATCTCAGTCTCCTCTGTGCTTGGTTGAATTGTAGTGTGGGTAGTGAGGCGCCAGGTTTGTCAAGAGAGAAAAATGTGTGGATGAAACAGACGATATCTCTGGTTTGTCAATTCTGTTTGTCTTTTCCTGATGCAGGATCAATGGGAATATTCTTTTCATAAGCTAATAGCACTGTTGCTCGTTGTGTCTCTTTGATACTGTTTATCTTCATTATATATCTTCATTATAAAATAAGGATTGTTGTAGCTGCATCACTGTCTCATGAGTGCAGGGCTGTTGAGGATTAATGTTGTCCTGTACGTCCCAGTGCGCTCACTTTTACCTGTTGAAAGAATGATGCAAGCGAGAGGCTGTGCTGGAGCTGCAGCAGACAGTATGTTGCAATCTCGCGTCTCTCCTTCAGGGAACAAACTTTAAAGTCATAACATTTTGATTTCTCAGAGGATCAGAGATTTCTCTCTTGTGTTCTTTGAGGTCTATTTTAAAGTATGTTACAGTTGGCACGGGACATGAAAGCCTGACGTACCAGTGATGGACTGATAGTAATTAACACTTTTTGAGCACATTTATGTTTCACTGATCCACTTTTCACATATGAAGGCAGCTTCTCTTGCCTTTGGTGATTCATTTGACACTATAACATAAAATTTCACATATAATTTAGATTTTAATTTAGATTTAAACTACACAATTAAACAATAACAGCCAATCCATAAACAGTGCAAGCCAATTATGAACAGAATGTAGAGAGTGATATGCCATTGCCAGAGAGCAGCTGGTAAGTGTGGTTAAAAGTTGATATTGTGGATGGGTTCACTTTTATTTCAAGTCCTAGGCGGGCTAGCAGTGGTAGCTAATACAGATGCAGTCTACTGTACTGTATGTGTTGTCATGAACCACTCCATGAGCAGCTGGTACCAAAGTGAGACTATAGATACTTCACAGTAATGAAACCATGAGCTTGGACAACCAGTCTGACCACAGCGACATTTCAAATTGACATATTTGGACAAACTTATAAGTTCTGGCCTCCAAAATTACACATCAGTCAACATAGCAGCAGTAGAATCCCGCATGTAGAGTTATTGGTTACTACTGATGCCAGGTGTCATCAAAGATCCTACCTGCTTCTACAGTCAGCGGAGACAGCAAGGAGAGGCTGAGTGCACATCAGCCATGACACACCCCGCCAGGCGAGATCCGAGCACAAAGGAAGAGCAGGGTTCTTCCTCCGCACTGCATCCACACACTCGCTCTCCAGCTGACAAGCCAGTGTCAAACCAAGCCAGAAATATATGGTAATCACTATCTGCAGAGTCCAAGAAAGGGGGAATGGATTAGCACAACCTGGTTACAACATGAATCTTAGTTTTTTGTTTTGTTTTTCAAGCTGCTTCAGAAGTGTTTGTTTCTCCCAAATGTGCAGTGCAGTTCTCGTCCTGTCCATCACTGTGGATCACAGGCAGCGAGAGGAGACGAAAGGCTGTCAGTCTGTGTCTTTTTCAAAGCCAACCACGTTAATGGGCTGCCAGTGTGACCCAGCCGCGCTCTTTGTACTACACGATTACTGTGTTTAGTTGTGGACCTAATGCTGCTGACCTCTATTTTCTAATGGGGAGAGACCTTTAAGGGGCACTCAAGACTGAAATCACTTGTGTGTGTCTCCACTAAGGGTGTGTTTTATTTTATAATGTGTGTGTGCGTGTGTGTGTTTGTCCCTGTTTGTGCTCGCACTGGAGGCTTTGTGAGCAAGGAGCATGTGCATCCTGTCCGGTCCTGTAAAGGAAAACAGTGGAACAGAGGAATCTTGGAGCCTGGGGCAGATATGGGAGTATAGTGCACTCAGCAACACAATGTGGGATGACAGTAGTTTTACTGAGGAACAGTTTTCTGAGTTTCTATTTCTGTTTGTTAGTTTTTTTCTGCTGCACAAAGAGGGAGCCTCTTGAAGATGCTCTCCTAAATAAGTGTAGATTGTAACGGGCGATTTTTTATTTTTTGTTGGCTTGCAAGGCGCTCCTCTCTGCAGCTTATTTTTCCAAAAAGTAGTTCATGTTGTACCAGATTAGTGTGTTATGCTACCCAGCAACCCCTCCTCCTACTCATGAATGTAACACTGACGCCTGTAATCAGAGAATTATTAGCCCTGGAAAGGACAAGTGTGCACCGTTTTGTTGTAAAATTGTGCATTTTGCAGTGTTCCTGCATCACACTGCTTTATAATTAGGTGATTAAATATGCATATTGTTGTCACAGTGTGCTTAACATGTATTATTAACATCAATGGATGAGATGGCTGATGCTGATAATATCCTATATTGCCAAACCGTCCTGATGTAACAGTACAACTTTCCTTTGTGCACAGGTGCTTTGTTTTTTGGCTTTTTTTTTTTTTTTTTTTAACCTGATTTTATTTAATTATTTTATTTTCATTGTCATGAATGTTGTCTACATACAAAATAATATGAATGGCTTGAAGCAGTGGGGCTGACCTCCCTAGGGACAGTCTCAGTGGCTGGATTTGCTGTCAGGCTGCAGCAGGAGGATGAGAAGCAGGCCAGGGCCTGTGTTGTGTAGAAATTAATCACATTACAGGAAAACAAAAACATGGCTGGATTTTCAACTGCTGGCTGATGTCATTGACTGTAACAGAAACATGTGGGCTGTCCTTCCTGCCTTCCAACAACGGCTACACTTTACGTTACACTTTAAGTTTTCATTGCATTTGGTTTGTCTGCCTCTACTCAATGGTTAGCAGAGGATTGTTGACTTTTATGCTGAACCTCTACAGCAAATTAGGCTGAAATGCACAGAGTTGATTTGAAGTGGCAGTGTTCATCCTGCAAACATCATCTAATGGATCCCTTTAATGGATGAAGCCATCAGGTTGATTTATTTCACTGTACACAGTTTACTGTATGGCAGTGGTGAGGTAATGCACTACGCTATGTGCAGTGACGTCTTCACTTAATTATAAAGCAACAAAATTGCACTTTTTTTCTGGTGAACATATGCTCATAAGAAAATGGCATCTAGAGTTCAAGTTTTTTCAAATATAAAAAAAACAGAAAACACTAATTTACAAGAGTATTAAAGCTCTTAATTTATTACTTGATGATTTGTTGATAACTAACTAGTTTTGACTCTTCTCAAGCAAGTCTCTACAAACTGGATGTGGGCAGTTTATTCCATTCTTCATGATCCTCTTAAGCTCTGTTAGATTTTGTTTTCCTGTAATGTGCCCTGCCATCATCAGGTCTCTCCACAGATGTTCTAATAGGTATAAGTCTGGACTTTGACAAGACAATTTAAGTACAGTCAGACAGAGACTTGTCTTGATGCCACTCCAATATTGCCATGTTGTCTATAGAGTTTTTTTGGACTTCATGGTGTGGTTTTGTCTTTGCAGTGTGAATTGTGGGAACTTTCTAAACTATGCCCACTCACTCAGTATATGTGTCCATTCACAGATTCTCCAACTTGATCAAGTATTTTCCTTTACTGGCTGTCATAAAGGATGACAGACCTACACTACGATGACTGCCCTGTCTTTTTCTGCGTGCTCTATTTTTACATGATCACCGATCAGTATGAAATTCATTGTATATGTGCCAGGAGATGTTTGACTTGCACATCTTGTTCAGTCTTTGAATATTCAGTGAGGCCTGTCCTTTGAAGCTGCTCCAGACTCTCTTTATGTGAGTGAAGTGGCTTTATACATTGTGACTTCTGCAAAATGATCTTTAACCTGAAGGGAAACCACAAAGGTTTCTTCTGGGAGTTCTGCAAACCTCGCTCAAATGGATTATGTGTTTGAAATGCTGTTTTTACGACAGACCAAAAAGAAGATGACTATTATAAATGTAGGTATGCATGTATATATGTTTCTTTTCATTTTTTTAGGCTTTTAGTATCCATTTAAATTGTTATTTTGTGCACTTGTGCAAAGGCTGCTGTTACCATGGCACTGTCTTCAATGGCAGCTGGATTTCCTCTGTCATTCGTCTTGAAAATGTCATGTTTTAATACCAGGGAGCATTGTGTAACCCATAAAATCAACACCCTGGATGATTTTGTGAAGGCCAGCTGTGTGAAACATCTCATTATGTTTTCTGCTCTCTGCGGTATTCTGCAGCTCATGTTGTGCCATGTCGGCATATGGGTTTTAAACATAGAACGAGAGCAGGTGCAGCCATAGTCCAGAAGCGCTGGAGAGGAAACAAACACAGAACAACATGCCTTATCCTGCCTTGAAGTGTCCCTTGTCCCAGTGGAGCTCTGCTGTGCCATCACTCTGCTTTAAGCACACTCACAGCAGCCAAACTTAAAGCCCAAGCCCCAAATGACGCTGATTGGTACAGTACCTGCTTCTGTCAGCCAGCAGGATCTTGGAATCATGCTGCGATAAATGGGCAAGAAGCTAAGAGAGGCAATGGGAAGGGTTCCTCCCAGGCTGTTTTGTTTAATTGCTAGTCCGCTAACAAGTTGTAAGGTTGATTACACCCAGCAGGAAAATAGCACGTGCCTGTCAGTTAGACTGGCTACAAAACTCCAGAGCAGCAGATTACGTCACAACATTCATCAGTTCAGTTGATGAGCTGACATCAATAATGTGAAGAAGCCATGCAGGAGTAGATCTCATATGAATGAGCCAGAGAAGAGTGTTACTGATACACTGGATCCCGCTCATTCAACACAGCTCCTGAAAGAGAGACCAAGGCATTAATTATGAAACATGTTATCTGGTAAACTTACAGTATGTCTCTTACTTCTCGTGTAGCACATACTGCCCTTGCTTTTTAAAATGCAGTGCTCAATTCTTGGAGGCCAGGTTGTAAAATGAGTAGATGCTCTAGTAACACTGCAGTGATTTCTGATTACCCTGTGAAACTAATGGTAGAAATTACACTGAATTATGGGACTGGTGAATACTAGATGATGTAGTGCTTTAAAAAGACTTTATGGCTGTTTTAATAATTGTATTGTGTTGTTAAAGACCCTCATCGTTCAGGTTTTTCTGGAACATTTGTTTCAATTTGAACGCTGTGTCACTCGTTCATTGGATTATTGACCAGGTTAATGGAGTCACATAATTACTTAATTTAATCTGCTGTATCAGTCCGCCATTAATTATTATTATTTTGTTATTATTATATTATTATTTTATTAAATTTCCAATACTTGTCTCAGCCATTGATTGTAAGTACCGCTCTTTCTTTCAGTGATCTCATGATGTCAATCTAGAAGCCTAATGAACCAGTTACCTTCATGAAACAAGTCTTCTCTCTTGATGAGCGTCTTTCCAAAATTGTTGAAGTAAATTCAGAAACAAAGACAAAAAGCTCCTGCAAATGTAGGTTTTACTCATTGTAAAGGGCTTTAAGTTAAAATTTATACTCCAACAATGTAATCCAGTTGGACAGGTATCATTTTAGAAAATGCTGTTTCTCGCATGAATAGATGTTTGGCATTATAGGTGTGGTTATAATAGCATGTCTGTACAACTCATTTGAAATGGGCCAACTTTGGCTCATGATGAAAGGCCTACAGTAGGCTACATAGATTTTCCCATAGATCAGTCCCAAGTAAGCAACTGTAAATAATGATGCTGGGTTTAAATGTGTGCAGTTTCCTTTGTAGATATGCTATCTGCTCAGAAACCTTTAGTTGTCATGCACACACAGATACTGTATACATTGGAATTGATATACTGCCAGTTGCTACAGTCATTAGCATCATTTTTGCATTTTTGCAGTTATGTATTATTGTATTTTGTATTTAAAGTAATAGTTATGTTGGTTGACATAATGTTTGTATGTGAGTATATGAGTATACAGAACATCGACTGTTGGAATAAACAGTGACTGTAACTGCAGTACTATACCAGAGCTAACTGTTACCTTGCTAATGAGACTGTTAGCTAGTAATATGGTAAAGTATGACTATAATATGATATGTAGTAATTTTGTGATCACTTTTTTCTGCTTATTATTCATTGTTTTGTTTTGTTTGTTGTTGTTTTTTTTTTGTTACTTATTTGTTATTTTTTGCTCTGTGCCAGTTGTCTGCTCTACTTTTCTCCCTTCTCCTTTCACTCACACCAACCCGTCGCGGCGGATGGCCGTCTGTACTAAAACTGCTAGAGGTCTCTTCAGTTAAAGGGAGACTTTACTCTCCACTGTTGGCCAGTGCATCAGGACTCTTGGGTTTCTCTCTCTATACAGTAACTTTGTAAGGTCGTGACCTTAATATGTAAAGTGCTTTGACTTGATTAGTTATAGTGATTTATTATGAATGCTAGCTATTAGGTGTTAGGTGATTAGCATAGATTATGATCCTTCAGCCAAAACATTTAAGAACTACTTGTTACTTGTTTAATAACTAATTAGTTCCTCATTAGTTTTTTCTTTATTTTTTCTATATTTTGGTGACTTCTTAAGATTTTAGTACCATGTGTGTACTCACACATTTTGAACTTGACTATTACATTTCCTTCTACCTTCTCCATATTAAAATATATCTCTGCTTCTGACTAAAAACTTCCTCCAGAGTTTTTCAGAAATCATCTTGTTGTAATCTTGGTGTATCTGCTCCTCCAAAACTCCTCTACATGATGTAATCAGAAATCAAAGCTACTCCCGATCAGGCCATTTAAAGGAGTTTGCCATCTTAAAACAGATATTGAAATGTAGTAATACCATTACCATATATAGTCCACAAGTTCTGCAAAACTTGTTTTGCAAGTGTTGGAGTGTTGTTGTGGTGGTGGCTACTCTGGGGAACTGTAATAACTTATGATAGGAGAAGCCATAGCATCTCCCCAGTGTCTTGTTCTGTATGCAGACCTCACCCAAATGACAAATGGTCAAAAAGTACAGATGATTACATTAGTTTGTAATCGTTCCATGGTCCTGTCATCGGTTTTCAACCTAGGGTGATATCATGCATTTCGCTCCCTTCAGGAGGTCTAAAACCTATTACACTTCACACTGTACAAGCGAGTGTTTCCATTCCTACCATCCTGTTTAATGACTCCTTCAGCAAAGCAAATATGTTTTGACTTTAATTAAATACCAAGTTATCTTTCTCCTTTTTATCTACAGATCTGACATTTTCTTGGATTTTCAATGAGTACCCAACCTTTGTGAATCAGGACAATCGTCGCTTCATCTCACAGGAGACAGGGAATCTGTACATAGCCAAAGTAGAACCCTCCGATGTTGGCAACTACACCTGTGTGGTGACCAACAGTGTTACAAAGACCCGAGTCCAGGGGCCATCCACTCCACTAGTGCTCCGCAGTGATGGTAAGCCCTACACCTTCCACTTAGTACAAAGGACTGTTTCGTTGGGCTGCTTATCACAGTGTTTGTAAAAAAAGAGCTAAAACTGTACTTTGGATTAAAATGTTGTTTACTGAACTGAATGCTGAATGGTCTTCCAGTTGTTTACCCTTTTTCCAACTGTGATTTTACTTTATACTATACACTTTATTTATTTATGTGAATTTTAACTGTCCATACATACAGAAGGACTTGAAATATTGTATTTGTTTTTGTGCCACTTTGATAATGTGCAAGGGGACAATGCTTGCACCCTGTTTATTGTGTTTCTTTCATTATTACTAAAAAAAGCAGCTCCTCCATTTTGTGCTGGCATCACCGCAGGTGGTTTAATACACCAATGCTGAACATTTGTACCATTCCTTGTCATGATAAACAAAAAAGCTAACTTTTTATACTGGTACATTAAAGTAGGACAAGGGGTTTTAAGGAATACAAATGAAATCCAAAGGTTAATTATCTCTTTATTCGCAAATTTCCACATGTCCTTTAACATGTGGATCTGATGCTTTAGGCTGGCCTTATCAAGGAACTACAGAGGAAAGGTCATTGTCAGCAAGTAATCTAATTGTAGGCTTTTGTCACACAAGCTGTTCTTTTTTCATATCTAATGTAATGCAGTAGAAGAAATATAAAACTGAATACATTTTTGGATCAAAATGTTTATGACATTAATGCTGTTCCTCGTCTTCCTAATAATTACAACTTATCCAATGCTATAAAATCGTGATCACAAACAGCATTGTTATGCTTGGGCATTTACTTCTTATTAATAATGCCTAATTTTAACAGCCAGCAAATGTTGCTGTTCATACACATTAATAAGTTTATCAAAAAATATAAATAATATAACTTCTTCCACAGTATGCAGTATCACCGGCATATAATACTCCTTAGTATTCATTAACTATGTACAATACACAATTACAAATCTCATAATGATTCCTTAAATACTGGTAAAGAAAAATACTGTTTTAAAAAATTGGGACCACCATAACCACTGTACTGGACATCAAAAAAACACCAACAAATATGTTTCAAGTTAATACAGTGTATTGGTGCTGTAAGGCCACCTTAAAGAGATAGTGTAAAATGGGCTATATTCACTTGTAACTTTTAGCCAGTGCTGTTGGTTAAGCTTGATTTTTTAATTTTTTAATTTATTTGCTTATAGATCCTTTACATTAGTAGTTGCTATGCTGCAGTATATCCAGGGTAAATGGTAAATGTTCTGCGCTTATATAGCGCTTTTCTACCTAGCTGGTACTCAAAGCGCTTTACACTGCGTCTCATTCACCCATTCACACACACACCGATGGCAGAGCTGCTGACTCACCGGGGACCTGACTCACCAGGGGCAACTAAGGGTTCAGTATCTTGCCCAAAGACACTTTGGCATGTGACGTGGCAGCCGGGAATCGAACCACCAATCCTGTGATTAGCAGTCAACTGCTCTACCTATTGAGCCACAGCCACCCCGAAGGGGTGGTGATGGGTGACAAGACTCAGCAAGTTGAACTGATTTCCAGTTCATGTATTTAAGTGTCCTTGGACAAGAGACTAAACTCGCAAGCTGAGGGGGGAAAATAATATAATAAATATAGATTTTGCTATCTGCTTACTGCTTATACACAATAAAGAATACATTTGTTATTGTGGTAATACTAGATGCTACTAGTGATTTCACCACATCTACAAGTAGGTCCAATCTCATTCCAGTTACTGTGCAGACTTTTTGCACCAGTTTGTCCAGCCACTCTGCATCCTTCTGCTTTATGCTGCTTCCCCAGCAAACTGCAGCATAAAATACCACATGGCCCATGCCGCCTTAAGAGGAAAAGACATCTCTGCCCTTTTTTATATAGCACATCTGTGTGAAGTGACCTGTCCAACTTATTGTTTAGGTGCACACCTAAATATTTGTAGGCTGGCACCACTTCAGTGTCTGCACCACAAATGCTGACTGGATGAGGAGAGAGTTTAGACCTTTGAAAAACCACTACCATCTCCTTGGTTTTAGAGATGTTCAGTAGGAGGCGTTTTTTGTGTCCAGTCCTGCTCCTTTCCATTCTTGATACATGCAACAATTGCAGTATAATGAGAATACTTCTGAATGCTAAAAACTCAAAAATATATTAATTTTAGTTAGAAGGTAGAGGAAAGTTTAATATCATTCATACACAGGTACTGCTCAAGCATGTACTATTGGTGTATCATCACCTCCAGAACCTTTCTGAATGATATAATTTTAGCTGCAAAATTCCTTCAGATGACATTTTAGGGAGGAGTTTTTATTTCTATATACAGGAAAAGATGAGCGGATGAGGTTTACTAGAAACACCAGAAAGTAAGATGAAAATCTGTAACATTGCACTTTCAGTATGTTCTTCTTCTCTGTTCTTATCCTTATATTTAGATTTTTTGATTATTTGTTTTTTAAATAAATTGCAAAATGTTTTCACTTTGACATCATGGGGTATTTTTTGTTGAATTTTGAGGAAAGCTGAATTTTATCCATTTAGAAATAAGGCTGCAACATGACAAAATGAAGAAAAAGTTAAGTGCTATGAATACTTTCTGGATTCACTGCATCTCTGCTGTTTTAATATAGGGCCCAGCTGGCAATCCTGGAGACGATAGGCGGGCTTAGTAACATAATAAAAAGAACAGATGAGGCAGTTTTGAGGGAAATTAGCAGACATACATCAACTTATAGCCTCATATCTGACACAAGAACAGTAACTACTTGACTAAACATTGTAAGGTTACCAAACATAGAGTAGTTTAAATAAGGATCAGCCCAGTGGATTGTTCATGCACCACTAACCATAATATATACTGTACCATTTAGATGAAGAATGAATAGTGTTTTCTCTGAAAATAAACTCACAGACAGACAGGACTGTGAAAAGCTTTTCTTTTTCCAGAACACTTACCTGCCTTCTTCTTTTCTTTTATCATTAGACCGTTGTTTCAGCGCAGCGGTCCTATCTCACGAGGGCTGAGGCGGGTGGGGGGGTGGGAGGGAGCAGGCAGGCGCATTAAACAGGTGTCCCCCTACAAAAGGTTATGGTATGAGACAATTACCTGTCTGCTTCCACCTGTCTGCTTTAACGTGGCTGATAGTGCTGTGGTTACATTTCAACATGAGATGGTTGCGATAAGGATCTGAATTAGCTTTCACAGTCACTTGGGGAGCCATCCTGATAACACATGCCTCACCAAATCAACGAGATGAAATTGGCCCGTTTCCTCCATCTCTACAGCTATTTGTGCAACACAGCCCAGAATTGCAGCAATAGGGGAAAAACCTATTGTTGCACTGGTGGAAGTGAGTGGTAACCCTAGTGCACCTAGAATGTGTAGAGACAGGAGGAATGAAAGGACAATCACAAATTGATTGATATAATTGACCTTAGTGTTATTTCCAGAGATGTTAGTCGCTTCAGTCTTGAGTTATGAATAGATCTCTGCCAACGCTAGAACACCAGGAAGGCCGCGTTCCTGTCTCCTCCTTTATCTGGAGATTTTTAGCATGCACAGCAACAATATTATAATCCAGACAAACTGCTTCGCCGACAGTGAATGGGATGCTTTGTAGACACAGTGGCAGTGCCCAGGGGGATTTTATGAGCCCATTTTCTGGTTCATAGCTGTTAGCATTACAACAAGATGAAACTCATCTGGATGTAAAAGCTCAAAACATCTATGAGTTCTCAGAGTTGTTTTATTCTTTTTTTCTTTTCCATTCAGCAGCAGTGTGTTGCATGTCCACTGGAGAGCTGTGTTTTGGCTTCTTTTTCTTATTATTTTCAGCAGGAGAGCATTCTGTGACAGTGCTGAGAGCAGAGTGTGCCGCCGCTGCTGCTCAGATTGCACAGTGTTGGAGGTTGAAAAACATTTCAGCTTATAGTAAAAAAAAAAAAAAAATTAGAGAATAAAAGCAGGCTGCACTTGAATAAAAAGGTTTTCAGTTATTGTTCAGCAAAAGCAGAGTTGTTTAGCTTGAATCAGGAATACTGCTTTTTTTGAGCAGTGATGCTCATTTGCATTTATCTTTCAGGTGTGATGGGAGAATATGAGCCAAAGATTGAAGTTCAGTTTCCAGAAATTGTTCATGTTGCCAAAGGATCCACCGTCAAACTGGAGTGCTTCGCTCTGGGAAAGTAAGCCCACTCTTTGTACAGTTCTGCATACTTTCTAGCATATAAAAGACAAATGTATTACTAGAAAAGTGCTGGATTTTTTTTTTTCGTGTGTTTCTCCACTTTGATGCAATCCTCTGCACATCAGAGAAATGAGAGGTTACATGTTGCAGTTAACAAATCCCATTTGCTAACACAGTTGACTAAAGCCCAAGTACAAGACTGGGTGATCTGCCTAAAGTTAGAATTCTGAACCATGTTCATTTTGGTTTTACATTGACTGTTCATTCATTCATTCTATAAACTGCAAACAGAGAAACCTGAGTGTGTGGGGAAGCAGTGAGGTCTGGAATAAATAATGTGGTATTTTCTGTGCAATAACTGATAACGTATAATATCTAATATACCAGAACCTGAACTCAAAGGCTACTTCAGGTGCAGACTGCAAAACTTGAACTTGATTCATTTTGAGCTGTTCAGAGGCTGATGACCTGAAGTTCTCCTTCAGGATTCTCTGGTAAAGAGCAGAATGCATGTTTTCCTCAATCCTAGCAAGTAGCCCTGGTCCTGAAGCTGCAAAGTATCGTCTAAAACATTACACTGGCACCCTCATGCATGCTTGAATGTATAATGTACTTTTGTGGGATTCTGTGTTTAGGTGACGCCAGGGGAAACAGGACCCTTGTTCAACAGTTCAACTTTTGACTCCTTACTCCATAGAAACGTCTCCTAAAGGTTCAAGGGTTTGTGGTGGCAGAATACAGTCTTAATGTTGTATAAGGTCAGCAGTGGTTTTCACCTCACTACTGTCCTATGTATGCCATTACTGCCCAATGTCTATCAGATAGTGGAGTCATGATAACTGGCCTTTATTGAGATGAGTCCTGAAGTTCCTACAATGTTTTTCTATTGGATCTTTTGCAGCTTCCTGGAAGAGTTGTGACTGTGCTTTTGGAGTCATTTTGAAAGGTTGACCACTTCTAAGAAGGTTCACTATTATTCCAAGTTCTCTTCATTGGTACACAGTGTCTCTCACTTTGAATCTGTGGAATCCCAGAACTTTAGAAACAGCTTTGTAGCCCTTCCTAGACTGTTCCAAGCGGTTTTGTGTTTTTTTGGATGTAGCTACTAAGAGGACGAGTACTTTTTTCCCACAGGTCCAGGTGGTATTACGTCACTTTATTGCTTTAGAAGACACAGCTATGATTGTTTGCTCAGGTGGCTTTTGTTTTATGTTAGCATTTATTTAAAGACCTAATACACAAGAAACAAAGAAAACGGGAACAGTTTTTTACAGCACTGTAAAGCGTAATTATTAAAATACATGTTGGTTTTCTCCGTCTGTTGATGCATTAATTATTATGGAATTTAATAACATGATTTCATTAATTTGAGTGCCCTGTCATAAAATCTTGTAAATTAAGAGAGATTGGGACATTAAATTTAAATATTTGAAGGGGTATAAGATAATATTGGGTTTAATGTGCATAGATAATGGGATAATTAACGAATTTCAAGCTTATTAAAGAGACAGTCTTCTAATTACTGGGTTTGGCGTTTGCAAATGTGCAAATTTAGCCTTATCATTTTCAACTCGTGAAAGTGTGAAGACAAATCTGGTAAATACTCTGAAAGCTACGTCTCTGTTCACAAAGCTGAGATACACTGAGATGCCCATTGAAAGTGTTAAACTTCTCCATTCTCACAGCCCAGTACCATCTATAAGCTGGAGAAGAGCGGATGGTGTACCCTTCCCCAGGAAAGTGGACATGAGAAAAGCCAGCGTTGTCCTGGAAATCCCATATTTCCAGCAGGAGGATGCTGGAACATACGAGTGCGTGGCGGAGAACTCCAAGGGGAATGAACACAGTGAAGGGAAAGCTCTCTTTCTACGGTAGGTGATCCTGTCGTGAATGAATATTTGACCAGCATGCACCCCATCTGTCAGACCTGCTCAGACTGAGAGGAAACGAAAAGCTGACACAACCGGTCTCGTAAAGCAGCCAGCAACAATCACTAGAGGCTCATGCAGCGTACATGAGGAGGGAGGCTTGTTTTAACAGCACATCAAAATGATTAAAGGCTATCAGCCCCTGATGCCCCTAATATTTTGATCCAGATTAAAGGAGTGATGCGGATGAGGCTGAGCCCTTGGTTACGACCTTGTTGGTGAGCCTTGTTCTGGGTTTCACCAGATGCCATCATGATTGACATCAGGCTTCACTGGAGATCAAAGCCGTTAAATGTACTATACATAGACCAGTGGAACATATGTCAGGGACATAATCTGCTCAGCAGCATGTGGATCGATGGGAAGGGGGTTAGGATAGGACAGTCTCTGTTGCTGATAGACCCGCTTGTATTGAGTTCAATTACTAGAAGGCATGACAAGAACTGACTGGAAGGCATAGATAACTTCATCAGAAGATTAATTATCTTTGGCCATTCAAAATCTAAACTTATTTAATAGCTGAGACTTGACATTTTCAATAGCATCACCAACACTGGTAAACATGTTGATATGTGTATTTATATTTGACATTTGCATCACATATTATATGTAATACAGCTGATGACTAGTATTTCAGTAAACAGCATTTTGGCAGAAAATACAAAATCTGAACTGTATCAATCAATCAACATTCAAACCAACAGATGACATTAATGTAGTGGCTGATTGGTGTATGTTCAGCATATCAATTGTTTAGTTTATACTGTGGGAGCTGTGCTGAATTCGCTCTAAAAATCAAAGATTCACTTCATTTCTACGACAATAATAGAAGAACCCTGAAGAACAAATATGGCCTATGGTTGATTTATGCACAATATATAAAATAGGATTTGGCCTTAGTGTTTTTTTAAATGGAATTTGTTCAGGCAAGGCAAATTAATTTGTGCAGAACCTTTCAACAACAGGACAATTCAAAGTGCAGTAGACGAGGCAGAAAAACACATAAAGACAAAATATAGAAGAAACACGTTATATTGCGGCACAAAAAGACTATATAAATAGGACTTATGTGTCCTTTGCAAGAACAAAAGCTTTTAGTTCCACACCATATAGTTGTTATGTGGTGTGTACAAAGGAAGAGTCCGCTGAAAAAAACTGTGTAATAAGTTATATTTCAGTGGTACTTTTCTAAGGAAGTGACTAGTCACTTTTTTAAAAATGATTCTTTGTCTGTTTCTTTCACAAAGCATCCCCAGACACTAAGATCTAATAACAGTGGCAGGGTGGCGACATAAATGCATTCTCAAAATACTTAATGTTTACATCTGTGTCTATGTATCTCACTTGAAGTATTAACAACCCTTACATGTACATTTGAGTGATATTTGGGCCGAGATATTTCTTTTCACTTCAAGCTGTTAACCTGAGCTTTGAACAATCTATGGATTTTCCTTCCTTCTCAAGCGCTCTGCTTTCTTCCTCCCGACTTTCTCCCCTTCAGGGAGTCAGCTGTGTCAGCTGTCATAAATAACTCATTTGTGGCAATAAACAATTTGCCATTATTTACAACAGCCTTGAAAGCTCTCTTTACCTCACTCACTATAACAGCCCAGGAGCACGCTGTGATCCACCAAGGCTTGATTTGTCCTTTTTAGCCTCTGGTCCGCTCTCATTTTTGATGTGTTTTGTAAGCCTGTCTCTCGCTCTCTCTCAGTCCTGCTCTCTGCAGTCAGGTGATAAAACTCAGTAATCTTATTTTGAACTCCTTTTGAATTAAGCCTTTGAGACATTCGTCAGCAGCGTAGGCCAACTGGGGAATCGATAACGGTATCTCTGGTACATCCAGGCAGGCTACAGTACAGTGGAGAACGAGTTGGGCTTTGTGTTAGACAGGAAGAAATGAAGGTGTTACTTTGTGCTTGCACAGTGGTCATTGTTAAAACATTCTCACACTTTTCATGTCAGTGTTAAGGTACCAACATGCTAAAACATTGCTCTTTACTGCCTTAATTCTTTCCAGCACAGCAGACCTAATGTGTTTCAGCTTCTTTCTGATTGAAAATTCTGATCAACTGTTTTTCTTTTTATGATTTTTCCATAACTTCATTTTGTCCTGATATAAGATAGATGTACGAACTGAAGCAGGAATTCATTAACTGCACTGAAGGTTTGGAATCACATTTGTGGTCTTAAGCTCGAGTTGAAATTGGATTCATTATATCTTGATGCAGAACAAGTTCTTTTCAGTCTCGGTGCACTTAGCCAAAGTCTTTCTCTCCATTACTAATCATTTAATGGAGGCCATTTTTAGCTAAATTCAAGCCCAAAAGAAGCAGTTTTGAATGAAAAACTTATTAAACAAATAGATTTGCCCACTTGTCGATGTTGCTGTTACTCAGAGGGTGAGAAAATGCGAAACTGTGACAGGTTAGTTTCCTCCATTTGATTCGCATTTGTGTTTCTGTGGACTTACTGCTGCATTATCTCATGGCGATTTCGCTGATAAGAAGAAATTCCCATCTTTCCCCTGCTTTAGCCACTTGACGTTTGGCCTGATTGTGTGCACCCGGTGTGGGCAGAGATGGGCTGCCTGCTTTCATTTGGAGAGCACTGACTGAGAGTCGATACATTTGCAGCATGCGAAGGATCCTGACAGTGAGGAGAAAACAGTACGTTCTTGAAAGGTGCAGGGTGGGGCGGCTCAGCCAGGCTCTGATGGAGGATTGCGGCAGCATAAATGGATGTGATGCTAAATGACTGGTGATGGTGGATTCTTATAAAGTAACTCTCTACGACGGTTCCTGGAGGGTTTTTATCCAGACTCAAAGCATAAAGAGCCATCCTTCACAATTTATGTGAACACGTAGTTTCTGCAGCAGGATAAATAACAGAACATTTGTTTTTAAGTAGCTTTCAGCCAGTCAACTGCGTCCATACAAGTTAACCTGTGAAGCTTTACTACGAGGCAAAATACTTTAGAGCAAAAGCCAACCCGAGCAGGATTTGCACTCCTACTGAAAAGCCTCCACAAAGGTCAGTCCTTGAGAGTGGCATTAGAGAAGGTCCGCAGAATGGAGAAGTGCAGTCAGCCATTACTCTAGTCCTGCCACTGGCCTTGTGTGATAAAGGATGATAGTAGTTTGAACTACACATCATTCAGAATGTACAGAGCCTTACATAGAGAGAGCTTTACACATCTGGTTTCATGCCACACTTTTTTATTTGGCTTTAGCATTAACTAACTTGGAATTACTTGCATGACACTTCACGAATCAATTCTCCTCTTGTATAATCATACCATCATTTACTCAGGTTATATTGAGTGGAGGGATTTAATGGCATCAGTGGCCATCGTAATCTATATGGATCTGGTTTTCATCATTTTTGTTAGCAAGCTGGGAAACTGATAGAAACCGCAAAAGAGGAATTTTAGGGATATTTCAGTTAAACTGAAGACGATAAATGTTGGAATCAAAGTCCTGTCACTTAAACAGAACACAGAGGGCTGAAAGCTGCAATCACTTCTAAAGAAAGTGTCTGGTCTCTTCATACAGACTAACATAAGAAGTTTAATAACTATTATCTTGATAATAGAAATAATAATATTAATAATTTATAATCTTGATTGAAAATATGAATGTGCATGTAATTTACATTGCTGATCCAAATCACAATAATCACCTCGTGCTACTGGAATGTGCTTGTAATCCTTCATGTGCCACCAAAACTTTATTATATGCAGCTGTCTAACAACAATTTCCCGTAGGGAACAATATTAAAGTCTGACAAAAAATGTGTTTTTATTTATTCTTAAACTGAATCTGCAAAGTAACTGCACCTGCTAGACATACATAGGGGACTGAAAAGTACATTACTTCCATTTTAAATGTAGCAGACTATAGATTAAGTTTGATACTCGTGTATGATTTACTGAAGTAAAGAAAAACAGTTTTTTAGTACAGTATAAGTAAAAAACACTAACAGAACTATTACTAATGGTCAAACATGTCATACATGTACTTACTGTCCCAAAGCTATACACATTTGCAGCCGCACAGATTTAGTTTATGTGGTTAAAACAATGTTCAGTATTTTTCTATAAAAAAAAAACATTGAGTCAATGTATGACTCGATTATAATGCTTTCCATTGAGATGGTATAAAAATGTTCTTGATAAGCAACAGGTATTGTGGTTAATTATTATTGTGATACTTTTTTTTTTATCTGGAATTGTGTCATTGCTCCAGCAACAAGGTACAGTAGCACAAACTGTAAGTAGCCTGAGAGATGAAATCCAGGGCAAAAAATATGAAAAGCCCTTGTTACTGCTTATAGGGCAAAGCTGAAATGAACACATGGATAGATCTGAAGGCAATTCTGACAAGTACATAGTGACTCAAGGTTTTCAAATCCCACTGGAAATCATGCCTTTGCTACATTGTTATTTCCTTACAGCTATATTATATTGTTTATATCAAACTTGTCTAGTTTACTCTTACATTCCCAATGTTTCCAGCCCCTCCTCATATCATTGAGAAACCCCAAGATGTCCAGAAACTCATCGATGACTCGTTGGTGTGGGAGTGTAAAGCCACGGGGAAGCCAAAGCCTTCTTACAGGTGGATGAAAAATGGAGAGAACCTGGAGCCTACTGAGGTGAGATGTTCCGATGTCTGCTCTGCTGAATGAACAATGAGTGTAACCATACAGTATACCGTATTTCCAAAGCTTTAGTGTGCTGCTTGTTCAAGCTTTACTGACTAATTACCATGCATTATTGTCTTCCTCATTACAACACGGCGCCTCCTGCGCTGCAATACAGTATGTTATTTAATTCTGCACAGCAGTGTTTGTTTCGGAGGAATTAGACTGTGTCTGCTGTGCTAAAAAGACTAAACTGTAAACAGGCCAAGTAATTCATGCTAGTCTGGAAAGAGCAGTGATATAAGAGCTCCCCTAATCGTCTGGTAAATCTCTCCTCAATGAGTGCAGTTATTAATCCTGTGCCACCAAAGATGAAAAAGTAAAACTCTCTATATAAACACTGCATATCCTCCCTTAATTCTATCTTGCTCTGCTCCTCTGTTTTCCCATTATATGGTGAGAGATGAGTCTATTATGACTCCAAACAACCTGCTTGCACATCTAACTTTAATTCAACTCTGTTGTTGGCATTTACAAAAATATGATTCAATATACCTACATAATATTGGATTATTTTGTTGGATCCTTTAGCCAGGCTGTTTGGAAAAGATTGATTGGGCACTCAGGCACAGTTTGCACCTGATAAATAAACAGGCATTATGTTAATTTGCTTCATTATGCAAAAAGAAAAAATGCGGCAAACACACCAGAGGATATCGATCAGTACTTGAATGTTATACATGTCGTTAGAATGAACCCAGTCTGTCGGTATATTACTACAGGCAACACTCTGCACAGCAAAGCCTCTTTCTCATAAAAATCTGATTTGGCTTGCTATCAGGGGAGAATAATTAACAATCTGTTTAGCCAATAGCTAGCATTTTTTTTCAAAAGCCTTTTTCTAAGGTAACATTCTGCAGTTTTTTGGATAAGGAATAAGGCAGCTATCTGTTTTATGAGTTCAAAAGTCACATTTTTGTTTTTTGATCAAGCAGTTTCTTAAAAATATTGAATATTTTTAATAGCACATTATCAGATTATTTTTCTTTTGTTAATATGATCTCACTCCTACTCCTTCCTCATTCTAGTGTGAACTGCATAAACTCAAATCAAAACACTGCTGCTTTAAAAATATCCTCAAAAATAGGGAGAAAAAAAACTTCCAACACACCTCAGCACTCTCAAACCATCTGGATTCATAGCAGTGAGTCTACTGTATGATTAAATGTTGCAGTGACTGTGTTGATTTTTGTGCTGGATATTCCACCCTTAACATAGACATAATAAATTGGATAGATTCACAATGCATGGGTGAATGATTTAATCAGCAAAGGTGTTACATTGTTTGAAATGCCACCATTAACCACAGTGGCTTAATGAGTGGAAGAGGAAAATGTCAGTGGTGTAAGGAGCAGTGGGGAGAGGATGCATCAGTTGTTGTTTATTACAGTGAATCAATTGAGACCTTTCTGGTTGTGTAGTTCACTGGAACACGTTTCTGCTCACGCGTTTCTAACTTTGAGCAACAGAAATAGAGCAATCAATACATAAAAAAATACCAAAACACAGGTTTTGGTACATATCTGCTGTTAAAAAAATTTATTGTTGAGTACTTGCACTGGATCAGAAGCCAGTACTGGTGCTTGCTTTTTATTTTTTTTTTTTTTTTTTGAAAAAGATGTTTCCTAAAACCTGATCAAATTGTCAATTCTTAAAACTACATAAAGAGATCCCAGATAAACATGTGCGACATTACAGGCAGGGCAGATTGTGTACTCATTAATACATTTCAGCACTGCAGTTACCCTCCCCAGGAATGGTTTATCAACAAAGATCATGCCAAGAGCAAGGTGTGTGTTAGTCTGGGAGGTGACAAGGAAGCCCGGGTAACTAAAGGCCTCTCTTACATGTTTTTAATTGTTCAAAATATATAGGAAGTTCTTCTCTTTCCAGTGTTTCTGTCTAGTGTAAAAATAGAATAGAAAAACCTCAAACTAGGTTTCACAATTACTGAGTTCTTTATCGGTAAGGCAGTGAACATGCTGCTCTGTTCTACCAGCATGGCCGTTTCAAGTGCAGCCCTTGCAGATTATAAACCACCTTCTTAAGTGATTTTTTTGTATTACCGGCCCATGTAAAAGTAGCAGCAGTTTATTGGAATGCTTCTTTTCTCTGCTCTCTGCTGCTTTATTGACAATGGCTGCAGGATTAAGTGGCTATGCAATTAAAGGGAAACTCCAGCATGAAACTGGTTTAGTCCATTTAAAGTGGACCACTGTGTTGATGTCACTGTAGTGCACTTGATTTGAGGTCATTCCTGTTAGACCTCTGATGTTAAAGCCTTTGAATTTCAGGAATGAATTATGCTGTTTTAGTGAAGTGTACTACAACATCTTAATCAGGAAGTTGGATTAAGCGTCCCGCCTTCCAATTTTCTTCAAACTTGAGTGGATTTGTTCTTGCCTTTATAAAGCCACTGTTGAGCCTAGTTCATGTCTACTTATGGTTCTTTCTTATTGTGAATTAATCATGCATCTGTGACTAAAATTAACTGATTTCTTCCACAGTTCATACACCGGTGAGCACTAACTTCATTAATGCCATTACATTTGAAGGAGAGAAACATAAAAAATGTCTGCCACCTTTTTCTTAAACCTCTATATAGTGGATTGATATTTTTATTTATTTAATAAATGTCACATACATTTTAGTGTATTTTTCGCACAAAGGCTTCCAGTAATTAGTCACTATGAAGAACATAGCTGCAGACAGCAGGCAAACCCAAAGATGCACTTGGGAAACCAAGTAAGTCAAGCTTTCTAGATTCGATTTTTAACATATTTTTGCAGGTTTATAGCCAACAAATCAGTTCAGTGTTGTTGGCAAATGACATTGCCAATCATTTTCATTCGGCATGAGGTGTACAGATGGTCCCCCCAGGTCTCTGCGTGCAAAAACTGCTGATTCCAGAGGAACGTCATGCTTAATTAATAGCAGCCATAAACAGGAGTGCTTTCCATGCACAGACTGATACGCGCCACCATTTGCCTCCCTTGCCAGCAGGGATATTCACCCCTGCACATCCGCTGAGCATTATGGAAATTCAGGCACAACCTGCTCAAACACAGGATTAGTTTGTGATCTTTCATCAGGGACAGTCTCTCTTTTCATGTGACAGTACCTTAATCCCCCGCTGACTGGAGTTCAGGCCCACTCAGACACCCCTATGGAAATGGGCTCTAATGATATTATGGGTGAGCCTGAGGAAAACACAAGAGATGAAGGGCACGAGGAGGCAGAACCTGACACGGCTGCATAGAGACGTATGAAAACTGCTCAAGGATTTAATACTGCAGTGAAGGAGTTGAGTGAAAACTCAAGTTCAGAGAGATAAATGTACATGGAGGATTAAACGTTCAGCCGATGCACTGATTCTGCTGATGTTTTAGTTCATCAGGCCCAGTCGTCCTTAAATAGATCTTAATTTAACGGCTCAGTGACGAACAACATTTCCCGTGCAGGCAGGCAGGCAGGCATGTAAAAACGATTGTCCAAACAGATGAAAACGGGGTACAGCATGACCATGTACACAGCACTTAGTATGTATACGGCATTCCTATCAGAAAAGCAATTTTCACAATGTACTATACCTCAGATGTTACGATATTCCTTCCCCTCTTATCCCCCCTTGTGCTGAAGGGGAAACAGGCCCTGTGGTGCAGTCAGAGATATAAATAGGGCACGGTTTTATTTCACTCTCATAAACATGCAGATTGATTAGGGTCATTTTCTGCTAGCCTGCCTCCATCCTCCCAAGCCTTTCCCTCCATTAGTGATGAAAACCTAGATTTATTGCCACGTCTGTCACTTCCAGACTATAATTCACTAGCCCACTGGCTGGCTGCTTTTATGTAGATGAGCTCGGGGAAAAAGCCATATTAAAGGCATGTGTCTCTGTGTCCATAGGAACGCGTACAGGTCGCCAATGGGGCGTTGTCAATCAGTCGGCTGACCCTCTCCGACACAGGAATGTACCAGTGTGTGGCTGGGAACAAGCATGGCGAGGTCTACTCCAACGCAGAGCTCCGAGTTATAGGTGAGACTTTATCTTGGTGTGTGGGTGTTAGTGTGTCTTGCACTCATGAACATACAGAATGTACCTCGCGCATGGAGGTGGGTACGCAAGCACATATTTGTCCGTATTTGTCTTCAAGTTTGCACCAGCCTTCTTCCTCTGCTCAATAGTGCCAGATAACCTCTGCCCTCTCTCTTATTGGCTGTTAATTGAAAAGCATTAATTATAAGATGAATGCGTCCGGCTGACATTGATGTATGCCAGAGCTGTTCAGCTCACCAGCCTCGCCCATCTGCCCTGTCAAGCCTGTCACTCCCTGCTCTGAGCTGGCAGCAGCTCTCATTCACTATTCATCCTCCAACATGTCTCATCCTGCTCATGCTGCTGATTGGAATCAGGCTCGGTACAGCAGAGGCTACTTTGAAAAAAAAAAAAGCACATATTCTGTAATGTGCCTTCATTCCCAGGGAAAGTTGTGCTACTGTGGAAATGTGATGAAGAAGACGCACATGTAGCCGGGCTGAGAATAATAATTAAGTTAAATTGATCTCTTTAAATCCACAACATCAATTTGGGGATTTGCTATTAAACTTTCTGATTACTAATTAACCAATTGCAAAGAATTCAATCTAATGTCTTTGAATTATCCATGGTGGTAATGCAGTGCATTTATAAACATTGAAAAAGTGGTAGAAAAAAGTCTGGTATACCAGATATAAATATAATATCAGCTAAATAATCAGTGATAATTTGCAGGAAGAGAGATGTGAGGCTTTTACAAACACTGGCTTTAATATGCTGCTCTTGTCTCAGCTGTTGCCCCAGATTTCTCTCACAATCAACTGAGGAGCCAGACGCTGGTGAAGGTAGGAGGAGATGTGCTCATCGAGTGCAAGCCCAAGATGTCTCCTTGGGGTGTGATCTCTTGGAGGAAGGGGAGCGAACCACTTCGAGAAAGTAACAGGTAACACAACATTTGCACACTGTGTTCTGCTTTAATCTCGCTGTGGTGGACCATTACCTGTATGTACTCTCGTTACCGTCTCCTAGACATCCTTTTCTTACACAGTTAAAATGCAACTGCAAATGTGTTTTGTAAGAAAGATAATAGAAATCTGGAATATGTTCATTAGCGTTTTAATGAATGAAGCAGCGTATTGATTAACAGCAGTGGAGTTGCCAGGAGATGGCTGGGGTGGTTCGTGGGCGTACAAAGCACACAACTGTCACGGTAGAGACCGGTGTTCAGAGTGGATTGATTTAGTGTCTCACACTAGCACAATCATACTGTTAATTCACAATAAAATGAAAGCAATTTGGTTAAGTTCAGGGAAAAAGCTTTCGTTAAATGTAAGTAACACATTTGCACACAGTATTAAACTAGACCACAATTCTTTAACCAAAGTGCTGCGAGTGCCAAAACATAACCATAGAAGAGTTTAATAATGATGTAGTCACTACTAGTGGAAACTGCAACATCAGTTATTTTGGTAGAAGGAAACTACATTGTAAAATTTGTTGTAAAAAGTAGCTGGAATCTGATCTTTTGGCATTCATACATCATGTCTAATTTTTTTTTTAACAAATCTGGGGCAATCTTGAATGTGGTCATAGATGCAGATTTATCATTATTATTATCGTTATTATTATTATTATTCTGTATCCTTGTTGTTATCAGACAGTGCACCTCACTTAATTTTATTTCAAAATAAACACAGAGGACAACAACAAGAGAGAGGTGAATGAAAACTTTTAGTCAAGCCAAACTAGAAGGCAGCGCCGACTTACTTAAAGTCAGGGTAACTTTCACCTTTAAATTTGACCAATGCTTCTTTAATCTCTGCAAACCTTAAGAAAGTGCAGTGCTGAAATGGTGGAGTGCCTTTTTTTATACACACTTTTGTAGCCACTTTATTTGATTTCCATAACGAAACAGAATATTGAATTTGTAATGAGATGCGAGGGTTTGTAAGTCCATGTGTTCCTCATGCGGTTAGGGAATTGAGGATCTTCAGAAATAAAAAAAAAGATTGTGTTAATACTGCCTGTACCAAAATGCTCCAGTCACTGTGACATATTTTCCTCCTGTGTGTCTGTGGAGAGATTCTGATGCAGTCATCAGAAGCAAGTGAGAGGACTCACGGAGCATCTAAGAGGAAAAGCAGAATGGAGCCTAACTGAGTAATGGTTAATGGGGTTTGTCTTGTTTTATCTCTAGCTCTTTAGTGGTGGCCAAACAGACCCACTGCTGAGTAAATCCGAAGTGCTAATCAAGTACTTTTCACCTCAGCAGGGATGATAAAGCCTCCTGAAATCAAATTATTCAACGTTCCAAGTTTTCTAGGAACAGAGGGTGATCTTAGTGCCCCGCGTCACTTGACCCCCGAGATGTGATGTGTGCCGCATATGCTCCTTTTTTTGCCAGCGTTTGCGTGCGCACCTTGTGGGAATGAAGTGCGACGTCTCTGCCCAGCAGCCTCATCACTGACAGAGGTCACCCATTTGGGTGTCACTGCTCCAGCATGACTCCGCGCCGACAGCAGGGCGTGTGTGCACGCGGCGTCTTGCCAGTCTTTGCATATATACAAAGCGGTGTTGTTGCTTGTCAAACAAAGTGGCGGGGAATTTGCATAGTTGTTTCGCTGTTGGTGCCCTTCACTCGCCCCCCGTGCCACTTCCACCGCCACGTTCCAGTCCCCCAGCACCCGCACCACACTGAATGTGTTGTTCTGAATTCTTAGTTTAGATTGATTTCGCATTTGTCTTTGGTGTGACATGAATTGATGTCCTTGTGAAGTGATGAATGAAAGAGCGCTGATGTTAAATAGATGTTTCCTTGAAAGTCTATCACTGCCTGTACTTGTCCTTCAGTGTTCTCACTTATTCCTCACTATAAATCACATAATGACCAACTGCTGTGATAAATAACAGATGATTTGAGATTTTAATCACTGAAGTGGAAGCAATGAGTTACTCTGTAGAATAAAAAAAATGTTTTGCATCTGATCCCACTGTTGTACGTGGGATTATTTGCCACTGTCGTCATTCTAGTAGTTTTAAAAGTCTGTTCAATGTTCACAAACATGTTTTAATGTGTTTCACTTGCAATAAATAAAAGATATTTGGCTCGGACCACCTGTGCTACTGCCCCAAAATGAAGATGAAACAGCCATAGATTTGAAATTAAAATGCAACGATCCCAGCTGTATTACATTAAAACATTCTTTTTTTTTTATTTCTTTTTTCTTTTGCAGCCATGTCGCTGCATTGCATTGCCAGCTGGGAAGTGGAGTAACTGTGTTTACGGAGCTTGAAAACACACACGCCAGAGCCTCTAAACGTGCTGATTACAGCTCCCTACTTTCTCTCTTTCCTATTATCTCCCTCTCCTCTCATCTGTGACATACGCACATGCACCCCACACAATAAAAAAAATGTTCAGCATCTGTTGTGGTAATCATTAGAACAGTTCTCTTTTAGATGCCTGCCCAATAATAGCTGTCCTGCCTGTACTACAGTGTTTAGTCTTATCCTGCTGTTTGTTTGGAAAATCAAAAGACTGATGGAAACGGATGCAAATAAGTGCAAATGATGGAACAAATGACATCCTGGTTTCACGCATGAGCTGTGTGATAAGCTTATGTTTCATTTATGTTAATTAGGGGCCCAAGCACCAGCAGTACTGGAACCCTGTGTTTTTTTTTCAGATTTGTAAAATTATTATGATTATTATTATTTTTCAGTGACTCGAAATAGTGGTGCAGGCTAAACCGTTGTGACCCAAGCCAACCATAAGGGGGCACTACAACGAATGTAAACACAAATACTTCATATATTTGTTCATGCATTGAGCTGTAAAGTCAGCTTTTCATACCATCTGTGGGTTTTAGACCTAAAAATCAGTCAAAAAATTTTTGGGATCTCCTTTGCAACATTTTTTTTTCCTTATAATAAGGCATATGCATGTACAGTGTGTGCATATGTGCATGCCTGAGCAGGTCTGCGTGGTTGTGCATCTGTATGCATCTAAAAGGTGCGAAATTCTAAGAGGTATCTGTGAATCCCTTTTGTTGAAGATTAATTGCCTTAATTGCGATAACACTCCACAGTGGCTTCAGCAGAAGGGGAACTAGTGTCACCAGCTGGGTAATCCATCTTCATAGCAGCAGCCCTCCTTTTTTTTTTTTTTTTCCTGCAGGAGACCAGTGGAGGGAGGGGATATCTTATCTACCCCAGACAACCCTGCAGGGACGAGGTTTAGATGACATCAGCTGGAACAAAGCAGCTGAGAGCGCAGAGCAGAGCAGGTCTTTGCTGATGAGCGTGTAAGTGGGCCGTGTCAGGCACGGAGAGCCGCCTAGAAAAAACGCCCCGTTTCAATATGTCACCAACAGGAAGAAATCAAGTTTGTGAAGCTGCTCACAGTAGACACTCTTAACCAAGTGTCTCTCTCACGATTCGCTGCAGGATGCACTGGAGTCTCAGTATTGCTGCTGCTTGTTTTAAAATACAATCTTTTAAAGACCTCTATCAGCTTTGGCAGTCATGCAAATATTTGTGCAGGATCTTTCAATCCTTTGAAGCAGGTGTTTACCCCTGGAGGAAGGCATTAAAGTGCTCCGGGTGCAGATGGGACAAATCCCCCCCACTTTTGTTTCGAGGCTTTTTGGTGCAGCAGTGTGTTTTCTGAGCTGCACAGAGGATTCACAGTGCCTCATTGTGGGTTTCTGTACCTACTGTATTAAAAACAAAGAGGTCATAACGCTTTAGTTAGAATAAAAAGCTGATAGACAGCCAGATGTTCAGCATCCTACAGGTATCCATGGCAATTCCCTTTAGAAAGCAGAGTCCAAAAGGTCATACGTGTGAACTACAGTAGGCAGCAAATATGGCAAAGCGGTGAAAATGCTTTATGCTAAGATTTTCTTTTCTTTTATTATACTGTGTGATTTGCTTTTTCTGGCTTATGCATCATATCTATTAAAATTAAGATATTTAGTCTGGGGAAGAGGATGAACCCTGCTGGTGGATACATTCCTAGAGAAGCAGGATTGAGTCCTTTATATGTATTATCATTGTTGAGAGGAGACAGTAGTCTAAAAACAAATTACGCCAGGGAAACCCAGCCACCCAGTCAAAACGCCACGTTGGCTCCTGGTGCAACACAGATGATATCCAGTACATAAAATCCCACATCCTTCAGCTAGTTGAAGATATGTCATTAACCTTCTTGTGGGGTCCAGGGTATTATTGGTTTTGACTACTTTTGATTTCTGCTTTATAATTCAACTAAATGTCATGCCAATGTTTGATATAATTCTTTTCAGCACAATCTCCTATGTGTTATTTCTTCATTTTGACATACTGTAAACACTGACTACTAAAAAGCACACAACTAACTTAAAATCTGAGTAGAAAAAGTATATATTGTTCAATGTAAATACCACAAATACGTTTCTTTCTGGAACAAGAAATGACAGAGATATATGGAGAAATGTACATACTATCTATCGCCATTTAATAGATGTGTGAAACATCATAACTCCGGTTTTAGTTGGCCTATCAACACCATTCTTTAGATATAGAAAGTTTGTCCAAAAGTCCAAACTTTTGACAAAATTTGAAGTCAAGCTGATACATGCTGTTGTTGCTGCTAAGTTGTCTTCACTTTGTAACGTGCCCTGGCGCAACTGTTGACCCCAGGGGGTGAAAGTTTACCACTTTAATCCCATTTATTAAAGGGGTCATATGATGCATTACCAGGCTGACTGTGTAGTAGCATCACATCAACAGTAGGGTTACAGTAAAAAAAAAACAAATCGCACAATATGGCCCTTTTAAAGGTTTTGAGGTTCCACAATGAATCAACGTTCTCTGAGCTCTACACAGAGCTAACTAATGATAGTAGCTTTTGTGGCATTCATAAACCCAATTTAGAAATCTACTACTTCACTAATTAAATTCTTCTTAAGGTTTAAAATGAAAACCCATTGCTGTTTGGCTAAAATAACTGCATATTGCTGTCTGTGAAACAAAGCCTGCAACATGAATGGTGGAGGAAATAGTTATGTGATAGCTCTATGGGGTCTGAAGTGATGCTGGTTGTTATTTAAAGTACCATAATGGTTTATATGGTACCACTATTTATACTTTAGACATGTTCTGTGGATCTTCAGTGTGTTCCGGTGTCCTTTAGTGATTGAAAAAAAGATAAAGATGACAATACTTGTGACCTGTACTTTCTAGTCTATCACAGACTAGTCTATTGTGTATTGTTACACACCAGTGTAAGTTGTAGCACTCACTGTGAATTTAGGAGTGCAACCATTTGAGTAACATCTTTGAACAGGGTGAGTAAGAGAAGCTTGTTGCCAAGGAACATCAGCTCTTTTTTACCCCACATTAGTGGTGTCAAACCGTTATAGACGTACCGTCCCTCTGCACATACAGTAGAAAGAAACATAATGAGCGAATGCTACCAGAAATATTGCCGCCGATAATAGAGCTCCAGGAGTTGACATCACACGGCCGTAGAAAATGAAAACATAACCATGTTTCGCAGGAGAACATTCCCGAGACATGTTTAGAGAAACATTTGACTCATCTGTCAGTGAGATAACTACAACTAAAGAAAGGGTGGATGATGGTTATAATATAACTGAATATAGTTATCATATATCATATGAGCATGATTTTCAGAATTTGTTTCTACAGCGAGCATGTGGTTAACTCTACATAAATCAAACACAGTTGGAGCTGAACACATCAGCTACACATTCCTCCAAAGGTATTGCAACATTGAGGTCGGTTCCTATATTTTTTGCTGTAACACTCATCATAATGTTTATTGTTTAAAGTAATTAGCATCTTCTGTCACTGTCCAGATGAATAAATAAGATCCGCTAGACAAAAAATATTTCAAATGCATTTCTCATGTAATATAACAGCTGAAATTATCTGGTTCCTTAAAAATCACCTACAGCTTTTTTTTGTTTGTGTGTTTTGTTAGTTGTTTTTTTTTTTTTTTTTTTTTTTTTTTGGCAGAGGGCATTGCAAGGGACAGAAATCAAAATAAACAATTGAGTTATGCGATAATTAAAGTGCATTAAAGGCATACAGAAATAGTAACATGATGTCCGGAGCTGGAAATTACGAATGCAAAACACTACATCTTAATGTTGATGTGTGTAAGGTCGGTTGTTTTTGTGATGTTAATACAAAACTATTGACCTTTAAACACCTTACACTGCTGAAGTGGCCTATATGGAAAAAACAGATACTAGCAGGTGAAAATTAACAGACTGAAGTGAGGATTTTAGAGGTACATATTTTTCTAATAACACCAATATCACCTTTAATATTGCATACTGTAGATACTGTGTGAAGCATTTATATGAAACAAAAGCTCTTGTAAAAATCCGAATTGCTGCCAAGAAGTAGAACAGCAGCCATTGTCTTAGCAGCATGCTTGGCCAATGATCAAAAATAGCCTTTACTGGACGGTTTGGTTGTGAAATGATAAGACAGAAACACTAATCTTGTTGAACAATGCTCCTTCCACTGTGGATTAAAGCATCTAAATCAACACTGCCTTATTCTGTGAGTGCATTCATGGTGGTGCAGTACAAACAAGCTGTGGCTTCTACACACTGAGAGTAAATCGCCGCTTATTCAAACAGTCAGCCTCAACAGCCGTGACTTACAGAAAACATTACAATTAGCAGGCTGAAGACTAGTAATGTTTACACCACTGTCTGCTGCCCAAATGGCAGGGATTGTCAGCGTGGACAGTGTGGACATGAGGCATCAATGTTATTTGCAAAATAAGAGTTCCCTGGTTAAAAAAGTAAGCAGAATGTGCCTTAGGTACACGTCAAAGTTAAATATGAAGTAAAAAAATAATTCTAAGAGTAAATCCATGGTGCTTTGTAACATTTCATTGGCCAGAGGACAGAGGTTCTGTACCACATAGACCTAAATATAAGGCTACCTTGGTTCTAGCAGGGGATAACCTAAGAGAGGGAGGGAGCAGGCTTGAGACTGTACCGTCTCTGGTTCAAACACCAGATCGGTAAGATTAGAAGCTAGGTGAGACAGGTGAAAAGCAGCGTGTGTGCCTCCCTTGTCAACACCGCTGTGATGCCCTCGAGCTTCCAAGTGTGAATGTGATTAGAGCATTCATGTGAAGGAGAGGTGGCCTCTCAGTGAGGCTACCCTAAATACTGTACTTTAATGTCAAAAAGGTGACCTCTTGTTTTCCAGCAATTGTTTTTGGAAAGTCCACAGAGAAGATCATCCTTACCCTCATTTGAGTGAAAAAGTAAAACACAATGTGTTCTACAAAGTTTAAAGACCCTTCAAGCATGGCCTTAAAACAAAAAGGTTACAGTTTCTTGATCCTTTGGACATGACTCATGAACCTGGCCTTATACGAAATGTATTGCTTCAAAACAAAATGAATAAGAGTATAAATAATCTTAAAACCAAAGGTGTATTTTTTTGTGTGCGTTTGCAGCAACATAGCAACAATAAAATGCCTTAAATAATGAGGCTTCAAACTTTTAAACTGTATATAGTATGTTAAGGCTGTGTTTAGATGGGGTCCACTAGGTGGGCTGGTGCTTGGCAACAGGATATAAAACCTTAGTCTTTCTCTAACCTTAACCAAGCTTTTGTTGTCTAAGCACACACTGGACTCTGCAGTTTGCCTGCCCTGCACATTATAGACCAGTTATCCACCCCAAACCTGAGACCAGGCTCAAAAGACACCTTTTGCTTTCCAATGTCCTTGTCGATTTAAAGATGAAATAAGAACAGCCATTAGTCTTCGAGCTTTATTCCTCATGTGCAATGATTCCATGTATAACATGCCCAAATTACACTTAACCTTGTCATGAGGAAAAGACTCTATAAACCCTCAAAGTGGCCATATCCAAGCCGTTTGACACACTAATGAGCCAGTGGTTTCAAAGTCTGAGCAATTTACTTTGAGAAATCAAATTGCTGTTGGTGAATTGGACCAAATGTCATGTTTCTCATTTTATCACTCATCATCAATTGAGCTTGGATGTACACTCTGAGGCCTGTTTAATTCCGCTTTTTATTTTTACCTAACTATTGACACATTCATTGAAATGTGGCGGATTAATCAGTGGGCATGTAAAATTACTATAGCAAGATGTTCTCTGACTCATTTTGTGCCTCGAGCTGTTTAGAAATCATCTTCTAGGTGTGTGTATTGGCTCTAGATGGTGTCATGTGTTAATGTCTGAGGCTGTAGGTGTGAGTTTAACACTTTGGGTTTTTGATTAACTCACTTAGAGTTAAAGTAAGGAGACACAGGAGGCTTTCTGTATGTGGCACGGATGTTTATTAGTTCATCAGCTTGAAGAGCGAGCAACAATTGCTGAAGCTGGATTGGCCAGATTCTATCTCTAGTAATCATGACCCATTGGTACACTGTCCCTCTTTGCATGTTATATATCCCTCCTACATTGGCAGAGCAAATAAGCATGGCTGTCACGTAAATGAAGAGATGTCTCGCAGAGTGATCTCCATTTATAGACCCATCTGCTCTGCCAGATGCACTCCAGAAAGAATCAGCGTCAGGAGAACACCAAAACTGCGGAAGAGGCAGAGCAGTGAACTTTGCATTAATTTGCTTAACACATATCTTTCCTCAATGCCTTTGTTCTGTTTGAAGGAGATTTTAATAAGAGTCTCATAAAATGTCTCGGGCCTTAATTTTATGAAGACTTGAAATTAATAAACTCTGTATGGAAACAGGTGTATTAATAAATGCCGTGATTAAATGATCTGTGTGAGCGGACAGCCAAGCACTGCTATTTCAGTCTCCTCATTCTCATGCTGTTATCTTTATTCAAAGCATTGTTTATCGTGTTTAAATGTCACTTTTTTTTTTGTCAGATCTCTAATTTCCTCATTTGCCTCTAATTGAACATCTGCTTGTGAAGTGGAGATCTGGTTCTCTGTGGAGGTTAGCAGTGTGAGTGAGCAGTGCCAGGTCTGAATACTGAAAGTGTATGTACCCAGAAGGACTTATTTCATTACTTTGCCTCAAGGAAAGGTTTACTACCTGACAAGGCTGCTGCGGACAGCAGACTGGCGCTTTTCATTTCGTCTTTGCCTACACCTCTCCTCCGTGACTGTGGCTTAAAAACAGTCACGTGAAGCTGCGTGGTCCCCCTTGCCTTAGAATGGGAGCAAACTGAGGATTAGTGCTCTGCTGATGCTGGCAGCTACAGACAACACACCAACAATGTTCAGAGGTGCCTTATAGCGCACAAATCCACACAGCAGATTAAACGTTTTATTTATCTAAACATGTCTCAGAGTTGCTCAGGAGGCGGAAACAGTCTCGTTTGTTGGTTTAAATCTCAGTCAGCAGAGGGATCTGTGCAAAGTTTCTTTCAGGGGGAAGGTCAGGAAATAGCTAGCTTGATTAGTAATCAAAGTAATCAAGGCGAAAAGCCTATTTTCATTATTCATTCATGAATATGGCATTCATGATGGAATGTCAGCAGGACTAACCTGCAAAGCTGCAGGCAGAGACTAATTTGAATGTGAAAGGGCAGCTACCACAGGCTAAATAGCCCACCCAGATGACTTAATATGACTTGATTATAGTTTATTAATAGCAACAAAAGCACAATTCCAAGGATTCTTAATACTAGCATTTCTTCTCCACTGCCTTTTCTCATGAAGTGTGTCAAATCCTTGGCCACTGGCAGTCCAAAAAGTCATTTCACTGGAGATGAATGTGAATCACATTCACATGTGCTTGATGTATTTGTGGCTCTAAGCAGGGGGGGGACTGTGCCGTGTGTTTGACTTGATCATCAGATACATTTGGGGTAGATAAATAAGTAGCCCGTGATTTTCACATTACTCACTGCAGTCTAGCGAGGATGGATTGTAGGCATTTGTCTGATTAGAGACGTGCTCTTGTAGGTAGTACAGATTGCCAGATCCTTAACACAGACATGAATGAAAATAATTCTACTCCCACTAATTAGTTTTTTAGAATATACAGTTGCTGAATCATTATGTATTGTATATGTACAATATTGTGTTTCTGTGAGTGATCGTTTAGAGTGATGAGATATAATAAGTCACTATACTATCTACTAGTGACTACGCTCTCACGGTTGACTGATTTGTCAAGACCAACAACTTTTTTTTTTCCTTTTCAATCCAAAAACTAAATGTGTAAGGAACTAATTAAATGTGTGTGTTATGTATTTATTGGTGACAGCTCCAAAGTTAGCATTAAGTGTAATGTAGAAATGAATCCAAAGGATATAGAATGTTTGAGGCCAGAATTTCGAACCACACCATGAACTTCCTAGATTGTCATGATCAATAGGCCCACTATACATAATAATATCCTTTGTCACTATGTCATAATCTTGTGCATGCCTACTCATTAAAGTGACTGCATGCAGTTCAGACTGTGCTGACAGTGACATGTAAATGTTACTAGACTAGGTCAATTAAAGAATGCCATTGTGACTTTTCTTTTCTTTCATTTCTTGCCATTGTATATTGGCAGTTTGACATGTTAGTCAGCAATTACATGCTAGTGGACATTCCTAAATAGAATGGAGAAAAGACAGACAGAAACTGAAACATATTAAAAACTTTAAGAATTCGACATGCGTTAAATAACCTTCTGGTAATTTCAGCTACACTACGTTCAAGGAAGCATTACTGGTGGTCAAATTGTGCAGTGCATCACCTGTGCTAACTAGCAAGCGAGGTAAATCCTTAAATTAATTCAAGCGTTTTGTTAATTTCTGCAGTGTCAGAATACACATGCATAGACTGTTTAGCCATCAAATAATTACACTATATATATTTGCATAATTAGCAGATTTCCCTTTTTTGGAGAACCTGGGATTGTGAAATTCTGCTACTGACTGAATAACAGAAATCTAAGACCTGAGATAAAGTAAATTCTGAGATGTTTACAGAGATTAGGTCAAAACCCTCTCTACCTGACTGCATCCCCGTACACATCACCGGGATTATTTTTATCTGGAAGACTGTGGTTGCTATCATTTTTCAAAGTAAGAATCCGCCAACACAGCATGAGTAATCCATCTTGGTTCCTCTGATAATTTCCCATGGAACATGTGTGTGCTCTTTATTCCTGAAGGGATACCTCAGCACACGAGAAGAGATGAATAGCTCTGGAAGGGGAATAAGCCAAGGGAGGGAAAGCAAGAGAGTGATACGTGATTAAAGGAATCCTCTGAAAGTACATATACAAACCGTGGTGCAGCTAGGCCCCATGAACTCCTGCTCCTCGCAATACAATTACCAACATAATCGCATCGTGCAGGTGGGAATTAAGACGTTCTCAATCAGCCTGTTTCATTAAGGCACCTTCCTATAAAGATGCACATTTTTACACCACATTTATTCTGGGAAGGTTCATTTGCACCGAGGTCCTTAGACAGTACATTGTGTGTGATGGAGTTTAAAACGCTTATTTCTGTATTATTTTTCCATCATAGTCACTGATATTTTTTGCTTTACTGATTATGTGAGACCAAATAACAAAATGTGCTATACTTTTAATATTACTGAATTTATTTCAGCACTATACAGTAAATATGGCTTTTATAGACTTGATTGTTCTTGGTAATTCTTATTTTATATATCCGGGACTCAAACTGTCCAATATCTAATGAACAAGGTCAAACTAGCTATAACTAAACTAAACTATAATATTGCAGCACACAATTCCTATATCTATCAAAAAAGATTTAAAAAGAAAGCTATTCAGGCTACAGGATATTATTTGCAACTTCACCGCATGCATAATGGTAATAACAGGGGAGCGGTAGAGATAGTGGGCATTTCACACAGTAGCAGATGAACACTTGCATCGCAGCCAGAACCCCTGTCCCCTGACTGTGTTTTTATAAGGCAGCAATATTGCCAAAGGGCTAGCTAGTGCCCTGGAGACAAGTGTCAATACACATTAAACAAAAAGTCATTTCAGGTGTTGCTTCCAAATTACATTTGTGTCACTCATCCTAAATCTTAAACTTGTTCTGTCCTAATTCAAGAGTTTTCTTCTACAGCGGCTGGCATGGCACAGGTTCTATTGCTGTTGATCTCTGATTGACGACTTCCTGTCAGACAGACTTTTTTTTTTTTTTTTTGCCCAACTGATGTTAATTGTAAGCTACAGTACTTACTTACCACTCACACATTGGTAGGATAAGCTCCCTAATACCTTCCAACACTGACGGAGTGATTTATGCTTTTGGCTACTGGGCTTTTTATACATGATCAGAGCAAGCACTGTACAACTGGAATATTTAAAGCACAACCTGTACTCTAACTTTCCCTGTACCGCACCCTGTACTATTCCTCCATCCTCCCAGCTGTCATGTTTTCTTCTAGAGGTGCACCGATGTCCAGATCTGTCCTGCAGAATTATAAATACTCTAAACACTGAACCAACACCAAAGAGCATTCAAAGCATGTTAGATTCACTGCACTGGTTGCTAATTGTGCAATAGGACATCAGATGGAACTGTTGTATGTTGCTGCAGCCATTTTTTTTCGGTTACAAGTTTCGTCCTCTGCATTTGCTGTCTGTCGCTTCCTGTCTACATAGCAGTGGAGAATAAATAATAATTACTGAACTGGAGCTTTAACATTTAAAAATGAAATTGTATCATGGAGAACCTTGTTCTTTTAGTCCATTTGTATGTTAAGTATTCAGTGGCTTTTTTCTATGTTGTAGTAGAGAGATAAAAAAGTAGGAAATCACGAGGGAGGTTCACAGTGAAGAAGCTGTTGGTCCATTAGCTTAAAAATCAACAAGCCTACTGCCAGGCTAGTCGCATCTGTGAGGCTGTACTTGTGGCCTATGAACAGTATTGTGAGTACATTCTGACATTAGTATTCTATAGAGGACAGAGTGCTGTTAGCTATGCACTGGTGTGTTGGGACAGCAGGCTGAGCACAACTGAATTGGTCACATGAGCACCTTCAGTGAAAGACTGATAGAATGAAGGTGCACCTGTTGCCACTAAACAGTAAAATACGGCATGGTGTAGTATTAAAAAATTGCTAACATTAGTATTACTTTATACTATCATCTACTGTTGTTAATATTCCATATGACACGGTACATTAATCTACCTTGACCTGCACCATATACTGTATGCACATCTGCACCTTGGGTTGTGTTGTACTGTTACCCTTCTTCTGTAATTAATTGATCTATTATAACTTTCTGTTGATTTATTACTGAAGCTGTCTGTTGTGTTTTACTATGTTAACTGAGCATGATGGCACAAAAAATATGTCCTTCCTGATTAATATAGTGATATCTTATTTTATCTTACCTCAGATTATTGACTTAACACCTCTGATGTAATGTGTTGTGATTTAGCATGTTCATGACATGATAGCTTGCTAACATTTGCTGATCCAGTTCAGAACTTGGTGAATGAATTGATCATCAATTCAATTCAATTCAATTCAGTTGTATTTGTATAGACTCAATTCACAACAAAAGTCATAACAAGGCACTTTACAGTGTAAGGTTTAAGACCTTACATAGTATAATTATACAAAAAATTATATAGAAAACCCAACAATCCCATTTGAGCAAGCTTTAGGCAACAGTGGAGAGGAAAAACTCCCTTTAGAGGAAGAAACCTCCAGCAGAACCAGGCTCATAGTGGGCGGCCATCTGCCTCGACCGGTTGCGGTGTGTGGAAAGTGGAGAGAGAAAAGAAAAGCAGGCAACAAAAACAACAAGCAGCAGCAAGAACATTGGGCAGGTCAACTGGATTCTGGAGATATACAGCTCCAGGCCGAAGATACCTGCAGAAGAGTACAGCGAGAGAGCGACACAGAGAGGAGGAAACACAACTACAGGAGAGAGAAGACACAAAGTTAATGGCATGCAATGGTGGCATTTGAATTGATGTAGCAGAAAGGATGCATTAGTCAAACTGTTTGCCTCTTGGTGATGTTGTACAATTACTCTGATTAACCACAAAATTATCAACCACCTTGTGTTTTCATTGTTGTGCTGGATTGGGCTCAGCATAAGAAAAGAGAAAAATGTAACGGTGGCTGGTTATGATTGACAGTTGCTGTGCACGGAGCAACGTAGCTGCAGACTGGTTATGCCCATGCCAATGTCGTAAGGGTGGTTTATGGCTGGTGTACTTATGATATTTCATGCTGGTAAAGTGGTGCAGTGGCCAAAAGACAAGAAAATAGAAATAAAAGGAAAATAAGGACCAGATTCAGCTTGGCCAGAACTAAGCTGTGATTTAATCATTAGTAATTTTTACTGTTATGATTATGATTTTGAAGGTTATAATGATTTATTGTGGTTGGTTGCAATACAGGGTAACCAGCCTTGGGGAAAGGAAGTATTGTGTCTGAGTTTCATGTAAAGATGTCTTGTAATCCAATTAGGGATGCACCATGACACATTCATACAGTAGTTACCTTAGTGTATCTATTGTGTTTTTTTAACAAAAGTTTTGGTTCTGCTCTTGTGGTCATTACATTTAAATTGTACTGGAATCACCTTTACATTTCAAATCATCTAGAGTTCCTTCCCATCTCCTACCACAGGTCCAGGTTGTGATAGTTTCTGCAGCTAATGATCCATGTGACAAGTTGGGAGTCACTGGTACAGGTCTGAGTACAGCAAAAATCAATATCCATTACACCTATATTGAAGAATTGTCAAAAGTAAATTCCCAGGTGTCACTGTTTCACCAGCATCAGCCAATCACTATGTTGACTGAAAGAACTGAAAAAAAAAACAAACAAAGGTGGTATGGTGTGCAGCATAGCAGCTTTTTGGTTTCTAATTGTCCATTAACCTTGATGGTGACAACTTCACCAAAAATTAGAAGGCACATTTGTTTAGTCATAATGTCGCATTAAGGCAGACATCATAAAAGTTGTACCGCACTTGCATCACGCTCTGCAGGTCTTAGCGTCCTGGGTCTACGCTGCACAGCTGGGCTTGATTTATGCCACTGACAAGGCCGTTTCTCTCCAGCACAGCACACTGTGGGAAACCTTAGGAGAGACAGCCTTTCAATTTATCTCAGACAGTCCCTCCCTCCTATACACTTCAGGGTTTTTAAGGCAGTCAAGAGAATAGATCACCACCTGAAGTTAGGTCCCACCCCTTGTCCCAGCTCACGGGATATGGCGACCTCGCCTCTTTGTCCGCACGCTTGTCACATTACAGGCCCTCGCCTCCAGCGCTGTTAGCAACCCTGACGTTTTGATACAATTATGATTAGAAACATCACCTGCAGGCAGGGCGAAGATGGTCAATGTGGGTCGGACAAAGTAACACGCACGCACGCAGGCACGCATGCACTTATCTGTGAGCTCACCGTGGCTGACAAACACACTATCAAACACATCCCCTGCAGTACTCCTTTCACACTCACTTTTTCCATTTTGTTAACCAATATTTGGAAGGGTGTGTGTGTGTGTGTGAATGTCCGCTGCAGTGGTGAGTTAAGCACGCTGTGTGTGTGCACCGAGGTGGTAATCTTTGTGTATAGAAAGCTTTAGCTGAGGCTAATTATTTGGTGAAACCACTGCAAGCTTTTGACAATCTCTCTTCCTGTGGTCTCACGGTTGAGTAATTCCACTGATGGAATCTTAACCCCTATTTTCACAAGCCGGCTTTATTTACCCTGTTAATTAAGCAGAGATGCATACAGGCCTCCGCCCTGCAGGCATGCTACCAATCAGCCGTGGCATCTCACAGTCACTAAGTATTCATGAACGGTCCTGTTTGGAGCTCTCAAATCAGAATCCGATCTGTGATTACGCATATTGTTTGCATGTTGAATTTGTAGGAGTGCACTCCCATTCTTCGACAGCATTAGGGAGTTAGTGTGTTTATGCAGACGTAGAACGAACACGATTTCAACGTTTCAACACGACCACCCCCCCATCCCTCCATTAGAAACTCGCTCTGCATTCAGAGCTCCAGCTTATTTCAAGCTCTTGATGCACAAATTTTGTGTCTTCTTCCTTTTTTTTTTTTTTTTTTTTTTGTTTCTTTTCTCTTTTCTTCTTTTTTTTTTGCGACTCATTATTTGGATTGCGACAGTTTCCTCTCACAATGTTGAATTTATCGAACAGATCAAAGACAAAAATATGTCTGAATGAAACATCAAAACGGCGCTTTCAAGTGTTTCCCTTTTTTTTTTTGATTGCGAGAGAGCTTACAAAGAGGCGACGTCTGCATCTGTTAACAGTGTCTCAAAGAGAATGTAAGGAACTAACAAAAACAGCCTTTTACTTTGGAGCAGGCTCTTTCCTGAGATTTCCACTTCACAGTTCCCGTGATAGCTGCTCTGTGACTGATGTTATTTGTCTCTTTCATCTTGTCACAGAGCAGGGAGGATCAACACTGAGCAGCCCCTGTCCTCGGAGGCTTGATCTCCCCCAAAATACACACCTGTGTGTGTGTAATTTTTTTTTTGGTTTGTTTGTTTTTCTTTTTGAGTGACTGCTGCGGCCACCTCGCTGTGTTCAAAAATAATTGCCTCCTTTTAGGAGAATTATTGCTGTGTCCATTAAACCCATGTGAGGCAGGGATGAAAAGGACTGGCACTTGTGTTCTTCTCACCTGTGAATTATTGATACCTGCCCCTCATCTGGCTTCTCCCGGGATAGAGGTGGAGAATGTCTCCTCACATAAATGGGCACATCGCGCAGGCGTGTAGTCAGGGCCGCGGGAGAGAGAAGGGAGCACAACTAAAATGCGTTAATAGCCTCTATCTCCTCTTCACCACTGCGGAGCTTCAGTTGACTTCTACTGTGTTTGACCCCGTCTCAGCTCCTCCATTAGCTTCAGCCTCACATGATGAACACTTATGCAGACAGCCAGCCTGCTCCTCTTTAGTAATGTCGGTGAAAAGGAAAGTGCCTCGACAGTCTACAAAGAAGGTAGATAATACAGTGAGTGGGCAGAAACAGTCTGAGGATTTAACTCCAGCGTAAGTGCCACTGTGCTCACATGCGGCACCGCTTGTTCGCTCTCCGCCAGGGCCTCCGCTGACAAGATGCATGGTGCACAAGTCACGTGGTAGCTGTTTTGTCCCTGAGGATAAGGGGATTGTGGCTACAGAGAGCACAGTGCACAAATGCAGGTATTTAGTTATGTTGAGGCTTGTGCCGGCTGACTTGAACTGGGTCAGAGCGTGTTCTAGTTAAAATAATATGTTTCCCCCATTTGTTTTCACTCTGGCTGTGATTACTCTAGTTAATTAATAATTAATGCATATTGCACATTGCTGGACAAAGCTATTACCTTTATTTCCTTTAGATAATGTGACTCATCAGACTAACTTTTTGCTATATAAACAGAGCAGCAGTAAGTAATGTATAGTAATTGTTTTAATAGTGCTTACTCGGCTCAGGGTTATGGTTAGTTGTAGCACTGTGCTGCCTTTTAATGGGCCATTTCCTTAGATTTATCAGCCTCCAGGTTTGATGTCATTAACTGCGGGACATCCCACATAGCAAAATACCCCTCATGTAACTGATGGTCATTGTCGGCCACCTTGCGTTCAGCACTTTTCTCTCTCAGTCTGATATAAACCCAAGAAATCAGCACTCAGCAGAGCCGTGCGATTTTTAGAAGTATAGATTCTCTCAACACTAACTGTCTCTGCACTTTCTTATCACACGCCTGAAAACGACCCTCCGCACCCCGACCCCCTTATGGAGATGGTGAAGCAAGGGGGAAAATATTGTGCCATGTCACACCATATCAGCTGCATTTTTACAAACGCATCCAGTTAAAGATATCACAGGTACATCATGCTCACATAACAACAGTGAAAGCTGATGAAGCTGATGTCATTTAGGTTATTTCTACCCCAGGAGGGACAGTCTGGAAAATGAGTGTGCTGATACACACAGGATCTGTTGCTTCTATAAGTGGCTTGTTAATTACTGTATCTATATAGGAAGTATTCAAATAGAATTTATGGTTGTTTACAGTAAGAGTAGTTTATCTAGGAGGTAAACTTTATTTATTTGTATGATTATTTAAAAGCTTTTATTGGAAACTTGTTTATTGACTACAATCAATACTTTTATATTAATAAAGGTAAAAGGTAAAACAGGTTGTGTTTTAAAACACAAAAAACAAAACAGGTTGTGTTTTACCTGTGTGCAATATTACCTGACTGTGTGGGTCTAAACAATTTCGTAGTGTCCATATACGTTAAGAGTTATGAATATGAAGTGTCAACAGAATAGCCAAAAAATTATGATTACAAAAAAATCCTGTACGCTATCAACAACTTGTGATGTACTTATTAAATCACTATGTTTCAGTCAAGCAACCCTCATCGAGCCTTTACATATAAACACATGAAATGTATGTGCAGCTGTGCACCTACTGAGGAATCAGAAAATTACAGGGGCTAAGCAGTCGCCAATGTGAGGAACAATCTGGGAAAAGGCGGGGACATTAAATGAAAAAGACAAACATGTGACAATCAGACATTTTGTTCTACTAAATGACCCTGGTAAATTTCTCTGAAGCCCCAATATATAATCATGAGTAATCAAAATACACAATTAACTTCACAGGAAATGAGCACCAGACTTGCATTCTGTGGTAATAAAAATAGGTATAACATACTGTACACAACTGTATGTTCACTCACTGTGTTCATTTTTGGGGGGAAAAAAATATTTCTTCTATATATTAAATGTAGTGTTCAGTGCAAGTTTTAAGCTCACATTGATTTGCTTTTTATCAACTAACCCTTGAGGAAAACATTAGCTTCATTAGCTGCTAAACGCTTCACCACTGTCATCAACTGCAGTCTTATTGGTGCATTCTGATTTCTAGAGCGTAATATGATGGCAGTTTGTTAAGGTCCTTGGCATGTCATACTGTGCTGATGCTCAAGCTAAGATTTTCTACAGCTTCACAATGCTAAAACTGTTTCTCTTTGGGTCTTGTCTCGAAGGTTAAGAAAATCCTTGGCTCTTCATCTGTGAAATCCTCAGTAAGAAATCTTGGTGTAATGTTTGACTGCTGACTCCGGACCTGCATGTGAAGTATTTGATTTGCTCCCGCTTCGTTCCAGCTGAGGAATAGTGTCAAAATCAGACCTCAGGCTGAGATGAAGATGATTATTCATGCCTGAATTTCAACTTGTCTAGACTATTCAGGGTTTTTGTGATTACTTTTCGAGCTCTGCTCAGTCAATCACGTGCCTACATGTAGAGATTTCATGCAGCCACTAGGCCTCTAAAGGATGATCAGGGTTTGTTTGTTGCTCCAGAGTCAAAAGGTAAAGAATAATGTGCATCTGAGGTTGCAGCTACTAAACTCTGGATCTGTTCCCCAGTAAATTAAAGATCTGTGGACAATGATCTGTGGAGCAGCACAAGTTGTGTTTAGACCTTTTTCCATTCCTTGTGCTGACTCCAAAACCGCAAACGTGTGGGTTTTAAAAACTAAACCATCAGTAGAATGACATTAAAACTTTGGGGTCAAACTCTCATTTAATATGTATTAATTTACATTACATTACATTTAGTCATTTAGCAGACAATTTTATCCGGACGATTTTGGAAGTGCAAAGGAAGATGCAGAAGAGTTCTGTTTTCAGCAGTTTTTTAAATATTGCAAGTGAGGTGGCTGAGCGTGCAGAGTTAGGCAGCTCAATTCACCGTCGTGGGATCACTGAGTTGAAGAGTTTTCCTTGGTGTCGATTGTGTGGTGCTGGTACCACATTTAAAATATATTCGTGTAAATTTAACATATTCATATAACAGTGGTGCAAATGTCTGTGTGCAGTGTACATGTATATAAAGAACTAACATTTACTTTACTCTTTGAGAGTGGATGAATCTATTCGCTCTGACTGCTTTGACTCAAAGGTGAACTCATTCATAGGTGAATGGAGCAATTTACCGGCCACACATCATTTTCTCCCCTCACAATCAGGCTGACGCCATTTCATATTTACAGTTTGCAGATTCAGCAGAGCATTTCAGATAATTAAAATTCAGTGTGCTTTGATGAGCTGGTCCACCCTTGATTTCCCATAGTACCTTGCTTTCAAGGGCACAATTTCCATTTTTGCTTGTTATTTAGAAAATGTCAAGTTTCGTTAAGGCCCTTTGACCTTTCTGGAAGCACTTGTGGCCATTGTGTAAAGGGCACTGTCCTGATATCTCAAAGTCATGTGCTGAATTAATCACACAAGTGAAAATACAATACTATTTCATCATCTGCAAAGAAGCAGCACTTAATTGGACACTGAGAAATGTTCTCTGCTCTGTATTATGTTTGCTGCTACATCAGCCTCATGCCACACGCTGTAGTTATAATTTCACAATGCGTGCATATGCATTTGTTAGCAGGAGCCAAAGATAATGTCACACCACGACTATAAATCATTTCCTTTTTTAATCACAGGGTTTCCATTCTGGACAACGGCAACCTTCGGGTATGGAATGCAACCAAATCCGACGCAGGCCTTTACACCTGTGTGGCAAGAAACCAGTTTGGGGTGGCAAGCAGCACAGGAAGCGTCACGGTCAAAGGTATTTCCTCTTTCCTCTTTACATTTCATCACTGACTCTTTTGTTGCTCAGTTAACAAGAACCCTGAACCATAAAGTACTGAATAACTTTTTTTTTGATAGTCTGTAGAGTTGATACTTCAATCTGCCCCTTGAAAAACTAACCTGAATTTAAAAAAAAGAAATGGCCAACACAGAGAAGGACACAAATTTTTGAAGCAGCCCACCTCCTTGCTCTCTCTCTGTGCTCTGATAAGTCATGAGGAGAGTTTTTTTTCCCCATCTTTCTTTCTTTGTGCTGTCATTACTGGTAGACAGAGACACCACTGTTATCTGTGTTTGCAGAGGTGTTAAAGACATTCAGCTCACTGCCTTGGAGCCTCCTGCAGAGTCGGAGGATGTGCTGTGTGAAAAAGGCCCCGTGTTGTTGGATCATCTGGGTTAGAGATTGCATTTCTGCTGTGCTGCTGTGACTTATTATACTTCATTAAAAATGAATGCGAGCTGGGTATAAAGTGCTGTGCGTGGAGTGGCTTTATTCCGTGCACACTGCTGTGTTTTTTGTTTTTTCTGTCCCGTTTTTACAGGGGGCAGTGTTCTCACCTCCTTGAGTTCCTGGAAGGGTGGGGTGTTTCATATATACTTTGCTGACATATACCCTCAGTGTGACCCCGTTTTTACAGAGGTTGCACGGTTCATTTGTGTTATTGTTATTTGTTCTGCCTTGACTTCTCGTTGGCTGGTTTGTAGAATTATTGATCTTTGGTATATTGACCTTTGGGAGATCATGCTTCATATTTCATGCGTAAGAGTTTGCTATAGATTTACATGTATTTCAACAGATTATTAGAGTTTTTTTTAGCATATCAGACAGCTGCCATTGTATTTCATTAGTTTCACTACAAGCAGCATATTATGCTGGTGTAAAATATGGTTCTGTGTAACCACATGTGAACACACAGCACATTCAGTATGAACCCTCCACCTGTGAAGGTGAGAGAAGAAAACTTAAAAAGCAGTGTCAGAATCCTTCCAATTCCCCAGACTATAGGATGAGAAATATAGTCTCCCTCACTAAGTCTAGTAGGCTAGTAGTGTAGCTTATAATTATAATTTATTTCTGAAAATCCATTTGATCGTCTTTCTTCTACAAGTTGGAAGTCTGTAAAAGCATTTGAAATGCTGTGTCAACACAACAGTGGTCTGGTTGAATATCACCTGGATTTTCTCTCTTTCTCTCAGTTTACGAAGATTTTTCTATAGAAAAGTGGTTTAATTGACTATTTCTGACCTGAAGGCTAGTGTTTGATTGAACTTGTGTGGTGAACAGCAGGAGGAATGTCCTGTATGTATACAGTAATTCCCTTTTTCCCAGAATACATATCACATAATGGAATTTTTTAAAAACTACAGACCATCTCTGTCTTCTGTAAATCACTATCAAGGCATGTTTCCTTTTTCTGTTGAATTATAAAAGACAGGTTTCATATATTATGAATGCTTGAAAGTCAGCACCAGTCAATGTGGGGAGAGCTTAGAGTGCACCTTGCTGCTGATGTATGGTGATGCCTCACTCTGCCTACCATTGACAACTCTGGCTTTCTACAGAAATAATCAGTAACATCTGCATAATTGAACTGACAAAATTAACAATGTAAAATGTCAGTGTGTTTGTATTTATTTATTTATTTTTTGCCCATGTTCCTGTTAATTGCTGTGAAATTTTTAAGCAACTAGTGCAACTTTGAAACATAATGAAAAGCACAGCATTGCTACTCTCTGCCTGTCACACTCGACACTTTTCCTTTTACCCATTTATCACACAGTGTGAAATGAAAATGGTACAAACCCCCCCAGCCAATCAGTGCAAGTGGGTAGTAAAGAGGGGTGGGGGTGGGGGGGCAGTGAAACCTGCCGCTCCTGCTGTAGGTTTAACTTGATGGCCTATATGTGATTTTCCAATCAAGCTGCAAGGAAACACACACTCGTGTGTCTTCTCAGTATAAATAGCCAGTGCTGTTATCCACTTATTATTCTTGTGAAAGGGAATATGGGTTTTTATTTGACACCCTCTCTCAGTCGCTTCCTTTCCATCATCATATGTTAAAGCTGTTTTCTGCGGCTGATGTACAAATGTTCCTGTATATGATCTCACGCCTTTCTGTCAGAATCAATATTGTTTGCAAAATGGGATGAGGTAATTTACATGCCCTATTTTACTGAGGATTGGAAACCTGTTTAGCAGGAAGAAATTTGTGTTGAGGGAGCAGCCCTTATGGGAGATGACAGTAGTTTATTCAAATTGACTTTGGTGATATGAATGCTGAAAAATACCTGTCACAAAGCATTCGGCGTCTCCTGCTGTGAATGAGCCACCTTGAAAACAGCGGAGGAGCCGTCACAACAGATGAGCCTTGCTAATGTCCCCATTATTCCAACACTGGGGGATATTAGCAGATTAATTGCACTTGATTATAAACGTGCTCCCTGAATTTTGATTACACTCATGGCCCGTTGCAATTAGGATTGCTTTCAATCATTACAGATGGTCAGCTCAAAACTTCTGAGATCATACTGCATCCAGTGCTGTTTGCCTCTGTAAACCCTGAAGGCTTATTGTATCTGTATTTAAGATATTTGACACTGTTTGGGCAAGTTGGAAATATCAGCAATTGGACATACTACCATAATGTTTTGTTCAAACTTCAATGGTCCCCTGAGGACGAATTACAAAAACCCTTAAAGCTACCATATACAACTTAAGTAGGTGTAGATTTAAATGTGCACATAAGGATTGTACAGCCTCATATCTTCTGTGTAGACAGACACACACAGCACCAAAGCTGCTACTTTTGCTCTGCTTAATGCAAGATTGCAAATAAATTAGGCCTTTTTTCCATCTACAGTGATTGATATTGGTCTATATCTATGATAATGTGAAAAGGAAAATATGCAATGAATCACAATACCTGCTAAAAACCAGAATTGTGATCGTTTGCTGATGTTAGTATTTTGCTGAGAGCAACATTGTGTCTAAGTGCAGTGTCAAAGAGCTGCTAGCATGGCTCACGACTCTTAGACTTGACACATAAAAAAAGATTGTCTGGGATCACATGAGACTTGAACTCAATCTAAAAGACTGACATTGATGCCTTTGACAGTTTTTTTGCTTTTGGTGTGATAAGACAGAATATCTATCATCTCATCAATTTACGCAGTCGCTTTCTTACACAAAATCATTCCAGTTTTGTACCGAACTCCAGGAGGGGCTTTTCCGAACAAACCTTTTCATTCACGTTGAACACCAGCAACTATGTGAAATAAATGTGATGTGTGTTTCCTGACAGCCATATAGAAAAATAATGAGCAGCCATCTGTCAGTGATCTCCAACAGACTGCTACAGATGTGCCACTGCACAGCAGACGAATACAGTTTTGAGAGCATCTTGTATGTATCTGTTGAGTGGTGTAGACAAGGATTTTCCCTGCTGCTGAAGGTTGTCCTTCAGAGACCTTTGATTTATCTTTTGGAAAAGAAGTGGCATAAAAAATCCACAGTTTGTGATGTGCTGATGAAAACATTTTCCTTGGTTTGGTGATTTGAAAAGCAAGGGGAAGTAGAATTGGTAGTGCAATGATTTCTTTTTAGAATGGTGACCGCATTTATGTTCTGAAAAGGTCCGAGAGATCACACCAGGGATTAATGGAGTTTTCATCAGGGTGGAATATGATGCATAAGGTTACAGTGATTTACTTTCAAAGACTGCAAATTTGTACATCCCTTTTAAAAAAGTCTTTTTTACCTGCCAGTGAAAAACCTTTTGCTTTGCAAGTTTGTGTTTGTCTTGAACCCACATGCCTCCGGATCATCTGTGCGAGTCTCAGTTTGAAGGACTTAGAGGGTGAGGGTAAGGCTTTGCGGCAGTAAATTTGTTTTCAGAATCCCCGGATCAGTTGGCCTGTGGCTCCTCCATGTCCTCTTCTATGTATTATTCAAGCTCACATCACTCAACCTTGTGTGATAAAAAAACTATAGAGTGTATACAGTATGCACACTCCAGGAGAATACGCACTTACACATTACAGCATTTGACCATTAAAGCAGGGTTGGGTGGGCCAGAATTGTGAGCATTATTCACAATGGCTGCTGTTTGACTGGTGAAACTGGCCATGTGAGGCATGTTGGGACGTCTCGGAGAGGAGCAGGGAGTCATTTGGTAACTGTTAGCTTGCTCTGTTTTCTAGTCAACCATATGTTATTGTTGCACAGCTTCTCTGAGTGTTCCCACTGTGAGCTTATGTGAGTAAGTCATCTGTTTTGGCTATATTGGGTGTCTAGAGTTCTACACTTCCTTTAGTTCAGTAGCTGTAATAGGTTGTGTAGTGCTGGGATTGATCTTGCTGTTTAGCAGTTGTTCTGTAACTTAAACAACAATTGTTGCTCAAATAATCTTTATTCATTAATTCAAATACTTAAAAGCACCTGCAATGTGTTTCTTTACCTTTACAGGTATAGGTAAAGCAAGGCACACATGTGAAAGTATTATACCAGGCCAACATTTTTCACTGCATCTCATGAAAAGAACAAGAGCAACAATGTGCTGGTCATAAAGCTTCACTGCTGTCCAAAATGATTAAACATAAAAAAGACATCATTGTATAGAAGTACACGTTCATTCATCTATTTGCATTCTGCCATGAACATTGTCTGTGTGGTCTATTGTTAGTCGGTCCCACATACTGTATCCTGCTGCAGTCAACACTCACCAGAGCACAAAATGTACAGCTAAGAACGGTCCCCAAATAAATAATTTGTTTACTTGAGTGTCATTTGCTAAAAATCACAGTGGCAAAATGCTTTTGTAGCAATAAAAGTATATACCTGAGAAAGATTTTCATTAAAGGCACAAAAAAAACTTGAGGCTAACGGCTGCAGACTGGCTAGACAGTTCAGAATGATAACTAGATTTTCTCTACTTTTTGTCCATAGCTGTTCATAAATGGGACCTCCAGTATTCTCCAAATGATGTTTGGATTTCTTCAAATGACATACAAATACATATACAATTAAGAAAACATGTTTTTACTTTTGTCAGATAAAGGTTTTTTATTGCATTTTAGGAAATCTAGGTTTTGTATATGAAAATATTGCTCTTTCTTAAACAAACTTGTTTTCCCTTTCAATACACCTTGAAAAAAGTTACAGGTAAAAACAACTGTTGACGTAGTTAACATGTCGGTGCGACATATTAATTAATTATTCATGTTAAGCACTTACAACAGGTAACAACAGGTCACTGAGCTTTTCAGCATTTTTTAGCATCTTAATGGTACAAACTGAAACAGAGCAAAATGGGTTTGACCCACATCTGCAGCAATTCCTTAGGTGCCACCCAATCTGTCTCACCACATTTACACCCTCTCTGTCTTGTCTCTGACTGACCCCGCTAAGCGAGTGGGTTGCTGTCCTCTCGTTTACAGTGGCGGTAGGTAACAAGGCATTATACAAGATAGAAATCAATCAAATTATGCTCAAGAGCCCAGTGTGTGGTTGTGTAACCAACCTTGGTTGTCCATATAATCTGTCACAAATGATGACAGAGGAGGGTAATAAAGGAGCATATTCCCACCATCACTGTCACAGTGAATCCCTCGGGGCACCAAGAGACTGGGCAGCATGTACCACAAGGAGAGGAGCTCATGTTAGACAAATGCACTAGTAATCATCCTGGAGAAATAATAGTGTAGTGTTTCAATGCAGAGATAGAAGTGTAAGTTCTTTTGACTGTGGATCTATGTATTTCCCTGTAGATCCTTCCTGAGGCTTTGGTTTTCTCCTGCTCCTTCTGTCTCACTATGAAAAGCTGTGTAAAACAGTCCTGACACTTTCTCCTAGAGAAGTGTGTTTCCTCCCCTTTAAATTTTTTAGGTTTTCTATTTCCTTCCTGCACTTGTTCTACAAGGTGTAGCCAGCCTTTAGAAGCAGAGCACACAGAATATACGCAGAGCCCTGAATACCTCCTCTCTGTTAGCACGACATTTTTACTGCACTGACATCATTCACCATTCAGCCCCAACAACAAGGACTGGGCCACTTTCATTGTGTGTATGACAAAAACCAAGCAGCTGATAGCATTTTGGAGTGATATCAGAAAACGACTAGATCTAAATCACGTTGGGAGCCTATGGTAGTGTGTGTTTGTGTGTGTAATTCAGGGAGTAGAGGGAGAGGGTACAATGCAATGAAGGTATCGAATTTACTCTGGATGAAGACTGCACTGCCGGCACTTTCTACATGAATCTATGCCTGTCCAGGGATCATTTGCCATGGTTAATTTAGTCCGTGTGCTCAGAGTGGTAATTTCAACCAAGTAATCACAGCACCCCCAAGAGGGTGATAGCGGTCATACACCCTCAGAACAAAGCCTCTCCCTCTCCTCTCGCCTATCTCATGTCCTTCCACCTCCCTCCTCTGCTGCTCACACACAAGTGCAGATAAGGGACGCCTGCCTTATTCCCATGTGATGTCATTGTAATGCACTGCAGGCTTGAAAAGAGAGCAATGACAACTGGAAGAAGCACTCGCTGCTGTTTACTGTTTTCCTAGCAGTACGTTTTGGGAATTTCAGGCTGATCAGGGGGAGTTCCAGGCTGAAGACTGAGCTGACAGTGACACATGGAGGCTTCTCTGGATGCAGGAGACACACGTCTCCAAGTCCCCACAGAGACAAGCTCAGGCTGAAACTAATACCAGTTATTGTAGCCATGCGCCCTAGTTTGCCGTGTGCTCTGTCCCGTATATCCTTCTATTAACTGAGTCTGACATATCCATAAGGATGATGGAAGGGCTTGGCTTTTTGCAAAGCCATTCTCTATACTGAATTATAATTCTTCAAAAAAGGGAACAGAACAGTGTGTTTGATCAGATGTGCATGGATGTGACTGTGTGTTTTAGAACCAACCAACATCACCACGCTACCGTCCACGCTGGATGTCACTGTGGGGGAGAGCGTGGTCCTGCCCTGTCAAGTGAGCCACGACCCGTCTCTGGAGCTCAAGTTCACCTGGTTCTTCAATGAGCAGCTCATCCATTTCGGGAGCCACGGTGGATTTTTTGAAAAAGTTGGAGGTGTAAGTCTATAATCCCACAAGGTTTCTCATAACCTGTGTGGCTATCTGATTGTGAACAGACTGTCATGTTTTAAAAGCTGTATAGATGGGTTTCCCATTTACAAACTACTGAGGATGTTTGTGCTGCAGCAGCAAGATAGAAACCACAGAAAGCGTTACCACAATGTTATGATAGTTTATACAGGGTACGGACCTGTTGCCTGTTTAGACTTCCCAATAAAATGACAGTGCCAGATGTTCTGGCATTAGTAAATTATGCTAGCAGCTGCTAATAAGTGCTGGTACTAGCCATGATAATGGTAATTAGGACCAATAACTAAGCAAAGTATGTAGTAGAGGTATTAATGGGTCCAAAGATTTGGACCTGACTAGAACAAACCTGTGAAAGCCAACCTAAGCCCAGTGTGAATAAATTCATTTTCAGAAAAGAGGGACCTGAATATAATTATAATTAGACTCCAAAGTGCACCGAGCAAACACAAACACCAGCAACACTGATTCACTACCAATTAATTAACAAGCCCAAACAATGAAAAAGAGCAGCACGAAAGTCTAAAAAAGGCAACACAACAGTTGACAAGACAACAAATTATTAAATGTGACCTGCCAAGTGCCAAGTGTTTAAGCTATCTGTGGTGCAATGCATCAAAACTTTTTGTAATGTTAGCATAAACGCATAAAAGTATTATTAGCATAGATGCTTAAAGTACCATTTTGTCACACAGACTAGACAGGTGTCTGTTATGTGAACGCATCTCTTTCCCACGCTTTTGTGTCTATCTTTCACGTGAACCATACCTTCCAGACTAATCAATGTATCATCTTCACACAGACCCCGTATATATAGATTGATGTTTGCCTTGTACTCCTTTTAGTCTGAGCCCAATAAGTAGGTGATTGACCAAGCGGTTCTCTGAGAGAGGGAGAGGTACCTAAAGAAAAGGCACCTGAAGAGACATTCCAGGCCAACAGTGGACACTTGCTCTGGTCTTCATCCCCCCAGGACAGAGGAAGTAAAGAGTGGAAAACATCATAAATATGATGCTAGGGCCAACAAGTTATGAGACATCTCGTGTGGATGACATCAAGTCCAGCTTCCAACTCTTTTTACCATTGTGCATTGAGGGAATTATACTAGAGAAAACTAACTTGAAGGGGAACCATGTGCTTAGGGACACCTGGAGGGAAATGGACCTGGTAGACCACCAAGCATACACAGGTCTGTTTATTTTAGCAGGAGTGTATCACTCAAACAATGAGGCTACAAGAAGTTTCGGGAAAGGCCGAAAAAAACCAGGGCATGCGTGTTGTGCTGGACATGAAAACCGATCTCCAATGGCATATCACATGTGACTTCCTCACATCATATTCTCTTGGTCAAGAGCTGCTAAAAAAGAAAGCTCACCATGGTAGGAAAGTCCAAGCCTGAACTTCCCCCTGCACTGGTATCGACCAGAAGAAGAGGGACTCTCATCAAAATTTGCTTTCAATGACATGACTGAATGACACACACACTCTTCTGTCATATGTTCCCAAGAGGAATAGAAATGTCATCCTGATAAGCATGTTTGTTGAGTTTGGTCTTTGGTTTTCAATTAATTTTTTACATTACATGATAATTTTTAATACATTTTCGGTGCCTACTTTTATTTTCACTGCAGTTATTTTATGTCTAATTCTATAAATTCATGTTAAACACTACTTTTAGACATTGTTCACAGCTAAAGAATGTTGGCTAAAAATTTGGTGCTGAAAAATGTTTTTTGTGCTAAGTAAACAGCAGTTAAAGCAGACCGGTCAATTTTGACCGGGAACACTAAAGTAAGGGGCAGGAGACGAACACGACCGGAGGGTTAAAAGTAATCTTAGCATAAACATGTAACAGTAATGTTAGCATAAATATTAATCAATGTTAGCATAATCGCATAAAAAGGAATTTGCATATATTAGGAGCACAGAGGCGCCACCATTTTTAATGTTTTAACTTCCTGAAGGTATCTACCAGATGTGTAATTTATTGCAGGAAGTAAGCGGAGGCAAAGCTTAATATATTTAAAATGTAGTAATGGTTTTGAGCTCAGCAGGGTCATGGAAAGATACTCCACTACCCTGTGACTTGCTTTTCTCTGTAAAATAATAATAACATTTTTAGCATTTTTTTATCCAAATCTATCCCCTCTATCAGTAGTGTGACCATGCCCCACACTAACATTAAAGGTAAAAAGTGCAATGAGTCGATTTGACAAAATGTGAGGTGACTCGGGATCAATTGGACTTTTAGGAGGCAGGGCAGTAATGAATTAATATGTTAATTTAGTGATTTGTGCAATGCAAGCTCCAAACTTTTCCAGGCTATTATTTGTTTTTGTGATGTCCAAACGTGTCTACTGTATTGTCAGTTTTATAAATTGCCCCCACATTTTTTTTTCATTGAAAAAGGGTCAAAAGGTGACTTTAAAGATTCATTGGAACATCAATATTATACTTCTTTTTTGGGAAGGGTCCTAATAAATTCAGCCGCAGTGCAGAGGGAATGTTTGTATCAAGTGTATTATTTATGGTCAGAAAATTGCTGCCTGTGGGTTATTTTAAAATGAAATTTACATACACAGCCAGCAACCAGTCTCAAGCCACTGTAAACTTTGAAAGGTCTGCAGCTCACATTTCAGCATGTAATATGCCGGCTTCTGCTTAATTTAAAGATCAAGACTAATTGAAAAAACTGCAGGCATGAAGAGAATCGAATACAACACCCAGTTGTCCTTCCTGATTTCTTATGATCATCTTGTAGCACAATTTACAGTCTCCTTGTCCTAATATATATATATATATATATATATATTCACTTACATTGATTAAACTACCAGCCACTGCACAGAGAACTGCCATGTCCAATATATTGCAGAACCTGCCATGCTCTGCTCTGATGAAATGGTCATGTGGGAGTGGAAACTGCAATTAGAGATGGAATAAAAGGCTTCCTTAAAGACTAGACTTAGACTAGCTATTAGGCAGCTCCTTATAACTGAAACAGCTCAATGCCACAATCAACATCAACCTATTTCAGCAAGTACATTTCTGTAATTATAGTGATTAAATAAAAACATGGAGAGAAATGTTGCTCTTTACTTTTTTACAATGTGGAAGAAAAGGTTGCATGAGGAAACAGACTTATTTTTGAAGATACACATGTATGAGCTTTCTGCTCGGCTTGTTCCCAGGAAGCAAGTTATTGTTCTTGAATTACAATAGCTGGGAGCTTACCACGGTCCTTATCGAACTTTGTGTGCCTGTGCGTGACTATGTGTGTGTTGAATGACAGCAGCATTCAGCAGGAGACATTATGATTCGAAACATCCAGCTGAGGCACGCGGGGAAATACACATGCGCCGTGCAAACCAAGGTGGACAGCATTTCCATCGCTGTTGACTTGGTTGTCAGAGGTAACTTTCCCTATTCCTTTGTTTTTTTCCACTATGAATGATTCAATTCCAAATTCCTATTAAACACGGATAACCAGTGTTTAAAGTTTCAGATCAGTTAAATAATTTACTATTCATTTGCTGCTGAAGAATAGGCAGTTTGTTAGTGATTAATGTTTACTGTGGCTGGGTTTGCTGCACTAATAAAGAAATAAAGGGACACAATGAAACCAGTAGAAAATAGGAATTTCTCTCTTCAAGTTTTAGATTTACTGTCTAATTAGACTGAATAGCTCCCAAAGGTTTCACACTGTACTGATTTTCCTACAGCAGCCGCAGGTGCTAAAACCACCATGACTCTCTACTATCTTTCCATCTCTTCCTGATTTACATTCCTTCCCCTTCCCCTTCCCTCCCTCCGCCTGTCTCCTTTTTCGTTTTCTCCTCTTCCCTGCCTGGCTTCGCCATCTATCAGGTCCCCCGGGGCCCCCCACTAGCATCCATGTAGAAGAAATCACTGATACCACAGCTTCTCTGTCCTGGAGGCCTGGTCCCGATAATCACAGTCCAATTACGGCATACACCATCCAAGCCCGGACACCATTTTCCCTCGGGTGGCAGGCTGTCACCACAGGTAAGCTCTGTCCAACCAGCCATAGCTTCCTCCAATCACACGGAGGAGGCCACTCTTCAATCTGCCTCAGCTGTGAGAATACTGGAGGTGTAATTTTTACCCCAGTGCCAAATAGTACACAACTGTAGCATGACCACTGACCACCATTTTATCAGACTCCTGAGAATCCTGAAACATGGATACCATCCTAATGATGAAGCTTGTTGCCAGGTCTGTAATTTGATAGTGTAATTAAGTGATAGCACCAGGGTAATTTTTCCCCACATCCTCTTTAATGGGCCCCTTAGCATTTATGCACGATTGGTGTAATGTGCTTTTATGTTCTACTGTATACCTTCCTCTATTGATATTTCTGTGAATTAAGGACATTTTGCTCTAAGATAATTTTACTGGCATCATTGATTGGCCACATCAGGATCATATATTTGAAACAAAAACTGCATTACAACCCTGCACATAGAGAGATGAAAGTGATCTTTAAAGGAATTACTGTATCTCCTTTTTTCTCCAGTTAACACACACAACCTGTAATATCATGCATATTTTATGAAAGATTCAATAGACAGTGGCAAGAAAAAGTATGTTTGGTTCGTGGTTTACTGCACTAATTTGTTAAAAAATGGGATCTGATCTGAAGTACGTATGTGAACCCTTTGAATAATGACCTCAAAAAAGTTAATTGGAGTCGATTGTTAGCATAAGTTAAGAAAATTAGTTTGGAGGTGCGACTAGAGCTACTTCAACTGACAAAAAACAGTCTAACGTTGGAACCCCTCTTGTTATTAATTCCAATGGTTTACATACTTTTTCCACATGCACTATAAAGTTTTTATGGTTGTTCTCAATAAAAACATGAAAGATCTTTTTTTTTTTGCCATTATTATTTTAGGCACATTATATTTGTTAATACTCTTGAGTTAGATGGTGATGAGATCACACTTCATGACAAATTAATGCAGAAAATGGAAATCCACATACTTTTCTTGCCACGGCATATTGCCCAGTTGGTAAGTTAATTCTCAGCATGTTTCTCTACATTCTTGTCTTATGAGTTTGTGTGAACATACTGTATGTGTCCTTGTGCAGGATTACACCTGTCCTATGTACCTGTGGTGGAGTCCTACCAGGCCTGTCAGCCTGGAGGACAGTGTGCTACTGATGCTGACACACACACACACACACAAACACACACAGTAAAGTTTGTTGATACTGAAGGCTGTGTGTTTTATGCCAGTTCCTGAGGTGGTGGGGGGCCACAGGCTGACAGCTACAGTAATAGACTTGAGCCCTTGGGTGGAGTATGAGTTTCGAGTCCTGGCAAGCAACACCATCGGGACCGGCGAGCCCAGCAAGCCGTCCAAACAAGCAAGGACAAAGGGAACCTGTATGTGCTGCTCGAGCAGATGAAACTTTACTCATGCTTATTTCAAAAATTATATACCATGTTTACTGTCTTTTCTTTTCAAGACAATTGTGAAGTACTTTGTAATTTGTTGTGCTTTTTGGCCAGAGTTTAATGAGAAAATTTATCCGGTCATGTCTGACACATGAAGTTAGTTAGCTTAGTGTAGCATAAAGAATGGGAATAGGGTTAAACGCTAGCATAACATTACCCTAAGTAACACATTAAAACCTAATACTTTAAGCAAAAAAACAAACAACAAACTTTAAACTATTGCCAGCACAAAACCCACAAACACAAAAAGTGTTATTGCACTTTCATTTTGTATGGACTATGCTAACTGAGTTATAGTGATACTAGTAAGCAGAATTTCAAATAGCTAGGTAAATTCCTTTTTTTGCTATACTAAGCTAGTCTCCTATCTGCAGCTTCATGTTTAGTGTACATTACTAAGAGTGGTGTAAGTCCTCTAGCAGTTTTCTGACACATTAACTAAATTGAAATTCTATTTAAGCTGAACCTTAACGGAAAATGACAACCTGTAAAAAGCAGCAAGCAACAATCTACCTAAAAAAATCTGGACTTACCAAGGTTAGATTTTTTTGTGTGCTTTTTCCTTTGACTTAAAAAAACCAAGCAAAAAAAAAAAAAAACAAATGCATCACAGGTTGGACACACAGGCAAACATAGCTCAGCTGTGAGACGCTTGCTGAAATCTCACTGAAGTTTAAACATGTCAGAAAGTTACTTTTGTCTGCCATTTGGGAGTCGCAACATAGAAAATGATTACATGTGCCTTTTCAGCATTGTGTGAAGTTAACAGAGCTAAGCTGATCTGTCTTCTTCCTCCAGCTCCGAAGGTCACACCAGCTAATGTGAGCGGAGGCGGTGGCAGTCGTTCCGAATTAGTCATCACATGGGAGGTAAGCAAGCTTGTTCTGGACCCCCTTACCCATGGAGGAGAGAGGCAGGCATCATTATTCTCTATGGATCTGGGCCTCTGTTTCATTAATAACCGCTGAACAGCTTAATGTATGGCATTTCATTTTTAAGAACAGAGAGGCAATAACTGCAGCTGTCACCCTAGGGGAGAGAAAAATGCTTTTGAGGTTTCAATAAGATAATTAAGCTCAATGGCTCTGTCGAAGTTCCAACTTTTTTTTATTTTCCCTTTCTTTGTTTCTTGATTTTTTTTTTCTTTCCTTTCTTTTTTCCATTTTTCTTTTCTCTTTTCGTTTCTTTATTCCAACAAAGCCCTCACATATCAATCCAGCTCAAAAAGTTCATATTTATTCAGGCTGCTCATAATCATTAAGCCCTGCTGTGAAACGTTTCACTGAATCAGCGATGATGTTTCAGTACGCAAGAGTTCAATTAAAGTTTAACTTCTGCCCAACAAAGCCGCTATTCGCCTCAGCCCTGAAAAATCCTGAGGCTTTTCTTTTTAACATAAAAATGGTGATAGAGCGTTGAATTTTCAAATTCATAAATAAAAAGGAGATGTGTATTCTGGGAATTTCTATTTACATAGTTGATGTAAACAAGGTTAGAAAGTAACTAGTAAGTAACTAAGTACATTTACTTAAGTATTGTACTTGTGTAAAATGTCTAGGGATTTTTATCATCTCCTATTTAAAGTATTTCCATTTTTTGCTACTTCATACTTTGATTTATTTAATAACCTGCCTTACTAATTACCAATCTGAGGAGTTGTACAAGATACAATATATTCCAACATTATTGATCAACCAGAGCAAAATTCATTGTTATTGTTAGTGTGAAAAAAGAGTAAAGTGAAATGCATTAAGAGTACTTTTTGTACTTAAAGTATTTTTTGTACTTTTACTTAAGCAGAATTATGTATCCAGGACTTTATTTCTGCACTATGGTAATGGTACTGAGTACTTCTTTAAACTGAATAGTATTGAATTACAAATGGATAAAGAGTTAATACATGGGAACCATATTGCATTAAAACTAGGTGTTGTTAGTTTTTAAACTTTAAACTTTAAACTTTGTTTTGTTTTTCTGCAGCCTGTTCCAGAAGAGCTGCAGAATGGTCCGGGTTTTGGTTATGTTGTGGCTTTCCGACCCCACGGTGCTACAGGCTGGATGCAGGCTGCAGTTCCATCTGCTGAAGCATCCAGATATGTCTTTAAAAATGAGAGCATCCAGCCCTTCTCGCCTTTCCATGTGAAGGTCGGGGTTTACAACAATGAGGGAGAAGGCCCATTTGGACCCGTTACTACTATCTACTCTGCTGAGGAAGGTGCGTACTATTTATGTCATGTCCAGAATTGTTACAACATAGCAGTACTTGGTCAAATAGGATTAATGCTTGAGTACAAATCCAGTTCTATTCAAGGTCAGTGGAGAGTGCTCTTGTAACCAGCCTTCTTCTATCAACTTTCCCCACACTTCCCTCCCTCTGTTGTTGGAATGAAAGGAATGGCTTCGAAACAGTTTTGATGTTCACACTTTGAAGGGTCATCAAAGCTCAATGTTACTTTTAAAATCATTCACAAGCCTTTATATATTATCTCCAGAGCCTGGTCGAGCGCCCACTAGGGTCCGTGCCAAGAGCCTCTCTGCATCTGAGATTGAAGTTTCATGGAAAGCTCTGCCCTGGAATGCCAGCAAGAAAAGAGTTCTGGGCTATGAGGTGAGATACAATGGAATACCTTGTTTGTGTGTGTATCCAAGGAAGACAAATGTGTTTGTGTGCACTTTTTTGAATGCAAATGTGTTGGCGCATGTGCAAGCATGTGGCTATTGAATCTTGTTTTCGTTTATTATTGATGAGTATTTCAGGCTCATGCACCTTGGGCATAGAAGATAATAGCTTGTTGCATGCATAATGGTCCAGCCGAGTCCCATGCCTGTGGGTTTAGTTGTGTTTCTCTTGTTGCTTACCTAAGTACTGTAACTACCGTGATTAGCGTACTGATGCAATACTCTGAGGGATAGAGCATTTAGCTTCTAATCCACACAACAAAGCAGTTTCAGACAGTGGCTTTGCACTCAGTAAGTTGTTGGCATTTTAATTCCGCTCATTATTGAAATCCAAGATACGAACAAAGGACCTGTTTTCATCCTTGGAGTGCCAGAATTATAAATCGTTGACCACTCAAAGTCAACATGGAGGAGCAGGGCCTGAGCAAATCATTCCTGTGAGGAAATACAAATTATATTTGTGCTGTCAAGCATGCCAGCTCTTTCAGCCCTGACAAGCAGGGTGACAAAGCAAAATCTTTTATCAGTGGAAGTTGATGGCAGGGGATTTTTTTTTTTTTTTTTTTTTTTTTTGGATGTTCTTGCTCTTTCTTTTACTGTTTGCATATTTCAACTTACCTCTTTACCACATAGTTTAAACCATGACACATCTGATAAGCATGACTGAAGCACAAAGCTCAGGCTGAGCAAAAGAAAGGCTAGGCAACGCGCAACTAAAGCTTGTTTTCAGACCAGTTCACATCGTTCATTCAGTTGAGTACACATCTCCCTGTTTCCAGTTTGCACTTTATTGACAGGGTGTAACACAAAGCTTTTAAGGTGTTCTTCGTGTTTGTTTTTTTTGTTTGTTTTGTTTTTTTGCATTCACGTCAACGCGGTTCTGCCCTGTTGCTTTTCAGCTGAGGTACTGGAGTAGAAGTGAAAAGGAAGACACGGCAAGCGTGCAGAGGACTGTAGGAAATCAAACGTCCACTATTATCCGTGGGGTGAAAGGCAGCACCACATATTACGTCTCAGTGAGGGCATATAACACTGCTGGAGCAGGCCCTCCCAGCACCACTGTAAATATTACCACCAAAAAACCACGTAAGTAATACATTTAATTCTAACCACTGGTCCACTCTCTGCCATTGTTCTGCTTTTGTTTGAGGTAAATAATATGCTTTTTTTCTCCTAGCACCCAGTCAACCACCAGTTAAAGTGATGTGGAACACATCAAACTCCAAGATTATTTTGAACTGGGAGCAGGTCAAAGCCTTGGAGAATGAGTCCGAGGTCACTGGTTACAAAGTAAGCACCCAGTGTTCTTGGTCTTGTTAGAAAATAGTGTTTGTTGCTCTGACTTCTGTTTCTGATTCTTGACTTGATTTGACATTCATGCTCAGGTGCTGTACAAGAAGAATCGGCACAGTCGCCCAAACATCATGGAAACCAACACGACGTCTGTGGAGCTTGCACTGCCCACTGATGAGGATTATATCATCCAGATAAAGCCATTTGGAGAGGGAGGCGAAGGCAGCAGTAGCAGGCAGATCACCATCCCAAGGATACCAGGTCAGTGGAGAGCTAGTTAGTGCCTCCCTTGTGGCTCAACTGAATAATGCACTCCCCTCCTGCTGTCTAGCCAAAACAGATTAGCTATCATCATCTTCAACGGAAAAAAAGAGGTTGAGGAAAATAATGTGGCACATTAGAGATTTGGGCAATTAAGACCTCTACAGTATGTGACACCACAATGCAAGCGTTGCATGAACAGTCTAGCAGTTTATTTTGAATAATTTTACTATTCTGCTTCTCAATAACAAATCTCAAGCATTTCTGGAAATAAATGTTCAGCATAATTACTAAAGCAGACTGGAGAGGAAGCAGATTACCAGAATGAAATCCCAAAAAGTTTGACTCCACAGCAAAAAAGACTAACAGTCTTGTTCTTTCCAATACCTTTTCAGGTCCCAACGCAGTCGGCTCAGCGTCCAAGGTCTCCACTCTATCAGCACTCAGCACAATAGCACTGTCTTTCACAGCACGGACATCTTTATGACAAACAGCTCCCAGCAGACATTGCATCTGATATGGAGACAGCTCTATGGCGAAACGCAAACACAGCCCACTCTTGTGTAACTAGATCCATCCATTTAGATTTTAGAGGCAGAGGAAGATGATGACGAAAAAAAAAACATGCCATTGAGATGACAAGGGAAGAAGTCGCCTTTATCACCCAGGCTAAGTAAAGGAGATGACCGATGTCGTGACTATGTTGTTACCAAAGCAGCTTTCATAAGAAAAAAATTGTGAGAAAAATGTCTTATGTATATGCATCTTTTTGTATAACATGTTGGGCTTTTGTAGGTTTTGTTTTCCTAATCAATTTGAAGTTGGTCTATTTTTTTTGGCTTTTTTTTTTTTTTGAGGGCGAGAACAGTAAAGTGCATGGCAAATTACATCATTAAATCTCCCAGCATGGAGAATGAGAATGTGCTTTGACAGTGCACCTTTTATGTTCTAAAATAAAATAAGACTTGTCATTTTGGTTGTAAAGGCCAGAGTAGCGTTTTGTTTTGTTTTTTTCTTCAAGTGAATGAACAACCAACTGTTGCATCTCTGCATATCTGTTTTTGTAATATTTCAAAAATATTTCACTAAAATGACTGTAGTGGCATGTTGGGTGTTTCACCATTACTAGTCACAACAGCAAGTGAGGAGAGGATTAGCATCTAAAATCAGCACATGCTAAAGCCCATTTCATGCTTTCTGCTTGCGTTTGGACATGCACTATGGACTACTACAATTGAGGCTGTGTACAGGAATGGGTTCCACACATAAACACCACAAAGTGTAATTGTAAATTACACTTTGTGGTAATTTACAAATGTAAGAACATTGTCAGTTCAGTCTCATCAGTACATGAAGGTCTGGGTAGGGTTTGGTCAGGTGGTTGGCGTAGTTGCATTTAAAAATATAAATACTTTAAATCAATAAATAGGTCCCTGGAGAACTTAGTTGTCTGCTTCATGTAATGGTCAGAGGAGACTGACATTTCTTTAGTCTTCTTGAGTAAAGCATGAGTGAAACATGAGGGCCATACTAGAAAAGCAATGCACAAACTCTGGTCACTTTCACTCACTACACTCCCGGTCATGTTCAGATAGACAAGGACCGATCAATACTCTAGCCCACTCTGACCCTCACGGATTTGGGGTTACGTTAATGTTACACCATTGATACTGTAGTAGACATGCAGATGTGGAAAGTAAGAATGCTTTACCATACTTACACATGCTGATATTTATTGAAGTTGGTTTAAAATTATTCATTTTTTGAGGTGGGCTAAAAAATGTATATGTTTATATTAATTACTGAAAATGCTGAAGAACAATTTTAACTTTATGTTTTCCCTCTATATCAGATATCACAAACTATTGAAAACAAAGAAACACACTCACATTTTGCTAAAAGATGCTGTGCTAAAGCAGATACTAGCATTCGCTGACATCTAAAGTCAAACATTACACATAGGGCAGTCCGTTAAATGCATAATTGGACTTATTGGAAATAATTGGGTCCAAAGGATTGTCTAATCCTAGTGAATTAAAGGCAAGATTACGACAAACAGTTGATGTGTGAGAAAATTCTAAATGCTAGATGCTAATTTGTTAGCATGCAAAGTTTTCGGTGCTAGTCCTCTTGTTGAAGGTTGACTAAGAACTCCTGAATATTTGATGACATCCTTACAGTCATCCATGTGAAACAGTACTTACTGACCTTGTTGTCACAGAAATAGCATCACGCTGCTGAGAGCATCTTCCTTGGGTTCCTCTACCTTGGCCATTGAACTGCTCTGGTCATGGGATCCTGGTGACTGTCACATGCTCCTCATTCTTTCGTTTAGCCCTGTGTCTAGAGCTATTCTTTGCCTTCTGTGTGCCTCATCATATGTTCAAAATCCTCAGGTCCTTAAAGAGCCTTAACTTTATCATATGTATATCAAAACCATTAGAAAACATAGAACTATGAAGCAGCCGCGGTTCTGTTTACATGCTGCTGTGTTGATAGAAACTGTACACGGTTGGGACTGGGCGGGTTGGGGGCAGCATCCTTTGTGCAATGCTGTCATTACTGAGGTTAGTCTGAATGGCATTCTGCTGTTTCGCATGGGAAATTGGCAATATATGAGGCCTGGTGCATTTTTATAGGTGTATTCTTAATAAAAAGACAATGCTGCTGATCTTTTTTTCTTTTCCCATAGTCTCCTGATGCCATGTGGGACTGCTGTGCTACAGAGGTACAGTGCAGTCTGTATGTAGCTTGTAATCCAGTCAAGTAGTTTGTAGTACTTTGAAGGGAAGTGTACTGTAGGCTACTGGGTCTTGCTCTGAATCATGCATCAAGAAATGTGTAATATACTGTTTTGTACACTTCAAATCATTTATATAAAAGAACCTTTCTAAAGAGATGATTTACTCGGTTTTTATGTAATAACTCTGTTTCATACTGTAGCTAGCTGTTGCTCAGCATGACTGTACTTTGTCCTCTCTCTTCTGTCCACCTGTAAACCGGCTGAATGGCTTTAGGAACATGCAAGATTCATCCATCTTATAGGTTTGTGTACTCCTTATGTGTACCATGATCAGCTCTGTGTCTATACTCTGTCTCAGTCAGCCCCTCTGAGATGTACTGTCCATATACGCTCTACATGAGGAAATCCTCATTTGCTGTTTGTTGTTTATACTGTGTTAATAAAGATTACTGATTTGTAGAACAATGTCATGCTCTATTGGTCCATCCCTCAATACATTAGATCAATGTAAAAGCTGACATATAGGAATATTCCCCCTCTGGGCACAACAAATACACTCTGTGGCTGCTTAATCATACCACCATACAATCTAATGAAATCCAATAAAATCTGCCACAAAGTCTTAAATAAATACTTGTTTTTTTTTTTGTTGTTGTTGTTGTTGACACTGTCTGAGAGGTATTAATAAGTGGTTTTCATACTGTCTCAGTCTAAATCGCTCAGCGTTTTAATCTTCAAGGAATGAATGACTGAATTGATGCGTGTTGCTGCTTCTTTTATGCAAGTTGTAGAAGTTAAAAGCTTAAGGATTTTATGGCCTTTTTGATTTACTAATCCTTTCTGTGCCCATTGCTCTTTGTTGCATTTAGCTTGTATGATAGCTACTTGGCACAATGATGCTGTAGCACATCCACTTTACACTAAGAAGGTCCTGGGTGTGAACCCGCTGGCTGACTGGGCCCCTTTCTCAATGTTCTATCACAGGGCTGACAGAGGCAAACCGATGTTTCCATTGAGTCCTCCAGTTCCCTTTAACAATCCCACAACCACAAGTGTGGTTATAGGTGTTATTGGCCTTTTCTAGCCAAAACAACCATTTAATAACATGTTAAAAGCATGCATTTCTTATGAAACTGAGTGTCTGTAGACATGTTGAGGGAAGTTGTTGCTTCAGTTTGATGGTTTTATCACTAGGTGGTGCTAAGAGCACACAAATAATACAGTCTTCATTCTAGATGTAAGTATTAAATTTTGCCACTGGATGGCAATACAATAATACTACAATAATAACCCTTCATTACACTGACATTACAAGAGAAGCCTTTTATTTCACATAGTGAATTGTTAATATATGAAAATCTTCAAGCCACACATTGAAAACAGTTTCCCCGAGTTCTACTTCTTCATTAGAGGTAACTAGTCAAAGTGAATTCCCTCTCCCATCAGAATCAGAGGCAGTGTTTGAATCATACTGAGACATTTATTTCTGTGTGTATGTTTTCCATTGAGACTGAATGCAGATACAGAAAATACACACCACCAAGCACTAGGGGAATGTAGAGCAATCGGCAGTGAAGGATTGAAGGTGGAGGCTAAACAGCAGAGCAGCTCGATGCTCGTCATGGAACAAAGCTCATATCCATAATCTGTACTAGGCTGATTTTCTACTTTAATGGGGCCAATAAATACTTTCAGCTCACTGAGGACCCTATCAGTCCAAATTCAGAATCTTCATCGTTACTGTGCTCAGTGTCACATTCTTTAGACTAGTCATTGACTTTCAAGGCAGCCCCTCCTCACCTTGGACAGAGAGGAGAGGTTGGTTTGACATCTGCCCCGTGGTGGTAAAAGCGCTTTACGCTCAGCGCTGATAACCGTGTCTCCAAACATAAGGCACCCATTCATGTGACATTTCTATTGCTTTGCTGTCCTTACTCCTCTACTTACTGCTTCATCCCCTGAACCTAAAAACACGTCCCTGCTCCCGTCAAGTTCTACATACAGTAGTTTACAGGATAATTCACAGAAGTATGGATATTTATATATAAATACAGGTCCTCCATCCTTTACCTCCATCACCTCGCCCACAGTGCACATCTTCCGTCCTGATGCCTACAGTTGTTTCTCTTCTATCAGTATTGATTTCAATACTACAGCAAAAATAGGTTTTGGCATATACCACTGCAAGCAAGTGCCTTCACAACAGTCCAGTGTCATATGACCAGGTAAAATAAAATCTATCAAAACAAAATATACAACTCATCAGTTTGGGAATCTTCGTTTCCACAGACACATCAACAGCAAGTCGACAGTTTCAAGTCAGGGCATTGGAGGATTATTTGACATGGGTGGCAAAGCTATGGTAACAAATGTTAGGAAAGACTCCTTTGAATATCAGTAATGCTGTCATAGGTTTTGGTTACGCTTCGGTACGCATGAGAGTTCACAGTTTTCTCCCTTTAAAGGACAGATAAGAATAATGGCTGCTTATTGCAAATCTCACAAGCAGTGTGTTTCACTGCTCTGGTTAACAGTAGCACAAAGTCACCAATGTCGACAACACAGCTAACATGGATCGGGCCCCAGCAGAGGATGGTAAGTGATGCATTGTATTGTATCAAAGGTCATTCGGGAGAATGTGACAGTCAACAGGTTCTGTGGATAATATGTTAGTGTTAGCTTTGTCTGTAAGGGCAACAAGGAGGAAGAGTACAAGCATCCACATTCACCATTCCTATAAATACAATAACAAAACGAATACACCATAACTTAAAAGAGTTAATCCAACGGAAAACAAAAAAGTACCCATGTTAATCTTGTGGTTTTATACATTTCAGTCAGTGTTTCTCAACATGCACTTTTTTTAACATAGCTTGTTGAAGTTGCTGTTTAAAGCTGCTACAGTTTTTTGGATTATGAATGAATCAAATTACATGTTTGCATTGCTTTAAAGCTAAATTGATACTCAACAAGGGGTCAAATGACTGGCATAATGGCATAACTTGTGGCCAGAAATGTGACTTCAATTAAAAGCAATCTGGATTGTTCAAATAGATAGCATGTTAGCATGAGTTTCAAGGAATTAATACTGGATGTCTCAGGGTTTAGGACTTACATCCCTGTGTGGAATTTAGCTTGACTGAAACATGAAAAGCACATGATTAACATATAAATGTAATGGAAGTCTGTGAATTTGAGCAAGAAAACATGAAAAAAACATTTCACCCAATATTTCTGAAACTTAAAAGATGATTTATATTAAAATGTCTTTAAAAATAGTTTAACCATCTTCACTGTAGATGGAGGGTTGACACCAAAATAAACACAGTGACAGTGAGGGGGCAAAATGAGACAAGCCAGGACAGTGATGTTTGTGTGCTGGATCACAGCAAAGTTCCAGCTGTCCTTGTCTTCTTCAGTACAGTCTGTCAACATCAGTGTCCACTACTCGTTGACCTTTTTCTTTTCCCCCAAAGGTGCTTAGCCCCATCATCTCAGATCTTCTTCTTTTAAATGTGGACATGTCCATGTTTTTTTTCATTCCCACTTCTTTATTGAGTCATGCAGATTATAATCATCTGATATTATACATATTTAATAAACAGGCAAACACTGGACATAGATCCTCTATAGATAAAAATGTAAAAAGCTAATAAGTCAGCTGTTGATTATACTGAAGGTGTCATGGAGGTGACAGGAACGAGCAACAAGACTGCCTCTTGCCACTTGAAACCAACCTCCCTACCCCACCACCAGCATTGTCCTGATGCTTTCACTCAACCGTCCACTGTTCTTAAATATTCATTTTATATGTGACAGTAGTACAGGGAAGATATTTGTGACCTTAAAATATAAAGAAGAACTGTGGTGGTAAGCCATTTCCATACAGAAATGACATGACAAACATGTCGCATAAGGAGGTGGAGGGCTGAGATGGGCTCAGACACAACAGAAGGGAAGGTCATGTCAGAGGCCAAGTCACAGTTGGTCTAAAGGGACAGAAGTGAAGGTCTACTGCTTCAGGGAATGCAGACTGTTCTCGTATCGATGTGTACACATTAGGGTAGACAGTCCTCATATCTGGTTAGTGACATACTGCAGAGCGTTGGAGAAGACCCGCAGCTGGATGATCCTCCTGCCCCCCATCCGTCCCAGGAGCCACCGTGACCAATCAGGACTGCAATGAGACAAAAACACAGAAATGTGAACACTAACAGTTAATGAGACAATGATGTGGCCCCTGGACACAGGCATGTAAAAGGCCCCTCACCCCTCTGAAGTTCCTTTTACACTTCCTCTTAAAGGTGGCTTTACAACAACAACATGCCACCTTGATGTACTGTATAAAAGGTACCAATCCAGTGTGGGGGGTCCATCTGGACCCTCCTTTTAACTGCCTCAAGAGGTAGTGCCAGAGAAGAGGTGAGTTCGCCCCACTGACTGTGTGAAAGAGCCGGGGCGGCGTCGGGTGAAGATGAGAAGGGGTGTGAACTTCAGTGTTTTAGTGTCAGACCAGAGACTGTGGTTGTTTCTGGAGGAGAAACAGCATTTATGACATGATTTGAACTCAAGCAGAGTTGTCCTACGCTGTGGTCAGTATGATAATGAATGATTACTGTGACATTAGGCTTCATTTAAGCAACGTGTGCTACGCTGCGTGTTGAGGTTCTTTTGCATCACTTTGTGGTCATTTTCTGTCTGTTTGTTGCAGTTTTGCATGTTTCTGTAGTCATTTTACAACTCTTCGTGTTTGTTTGGTAGTCACTTTGTACTTAATTTAGGTTATGTTTTATTTCTCCATGTTTGTTTTGTGTCCCTTTATTGTCTGTTGTGTCTCTTTGTCCTTGTTTTCTTTTGTTCTTGGTAGTTATTTAGCATCTTTATTGTCGTTTACCCCTCTTTGTAGCTGTTTTTGCATCTTTTAAGAGCAATTTTGTGCATTTTTAGTAATTTTGTGTCTCTGTATAGTCACTCTGTATCTTCTCTCTTTAATAAGTAGTTTTGTGTCTCTGTAGTCCCTTTAAACAGGGTCTCTGTGCCTGGTAGGCCTTGTCAATCCATGCACACTAAGCATAGTAATCTTGTAACCTGCACACTGATCATATGACAACAGTGTGGCCACTCTACATACCTCTGCTTTCTGCTGGAGTTCCTCAGTGGGAGACTCTGTTTCCCTGATAACCACTGCTTTTGTCACCAGCATGTCAGGGTGCTGCTGCTTGGCCTCTTGGATTGCCATGGCGAGGGCCTGGAGACAAGAAAAGCAAAGATATGGGTCAAAAACCTCACATATTAGCTACCAGTATCTTATGACTGTGTTGCAGTTTTTTCTCTAACACTCCTCCTCACCTGATGTTGGTCCACATCATCATCTCCTGTGATTATAATCCTTTTCTCGATTCTGGTCTCTGAGTAGCCTCCTTTCACAGTCTGCAGAGCACATACAAAAATAAAATGAATAAATAATAAATAAATAATACATTTAATGACTCATAAGCTGATTTCCAACAATTAAAAATGCCACGTGATTAGGGATAAAATAAAGTATCATTATTTTCATTGTAATTGTATCAGCTCATTTACAGCTCTTTGTCTAAAACATCAACACCTTCTTTTTTGCATCACACAAAAGAAGTTTCTTTATCAATGCAATGTGACAAGTGGGGCAAATTGAGAAAAAGAGAATTCAACTGAACAAATAAAATGTACAGACACACAGATACAGATACAAAACTGATATTGTATGTTTCTGGGAGAAATAACCAGGATTGTGGGTTAATAGAAAATATACTGACAAGTATAATAAACAGAAACAGAAAAACAGATTAGGAAATTAGAGACAAAGAGAGACATAAAGACAGGAAAAGACTAGATGGTGATATGCAGTTCTAGCATTGTTATTTATGTGTACTGACACATGTACAGTACCTAAATATCAAAACCATGATTTGTTTTGAGTTAGATGAACAGACCCACTGTTATTCCCAACAGCAGAGTGCACCATAGGAGACAGTTATAGTGGATATCTGCAAACTCATGTCACTTAACTGTAGCCACAGGAATAGATAAGGCGTTACCTTGGTAACTTGAGTTGTGGTTGCTGAGGTGACATTCTCAGCGGTGATGGTCAGTGGAGAAACAACTGACTCCCTCCCCTGAATGCCAGCTTTTACCTAGAGCACATGTATAAGAGAGGAGTCATACACACATAGGTGCACACTGCTGCAGACACATAACGATCACACACAACCTGTCCACGGCACGTCTTGAACTCGTGGAGGGTGTAAACACAGCTCTTACAGTACATCTGAGTGTATATGAAACGTAGTGATGTAGAAAGTGTTATCAGGGTCAGTCTACCTGACGCCTTGCACAACAAACTCATTTTACACTTTGCTTAACATGACATAGACCCAGAGTCTCAAGGTCCACACTAATGCTTCCACTTTCATGACTTACTGAGGCGGTTTATTACAAAAATGTAAAAAGATTAAACTTTACTAGTGTGCTACTTTTTTTGAGGGATTGCTGGTTCTGTTTGACAACGTTTGTCATTATATCAAATACCATCAGAGTAGTACTATCAAATAGTGTGTTTTTGCATCATATACTGTACATGGATGTTCCTCTCTAACACTATTCATTTTCACACTTCTTCACAAAGGTATCCAGTAAAAGTCAAGGTTAGCACAGAAAACAAGGCCAGAGGTTCCTACTCGTCAGTCACACACATACTGAGACCCTGATGTTATTGCTCTATAAAGATACTTACAGGGGAGCCATTTTCTTTAACAGCAGCCTCCAGCGGGTTGACAACTCCATAGCTCTGAAGGACAGAAAGAAACAGGACAGTACAGTTATAAAGTATTAAGGAAGAGGCCAAGATATCCTGAAATACACTCTACAGCAACAGCTGTGACAAACTCCTTTAGTTCAGGAGAACCATTGGCAAACTGTTTGGTTTGCCAATGGCTCTCCCTATGATAAAAAAAGTATATGCTGGCGCAAAGTGACAGAGGTGGTGGTGCTGAGCCAAAAACATGATGCCAATCCAAACAAAGATTGAGGAGACCCACTGTGAAAGAAAGATTTTGTTCAGATTTAAATTTTAAGATTTTTAAATGTATTTTTATCTAATTCCATTGGCATTGGGTTTTTTTTAATCACTGTTTGCAACTCAGCAATGAGCCAAAGTTTCTTATTGGTCATTTAGTTCAAGGAGGGCTAACTAGCAGTGAACCTACTACTGTGTTATATTGTTTGTAATAACAGTGTTTTATAGCTTCTTTCAAATCTTGCTTTAAAGCTAATCCCTATTTTTATTTCAACAATGGATCAAATATGTTGCATAAAGTGTCATTTGTAGTGTATTTACAGTAGATTATCGACCTCTGCAGTTACCGTGAGCACTCTGGTGCATTGTAGGATCTTTTCAAATCAATGGAGGTAGCAGCAGGCATTTATTTACAGCAAAAAATAAAAGAGACACTCCCCGCCCTTCACCTAAGCAGAGAAAAATTTGCCAGTGAAAGTTGTGAAGTCTGAGCTAAAACAAGATATTGGTCATTAGATTTTCAGTTCACTTGAAGCCTGACTCTAAAAAAATATTCATGTAGCTCCATGTGTGATGGAACCTGTGTCTTTGCTTTGTTTGTCAGTCACCTTCACCAATGCAGAAAAAGACAGAAAAAGAAAGAACAAAAAAATGATCAGGAGGCATCGTATCTCCAAACAGCTCAAATCTGTGGACCAAAAGCCAAAAATAGCCCAGGGCAGAGGAGAAATCAGATTAGTCTTTTGCTGCATGTATACTCGGATTTCCAGTAACCAGGTTACTTGAGTGTGAATGTGAACTCATTCCCCAATTACAAAACCCGATTACTTTTGCTAACCTGGCTACTTGACTACATGTATGTGCACTGTATGTACCTGCTTCACTGAGTTCCAAATAGTTTTATATCGACAAGATATTTCAAAGCCACAATCAGACCATTACCAGCATGTGTATTTCTGATTAACTATTTGTGAAGGCACTTCTTCCAACATTCTGGTTTCAACACAAATTGAAATGACACACAGGCAGCAGGCACACAACAGGAGACAAGCCTTTGGGCTGTTTCTGAAGAGCTCGTTGGACATGACATGTCTCCCTCTGCTGGCCGTACAATGGCTGTGTTGGAGGGCTTTGCCTATGGATGACATCATCCTTCATTTAATGCAGACACACAACCACACACTGCTGTGGTTTACATCTTCGAAAATTCAACTCAACACTAATCTGGCACTTCAAAGGCAATCTCGACATCATCATTGCGTGACTTCACCCACGCCGGTAGCTGAATGACTGAAGAGCAAGGCAATGATTACATTTTTAAAAGTCACCTTTGGGACAACCATCCAGCACTCAAGTTTTGCCTCTGTAGATGAATGGGAATCGCACCTACTTTCATCCTCCTCATTAATACACTGTCAATACTTTAATAACTCCATAATGATGCTATTATGTCACTGGTGTCTTGGGAACATGGCCCTGATGTCACTGCAGCACAAAGGAAAAGCTTCTGCCTGTAATCAGGAACTATTCCAATGCACTGGACTGCCAAAACCTTCAGTTAATATGTACCAGCATACACGGATGAAACAGAATAAAGAGAAAAGAAGAATATGTTTGAATTTATAAAAGAACTGCTCACTCTTACCTGCGGCGACACAGTCATGATGTTGGGTTGGACCTCTGAACCATTCGTATGTGTCTCTGTCTTGATATCTGATCTCTTCAGCATATGGGCCATGTTCACAGCAGTGGGGTCTTTCTTTGCCACAGGAGGCTGTGTGAAACACAAACAACAGCCTTAAGACAAATAGTTTTAAACTATTCCTCTGAAGAGCGCCGGAGACCTTCGCACATTGCAGGAGCAGCAGATTATTTAGCACAAAGCTCTTTAACACTGTTCTTAATGGAACTTAGATTTAAATACAATTTTATTGCATTGTTCAGGATGAAGACAACATGCATTAATGATTCAAAGAAATACTGACAACAATAAAATGGGTTCAAGTTTCATAAATAAGGACATCAACAACGAAAATAAAACAGAGTTTTAAACCAAATGAAACATGAACAAAATGTAACAAAATTCAAACAATGGGAAATGGTCCAAAAGAAAAATATAGTTATGGCACCAAGTCCAACCAAGCAGAGAGTGAATCCAGGGGGTGATGATGATGATGATGATGATAAGGATGAATACATTCATCTGTCTACCTCATGATGCATTCCCTCCTCAGGAAGCTTCTCCTCTATGGGAGACTTGTCTCGGGAACCCATAAGACGGGCAGAGTAGAACCTGGAGGTCTCTTCAAAATCCTCCCGGCCCACCTCTGGCAGTCGCTCCCTTTCTCCCAGCTCGGACATGCCTTTGGAGAAGTCCTCCATGCCAGAGTGGAGGTCCGTGATGACGGTGAAGTCAACTTCAGCCTCCAGGCTGGATGTGGAGCTGACGGTCATACTGGAGCACTTGCGCTCGATGCCCAGGTGAATTTCCCTCATGCAAGCCACCGCATCCCGCTCCTGCTCCTCCTCTGGGGCTGCGTTCGGCTGGGGCCTCCTGTCACTGAGCTCCTTCTGGGGCAGGTACAGACACAGGGGATGACCACGTGTATGTGCAGTCATGCGGAATAGGAAGATGACAGGAATGTGATGGAAATTTTATCCTGGTGTCTGTAGATGTGGTGCATTCTGAGATTTATGGAGGATCCACCATCTAAACCACTGCCCATGCAACGCACTCCGAATATACAGCAGATTATAATAAGACATGTAGTCATGTTAGAATTGAAAAGCTAAAATAATGTTTAGCGTTATTGGCTAAACTGACATGCATCAAAGAAGTAAAACACATTTAATTTAAATGATCACAAGCCAAAAAAGTTAGGAACCACTAATATACAGAGACTGAAATTAATTACGAGTCCACTTGCTAATTAGATCACAGTAAGAACTAGATGATGCAAGCAGCAGCCAAGTGTATAGGATTCTGTTTCAGCCCACACATTCAGTTAAATCTCTTTTCACAGTGATGGATGAGTGCAGCTGAGCAGCAACGTAACACACTCCATCCTTTATACAGTAGCTTTTTATAGCCTTTTTGTTTTTACATACTGCACAGTACAAGGAGAAGCTGGTACCGGCACTTAGGAGGCATGCAGTTTAGATATGATGCAGACAGGGACAGAGATGATGGGAGGAACATATGAAAGGATGAATAACCTTGAAATCAGCAAATGGCTCTTCATAGATGGCAGGAGTAGAGACAGGCTCCTGCAGGGGGAAGCACAGGAAAGAGCACAGAGAGCATCTGAAGGTTAGCACAAGCTGAAGTGGAGAGTGGACTAACAGGCAACCACACAGACAGAAATCCTAACAGACCTGAAAATATCAGCTCAGTGTGTTCTGAGTGCAAAATATTCCAGACCTAAACTGGGTTTCTGGTGTACTGCTCACCGAGAGATCAAATGTGAGTATAGAATTTTTAAAGAATTGCTCATAAATAGCTAATGCAGATTTTTTTTTCTTATCTCTTTTTAACTCAAACCCAAGTTTAGGTGAGAAATTCAGCCAAACCCAATCTAAGCCCACTGGGTCTGCTCAGATCCAGTCAGGTTCAAATGGATTCAGGCACAAATTTCAAGCACTACAGTAGCATAGCATTCAACAATACAGTTTAGAGGGCAGAAAAGAGGTGAGCTTACTGCAAAAAAAAAAAGAAGAGAAAACTAGAGCCAGGTTTAACTGTTAGAAGTATTAAAGCAGGATGCACTTTGTATAATGATGGTTTTCAGCCTAACAGCAGCCGCTCACCGATAAACTGAGAATGTGTTGTAACGCTACACACCTTAAATTTCAGAAGGGAATATTCAAACATTGTCAAATAATATTGCTAAATGTCCAATAAAAGGTGCCGGCCTATATTTCAAAGCCTGCCAAAATGACTCTATGAGCGAGTTCATATTGTTTGGCGCAGAGCAGCTAATATTTTCCCACACTCCTCGAGTTCAATCAGATCTTGATATGATTGTCACTCGCCGGTGAGGTACGTTCACGCACTAGAGAGCTACGCAACACCTCTTCTCATGCCTGTTTAATCCAGTATATGCAAGAGCTCGACTCAGATGAAAAGGTGGGAAATGATGAGAGCTGTCATGTCTATTCACGTCAAATTCCTTTCATTCCAGTGCCAAAACACGTGCAAGCCCCTAATGATACCAACAGTGAAATGAAAGCAGCAAATCTGACTGTGTCAGGCACTGAGCTGTGGTGTCTGGCTCCTTGCTGCCTGCTGGGGTTTCACAGTTGGAGGAAACACTGTGTGTAACAACACTTAGCTTTCTATCCAGATGGGGTTGAGGAGAATAATGCAACTTATTTATTATCCTCAATCTGAAGAATCAAGTGACATTTTGTAAATTCTGTTGATCTAAGTTCATCAGTTTCTCATCATTTGTGCGCAAACCAATTCTTGACTTCATTTATCTCTAATTTGGGGGAATACTAGGTGTCTCTAACAGAGCAATGAATGACTTCTTTTCATCCTCTCTCCCTCAAACGAGTGATTTAATTTGTGACATTAGTATGCAATGTTTTGCAACTGTTTTGTATCCCGGTTTGAAAATGGCATGGAGATGTGCAAAAATCATCAGAGCGATGATAATGTGTGAGCCTTTGTATCATTGCCACCCTGTGTCAAAGAACAACGTGAGCTGGAAGAAATTTTTAAGCTCACAAGTTAGAGAAGGCAAAGACAAACCAACAACCAAAACATGAGATTTTGGTCCTTTTTAAAACTTTCACAGCCAGTGGTGAGCTGTACAGATTTGCCAGAGAGTGTGGTGCATGTTGAGGGCAATGGGAAGGGAGACATTGGGTTGCCATATGGGAAAATGTCCAAACTTTTGAATAGTTTTTTGCCACAAGACGGAGCAAAAGTACCGCTCCGCCTGCTCTCCACACAGGTACGAACAGGTAAGATGGATGAGTGTTTCAAGTCACTGAAAACGTAGAAAAAAAGAAAAATGGAGTGCTGTTTGAAGCTCATGCGATGCTTTTTTTTCCATATGACTGAATAGCAGATGCCAAGCAGAGTTACCGAGTGTCTCTTCTTGGCAGCGTCCAGGCTCGGTTCCCTGCCGCAACTTCGACTGTTCCGCAGTATTAGTCCGGACTCCCTGGCCTTCTGTGTTTTCACTGGCGGGGCCGGGGGAGCCATTTTGGGAAGCATTGAAATCTTTGAGCTGAATGACTGAGCCTCTATGGGTCCTCTACCTGAGTGAAAGCTATCGTCAGTACCCTCCAGATCTGCTGCGAACGCTGGATGGAATGTGGAGACATCAGTCCAGTTGAGGTCTGAGGATCCCTCTGGAGAGCCAACCGACCAGCGGTACTCTCTTCTCAAAGCCCGAATGGGCTCATCCTGTCCTGTCCTGTCCTTTTCATCCTTACACGTTATGCTCTTCGACCGCTCTGGCTTGAGAGGAACAATCCTGGTGATTTCTGACTGGTAGCTGCTGCCTGACAGTCGGTGCAAAGATGTCCTCTGACTTCTGTCTCCCAAGAAACTCTCAATATCTTCTCCCCCAGAGCTACTGATCTTCCTCTCGTGGGTCCTGACCTGTCGCAGTTTTACCTCTGCTAGCTCTTTGTTGTCAATAAGGCCCTTTCCTCGCACCTTCATTACACACTCCCCTTTAACACCTGCTAATGAACTATCATGTTCTAACTTTCCGGGCCCATTCACTGAGCCTAAATCAATATCTGTTGTTCCTACCTGACTCACTTTTTTCTTTGCCTGCTCTGTTCCTTGACTGGAGACTTCTTTGTTGTCTCCTACTGATACATCCTCTTGTTTGGTGTCTTTATAAACCCTGACAGACTGATCCTTTCCTGATCTTGGATCATCTTTCATTGTCATTGCCAGAGATGACTCGCAGTGATTTCCCATTTTCTCATTTTTTTCTGGACTACTGTCTGAGTCTGAGCCCTCATTTTCTTCTCCACTCGAATCACCACCTCCCCTTCTGTAGATTAGCTCTGCAGGCATTCCCAGGTTCAAACTCTGGGGTCTCCGCTTTTTCCTTAGTTTAGAAGCTGTGCGTTCCTTTATCTGGTGTGACCCTTCGACCACATCATTGTTTGCCTCGGGGTCTGAGGCTTGAGATGTTTTACTTTGAGATCTGTCTCGAAACAAGTCTGCATTCTCAGATAACTGAATCACAAAACGACTTTTGTTTGTCGGCCAAGGCTCAGAGCACACATCTGCCTCTCTGGATGACTTTTTTGATGGAATCTCATCAATATGGCTTGTCATTTCTTTTCTTTCATACCCTGTTACCTCTTTTTGTAACATCTTGGTAATGTCTATCTCTTTTTCCAGCTCCTTTTTCTCCCATGATGAATCAGATGAGAGAGATTTGTTCTTTTCTTCTGCCTTCCAGTCATGGTCCTGTTGATAAGTTTCTTGTTTTTCAATCAATACCCACTCCTCAGAGCCCTACATGTTGGTATAGATTAAACACAGTTAGACAGATCAAGCACAGCTGCTGCACATAATGAAATCTGCACAATCATTTCACTCACAGGGAAAGGAACAAAATACAACTGGCACATAGTGGAATTTGCATTTGCATCTAGGGAGTGTATTCTCTAGAGCAGGCAGTGCATTTCAACAAAGCACAAATGCTATAAACAGTAAACTGTATCATGAAAGAGAAGGAGTGATAGATGTGCAACCTCAGGTGAAGTCACTACAGTCTTCTGGATGAAACCCTCAACAGACAGGCTGTTAACAGGGTCCTTTCCCACTGCTCGGCCCACCAACTGGCCAATGTGAAGCAGAGGAGAGAGAGAGTTTCAAAGAGAAGGAAGAACAGACGTTAGAGCTCAGACTGGAAATCAGGGAGCAGATTAATGCGGTGTACAATTTCATGCAAAGCCTGAGCAGTTGTGAACGGCAGGAGTCATTGTGAACAGGACTTAACAGAGTTATTCTGTAGAAACTTTTTAATGAACTTCAAACAGAAAACATGCAATTTAATGTACCTGACAGCCACCAAATTCACATAACCAAACCAGAATTTGCAATGCAAAATGGTTTATTTTTTCTCTCTCTACGTCAAAAAGCCAGATTCAACTAAATCTCTTGGAAACAGTCAAGAGCACCGACACTTTCCCAGAACTTTGACTGACAGTCAAACAGCATAATACCCCTACCAATACCCTCTCTTTCCGTGGAATGAGGTAAGAAGTATATCACATTTTCTGCTGCAGACGACGTTTGATATTCTGTGAGCATAATCTGATCATCCCAGACAGCAGACGACAGATAGTCTGAAGGCGATTTAGGCACCAACGAAGGCACAACTATGATATCTGAAGGCTAACATCTCAGTGCTCCATCTTCAATAGCCTAATTAGCAATATGTGATCAAAGCTCCAGAGCTTTCATGATCTTGCATAAAGGAAACTGTGTCACTGTTAGGCACTAAAGGAAGAAAAAAAAGGATAGCTGATAATTATTTCTCAAGTGCCCCCACATTGAGTAAATCTCGAAATCATCATGAAACTAATCTCATCAAGATGATTCCTTCTATGTTACTTGTCAGTCATCTTCAAGTACCTCCGAGATATTGTTAGAATTATTCTCGTGTGCCAGACAGAAGCAGAATGCACTTCATTATGCACACACATTTTAAAATTAACTGCATGCCTTTTGCATTTATTCCTGTGCACTGTAATATCTTTGCACATGAGATTCTCGCTTGAAATGCCTGTAGGAAAGAAATTAAATAATACAAGCATAAATGTCTTCACTACTCATGTTTATTTTTGCCATTTTTTATACTAGTATAGTATACCTTCAAGATTGGATTATTTGAAAACATTGGTAGGAGCAAACAAAAAAAAATTCAAGAACAAGTTGACAAAAATGTGACTTGTGAAGCAGCAAAAAAATTTGAGATGGCAAGAGACAGATGACAGCGAATGTCAATACCGGTTAATGGAATGTCAGGCATCAGAGGTTGCTGGATTTGAGATATTGACCATAGCAGACCTTAAGTCCTTAAGGCCCACCCACACCCTTCCACCCCCAGCCCCAACTCACGGCCTTCTTCTCTGGTGTCCCAGTAGGGGAGGTCGCTGACAGACGCTTCTCGCGGTTCATCAGCTTGCTGTTGGGCTCCCTCAGGGCTCTCTTCAGCTCGTTGATGCTGGCCTGGTGCTTCAGCAACACGTCCTGAGACTTATCTAGAAACTGGAGGAGAACAGGCGGAAGAAGAAAAAGAAGATAGAAAGAGAAAAAAACACATGCATTAGCTCGATGTCAACATCCTTTTCAGCAAAACATCACTCACTGACATCTGATGTGCACAGCTGAGCATGATGTGAGGTAATATTGCGAACATGGGAGCGGGTCTTGCTTACACTTGTGTTTAACTAGACTGTGCTGTAGCCCGTGGAGAGAAATAAAATGAAAGTTGCTACTGGGGGCTCACAGAGAGCAAACAACAATAAAAAAAAACAATTATAGTCACAACTGAATTAATTTTTAAAACACAAATAAACACGACAATCAAGGAACTCAGTGCAAAGTAGGCAAATGAAGAAATGAATATGCAATTACAGCTGCTATTATCCATTAACATTGTTTGCTAATGAAAATTCACATTCATTTAGTTTGTTTTTGAGTGATGACAGAATCACACACAATTTCTGCTGCATTATACTTCACTACATGTCAGAGAAAAATGTGGTGCTTTTTACTAACCTGCTTCTTATTTGACAACTATAAAGTTACTTTACATGTTGAAGGATAAATTCACAAATGTTGAAAAAAGTTTGTTAATGAACAGTGGAAGTGGTTTTTCTGTTGTAATAAGACCTCCTGTTCATTGTGGCTGTTAAAGGCCTGTTCCTAATGACTGTTCAATGTTAATGATAGCGGACAAAATCCTTAATCCTCATTACGAGCAAATATGTATACAAATAGCAAAGATTAATGGCATATAATGTGAGGTTCAACACAACATACTTATATTGTCTCAGGATAAACCCATAGTACCAAACCTTTTTGGCTTGTAAGGACTTTACAAAATACAACATGTAGCTGGCACCTTTGTCACATTTCAGATGTCTGTGTGTTGTTTTCAGTGTTACCCAGCCTGTTAAGACATTTCCCCTCTATACTCACATAGTGTCATTTACAATAAGTATTGGGGCCCAAAGAGGGAGAGACAACCTATTTCTGTTTTTTCTACTTTCTATTTTCTTCTCTACAACTAACCATGTATTTAGTTTTTGTGTTGTTTTCCTATATGTTGGGAAATATTGGACCTTTGGTTCATTTGATTACATTTGTAATCTTTTTTATTATATCAAATGGCTTTTATTAATAGTAAAATAATATGCAACATGCTTTACCATTCTTCATTTTGTGGTCTCTTTTTCCTTTAACAGCGATTCCACTAGATTCCATGATAATATACAAACTATCTGACTAGAATATCGACATTAAAATAAAACAGTTGGACTAAATTTTGTTTGGTTGGCCACAAACTCCAGCTTTTGAAGCCAAAAAGTGCTTAGTACTATACATTATACTCGAGTATTTCACTTCAGTAAAGCAAATAAGTATTTCTTCCACCACTAGACAAAGAAGAATACAAAATATGTAATGATGCTTTTTATGCACTTAGGGAAGGAGAACATCTTGTATCTATCTAAAACCCACTGGAGACTTTAAAAGCTAAAGCTCCCAAGGTTTTTAATGATATTTTAGAAGAAAAAAAAATCTATTGCCTTTTCTAAGGCAGTAGATGCGGGAATAAAATCTCTAGTGTGGAGAGGAAGAGAAACAGAGACACACACAACGAAAACCACAAAGGCCAAAGACAGGGACCTGTACCTCCTGTTTGTGGCGAGGAGTAGTCTCCTGGTCCAACTGAGAGAGCTGAGTTAGGGCAGGAGAATGGAAGAGCGGGAGAGAAGGAACAGATGGAAGTCAGATGCAGAGACGGGGTGGGAAAAGGTAAGTTGGTAAGGGAGAGAGGCAAACGATCAGACTGTCAGGCTAGATTTGGCCACTTGTTAATGTGCCAAAGCAAGCTTGGCAATGATTTGAAAAACACATCCCAGAAAATATTATGGATATCAGATTTTTGATTAATCTTTTAGAAAGCATCATAATAACAATAGTGTTTTTTGCTATTGTAGCTGTTATGAATCACATAAATAGTGAGACCAGGACAGAAACCATTCTTAAACCAAAGCATCATTTGAACCCTGTCCTCACTGTACCAATCAGTTTCTGGCAAACATTTGCTGGGATGCTTAACTACACCAAATAAGTCTTGACATAACTTCTGCAGTATCACTTGTTTATGTGGTGCAATGCAGCACATTTGTTTCTGATAACAGTGTTGACAGTGGAAGACAGGCAGAGAGAGTCAGATACAGTTAAACAGAAAAGATCAAAGATAAATGAATAAAGAAAGACATACAGACAGAGACCAAATCACCAGACACCAAATACCTCCTGTTTACTGTCAACTGGTGATCCAGCCTCCTCCTTATGGCCAGCGAGATTTAGAAAAAAGAAAAAGCATATTAGCAACAGAGGGCAAGGCTTGAGTGTGCATCTCTTAGCTTAATGAGAAAGGGTTGAAGAACTGTAAAGCTGTTAGAGTGAATTATAAGCAGTGCGGTCTAAGCATGTAAGCCTGAGTGAATAGAAGTGAAAGGAGAAGAGTTAGTAAATGTTAAATCCACCAAAGTCACCACAGCATTATGCCCCGGCTGGATAAGCCTCAATTTGCCTGAGTCGCTTGCACTGCGCCTATTTACATCAGGACCTCAGAAGTTCCTGAAATCACTGCACCAGGATGAGGATGTTGTCAAGTTCACTTTGACAGGGGCCTTCCCTAAGTTTACCATGATAAAACCAACTTTAACACAATTGAAATTGAAATACACAAAAAGTCACAGCTGGAAAGGAATTCTTCGCTACCATGATCTCTTTCTTTCTGCTCGGAGTGACGTTTCCTTCATAGTCGTCCTCAGTCTCCTGGCCCCGCTCTTGGACCTTATCTTCCTCGTCCTGCTCCAAACTGGGCTCCAGCTCAGTGTCCTGCTCATCCACAGAGGGGCTACGCAGACGCTGCTGTTCACTGATGCTGCGGTGGGACATGCCGTCGTGGTTCTCACACATGGCTGAGACTGGGCGTGAGAACTCTGCTAGGTGAAAAGGGTTCAATTACTGCCAGTCATTAGGTCAAATGTGTTCAGTTGGTATGGGTTTGATCATTTGGGAAATACGCTTTCCCAAATGGGAAAGGTGGTTTGAATAACATGGACATTCTGTGTTAGAGCTGCAACTCTGGATCTCAGTACGAATCCAAAAATTTGTTGTGGGGCATCCTTTGCCACTCTCACCTCCGTCCAAGCTCCTGGAAAGCAGGTACCTCTTGCTGGTGGAACGCTCAAAGTGTGGGGCAGGCCGGTCTATAAGAGCGCTGGCTTGTCTTGTTTGAGCCTGTGTCCTTCCACTGTATCTAAACTTTGAGCCCATCACCAAAAAGCCCTTAGGAGGAGGCTCTGGAGACACCAACCTGGGGAAAAATAACATAATCAGGTAAAGTTAGCAGCCAGACAAAGACAGCAGGATCAGTGCTGGAACTATAAATAGGTTAGATTGTTTTACACTGAACATGAATGTCTAGATCATTTCTGGGTGTTCGCTTTGCACACACCTAGAAATTATCTGCCTTTTATCTGCCTTTACATTAGAACCATTGTTGACCAACATTTTCTTTGCCACATGTACTCTGTGCTTTGCAGCAGCCATGTTTAGCAGGTAGAGAATGCATGAATCTTGTTTAAAGATAGTGTAAGTGTCTTTTGAATAGCGACTATTATCATTCAGCCATTATCATGCACCAAATGTGCGAATTGGTTCTTCGTACCTCCCACACCCTCCTGTAAAGTTGAATCAATAATCAAGATCACTTGTAAAGCCAAGGAGGCCAGTGAAAGCAATATAAGCTGCTGAGAGGTTAATGCGTGTTTAACAAAACACTGCACAATGATTTGAGTGCGGCTGCAGCTGATGGAGCTGTGTACACTGAAGTGTTTTTCATGTCTTGATAGACGCCGAACAGAAAACCTTCCAACCATGAGAGCAGATTGATTCTTACCGGAAGAACGTGTGATGCTCAATGCAGACCTTCCACAGCCTCTTGGCAGCTCTGTGATTGGGAAGTTTAAAACCGATTGTACTTTCAAACTGCTCGTACTGGAGGGGAGAGAGAGAAACAAAGAGGTGAGGTTCAGCATCTCGAACATGGATTTTGCTGAGGGTAAAGAAAAAATCGAGGCTGGGGAAGGATAACATTCAACGTTCTGACACTGGGAGAAAATAGGAGGAAAACTATTTCATGGCTCTATATTTACACTCTTTATCCCTCTATTCTGGCGGTTGCTGCAGCTGCAGCAGCTCTGTTAAAGGGGCTCTTTATTTGGCTTGATCACAGGCTCACTGTGCGACTCTGTCACTTGACTGGGTCTGTCCCAGACAGTCTGTCACACTGAGGCTCAGCATGGAGGATAAGCTGCAGCGCTGCACAGCACAATGGGGAAGGCCAGAATATAGACCCTGACCGTGCAGAGCAGAAAAAAATTGAAGGTTTGAGGCGGAGGATTTTACAGCCTTCTGCCCAGCAAAACTGACCACACATTCACTTCTGCAGTGGCTTTAAACTGTAACAGCTGTGGCAGATTAGCTATTGCTGTACTCACAATGTGAGGTCATGGCCTAAAGGGGCAGTTCAACATTTTAGGAAATTGGGATTATTTTCTTTCATACGGAGATTAAGATGAGAAAATCAATATGTCTCACAGCTGTATGCTGGAGATGAAGCTAGAGCCAGGGATTTTAACAGGATGTAACAGCTACAGCCCATCAGCACCACTAAAGCACACTAATAAACACATGATACGTTGTTTCTTTTTATTTTCCATAGAAACATGTTGTGGTTTTCACTGGGAACATTTTTTGGATGGGTGTACTGACTAGCTGGACTCCTCAATGCGAGGTTGTCAGGAAACCAAATGAGACTCAATGAACCCCTAAAACCAAAACAGGTCAATTTTTCCGCTTCCAAGCTAATGCTAAGCTAAGTCAGCTGTAATTATGTTTTCCAACCAGACAAGGGTTAAACTTGGATTTGTGAATAGGGCTTTCAGGGGCTAATAGTCACTTACTCTGGTGATTAGAACAGTTTCATGCTTGCAGTAATACAGCAGATTATTTCATTTACTGTAATCATCAGAACCAAAAGCTCTGTGTAACAAAGCACTCAACAAATATGGCAATTCTGCAGAGAAAACAATATTTGAACTTTTGCTGAGCATAACTGCCTTGTTTCAGTGTAGAAATAAAGCTGTTAGTGCAGAAAAGCACTTAGGTCAAAAAGGCTACAGAAAGGGTTTTAACAAATGAATGAAATTAACTGCTGCTGTTCGACATGCCTAAAAGTTAAATGACTCATGTCTCAGGCCTGCTTAAGGGAGGATAATTATGGAGGCCCAAAAGGGACAAAAAAATATAAAATAATATCTAAATGTAGAAATGTAAATAAAATATGAATGTTGAAATACATAGATGTGATAAATACAAATACAATAATTTGGAAATAAATAAATAAATAAAAGTGGGGAAAATTAATAAATACATAGCTTTTAGCTTTTTTATTTTTTTTTTACAATACCCTTCATTATGTATGTACAGTAGAGTTCAGTACGTATGTATGTACTATATTTATGTATGTATGTGTCTACAGTGCAGTACAGGACAGTAGTATGTATGTGCTACATTTACGTATGTATGTGTCTACAGTGCAGTACAGGACAGTATGTGTCTACAGTATGTCTTTCTTCCTTTCCTGTTCCATGGGTGCCAAAAAGATTTAAAAGTAAAAGAAATGGAGCTACAATTTACATTTGTTTGGTATTTAAAATTTTAGGAAGCCAGAAATGTGAACCAGTGCTGTTGCCAATGATGTGATGCTAAAAGAGTTCGAGCTGAGTTTTGGCTGGGAACCATTCGGATGTGTGGAGGTGGTGTTCAACTCTGATGGGCTCTACCACACTTTAACCCTTGCAAATAAATATGTCAATTATCGTTTTCCCATCTCGCTGTCAGCATGAAAACAAACAAAAGTGAATACTCATTATTTTATCACTGAATTTCAATAGCCTTTCGCTATCAATAAGAGCAGTTGGAGGAATGCAAATGTAGGTGCATGCTGGTCATGGCTATGTGCTACATCAAAATAATAAAGATAATTGCATATTCAATAAAGTTGAACAACCTGCAAGAGTGAAAATCAAAGTACCAGAAAGTATAAAAGACAGCCTGAATAATCGACATAGACAATACTAGACATAAAAGTGATGTGAGCCAGCATATTTTCTCCTTCAAATTTTCTGAAGACACTATATAGCTCTTTTGTTTATCTTAGTTAGTGTCTAGTAAACAAATGTGTAAAATCTAAATAGTTTTCTCTTAATTATCCTCCAGCATAAGGTATACCTCTCCAGGTCGTATCTTGATGTAAAAGTTGCTCCTCTTATAGGAGATCTTGAGGATCTTGGGCCAAGCAAAGCGGTTGATCCTCAGCCTGTCACGGTAAATCAGCAGGCCATTGGCACAGACACCCAGCATTATCTCAATTCCTTCAGAATCCTGCAGTGAACAAGGGACATCACAGAGGCAGAAGTTATTCATAAGCAGCTATGTCTCTATCCTTAAAATGTATTTCCATGAAAATTCAAAAAACAGAAATAACCTTTGCATGATGGAGGTCCACCCCGTACATGGACAGTTTCTTTGCATTCTCTAAGAAGTTAATTTCAGCCTCTGCTGGAGTCATCCCCCTGTGGGCACAATAATGATAATATCTGTAACCAACACCAATGGGCCTTCCTAAATGATAAACCCATAATCTTGCACAGTGGGAGCAGAATTATCTTGGTAATGTGCTTGACATATTCACTTCTAAATTCCTCCCATCCGTCCTCCCAAGCATTATGTTTGTGCATATGCCAAAAAAGCATAGCAGAATCAGATCATGATGAAGAGATCCTCTAAATAAAAGTGTTCTTGCACAGGGAAGGCTCACACAGTGTACATCTTAATGACAGAAGGTTCAGTAATGCGACAGTGTCTATCATCCATATCCATGATATAGCATTTCGACATAATTAAAACTCATTAGCTCATTATTCCAGGGGATTTTGGGATAGATGAAATTGTAACTTCAATTGTGTCTAGTACTTGTAGGTTCGATGAAGCTCCATCACCCTCTCCTCCAGCTCGCGAGTCTGATTGGGGGCGAAGCGGAAATCATTGACATAGTCTGAGCCGTGGTCGTCCTGGTCGTAGTCTCCCAGCTCAGCTTGAACGGTGTAGGAGCCCAGCAGGGCATGAGTGACGAACGAGCACGGCAGTCTGCCTGACAGCATGTCATCCCTCAGCTGCAGACACAGGTAGTATCTGTCAGACGAGACAAAGGGGGAGGAGAAAAGGGTGTTGGCAGTCAAACAAGCATGATCCAAGGCAAGCTCCAACAAGTATTCAGCGTATTTAATCCATGGCAGTTAGTAGCATTCCAGGTCTAATCCTTGAAAAGGAGAGAAGGATTTGGGTTGCTTTGAAACCAGGGCAAATACGCCATGTAAATTGTTACAATACTTTTATGTAAACACTTATCTTTGGAGAAAAGTAAAAGGCAAATCACCTGCAGAACTGACATGTGCGAGCAAAATCTCCTTTGATTATGTCTGAAGAGCATCTGACAGCCCAGTCAGGGGAGTTACAACTGTTGACACTGTAGCATGTGTGTGTGTGTGTGTGTGTGTGTGTTAGAAATGTATTCTACCTGGTAATATCCTCAGTGAGCTGCGAGGGATCTGGAGGGTAGAACTTTACGGCAAAGGCAAAGTGCCACTGAGAGTCTGTGGAGAGACCACAAAGCGAGCAAGAAGGTTAAAGATAATGTTTGTCTTAGGAAAACTGAACAAATGTAATTCGCCACTTTGCTAATCGAATTTTAAAATATTTATCATCTCAGCTTTCTGGAAAAGACTCTTACTGCGCATCTGCTTCTTGATCTCCTTTGAGGGGTCCAACCAGTTCTGAAAGACAGAAGGCAGAATTCACACAGGGCAGGCTGGAAACATGGCTAATACACACCCCGGTGTCACATTTTGCTCTAATTGCCATCAGTGTTCCTAATGAAAGCCTCTCCATATGGTTAAATAAAGAAACTGAGCCCTCCCCTGCTGAGCCATTCGAATGTGCAGAGAGTCGATTTAATTCAAGCATCTGTTTTATCATTGTGTTGCTAAATCATTGGCAGCCAGTTACCTATCTGATATCATCACATCTGATCATGCAGTGAACTGCTTCTCCAATAGGGGCTCCATTTCTAGTTGGGTTGCTACAGCATCTCATCAGTGGTGCAGTGCATAAACACTGCAAACACCAGTGGAAAGTAATGACATTGATTTGTTTTCCCTCAAATATTAGGGATAAAATTGTCTTAATAGTTTGTAATAGTGGAAATTGTAGATTAAAACTCACATTGTGTTTTACCAGGTTTATCATACTTCCCATTTTACCTCTCTTGTGGGGTAACAAAGAATCTCAAATTGCCTCAGCAACAATAACATTTCCAATTAATGTAATCCTTCTCAATTTACATTGAGTGCACTCTTCAGGACCCTTTATGCTAACATCCAAAAATTCTTGACAACGCTTGAAGTACTGCTGAATTCCAACTATTGGTTTGTGGCCCTAGTTTGGGTCATTTGTGAGCAGAATATGTGCTTGTGCTTTCACAAACCGTTGGTGTTATGCCAAGCATGTATATACATATATGAATATATGTTTAGTGATGATAAAAGATATTACTGTATATGCACAGAATGATCAGAACGTTGCAACTGTCCTGTTTTTGTTGCCATTCTCACAGAGGCCCTGCTTAATGTTATGCTCTGCATGCAGACACATAAACAGGTGTTTGCTTCATGCAACTGAGGTCTGAGCTGCCAGTGGTGCAGACAGCTGACAGTGATCATCACTAACCTGAATACCACACAGCAGCTGCTTGTTAATACTGACAGTCTTTTTGGCAGCTGGTATCAGATCAGTCACAGCGGAATGAGAAGCATGAAAGGTTGATACAGTGCAATGCTGTGGGCCACTGTGGGCAAACAGCATTCTGGCAATTTGAACTAAGTCTCCACACACAAACACACATGCACACACACACACACACACACACACACACACACAAATGCACAAACTCCTCCAGCATTTAATCAGGCTGCTAAAGACTCTAATGAGCCGAAGGCATTTATCGTCCCCCTGAATCTATCTTACATCAGCCAAGGCCAAAGAGCACTCAATTAGCAAGGTGCTCTCTGCTGCTTTGCTTTTCTCTGCAGAAAAACAGGAAGAAATTTTCATCACTGCCTGTCCTAGACTTCATAGTTCATAAAGCAATCACACGGAATAAATGTTCTCCCGAAGAGCAAAAGCTTAAATCCTCATTCCCCCAACTGAGACAGAGAAAGGGTATCTGAAATGACATTTCTTTATTCTTGGGCTTGTTTGGTCGACCAATAAGCGATAACCCCAGACAGTAGGCTAAGCTGTGCTCTGATAAGCCTGCGTTTGATGAGCCTTCCACATTAATCTAAGCTCTAGCCTTACCTACACTCAGAGAGAGTAAAAAATCCAAGCAGGCGCAGACTGGCTGTTCGGGAGTTTTGGAATTTCCCAATTGGCTCTTCTATCTGAACAGTTTTTTTTTCTCCAAACTGCATAATTTTATAGCCTACACAGCTATTCAACAGACAATCCTAGCTGCAGCAACGAGGCCCTGTGCCATAACAACTGCAAATAGTTTGCTGCAAGTGGTACCGTACAAAATGTGAAGACAAAGAGGAAATCTGTGGCTGGCTGGTGGTGCAGAAAAGTAAGGAAAAGACTTGGCTTAGCCAACACTGCAATGTGCGCAAAAAAACTGACTTAATTAAGCAGCCCGCTGCTCGTAATGTCAAGGAAAACACAATTAAATAAAACTCCCTGTGAATATAATATGCTCTTGTGCATATAGTCTTCTGGTTCCACTTTAATTCTGTGCTGAACACTTTTAAATAATGTATGTGATATTTTAAATATTTCATGTTTTATATGGTTTCAAAATCAGGCTGTTAAGTCAAATTAGATGTTAGGATATCACAATATTAATCCAGCTTCGAATTCATGCTTTCTGTGCACAGAAATATTGGGAGGAAAGCATTGTTTAGCATATACTGTTGGAGAAACTGCACACATTTTAGCAAATGAGTTAGATTTGTTGTGACAGTTTCAATCTGATGTGTCAAACCGCTTCACACCAAATTCTGTGAATGTTGTTGTCAGTCCACCGTAACTTCCAAGCTGCCTGCCTCTGTAATACCTCAGGTAGCCAGTCTATTTACTGTAGGCTGAGATCATGCTCAGTCCTAAGCCTCAGCATTCACAAACACATCAAGTTACAACTTGCAGCTGACAAAGCTGCCCAAACTGATGACGGTGACAGAGGATATGCTCCAGATGTTAAAAGAGACTTGGTCTTGTCTTATCTTCAAAAAGCAGGAGGGTCCTCTGTACCCTGTTGTGAAATCACATACCTGCCCTTAGGGAGGCTCACATCAATCAAGCCCAAAATTCACACCGAACAGAGCTAACAGATGCATCAGTTCATTGTTACTTAGGTAAATATCTGATAATGAGCCTGGTCTGTGCACCTTGTAACAAGTCGAGATCAGAGGGGAAAGTGATTTATACCTTATTGCAGAAATGCCATAATGATTGCAGTTCAACATATATTCACATTTGTCATGAGCAGAAATCATTATACATGGACAGAACCAAAAACAAATGTACCTCTTTTAAAGAAAATTTTGCACATAAACTTTTTACTCAACACTGCCTCTCCACTCTGCATAGTGTTATAGCATTTTTCAGCTCACTGTTTTGGTTTTATAGCCCACAACTTCACTGTTCACTACCAGTCTAAACAAGTTGGTTTCCGGTCACAGCAGGTACCTGGTTTTAGAAAAAAATACCAGTAAATCTACTGTCTGCCATCAAACACCTAAAGTTACTCACTAGTATTTAGAAGCTAAAGAGACAAATGTGTTTAGGGGAATTTTTTACCTCAATTTGTGAAATAGCTAAAAAAACAAAACAATTGTTCTTGCTACAACTACTACTGTAGCTGCACATTCCACGGTAATTACTCAAGTTGGGCATCTACTTAAACAGAGGTGTACCAAATTACTGACATCTCTAGGGAACACTGCAAAAACCCTTTGCAAACAATGCACCGCCACAAGGATGGCACCATATGCATAATCAGGATATGAAAAAACTATTTAAATTCATTTGTGCACATTCATCACATTCCACATATATTAGCTAATTAGCCTGGCTGACCTTAAAGATAAATCTTCCCTATAGCTGTAAACTAAAGATACCCTAATCTAACCTAAGTTACTAAACTCATTTTGACCAAAGTTTTATTCATATCTATTTAAAACTTTCTGTCTGTGCTTCGCTCCATGGAGGTTTACCTCAACCAATGAGATTATCTGTGCCTTCAAAACACTTCTGCCTCTGAGAAACTAAATTTCATATATGAATCTTGCAATGAGTAAATGGGGCCGTTTCTCATCTGGATATGGATATTGGATATGGATATTGCACCCCTGTGTGAGTGGACCCAGCCAACAAGTGAGAGGAATACAGATTGTTCTGTGAGCAATGTATTTATGCACTGAAAGGTCCCATGGGGTTATTGTAGTACACAATTCACTGACCTTCTGGGTGTCTGTGTCTGCAAAGGTCAAACCAAAGTAGTCCTTCTCCAGCAAGTTGAGGTGCTCACACACCATGTCCATCAGGGTCTGTCCTTTGGAGTGTTTCTGCAAAGACGAATGTATGTGACATGGCAGTGGTAAAAAGGTCAAAAGAAAGCATAAGAAACATGCACTACTATTTTTCTGAAGAATCATACATGCGTACAGGTCTGCTACTGGTAAACCTTAGTTTTATAGAGCAAATCTTTGCCAAAATAAGACCCCATTAGAGAGCTGTGCTGGGCCAAAGCACAGCTGTTCTTTACTTCTGTACACTGTAGACTAGCTGAACCACTTGGTGTTGTGTCATAGTAGGTGTGTATTAAACACTTGACAAGAAAAAATAAAGTGAATTGGTGGAGAAGATTGGTATTTGTGCGTGAAGCTGAGATTAATTTTTGCTATACACAGAGTTCAAGATGAGCATTTCAGGGACATCTTTTTTTTTTCTTTTTGCATTGAAGTGAAAAGATCAGTTTCCAAGTGGATTTCTTTAAACAGTTAACATCAAATGCACAAAGAAACATGTTTGCTCAGAGTTCTGAAGAAGCCTTACACCAGAAGTGATGGAGGGAATGCCTGTTACTATAGGACAAATTTATTATTTAAAATAAAATTTGATCTGATGCTCAAGAAAACACAGGAAAAGTCAGACAAACACCAAGTTGTTAAGATGAATCATTCTGGGAACCATGACCACTAGTACTTAATTCCATGACAATCTATCCTAGGCTAAACATTTTACCTAAATTCATAAATGCTAGATTCTTAGTGATGTTAGAAGAATAATCAGGAATGGCACCAACATCATTAGGATTCATCATCTGGGGACCGTAAACATCTGATCTTAAAGATAAACCAAAAGTCAGTCATTAATGCAACAACATGCAATAATTCTTCAGTCAAGTTGGAAACCTATTGAGTTGGCGTAAGCACTCTACTAATCTGAAATGTATAGGCTCAAAACCTGTTGGTACGACTCTATACAGGCCTTGTTGTGTGGAGTTTTGATATCTACAGACACAATATTATACCCGCACACAAACACGGTATCTCCTCCCCTGGAGCCTACTTTGAAAGGTGACAGGAAGATGTAGCAAGCAGTTGCCAGGGAAACAGATGCAGTATTATCCCTTTACTGACTTTTTCCTTAATATCTCAAGGCTAGGAATTGAAATATGTTTTGCCTGCTCCTCATTATAGGTAAAAGAATGACGGAGCAATGCTCAGGAAGTACTTATAAACAGTGAGTCTTCAACAGAGAAACTGTTGATGTAGAATAAGACTATGCTGTACAACATGAGCAGCCATTCGACAAATTAAATACACAAATCAGCATGTGGAATCTTAATAATCCATGACTGAGGCGATCCAGTCTATTTGTTCTCTGCTCTGGAGCCATTAAAAATTCTACTCTACATTAATGATCTCTGTGTTGCCACCTGAATGGCTATGAGAAAACCTAATACAGAATCTTGGTGTTGTAACAAGATAACTAACCAGCATTAAATAATCACTTTCACCAAAAATAGCCCTGTTAGCCGCAACAACCCAATCAGGCCTGACCATTCCCAATGTGCAGAGGCTGCGGAGAGGTGGGAGAAGTGGGTAAGGGCATGGGGCATCTTTGACTAGAGACTTGTGACACAAGTCTCTAGTAATTAACACATAAATGCAGCACCTCCCCCAGGAGAGCATCCAAACGTGTGGCCTGCTTTCACACAACACTGTTATTATCAACTCCTGGAAGCATTAGGCAGCTTCAGATATGGCATGCATGAAGTTCCACCCCAGCAATTATAGACAGGAAGCAGGAGCAAGCCCATCCATGACCTGAAGGTCTGATGCTCTCACCAAACTACAGTAGAATTTAGAAAACATAGGCCGCTTTGTACACCCTGCTCTGGCAATGACTGGCACAGCTGCGAGGGTTGGCAAATATTCAGGAAGAGCACTTAAAACACAGAGGCTTTTATAACCATAATGCAAACTATTGTTGTGGTATGGAGAAGGCCCAAAGGCATTTGAGAATGTTTCTAACATTGCAGAGGTTGGTGCAGGTGCAACATTCCTGATATTCTTACCTCACACACACTAGCACATTAAAAGGCACCCCCTCCAACCCCAACACCACAACACAAACACGCACAAAATTTCATGCACTCATGCATAAGTAACCTAAGGGGTGGCTCATAATAACATTGCTCTTCTATTTTCTCCTTGGTTGCACCTAGCTTGCAACCATGTAATAACTACAGAGTTCTTAACACCCTGGTATTGGACTGTGCCTTGTGGTTTATTGGACAAAAGGGAGTTCCTGTGGCTTAGTACTCAGTATAATTATATGATTTTTGTTAATTATGCATATAACAAATCATAATTGAAACCAAAATAATATATTTGAAATCTTAGTTTGTGGAATATAAACATGATTTAACCCTTTTCATTTAACTAGATACAGTGCCAACCTGCTCAGTGACTCATTGTTTAAGAGGCACTCCACTGATTATACACCTAAACAAAAATCAATGAACTTCTCACGAGGTCATTACTCAACCTACAATAGAAAAACATTTATGTCTTCTGAGAAAATCCTGATGTAGTCATTATGTCTCAGATTTGTCTTGTGATGTCAAAGTTTTATCAGAAAGTTGGTGTTGCCAAATTGAACAACACAAACAGACTGTGTTGTTGCATTACAGAAACTGTAGGCCATTTCTAAAAAAGAGGATGCAGGGAGTCCATCATCTTGAAAGTTAACCATTTATTCATTGTGTTTGTACAACAAAAACAAGTGACTTCACTGTTCCAACACTGTACATTTATTTGCCTTCTGGTTAAGGACTAGATAAGAAACTCAATCAACCACCCATATGTGTACAGTAATTATGACACTACAACCTGTAGCTGGTTAGCACAGCCTGGTTTTCTCCAGAGGTAACTAAACCTCCCTACTGGCGAGTTTAAAACACACTAATTAACACGTTATATCTCAGTTTGATTGTTTCATCTATATAAAGAACTTGTTGTGAAATTTCAACACAGTTTAATATGTGGATCCTGGACTTCCTGACTGGGAGACCCCAGTCAGTCCGGATCGGGAACAGCATCTCCAGCACCACCATGCTGAGCACTGGGGCCCCACAGGGTTGTGTGCTCAGTCCACTGCTGTTTACTCAGCTGACTCACGACTGTGTAGCGATGCACAGCTCGAATCAGATCATCAAGTTCGCTGATGACACGACTGTGGTGGGTCTCATCAGCAAGAACGACGAGTCAGCGTACAGAGAGGAGGTACATCAGCTCTCAGCCTGGTGCAAGGCCAACAACCTGTCTCTGAACTTTGGGAAAACTAAAGAGATGGTTGTTGACTTTAGAAGAGCAAAGAGTGACCACTCTCCACTGAACATCGATGGAGCATCAGTGGAGATCGTCAAGAGCACCAAATTTCTTGGTGTCCATCTGGAGGAGAACCTCACCTGGTCACTCAACACCCGCTCCATCAGCAAAAAGGCCCAGCAGCGTCTCTACTTCCTGAGGAAGCTGAGGAAAGCCCATCTGCCGCCCCCCCTCTTGACTACATTTTACAGGGGAACCATTGAGAGCATACTGAGCGGCTGCATCACTGCCTGGTTTGGGAACTGCACCGTTTTGGATCGCAAGGCCCTACAACGGATAGTGAGGACAGCTGAAAAGATCATTGGAGTCTCTCTCCCCTCCATCACAGACATTTACACCACACGCTGCATCCGCAAGGCTACCTGCATTGTGGACGACCCCACCCACCCCTCACACCCAATCTTCACACTTCTGCCATCAGGGAAGAGGTTCCGGAGCATTCGGGCCCTCACAACCAGACTTTTGAACAGTTTCTTCCCCCAAGCCATCAGGCTCCTCAACACACACACAACAAACTGAACCGAGCACACACACACACTCTCTAGATTTGTCATGTTTCCATCTTTCAGTTGTAAATTGTATTCATTTCCGCTACTGGTCGCTGCTGTTTTGTGTTTTGTGTTCTGTTTTTGCACTGTCTTCTGACGTCTGTCTGCACTTTTTCTTTGTGTTCTTGCACTGTTTGCACTAGGTTGCACAGGATGCACTTTATGTGTTTTGCTAGGACAACTTAGCAGTCCTCAGCCCCATGTTTGTCTTGTTGCCGTTTTATGTAGCACCATGGTTCTGGAGAAACGTTCTCATTTCACTATGTACTGCTTCAGCTATATGTGGTTGGAATGACAATAAAGCTTCTTGACTTGACTTGACTTGATAGTTTATTTCAGAAATACAATATAGTCTTGAAAGTTCAGAAGGTTTGACAACCAGTCTCACATGTATTGTGCATGTACTCTATACTGTATACTATACAGTACAGTATATCTCTAGTCTCATACTTCATCAGGCAGAAGTGCAGAAGTATGTTGTAGGACTTAGTTTGTAGGACTGGGCTGGGTGTCACCCGTTGGCCCAGACAAATCTCATCTCAGATGAAGTGAAATTGGTGTCAGCCAGATGCATGTCTGGATTTGAGTGTGTAAATAGATTCTCTGTGAGAGGAATAAAAATTGAGACTAAACAAGAAATAGCTTAAAATGATGCTCAGACTCCTTCCTGTGCATTTATCTATGGCCATGAACTATCTTTTTTTTTCTTCCCTTCTTGCATGCATGGCTTCAGTTCCTTTCACAGCAGGTAGCAAGTAGGGAATGTCATATTTCACACTGCTGGACCAATGACAACAACTATCTTGTGTGGAATGAGGACTTTCGTGCTGCACTATTTTTGTGCCGTTATGTGTATTACAGGAACGTGTAACACTTCTTTGCCTTTGCCCCCTGGTGAGCTCTCAGCATCAGCATCCTCTCTTTTATTCTCTTTGCTTGTTTAATTCACTTTGTGCAGCACTACACAACACACACAACTGCCCAAAGAGGAAAATAACAACAAAGGGAATGAAAAAAGAAAAAAGAACTCTTCTTTTCCACGGTTTGCACAAAGCATGTTAAAGGCTAATTCTAGAAAATGTGTTGCTGCAAATAGTTTATACGTATTGCATACCTCAATTTCTCCCTCGAATTCTGAGGAGTCCAGCAGAGTCACTTTGAAGGGGGTGGTTTTAAGGCGTTTGGAGCCTTTCTGGGGAGATTTGAGGTTCTTGTTTGGGGATGTTTTCTCAGACATATCATCTGTTTCTCTGTGTTCATCCAGGTGCTTGGAGTTCTGTTCCTGTACAAATATAAAAAAAAGACCATCAAAATAGACAGTTCTAGATTTGATCTCTTGTCCTTGATATCTAAGTTGATTCTGGAACCTGTGTTCCAATAAGTTAATAGTGTACAGTCAAAATTGTAATTCAAACAGATTTGATTGGATCTTTTTAGATATTGCTAACTTAAATAGTGAATAATTTACTAAATATCTACTGTAAATGCATACAGCTAATATAAAAAAGTCCAGTAACAGCAATCATTAGTGATTAGTGATATTGCCAATATCAGCTACATCATAGAATGTCTTTGGAACAAATACCTAACAACGCTGATTTAGACAATGAGGTAAACTGCTGCTATACGAAGAAATACATTAAGTTAAAACAGCTTCATGTAAGAGTAAGCTTCACTATCCTTCATGACCCAAAGACCTGTCTTAAATTAAACACTATGAATAAACACACACACATTTATACAAGTTCTTACTTAGAATATTATTTACAAAATATATGACAGTGATGACAGAAGAGTTAATGAGATGTCTTGCTAATACTAAAATACTTTTTAATACTTTAAGTTTCTTAATACAATACTGAAGCTTAAGTTAAATCTGTGAAGCAACACCTGAACATTTCACTCTCTTTTTTGTCTTTTTTTCATGGATTTTATTGCTTATTGCAGAAAATACAGTTTCTTGAACTGGTAGTCATGCACCTCCTATCTAGGAACTATAATGAAGCCAAAAAAAAAAAAAAAAAGCTTTTGAGTTTCTTTCTGTGTAGTAACTACACTGTAGTGAGTAGCTATTGGTAAAAACTGGCAGCAAGGCTGAGTGGCCCCACTGTATCATAATACAAATAATGAAATATTAATACAGTTTGTCCAACTGGCGTTTTTCTCACCTGTTTGGCCATCTTGCTATCCGAGGTTGAGTCTTGCATTGCTGCTGCTGCTGCCCCCTGTTGTGTGGGAGGACTCGTGCCTTGCTTCTTTACCTCTCTCTCTGCCTGCCTCTGTCACACCAACAATTTTACGCCAACCTGAAAATAAAAGACAAGATAACAGTACATATCTCCTAGCTACATGTAAGGAGAACCTCTTTAAACCCCCCATGTCGAAAGCTTTATTGCATGTTTTCTCTCTAAATAAAAATAGCTGAGGTGACAGCAGAAGCTGCATCTGTGAAAAATTCTCATGGCGAATGGATTCCCCCAGAACAATAACATTACAGGCACCAGTATCACATCTTGATTACAAAATCTGAAATATGTAGCTTCTTAATAAAGCAGAATTTCCACAGACTTAATTCACCTTGCAGTCAAGGACATTTACTTTAATTATAAAATCCCTCACTGAGCCAGATAATGATCATCTATTTAAGCAAGACAAGCTCCAGGACTGAGATGACGATTACCAAAAAAATATAATAATAATTGTGAATTAGGCCATGAGCAATACTGTTGTAATAATCAGTGCATTCATATAGCCACGAGGATAGGGGTCTATCACTCATTGATGAGCAGGTATGTATGCTTGTTATGCTTCGATTGATGGTGCAATGGACAACTGCCTAATACATGACATGTACTGTAGTTATATTATGCCAAATGAAGACTATCTGCTATTGTAATAAAGCAATGACAGGTGAATACAATATAGAGCAGTTGCTGTATGAGTTGTACAGTTCTGCTGTGTATTCTCATGCTTTCAGTTATGTTTTGTTATGTATTATGGTTTTTCCCAGTTCTCCACAGCCTGCTTTTACTTTTTCAATATCTGCACATTGCCAGAAATCAGTTCCTACTTGTTGCCTTCAGTTGCAGGATATAGGTGTGGGTGGGTAGAATAATAACAACAGCTACAGTAAAAGTACAGTGAATCCAGTTTTGTCCGTTTAGAGAGGTGGGTACTGTAAGCATGTCTAAACAAAGGCTGGAAACTGGAAATATATAAAATATATTTAAGGGAATATAATGGGACTTACATTTCTGGGCTAGTGAGGAAAAACAAGGATTTATTCACAACAGGAAACTCAATAGTTTGACACTAGGAGTGGTACTCTGTGTTGTTCAAGGAGGACCACACCCTAAAACCATGATTAACGAATGATGATGATGAGTCATGAAAACTCAAAACTAAAAAATCAATGAAACAGAGTCTTCTAGCCACTGGCCTCTGTCTGGCCAACTCTGTGAAAATGATCTGGCTCAGTCACTGACACCTTGGGGAAATGTTGTAATTCTTCATTTAATAAGAGGATCAATAATACTTTAATACATATACGGTACACATTTGGATTCAGCCAGACAGCTGCGGAAGAAGAAAAAGAAGAAACCCAGATCTTTTCCTTAAAGGGGTCATAATATACTTTTTGTGCTCTGATGCTTCATCTATACTTTTGTGAACTTCATGGACAACTGTTTTCACAACCTGCCCCAGTGTGCAACAGGAATTTTATTGCTGAGGTTGTTGCTGAAAAATGATGCTGTAACAACTGAGCATAGTTCAGCCCACAGGAAGACTTTAACAAGTTGGCCATCAGAACAGAGTGGGGTGGGGAGATGAAGGGGCCTTAAAGACACAGGAGCTTTTGTAGTCTGAAGAAGCTGTTGCATAAAGAGACATTATAACATGTGCTGTATTTGCATTTGTTTTAACTAAATAAAATCATATAATAACAACAAAGGCAATGAAAAAAGGGTGAGCAAGGACAACATGACAGATGTTAGACCAACAAGAGTGAGCAAACTCCTTTAATTCAGAAAGGGTTTGGTTTGAGTTTTGTTTGCCTACGGTAAAAGTTTCCACTAGAATGAACGAACTGTGGCGGTGCACTTGGTGAATCTTTTCATATTATAAATGAATACCATTACCACAGAATCATTGTAAAATATAGTAATATATGTCAAGATGTCTTTGGACAAGGCACGAAACCCCCTGGTATAATTTATGTGTGGTCAGTTAATAAAAACAAAATAAGCTAATCAAACCATTTTTGTGGATTTAATATATTTAAATGCAACTTATAGGATGAGTTAGTTAGTTATAATAATCAATAAAATGTTATATAACTGTGCATGATGAAAAAATGCTTTCTGATGTTTTGATTTTGTTTGCAGAGCTTGGAAAACCTGACGTAGGAGAAGTATTTTGTTCACATTGTGGATATTTGTGCAATAATTCATTTTCTGACAAGCCTTGTTTTAGCACTGCAGCTGTATATTTGATGTCTCATAAGCGGGATATGTGGGATGTGAATCTCATGTGTATGAGGAAAAAAAATTATTGTGTGAATTATATTCATCTATTAAGTTAAAAATGACAGCTCGGCCTCCCCCACGATGGATTTGTCTGTGTACGACTGAACATGGTAAAAAGAAAAACAAGTCTTTGCCCTGTAATCGTGCAGACACAAAAACTCAATATTCATTGTGAATGCTACACATCGTTGAACATTTCATGCTGCTAACTCCACTGCTGAGATAACCATTTTTGGCCACTTATCCAAGAGGGAATGAAAAATAAGCTGGCCCTTCAAACCAGTAGGCATGCTGTGGATGGACATTACTAGATTTCCACTCGGTGGATTCTTGACCAGATGAAAAAAGACGTGTATGGCCCTGGAACATGCTCTACCCTGACCTTTCCTGAAGGGAAGATAAGGCACATAATGTGTGAACTGAACTCCTCAGTAGAATCTGCTCAACACAGCATACAGGAATAATGCCAGTGCATTAGAGAGTTTCCCACACAATACCCTCAGACCTTGTATATTCCATTCTCTGTATTACCCTGAAGGTCTCCCTGCCCCATGAGCAGCGAATCACAACAACATATTGGGCTTGGGGCTTGTAGGTGATGGTGGCTGACGACTCAGGCAAGAACAAAATGAGTTTGCACTGATTCAGAGGAGAAACAACCCCTCTCCAACTCCCAACCAGGAAGGCTTGACTTACTGCACATGCTTAAAGGAGAGTGAAACTCTTCCCTGTGTTATCAATGGCAAGTGTCCCATTACTTACAATCTCAATGTATTCCCCTCCTTGGAGACAAAAGTGAATCATTGAATGGTATGTCCACCCAGGGCCTAATTTCCCCCTTCGTGGTCCAATCCAGCTCGACGCTGTCCTGTAAGTTGCTAAATCAATTTTCCCTCACTGGCTGAATCGTGGATATGACTGACAAATAAACTCCCTGACTGGAGAGGAAAGACCCCGCTGGGTATCGTGTTCTGATAGCAAAGGAAGCAAACACTCAGTGACGCCATGTCTTTCTGTTATCACATTCGCCTCCCGGTCTAAATCAGTCAAGCTGAAAATAACAAGCATCTCCCCTGTGTGCATTACAGGTGCACACTTTCTCATTCTGTCCAAGTCAAACAGTAGCTGATGTCCCCCATCACTTTATATCCATCTGGGCTACATGACACAATGCATTCATCTGCAGCCCTCTGTTTGAATATACTCATCTGTGCCATGTTTACAGCAGCATTTTACCTGAAAACACCTCCAGTCTAACCATTTTGTTCCCTGCTGTGGACATTTTTCACTTCTTTCACAACACATTAATGAGCGCACAACCAACCATGACACATTATCTAACCATAGACAAATCAATAGTTACTGCTGAAGTGGTCATAAAAGAATTGTACGACACGCGTCAGCTAATAATAAAAAAGTCCTGCAAGGACACATGCACACACGTACACAACACTGAGGATACAGATCAAACACTCCGAAGTTACTTTGTGTTAAATGTGGCCCCTTTATTGAGAAATCTCCTCCTGAAATCACATTAATTGCTAAACAAACACAAATTGATGTCACAGAGTGAAGCAGTAGAGCCCTGCAAATGCATACATTTCCTGTAACAGACTATTACCCAGAATCACCTCTGTCAGCGGAGAAGAAAGCACCTTAAAGTGCGGAATACCCTGCATGTCTCCTTTGTTGTACACAGTGTACAGTTCACTGACAATGTCTGTCTTTGATATCAGCCATCAGTTATAATAATTCATCACAGAGAAAGCACACTGTTTCCTTGGAGGGTTCTGAAACGCTACTCTTCCCTAACAAGCGCAGCCTTTTCCCTTGTTCCTCTTTGCCTCTTTCTCTTCGTTCTCATCAGAGGTGCGCTTTAATCTAAGTAAGGCAAGAGGAGAGAGAATGAGTGAGGGAGCATGCGTGTCTGTGGAATTCTGGCTGAGCTCAGAGATGCAGTTGCCATGGTAACAGCATGGATTTCTTTTCTTTTTTTTTTACACCCGTTCATCTCTCTCGTCTGAGAAGTGACAGAGAAACAGAAAGACAAGTCGCACAAGGAGGGAGGATGAGAGGCCAAAAGATGAAGCAACCAGAAAGACAGAAGGATCAAGGATAAACGGGGAACGATAAGAAACAACAAGACGGAGGAAACAAGCTGATGTGGCATCGCGACTCAAAGGAAATGTCAAGCAGCCTCCCCTCTGGTTAGCTGTGGAGGAGCTGTACACAGGGACTGGCAGGGAGGTAGAAGTAGAGATGCAGGCGTACTCTCCCTGTTATTTACCAGCAAACAAAACCTGCTCCACATCTGAGCCAGTCAGCACTACTGGGCCAAGACACAAGTCTAATCCCATTGTACAATCCATAGCTCTGCTCTGTGGTCTTACTCATAAAAAGCACAGCACTGGCAAAAGAGACATAAAATAAAATACAATAGCTATTGTACTGGGCTTGCTGTATTATAACACCACTTTCACCTATAGTACTGTATATCACTGTTGCTTCAACATCGAGTAGTAATACAGTAAATCCTTTCTACTTACTTACTTTCTTACTTACTCATCAATAATGTTTTCTTCCTCTAACCACATCCTTCTTTCCCCCTGACAACATTTACAACCATTCATCTGAAGTGCTTTTGCTCCACCTTACTCTGAAGCTGACCTCATACCATAAGGTGAACACTTGTAAAAGCACTTATTAAGTGCACTTGTGACTCTCTTTCAAAAAGAAAAATGTGTGTTAAAAGGGGCATTACACAATGGGCCTGTATCTGGTTCATTCCAAGGGATCGTCTGTGGAAAGCTGTTGTCGATTCCCTTTAACTGAGTTATTACATACTGTGTGTAATAGACCTTGAAGTCAGATGTATGTAATTGTAATTAGGACGGGGCCAGAGGATTCTTCCAAATTGATGGATGGAACAACAATGCACTGGAGACCATTGCAAAACAATTGGCTTCCACTGCCAGCAACTCCTCCACACTCTTAACCTTGAGGTCTTGGCCTTTTGTGTGTGTTAGCAGTTGATTAAAAAAAGATACTAAGGTCACTGGACATCTGGTACTGTGCTGGGCACAAATTTTAAAACCTCATCATGTTGTCAACAACTCTGACTCTTTCCAATTGATCGAGAAACACTGCAACACTGTCGACGAGAGTTCATACAGAGCAGTTTCTTAAAAGGACGAGAGGCTCAAGGACACTGGTCTCATTCACTGACATGAAACAACAGCACACAGCCTGTCAAACACACTGACATCTAGAGTAACACTGTGGCATCACCCAGGGCTCTGTTTTTTTTCCAGAGCACTGTGTGATAACAGGGTTTTCCATTCTAGTGGCATTCTTTTCCAGAGATTATGATGATGATGCAGCCAAAACACTCCATGTAGCTGCACTACCCCTCATTATTTTGGTGAGTTTCTTGTGTGAGCTTCTACCAATGGACGATGACAGACGAGACCTTAGTGGAAAGACTGAGGTACGTAACCACATGACTATTCAAGCCGTACATTCATGCAGTACGTCTGGAATCACACCTAGAAGGAAAACACAACACATGCTCACCCTACTTTGTGCAGACTTAGACGTGTGACCGCAAAGCAGCACAAACCTTTGTCACGTTGCTAAATAAAGGTGCTTGCCGTCAGTTGAATATCAACATTCACATCAACATTCGATAGAGCAGAATTAGAGAGACCAGAATTACCAAAGGTTAGGGGCGTGCTAAATTGCTGCAGAGACATCATTCTGTCACAGTGTATCTAATGGAGGATGACCTTTCTCATGCTGTGCAGTAGACCACTGGTGTGCACACGACAAGGGACATGACGGCACCCTGCCGCCAATGGACCTGTCCCTAAAAGGCACCCGCCCCCCCCTTGTTTTTTTCCAATCATTCCCTCGTTTCACAGCTGATACTGTGATAAATGTGGACAACCAGCATAGCCTAAAGGAGTTGGGAAAACGAGGAGATGGGTGTGGGCAGAACACATGGGCAGATTGAACAGGCATCGTCATGAACCTCAGAGACAGGGAGATACACAGTGGCAAGACATAGCTTGTTGACTTGTGAGAGCACTGCCAAAGTTGCACTCAGTTCTGGAAGCACGAGTAGGACACCCAGATCCAGGCTGCTTAAAGGCTTTACCCATCAAATGCTTGTTTTTGACATATTCCCTCTTTGTCACTTCTAAAACAAGCCATTTGGTTTAGAAGTGATTCTTGTTTCTTCTCACCGCCTACTTTGTGTAAGAATAATTATTATTTCATGGCAAAGGCATAAAGCCTCTTCACTAAATGGAAATAATTAGAAGATATTTTGCCCTAATAATGAAAAAATCCACTATTTGTCCCTCTTTTATCTGATCAGATTTGTACAATATGCTGCAAGCAAATTACTCTCAACTCTTAACGCTTCCAGATGAGAGCGTTTTATCAGTTCCTGTCAAAAAGCGCTGTCGCATTCTTAAAGGCCAGTGTGTAATTGTCTCGACGTGAAGCCTCCACTGTGCTACAGATAATGAGAGACTGTCACATCGGTTGCACTTCCCCAAACCAGATTCTCCAGCACTATAATCTATGAGCAGGAAAATTATTTCCTGTAGCTTCAAACCACAATTACAACTTGTTTCTTTTTTTTCCTCTTTGGCTTTTGTGCTGGCGACAAAAACACAACAAGCAGGTCAGTGCAGTTTAGAAAATGTTGTCTTCAGTCATATCAGCACAAATGTGAAACTGTGAGTCCAAGTGTGTTTACTTAAGTGAAGGAGATAATTTGACCACAAACAAATATTATACAAGTATTGTGAAGACGCTGACAATACTCCTATAGTACTTGTTAGCCTAGAGTGCTATTTATGAATACATACATCAGTTACAGTCTCTTCCCTCAAAGCAAACCATATTTTCAGTTCACAAGTTCAAACTTATTACACAAGATACCCTGACAAGCCATTGTTTGTTCTCCGTTAGACAAAGACGAACTAAGCTGTGCCACAGTTCAAGTCAAGTTGTCAATACTTCGACAATTTCAAACGGGACTCGTCTGATGACCCAAGCTGCTTGAAGTTTTGCCTCAATATGGCACACACAGCTAGTCCCACCCTCATTTAGCTTTTCCCTTTGAAGAAATACACAAACACACACACACACACACACTCCCACGCAACACACTTTCCCTTTGATTTCACTTTCTGCATTACTGCTATATTAATTTATTTTTCTTCTTGTTCTCGTGTCTAAATTTCACATTTATTAAAGCAAATCTCATCACTCACATTTTTGCATTGGGTTTGCAAGCTTTTCTTTGCTTTTCTTCTCTCACCTGCCTCCTTGCACCTTGTAGTTATGTTTATTTCTTTTCAGAAATAAATCAACTGTCTTCCTATCCATTTGAAAGCAGACAATGACTGCAGGACTACTTGTGGACAACAGGCATAATTTAAGCTTCTGTTAGGCATTAACCTTAAAGTGGGGTTGACAATTTGACAGGTTGTGCCCATGTCTGGATAATATTGTATTCTGTAATACTTCCAGCACTACATAAATATTAAGTCTGATTTATGTTTCTGTGTTGAATCTACACCTCAATTACACTCCCAAACCACTAGTTGGCAGTAAAGTTTCTATGGAGTTATTTCAGTGTATTACAAACAACATTGGAATTAAAGCTAATATATGTTAAGCAGCAGTTACCGTCTCTGAAATTACTACAATGTAGCAAGTAGAGAAGTTGTCAGAGGACATGGTTTGCACAACTCCCACAATGTTATCGAGGGTTCTAATCACAATTGTTGTGAGCACTGACATGTTATCACTTTATAGGTCACATGACATGTTAGCATCTGCCATATTGGACATGTATCAGTTGTCCGTTTATGCTGGACTGTCAAAAGCATTGCTCCATAAACAAGACATCCTTGAAAAGATATGAGCAATCTATCCCTAATTGTGTGATCTGTCTACACATTCGCCTGCTTTCACCAACATCAGTACACAGGTTAGGAGTCTAGCCTGTTCTGTTTGCTGCTATCGTAATGTTTTTGCATAACTTACACCACTTAGCAAGTCATGTTCATCAGAAAAAGCAGCTGTGACAAGTCCACTCAACAGTCTACTGACCACACTACAGTAAATACAGTTGAAAACCTAAACCGCAGGCCCAATACCTCTGTAGATATAGACGCCAAAACAACGTATAATGTGACTAGCATCAGGAGCCATAGACGCAGAGTAATGTTTCTTTTTATACATCCTGTATTTACTCTGTTTTTAGCTCTGGTCTTCCCTAACAATAGGAAACAGCTGAGACTGATGCAGCTACATACTTACATGCACCATATTAACCAGCTAGTCACTAACTTTGTCTGTATGTTAAGCAGGTTGAGCACGCTCTCACTGGGGGATGCTGAAACGTTCTGAGGCCAGATGTGATATATGCATGTTCTGGGTCAAACCTGCAGTGTCCTACCAGTTGAACATGCACTGGAGACCTTCAGTGGCAAGCATCCAGGGGACATTCATTTAATATGCCTAGATCACCTCAACTGGCTCGCATGACACAAAGAAGCACCACCTTTGTTCAGATGTTCCTCAATGGATTATTATACCTGAACTGAAACAGTAAAGGGCCATAAAACCAAAATTATCAATGCAGAGAAGCTGAAAAGCTCCATAGGGTTGAGTGGAACTGCCGATTTGGGTGATAATGCTCCTGATATTCATCGCTTTAAGCAATGCCTTTCACATTACAAATCATCATTTAGGCATTTGTTCATATAAAACTTACAATGAGCTCGGCTTTAACGTGACAGTGTTAAATTCTTTTGTGGTGTGAAATAACTGAGAACAATCCTTGATTACTTTCATTATTTTTCAACACACCTCTGTTGTTCAGCAGTGGTGCCAACTGTTGTGTGAGAATTGTGGCTTTCATGTCATGTCTGAACAAAGCCGTTCTGCAAGTATGGATGACAAGAAGCAGTCGCTTAAACAAACAAAGTCAGCCATGTAACATATTTTATTTGAGAAAAAAAATTATTTAAATTAATCCACTTAGATTTAGAAATCTTAATCTCAGTAATCACTAACATACAATATGCAGCATTCACTCACGTCAGTACCCTGTTGATGGATACCTTAGACTGTAGAGCATAGACATTCGTTTAGAATTTGGACCTCTCTAGTCCATAGGAACAGCAAGGTAAATACCTAAGGCTGTTGCAAAATCCTTCCCACCCCAAATGGGATGTTGCAAGCGTAGCCTCGTGATCCTGTTTTAAAGACCTGACACAATGCCTGCTTTGTTTAGCACAGTGTTAGTCTGGCTGGTGCAAGGCTTTTTAGTGGAAAACGTGATCTGCACGCAGGCATTCTTTAAAATGTACTCTTTACTCTGTGCTTTTAATCTAGAATTCCATTTTGGTACAGTGACAATGTGTGTGTCTGTTTCAGTACGGTGTATTTCAAGTGAGGAAAAGATGCACACTCAGTGATGATGTCTTGATGTGCTGAAGGTCAACCTGTGTCCATACTTCTACTACTGTGCTGTGCTGTCCCACTCAAGGAAGTGACAATGAAACCATGTGTCAACCTGCATATGCATAATATTATGCTAATGGTCATGCTCAGCTGCATTTTGCAAGTGCATGCCCTTGTAACAGAGTTCATCAGAAAGAGCTGTCCTTTATGGAGGGATAAATCCAGAGAGAACAACACAGCCACAAGCCTCGCTTATCTGTCATAGGAAGGACACAACTGCCTCTTAACGCTGATCTGCCTTTTGTACACACAACAGTCACCTCCAAGGTTTTTTTCCAATTTCCTTTCATCCTTAGAAGTTGTAGTGAACACCATAAATCAACTGGAAAATGGTAGGTGTCAGGAGCGCTCACAGCAGGACTCATCTTTTTTACTTTATTCATCTCATGGGATCAAGGTGGATCAGCTGACATTTACACTGAAAATTTAGTTGGGATCCCCATGAGCACGCCTGGAGCATTTTATGAAAAACAATCCCATTGAATTTTGGGATCAGTGCAGAATTCCTGGAATATGTCAAAATTATGTAGTACTACAGATTGCAGACACTTCAAATGCCAGAGAAGTTAAGAGCAGAGGAGTTCATATTATGTTGACCTTTTGAAAGTGAGGGAGTTATTGTGACAGGCGGTGATTTAGTGCAGGAAGCAAATTAGTGGGGTAATTTGCCTCATTCATGTTGCTGCATTAAATGGTATGTTAAAAGCTGCTGTTTTAAACCTCAGAATATATAGCATTTCTATAAATGTTAATGGCTGCAGGCTTCCATAAAGAAGACAAAAACTCATCAGAACCGCACTGCTATGTGCTCCAATGGGAACAATTCAGGGAACTTAAGGGGTCTGTTGGATGTATGCTATTTTGGCACAAATGGGTCTCCTGCTAGCTCCCAGCGGCAGCACCGTCAGCCAGCTGAACACATCCTGCTGCTGCACAGCTAGCTAGAGCAGCACTCAGCCTCTGTTGGCTAATGTACTGCTTCTAGTGAGAGGAAGGCAGTGCAACTGCGGGCCTGTGCATCAGCGTAGATGGTGTGCTGCAGGTGCAGACTGACGCCACACAAGGAGGCAGCAGCTAGAGCACATGAGTCAGTGCGTGAGCATTGCTGTGCTTGTCCATGTTTCTCCCCACTATTTTCTTTTTCCGCACACAGTAAGGGCCTAAGCTTTTTCCGACTTCTCAGGAGAGCTGCACACACTCCAAAATATTTTGGCTACGGGCCGATTCACATTTTCCATGCCAGGGTGCAGAGAATGATCCACATGCATGTAAAATACCGCAGTGCTATGGTGGTGTGAGAAGAGGAGACACAGGGTAAGAGGACGGAGGAGACAACGTGTGTGGTGCGTCTGTAACAAATTACGGGACTGATCTGCAACCAAGATTGTATTTCACACAAAAACACTATGGCAACAGAGCCTGCAGCATCACCCACTGTTCCCGTCATGGCCCATTTGAAGCTTGTTCCCCCGGTGCCCATGGGAGAGGGTGGCACAAGGCCACACCATATGGTATTGTATATGGCGGGCTACAGTTCTCTGCAGGAGGGCTGAGCTGTGAAAGTAGAGAGTCTGTCCATCGCACTAATTATTGTCTCTGTGATCTGGGAGGTTTTCTTCATAACCAGGCCACAGACCCTTCACCAGACTGCACCTTTGCCAGGCCACTGAAACAAGGGAAAAGTCATCCTACTTTACATGTAGACCAGATGGTGACTCATGATCCTGACTACAGATGAAGACACAAGGTCTAGAAAGGGGCGTGTTTGTGGCAGTTACATTTAATCTCTCTCTTTCTTGCTCCCTCACTTTCTGTTTCTCAGTTTTCTCTTGCCTCCTGAGTGCCCTTTGTGATCCGATAGACCTGGAATAATAAGCAGTTAGCGTGTTATCTGCTAACAGTTCCATTACAGCATGCAGATGAAGCTGCATGGATCACAGCAGGTACACCGCAGCAGCAGAGGCGCGCAAACAGTCATAGTGACGAGTAATTACCATGCGCTGAGGTTTTTAAAAAAAACATCACAAAGTCAAGTCTCAAAATTCGCTTCAGTCACATACCCTATGTCATATGGGATATCTTTCTCGCACACTCATGGACACAGAAAAAGGTAAATACAGACAAAGGACATGAACTCTTACTTTCCAAGTGGAGTATTCAGCATTATTTCAGGGTTTACTTAAGGCAATATAACAGTGCTCCATCTATTTTGTTTTTTAATTTTCAATTAAAATTTGCTAAATTAATTTAGAAATTTAGTGTGTGTTAATTTTAATGACTACAAAATGTGGGAAAGTGGTTATAAAAATACCATTTGGACTGAACACCCTACAGATGGAGCAGATGTACGAAGGTTTGTGCAAATGTTTCAGGCACAGATGTGAGGCATTCTGTATCCTGATTTTTCACAGAAATCTAAATGTCAGCAGACAAAGAGGGAGCGCACAGATGCGACCAGGGAGAAGCACCGACGACTCACATTACACTGACAAAACAAAAAAAAAGACAAACAAATTAAGCGACGACAACAAACGACAAACACGATATCTGAACATTTTATAAAAGCAAACAGGCAGGGACCAAGGAGGTTGCGGTTTGTGTGGATCAGAAGTATGCTTGAATGTGGTGTTCAGTGAACTGTGCCATCACTGGTGAGGCATCAGCCGTATTAACAGCATCTCCACCCCACAGCTGCTCCCCTCTGAGCTGTGTCTACCAACTGTGGTGGTCCTTCTATCATCATATTCTTTCTAAAACTGTAACATTACATATGAAGATATTCATGAAATCAGTGAACAAACTGTAATACTACTTTTGACTGCCATTTTGCAATAGTGATTCTGTGTATCTACAATCATTCATTTTGGGATTTAGTAGTATGATGCTGTGCTGTGCTGTGCAAATTTGACAGGAAATGCATGCAGCACTGACAGCAACCACACAGTTTACTGCTCAGTCTCCTACAGTCACATCAGAGCACTAATACACTTCTATTATTGCTAACAAGATGCTAACAGCACACCCTACTGCTGCTGCTACACAATAAAAGCATTCAACCAGCCAAACACTGGGTGGGTGGGGGCCACAGGAAACACAGTGTTTGTCAAAAATAAGAACACAGGTGCAAATATTTAATAAATATTCTTAAAGCAACATGTGAACAGACACACCAGTCGCCGTGCTCTTGGATTTAGCTGCTCAACAAGTGTTTGCTGTGATATTAAACCATCCCTGACATTACCATGGTAACGCTTTGAGGTGTCAAATCAACACAGACTCAAATATCTAGTAGATTCCAAATACAACTAAAACATCTATATATACCAATCAGGGAGAGACTGAGTGTCATCATACGACTTTGTGACCTTCGATGATTTTACTGCATTGATAAAAACTTACATGAATTAAGGCTGAGGCCTGGTACAGTCATACATTATGGATTTAAGTCAAATTTAATATGCTAAAGCACGGAGCCTAAAGGAAAGAAAATGTATAGTTGCCGGGGGCGGACCCACAGGGAAGCAAGGAAGGGGTGTGGGAAAACAGCTGACCCTCTCTTAGAGGGATTCCCCCCAGCTGTCCCCACCACAAAAAGTGATAGAAAAATAAGAAAAGATAAGAAAAATAACAACTGTGTCACACGTGCAAGGCAGCATTCACTCCCAGGGAGTCATTCACCACCCTGTCCCCGGCCACGCTGACATAATCTGATGAGACCCCAAGTGAATTTTTCTAGATCCACCACTAGTAACTATCTACAAGGAAATACTTACGAGTATACTGGAGTAAATGTATATTGTAGGTAAGGGTTTTATCTCTATTCAATTTGTATTTGGCTTGTTATAAAAAGATGTTATTGTAAATTGGTTAATAATGATCTTTTCAGGTAACTTAAGCATACATTGAAAGTTCAAATTTAAATGCATGATGAATACTGATTTACGTTTACTTTCTTAAATTTAAATTGTTATTGTATGGTAAATAATACTACATCAAGACAAACTGATGCAAGTTACTGTATCTCCACTCTCAGACTTCAAACCATTTTCTACTAGTAGTTGTTTTAGGTTCTTTATGTCTTATACAAGGTTTAACGCTGCATCACCTCACCGCTGCCAACACAGCAGACTCCACTCAAAAAGCAGCTGCCCAACATGAAAGAACGCTATCATATATATAATTCTGCTGTAGAAGTGATGGAGGAAGTCAAACATAGAAACAGAATCTAGGCTCTAATCAAACATTAAACCTTTACCAAATGGCTCTCCAACAAAACATACATCTGAACTCAGTCCATAGAAAGCACTAGATGAAATGTCACAGTTAAATGCTTTAAAAACACACACGTCTGTGTTTCATTGTGCCTGTGTATGTGTGATACAGGCTGAGTGTTTGTTTGCTCTCTGTGGTATGAGATTTGTCACAGCACCCTCTCTGCTGCCATCGATCTGTCCTCCTCAACGCGTCCTCTGCTGCTTGTCCTTAAAAAGCAACACAGAGAGTGGGTTCTGGAAAGCCCGCAGCCCTGTTCAACATCTGTGGCACAAACTGCCAGTGGAGGCAGAGCAATTATACCACAAGGGTACACACAGAAACACAGTGAAGTCAAAGGACAGGAACCATGGACAGTTAGATGCAGAATATGTCAGTCAGATGCATTTCCTTCTTCCTGACTAAAGATGTTAAATAATCAGTTTGATGTGTTAAGATGTGTTTTGACATTTAGAAATCCTTATTAGTGTGAACAAATGCAGAAAAGTATTGACATCAGCCTATCGAGGCAGACAAACATGCACACAAAGAATCAGAAAACATTACGACAATGGAAATGGTAGAGTTTGGGCAATTATGTAAATATTAGCTGCTACTTGTAGTTTAAGGCTGCCAGCATTACTTGCGTCAATATCTATTTTGCTTTTGACTAATGGGCTTTAATGTCAAAAACAAATGACAAGAAAAGCTGAAGATCATCACTTCTGAAAAGCAGTCCCACAGCTCAATGAATGACTTAAACAATTAATTGATTAGGAAAATTGTCCCTCAGTTCATTTTCTACTGCTAGAGGGAAACAGTAGATGCAGATCCATTGCTGACTAAACTGCATGTTTTGGCATTCTCTTATCAGCATATCTGAGGTAAAAAAACAAAAAAAAAAAACAATAGGTATTATATCAAAGGCAGACTGGCTCATTAAGATGCTTCCTCACATCTCTTTTTGTTTGGGGGGTTACCACTGAAAAACCAAATTAAAGATGAGATTGACTCTAAAACCCATTTAATTTATTTTCCAAATACGCAGCTTGCTTCAAACTAAAGCCACTGTGGTTGGAAGCTTCTATTGACTTCATGTATTTTAATCAAAATGAGAAAGCTGAAGTGTCACTTGTTATGAGAGCCCAATCAAAGACTCTACAAGTATTTTGGACTTATTCGTCTCGTCATTGTATCAGCCAGTGTGCAAATACTGCAAATCATTTACAACACATATAATTATTAAAAGATTCACAGAATCAGGAGAAATCACACACATGGGATGAGACAAATACTCAATGACCTTGATCATTGATTTAGTATGAGAAGGCCTCAAATATCAAGATGGTTTTCCCGCACACAAAGTCTTGAGAGAACTGCCTCTTTACAGTTTCTAGCTTTCACATTTAAGAGATATTCATCAGGAGTGTGCAACATGTGTGCAGTACAAGTGACGTGTGACTTGTGGAGGGCACCATCACAACAGTGCTGTTATTGTGACAGTGAAGAAGTGTTAACACTCCTGCAGCATCTCCATTTAACATTTTCACATTTCTGCATCAGATTTACCACCACACTGACCTCAGAGTGGGTTCACCTTCACTGCAACAATCTCAAAACCAGACACCTTTCCTGATAAAGGCTGTTACATGCAGTTCAAACCTGACTTTTAATTGAAAGAAAGCCAACAGATTTTGTTCAGTCTGATATAAGGAATGTGTGAACAGCTATCACATTCAGTGTCTCACAGTTACTTTATTGGATGAAAGCTAATATTTATGAAGAGTTAATATCTTCAGTGTAATTAAAGGAAAAAATAAATAATAAATAAGTAGTGAAAAATACACACTACGGGGAGTCTTCTTTAAAATGTGTTGGATGCAAACACAACATGTGCAAAGTTTGGGGAAAGAACAAAATGTTTCTTTATAGCACAGTAGCATTTTAACATTTTGATTTGATATTCTTCCAGTAGGTAAACTTTCTTTTGATTTTGAACCAATAAAATAAACAACTTGAGATTTAAACAAAATTCTTGACAGACATTTAAAAGGTTCAAGCACCAATTAAAGCCCCCTGCAAGGACGCCACAACAGTATGGCCACCACTGCGCGCAAACTCAACATGCAGACTAAATTATATTTAACATTTGAATCTTCTTTTGCCCAGCATTATTGTACAATTTCTTTTGTTTTTTGTTGTACAATACCAAAGTTTAAATAAACATGTACAAAACCGGTTATCATGCATCCATAGCCCATCTGACTGTATTGTTTTTTACTTTATTTTATTTTATTATTACGTATAACATATTATATATGTTAAGTCGTAATAGTGTATATAGTTGTAGATTCTCGTAAAATGTTTATTACTTTTGTATTTTTGCACATTACTGTTGTTCTTTTTGCACTGACCTGCTGTAGCAATTGAATTTCCCCAATGTGGGATCAATAAAGAATATCTTATCTTATCTTTAAGCTTGAGGCATCCTCGATTCCACAAACAAAATATAGAGCTGTCATTACAGCTGCAAACCTGAGTGAGACAGGCATCCTTGGGCAAGCTGTGAGACACTTAGTAAAAGAAGTGATTCTGTCTTTATTGTCTTTTATGATCTGGCAGCGTTTAGATGTTCACACTGCGAACTCTACAGCTTGACAAGTTAAGGCGGAACAGGCAGAATTCCCCCAAACTCACACGCAAATCCCTTTATGAAGGATTTCAGACCTGCTATAAGTCTGCTTCCTGCATTCACCAGCCAGACAGTCCCAACACATACTCCTGCCAAAGAGCCAACCAGGCTCTTTCCAAGCCGTATCTCTCTCGTGTTATTATACTGTACATATAAAGAAGTACTCTATTGTGCCACACTTCGCAGTCACAGGAGAAGATAAACAACATTCCAAGAGTAAATCCGGAGGGAGAAATAATGCATGGGTAGATACAGTTATACAATGTGAAGTTACCCCGAACTTTGACTTAAGCTTACACTGGGACACCCAGCAGTCTCCTCACTGTCTCCACAAAGAGGCATTCCTACTGATAAATTATAAGGGAGAGTATATACACACATACACACAGAAAGAGATAGAGGGAAAGAAAGAGAGAACCGGTTCTCAAACTATAACAACTTAATTCTGACTTGGAAAGCACACACACATACACCATCATCATCATCATCACTGTGGGCCCACACACTTGGACTGACGTGACCTTGTTGCTACAGATTACTCACACAGGCAAAAGCACACTCACACATCATCTGCTGCATTGTGTTTACATGAAGGCATGAATGCTCACCAATCTTTGCTATCCTCCCACTAAGGGCATGCCAAGAGCCACTGCGGCACAGGAAACGCACTGCATCAGTCTTTGTGTGTGTGTGTGTGTGTGTGTGTGTGTGTGTGTGTGTGTGTGATTGTGTGTGTGCGTGTGTGTGTGTGTGTGTGTGTGTGTGTGTGTGCGTGTGTGTGTTGGAGGGTGGGTGGTGCAGCTCTTGTCAAGCAGGACTGCCTTCCTGGTGTACGCTGCAATGACTGACAAGTCCAGTATAAAAGCCAATACTGAAATAAACAAGGAAACTGTGTCCTACTTAATAGTCATACTGTGCAGGTAAACACAGCCAAATTAAAGCTGGTTAAGACATAATAGACAAATTACATAAAAGACATGTTTGCACAATTTAAAATAACAAAATTATCTTGGTTCTGCACAAAAACAATCAGATAAAATGACAGGACATTAGTTAGTGGGGTCAGAACAAGGCTACTGGATGGATGTACAGGAGTTCACCTATTTTCACCAGGCATCCATAAACATGACTCCACTTGAATGAATGAGCAACTCATTGTGCAACTGTGCCAAATCCACTAAAACCGGAATGATATACAGAGTCACTGTTGCGAGAACAGATTGATTAAATGTGGTCGAAAAACTGCGGCAAACCACTGCAAACCCTACTGGTCCAGTATGTAAAAGACTGGTTGTCTTTGGTCAAGTATCAAGCTCCTTGAGCTGTTACAAGACCTTAAACTAGCATAGAAGCCAGAGTAGCATGACAACACAAACATCTATTTGTGCACAGAAAATAATGAAGATGTACAACATTAAAGACCTGACAAATACTTTCTCCCCACACACAACTGCTCTACTGCAGTTCTCTAAAAAATAAGTATAAAACACATACTGTATAGTTTGGGCTGATGCCTACTGAAGCCAAAAATTATATTCAGTTCAATTGGGATGACCTGAGGGTGGGTGTTAGGTGGGCCCTTGGTCTCTAATTCACCACGAACCATGCCATCAGCTAAAATCAGAGTCTGAAAGTGTGTGTGTGTGTGTGTGTGTGTGGCTCAGCCTGTTCTTCTCCTGCACTGTTTGTCACCTCAGAGACCCTCACCGATCAATAGCAGAAAGCATTACACATAATCTCCTCTTTAATATGCTTGTCCTGAGCGGGAGGTATAATTGGAACCTTTAGTAAAAAACCTGCCAGTTATAAAATCTATCAATCTGTGCTAAACAAGGGCTGACCTGGAACCTGAGAGAATGAATAATTGAGGAGGGAGAGAGGAGGAGAGAAGGGACTGAGCACCGCAAGCTCACTACCCACAATTCCTCTCAATCACTAAATCTTGTAAATTATCTACAAGAACACTCTGCACCACAAGAAGCTCCTTATCATATGATGCGACTTAACGATGTTCAAGTCTGTTATGCGTATAGTGGTTCTACATTCATACTGATGTTTGCTGCTCCGTTTATTAAGCGCTATCAGAGGATATTCAGATCAGCAACGTCTTTGCTGGTTATGATTCTCTCGTTATTCCTGTGTGCACCCTCTTGAATAATGCATTCCATTACTTAAAGGCAACTTTGGTGTCCTTCTTAAGACGTGAGGAGGTGCCCCGTGACACGCTACAAGGAGAAATGCAACTAATGGTAGTAGAAGGGGTTCTGCTTTCGCACTCCTTTTATCAAACATTCGAGTTTGCCTTCAAATGAAAAAATGTCAAAATGTTCTTTGATTATTTGAAGGTCTGTTCCTGTCTATTACTGGATGCAAACCACATCAGATCATGTGAAATGGTGAAAAGCGCAGAGTCACATTTGTAATAGATGCTTGTATCTCACCCTTTGTGTCCTCAAGGCCTATGTTGAAAGGATCCAATATAAGTGTCTGCCACTAAGTCAGCATTTATACCACAACTATGAATGGTGGATAAATAACCTATGATTTTTAGATTATTTTATCTATTTATAAGATGAAGAATTATAACTTTTAGGTCAGGGAGGTTGTGGAAACCATCTTGCTGGTAAGTTACAAATAAAGCAATTTCACACCTTCTAATAAAGAATTTGACACAATAGCAATTATACATGTTAATAGAGTCATTAATAAAGGGTCATATGTTGATCACTTTCTAATAAGACACCAGCACATAGTATTAACTTACATGCAATTATACACTAAATGTTAAATGGCAAATGAACCCTTCATCAGTGACTAATGTCACTGATTAGGGGTTTGTAAAAAAAAAAGCTGCCGTTTTAAATTATATTCATTTATTTATTTTGAAATATGTTGTATGATGTATGGCTGTGAAGCTGAAGAACCACCGTCATTGGTGCCAAAGCTGACAGCTGTCCACATTCATCCACATATGAGGTGATATCCATGAGCTGCTGAAAAAAAACTTGGTGTTCACGCAGACTAGGAAAACAGACTTATGTCACATAACACATAATAAATCGGAATATATCTGACTGTATATGGTAAATGATATAATAATTATTATTATTATTATTACCATAAATGCTGCCTAACTTAAGAATTTAATTTCACTCACAGTAGGAAGAAACAGGTTTGGGTTAAAGACAACTTCAGCCCCCAGCCTCTATCCTCAGTGGGTGTTTTCCACAAAAATAAACTAAGAAACTAGGTCTCTTCCACAAGGCTTTGAATTTAACTGGTAACATTGCTAATTTGGAGTTAACATTAAGAATCGTCATTAATATTGCACTGCTGTGTAAAGTTCTGCATTAAAAAATGCATGAGAACAATATATTTAGCACGATTATGGAGTGTGATGAAAATGTGTCCAACAAGCAGAATCTGCGTATGCGTGTGCCAGAATACACTTGCAAGCTATTCACGACCCTGTACTGACGCCCAGTACCCATCCCAATCAGTTCCTTTAACACAGAAGCAGCAGGCCAGAGACCAGTGGTGATAAGGTGAGCAAGTCAGCTGGACATAGTGAAAGTTGTACAGCAAGCACACCAAAACAAAACCACCTTTTAGTTCTCTCCATCTTTCTCTCAGAGGATAGCTGGCAGCCTGCCGCCTTGAAATAAGAGAGTCTGAATGTGCTGACCCAGCACTCTCTAGGTGAATGGCTATCTGTCCTGTCAGCCTTGTCTGTGGAGGGCACTGAATGCTAGTGAACGCACTCGCTCTCTTACAAACACACACTCCTACGCAGACAAAGAACACTCGTTACTGAGTCCTTGAGTGCTTGCTGTGGATTATTGGGGTTGGCTGAGAGAAATGCAAATATAATCACCTAAGTGGCCATTTCTCCCCAAACCATGTCTTTGCCAGACCTTTCTCTAGGCACTGTCTGCCACAGTGATGAAAAAGCTGCATGACTGGTATATAAATTAGAGCAATACAACAACAATGTGCCAATTTCACAATCTTTGTGGCAATAAAGTCAACTCTTCCCGATAATAGCTAATATAATAAATCCTCATGCTTACAAGTCATTAGCTCACAATTGAACCCCTATAGGTTATTATGTTTTCTTGTATTACAGATGGAATTCCAAAAAAACTATTACAACAAGAAGGCATTTCAACCTGCTGGAAAATCAAATAAAAATGAGGGACTGATAATCTATTGAAGACAATTGTGTTGGTTTAATGTGATATGGCATTATGTTTCAACTGGCCTTTCTTAGTTAGATAAGAATGGTAATTTGCAGTAAACACCAAACACCTTTAACACCTTAACTAGAGTTTCAATACTACTTTGATAACAAAGTGAAAAGCGTAATGCAATATTGACTTTCGAGTTAATTCAGCTAACAAATAGTGCTCTGCAAGCTCAAGTCACATCTAGAGGCCTATGGGTGAATATGTGCAGACTGGAATAGTTAAATAAGATGTCAGTCAGCATCTGGACAGAGGAATGCAATACTGAGTGCAAAAAAACCCAACAGAGGCAAAGAGCTGAGAACATGAAATCAATACCTGTCCAGTATATCTTGAACTAAATTCCAGTTCAAAGTTGCTCGATGTCACTCACAAATCCAACAAAGACAAGCAATAAGCTAAAGCTGTTCCATAGGTTACTGTCACTTTTTCTTATATACATTTGATGAGTCTCCCTTTACCATTTGAAAGCAAATGCTAGGGTACAGCATGTAACTCATTCCACTGATAGCCAAGATGCAGACGATGCTACACTAAAATCAATTTGGGAACCCTCACCCATAAATCAGCACTTGTATTTTTGGCAAAATGTATGTTTCACAAGTCATGGCTGTGTAAAGCTTTGCCTGCTTAATGAAAATCAAATTCTACTGTATGTGTTTTTGTTGTTTTGTTTTTAAGTTGTTCACTAGCTATTAGCCAACTTATTTGGTGCTAAGAATGTAGCATACAGTGGGTGTATCAGAAAAACTCCATGGAAAACACTTTCCTACTGTGACTAAAATAATCTAACTGTTGCATAGTCTGACAGAGCTGGCTAATAACCTTTAGCTTGTTTGTCACTCAAGGTGATCCCTTTCACATTACACAGTCATTTCAGCCAATGTTTATATAAGATATTAATTGGTGTAGCTTTAATTTAATAGTTTGAGTGACAGTTAATCACATTCAGGTGCTTTCACACTTTGCTTCAGCTCCACTGAGCCTCACTGCACTTTTCAAAATTTCTAACTCCAATCTGTCCTATTAGTAAACTAAATGGGAGGTGTGAGATTGACAAAGTCCAAATGTTTGTTGAGTGCAGCACAGCATTTCCCTGTTCAATTGAGAGATGGGTCATAGAAAAATGATTTTAAATGTTTCTACTGTTATAAATGGCAAAATGATGATATTACATCTCCTTCCACCATGCTCGTCCTCTTTGTGGTGTGGAAATTGTCAACTATAGAAGAATGAAGGTATAAACTTGGTAGCATGTTGGTGCAGTGATTAGCCCTGAGAAGGCCTTGGGTCAAAATCTCAATAGTGCTTCTGTCTGGAGTGATGATCCCCATGTCTCCGTGTGGGTTTCCTCTGGCGGCTCTGGTCTCATCCCACACCAAATGTCATATATTTGGTAACAAAAATACAGTTGACCTTGCTGTTGGCTTAGGCACTGAATTCAGACTTCATCTCCTGGCACTGGAGAATGGCTGACCTCTGCTCCCTAAGAAGTTTGAACAGGTCAGCTTCAGAGGACAGATTCACCCACAGGGGACAAAAAGTATTAGTTAACTTTCTCTATCTGACAAATAATATCAGCTATCAGCCTTCAGCTCAATCCGACCTTAATAAACAGCTCTGACACATAAAGACGGCACCCCTGACAATTTGATGCAGTTAGAGATTCTGACTCAAAGTTCGCACACTCCTGGTTGGTGAAGAGGTACTGTAATAACCTTGAGAAGATGGTTATATTGAGATTCTATCAAATAAGTCTGAAGGATGACTCAGTAGCAGACACCTGTGATTGATGCAGCGTGATAAAAAGCCTCGCTCTGCATCTGACATTGATCTCCGCTCTGCGTCATGCTCTCGACTTCTGCTGAAGTCTGTTCTACTGGGTAAACAAAAGAGTGGCTAATAACCTGTCCCCATGTTTGATCAATGTTCACTCCGAGTCTGGTCAGGAGGCCCACATCACATCAATATGAGAAACATGAAGGTTGTAGTGCTGCCCAGAGAGAGCAAAAAGTGGAAAGACGGAAAGGAGGGTGGTATACGGAGAGACAAAAAGTGTCTGGGTGGAGTATTCTCCTGATAAATTAACTGCAACTCGCCTGCACCACTTTAGATTAAGTGTCCTTAATGCCTAAATCCCCCTAAATCTTGATTTAGGGGCATGTTTTAATATTTACCAGTAATTTCCTATGGTAAATCAGTTATCTAACAATTCAATACTAATTTGATTATTCTTGATGATTCAGCTATACAGATAAATACCAATACTGCATAAAGCACTTGGGAGCAAACAAAACTTACTTTATTTGAATACAAAATTGCTTTGAGTGCAAATTATTTGATCCACTGTAGACACATTCTACAGTTACAAAACTATGAATGAAATGGGGCAACAAAGGAAAAGTGTCATTGACTTGGAGATACAATAGTGTACTAGTACAGGTGAGTTCCTCTTCTTGATGGTATACTATAGTATACGACTTTCACACTGTATATAACAGTGTGAAAGTGGTCAAAGCGTTCGCTTTATTGGAAACCCCTCAGCAGGTATTTCAGGGTTGCAGGCGTTTTCCATCAATGTGTGTGCCTCACCTTTACTGCAGCAGTGAGGGCTAACTTTAGCCTTCACCTGCAGCAGCATTTCAACTGTGAGCTCTCATCAACCACGACCATCTTTATTGGTCTCAGCTGGCCTGGCTATTTCCCCAGTGGCTTTCCTATGTTGTTTGGGATCCAAACCCATTTTCTGTAAGAAATTATGTTACTGTGATATCACAGCAGCCTACTTCAACAGGGAATAAGGCTGCGGGTCAACCTTTGACAAGAGCCTCATCGATCAAGACCTAGTATTTGGCTTTCTTTATTTCATGAGAGATGGCTAACCTGTCCTTCCAAGACACTATGTTCAACTTGAAAAATGTTTTTAGTGCTCATGGATAGCAGAACCATGTCTACTTGTAAGGTTACAATCACATCTTCCAGAAAGACGAGTTTCTTCTTCACTTGTATTTCCCAGTGAATAGCGGACACATTCTTTACATAAAAGCCCTCTCTCCTCCTTTTTCTTCTTTTTGGAAATTGACATACAATATACAGTGACAAACACACTAATGTGGACTTCAAATTACTTACATTGTAAACAGAAAATAATGGTACTGCTATTTCACTGGTTTTCTGCATCAATTGATTACATTTACATTTATTTATTTGGCAGAAGCTTTTATCTAAAGCGACTTACAAAAGAGGTAAAAAGCAAGCCAAATATCTAAGCCAAGGAGAAGAACTATAAAGTAAAGTGCTGTAGGAAGAGCTGTTTCAGTTACATGAGATAAAAGTGTAAGATATTTTTAGTTACAACTCACAAATATCAATGCAACACACAACACAATATTTATAAACTGATAAAACACATACAGTCATGATGTTTATGTTATTAATGAACACATCTATCTTGACTAATCTCAAAAGTGGTTTCATAATTGGTTGAACGCAGCAGTAACACCAAGCAAGCTCTTCCTGTAGCTGTGGATTAGACCTGCACAACGACCAGGAGGAATTTTGAACCACTCTTCCTCACAGAACTGCTTCAGCTCAGATACTGTATATTCTTTGGAAATCTGGTGTGAATGGCTTTCTTGAGGTCATTCCACAGCATTTCACTTGGACTGTGTTTCAACTGGTTCACTCTATAAAGCATATTTTGTGTCTTTGAAGGCATTCTGTACTCAATGTACTTTGACTTTTTAAAAGCTGTCCCAGTCCAGAGGCAGGAAAGCAGCTCCAAACCATGATACTCCCTCCACCCTACTTCAATGTTGGGATGATGTTTTCATTTAGGTCCTCAGTTATCTTTTCATATTAAGCCTACTGCTACTATACTCCTACTACTACTACTACTACCACTACTACTGCTATCATTATAGCACAAGAGAGAAAACCACAGATGTAACAATTTCTCTCTAAATTTGAATCATTAATTTCCCCTCATGTATCAAACCACCTCAAACTGACAAGTTAGTGTAGCAAGACATCTACATAATGCACTCAGTCTGTCTGAACTGTCAAGTTCTGCTTCAGTCAATTTTCACAACCCAATAGTAATAAAATGTTTCATTAGATAAATTTAGAAGGTTGTTGATAACTGAAATGAAATCAGAACAGAAAGATATAAGGTTTATGAGACATGAGGAAAAACAGACAAATGTTTTGGTTTGTGCACACATTATTATGTGAAAACTTTGTAACTCAAACTCATACATTTTCTCTTTTAAACTTAAATTATTTACTGAATTAAAAAGCTTGCATGCTCTATTGCTTGAACTACGTTTTCCAGACATGAATTTATATTCAATTATATGTTTTTTAATTTCCAAGGTCGGCAAAAGAGGCAGTTCTATGTCTCCAACTGAGAAGAGAAACAATTTTGGGGAACTATAATCTTTTAGAGCCCTTACTTGCAGCACACATGCACACACACACACACACACACCCACACACACTGCGACTTTCTGCTGAACTTCTAAAGCAAGAAATTCACAAATGTAATTGAATGAATTAAATGAATGGTTCGTCCTTAATTCTAAGCTGAACGCTGCTCAAAGGCAAAAACAGAATAAACCAGTACTAATAGAATACTGTGATTTCCTTCTATCACTAATCATGTGAATACATTTCATGTTCTGAAGCCATGTACAGTATGTACTCTGCATCTTCAGACATAAAATATTCATACAAAGTCAACAAACCCACACTGCATGGGAGTTGTTAGAAAATGAATAATTACCCTCAAACCATAAAATATGAAAAATCTGGAAGTATAAAAAAGCGTAAATTATGAATGTGGGCATGGCAAGGAATGATAAATTTAAGTGATGTGATGTACACAAGCTGACACACAGAGGTGGACATCTTGTTGTCGCCACAGCAAGGCTGCACTTCTCCCAGTAAAATGTCATGCAGCCCATTCAGATCAGTCCAGGCTCATTTAATTCAGTGTTTCAGCAACTGAAAAATCCAAATTACAGGATGTTGCCATCTTGGTTGTGACCAGGACTACGTGGCAGTTATAATCTACATCGAACAAAGACAGAAAAGCACCGGCACAAAGCTTGTTGGATTCTTGTAAGGCACGAAGCTTTAAATTGTTTTCCACTGACCAGACACCAAAGGTCACAGTTACTCTGGAAACCAACAGATTCAACAGAAAAAATATTCAATTCCATTACAAAGAAGATAATTGATTTACTTGAATGTTGTGTGACTAATATGCTGTAATACTCAATATGAAAAAGTCAGGAAGTTCATTCAAAAAGTGAAAACATAACAACTAAGGATTTTTCTTTTTGTCCAAACAAACATTGGGGGAAACTGTGGATGAGGAGAGAGAGAAGACTGTCTACCAACTGCAGGGTTGGCAGTCCATAGCAGTCTCCAAGTGTCCTAGGGTAAGACACAGAACCAGTTGGTCAAAGTATAGTCCCTTTGGATAAAAGCAACTGCAAAAGCAATATGTACTGTAATACATACAACACACTAGCAATGGTGCTATGAGTGGTTTTTGACCTTCCACCTCTTATCCAAGAGGATTCATCAGTTCTAACTGATTAGATCCAAGTCACAGTTAAGTAAACTACATTGAGCTGGTAAAAACCTCAAGACCACTGGTGGCATTTTGTTCCAAAGGGTCATCACATGTGTTATTACAAGAGTCAAAATGTAATCAGTTATAGGGAGAGAGGCAGATGAGTGGTGTTGTGGAACACCTCATCTGTGGTTGTGATGGTTGTTCCAGTTTAATGTCGATAGATGCAGTACAATCACCTGAGCTGAGTTCACATTGTTCATGTCATGCAAGATGTATTAACTGAAAGCTAATCAATGTCGGACAAGCCCAGAGAGAATTAGCACTACACTCAATTCACCTCAGCTCCATGGAGTTTTTCAGCATCCTTTAACTCATTACTTTGAATGAACAGTTCACAACTGTATTGCCTGCAGCACCCCACATGACCTTTAACAGGTAAAATGAGATGTGAGAAAAGATGTCACAAAAAATATTTTGCATGAATCATTTAGATTCATGCAAACCAAGGCCACATTCTGCTTAGCAGACTGCTAACCAGAACAACTCCTCAGCAATGAAAAGAATTTGAGCTGTAATAACACCAGACAAATGGGACAGGGAGTTGCATTTTGCAATAATTAAATTTTAACTTGAGTGTGACATTCAGTGAACTGCAAAATTACTGTAGGCCTATAACTGCTCACTTCACATAAGGCATTTACAGTTTGCATTTGACTGCATTTACCTCAGTATTCTAGTGAGGCATCACCCATATCAACAGCACCTCTACCCTCCACCTTCTCTGCTCTGTGCTTCTGTTCCTGCTAGACCTTCAGCTCTCTGTGTCTCTCTCTTGAATCTCATTACTTCATTAGTTTCCCTGCCTTCCATTATCATTTCTTTTCTAAGCCTGGTAACATTAGACAAATCCCATCTCCGAAATACAGCTGATGTACTTTCCTTCACAAAGAAACTGGACTTGGAGCACAGTCCCAGGCGATGATTGCATAATGAGCTGCCTTAGTTAATTAAGAGCTAAATACACACAGGTTGCAATGTTGCAAATTGAAAGAACAGTGTAGCACAAATTTGCATTTACTCTCATGCTTGTCAATCTGATTTAAAGCGGGATTCAGTAAGATTTATTACCTGACTGCAGTACGGTTCAGTCAGTGAGAGGGCATACTGTTAAGGGGATGCTGATTGTACTGTAGTTGCTGATAGGACTGGAAGATGTACAGCAGCTTCCAATAATCCCGAACACCATCAGTAAGATTGTTGATCTGCATCACCCTGAGGCAGATATAGGATGTCCTGTGGGAGTCAAAGACAAGCACACAAAACAAGTGACTGAATGTTCTATTGGTAATCTCCTTGATGCTCATTCTCTGGAGTAGTGTGTCCATTTCCAGTCTACAGTCCAGTCTGACAACTGGATGTGAATATGAATTAGGGTTACATAAACTTCTTGACAAGTGGGACTTCCTGATGAAATCCCTCTTTGTGTTTTACCGAGCCTCATACTACATTTTTCTTGTTGCATCAAGACACAGAACAGTCAAATATAAATCGTTCAAACTAACTAAGAAGGATTTTCACAATAAGTGAGAAATGGCTCCCCACACATGAAATATTAAAATATCACAAATATGAATTATGAATATGGTTGTCAGGCAGGGATGTTGAGGGATTAAATGATGACACCAAGCAACACTGTGAATGATGACAATCACGTCCCGCTCCACCCATCCATGTACATTCTCAATCGTGCTCAGAGGGATGTAGCTGCGGGGAGGTTGCATCGATTGCAACGAAATGTCAAACGTGTCATCGAGAAAGCGTTTGAGTTATCTAATTTGCTTTGTTTGTTTATCTATTTGGAAATTCTAATGCCAGCATGCAGCCCATCTTGGCTGTGACTATGTGAAGGCAGATGGAAGAGCAACTGCAGATTACTGGTAAGATTAGAGAAGAGAATAAATATTTACTCATTTACACCTACAAGGTACATTCAATAAACACATCTGCTGCATTTATCAGGTGTTTAAAATGTTTAAATCTGTCATTTTACTGGGTGGCATATGAATGTCTTTTTTAAACTTTTATGGCCAATGTTCTGTATGTTGGGAAATATGTAAGCATGTAATCAGACCACGGGGCCCCCACCCCTTTAATATTTAGTCTTAAACCCACTACGAAACATAACGAGTGCTCACCGAATCCCTGCTGCTTCATGTTGATTTCTGTCAACAAGCAACAATGAACGCAACATTCACCAACACTATTCAGTCTATTACAGTGGAAAAACACAGTTTGTTTAAATTGCAGCATCACCTATGTTAAATATAGAATCTGTTCTTAACCTTACACGTTATGTGTTTGTCGGGCTGACAACCTGAGGAGTGATCACTTGTTCACTCGTTGTTTGATAAATGGGATTTGTGCAGTATTTGATGTGACGCTCAACTCGCTGTTGGAGAAAAAGCACAAACACACTCGCGGGTGGAAATTCCATGACCTGAAACATGAGCACTGTGCCCAGTGCATCTCCAGTCATCTGACACATGTAAACAACAGCTGTATGTCTTATTTTTAATAAATGTCTAAGACTGACTCATCATTTGACTAAAATATTTGTAAATCAAGCAACAGATTACTTTAGTGCAAGAGAGAGAGAGAGAGAGAGAGAGAGAGAGAGAGACAGCTGAGAGTCCCTAAAAAGTGACGCTAACTACCAGTGCAGTGTTCCCACAGTTTCTTGCCCCTGAAATGCCCTTTGCCTGTCTGTCTAGGTTTGTGTCAAATGCAGCACGCACAGCGTACAGACATGTGCACAAACATGTGGGAGGTTTCTTCAGGTGAAGCAGTGCCAGAGCAACGATCTACCATGTTTACTTTAATTAAATCATGTGCAAATCGTACCAGGCTGTTACAACGCACCACATGCCTCAATATATTTCAGAATGGTCTCAAAATTCAATAATCTCTATGTTATATAGACAATGTCAGATAGCTGGGGACAAGAAAAAGGTATACAGGTCAGGCAGGATGTGAAAATAATATGTGACTCATACAGTAAGAGCAGCATCAACACAGCATTTATAAGCAACAACTTGGGTAATGGTGAACAGTGATGTGGAAGGTATAGAGAGTGAGTTGAGAATGTAGTCAAGTTAAACAGTAAGGGACCAAAAACACAGCCCAACTATGAGCAAATATTATTCTGGCTGCTTTTGTTAAGTGTGAAATAAGCAATTAACAGGATGCTGTCAAATTAAACTAAACACTTAATGTAGGTTTGTGAGTGTGATTATCCAGCTCCAAAGAGTCATTATGTGCAAACCCTGCCCTGTGAGAGGGTGTTACTCAATTTTTTGGGGGCAAATTTCACACATTATTTATTATCTTTGTGTACAATTAAAGGAGCAAGTGTACAGATACACTGGTTAAAAGCAACACCGCCTGCTAACAAGAAACAAATATATATACATTTTCCTATCTGTTATGCAACAAGTGCAAATGCAAACCACTCTACAAGGGAAACATTTATGGTGAGAGCTTCCCACTCTCTGTTTGGACAAATAAATAAGAGCCCTGACGATTTTGGGCATTCTTGGAGAATTATGAGGCTTTTATTGTTTGTGGATTTCCTATAATTATTTGTAACAATGCCCTCTTCTCACCTTGTTGTGTATTTCTAAGTAGGCACAAAGGCTAATAAAACACCTGCAAGGCTCTAAAAACCATTCCAGAAAAAGGCTGAAAAAAGGGTGATGCTCTTTTCCTGCAAAGTGTAGTTTACACTACAAAGAGAATTTTGCAATGGTTTTATATAAGCATCCAGTGCTGTGATACAAATTTTGTGTTTCTCTATATATTCAATGTAAAAAAATAATTATAATAAAGGAAAAACTTATGCCATTGCTGAATGGCATAAATGCTTTTAGACTTGGACTGTTTAAAGAAGCCTTTTCTTTCAATTTGCATAATAATATTGGTTTCTAATATGTCCCTGTAATGTACATCAAACTGATACTGTAGCTGTAAAAGCCCTCTGCTAAGTATTTCCAAGTGTCAAAACATAACGTTAAAGGAGAGCTGAGGAAAAAAATGATTCCTCCAAGTGTGATATTCATTCCTCAAATAGCATTTTCAAGCTTCACAGAGCTTCTTGCTATTTTTAGCATTAGCAATTCTGCATTTACAACTAATAGTAATTGGAAATCATATAGTGCTATTCTGCCTTATTATTTTTATTTAAAGTACTTTACACTACTTCTCATTAACTATTCACACAGAAACTTATACACACACTCACACACTGCTGGTGGACTTCCCAGGCAGCTCGTCTGACCCACCAAGGGCAATGTGGGATTCAGCTTGTTGCCCTAGGACACTGGACAAATGACAGTAGGAGCTGGGAATCAAACCATCAGCCCCACGATTGGTGGATGACCACTCTACCTCATTAGACCTCTCAAAAAGACGCTCTTAAAAATGACCGGTACAACCCCTCACCCCCATTTGCAATTTGCTCTGTGACCTTTGTAAAACATGAATTAAGTTTGGGAATAAAAGACATAGACAAAGCAGCAGGATCACTGAGCTTCTGTGGTAACTGAAGACACGGCTGAGCCGCATGACGCTATAATGGTGTCAGATCAACATGCTATTTTATCCAATCCACCACTGCCATAAAAAGTGTTTTAAAAGTTTCACGTAATGTCTCTAGGACATCCGGACTGTCCCGCTTTTTAATCAGACCAAGTTTTTCTGCTGCTCCGGAGTCTCAGAGAAGCCAACGTTGCTGTGCAGCTAATGTGGCTACATTCAACAAGCTAACCAGGTAAAGAAAGACAAAACACAAACATTGAATGAGGCTGCTAAACATGAATGTGAATCCAGTGGTTTCCTCCTTTAATGAGGGATTTTCTTTTCTTTGGCTTAGTTTTTAAGGTTTATTCTCATTCACTGGGATAAAGATGAAAATATATAACATTCAAATCAACATACTGTCTTTTAGCAGTAAATTGGCAAAAAATATATATAATAAATATTATAATAGTGTGTATATTATTATAATACATTATTATATTAGATCTTTTTTATATAATAATTTAGACTTTATAAAGAGATAAAAGCAACAGAAAAATATCTTTCTCAAAGATGAACAATCACTGACTACTGATTTCCTTCTGCCTCCTGATCTTCAGACGTTGGGTTAATAAACTTTTTATAGTTAGGTTCTCACTGCATATGGTTCAGGTTAGGGAAGCGTTATGGTCAGGGAAAGAAACTCCAGACACAATGTCCTTCTTTCCTTTTTTCAACATTGTACTCTACCTGAGCTTTCTCTGGTATACTTAGGGCGTACATTTTTTAACACTGCCAGTCAATTGTTTAACATACCAAAGTTCATGTGTGTCTTTCAGGGTTTCACTTTAAGCAAACTAACTAAGTGTTAACTATGGCCCAGGCCAGGAGCTGTGGGAGTTGTTCCTTCTGTCCACACGTTAACAGAACACTGATCAGGTCAGCAGAGAACCTGCAGCAAATTTCAGATCTGAGATCAGAGATCAGATCAGAGACACTCACACAGGCATTTCACCCATGGCACACAGAGAAAGAAAGAGGCAGTGGGCACACATCCAGTCCTCAGCTTAACTCTACTGTTTGTATAGAGTCATTCATCTCCTTATTAGGCTCAGTGCTGTGGCTGAAAGGAAGCTACAGGAGCTCTCTGTGTTATTGGTGTCAGTGTCAGAGGATTTCTAAAGATGCTGAACGAGCTTGGTGCTATTTGTTTAAGTATAGACAAAGACAGGCCCACAGTGACTGAGCCTGAAAAAGCGAGTCAATACCACTCAACAACATTTCAGACATTGTCGTTTTAACTTTTCCGGACAGATTCAGTCAAGTACAAAGCACCAGTACTAGACATGGACTGCTATATGGCAACTGAAATCCAACACCAAGCATCTTAATCTGTGGACTGGAGTGTTTGGCAGAGCTATGTGTTGTTGGCGTAAAGAGAGTGAGATTGCAGCATAAACGCTTCTACCAGAGGGACATCAATCATGGCATGAATTATAAAGGAGCCACTCATTACTGCTGCCAAGACAAAAACAGAAGAGAAAACAAATCAATGCTTGACAGAGAATCCATGAACGATCAGTACATGCAGAGTGAAATGTTTTATTCCCAAAAAATAACAATAATAATCTGTGGGGCAATTAAGAACTATGCTGCTGATGCCAGAACACTGAATGTTTCTCCTCCTTGCCTTGTGTACAGGTGTAGGAGAGAAGTGAGCGCGTTGAACCGGGCGTGACAACAACACACAAAAACATTAGTGATCAAAAGCCAAGCACACAGCAGTTTAAGATAAGAGTGGACCCACCCCCCCTAAAAAACTGTGCATTGTCCCCTATAAAACCATATCACTGCTACTTGATCAACAGAGTGACGCTGGGATTTGTAGTAAAGCGCATTCTGGTTCACAATGTTGCTGCACCAGCGTATGATTTCAGTGAGAAGGCTGCTGCAGATGAGAGCGCTGCTCTGATTATAAATCAGCAGCATTATTAATGAGGTGAGAGGACACTTATTGGCACACTGAGGAACAAGGCAGTAAAGAGGAACAACAGAGCATGCAGGTGATTTGGCTATGATGGATATACTGTATACACAGAAGATTACAATCAATCCACTTACAAACCACTTAAAACAAGTCACACACTGTGTATGTGATATCGTTTAAGTTATTTCTTATGTTTCTTATGTATTTTTCATTGTAGTGGTGCAGAGACTTCTTTTTACTTAAGTGACAATTCACCATAGTGAACATCACATGGATGGCTCACATGGATTGTCCCATAGTTGCATCATATTAAAAAGGATTATTTGAAGTCTCTCTAATGTCAAAAGCTACCACATAGCACATGAACGCACCGCAGAATTTCAAAAGACTGTTTTCAAAGGCCTCAGACTCCCACGCCAGTCGACGTCTACTAACTCAAGATCCTGTACGTCACCTTCCCAGTGTCAATGAGTGTGAGCTCCCCACAACAAAAATAAATAGCAGATATATCACAGTCACCTCCTGGACTTGCACATCCTGGCTACCTGCAACCTAAATGAGCCATGCTTATGCAATCTACTACTGCCACAATGTACATACTTTAAAGAACATTTTATAAATGAATAATATCTTCAATAGTCATAGAGATAATAAAGCCAACTAATGTTGGGTCTCAACACGGTATTTGCCTTCTTCTGAACAAAAAGTCAAGTTAAAGGTAATGCTGTAAAATGTGCAAATGTACAGTGTCAGAAAGTGCACAGCAACATGCTGCACATGGGATGCATAACCTCAGGCTGGTCATAGCATCCATGTGTCCACAACATTATAACCACTGCATAGTTTTAATGTGGTCATTGGTGTCTACATTAGGCATTTTGAATGTTGACATCATATCATATGGCAGTTATAAGCTGCTATCACACCCTGCTATAATTATCACACTGTTATACTGTAATTATGTTTCAATAGAGGCAAACCACGCCTACCAGTAAGGCAGAAGGTGTGTATCATCAGTGCATGTTTTAAACAGCCAACCAAAAGCGGCTGACTAGGCACTCGGGTGTCCCTATTAACCCACATCTCTGGTCCAGATAACAAGTGATAACATTCAAAGTGGGCAGCTATCAGAAAAATATATAAGCAAATGAATGTGGTTTTAAAATGGAAAGGAATGTAAACACACAGTATGCCCACTCTGTAATGCTGTCCTTTTTCTTTAAAAAGTAGAAAGCATTAATTTATCAGATCTGCAGATCTCTTTATTTCACACACGATCTACTAGCAGTGTGTTTTTGTGTGGATTTGATGTTTGATGTAGTCCAGACTGCTTGTATGTATAGCACAGTTGACTGTTCATTGGTCTGCACAGCAACAAGCAAAGTGTTGTAACAAACTGAAATGCATGAGCCACGCAGAAAACACATAATACATGTGTCACATGCTCCCACAGATTAAAACTGAGAAGTGTAAACACATACACAGTGTGGAGAAATGACTGCCTGGATCTGCCTTCCAACCTGTCCGACCAGTTTAGAAGCCACACAACAAGCCAAAAGAGACTGGAAGTAGACGGTGTGTCTCCTCCTCCACAGACCATTCCAACAGTCCATCGACACACAAATTTCCCATCACTGAGTATCACCGGGTCCCATCCAGCAACAGGGCAGACAGCCAATGTCTGCATGCAAGCTACACCCACATGCTTCACTGGATATCTGGTGCATGGTCATCTTTCAATCTAATTACCACTGAAAATATAATGAAGAGGTCAGAACTACACATCAGCACCGGCAGCAATATTCAAACAGTAACCATGAGAAAAGTGTGAAAAGCCTTACATGCAGCTTCATCATGTAAAAATAATTTTGTGCAAATCAACTCTGGGTTTTTGCCCAGCTGCAATAAACACGTTGTGAATTTTGACTTTTCTTTGCAAGTCTAATCCCTGCTAATCCTGTTTCTTATGTCTTGTTTTATGTATTTAAAAATATAAATATAAACATATAAATAGTTTGCACTGAGGTCGACCTTAGCTCGGCCTATTTTCCCTCAGTTCAGCTTCCTACAATGTGCAAGACGCAGGCAATTACACACTAAAATCTTTGGGGAAATGGACACAGATGAACAATGGAATTAGTCTTCCTCCACAACTGTTGAATGCAGAGGCTCTAATTAATGACTGCCAATTGTTAAGTGGCCAAAAGGAGACAATGGCTGGTGGCTTGGTTTCTTGGAGGAGACTAAAATAAGTGAAGAAAAATATTTTCCTCCCATATGCACACTACAATGAAGGCAGAATAAACAGCCTGCAAAGAGGTGGCCAACTTTGCCTCACATATAAATTCTACTTTACTGTGAGCAGGCAAAAAAAAGAATCAGCAGCATTAAGGGTATCGTTGCACCAGATTAAAGCCAGACAACAACATGATGACTCTCATCCTTAAGAGGCAGGGGGTTTGTTCAAAAAGGTGGCAGTCGAGAGAGGGGGTGGGAGGGCGAGGGAGACGAGTGTAGGTATGCAAAGGAAGTGGAGAAAAATGGAGAACCTGCTGACTCACTGTAATCATCAGGCTGAGGCGCACAGAGCGGCGGCTGCTCGCCTGCCTCCCCCTCAGAAGGACAAAGTGATGCTTCCCACCAACTGCGAGGAGCTACATGACTAAAGGTGGGAAACAGAACAGTGAACTAAAACTGTCTCGTGGTATGAAATAGCTTCCCTTTCTCTCCTCTCACATCCGAGGGCAGACAGAATGATGCAATCTGAGAAAGGCAATATATCACCTAAAGCATAAAAAAAACATAACAAAAACATAAAAAACAAACAAACAAACGAACAAGACTAAAAATGAAAGCCTCGATCTGGACAGGCAGCAACAGGATTGGGAGAAGGGAGCCTCGATGCGAGGGGTACCAAATAACTGTGCGCACTGTTGCTGGCGACGCCCGGGCACACTATTAAAGATCACGCAGTGGAGCAATATGATGTTCAAGTGTGCACCATAACAAGATTCTGACGGGACTGCAGCGGATGCAGCATCCTGATGAGGCTTAATTCAATTCACGCAAAACAAAAGCACTCTGCCACTGTGAGTACTGTCGCTCAATTCAGCCGGAGTAATGCTGTGTGATCCTCTTTTGGTTATTCCAAACAAAGCTGATAAAAGAGCATGTAAAACAGAATAAGATTAGGTCTCTGTGCACGCTGGGTAAACAGACACAGCAGCTGCACCGCATTAAACCACTGTAATTAAAGCCACATCAGCCAGCAATCAATACCACAGTGCTGCTCATCAGTTATCAGGTATTAGTTACATGGTGTGTAAATAGGGTGTCATCTGTGTGTTGAAAAGTGTAAATAACCCCAAACCTTGTATAAAAATCTCACGTTTTTCTTCACTTTTCACCAAGAGGTCACTGATAAATACACTACCAATGTGCTTCTGTACCCTGATGATGTTATCAGGGTTATTTTCTGAGGAGGCTCCAGGCTTCAGATATTTACTATACGGTAAACTTGTGTTATAAACTGTGGATGTGGGAGTTAGAACGCTCAGGGCATTAAATAGGTAAGGAAAGCCTGAAATTGCTAGATGAATTGCATTATGGGAAATGCAGGCTCTCAGGGTTTTTGAAGCTGAACTTAAGAGGGGTGAAATGATTCTCCAAATCCACGGGTAGGCTTCAGAAATCACTTTTAGTGCTAAGCTTTGGTTCATACTGTACCTTGGTTACTGTTTTGTTTTGTCACTGCTGGGTTTCTATAAATGGAACACTAAACCCTACTGAGCTCTGAGCAGTTAAAAACACAGCGGTCCCTGAACACCTCACCAGAGCTGACACTATACACAATACAAACACAATAAGTGGTCATTACTGAGAATTGTCAACTGCATCGAAATTACATTCATGTTAGGGCAAAACATAGGGGGGCTAGGAAATGCATTATATCAGTGGCAGTAAAGATGTGTCAGTGTCTCTTTGTATGCATCTGTGATTGGTCACTGGAGTTCAGCGGGCAGGAAGAGACGTGACCACACTCACCAAGCTACAGAAACATGGCAGGTCTAAGGAGACTCAGCTGGGCCAACAGCAATGACAGCCAATCGCAACACCCACACACATGCACATGAACACACAACACTACCTGTTGCACGCCTTGGCTACTTTCATCACTAGTAACATCAGGGTGACCCCGCACAACTATGCAGCATTCCAGACCTGCGCCAAGTGCAACACCATATACAAAATAAACTATGACTTAGATAGCTGCCGGAAAATATCCCTCCCCTGTGACTGTTTCTTTCCAACAGAGAAGTCTGAGAAGTCAACAAGAAATGACTGTGTTAACTTGCAAGCGCGAGGAATTATTGCTTCCAATGAGACACAGAGGAGAGGAGTGCTGCCTCGACCTCACTGGATGCCTCGTACAAGCTCATTTGAATTGCAAATGGTGGTAGGCAGCATGCTGGGCTGCGAAATCCCAGCAGCACCCTCGGGCATGTGAGCTCCCGCACAAACATTGACATGTACACACTGGTAGCTTTGTGTATACACACTACAGTAAAAGAAAAAATCTTCAGTGCATTTGAACTCTGCATTATCACACATTCACATCCAAACATTGGCGAGCATACAGTGGTGAAAATGGTGCTGAGGTGAGGTAGTGGCTCCACAGCAGTAAGGGGGAGGTGGAGAAGAAGCATCAGGTGATACTCAGGGGGTGGGAGGCTGATACACGAGGCACAAGAGTGTGTCCAGCGTTAACGACGTGGATGCTGTGTGACAGCAGGTCTGCCAGCTGAGGCTGACAGGCGTGTGTGCGGCCTGGAGAAAGAGTGTGACGTCGTGTCATGAGCCCACCGGAGTACTGCAGAAGGCAACGGAGCCACAGCCTGCACTGGCAACCAACAACATGTGTGACGAATAAACTGTCAGTGCTAGCCAGTCGCAACTGAAGAGAAGTTAGATAAAGGCATCCTGGAGCTGAAACATTCCTCTTCACTAATGTATGTAATTCCACAATAAGCGGTGGAGACCTGGGGGTCAAAGGTGAAGTCAGGTCCACACATGAACTTGAAGCATGCAGCAGGCCAAAACAGCAAAGTACGGCCCTGCCACCTCTGTTCAGCTAATATGTGTTTCTGTGTTTCTACACTTTGCTCTCAAGACTTTTTTACTGTGAGTTCATACCTAAGGAGGCCAAATCCACTTTATTATTGAAAGTACACTCAACCACTTTGTGTAGGCAAATCAGGGGTGGGGCTGAGAGGGTGTGACAGTGGCAACACTGTGCAAGTTTCCAGTGTGTGTGTGTGTGTGTGTGTGTGTGTGTGTGCATCTGTCAGTGTGGCTGTTGCGTAATTAGTGCGTTTGTAGAACACTCTGACTGAGCCAGCAGCGGATACAGTTTGCCCTGAAAGAAACAGACAGCAGCTGGTCTCATGAAGTCAGACGCAAGTTGGAAGGATGTGGGGGAGAAAGAAATCCGCGAAATAAAAGTCCGCGCAGAAAAGACACGAAAGGGAACCGTGGGGAGGTTGAACTGCCTGTTTGCAGGCTTGATGTCTACAGTGTCTGGGCCAGCGGGCACGAAACGACGCTGCAACTTGCTTGTGCTTCATTCCCACAATATTACTCATCCTCCAGTGGAGGACGGCGAGCAAGCGGACAAACTCCATGCGCCTTATACAAATGTGGTGTATTAAGCAGCTGCCTTTTCTCCGCAGCAGCGCCGAGAGAATATAACAAAGCGCCGTAGTCACAGACGAATTACGTCTGTTTTTTTTTAAACGGACACATGCACTGGTAAAGATCTCGGAAACGTCAAAGCCCGACATTCAACAAATCGTTTAATACAGCTAAGACTGTGGTTATAACGAGAAGAGCAAAACTGGGCAGGGGAGAAAAACATGAATATTTCAACATACCCTCCTGTCAGACAGACATCCAGGGGAGGACCATGGATAGTGCGCACCAGGGGAGGTCAGTCCTGCTCCTGCCGCCGCTCCGCGTTTATTCCCCGATTTACGACAAGGGATTGTGTCGGTTGTTATGCCGGTGAAAAGCCTAATGAGAGAAAGAGGAGGAGGAGGAGATAAAGAGGGAGGGACGCTGTCAGATGCGGAGAGGCAGGAAGGTGAAAGACACACGCTCACACAAACACAGCACAGTCTGCGTACACGCGTCGAGCGTGCGTGTTCAGGGGAAATGCGTAAAGACAACGCGTGCGTTACTCCCGCAACAAACGTTCCTCTCTGTCAACAAGTACTCAGATCTTCAAAATGTGAAAATAAAACACAAGGAAAGTGTCAACATGGTGAACGAATCAATCACTGGTTACACAGCAGCTGCGTTCAAGCACGCGTCGGCTATTTTTGTTCTGAGCAATGTTTTGATTATTCACCTGATTCAAATGACTGAGCGTGAGAAGGTGATCATTTATTAGGCAGAATCTATCTCTTGGTTTTAACAAAATATTGAAAAAACGCAGTAACTACATCAGAGAAGTTGCTGTTATTTCTTGCGGTGTCGTCAGGATGGCACAATTCCTTTGATTTCATCACTTCGACCGCTGCTACAACAACACACAGCCTTCGACTCCTTCACCTTTGCATACAGAGATGATGGGATTTATTAGCACAAAGGACAGCGAGATCCGAGCCACCCACTGTTACAGGTTTGTTAAAATAGCGGGAACTTGCCCATTAAAATCGGTAATACGTAGGTATCAGTTCCCCATTGTGCCTGCTGAATTAACAAAGTATTTTAAAAGGCAAGCTGGGTTTGATTTAATTAATCACTGATGAGGGTTTGCTTTTACTGATTTGATTAATGACTGTGGGTTCCTGACAAAAGCACAGTTTAATATCTCAGCAATACAGAGATATTACTAGAAGCCTCTGCACAAAACGGAGCTGGGCCTACTAACCAGATGCTGTAAACACTATACTGTAAGACAGTATTGTTAGGCTGGTCTAAGGTCAGGCAAAGGGTATCTGTGACACAAATGAAGTGACACAATAATGTCCTTAATAAAAGTCACAGTGCTAGGAACTGAACACTTGGGGTGGGGCTGTTAGTGCATGAGAGGGCAGCTGCCTCCCCTTGCCCTCCTGTAGTTCCACTCCTGCTTAATGGAGACATCCACTGATTTAGCATTACAGTACTGTTGGACTGGATGGCCAGTAAAAACAAATAAACAAACAAAGAGAATCTCAATCGATACAGCAGAAGCAGAGACAGGCTTTTTCCTACATCATAGTACAATTTACCGTACTCTTCTCCAGAGAGTGTGGTTAGACATTCTGTGTGTGATGTTATGTTAATACAGTATTGCAATGTAGCCTTGAGCTGATGTCTCCCAGCAGAGTTCAGAAGTGGACTGCAGAGGTCTGGGTAACTCACTTCTTACTAACTCTACAGCCAATGGATTTTGCTCATCACTTCATGCAACTCCCCAGTGGCAGCTTTATATTACCTTCTTGACATGTGCAGTACTACTTCTCTCTAAACAGACATAGGTGTATAAATTGGCGGAGTTCCCCTTTTGAAGCTGGTCTTATGCCAAAATCTCATTTTAAGATTTTGCATATTCCTGAAGTTGTTTGTTTTAAGCAGATGGAGTAAGCTAGCTGCCAGCCAGGTGTGTGTGGGTGTAAAGTTTCGAGAATTGTGCCACAGAAGGGCCAGGTGGCATTCAAGCATAGAAAAACTGAAAACACTGCACAGGAAGTGTGAGGAACGGGGACTGTTAATAAGGGTCCAGTAAATTATTTTTGTCCTTGGGCTCTTAAGGAGGTTAATCCAGCTGCAGTTGATGTTTTTTATAACCTTTGAAAACTTAAGGCCAAACCAACATTGAGTGTTAGCAAGCATCCTGGAGGCTTAGTCAATCCAAGCGAGTAACCATAATGACTATAGTGTGTTATACTCATCAAATCATCTAATGACCCCTGTTACACCACTTGGAAGTGTCTGAAGTGCAATGCTTCTGCACTCATTAATCGAGCTTCCGCCTTTAATTTGTAGCACATGTATTATTTTTTACAAGATTGCATCAGTGGGACTTTTTTCACTGACTGATAAAATTGTATTTGAGCATACAGTCTGAGACATCACCATTTTCAGGGGTCACTTCTGTATGAATTGGAGTTTGATACCTGGGTATTGACTTATGTTGATAGCACTTCTGCCTCGAGGACATAAGCGAGAATTCAAAAACCACCCATGTGGATATATACTGTACATATTCCTGTTTTCTCTGAATCTTGTTGAAGCCAATAATATCAGTATGCACAATGCACCTTGCTACATAAGCCAAGAAAAATACTTCAAGTATTTACACATTGATTTATGCTTCGAAGCTCCCATTGATACACAGAAAACTGTTTAAATTGCAGGTGGACAAATCAATCACAGCTACTTCAAAGCCTCTAAGTACTAAAGCATCTCTTTCTTCTTCTGCAGAAAACAACACTGCAGGTGATTCTTCCAAAGGGATGTGATGACCAGGAGAGTAAAGCAAGTACACACAGAAATGTTAAATAAATGCACAAATCACTGTAATAATAATATTCATGGGCAATCATACATCAGAATAGAAATAAACTAATGCTTTGTGCTAGTCCGCTGGTCACAGTTTGATTATCAATTAAAGCAGCTGAGTAAGCACAAAGATAGAGGCTCAGTACTAGTACTGTTTTTACAAGATGCATTTTGGATGCTGTTTGAAATGTGAGGCTACTTACTCTTCTGCTGTATATGATTTACACCCTGCCCTGCTCTTCCATGTAAAATCTATACATGAGAAGCTGCCAGCTGTTTTCTTTCCAACAATGTTATGTAATTTAGAATATACTATATTGTACCAATCAACATTACATACTTCAACTGTTACATTACCATCTCTTGGAATTAATATTTTTACTTCTATTTTTACTTCTTTGAGTACAAGCATTTGTGAATAATAGCATAAAACTTTGAAAACCTCACTTCACTTGTAGTCGCTTTGGATAAAAGCGTCTGCTAAATGACTAAATGTAAATGTAAATGTAAAAAAGATCAGACAGTCACAGTGAAAACTGGTGGAAGCTTAATTAGTATTTTATCTTATCTTATCTTTATCTTATCGTATTTGCAGTATTTGTTACTTTCGTTCGGTCAGTTCACCTCAGTTTAGAAGAGATTAGTGCTACAGCTGGATGGTGCTCGTTGTCAGAGGTCAGAAGTAAAACAGAGCTTTATTCCAAAAAAAACACAGACATTAAGTGTTTCTCCAAAAAAATATTGTTCTAGTCGTTGTATTGAGACCACAGTGAAATGTCAAAGCCGCAATACTGAAGCCCACAGACATGCTTTTCTTTTGTGTATTCTTTATGCTGCTGCAGATTAAACTAGTGGTCTGTTTATGACTCCACACAAGACATACTGCAGACAACGGAAAACAGCTGAAACCCCACAAGTTGTGGTTATACATCATCTACTGTGTTATTACACCTCTAATCCATTTTGCCAGTGGAGCTCCAGGACAGCTTGGGACAGTGTTTCTCAAAATTAGATATTATAGACAATCTATGGCTATGACTTCCCAGACAAGCTTTAAAAATTCTATTGACATCTGTTAATAACTGCAGGTTGCTAATCAAAGACAGCAGGAATACCTGATGTGAATCAATTATCTTCCCTAGAATATGCTGCTTCCAGTGAGGACAAAACATCATATTCTTTTATTTATCTCTTCTCCTTTCCCACCTGCACACTCTTCTATCCCAGCACGCAATAAGTGGAAGACCGGGAAGCACAAGTAGGCAGTCGACCACATGACTAACACAAAGAGACAGATGCTCACCTTGAAGCTGATGGGTACTGCAGAGTCTTCAGTCTGACGCTAAGGAAGAAAACACACTTGATATGAACTTTAAAGGGTTGGCAAACTAAAAGAGTGTACTGGGTATGACAGGAACAGTTTTGACTGACCAAGTGGATAATTTTCATTAAGCATATTTTTCAGTGGTTTTATGCATGGATTCAGGCTTTAGTCGGGGCAGGAAAGGTTGTCAGATCATATAAAACCTTCTGCTACAGCCTCGAGTTTCATACTGCACTGAGTCCTAAGGTCTGCTGCTACATTCACCTGCTTGAGGATGACATGCTCTGATGATGTGATGCACTACATTGAGAATCAGCCATCATGTAAACAGTGTAGAAAGCCCATAACTATAACTTGGTCAGTGATTACATTTCCATTTTTTAGCTACCCATCCTCGTTTCACATTTGAGAGAGTATTAAACTGTGACTGTGGGTGCTTGGATCATTGTGGGAACAAAGTCAGTCAGTGTGCTGCTGATCAGATGGAACCAGTTAAAGTTGTCTATTTATGCATGTTCATGAAGAATGAGCAACTGACATTTTTTATATTTGTACAGTAAATTTAGCTTCTCATCACATTATATCATATCTTGATTAGGTCCATTGTAATGGAACAGTGGATTAATGTTCACACATCCCTTTGTTCAGCTGTTCATCATTTTGCCATTGTTGGTACTATTTGATCTGCTACCCAAGGCCAGCTATTTTAAAATATATTTTTAAAATAAAGATCAATATACAAATTACATTAACTGTCATCAAATCGTCATCAGTTAACCCAGCTGTTACCTTTCCTTTTAAATTATATTTGCAATTATAGTTTAGTTGTATTGAAACCTCACTGTTAGGGGACAAAATTGTCAAGGCACACTAGATCAGTTTGACTGAAATGTTGTCAAGTTTACTTTAATAAATAAAAACGTTTATTTATGTACTGCTAAAAGAAATACATTTAGCTTGCTACTCCACAAGGTAGGAGGCATAAACAGCCTTGTTACTAAGAGGTAAAAGCTGCAATTTCTCTGTCTAAATAATATTTTTCTAAAATAGTTTTTACTAAAAGTATTCTTGAAATGAATATGGAGAGGTGCAGTTCAAGCCCTCTGGGAACCACACATTTTGACAGGCAAGTGCAGCAGTGTATATTTTCATCCTCTGGGGTCTTGTCAACTATTTTCTAATATTGATGCCTTAAATAAGACTGCCTCCAGAAACCTGAGAACCCATTATAAACAATTGGTGGAGGCCCCTTAAAAAATTGTAATTTCTTTGTAGAACCAATTATATCCATTCAACGATACATACTGTATCTACTGTTTCCTCAAATAATAAAACACCAAAGAGAACAAAATACATTTCACTGTCCAAAAAAGTTCATCCATTGGCAGTGGTGTGAAGCGTACCCCAAGCAAATACTGAAAATTATTTAATATAGTTTTAAATTGGTTAGTTCTGGAGCATTCCCATTTATCATAATGTCATAACAACAAATACAGAGGAGTGTGGAGTGTAGCAGAGCAGGAAGAGGAGCAGATGCAAACACTAGCTTAAGTTACATGTTGTAGCTTTAGCAGACACATTTGTTTGTTTGTTTATTTACTATAAGTCAAATGTTTGGACACATATTGCCATGTTTTTTATGAAAAGATGTACATCTTTTTTACATGGCATTTCCAGCTATCTGATCTGATGTTATAAAATCTGCTTTTCTTTGGTAATTTTTTTGCAATTGCAACAGTTTGACTAATGGTCTATATATTACAGACATACACTAAAATTATAAATCTCACAATCTCTTATATTTTACACTTTACTACACCTCTGGAGCCCATTGAGGCCAGTGTAGGATTTTTATTAAATGTTATTACACTCTCCTCAGTCTTTTTTGTCTGCAAATGAAGCGTGTATAAAAATAGATGGACTAAATTTGAAAAAAGATAAGCATTCGCTTGCTAGGTTTTTTCCAGGTTTCCACACAGGCCAGAAATCAAATCGGGCTGCTTCTTGCTGTGCACTTCCTGCTGATCCACCGTGCCTCCCAAGAGCAGCCTTATCTCTGCAGTATTTTAGCTCCACGTAAAGACTAACTTTTTAGTTACGCACAAGAGAGTAGTGTTTTGAAAAGCACCTGGGAAACCATTTTTCTAATTCTCGCTACCATTTTCACAATTTTTCAGGCCATCTGTTTATGTAAAACAGTCACATCCCCAACTATTTTCCTCTCTATGTGACAAAGTCTGGCATGAAATGATAAAGTGGGCCCGTCCAAGTGATTTACAGTGTTTTTGAAAAGACTCAGAGGAGAGCTGCGGCATCCTGATTCTTCCCTGTCTGATCCTTTTCTCCTCGCCGTTACCCCCCCCCCCCCCCCCCCCCCCCCCCCCCTCCCCCGGGCTATCTGTTTGCCCGGACACGGCTATTTCCTTCTCTTCATTTGTTCCACATGCATATGACCTTTTCTGTAGCAATAGAAGGTGGCTCAAATGCAAACACAAAAGGTTAAATTAAAGTGCAAAATTCAGAACAGAACAAATAAATGATGGGACCAGGTTTGATCTTTTTTTTATTCATGGAAAATATATAGTGGATGCTTTCATGCTTTTAACACTGGAGTCTTCCATCTTTGTTCAACCTATCAGCAAGCTCTACGATGGTCAGGTGTTGATTTCCTATTTATTATGGGACGCTAAAGAAAGGCTGTCTGCAATTTAAGCCATCTGTAGCCATACCCAACACATATCTGTGCAGCATCGGGGGTCAGAGGGGAAGCCACCTGTTATGCTCCATCATGCATGTGTGCCTGAACAGCTCTGATGATTACAGACGGCAGCACAGCTCTGTTGCAGCTGCACAGGAAACCAGCAGTGGTACCTAGAACCTCGCAACTCCTGCCCACATCTGGTCATCACAACAACAACAAAAGCCCACTGACGAGGACTCCAGCAACATCTACACTCTACAGGGACATAATAAGGCTCTGAAAATAAATTTTTCTGTCAAATAAGGTAAATTACAGATAGATGAGGGCTTGAAAGCAAAAAAATAAATAGCATTGAGAGAAAAGTTGTCTGAAGTTGAGGGAAAAAGGGGAAAAAGACACTAAAAGTCCAAATAACTTTTCGCTGGTGGTCCTAACCTCCCCAAATCATGACAATAACTTGAAACTACAATACAGTAGTTTGATGCAGTATATTATCACAATAGCACAAAGAAACACTTGATAGATAGACTTATAACATTTGATCCAGTAAGCAGATTGCTGAAGTGTGCTTTTAGTGAAACTTTTATCATAACTACATTGCAGGTGACAGGTAAATTTGGCTGATAGTGTTGAAATTAACAACAGGTGAACTAGAGGGGAAACAATGAGACAACCCTTGAAAGTGGAATTATTTTACAGGCGGAGGCCACTGACATTTTTTCTCACCTCATCTTTTCTGAGAGTTTTTTTTCATTTGGCTAGGGTTAGTGTCACTACTGGTAGCTTAGACGATACCTCGGACCATACAGAGGATTCACAGGCAGTCCAACACCTCCATGATGGCACATCAATACTTGCCATTGCCAGAATATTTGCTGCGTCTCCCAGCACAATATCAAGAGAGTGAAGGAGATTCCAGGAGACAGGCAATTGTTCAAGGAGAGCTGGATAGGGTCACAGAAAGTTCTCAACCTATCAGCAGGAGTGTTATCTGCTCCTTTGTTTAAGGAGGAACAGGATGAGCACTGTCAGTCTTACAAAATTACCTCCAGCAGGCCTTTGGTGTGAATGTCTCTAACCAAACAATCAGAAACAGATTTTATTAGGGTGGCCTGAGGGCCAGATGTCCTCTTGTTGGCTGTCCCACAAGAGGACAGCACCGTGCCCAAAACCTTGAAGCTTGATTGGCATTTGCCATAAAACACCAGAATTGGCAAGTCGGCCACTGGCGCTCTGTGTTTTTCACAGATTAGAGCAGGTTCACTCTGAACACATGACAGACATGAAAGAGTCTGGAGAAGACGTGAAGAACGACCCTTGTTACATCATTCAGCTTGATTGGATTAGTGATGGGTCAGTGATGGTCTGTGGAGGCATATCTATCCAGGGATGCAAAGATCTCCATGGATATGGTTTCGGTATAAAATCCAATCGACCCACTGTCAGACCCTACGCTGGTGCAGTGGGTCCTGGGTTCCTGCTGGTGCTTGACAAGGCTGCCTGCATACTATCATGCAGTATGCAGGCAGTTCCTAGAAGATGAAGGAATTGATACGATGATTTTTTTCCCCGTTGAGATGTGATGTGTTCCTTCCATTAATCTTTTTTTCAGCAGTGTATTTCAGTAGAGCCCCAGAAAAAAATATTCCAAAATCCAAAATTACACACAATATGGCTTATTTGAAGTAATTACATAATCGTACACGTCATATTCTAAAGGAATTATATTTCAGATTGCAGTCTTGCAACATATTTTGTCAAGTTTTTCATGTGTTCATAGAGAAACTATCTACATCATGGGTTAATTCCTTTCTTGCTCTGAGCATAGTGTTGATCTTGTGTGTACTGAGAGGTTGATGAAAGTGGTCTGATGATTCATGTATCTGCAAAACCCTTAAATGCAGCTCCATTCCCAGTAAGTTTGCACACGCATGCAGAGAAAGAATTTTGGTTGGATTTGCACAAAAGCTTAAATTAACTGTGTGTCCTTCTAAGTGCGTCCTCTTTCTGTTTTTTCTCCCACAGAGACTGACTCATATCAAGAACTCAGAGTTAATGTTGTATGTGATAAATGTCGTAATAATTACCATATTTGAAGTTTGTTGGTAGCTTTCGTATTTGATTTAATCATGTTTGGGCATGGACTTAACATTATTACCTAATTTGATAAAGACACTTCATTATCTGCCAGCCAAAGTCTTTTCATGATGGAGGCCTCACAGTAGCAATTTTAGCAAGTTTTAGCTCCATTTACTATTTTCACTTTTCGAAGCACTGGAAGAATGGTAATTCAGGCTAGCAGCTTTCACTTTTAGTTCCCTTTTGGTCTCAAAGTTAAGTATTTAATATACTTAAATATATACAATAAAATATATACCATTTAACACCAATAAATGTATCTTCCTGTGGAAAGTGGAAAGTTTCCATCACTGCACACATGCTACGGCTTTCTGTAGCATTTTTTATTTGTCTAGTCTCCAACTAGGTAAGACGGAACAGCGTTTGTTTACTACTATATCGATGTATTTTGTTAGTTTACAGCCCATTTCACTGCCACAGGAGATAAATAGTGTATTGCAGAAAAAAAATCTAATCTAATATCTAAGCTCAAAAGCCATAAATGTTTTACAGTAGTCTACAGAGGCCTTAATGTGTGAGCTATTGAGCATAAGAGCCCTGTGGTCACAAGAAAGAAGCTGTTCTGCTGCCTAGTCTGCAAAAACTCAGATAGATCGTTGAACTATTAAACATGTGATAAGCAGATAAAACAACTGTAAAAGCCCTAGATACAAAAATACATTTCCCACCTTCCCTGTTCTGCTCCAATGGGCTCATGCAGCAGCCTTTGCAGAAATAAGAGCAGGAAGTCAAAACACAGGTTAAAAAGTCACTGGCTCATAAGCTGACATGTGCAATTTGCTCCCTTGCTTCAACACTGTTCACTCTGAAACTACGACTTCGATTTTAAATCACCTCACACACATTTTGAAATTATATTTGACACTGCATTGCAGAAGCAGCAGTATTTCCAGTTCAGGCCTTTGTAGAAATCATTTTACAGCTTGCAGTGTTTTGGACATAGAGGAAGGACTAACAGTGTACGGAGCAGAGGGCATGGATGGGTGCCTGGGTCCCACAGCTGCATGGCGCTGGGGCACAGGCAGCCTTTCTGTCTGGGACACATTGCTCCTTTTATGCCCAACACACTGAACCATTGATCTGAGGCTCCCTCATGTCCACTGTGCCAACACAGCTCAGGTCTACACAGATTCCAGCAGCACTTTGTGGACACAATATCTGACAACATCTCACATGCAAACGTTCATTTGCTTAGCAGTGCTGTCAAAGCATGAGTTCTGAGCTTATAACTATCACAATATTTTCCAAGATTTTGTAAATTACAAATACTATGATGGGTATAGAAACCATACATCCATTAGTGGACATTACTATTAAGGTATAGTATGTAAATATATGAGGTATAAATGATTTGCATTGTGCTAAATTCAAAGAGAGTCACCCGGCATTTGCATACATCTTGATGTGATTTTAAAAGATATGATGTGTAGACATTAGCTATTTATTACTAGCAGTGCAGGCACCAATCCACCATGTGTTTGTGCAACATCTCAAACTTTAAAGTTGCTAATATCAATATCTTATATCATCAGTAGATCACATAGAAACCAAACCTTGTTTCCATTGCCCCAAATGGCAAAGAATCAGATTTAAATTATCTCATAACGCAGAGAAATTCAGGTTATCTTCCACCTTCTATCTTCATTTTACTCTTCTCTCTGCGGATTTATTTATGGAGTCATACAGCCTTGGGATAAACACCAAGGCTGTATGACTTCAGCCTGACCATATTAATTGGTCAGGCTGAAGCATTTTCAACTGGAGCTGTTGTGTTTTCACCTCAGTTCACACAGTTCATTGATCTTATGTGCAAGCACCTTCAAAATTTGCCATCACTTTCAACACTACGTAGAACACACTGAATCTGAGGATTTCTTTTTGGTGCCACCTAGTGGTAGCACTCCATATCCAGATCCATATCAAGTCAAAGGAACATTTAACACAATGTATTATTAGGTTTTACTCAAAATATTTACTATTAGAATATGACAAAATGAGTGGCTCAATAATGTGAGTTAAATAACAATACCCTTTATTTATATTTATAATATAACATTATAGCCACCAGAAGTCAATAGGTCATACAGTAAGTAAGGCTACAGAAGCAAAATACCCAAGCATACTTTGTTTACAAGAACAAGAAACAATTGTTACATTTAGTCCCACTTTAAGTGTTAGAAAGGCGCAGCCACACTGAGCCTAATGTGTCATCTAAACAGAGACACATACTGTAAAGACAGATCTTACTGTCCCAAACTCTCACTGAGTCCAACCATTTGAGATAAAACACAATGCAGAGCTTATTATTATTATTCAGCAGTCTTTCTGAAAATCCATGTTAATTGATGTTTGCATAACTTATGTTGTGTGTATTCATTGGGAAACTTTCCATGGCAAACATTTCAGAATTGGTGAATTATCCATAGAGCAGGATCGGTTCAAACTATTTCTGATTTTCAAAATCAATCAATCCGCCCCCCACCACTTTTTATATCACTCTGTGGTCAGCTATCACTCTGCTGGCACAAAGTCGGCTGATTAATATTCACTGTGGTTCTCAGCTGCCTGATGCACTGACCAGTTTACAACCTGTGTGGGAGGAAGCCTGTCAATGAGAGACTGAGGCTCTTATAATTCTGGAGAGCAACTGTTCTAATTCTGCTGTTTGCCGTCCTGCTGTGCCCTTCACTAATGTCTGGCTGTTTGGAGTGAGAAAGCCTTGATTTGGCTCATCAGCAACTGAAATTTACTTTTGATTTGCAGGGTGTTTTAAACTGATGAAACTGAGCTCTACTCACATCTAGTTAAGTCTGAATTAACAAGAGGAAAACATAACTGTGACATGATACAAATAATAGTAACACTTTAACTGCAATTTAACGTGCACTTTAAATATACATAGTATTTATATTAACTATTATTATGAGAGCATGTAATATATGCAACCACAAGTGAATGTACAGGATATTTTAGTCCAGCTGTTTACAACTTGAGATTTTGTAAGGACATGTGTCTCAAGATGGATTTCCAATTTTATTGGGCATGTTGACATGAAGTACAAATGTATTAAAGCTGAGAAATAAACTTTAGTGCATTAAAATGTATTGATGTCCAGTGAAGTCACAGCTAGTGATGCTAGCTCATGGTTGTTTTGAGGAAAATTAGGTTTGCTGCACAGTCACAAGATATTATACCACATTGTAAAGTCACAATAGACATGATCATACACACACACACCTGACCCAAGCTGTCTGCAAGAACAGTAGTTAGGACAAGACTAGACCAGCTGGGCCTCCTGGCTATTAATATTCATAACCTGTTTAAAAACTTAAATGACTTAATGGCTTGTGAAACAAAGAACAAAGAGAAGCAAAGAGGTCACTATCAAGGCCTGGATGGAAACAGTACAAGTGAGGAGGCAAGGCGATTTGTTTTATCACCAACAATGTGGTTTTCCTTAATAATTATTCCATAACATGATCCCGTACATCTCACCGACTGTTTTTTTGTACACCAGTGGCACTACCAAACAAACAGACGATGCAGAGTGACAAGAGACTTAATGGAAGATTGAAACATGAACTATCAATCTAAACTGTCTCATACACAGCAGTAAGCAGATGTTCTGTTTAGAGAAATCCTGACCCACTCATGTTAAAACTGTCCCTTTGGTACTATTTGGTGTGAAGCCATCAAAGACCTGGGTTGTAATCAGAACATGCTGTGTTCATTTTACTGATGCCCCCCTCGCACCATTTCAGTATACATTTTAAATTAATCTTTACTGTCATTCGGAGTCCTTTCTGTGAAAGGTTAACATAGGAGATGTGCTAGAAACTGCAGGCTTTATCTTCATTCTTGCACAGCTCACATGACTCATTAAACAGTGGAATTAAATGAAATCAATTTACCTGTCAGTGTCAGTGCTGTCATTTCTGCTAAGTTAATCATGCAGTCAAACATGGAAATGTTCTATTACAGTGTCGATAATGGGTCTTTCTATTCTTGCAGTGAAAAAGATGTTACACTGGTCGCACAGTAACGCACACAATTAAACATGAACTGGTGACCTTCCTTATAGTTCCACATATGGTATGTTGTGTTTTTATATGATTTCATGTAAATGTGTGACCTGACACTCACCACAAAAAAAGAGTTTGTTTTTTACTGTTTGGAATTGAGTGTTAGGATGTCCTTGAATCTTTCCATCCTCAAGTCTAATGACTTTGCCCACAGTGTGACCACAGGGTGCTTAGGCCATCTGTGACATCCCATTACTTGACTGCCAGTGCATTTCCAATGTGGCATGCTCTCGTTTTTTTTTTTAATGATCTGTTCTAAAGGTGCATAATCAAACTACTGATGCAAATGTTTTTTGGTTTTTTTTTGTGCTAAGAGCTCTTTCATACTGTTGTCAGCATTTCCTTTTATGAATCTCCCAAAACATTCTGCAGTGCATTACAGAAGAAACTTGCAAATCTCAAACTTGCACAAAAATAGTCTGATCTATAAATGTGCTTGTTTATTTATTTATTTACTTATTTATTGGAATACATGGGTCTCTGGAAAGCATGAAGAGTTTTCAAAGCCTGCATTTTTACTCTCCTGACAGTATGTGTTGATATTTTCACAGAGTAAGCAAGCAGACCAGTTAGCAAAGACACTTTAGGTACCCAGACCACAGTATAGAGGACTATGTATGGCTATTAAAAATGAATCACTTGCTGGAGCCAGAAAACCTCTCAGCAGCTCTACATAAGCTCACTTTGATGTCACTTGTTTGAGTCCATCTATAATACTCCTGTAGATAGTTTTCCTATGCATGTAACATGATCATTAACACAATAAAGCTGTAAAGTGTGCTGTGAAAGTAAAAGACAAATACATGAAGACACAATATGCTCTAAATTAAGCAAAAAAGACTGATACCCGTATGGTGACACAACCAGGGGCCCAAGAGGTAAGGGGGTCTCTGGGTCAGAGTCTCAGTATGAAGTGGCTGTTTACTTTTGTAGATTTTTTTTTTTTTTATCAGCTCAGTTAAAATACACAGGATGATCACCAAACAGTTGACAATGTCCTGAAAGAGACACAAGGTGGACACAAAAATGACCACAAAAAAGAGACAAAACAAGAAGAGACACAGAACGACCAGTAAGATACAAAATGAGCACGGACACCACATTCTTCTGATGTAAGAGCCATTATAGATAGGCCAGAACACAGTGATCTGAGCACTGCCAAAACAGACCTACACAGAGCATACACGACATGTAACTGCAACAGCATATGAGTCCGACTGAGGACCTTTGCGGCATACCATTCACCGTCTCGTGCCCTATGTTCTCTGTCTGCTAATACTGTCAAACAAAGGAAAAAACATTTTTTAAAACAAATGACCTACAGTCCGTACAGTCTCTGAATGTCTACCAGCTGATGCCAGGCTGCTCACTACAAGCCCTCTGTTACTTCCTTCGCTTAAACTTACATACACTTACATATCCACTCTGTGGAATAGTATGTATGATTTGCAGCCATTAGGGAACTACAAATCATTTGTGAGAGACTCCTTGAATTTCTGTTGGAGACATAGCCATAGAGATGGTCCATCAGAATGACCTAATATGACTTCACTCCAAATATAATGTAAATACATTTAAATTCTGTCCTCCCAAAATATAGGCACGTGTCCCCACAATCTACAGCCTCTCTCTCACGCTATAATCCAGAAGAGTACTTGACTTTTGCGTGTTTTTCAATAAAATTAAAAGAGACTGAGCTTGACCTTTAAATTTAACATTAAGATGAATGACTCTATGTATTAGCAAATGTAGTTACAAGGGAGATGTAGATTCAGTTGTTAAAATTGTTCCTTATGCTCTATCTCTATATCTATATATGCTGTTTTAAACTTTTCAATTTAGTTTATAAAAAAGTACAATTTAAAGACCTGTCTATTCAAATAAACAATGAATATTTAAAAGGTCAGACTGAAATGCCAGCACTGAATTTCATCAATTGTAACAAATTCAGATCCAATAATTAATATTTCCTTCCTGGCTGCTACCAGCTTCACAGACTGTCCTGTTCTCCACAGCAGTGGTGTACAAGTAAGTGGGATTATTTAACCTCACTGGTAAAGATAAAAGAGCAAAAAGGCTGAGTGCACTCAGCCTGGAGACAGTAGCAAAGGACAGCATGATGCTGAAAGTGAACTCTGTTTGAACTCCTCCTCGGACTACACCTCCATTTCCTCTGTGGTGAGCTGTGCAGCATCTGTAGCCTCTGTTTCATCCCCCTAAGGTGTGCAGAGTGCTTTAGATGCTCTTTTTGTGTTGCCAGCCAGTGGGCTTTAGACTGCTGTGTGTCCTACAGCAAGTTGCCTCAACAAAAAAGTGGGGTCAAACACAGTGTGTGTGAATGACCTGCTCTCCACTGTGGTGTATGCACAGAAGGCCTGTGGTCAATTGTGCCACAATGATGTTTGTGCATCACTCTTGTTCCATGTCCTGACACACTCTTCGTGCACACCTACAACCTATGACATGCTCTCAGTGTTACCAGCATACATTTGTTTAAAACAGTTGTTTATAGGCTTGGTTGGCTACTGTTGTACTGGCATGAGTACACTGCCATGACTGCTGCCAAGCTCTTTGCTGAAACAAGCTTTTTTCACTAGAATTAGAATCACAATCAGCTTTACAAGCCAAGTGTGCAAACACATACAAGGAATTTGCTTCCAGTCATCGACAAAGACAGAATATGGGAACAAGATGTGCATAGACAGTGAGTCCTTATGTGAGGGTGCAAAATTCAACATTAGCAGGCCGACATGTACAGCACAGAAGCAGAGATGTAGTGATCAGTTGTTAATGATCGCAGTGACCTATGAGAAGAAACTCTGCCTGGACGTTTGGGCAAACAGAGATCTATAACACCTACCAGACTAGAATATCCCAATGACCATTCTCAGTCATCTACAGTAGGTGAGCTCATCTGAACTCTTTGTTGTTAGAGGTCTAGTTGCCATGACTCAACTTCCAGACTGCCAGAATGATGATAAAAGAGAGATGCTGGAAGCAGTAATGTCCAGTGTTAGAGGTGTTTGGAGTGATTTGTACTGATCCTGAAGAGTAGGCAGAGGTGCATCAATCATGTTTTCTGCGGTTTTTACAATCAGCTTGCAGTCTACTAATGTCTTGAATAGTTGCTGCTCTAAACAGGACAGACTCAGTGACGGCAGGATAGAACTGGATTAGCAGCTGTGGTGGGTTAAACTTCCTGAACTGCTGACATGAAGTGCATCCTCTGCTGAGCCTTTGTGATGATGGAGTTAATGTTTCCCAACCAAGTCTTGGAAAACGGTGGTTCCCAATGGTGGCGTCTGAAATCCACTGTCATCTATATAGTCTCGAGGATGTCCAGCTCTGTTGTATTTTAACTGCAACAGAGTGTCAGCCTGTCTGTGTGCAGACTCCACACCGACTCTACAAAGTTCAGGAGCTTCATAGTCAGATAACTAGTCAGCACTAGGTGCAGTTGTTAGCACAAAGAGAGATAATGTTGTAATCTAATGTAATGGCAATGTAAGCTTTACAATTAATTTTTTATTTTTATTTTCTACATGGAATTGTACTGCGACAAATTCCCCTTATAAAACCCTTCAGTTGCAAATTAAAGAATTATAACGTTAATTCTTGACCCGTGGAGGTGATGGTAGTCAGCTGTGTTTGCTTTTGGAGAGAGAGTCTTGCTTGCTTGATGAGTGTTTGTTGTGCTCTTGGGCTCATTTTGACTGGTTGCCCACTTCTTAGTAGAGTAGCCACAGTCCCAAATTGTCTCTATTTGTAGAATTTCTAACGTCTTTGACATCACTTCGTAACCCTTTCCAGCTAAATGTAAATCAACAATTCTTAATCGCAGATCCTCTGAAAGCTCCTTTTGGTGAGGCATGGCTTACATAAGCGTATACTACTTATGTGGAGCAAAGTCAAAAGGTTTGAGTGGTATTTGTCAGTGGAAGTAGCTGTAGTCTGCACCCTCAAAATACATTTTTTCAACTTATGGTAACACCTGATTCCAATTAGCTTTTTTCATTTTTTAAAGGGTTCACATACTTTTTCCACTAGCACCATGAAGTTTTTCTGGTTGTTCTCAATAAAGACATGAAGAATTTGAATTGTATTTGTGTTATTATTTTGGGTATATTATATTTGTTAATACTGACTTAGATGAAGATCAGATCACATTTTAGGACAAATTAATGCAGAAAACCACAGAATTCCAAAAGGTTTACATACTTGCCACTGTAAGTGTGTTTCCTAAAATGTCAAACATTTTCCTTAAACATATGCACTGTCAGGGTGCAGCAAGACTACTGTATATTGTATAGTCACACTGAATGTCCCCACACCACACAGCATGCCCTTATTCTTCCCACACATTTTATAACCCCCCTACCCTGCTCTCACCACCGCCCCCAGTCCAATAACCTTGAAATAGAACGACAAATGTACAGTATATAGAAGATTACAAAGAAGAAAAAAGTTTGCAATAAATTAAATCAGTTATAAACAGTACAGGACAATGAATTCATGAATGCTTCATGACACACTACAGCAAAAAGTAGAAAATCTTCTTTTCAACTACATCAGCAGGTGGTACAGTGTGGCATTTATAATTTATTTCATACAAATGAGATAAGCACCCCACCCACTCCTTACAAAAGACAAATGTTTATCATTTAAAACATCATTACTCTAAAATGATTGGAAATTAAATAGAAAGACATTTACATTTTTGTCTTATTAAAAGTTCCAGCTCCAAGGACAGGAAGCTGTTATTGGATCATCAAAGGAAAGGGGCAGAGTTAAACGCCTTGTACGAAACCATAGGTGTTTTCAGATAGTGAGAACTGAAGGAGTTGGGAATTATGTTAAGTTTATGATAAAAGTATTATTCATGTGTCCCTAACAGACGAGCTAAATACTGTATACAGCTAGTAACAGGAGAGTGAGGCAGATGTCAGTCAAGCATGCTGTGTACGCCTACACAGTTTTGAGAAGAGCCCTAATCAACTGAAATATGCCACGGTCTTCAGGATTACTCAATTGGTTTGAGTCATACAGCAGGTTTAAATAACAGGAGGCATAGCAACAGTTGCTAGGCATTTAGCCAGCATTCAGTCAATGCTCCCATTAATCTTTCATATTGTAATTAAGGTAATTAATTTCATGAAAACTAAAAAGTCTTACTCAGTTTGACAGGAACACTGTCTGCTGTTCTTCTTGTGAGAAACAAAAGACTTAATTGTCCAGCAGAAAGCCAGTGTCGGTGTTGATTTTTTCATGGATCCGAAAAAACCCTGCAAGAAATTATTTTATATAGACTTGTTCTTATAAACATGTACAGCAGAACAAGCACGGTGCGATTCTCTTAAACTGTGGAGCAAGACCTTGAAGCATCCCTGCTGGTTGTAAATTGGCCAAAATAACACAGCACTATATGAACTGAGCAAACTGCTCAGTACACCCTGTGAAATGTGACCTTACAAAAAAACAAAAAAACAGAAAGTAACTTTTTCAATTTGGCCTGGGTTATGTCTAATGTCTGGCATATGGCTCCACATGGTAAAGAACTGCCTGAACAAGTAAGAAACCAGATTGTGAGACTTAATAATAATGGTGTCAAAGAAGCAAAATCCACACATCCCACAAATCTGTAGATGAAACTTTACCAAAGAACACAAGAAGAAACCTGAAGGCAGAACATTCTGTGGTCAGGTGAAGTATGTTTGATGTAACAAGAGGTGACAGTAAAACCCATGATCAAGGCTACTCGGGTCCTCACCTTGAAGACTGCAGGCAAGGGTGAAATGTTTTGTGCTCTTCTAGCCACTAGATGTCACAAGAGTTCAGCAGACAGTGCATGCAGACTGGCAGATAAGGGGTGTGCTTGTCATTTTAAAAAGAGCTACCAGAGGGTCTATTGGACTATCATAGTGTTCAGCTTTTCTGGGTAAATGTGTGCCATGATGCTGGAAAGGAGGCCCTGCCAAATTGCTGCTGTCAGGAATGAGTTGCTGCCTTGAGTGAGGGAGATGTGTCTTAGGGTCTTGTTCACAAATGAGGATAAAATAGAACATGAGACACATAAATGCATCAAGCAGAAGCTGGACCAGAGGGTTGATTTTACTAGTCAGCCTATGTTCTAACCCTCACCTGTGGTCAAGAGTTTTAGGTATTGACCAAAAATATTAAATGATGAACACAATTGAGTTTCCTCCATAGGGTGGCAGGGAAAGGAGATCAAAGGAGCTGAAAGCAACCGAGGTGACTTGGGAATATGATCAGTATACTGCAGGGGGATAGTCCATGTGAGGTTATCCAAGCATTCTGAACTGGTAGGAAATCCTGGGGTAAACCCAGAACATGGTGGAGACCCTATTTGTCTCATCTGGCCTGGTAACCTCAGGAGCCCCACAGGTGGAGATGCAAAATGTTGCAAGGGAGCATCAGAAAATGGATGAATGGAGGGTCCTATTCCTATATTTACCATGCACATTCCAAATCCTGGTCAGAGCGGAGATTATACACAGTAGCAGACAGTGTTTAAATGCATCCAGCTGACATTTTTAACTGTGAAAATAAAACCTTTCCCATAATCCCTTATGAATGAAAGATGTTTACATCAGTGCACTTTGAAAGAGCTTGCTGCAGTACATTAAGTACCTTACCTTATCAACTATAAGATAAAAACCTAACAATGACAAAAAGTGTAATTCAGAAAGCTTTCGCTTTGGAGGTTAAAAAGATTTTTCCAGTTGAGAAAGGGATATTTTAGGTTCCCACTTTTCTTTGTGTGTTTTGATGACAAACAATAAAAGCGGAAAACTGTAAATGAATAAAACCCTCTGTGACCTTTTATTTTACATTTAAGAGACACAAATCTATTCTGCCACATGGTTATCTACAGCAGAAACAGAACAGCCTGATAAACACATATTGCTTTTAGTTCCTATTCCATAATAACCCCTAAGAACAAGCAGGAGTATCTTTTTACAGTTTGGCATCTTGTGCAATGCCTAACTGGAAATTCACGCAAGGAACTAGAAAGCAGATTTACCAGCAACAACACAGCAGGAAAGAAACATGCAGAAACTTGTTACATGCTGTATCCAGTTTTTAGACAGTTTTTTTCCTTCTTTTTTTAATGCAAACAATACTCAGATAAGCCATTAAGCCAGCATTGTTGGCATTGTGTGATTTTGAAGAGATTAGACGCTAGCAGGTCAGCAAATCATCAATCATTCACATGTGAACTACTAACTGTGGTTACTGTTAGTGTGACTTTTAGTTCAGCCATGCCTAGTTCCTGATTAAATAAGTAAATTAGGATCATGTGTCTCTCTTCCTCTTTCACTCCACGCTGTCAACAGTCAGACTCGTTTATCAGGAGAGAGCGACTGCACCGTCCTCACAAGCTGCTGCTCCAGGTAAAAGCTGTTGCATACTCACTGCATGCAGTAATGTTAACAAATATGAGCTGGAGATTCTGTGAGTGTATGTGTAGATATGTTCTGCAAAAAACTGAGCTGAACAGTAGATAGTGTATCTGGCCAGTAACCAGATACACAGTAACCAACAGTAACCACTGGTTTTCTTTAGTCTTTTCATTGACGGCTTTGTTGTGCTCTGATTTAAGAGGCAAACAACTTAGCAATGTGCATAATAAATAAGTGTTAGATGGTAATTGGTTTAAAATTATGCAACTCACAAAAAGAAAGATGTAGTTGCTATTTGTTGTGGGATTTACATTCAGACTAAATATGACTACTTTGGTTAAATGAGGTGCTGATGGTCTTGGTATGATACTGTAGCTCATTGTGTTTCTATCTAAAAGCTTTGGCCTGCATTTCTGACCCACATAGAAACTGAAGATGATCCACTGGCAGTCACATGCCTTAGATATATTTATCTATTATTCACTTTGTTCTTCTACTCGTTGAGAGTCTGTATCTGTCACTCAAACTTGCAACAGACTGAAGCTGGAGCAACTTCACCAACATCAAGCAGACACTGGCTCACTTGATTTATTTTTTGAACAACGTATGTAGCTGTAAATTGTGGGCGAGCAGCATGTGACAGTAATACTTTTAAAGGCAGTATTTGTTGTCACTGACATACAGTATGTGTGGCGTTTTCTGCTTCAGAATCTCATGGTGAAAATATCCATACTATAAAGATTGGTAAAAAGAACACAGTGAGTCCACAGTTTAATAACACTCCAGCTTGTCAGCCAACTTATCATGGGGTCTCATGAGAAGTCTTGTCATAGGGTTTTATCTGCACTGCCGTCAGTCAGCACTTTCTCAAGGCCTCAACTAGTATATATTCCCAACTAAAGATAGTCCAGTAAACCAAGTGCACTTGCTCAAGTAGTGTGCTTTAGTAAAATTTAGATTTTCACTAATTGAGTTTTTAAATTTCATTTACAAATGACTAAGTCTTGGTCAGATCTTCACCAAAGCACCAATTACGAATAACCGAAATCTTCTACAGAGTTACTTGACAAAGAAAGTCGTCCTGTTTAGGTGGCCCACTGAGCCAAGACTTTAACCCAAAGAAAAGCTGTGGATTGAGCTCTAGAGAGCAGCTCACAGCGAAGAGACTGAGAATATCGATGTCATTGCTGCCAGACCAGGTTTGCCTAGTTATTACATTCAAGGATTTGCCTACTTTTTCAACAAGAATTATAAATGTTTCATGGTTTCATGCTTCATAAAGACACAGATCAACTCTAATTACATTGTGTCACTAGCTTAAGCCCACCGATCTTAGATGCAGATCAGATCACATTTCATGGTCAGTCAAGGCAGAAAACCAGGTAATATTAATAAATGAATACTTTATTGATCCCCTTGGGGGAATTGTGGTTGGAGAGCTGCCAGACAATACATGTCAGCGTTCACACATATTTTATTACCACTGGTATATGGTAAGCTCTGCTCCTCATCTATGAAGGGCATATTGGAGTGAGGAACAAGAAACCTATAACTTGTAATGATTAAAAAAGGTGCAAACTGATTTATTGCTTCCAAAGTGTTCGCCGCTCATGAGATGAGTTTTGTCAACCACAACAGAAAAGCAGAATTGCTGTCTGGCTTATGGGGGCATGCTCATAAAAACGAGTGTCCTTTGGGATCTCACAACAGTCAAGATGTCCCCATGCTGCTGGCTCGCTCTGGTGGCTCTCATCCCTGTGACTTTAGGCACCAATCCTGGAGTGGAAGTCAGGCTAACACAGACAGGCCTTGACTATGGTAATGTTTAAAGCTAAAGTTTCCTGTGATAGTTAAAAAAACGGAAATAGATCCAAAGTTTCATCATCAAATTTACTTCTCTTCTGACCCTTAGGCAGACAACTGGGCATAGCTGCAATCCAGCAGAAACTCAAATCCATCAAAATCCCAGATATTTCAGGGACACAGCATGTGTCTCCAATTGGGAAAGTGCAGTACACCTTGTCCAAGTAAGGCAATGTTCCTGTCAATTCTGTTGTATTCTTAAGGTTAAGCCATTTTTAAATGCCTTTATTAACAGACATTGTTTCTTACAGTATGCAAATAGTGAAAGTGGGATTACCACAGTCTGCAGTGGGCCTGGTACCAGGAACTGGTATTACACTGTCTATTAACAATGCCTTCATCAGTCTGCATGGAAACTGGAGGGTCAAGTACCTCAAAATCATGTAAATGAGACAAGATCTCTTCTTTGAACTATTCTTTGAAATGAAATGCATTCTGTAATATTTCTGCTGCAGCACTGACTTCTCTCTCCCTCTCTCTCAACAGCAAGGACAGTGGCTCTTTTGATCTCAATGTGAATGGACTCACCATCAGTATTACTATCGCCATAAAGAGTGATGGGACGGGCCGACCTGCGGTCAGTGCTGTCAGCTGTGGGGCCAGCATCGCCAGTGTGAGCATAAAATTCCATGGCGGAGCCAGGTAGAGCGAACCTGTTTCTGTTGTTTGTTTAAAATAATGTGATGGAATAGGAATGTGAATTTCCAGTTTAGTTTGTCAAGCTGGATGCACGGGAAACTTTTCTAACTCATGTGACTGTTGTTTGTTACAGCTGGCTTTACAATCTCTTCACTAAATTCATAGAAAAGGCTTTGCGTAGTGCACTACAGAAACAGGTAAGAGGAAACCAGCCAACAACCAGGGTTGTCCCTGTTGTTATATGAGCTGGAAAGTAACTAAGTACATTTACTTAATTAATTACAATTTTGATATACTTGCATTTAACTTTTACTCTTACTCTCCACTACAATTCAGGGGGAAAAAACTACATTTACAGTAGCTGACAGCTTTAGTTACTTAGTTAATAGAAAATATAATCAGCTAATAAATAATGAGGTCATGTTATGGATCAGTATATAAAGATATGTGAATCAGTTCCAACTTTACCAGCTGGAACACATTAATCCTTTACTGATTATAATTCCATCATATATCAGTATGCATAATGAGTACTTTTACTGTTCATACTTCGAGAAGATTCTGATGCTACTTTGGACTTTTACTGAAGGCCTGAACATTTTAGATTTTCTGCAAAACGCATTGAGTTCAGTAGTAGTAAAAAATGCTGCTTGGAAAAAAAAAGTTTCCTAATAGACTACTTGTACTTAAAGTACATTTTAAGGCATATACTCTACCTATAGGTTGAACTTCAGTAAAGAATTTGAAGTGGCACTCACAGTCATCCAAGCATTCACTCAGCATTCATTTCTGTGAACTGGCTTCTCCAGTTAGATAATCACTGTGTGACATGTTTCCCTTGCAGTCTAGCTATTTGTCAGTTTATTGTTACAGATCTGCCCTCTGGTGGTTGATGCAGTGTCTGATTTGAACCCTTATTTGAAAACTCTCAACGGTAAAACATCCTGTTTACATGGATCATTTAGATATTTCTAAATGCTAAATGCAGAACTGACTTTCTACCTTACTGCAGTTGAAGCCCAGGTGGACAAGTATGCAGAGATTGAATATTCAATGGTGTCGTCGCCTACAGTTTCAAAGTCCTCCATAGACTTGAGCTTGAAGGTAAAGAAGTGGACTTCATCTGTCAATGCACATTTCACAATCTGAACAGTTTGTGTGGTTAGAAGTAATAGTTTTTTTCTGCATCTGTCGCCTCTTTTTCTGGTAGGGGGAATTTTACAGCATCGGGAAGCATCAGGAGCCTCCATTCTCCCCAATAGCCTTCTCTCTCCCCCCTCAGGTCAACAACATGCTATATATGGGTATGTCTGCCTTCACCGCAAACTCTGCAGCGTTCGTCTACGACAAAGCTGGAGCCCTCAGCCTCTACGTCACTGATGACATGGTGAGCTCCACGCCCAATTCTTTAATCTACGGAATCTCATTTCATGTCGTTAGACTGAACTACAGCTTCTCTTGCTCTGTCTGTCACAAAAGATCCCTCAAAGCTCCCCCTTGCGCCTCAACACCAAAACATTTGGAGCCTTCATCCCACAGGTGACCTCACATTCCACTGATTTTATAAGAGACACAATCTTCCTCTGTGATTCGTCAGCTCCAACACAGTGTATTTTCAGTTAACCAAGCTCTTCCCAGGCCTGATGATGAAACTGCTTGTGAAGACGGTGAAAACTCCCATCGTAACCTTTAAACCCAACAACGTGACCATCCAGGCCACTGGCACAGTGACGGCCTATGCTATTCAGCCCAACGCCACACTGTCCCCTCTTTTTGTTCTGAACTTGGTATGTGGCAAAGATGCAATGATGAAAAACTATGGTGTTGTTAGAAAGAAAAAAAATCTAAAGCTTTTCAAATGTCATCTTCACAGGAGACCAGCGTCAGCGCCCAACTGTTTGTTAGTGAAATGAGGCTGGCTGGAGCTGTCACCCTTAACAAGTAAGTTACTACATAATCAGCACTAGTTCTCAGATAGGAAAAATGGGGCCAAAAGGTCCTTGTGTTGAACAGCCCAATCTAATTTTGCCTCATTTGCACAGAATGAGTTTTACCCTGGGGACAAGTTACGTAGGACAGTTTCAGGTGAGAGCTGTGTTCTAACATGAGTCACACTGTCTATCAACAGAACTAACTAATCCTTTCCTTAACCTACAGGTTGGAACCCTCGACAATATCCTACAAATCGTTCTTAAAGTGGTGGTGATACCCAAACTAAATGGTGAGTTTTTGTATTTTCAGCTCGGTATAAACTGCTCTACACGCTGCTGCATGCTGTTCAAATCCAGCTTCAGATTTCAGGGGTACTTTTTTTTTAGACCACCATTCAAATTTCAAATCCAACATCAGCAAACATCTCCAAAATCCAACCCCTCCTGATCTATAATAAAAGGAAAGTCACCCTTTCATCTCAAGCAGCATAGACCCACAGTTCACAACGTTTAATGTTTGGTGCACTCAGTGTTTGTCATAACCACATTAGAGAAACCTGACTTATTGTGCAAGCCGCATTTTATATTTTGTATTTCACATTATGGGTGGCTATGGATCAATAGGTAGAGCAGTTGTCTGCCAATCACAGGATTGGTGGTTTGATTCCCGGCTGCCATGTCACGTGTCAAAGTGTCCGTGGGCAAGATACTGAACCCCAAGTTGCCCCCGGAGAGTCAGGTCAGCTGCATAGCAGCTCTGCCGTGTGTGTGTGTGTGTGTGTGTGTGTGAATGGGTGAATGAGATGCAGTGTAAAGCACTTTGAGTACCAGCTAGGTAGAAAAGCGCTATATAAGTGCAGACCATTTGCATTATCTTCATCCCATGTGAATCCCAAATGTGAAATTCTGATTCACGTGAAATCGCAACCTTTTAATTTCACATGCTCTTTTCATAAGGGTGCAACACACTAGATTTAAATATGATGAAGTTTATATTACTCTGTGTTTTGCAATTAATGTCACTGTACTTCCTGCCACATCAGATTTTTGTGACTACCTTTTCTAAATTGCTTCATAGTTCAACTTGCAAAGGGATACCCACTTCCTTCAATTGGAAAGATGAAGCTCGTGAAGACCCAGCTTCAGGTCCTGAAGGTCAGAGATGTGTTATTTACAATATGACGTAGATTTTAATAAGGGCTAATGTGACATTTAAAACTATAAAGCTGTTTTGCTTCTGAACTGTGTTTTTTTTTTTGTTATTATTATTCTAGGACTACATGCTGATTGGGACAGATGTTCAGTTCACCAGTTGAACTGCATTGCAGAAAACTTGAATGAATTTCTGCACTTGTGTGTCACCATGCAGGCACAATTGCAGCATGAAAGTCTGGGAAATCTCCAGTTTGCATCTGGTTATCACTTTTATTTTTTTTAACCATCTTCTCCTTTTGTATGTTAAATGTGAACTCAGTAGGGGTTCTGCATTGAAAATGTAGATCAGATGTTACTGCAGTCCTGTCATAACACAAGATGTTACTGCGGGACGCAGTTTGCTGTCGTCACCACAATCATCTTTTCTGAAATAACATGCTCCTTCCACAGCAGATCGCAGCATTTTCTCCTGCTGACTTTACGCAAATTGTCTTTCAAAGTTTCTGACTGTGTCTACAAATTTGCTGAACCATGACATTTATGCTGCAGTTTGGGGGGAAAAAACATCCACAATGCCATGAAATCAATCAAACACGGCTGCTTCAGACACAACTAATCAATCACAGTACTGTGCTTTAAACACATTGTAGTATTATAATGATGTTATGCTTTATGCTTTTATGCTTTCATGCTTTCATATACATAAAACAGCTTCCATGTGTCAGACAAGAGAAGAAGGAAGAGTGACAATTAAAAAAAAAAGTTCCCTCAGTTATTGTCAGTCAGTGGCAGATTTCACTCATGGTTGTGTGTGTGTGGCCACATGTTCATCAGTGTGTTGCCTCAAGGAGCTGTGACTTAGGGCTCGACCTCTCAGACTCTGGGAGCTGGATGACAAAATCTATATTAAAGACAAAACATAATAAAGAATAAATGACTGGACACTGAAATCTGTGAAAGTACCATATGAAAGCTACAGACTGGGACAACGGTCCTCCTACTGCTGACTGGCAGGAAATGTTGTTATTTTTCTACCTTGTCTCTTGATTTTATCATTGATGTGCCACAGCTCGTCTTTTACACGACTCCATTAAAATATTTCAAACTTCGAATGGTTGGTTTAATTGAAAGTTAATATACAGATGCTTCCAAACTTGAGAATAAAGAGAAAAAATTAACAAATGAGAAACTACTGATGAAAGTTGCACTGAAGGAAACATGGGCAGGTTTTCACATTTAGTAGAAGCATATTTACGATCCTCTGAAGGAGTCAAGTGTATAGTGATGCTTGGAGACCTCATACAAAAGGCCAATCTGTTTCCTATGTATGGACGCACCATTATCTTGATTTGGAAGCAGAGTTGCTATTTAGGAAAGAACAACTCTTACGGTACTTGCTAATGTTAACTCTCAAGGGAAAATGTTCTAACTGCAGTAGAGAGTAGCAAATATCTTGGATCCCAACACGTACACTAATGCTAATTGAAAAAATTAAGTTTCTGAGGTCTTTAAATGTGTTAATTCGGGAAGTGTGAGAGAGATACAGTATTAGTATACAGTGCCGTGAGCTAGACATATACTGTTTACACACAGTTTTTAAAAGAAACCTGTTAGCAAACCCTCAGGCATAGCTTTGGCATTTCAGTGCAGCAATTGTTTCTTGTGAAACTACTACATCTGTGTTAAACAAATATTCACCAATATTATCAGCCATGTCTGTCAGAGTCTATTTTGAAGACATTTTTCAAATGCAGGGACTCTCTATAGCTGCATCATCTGCATGAGGCAAACTTTACTTACCTTCACCAGCACATAGTCTCCAGCGCTGATCGGTGCAGAGTTGGATTCTGCAGGCTGAACAGCAACTTCCTCTTTGGGGAAAATCACTTTCATATTGCCATCAGTTCTCCCACACAGGTCACTGGCAGATCTTTTACTCTCCTGCATAACAATGGAAACCTGAGATAAGGAATGTAGCCTGGTAACAGGTTAAAGTCCCCTAGTACACTGGTATAGGAATAAAACCTTTATTGATGGTAAGCAGAGTTATAATTGTCTTTATGTCTATAGGAAAATTGAGTCCCCCTCTTTTTGAAGAAAGAATGAAACTACTGATTATCCTGCATCTACATCATGTTGTTATGAAGTAAAAAGAAAAAAAAAGATCTGACACTTATTGTGGAAAATTACAAACCAGTGTAATGCCCTCTACTCCTTGACACCCTGCAGTGACCCTGCATAGGATGTTGAATATATAGTAGATATAACAATTGCAGAACAATTGTACAACAATTGATTAAGAGTGAACCTAAGATCACTAAGTAGATCATGTTGGGCTTTGTGTTAGTCACATGTGCAGAACTTACTCCCTCCACCAGTACAAGCTGTGTGCTGCCGATGAAAGCTGCATTGACCCTTGCTGCTTCCTCTCTGAACACAGTAATGCACTCCTCCAGCCTCCACTGCTTTACCTCTGCTGGCACGTCATCATGTAGCCGATGGTAGGCGTGAGTTTTCTGAGTAGAAGGACGAGACAAGCTCTTGCAAATATCATCTTGGATTTAATTCTTAGCTGCTTATAAACCTTTATCGTGAGAATGAATGTTTTCATATACATTACGAATCCACAATAGCGCACCTTCCTCATACTGTAGGCAAAAAGGAATCCCACATTGTAGCCCACCTCTCTGATCAGAGACAGAGTCTGCTGGTGATCATCCTCTGTCTCACCACAGAAGCCTGAGATGAAGTCACTGCTGAGACTCACCCCTAGTAGACACACATAAAATACAGCCAACACATATATATAATAATAATTTTTAAATGATTATTTCCCAAGATAGCGCCACTCCTCCTGTGATTGCAAGGATTTGTCCTTGCAAGGATTTGTCCTTGCAATCCTGTAGTATTGTTCAGTGTTTGTGTCTAAACAAAAGTCATGATTTTTTGTTTTCACTATGAACAACCTTCTCTGCTGACATAGCTAGATTTTATTTTTTTCAAGAAGCAGCTTTGTATACTGCAGTATTTGACATGAGATATCTTACTGTAACCACTCTGCTCGTCTGGAAATTGGCTGAAAAGCTGATGCAGTTGTATTATTGTGCCAAATGCATTTTAAGGTCAGAATATACTGTAGCTATTGCATTTATGTGGCAGAGTAGGTGAGTTGTTTTTTTTACCAGAAAGAAGAACATTCTCTTAAGTAACGCTAGGATTTCAATTGCCAGCCTTCAACTACGCAACACACACCACATCCATGTTCAAAACTGTGGAAATGCAAATCATAATTTCCACACAGACGTTTCCTCCAGGGAAGGTTGTTGAAGTTCCTGGGTAAGAAAAGTACCAATAACTTTTTGGTGGAAACAAGTCTAAATTAAAAGAGAGACCTAATTTTCTTACCCTGTTAAGGTCTAGATTCTGTCTGAAAACACATACCCCAATTTAATCAACAGTAGCTCTTGTAATAATAGCAATAGACCTGTTTAAGAAAGGATGGGGCACGGCGGATGACCTCACAATTGTGGCCAGGAGATGTGCAATCATGACAGATGTCTTGATACTGGGATTGCTAGGGTGGAAAGGGTTTTTAACCTACCTGGGATTATTCTTTTGACATTATCCACAAGATCAAGGTAGGCCTCTCTTGTGTAGCTAATTTTTCAAAGAGAAGAACGTCATAATAGAACATTTACTAACATTTATAGAGACTTTACAAATGAGCTTTCCAAACTGAGCTTTGCATTTGTGAAAATCGCACTGGTCTCTTACCCACGGCGCATTGCTTTCAGGACTTGACTGCTCCCACTCTGTGCTGGAAGGTGGATCTGCTTACAAATGTTCCCACGCTCTGCAATCAGATGCAAAACCTGTGAAGACCAACACAAAAACCAAGTCATGAAGCCTCGTTCAGCGAAGTTAATACAGGAAACTATAGTCAAGCTTTTGTTTCTTTTTTTCAGTCAGTGCTGTGTTTACAAAATGTCAAAAGTGTACCTCATCAGGAAAGTCCTTTGGATGAGGGGATGTGAACCTGATCCTCATGTCGGGATCGATGCGCGACACTGCGTCCAGCAAGTGGGCGAAGCGCAGACCACCTCTTTTTGTTCGGTAAGCTGTCTTAAAACCTCTGCTGAGGTTGGTCAGGTCTGAGCCACAGAATTGTTCTCCTGACATGTCTCTGTAGCTGTTCACATTCTGACCCAGCAATGTCACCTCCTTCACACCCTGATAAGAATCAGACAGCTTGAATTATTTGTTCACCATCATTAATATTAATTTGGGGAGCTGAACTTAAACTTGCAACTGATGGTGAACTATTGATCATACTGTACATCACAGACTTACACAGACTGTTTAAAGCTCTGCTTGCCCTAGTACCAGCATATATCTCTGAAGTCCTCTACAACAAACATTAACGCAATCAACATGTACAGTTGTAGCAAGGAGCTGTCTATCTGTGCACCTATCAGTCCATGTCTACTAGTTAAAGGAGTGCAGAGTTTAACTGGTTGACTCTGGAACTGAGAATCAAACAGACCTGGTCTGAGAGCATACGGATTTCCTCCAGTATTGAGCTGACAGGTCGACTCCTCTCTCTACCTCGAGTGAAGGGAACAATGCAGTAACTGCACATGTTGTCACAGCCTCGCATGATTGACCTGTTGACGCAGAAAGTATTTTGGTACAACTTAACTGGATTCAAAGTGCTCTAGAAAAAACTAATGCAATCATAATACAATTAGAGACTAAGCATGAACTTATGCTGTACTGATTATTTCCTCCTAAAAACCCAGTTGCTATGTAAATCATCAACACACTCACACAAAAGCACTGAATCCCTGAGGAGCTTGGTGGACAGGCATGATGTCAGCGTAGGTCTCCTCCAATGACAGCAGCACGTTGCTCACCTGATGACCTCCATCAGCTACTGTCAAGAGGCGGGGAAGGTCCCGATAGGCGTCTGGCCCAGCAAGAACATCTACCAGCTTCTCCCGCTCCAAAAGCTCTGTCTTTAGCCTCTCTGCCATGCAACCTGGACAAACACATTCATCCATATAGAGTATGTTTGTGGACTCTGTAAGGGCCGTAAAATGTGTGTGAAGACATTTACCTAAAATCCCAATTTTCATTGGTGTATGTGACTTCAGACGTTTCTTCTTCATAGCTGTCAGTTCTTTCAGCCTATTCCAAATGGTCTGTTCGGCTTTTTCTCTGTCATGACAGAAAAAAAAATGCAAACCTGTCACTACAACCATCTTTTTTTTCTGCGAGTGTGACATTTTGAAGATAAGTCTTTAAAGTTTGTAACATTATCGTACCTTATGGAGCATGTTACCAGAAGGACAACATCTGCCTGCAAGCATGAACACATCCTGAGCTGAGCTAAGCTGACATGTGTGATATTAATACATTAATGAAAGTAGAGCTCATCTGTACCTGATTTAGGTCAAGTGTGCGTTGATATCCTTTCCTCTGCAGTATGGACCAGGCGATCTCTGTGTCGTTGACATTCATTTGACATCCATAGGTTTCAAAATACACTGTCATGAGACAAAACCCGTTGCGCATTCATCTCCAAACTATAGAAATATACTTTGCCGCTGGTTTTTAGCGATGTAAACTAACCTTTCCTGGAGTTGCCCATCTCCAGCGCCTCGGAAAGATAACAATGTTTGTCTGAGAATTCTCCATCTGAAATCTTAACAGGAACTCCTCTAATGAAATCCTGAAAACTTGGACCAGATGATAACACGGTCTTCAATTTGTCTACACTTGCCTTATGGTTTCTTGGAGTGACACCGGTGTTAGCTACATTGGAGCAATATCTGGGTTGGATCCTTCTGACAGGAAGCCAGTGCTGGGAAATAATCAATAAGGATTTTAAACTCCTGTGGTGTTTCATGCTCAGTTGCCTATAAGTGCAACGTCTGTCGTTTTCAGCACTAACTGAGCAGTCGCTTAGTCTTAGTTGTTTACTCTCTGTCTATTAGAACTAGAGACTACAAGATAACTAGTAATAATTCATGAGTTGTGAAGTATGAAGCCAATTCTCATACTTTTAGTACTACACTGTTCGGTTAAATTGTTGAGGACCACGACAGCACCAAGGTTTGTTCACTGTGGCGTGTCTTTAAAGGAAATAAGAAGCAGACGACAGAGAATCCTCTTGTATCCTACCAGCTGTCACCGAGTCAAGGATGTCCCCCGGTACGTTTAGTTTTATGGTCCGACTAAAAACGCGCCCAATGTAAAACAATGTTCCGAACGCTTCATATCAACTTCAATCCGTGAAAGTGGACCGGTGATGTTGAAATATGCTGTGGTGTTCAAATATTTAAAATAAAATGTACACTATATATACAGTTTTAGAAGAGTTTTACCGATTTAAATTAAAATCTACACTATATATACAGTTAAAACATATTTTTTACAAATTTAAATTAAAATGTACACCATATATGCAGCTTAAAAGGTTTTATTACAGATTTAAAAGTACACTTACACCATATATATAGTTTACTAAAAAAAATGTTTTGTGGGCTTCACAACGTTCTCATGAACTTATAATAAACTGTATATAATTTATAAACATGAACACATTAACACATTACCTCTGTAACACACTGACCTAACCTAACCTTAAATATAGTATGAACTAATTAACATCCAAGCATGCAGCAAAGAGGCTAACTTAAATATATTACATTTTATTTCTAAGAAATACATGTACATTTTTTTATTTTTTGGAAAGTAATTTTAATGTTTTGTAGGGTTCGACGTAGGCTATGAAATGTAATTTTATTCTTTTTCATTGCGTCCAATATCATTTTTTTTCCAATGCTGTTTCCTTGATCCACAACATAATAATTTAGAGACCAGCTTGCATTATAGAGGTAGAAGTTAGATGGTAATGGTAATTTTAAACTACAACTACACCTCTTCTTACCATGTATAGTATTTTATTTTTAAATATTTTCATTTGTTCTGCACACTGTTTTGCTTTCATTGTAGTGTACTGTGGAGCAATGTTCCCGGCTGCCATGTCACGTGTCAAAGTGTCCGTGGGCAAGATACTGAACCCCAAGTTGCCCCCGGAGAGTCAGGTCAGCTGCATAGCAGCTCTGCCGTGTGTGTGTGTGTGTGTGTGTGTGTGAATGGGTGAATGAGATGCAGTGTAAAGCACTTTGAGTACCAGCTAGGTAGAAAAGCGCTATATAAGTGCAGACCATTTGCATTATCTTCATCCCATGTGAATCCCAAATGTGAAATTCTGATTCACGTGAAATCGCAACCTTTTAATTTCACATGCTCTTTTCATAAGGGTGCAACACACTAGATTTAAATATGATGAAGTTTATATTACTCTGTGTTTTGCAATTAATGTCACTGTACTTCCTGCCACATCAGATTTTTGTGACTACCTTTTCTAAATTGCTTCATAGTTCAACTTGCAAAGGGATACCCACTTCCTTCAATTGGAAAGATGAAGCTCGTGAAGACCCAGCTTCAGGTCCTGAAGGTCAGAGATGTGTTATTTACAATATGACGTAGATTTTAATAAGGGCTAATGTGACATTTAAAACTATAAAGCTGTTTTGCTTCTGAACTGTGTTTTTTTTTTTTGTTATTATTATTCTAGGACTACATGCTGATTGGGACAGATGTTCAGTTCACCAGTTGAACTGCATTGCAGAAAACTTGAATGAATTTCTGCACTTGTGTGTCACCATGCAGGCACAATTGCAGCATGAAAGTCTGGGAAATCTCCAGTTTGCATCTGGTTATCACTTTTATTTTTTTTAACCATCTTCTCCTTTTGTATGTTAAATGTGAACTCAGTAGGGGTTCTGCATTGAAAATGTAGATCAGATGTTACTGCAGTCCTGTCATAACACAAGATGTTACTGCGGGACGCAGTTTGCTGTCGTCACCACAATCATCTTTTCTGAAATAACATGCTCCTTCCACAGCAGATCGCAGCATTTTCTCCTGCTGACTTTACGCAAATTGTCTTTCAAAGTTTCTGACTGTGTCTACAAATTTGCTGAACCATGACATTTATGCTGCAGTTTGGGGGGAAAAAACATCCACAATGCCATGAAATCAATCAAACACGGCTGCTTCAGACACAACTAATTAATCACAGTACTGTGCTTTAAACACATTGTAGTATTATAATGATGTTATGCTTTATGCTTTTATGCTTTCATGCTTTCATATACATAAAACAGCTTCCATGTGTCAGACAAGAGAAGAAGGAAGAGTGACAATTAAAAAAAAAAGTTCCCTCAGTTATTGTCAGTCAGTGGCAGATTTCACTCATGGTTGTGTGTGTGTGGCCACATGTTCATCAGTGTGTTGCCTCAAGGAGCTGTGACTTAGGGCTCGACCTCTCAGACTCTGGGAGCTGGATGACAAAATCTATATTAAAGACAAAACATAATAAAGAATAAATGACTGGACACTGAAATCTGTGAAAGTACCATATGAAAGCTACAGACTGGGACAACGGTCCTCCTACTGCTGACTGGCAGGAAATGTTGTTATTTTTCTACCTTGTCTCTTGATTTTATCATTGATGTGCCACAGCTCGTCTTTTACACGACTCCATTAAAATATTTCAAACTTCGAATGGTTGGTTTAATTGAAAGTTAATATACAGATGCTTCCAAACTTGAGAATAAAGAGAAAAAATTAACAAATGAGAAACTACTGATGAAAGTTGCACTGAAGGAAACATGGGCAGGTTTTCACATTTAGTAGAAGCATATTTACGATCCTCTGAAGGAGTCAAGTGTATAGTGATGCTTGGAGACCTCATACAAAAGGCCAATCTGTTTCCTATGTATGGACGCACCATTATCTTGATTTGGAAGCAGAGTTGCTATTTAGGAAAGAACAACTCTTACGGTACTTGCTAATGTTAACTCTCAAGGGAAAATGTTCTAACTGCAGTAGAGAGTAGCAAATATCTTGGATCCCAACACGTACACTAATGCTAATTGAAAAAATTAAGTTTCTGAGGTCTTTAAATGTGTTAATTCGGGAAGTGTGAGAGAGATACAGTATTAGTATACAGTGCCGTGAGCTAGACATATACTGTTTACACACAGTTTTTAAAAGAAACCTGTTAGCAAACCCTCAGGCATAGCTTTGGCATTTCAGTGCAGCAATTGTTTCTTGTGAAACTACTACATCTGTGTTAAACAAATATTCACCAATATTATCAGCCATGTCTGTCAGAGTCTATTTTGAAGACATTTTTCAAATGCAGGGACTCTCTATAGCTGCATCATCTGCATGAGGCAAACTTTACTTACCTTCACCAGCACATAGTCTCCAGCGCTGATCGGTGCAGAGTTGGATTCTGCAGGCTGAACAGCAACTTCCTCTTTGGGGAAAATCACTTTCATATTGCCATCAGTTCTCCCACACAGGTCACTGGCAGATCTTTTACTCTCCTGCATAACAATGGAAACCTGAGATAAGGAATGTAGCCTGGTAACAGGTTAAAGTCCCCTAGTACACTGGTATAGGAATAAAACCTTTATTGATGGTAAGCAGAGTTATAATTGTCTTTATGTCTATAGGAAAATTGAGTCCCCCTCTTTTTGAAGAAAGAATGAAACTACTGATTATCCTGCATCTACATCATGTTGTTATGAAGTAAAAAGAAAAAAAAAGATCTGACACTTATTGTGGAAAATTACAAACCAGTGTAATGCCCTCTACTCCTTGACACCCTGCAGTGACCCTGCATAGGATGTTGAATATATAGTAGATATAACAATTGCAGAACAATTGTACAACAATTGATTAAGAGTGAACCTAAGATCACTAAGTAGATCATGTTGGGCTTTGTGTTAGTCACATGTGCAGAACTTACTCCCTCCACCAGTACAAGCTGTGTGCTGCCGATGAAAGCTGCATTGACCCTTGCTGCTTCCTCTCTGAACACAGTAATGCACTCCTCCAGCCTCCACTGCTTTACCTCTGCTGGCACGTCATCATGTAGCCGATGGTAGGCGTGAGTTTTCTGAGTAGAAGGACGAGACAAGCTCTTGCAAATATCATCTTGGATTTAATTCTTAGCTGCTTATAAACCTTTATCGTGAGAATGAATGTTTTCATATACATTACGAATCCACAATAGCGCACCTTCCTCATACTGTAGGCAAAAAGGAATCCCACATTGTAGCCCACCTCTCTGATCAGAGACAGAGTCTGCTGGTGATCATCCTCTGTCTCACCACAGAAGCCTGAGATGAAGTCACTGCTGAGACTCACCCCTAGTAGACACACATAAAATACAGCCAACACATATATATAATAATAATTTTTAAATGATTATTTCCCAAGATAGCGCCACTCCTCCTGTGATTGCAAGGATTTGTCCTTGCAAGGATTTGTCCTTGCAATCCTGTAGTATTGTTCAGTGTTTGTGTCTTAACAGAAGTCATGATTTTTTGTTTTCACTATGAACAACCTTCTCTGCTGACATAGCTAGATTTTATTTTTTTCAAGAAGCAGCTTTGTATACTGCAGTATTTGACATGAGATATCTTACTGTAACCACTCTGCTCGTCTGGAAATTGGCTGAAAAGCTGATGCAGTTGTATTATTGTGCCAAATGCATTTTAAGGTCAGAATATACTGTAGCTATTGCATTTATGTGGCAGAGTAGGTGAGTTGTTTTTTTTACCAGAAAGAAGAACATTCTCTTAAGTAACGCTAGGATTTCAATTGCCAGCCTTCAACTACGCAACACACACCACATCCATGTTCAAAACTGTGGAAATGCAAATCATAATTTCCACACAGACGTTTCCTCCAGGGAAGGTTGTTGAAGTTCCTGGGTAAGAAAAGTACCAATAACTTTTTGGTGGAAACAAGTCTAAATTAAAAGAGAGACCTAATTTTCTTACCCTGTTAAGGTCTAGATTCTGTCTGAAAACACATACCCCAATTTAATCAACAGTAGCTCTTGTAATAATAGCAATAGACCTGTTTAAGAAAGGATGGGGCACGGCGGATGACCTCACAATTGTGGCCAGGAGATGTGCAATCATGACAGATGTCTTGATACTGGGATTGCTAGGGTGGAAAGGGTTTTTAACCTACCTGGGATTATTCTTTTGACATTATCCACAAGATCAAGGTAGGCCTCTCTTGTGTAGCTAATTTTTCAAAGAGAAGAACGTCATAATAGAACATTTACTAACATTTATAGAGACTTTACAAATGAGCTTTCCAAACTGAGCTTTGCATTTGTGAAAATCGCACTGGTCTCTTACCCACGGCGCATTGCTTTCAGGACTTGACTGCTCCCACTCTGTGCTGGAAGGTGGATCTGCTTACAAATGTTCCCACGCTCTGCAATCAGATGCAAAACCTGTGAAGACCAACACAAAAACCAAGTCATGAAGCCTCGTTCAGCGAAGTTAATACAGGAAACTATAGTCAAGCTTTTGTTTCTTTTTTTCAGTCAGTGCTGTGTTTACAAAATGTCAAAAGTGTACCTCATCAGGAAAGTCCTTTGGATGAGGGGATGTGAACCTGATCCTCATGTCGGGATCGATGCGCGACACTGCGTCCAGCAAGTGGGCGAAGCGCAGACCACCTCTTTTTGTTCGGTAAGCTGTCTTAAAACCTCTGCTGAGGTTGGTCAGGTCTGAGCCACAGAATTGTTCTCCTGACATGTCTCTGTAGCTGTTCACATTCTGACCCAGCAATGTCACCTCCTTCACACCCTGATAAGAATCAGACAGCTTGAATTATTTGTTCACCATCATTAATATTACTTTGGGGAGCTGAACTTAAACTTGCAACTGATGGTGAACTATTGATCATACTGTACATCACAGACTTACACAGACTGTTTAAAGCTCTGCTTGCCCTAGTACCAGCATATATCTCTGAAGTCCTCTACAACAAACATTAACGCAATCAACATGTACAGTTGTAGCAAGGAGCTGTCTATCTGTGCACCTATCAGTCCATGTCTACTAGTTAAAGGAGTGCAGAGTTTAACTGGTTGACTCTGGAACTGAGAATCAAACAGACCTGGTCTGAGAGCATACGGATTTCCTCCAGTATTGAGCTGACAGGTCGACTCCTCTCTCTACCTCGAGTGAAGGGAACAATGCAGTAACTGCACATGTTGTCACAGCCTCGCATGATTGACCTGTTGACGCAGAAAGTATTTTGGTACAACTTAACTGGATTCAAAGTGCTCTAGAAAAAACTAATGCAATCATAATACAATTAGAGACTAAGCATGAACTTATGCTGTACTGATTATTTCCTCCTAAAATCCCAGTTGCTATGTAAATCATCAACACACTCACACAAAAGCACTGAATCCCTGAGGAGCTTGGTGGACAGGCATGATGTCAGCGTAGGTCTCCTCCAATGACAGCAGCACGTTGCTCACCTGATGACCTCCATCAGCTACTGTCAAGAGGCGGGGAAGGTCCCGATAGGCGTCTGGCCCAGCAAGAACATCTACCAGCTTCTCCCGCTCCAAAAGCTCTGTCTTTAGCCTCTCTGCCATGCAACCTGGACAAACACATTCATCCATATAGAGTATGTTTGTGGACTCTGTAAGGGCCGTAAAATGTGTGTGAAGACATTTACCTAAAATCCCAATTTTCATTGGTGTATGTGACTTCAGACGTTTCTTCTTCATAGCTGTCAGTTCTTTCAGCCTATTCCAAATGGTCTGTTCGGCTTTTTCTCTGTCATGACAGAAAAAAAAATGCAAACCTGTCACTACAACCATCTTTTTTTTCTGCGAGTGTGACATTTTGAAGATAAGTCTTTAAAGTTTGTAACATTATCGTACCTTATGGAGCATGTTACCAGAAGGACAACATCTGCCTGCAAGCATGAACACATCCTGAGCTGAGCTAAGCTGACATGTGTGATATTAATACATTAATGAAAGTAGAGCTCATCTGTACCTGATTTAGGTCAAGTGTGCGTTGATATCCTTTCCTCTGCAGTATGGACCAGGCGATCTCTGTGTCGTTGACATTCATTTGACATCCATAGGTTTCAAAATACACTGTCATGAGACAAAACCCGTTGCGCATTCATCTCCAAACTATAGAAATATACTTTGCCGCTGGTTTTTAGCGATGTAAACTAACCTTTCCTGGAGTTGCCCATCTCCAGCGCCTCGGAAAGATAACAATGTTTGTCTGAGAATTCTCCATCTGAAATCTTAACAGGAACTCCTCTAATGAAATCCTGAAAACTTGGACCAGATGATAACACGGTCTTCAATTTGTCTACACTTGCCTTATGGTTTCTTGGAGTGACACCGGTGTTAGCTACATTGGAGCAATATCTGGGTTGGATCCTTCTGACAGGAAGCCAGTGCTGGGAAATAATCAATAAGGATTTTAAACTCCTGTGGTGTTTCATGCTCAGTTGCCTATAAGTGCAACGTCTGTCGTTTTCAGCACTAACTGAGCAGTCGCTTAGTCTTAGTTGTTTACTCTCTGTCTATTAGAACTAGAGACTACAAGATAACTAGTAATAATTCATGAGTTGTGAAGTATGAAGCCAATTCTCATACTTTTAGTACTACACTGTTCGGTTAAATTGTTGAGGACCACGACAGCACCAAGGTTTGTTCACTGTGGCGTGTCTTTAAAGGAAATAAGAAGCAGACGACAGAGAATCCTCTTGTATCCTACCAGCTGTCACCGAGTCAAGGATGTCCCCCGGTACGTTTAGTTTTATGGTCCGACTAAAAACGCGCCCAATGTAAAACAATGTTCCGAACGCTTCATATCAACTTCAATCCGTGAAAGTGGACCGGTGATGTTGAAATATGCTGTGGTGTTCAAATATTTAAAATAAAATGTACACTATATATACAGTTTTAGAAGAGTTTTACCGATTTAAATTAAAATCTACACTATATATACAGTTAAAACATATTTTTTACAAATTTAAATTAAAATGTACACCATATATGCAGCTTAAAAGGTTTTATTACAGATTTAAAAGTACACTTACACCATATATATAGTTTACTAAAAAAAATGTTTTGTGGGCTTCACAACGTTCTCATGAACTTATAATAAACTGTATATAATTTATAAACATGAACACATTAACACATTACCTCTGTAACACACTGACCTAACCTAACCTTAAATATAGTATGAACTAATTAACATCCAAGCATGCAGCAAAGAGGCTAACTTAAATATATTACATTTTATTTCTAAGAAATACATGTACATTTTTTTATTTTTTGGAAAGTAATTTTAATGTTTTGTAGGGTTCGACGTAGGCTATGAAATGTAATTTTATTCTTTTTCATTGCGTCCAATATCATTTTTTTTCCAATGCTGTTTCCTTGATCCACAACATAATAATTTAGAGACCAGCTTGCATTATAGAGGTAGAAGTTAGATGGTAATGGTAATTTTAAACTACAACTACACCTCTTCTTACCATGTATAGTATTTTATTTTTAAATATTTTCATTTGTTCTGCACACTGTTTTGCTTTCATTGTAGTGTACTGTGGAGCAATGTGCCAATAATGACATTATAAACTGTGACAATCACACTTTGTATTTAATAACTGCATTTATACAAAAAAAAAAAAAATGTGAAGACAAGACAAGGATAAAGAGAGAGAGAGAAAGAGAGAGCACACAGGCAGCTCTGCTCGAGGAGAGAGAGAGAGTGATCATGTGTGAAGTGGGAGTGACTGGGAGCTACAGGTCCAGTATAAACTGACCATGGTTGTAGGGATGACAAACAGCACTGTTTCACAGGGTTTTTTTCTTTCCTGACTGTGAGAGAAGATGAGAGTGAAAGGCACGGAATAAAGAGGGACTGAAGGGACGGTTAGAATTCCTATAAAACATTTAGGTAATATCTTATGTGTATGTGTGTAAAAATGTCATATCTACGTTTTTTTTTTTTATTTTAAACATTTCAACTGAAGTGTTGATATTTTCCATCACAGTATAGATCTACTACAGATGCAACTTCAGTTCCTCCTGCAGAGCAGTGATGCTGTTTGAGGGAGAACTGTGGTTTCAGCAGGTTTTTTTTTCTTTCTAACATGATTTCTACTCCTGTCATTTATTCCAGCTGCCTGTTCTCTAGGACCAGCTGTGATGATGGAGAAAGCTGCACTGCTGCTGCTCTGTTGCCTGGTCATGTCTTTATCAGGCTCCCCGCTTTATCCTTCTATTAGGTAGGTGCTGGCAGATTTGTTGAAATTCTTCACATTCTCTTGTTCACTTGCCTTATTGCTGATTTTAGTCAAGGTTTCAGTGTTGTAATTGTGCATGAAGATGATTCAGACACCAAGAGACAGCAGCAGAAATACTGAAGGAAATGGTGGACAATTATTACTTTGAGGTTTTTGGAACATTCGCAAATGACAACATGAAATACATGTTAAACTAATGACATAGATAATCTTTGTCATTAGTTTAAAGCTTTACTGTGTGAAATGGAGAATATGAAGTTATATTCACATTTTCAGCCAGAAACAAGGCACTGGACCTAACACAGATTTGAGCTTAAAGGTGACTTGACCCCAGTGTCAGGGCTAACGGGACGGAAACATCCATGCTTGTAGTGTGTGACGGGTTAAACTGGCTGCTTTAGATGTCATAGCTGTGCCCTCTGCACTTGTTATGCTAACAGGGGTCAAGGTGTCTGCATTTGTCACTGTGTTGCTTTTGCACAGCACCTTAATCACTGCCTAAGCAACAGAATATGTAATTGTACAAGAGCTAGAGCATTCGGCAGTTAGACTGAGGACATTTTTCGGAACAGTCCAGAAGTCCAACTTCAAGGTCAGAACAGTGGGTTTTAATGAAATTGCTTTCTGTCATTGTAAAAATTAAACAAATCTGCCCAATTGTGGTTTAATGAGTGTGAAGATACTTGAAGATGCTGCTCATTCAGTTAATAGAGATGTTTCTCAGATTCGGCCAGAGGGACACGTCTATCCTGATGACGTCTTCTATTAAGAATCCATCAGAGCAGCTGCTGGAGGACGCAAGCCCACCCAGGGCAGAATCCCGGTGAGTTTGCTAATATGGACGAGGTGGCTGATATAAAAGACACAAAGCATCCGTGTACCTAAAGTTTAATCTTATTTTTTTCAGATTTTAAATGTCAGATTTGTGTCTCCACCACAGCACAGCAGTGCTATGGTGGAGAGATATTTGAAATTGTGCACAGCATTATAAATATACAGTCCATTTAATATTTCCATTTCAAAAAAGTGTCCCACTTACTCTGGATAATTTAGAGATTACAGTTGTTAAAACCAGTGCTTTGTGCATGTGCATTTTCTTCCCACTAAGCTGATCAGTAAATATGCTGTAGTGTTTCTAGACAGACTAGATGATTCCCATAGGTTTTCTTTTGTTGTTGATTTACTGCACCGTTGTGTAATGACTGAACTGATGTGAACTGGGGTTTATCCCACCATCCGTCTGTAGCTCAGGGCGCCACGCCGATGCCATCTTCACAAACAGTTACAGGAAAGTCCTGGGCCAAATCTCAGCCAGGAAGTTCCTTCAGACCATCATGGGCAAACGACTGGGGTAAGTAGCACAAGAGGAACAACATCACTCCAATATGTGCAAATCCAACAACTGAAATGTGCAACTGATTGTGTTTTTTTTTCCCCTAGAGATGAAAGTGAGAGCTACATGAAACGCCAGTCAGACATCTATGAAGGGACCTATAAAGAAGATCTGACATCCATCCTGAGTGATCAGAGATACAGAGCAGTGCATGAGAACATCATGAAGCCCAGGTAATAAAACAGAAAGACATCATAAAGCTCAAGACACACTAAACAATCCCTATCCTTTCAATCACAGTGACATGTCGGATTTTTTTCCCCTCTCTCCAGACTGCTGAGTTGAGATTGTTGGTTTAGACAAACTGGAAGCTGCCAGTGCTCGTCACCACCATCACTGCCTGTGTTCCTATACGGAACTGTTCTTCACAGCTAAACATAATATTGTAATATTTTTAAAATTACCATTAAAAGCTATTAAGAAAAAAAAAAACACGTTCAATCTCACTTTAACATAAACATTAGAATGTAAATGTGTGTGAAAAAGTCGGTCTGGTTCATTCTGTGACATTTGATAATATATTTTTTGAGTCACTGAACTGGGGAGCCACCGCTACCACAGTCAGTACAGATTATGTACTGGGCTTATGATTCTAAATGGAGAGCTCTGCTGTGAAGTAAATGTCTATTTCTATTGATTTATTACTATTTGGAATTAAAGTTGTAGTTATTTATTATTTCAGGATATTGTAAAGTTGTTTCTGTTATTATAAAAACACATAATCTACTTTATCATATCCAAAAAAGTTTTTAAATGCGGTTTTAATAAGTGTCACACTTTTTAAATTTAGCCAATCTTATGTGTCTGTATACTAATTTAAAGTAAACTAACCGATAATATATCAAGTATTTGAAATTAGCACGACCCCATCAGGCTGCTTAACAGAACTTCTTGAGCACAAATAATTTTTCATATGATAGTTACCAAAAAGAAGATGGAGGTCATAACATAAGGTTTTTTCAGGATAGCACTGTGTATGTTCAATCCCTGGTCTGGTTCTAAAACCATCATTCAAGATATCTTGCCCACTTAAATGGAAGCTGTATAAAGGAAATAGTATTCTTAGTGTTATACAGGAACATTTAAATTCATAAGCAGTCTCAAAAAAGAAAATACTTTTTTCCTGGTTCAGTCCATTCACAAGACATAATGAAGATGTCAATCCATCTTAATATCAACTGAAGAAAGAAACACAGATTCACCTCAATTTCTTTATTTCCTCTTCTTCATTACAAAAAAACATCACATCCTCAAACTGCCCATATTTTATTATTAACAAATTTTTCTTGGAGACGTAAACTCTGTATCAAATCGAGGACTACAGCTCCTCCAACACATCTGACGCGTCTAACAGACACGTTGGGGTAATCAGTAATGATGGAAGTTTCAGTGCTACTGTCAGTGGTTTGTCATCATCAGCTGAAACATGTTGACTTCCTTTATGAGGTGAAACGGGCACTGAGTGGCAACAGAGGAATGTACCAAAAAAAAAAAAAAAAAGCCACACACACAAAAGAACCCATATTCCACGCAGAAACAACTAATAAAATCCCAGCTCACTTAGAAAACACTGGCATGTTAAACGAAAAAACTAATCTCACAGAAAGATGAAGTGCAGTGATCAGTAGCTTTACAGCCCTTAGCAGGGAAACCTGTTAGAGAGCGTCTGTCCTCAAAGATGCTGTGTCTCAGGTCTTCCCGTTTGGTAACACAGACAAACATGTTTAAACTGTCGAATGGATTCTTGAACTGCCACGCCCTTTTTTTAAAGCCTGATTTTGATGAACGCCTCCTGGGAAATAATAATATGAGCTTCGTCATGGTCTTCTTTGAATTTTCCCTCTTTATTTTTTCTCAAGTCTGAGAGAGTGAGAGAGAGAGAGAGAGAGAAATAAAAGTTAGTTTTAGCCACAAGCTGGCTTTATTTAACACAGGATCTTTGGCAAGTAATGAAAACTTCTGATCATGCAGTATAACGTGCGCCCTTCCACAACAAACGAGATGTCATTTGGAGAGAACACGGAGAAACTCTCATTACAAATATCCAGGTTTCAGACAATGCACACTTTGGTTCATGAACACAGGACAAGTCACTCAAACCAGAACCATGAGTGTTAGGCCAAAATGGCACACAAGTGCTGGTGTGACTATGGCTGAAATGATCATAGTGTGATGAGTGATGAGGCAAATGGGGGGGTAGGAGGCAGCAAGTACATCTGAACACCAGGGGTTAGAATGAGTGAGAACCACACAGCCATGCACGCTGCCAGCCATTATAGAAATGCACTGTGGATGCAGTCTATGACGATGCCCTTACTTCAGCCTGGAAGCACGACCGACTCATTTGTTACAAATTGGGGGGGGGGGTTTATCGTAGGCTCCTATACTTTGCCAACCTACTACTTTGTTCGGCAGCAATCCTGAAAGAGGAGTAAAGACACAGCGAGGTGTGGGTAGAGGGGTTAAAAAAGAGACTGAGAAGAGCAGGAAGAAAAGTAGTCCTAACTGGGGGGGGGGGGAAGACAGTGTTTGTGAAATCACAAATTGAAATATTCTGCTACCTAAAGGGTTAAATGCCCCGTCATAAAAAGTAAAAGTGAACAATTACAGTGATGTCTTGAGTCAGTGACACAGGCTACAAATTGCTCACTCTGGACCTTGGAGGGCTCTACATATTGATGGTGTGAAGAAATTGCCCATTCACATCATGGCTCTTGCAAAGCTGTCTGCCACACTCCTCTCTTGGTAAGCTCCCCTCTTGGCAGAGAGCCCGGCATTAAAATCAGTCTCTGGGGACCAATTGAGGCCACAGATATGGAAGGTTTGGGGCTAAGAACTACCAAGAGCAAGTCCTCGTGGTCTGAAAGAGGCTAGGCCTTCTCTCTGGGATTAATGACTCTCTAGGAACCATTTGTGCCGAGCACCATCGGGAGACATACCTCTTCACTGCTTTCTGGGCCAGCATGCGGTTTCCGGCGAGAAAAGTTACACCACCGATTATTGCCAGGTACTTCAGAGTCTGGAACATGTTCAGGTGGGTCCAGTAGACGTACATCAGGCCCAGCAAGGCTGAAAGGTAACAAAAGAGAAGGTGTCAACCTTAGCATGAAATAAAGCTTCTTCGTAATTATACAACGGTGAATACTCATAATCTCACCCTTATTAACTATTCTGACTAATTCTAACAATGTTCTGATCCCATGGTAGGCCTGAAAAGTTAGGAGGTGACCCAAAACCCAGACCTGTGGCCTTGGTTGGACACACAAACCTGAACCAAGACCTATGGTAGGAACAAATAGACCCGATCCAACCCAACCGTTATACTTTTCACTCTACATTTACCTTAATAATTAAGGTATTAAGAGGGTACCTTAATACTATTTTTCAGCTGGTATTTGTTTATTTTAAGTTGATGCCATTAAAATATGCTGAAATGGCCATTATTACAGTTATATTAATATAAAAGGCCACTGTTGTTGCAATGTACAGACAACTACCACTAGATTTCTCCAATACTGTAGAAAAGCTGTAGAAAATTGTTGTGGAGCTATAATGATTTTGAAAAGCAATCTGTCAGTGTTGATTAAGAATTGAAAGTATAAATGGTAATTCTGAACTTATATAGCGCTTTTCTACCTAGCTGGTACTCACCGGCGGCAACTTGGGGTTCAGTATCTTGCCCAATCTTGCATGTTACGTGGCAGCCGAATCGAACCACCAATCCTGTGATTGGCAGTCAACTGCTCTACCTATTGAGCCACAGCCACTCTACATAAATTACATGAATGTCTAAATTTGACCGAGTTTTAACTACAGCTTTTAAAGGGTGCTATGGGTATCCTTGATTTTCTGAGTTTGTATCGTACATTCACTCCTGCTGTGTTGGCTACTTCCTGTTTTTTCCCCAGCAGTAAAACACATCTAAGCCATACACCTCTCACTCCAACTGCAAACCTTACTCCTCCTCTGAAAACCTGTTTGTCCAAACAGGAGCTGCTGTCTACTTTTAGTGACCATGAGTTAAATTTCCACAAATAAATTATTAAAAGAAAAACAGATTCAATTAGAGCCAAAATAAAAAATCCGAAATGAAGGGGTGCCCTTTCACAAGGTTTGTCTGTTCTGTTCACTACAGTGATAGCTGACAGACACTGAAACAACAGCCTGCTCTCTGTTCCACAATCAATAACACTGACCTACAGTGTATTACAGGAGCATCGAACAGTTTTATGAACATTATTCAGATTTGCCTCCATGTAAAGGAAAAAACTGTGACTGTTATAACTAACACACTACTTAGTTTTGATCTGTTGGATTTTATAAATAATGCTTGAATAAATTAAAATCAGAAATATGAACAATGTTGTCCTCAGTCATCAATGCAAATTTGCTTCTGTTACAGTAACTGATGAAGAGGCTGGAAAACAACTGAATTGTGATGAATGTTTCATTTCAGAGATCAGGACTTACCTGCGTGTCCAACATGGAACAAGATGGTGCTGGGTGAGAAGCTGAAGTTGGAGATGTTGGCTCCAAGCTTAAACCACTATAGAAGAGATGGGTGATTAAAAAAAAGACAATGTGATTTTCATCCCCTGCAAGAGCTGCGAACAAAAGAGCTGAAATATTGTTTATCACTGAACACACAATGCTCTGATCCACTGTAACAATAACTATTAGTCAGCACTGCAAATGCCAGGGGGAAAAAAACAGAAGTACACCACAGCCTTTGTGCTTTTCAAATTAAAACAAGCATTTTATTCATGCTGTGCTGGAGCCTCATTCACTGGCTATGAAAGCTTCTTATTGAAGAGCTTTTCAGGATAAAAAAAAATGGACTACCGTATATACAACTATAATAACAAAGCTAAAATGTTCTATTAAAAGGTTTAGATCAATAGTGAATGTAGGTGACCTGTCAGGCTTGCCTTCAAACAAGATAAATGTCTGTGGTTTCCAAATGACTTCCATATACATGTACTCTACAGCTATAATGAATTCCATATACATGTACTCTACAGCTAAAAACACTATGAAACAGAAAAGACTTTGCAATATTACCAGAATGAGCAGAAGCAGAAAGGGAGACAGGATGAGAGCAGTGAAGGTGTTGGAGACAACTGTGGGAGGCTTCTTCTCTGGCTCCCTGAATAAGTGCTGTAGTAACAAGAGGAGCATTTTAATCATTTTTATCTTCTGGACTGATACTCAATGCATGATGTCATTTTTAATCAGAGATAAACAGGAAGCACAGTGCAAAAAAAGTAAGTGCAATGTCATGTGATACACACAAACAAACAATATTTCTAAACCGATATAAAAGCTAAAAAACATGACCTCTCATGTTTATATTGAACACACCGATTATACATAAAAAGTGATGGGGTGAAAAGCAAGTGAAACACTGGGATTCTGTCTAAATACCAACTGTAGTCAGATGTTAGCAAACCCATTGTTCCCTTGATTTTTCTTGCCACTATATTTAAGTATTACCTTTATCTCTGGTTTGGGTATGTAAAGAGTCTTGGGCTGAATAGTAGCTGGGGCCTCCTCATCCACAAACTTCAGCACAACATCTGCCTTTGAAAAGATTACAGCTCAGAGTAAGTCCAGTACCAAAACGGTCACTTGCTGAGCATGTTGAATTCATAATCCATACTCAACATCACCACTAACTCTGAACACTCACCACATTCCACAAGATTGGATTCTCCAAAGTAGCATCCCCAACAATGAGGTACAGGAAATAAGTGCCAGAGATGGAGTCGAACTCTGATTTCCTCTCTGCTGTGTCCAACTCAAACTTGTACAGATTCTTGCTGTCGGGTTCAGCCACAAACACAACCTCTTGGCCAGTTTTCTGATTGTGCAACCGAACAAACGTCTGGGAAAGAGGGAAGACAAAGGTGTTCAGTTTAAACAACCCTAGCTCATTTTTTGAGGTAACCATTTTCATGATTTCTGTGAGATTACAGAAATATAAGACTGAAGCATAATGGTCTCAAAGGTGATAGTGAAAGTAGATGAAGTCAGTAACAATAACGAGCAGTGTCCTGCTGATGTGTGTTCATGTCCCATTCTGATTACTTACCTGATGAGGGGTAAGCTCTACTCCAGTGTTGACGTCAACAAGCTGAAAGGACATGGCAAAGTTTTGGTGGCTATCTGCAGTGAAGGGGCTCTTGGCTTTGGAGGGATAGTCCACTCTATGTGATTGAAAACAGAAAAGCGTTTAGTATTCCAGCTCCACACTTTGGTGGGAAAAAAAAGGGCTTTGCATAATGCTCACCTGGTGGTCTTTGTGCCAATACTTTGATCCTTATCCACCACAGAGAGGTCCATGTTAGTAACAGCCACCTCTGTGGACACCTTCACTTTAAGCTACAGGTGGAAAAAGTCAGGACGCAAGGTTGCATAAGAAAGGGAACAAAACCAGCAATTAAAGCTACAAATATTGCACTTGACCACAAGCACAGCAACACACATAAGAAAAACCTCCAAACAGTGAACCAGTGCCTTACAATTTAACTGTACATGTTTCATTTTAGCTAAATGTAGCTGTTATGCTGAACACCACCTCACCTCAATATGATTGGCAACCAGGCGGCTATCTCCCGTCACTGCAACAGTGAACTGGTAATATCCACTTGCTGGCCGGGCGGACATGAAGTTCAGTTCAAAGACACCACTGAAAAACAAAAATAACAATAATGCTGCGTTTAGTTCAACAAGAATCACGCATCTACTAGAGCAACATCACCTATACAACACCTTGTCACTAACTGACAGATAAATTAATACATAAAAAAGTAAAGAAACTGCACATGCTTAGTTAAACAGAGCTGATGAAATACAGCAGCAATTACATGTGTGATGTTATTAACTGCATTGCTATTCAGGCTGTATTCCTGTGAATACATCTTGCAATGAGCTAATGAAAGGTTGTGTCATGTATATACATTTCTTACAGCTAAACACTGTTAGATTAACAACAACAATTAATAATGTTAGATTAACACTTATCCTGTAATATCACTTACTCATTAAGTGTAAAAGGTGCTTGGCTGAGAATGGTGCTCTTGGAGGCCACAGCGTACGCAGATTCCACCAGAACATTGGCTGAGGCCAGAGGTTGAGACATGACATCAGTCACAAGCAGCTGTGAATCAGACAGAAAAGAGCATCACTATGAGCTTATAAAAAAAAAAAGAAAAAAGAAAAAAAAAGAAAAACAGATGCAGAGGACTGTTTTTAGATTGACTTGCAACAACCTGCAGGGTTGGCTGGCTGTGGGACACTGTGGCTGGGCCCTGGACACTGACAATGACCGGAACATGGAAGCGATTGTTGGAGAGAGCAGCGGCGGCACTTGCCACACTGAAGGCCTCTGCCAAAGAGTCCCAGGATTTCTTGCTGAAGATAGAGTTCACCAGCTGGATCACCTGATCCTGTGAAGAGAGAGCAAATCTTCCATTAGTTTCAGACACCAAAACACTAAAGGAGACCATCCTTTAGCTGAATTGGCAAGTGACAGATAAAAATCCTAAAGAAAAATAAAATAAAAAAATACTACCTCCTTGAGAGGGGGCTCCATATCCACATGATCTGACAGGGAATAAGCAGCAGTCACAAACATGGCAGTTGTCTCAAGTCCCTCTTCAAACTGGAGGTAGATTCCACCAAGATCATCCAAACGAGCCGTCAGATCCTAAAAGGAAAAAGGGAAACATGTTAAAAAAATTAATCCTGCTTTAAAAATATCTGTTTATAATTAAAGTCTAGAAATATGACACAGCACCATCTGGTGGAGATAAAAAAACTCACCTCAATTTCCTCCAGTATCCCTCCAAGTTCTGCCTGCTGGGACAGACGTGCTGCTGTTTGCAGAGCTAAGGTGATGCTGTGCAGAGATAAAGTATTAGTTGTAAATTAAACTATTCAAATCTGCATGCAAGGTGACTGCACTCCCAAATCGGTAAAAACACTTACGCCACAACATTGTCCTCCTTGTTGATGCGAGCTATGAGGGCACCAACAACTTCCTGCGATGCCAGAGGAAGCCCCAAAGAGCTGAGAGCGCTCACAGCCCGATGAATCTGAGTCATGCTTGAGTCTTCACTAACTGCTGCCAGAAGGATGTCACGGGTTTCATTGGACACAGGAATCTATAGATATAGAAGTACAATCTCATAAAAAGTTTGCTACTAGTTTACTTTGTATTAAAACCAATGATCTTACAGTTCCAACTGCATCTTTACCATGGGGCAATTATCATGGCATTTTAGATGCACAAACAAATATTAGTAGTAATAGTACTATTGTATACATTTTTTCGATATTTCTAGATTTCCCAGCTCTACTTTCACGTGTACCTAGAGTAAACATTTTTGAAAAATAATGGCAGTGGTAAAGTTAATAAGGCTATGGTCAAAACAATCTATACCTCACATCCTGAAATGGCTTGGCTTGTCTCAGCAGCAAAGAAGAGAGAGTCAACACTGGTGGGATCAAGCTGGGATTTCAGGAACTGGCATACTTCCTACAAAAAGGACATTAATGGTCAATACATAATTTAGTGTCTGCACACATATTTCAACTGAATGAAATGAATGAGCAATTAATAATCATACGCCGGACTGAATTATGACCTTGTGATCTGGAACAGATGCTCCCAGCTTTGTTAGGCCAACAACAGAGTAGTATGCGGACTCAAGATCGGTGAATGGTTGGCTCAGGAGGTCCTGCAGTCGGGCCACATCAGATAGGGAGAGGTGGTGCGCCGGTGTTAGCGCCTGAGCTCCAGCTAAAGCCAGGCTGAGGATGAACAATCCGAACAGCCCTGCAACAAGCGGAAATTATTTATTCTGCTGGCATTCCAAAACATTCATACATTTTAATAATAATTTTCTAATAATAACATTGTGAGCGCATATATTCATTCATTCACTGAGATAACTCTACCTCGCTCACTGCAGGTTTAGCTAGGAGGCGACCAAGCTAACGTCAGTAAGGAAGCAGCACATTGCATGTTGCAAACCGGTATTTTTCACAAATTCTTCAAATTGGCAGGTGAATAATATCGTACATAGAATAATGAAAGCAAGACACAAACATATCTCACATTATATTCATATTTAATAAACCAATTCACTTACCCGAGCGGTCCATGTCTGACAGTCTAATGCAGCGTCACCAAAACCGACGATTGCTTCCGGTGTGTCGGAAAACGAGCTCTCGTCAGAGGTTTAATATCCGGTTATGCTTTCTGGATTTTCAAGGTAAAAAATCTGCATTTTCCGTGAACGTGCACATCGAAAGGACTCAAGTCGTTAATAAGACTTGTGTATATGTATCATGTTACTTATGTTAATTATTAGCTAATAGTGTAAACAGATAATCTAAATCCAAAACTGGCATTTACTACATTCTGTGTTGTTTTCAATCACCTGTGTTGAGCACACAATTTCACAGGTCGTTGCTTTGCATGAAGCTATAAAACTACAACTAAAACTTGAGTATTACCAATTACTCAACTTTAATGTTAAATGAGATAGCAGCATAATCAAGAGGAAAATTTGTGTACTGAAAATGTTATTTTATTATTACATTTTTTTAACAAGATGTTGTATGATAAAGATAACGCATACAACACTCAATATTTACACAGTGCCAAATAGCATAATACCATTGCCATCAAAGATTGTTCCTAACTTCCATGTCCCTAACTGGAATATTGCATAAAAAACAACTATAAAATTGAATTCACTACTGTGATGGTTCTTAACAAGCCATCTTTATGCATTAGTAATGTGTGCTGCAGTCACTAGTATCTTTTCAGCAAATGTCAAATTTCCTACATGTGAGGTCCTATCTTTTAACATGTGTAATGACTGATATATTATTAGTCTACACATGTTAAACAGATTAATGTTCACTTAACATTTTTAACATCGTCACTGAATCCTAATTGTATTACTGATCAACGTGTTTGAATGGAGACCACAATGAAAATAACAGTAATTTACAGTACAACAAATGTTGCATTTCAATAGAGTGGTTCAACCTGAGTGTTTGTACTCATTACAATTTTAAAACACTGTTAAGTTACAGACACATTATGCAAAGTAAAATCATGTCTTTTCAGTGATAGCTAGAGTATATAGCCGTGATTTTTCAATTTTACATTCATTGTTCTTTTCATACACGTGGAAGTGACAATACAAGGACATTTGATCCATAACGTCAATGCTTGCACAAGGCCACTGGAGACAGAAATCTAAAAGCACCGTCATCCCTCATGTCAATAAAGCTACACACTGGAAAGGCTGTGATCGCTAATCTCTTGTTCATAAACTGTACTAAATATACACTTGACACATTCTTTTCTTCAGCATTATAAGAGCAATGAACATGCTGCCTTAAAGATGAGAGACGCCTCATGACAGAATCAGAGCCCGGTTGGGTGCGTGGGATTTTAGGGAGCGAAGATAGCGTCTGGCTTTTTCTGTCATTATGAGCTGGTCTTTAGTTTGTCCGCAAACAACTCTTTCCCATTCTTTTGACATCTAAAAAGAGAGAAAGAAAATACACAGCAACAGAGTTAGGCAAAATATATTTTCACTGACAATATTTATTCCTTTTAAAGATTAAAAGGTAGAACTTACCGGAACTGGGGGCACTGTGCTGGGAAATATAGCACTGTCACTAGGGCCCAAAAGGAAGCCCTGATCTAAAATACTGTCATGGCGCTTACTGCAAAATGACGAGGAGCTGAGAGAAACTGTAATGGGCTCTTCCTGTGGTCATAGAAAAGATGAAAACAACCTGAGATGAGACTGCGTCAAATCTGTGGATAGGTTAAGGAATTACACACACCCGTAATTTTTTTTTTACCTTGATGCTGTGTTTGGCTTCAGTTTTTATGGTTTTGCGTTTGCAGTCCATGACATCTAGAGCCAATGACTTCCGCACTTTCTTCATAGGTGGGCGATGCTGGTGGAAAAAATAAAGGTAAATAAAATATGAGAAAAAAAAAAAAAAGCATGACACTGTAAGTCCCTATGTAATGAGCATTATTGTTAAATTAAATTTGATGATAAATGTTCGATTTAACTTTATCAAAACACAAACAGCTTGCAGGGGGAGGTAATGTTTTGATTTACTCATAATTCTCATAGTTCAGTCTGTGAATCAGTCCACATGAATGATGATAGCAGCTTTCTAATTACTTATAAGGGCCCTACATCTTAGGTCTGCAGCTGGCCATTATATCTAAGGCATGTAAAAAAAAATGCAGTATAAGTAGCAAAATGAGTTGAGGCTACTTTGTATGTTTGCGTTGAAAGGAAAAAAAAAACACTTAAAATTTTCCTTAATAACAAAGTAGTAAGACTCATGTTACCATTTGTTTTTATCTTGCAAATTGCAATATGACCTCACCCTGTTGAAAGTCATAGCATAGCAATAGATATTTAAAAGAATTAAACTTAACTTAACCAGACAAAACCTAAAAATACAGTTGTTCCTTCTACAAACAGCCAAGATAATTGGTTTCACACCACAAACTGTTTGATGACTGCTCTTTGTTCTTTGTATAGTTTGCACTATACACTAAAATCACAGAGAGCTAGAAGTTAGAAAATCATAGTCACCATTGTTTTGCGTCTTTGCTCAGGGGGAGTTGAACGTACAACCACCAAGTCAATGCCAGCATCTCTTAGGATGACCTCGTTGATGTCGTCTTCAAGGTTCGGAGTCTGGGGCTGAGCAGTAGGAAACCATGTTAATGCAGTGCTGATTAAACTGAACTCACAGAAACAAACCACAGACAAGATGCTCACCAATGGCTGCAGAGGACCGTACTTCTCCATGGCATTTTTGAATGGCGTAGGTGTTCGTGGGGTAGTACAGATCTCAGATTTGTGGTTGGGTGTAACAAATCTACAGGAAAACAAAATGTGAACACAGACTAAAAACTAAGATGTGTACCAACTGAATACTAGCAAATGAGGGTGGAGTTAGAAAGAACACGTACAGAGAGTTTTCCTTCTGAGTGAGGGGGGTCTTGTCTCGCTGTAGTGGCGTAGTAACAATGGCTTTCTGGCTGCACACTGGTGTAGACGTAAGAGACGGGTTCTCCAGGTCGTGAGTGTCCTGCTTAGTCCACATGTTGAGGAACTGTGGAACACGTGTTGGTCAGCAAACCACTTTGTGTGATATTACAATGTGGACCATTGTCAGTACTACACTACTAACTGTGAGCATTACCTGAGATGGAGAGAAGGGCAGGATCTTGACAGGAGTGCTCTTCGGAGTCATGGAGTTATTAGCATCAGGAGACAATGCAATGCGTCTCCGGCTGTGGCGGTTCAGTATGGAGGGCGGCGTGAGACCTCCAGGAGAGATGGGAATGAGTTCCCCCTTGCTGCTTTTGCTCAACTCCTGCAAGGCGCTCCCCTCCAGACGAAACTGGTGGCGCTCTGGGCTTGGACTGTCCTCAGGCAGGTCAAAGGCTGCTAGGTTACACCAGACATCGATGTCCTAGTAATAAAAAGGCAAATCTGTTCAACACTTTGTCACTACTCTATATACATGTAGGTGTAGCGTATTGGGGATACTTACCCCATCCACCAAGTCCAGCACCTCCTTCAGCGCTGGGCCAGTAGGGGAGAGAAAACCCGAGCTGTCCACCACCCAGCTAGTACTGCTCGTATCTCCAGACGAGTCAGTTTCAGTCTTGGGGCTTAAGCTGTCCTTTGGAGAACGGACTGCCTTTGATGGCCCTTCTTCACTGGGACCAGCTGCTGAGGCCGGCGCTTCTTGCAGCTGGTGGAAAAAGTAACATACATACATTTAAACCAAAATGCACAGAAAAAACATAAATACTAATCCAGATATTCTTTTTGTAGACTTTATTTATAACAGACTGAGATTTAGGCATTTAAAGACACTCTGTATTTAGATTCCTTTTTTACATCAACACAATTTGTCACTCACTGAAGGGTGTGTTTTCTGTTCTGCATCCTTGTCTGAAATGTCTTGTGAGCAACTAGGTATCTGTGTAAATGCATAACAGAACATTCAATATAATTCCGAAAGATCAATACTGTATCCAGATTAAAGAAGTTTATTTAAAAACAGTCACCTGTGCATCTTTATTAACACGGGCCAAGAGCTCTTCAAGTTCATTTGGCTTGAACACCTCCCCCGCATAGAAGCCCATCTCTAACTTGCGTTTGATGGTTGAATTCCAGTGATTCTTTACTGCATTGTCTGTCCTGTGAATAAATATTACAACATGACTCCCTAGGAGAAGGCATGGCTTTATATCCATTGCCAACACTATGGCAACAATTTTATCCACTGAGCTGACTATTTTACCTTCCAGGGAGCAGCTTAGCAATCTCAGCCCAGCGGTTTCCGAGCAGGCAGTGAGCTTTGTAGATAATGAGGTCCTCCTCGGCTGTCCATGATGACTTCTTCACGCTGGGATTGAGGTGGTTATGCCAGCGCTCTCTGCATTGCTTTCCCAGTCTGCCCTTCAGGTGCTTGGCTACCACTGCCCACTGTTTGTTGCCGTAGAGATTTACAAGTTCTATAACCTGAGGAATGAGGTGTATACACTGAAATTACTCACAATGGATAATAATCAAATTGATGTCAAACCCCTGCATTGCAAACTAACAAGTCACCTACCTTCTCATCCTCCTCTTTGGTCCAAGGACCTTTAACCAATTCTGGATCCAAGACCTTAAACCAACGATGCTGACACTGGTGTTCAGTATGATTCTAAGAAAAGCAAAGAAGTTTAAGACACACTAAAATCTAGTGACATTACATGAAGAAAGTCCTGGTGTTTGCTTTAAACAGAAAAGTGAATCAAACTCACTGGTATAAAGCTGGCAATATATTTCCAATCACTGGGTCCCAGTTTTTGAACTAGAGCTTTGAGTTTGTCATCCTGTAAACACACAAACAAATTAGCATGTGTATGTTTCGAGCCATTAGGAGCCATAGTTGACTCTGACAGTCAACATGCAAATCACAGCAACAAGTAATGTCAATCACCTCCTCTTGTGTCCATTTAACCTTCACTTTCCCACCATCTCTCTGCTCTGCCACATCAGAATCAGTGTCTTGATGCATGGCCTCCTCTCCATCCTCACTGAGAGACAAACAGCTGTGATGAGCGCGGTTACAGCTGACAGTGAAAGCAGCAACTAGCCTGTGACGCACCCTTGTGGTGTGGCGAGGACAACTCGATCAGGGTTAACTATGTTTCTTACAGGCATAAACTACTGTTTGTCCGTCTGTTACTTGCAGTGTAAGAAGGATTTATTTCCTTCGTGTAAACTAAAAGAAAATGTGCTTTCTTTAAAACGCATTAGATGACTTTATGCGTATTACATTTGTCCGGAAAAGGGCGGCACAGATGACTCCATTACTTAGACTTAGGTTTATAAGTAAATACACAAAAACTAACGCTAACTAGGGCAACTAACGAAACCTTTAAATTATCAAATATTTGCATTTAATGCTTCCAAGTTAAATGGCAACAATAAAGCTGAATATGATAAAAACAAGCACTGCTAATGCTACAAAGATGAAAGCCTTACCCGCGCGGCCACCACGACATTTCCCTCTGTTTGTGTTGTTTACGGTCCGACGGTGATTTGTCCTGCTGCCGCTGTACGTCATGTGCATGTACATTCGGTGATTTATGGCTGTATTCCGAGTGTTTGTTGAGTAAACAGCGGTCAAAGCGGCGATGGCAGTTCAGTGCCGCTGTGTTGAATGTTAATGTTACACACTCTAACCAGCTGGAGCTCAGCGCCCGACTTGTCCGCGCTCCTGGATTTCTATCTCGCGCCCTTCTCTAGCGTACAAACCAGGAAGTGACGTAATGCGCATTACATGTGCGCGTATAGACAACTTCCGATGGCAACTTCAAAATAAAAAAAGCGAAATAAGCCTCTTGCTTTTAAAAACCAAACGTTGTCTAAACTAAACATTGTTTTGCTGTTGTGTGTGATGGAATTAAGAACAGTCGTTTTGACATTAAAGTGACAAACTGTGTATTGTATAATCAACAATCATTGTCGTAGACACGTTTATTGTGCACTTTACCACTTATTGCAATTAATCTCTAATCATTACATTCAAATACAGAATTCAAAATATTTAGCTACAAGTGTTCTACAGACAGAAAATTCATCATTTGGATAGCAGATCACAAAAGTTAATATCAAACACAAAATTTTGCATCTAGTGAAGTTGCTGCTTCTTAAATAGTAAGATTCGCTGCTCCTCCCATTGTTATATCATTAAAAATTACTGGTGGCATTTGTTTGCTATTTGATTATATTTAAAGACATGTGTCTCATATATATATATATATATATATATATATATATATATATATATATATATATATATATATATATATATATATATATATTTTATATGATGTAAATAAAAGTAATCACAACCAAAATGTGTATATGTGTATGCTCATTAGAAGCTGTATGACCACTCACCTCTGCTGATCACCTGCTAAGTCTGCTTAGTAATTGATCCAGCTGGATCAATTAACATGCAGCTTGGATGGTTTAAAAACCACCTGGAACTCACTTGTTACTTGATTCTCACAGGCTCAGGGAAACAATGGAGAAAGCTTTTGTCATCACAGGTAAACAAAAGTGTTTTTTTTTTTTTTTACTTTCAATAAAGAATGATGTTTTTATTCCCTTAGTAATGCAATTTCAACTGTAACTTTATCTAATGTTTTACTTAGATTGGAAAAGCTTTGAGTGTTCATCTCCATCGGAGCTTGACAGGAAGTTTTTTGGGGAACAGAGTTTGCTGTCTGCTCTGTCGCTGGAACAGCTCTCCACATCAAGAACATCAAACGACACATTAGCTGATGGATCTGACGCCAGGCTATCAATCTTGGCTTCTCTCTGCCTGTCATCAGATCCAATTACTTCCCCTCCAGCGTTTTCAACAAACAGCTTGAACACTCAAGAGACTGAAAATGGTCAGCTGACCATTCCTTTACAAGGAAAGTCTTCCACTCCCTACATTATTCTTCAAAAGCGAAAACAGGCTGCTTGCTTTGACCAGTCATGCCCTGATCTTGGGGCATCTCAAATGTCGTGGGATGTGTCTTTGATTAAATCAGAAAACAACAGCCCCAAACCCTGCCTGGAGTCCAGTGCTCTGGAGTCAACATGGAGTCCAAAGCCTGAGTCTAAAAAATATTCCCCAGCTAAAGTTTCTCCCTGATCGTACACAACATGGTGTTGTTGCAGGAGGGGAAAAATACAGGCATACATGGTTAGATGTCTCAGCGCCACAATGCATCAAGGGGAAATAACAGGTAAATAAAGTTTAATTCTCTTATGTTTTCTTTTCTCTATTATGCAATAGCAAAATGTGCTAATTCATTTTTTTTTTTTTTTTTTTTTTTTTTGTTACAGGGTCCACATGGAGGGGGGGGGAACTCAAGGCCTGTTTTAATTTAACAAGGTTTTTAAAGAAATGAATATTTAAATAAAAGTATCAGACTTTATTCAAGTGTATCTTCTAATATTACATTTATCTGTGAAAAAGGTAAAAAATTAACTTTTATACAGTTTCTAAACACACAACTACCATGTTGATACCTTTTAGTCCACAACAGTCTTCATCTCTCTACTGCAGAATATACTTGGCATCTGTTTAGTGGTGGTACACAGATTAAAGGCAGGATTTGAAAATATTACACATGGTGCTTGCATCCAATTCACAGGGGAGTGAATCGTGTGTCTGTGTCGATATCATGCTCCTGTGAGGGAGAAATTCACTTTTAGATAAATTACAATATTAAAACATAAAGTTGTTGGAGACTTGAGGGCACCTGATTGAGTTTCACCTGATTGAGTTTCTTGAATTCTACAACTTGGAAGAAAATATGTTCCAAGATGTGCTTGGCATCCCTGTGATCTTTATCCAGCTTCGGAGTCACTCCCAGAATTTCACCACATTTCCGCACATAGAATTCAAGGTCATCATCTGTACCTGTGAATACAACACAGTACTTTAATCTATCGAAATTTAAGCTGTTGATACCCCCCCCCCCCCAAGTAGTAAACTTACATTTATTGGTAAGCTGTGCTAGGCGCACTTTCTCAGATGAAAACATTTCATCTAGGTCAAACAGGTCCAGCATGGGTGGCGGCAGATCACTTAAGGCAGGTGGAAAAACCTAAGGCAAAATGTCCATTTTTGGTTTTAAACTTAGACTTGTTGTTGTTGTTGTTGTTGTTGTTGTTTAGGTTGCATATGACTGTAGGCTTGAATGATGAACAAAAATGCAAGATTGGAAATTTACTGCAGGTTGAAGCTGTGGCAGAGGAGTCTCAAACTGTGGTGCAATCAGCTGAAGTGGCTCGTCTTTGACATTGAGCTGTTTGTACGCGCTGCAGGAAAAAAGGTCTTGTATAAGTTATGAGGAAAAATGGCAGTAATGGTGGGATAATGTACTCAGGCCTAATTTTGCAGTCTCACCTGATAACTTGTGGTAATGTGTCGGTTGACAAATTAAACAAAGACATGTCAAAGAGAGATGTGAAGTCCTTAGGGTTTTCATCACCCTCTTGTAAGCACACTCTCAGCTGTTCTGACAAGCATCCTGTGTCTGGCAACATGGTGTAATCTGTAATCTAGGGGAGAAAAGGACCAGCTACAAAGATCAGCTCATTTAAAAGACAATATTTGTGAATCAATATAGTGTGAAGCACACTTTCTCACCTCTGGGTCCTCTGCATCAATCTGATTCAGCTGAATGTTGTCAGTCATGAGCCACTGGAGGACGACATCCTGGAATAAAGTATGGGAGGCTGTTACACAATCACTGATGCTCAAATTTCATACATTTTGGGACTAAATTCTCATCCATAATCTGTTACAAAAACAATCTTACCATGATTCTACTGTTCTCCTCTTTGTCCATGTACTGGTCACTGAACATGTGGCAGGATCCCAGCACAACCAGTTTGCCGGTCTCCTTCATAAGACATGAGATGCCTTTTAATGTACATTCAGAAGAATTTGGGGGAAAAATTAAGAACTACACACTGCCTCTGACCTTTCCATGATAGAAGGCCATGACAGGCCTGTTGAGGGGGAAGCAGACTGAGCCAGTTGAGAGAACGGCCACAGCAGGTTTCATCACACTCAGTGTGGCACCGTATGGGTACACAAATGTCAGAGCTCTGCATGAGTAAAGACAAAAAACAGCAATTCTTTTAAAACAAGCACCCAAACTTTTAATTATGGTGTATGTAACATAACAGATATGGGAAAAAAAAAGGAAATTCCTTTACTGTGCATTGTTTCCAACATTTTCATCTTCAATTATTCCTGTTACCACTTTACCAGCAGCTCGACTTATCTCCCTAGACAAAAAAGGAGCACAAAACTGTGCATCAGCTTACAAATTAATTTTAGAAGTGTACATTTAGTACAGATGTTATGATACATCAGATACAGAAACTGATATTTTTTTACAAAAATACTGCAAAAAACATGTTTGTGTGAGGACAAATGACAAACCTGTTCAATACACCATTGGACACAAGTGCCTCCTTTGGGTGGAAATATTTGTAATACACATTCCTCACAACAGAATCTGCAGCGGTGGTGGACAGAAAGAAAACAGGACATGATTAAATTAAACTGTAAAATACCCATCTGCATAGATATTTGATCACAACAAATTTCTCTAGGCACCATTGTTGACCATAACTCCAAATTCCTCCAGGAGAAAGTTGATATTGGTGTCATATTTCATTTCTCCTCCTTCACCAAGCATGACCAGGATGTTTCCTCCTCCATCCAGGTATTGCTTCAGTACCTCCAGCTGAAATAACGTGACAAGTGTGAAAACCCGAGCATGAAAATGTAGAAGCAGCATTTTGGCTTGGATTTGAAGCTTGCCACTTCACCTTTCTTAAGCACCTTTCTTGTGTTACATCACACAAGTGTGAAAATTAAATAAATGACATATTTAAGCAGACAAGCAATACATCACCTCTGATGCTGTGAACTTCTCCCTTGGGCCTGCAGTAATCCACAACTTCACACCCTTCAGCCTCTCTAAACACAGTTCTTCTTTCATACTGTGGGAAAATGTATTTATTTACAACTCTGTAAACTATGAGAGTTTTGGTAGTTAAGCCACAGCAAGTAGCTACAGACATCTATTTGAGATATTTTAGTGTTATACCACAACGCCTTACCTTTGGATTTTCCATTGAGCCCTTAGTCTCTTCTGTACGGATTTGTAACCATTGTTGGTGGTAAAAAGTTCTCTTTTAGAAGCATTGAAGACCACGGAATTGTGCTGCTCCTTCTCCATTATTGATTAATAATATATGCATCCATACACCTAGAAACACATTTTTATTATCATTATCATTACATATTTCAAGATGACGCCAGTTCCACATCAATACCCGTGAACTGCCCCTAATAGATACTATCATGTAAAGTACCATGCAACTGATTATGACAGTTATACACCGGCTATGGATATTCGCGTAAATAGTTGTCTTGCAACTTGCAAAATAACTACCTTTGTACTTGCAAACGTTGTAATATTTAGTCACTATACTAACTGATTTGGTATCCATCGTCATACGATCCTGTTAGAAAACATAGCTAAGAAGCTAGCTTCGCCGTGTAGCCAATGTCTTGGTGTCGTTACCTTACGTTAACGTTCGTTGAACGACTTCAATGTTTCTCTTTTCCACTAGTCTGGGTAAACACAAAACCGAGGTAGGTGTTCCCCTATAATATCCTATCTAACTTGTATTTAACTTAGGTTAGCTTTTCTCTAGCTAACGCTACCTCAAAAGTGTCTAAGGAGAAATGCATTATGGGGCAGATGGTAACCAAGGGCGCTAACCACATAGCAACGACATAGTACTGCAGTGTGACGAAGCTCCATCTACCAAAAGGTAGTAAACCAGCTCAGTACTCTAGATAAAGTACTAGTGCTTCGCTAAAAAAATACTGCAAATACTCCACTATATGCATACAAAGATGAATTATGTGCATGCTCTAGAAAGGTAATTCAATTATTAAAGTACAAAGGTTTAAACACAATTGAATTTGGTGCTATTGCTAAATATACTATATATATATATATATATATATATATATATATATATATATATATATATATATATATATATATATATATATATATATACTATGTTGTCTTATCATGATCATTTATATACTAACAGACTGTTCATTCATTCAGTTCATATGATGATCAGTACTGATTACTATATGCTAATACTTACACTATATTCTTTACTTGCTTACTATGCAGTGTTGTTAACTGCAACGTCACAACTGCCATGTTACGACTTTAGTTACAAACAGAAAAACATCTCCCTCCCATCTGAAAACCATAAAAAGAACTGTACATGTTACATAACTTGAGTTTTGCCTCTGTCAGCTGTTGTACTAAGGAGAGCATGCTCCCTTGCAAAATATGTTCATATTTATAAGAAATTAAGAGTCAGATAAAAAAAAAAGGTTATTTATTTCAATGACATTAGAAACAAATGGTGCAGATGCTTCAAAATGTAATTCACAAAAGGAAGATCAGGGATATTAAACAGCTAAAAAATATCACAACATGCAAACTGGGAATCTATATTACTTTGGACTGTTACATGTTTTTATTTGGACTTAAAGAGCCCATAATATGCAAACTTTTTAGACAGTCCCACAGTCCTATGACTCCCATATGCATACAGACACACCAAGAATGTTAAAAGTGCCTTCTGTCTTTTTATCTACATTTTCCTGTTTTGTCCTTTGTCCTTTGTCCAATTTAAAATGTGCACAGGAGGTTTCAGAGACTCAATCCCTCCTCAGGCTTGGGCCTAAAACTGCCCACAACAACCTCAGCCAAAAACTCAGTCTGCTTTTGTTTTTCCTCACTGTCAGACTCATTCTGCAAACAGCAAAACAGTAGCAGTAGAGCACACGGTGCGGGAAATGCTGACATTTTGGATGTATGGATGAACACAGAAGTCTCTGTTCTTCTTCCCATCCTCCCAGGATCTTAACAAACTATGGATTTATTTGGTTTTGAGAAAACAGTCTTCACACGAGTTGACACACCAGTATATTTGTGCTTGGGTGAGAGTGCAAAATTCTCAAAAGCTCAAAGATTGACTGATTCTGACGGTCAGTGACCTAAACTAGGGTGTCAAAGTTTGAAGCTGTAAGTGTTACAAACACCAAGTGTTTTGTTTTGTTTGTTTTTGCGCATGTGCGTGTAAAGTTCTGGTTTTTCAGCATGAAAATGTACAGGCATATTTTGGGGACTCCAGGGACATGCTTTTTAAGTCCCAAAAGGCGCATAATATGGGCACTTTGAATCAAAAGCAACCTACGCCCTATTGATAGTGGCTGGACTGAAATAGTACAGGTAGACTATGAAAGCCTGATAAATACAGTTAAACAGTTACTACAGGTTACACATCCTTGATAATTATGCTACAAAAAAAACTCAAAACCAAGAAAATATAGATTCATCAATCAAATCAAAAAAAGTACAAATTCTTTTTCATCTGTAAACATCTCAAACACAGGTCTGGGAAGTATTCTATCATTACATTTTGATGAGTACACTGTTACATAAATGGTCAATCTTGGGAGGCGGACCTGGATCTAGAGCGAGACCTGGCACCTGAAGCAGAGCACTTGGTTGGGGACTTGGAGAGCTGACGGTCTTTGCCTGGAGGAGATTTTGAGCCAGGTTTGTGGTTTCTGCTCTCTGAGCGGGAACGTGAGCGGCTTCGGGACTTCTTGCTGGAAGATTTGTCTTTAGAGCGGCTTCTGGACTCACGCTTTGTTCTGACTTTGGATCTGCTCTTTGACCGAGACTTGCGAGGGTCGGAGCCAGAGCGGGACTTCTTGCTTTTAGAAGGACTGTGTGATTTGCGGTTGCGTGAGCAAGGCTTCTCAGGGGATTTAGAGTGGCTAGACTTTCTCTTCGATTTGGAGCGTGTCTTCCGTCCTGACCTGGAGGGAGACCTGCGCTTACTGCGAGACCGAGAACTGGAAAAGAAGGGGGGGTAATGATTTATAAAATGACATCAGCAGATAAATAAAGAAAGTACTTCCCCAGTTTTCAGACAAGTATTGAAGCCCAGCCCTGGACTTACCGTGACTGAGACCTAGAATGGCTATGTGAACTCCTACTCCTTCTGCTGTGGCTGTGAGAGCGCTGCCTGCTTCGAGACCTGTAGGTTCAACATTATACACTTAAAAATTAATACAATCAAGAAAAATAAACAAGAAACACACACACAAGTAGCATTCAAACGTCATATACCTGGATCTGCTGCCAGAAGAAGAGCGCTGACGCCGAGTTTTGTCTTCCACCAGACGAATTTTCCTCCCATTAATGTCAGTACCATCTAGTTTCTCCAATGCCCGCTTCATGTCTGAACGGGATTGAAACTCAATGATGCCCTCGTTGGCCCGTCCTTTATGAGCGTCGGCGTAGGTTACTTCACCTGCCTGTCGCATAAAATCCTATCAAGAGAACAAACATGTAAGCTCATGCTATGTTAAGTACTGGATCTGAAAAAAAAAGGACGATCAAGAGTTGACATTCACTTTAATTAGAGCCCTTTGTGTGTGCACATATCTGATCAGGACCCAGCTGATTTGATCTGTGATACAATTCCAATATAAAATCTGACCATCTAGTGCCCCAAATTTTAATTCTATCTAAACTATTTGGTTAAAATCTTGACAAGTAGATGTTTATTCTCTTCCAAAACCACAGAAAGCTGTCACACAAAAAAGATCTAGACACTGTTCAATCATAGATCAGTTCTCACCTTGAGATCCTGCCAACTGCACCTGCTTGACAGGTTCTCCACAATGAGGCGGTGTTCAGTTCGCACAGGTGGCCCGTACTTGTCCCTGCTGGAGCGATTCCAGTTGCTGTAGCCACTACCTTTAAAATAAGAGACAGGGAGATTAAAATTTTATTTTAAAAAGATATTGTAGAAAGGGAGGACTCCGAGCTGGCATATATAGCAAAACTACAAAGGACTGGGCTTGATTACCTTTTGTTTATTTTGTTCCTAAGCCTTGTAACATAATCAAGAAATGGGCAGCTGAAAACTGTCACAGTCTGTCAAGTTTCACAAGGAATACAACTCGACTAACAGTTTTCAGTCCAGATCCACTGGACTCAGAAGACTATTTTCAGTTATGGCATAAAAGGTCATGATGTATCAACAACCAGTACAAATCTGCAGCCCTCGGTGTCCTGTGGACCGGAATTAAAAACGTATTAATTCAGGAATAGACAGCATTTCTTCTCCTAGCTTGTGTGTATTAGAGGTTTCTTTTAAGTACAGCAACACAGCCTGTTTTTTTTTGACCACAAAAATTCAACCAAAAAATAAGCATACTGTGCTTTATGGTTTTGTGGATTTACTGTTTAACTTTTTATAGTTAAATAGACTAAAGTTTGTTAGTTTTAGATGCAGAGAACCATCTACCTGCCATTAAGGAAAGGTTCTTAACCAAAGTTATTTTAACTAATCTATCCTAAACTTTTGAAAATCAAGAAAACATATCCTGACCCTAATCTTACTTTCCAGTCTTAATGAACAATAAATGAAATAAAATTTCTTTTTGTCCCCAACTTTATTCATTTGTATAAAAAAAAAAAAAAAAGACATTTACCACTTTCTTTTATTATTACAAGTAATGGAGGCCAAATTAACGGCCAAAACATGTGTTGGCTTGGTCCTCTGCAATGTGTCTTGCAACAGTAAAACCAACAGAATTCCTCACCATCACCCTGGTCTATTGGAAAAGGATGCGGTCATCATGGCTTCCGGTTATGTCAACCAATGGTCAAAGGGCAAAGGTCACACACACATTGTAAGGGGAAAGCCCAGGCCAAACGGGTCAGGCAGTCATCTTTACCCTCTTTGGACTCGAACTCAGCCCGCAGTGGACTCTTTCAAATTAAAACATCAAGTACTTTGTTAATGTTGACTTCAAACTGAATGCATTGCAGCTTCACAAGTCTTACCTTTTATTAATTGGATTTTAACACATCTCTTTCACTGTATAATAGCTTTGCTTTTACCAGTGTCAGGCACAGTGTTAGTTCCTGTAGATGGCTGCGGACATTACTTGATAATAATAGCTTTCAAAAAGTATAGTGTAGTAGAATAGTTTTTGGTTGTATTAATATTCAGGCAAAGTAAATATCATCACATTTTATGATAATTAACACTTATAAACACCTGGAAAAAAACATTTCCATGAAAACGTTGTTTGGTACTTTGATGTGATGAACTTACTGCGTCCCCCGTGGCCGTATCCGTCTCTCCTCGGTCCACGGGCATGCTCAATGACGACTCGCTCCCCACAAAGCTCCTTCCCATTCAGTTCATACACAGCATCATCAGCATCTCGCATGTCCTCAAACTCCACAAATCCATAGCTGAGAGATCAATTTCAACGAGTCAGCACATGACAGCATAACAAACTGAAAAATGCTTGACATCAGCCAAAAACACTATCAAATGCCAGAAGGATGCATGGCCGCTGCGCATTCGGAAAATTAAATTGAACATGGACAAACTATCATTAAAAGTAAAGCTGTAACGCTACAGTTTAGGATGGGCTAATCGAGGTAATTGGCTCTATATTACACATACAACTAGCCATGGCTAACTGCCTCTCTGTGGCTAACGTTAACCAATGCCAATGTTAAATTTTATATTACATTATATATTCGTTACGGTTTTTACTTCTTGTTCATAAAGTTAACCCTCGAAACGCAAACGATGTCAGGCGTTAGCCATTTACAGTCGCCAACACACCTACATAACTTACGTTTGCTAGCTAGCGTAAGCTGTTGCATTTAACCAAAGGTTGAACGCTGACGTTAATGGAATATTTTGTATGGCTCTTTGCTACTATTGTATCCTAAATAAATAAATAGAACAATAATAGGGCGTAAACGTTGTCTCTCTAGTTTTGCTTTTTTGGCCAACGCTGCTTTGGTAAAGGCTTGGGTTTAGACTTATTAACTAACGTTAGCTGACATCAGCTAATCCTAGGCATTACTGAAAATTAAGTGGTCTTACCCATTTTTCAGGTCGATCTCTAGTAATTTACCATAACCGCTAAAAAATCTTTGGATGTCTTTCTCTCGAACATGATAGCTAAGTTTGCCGACATATACCCGCGGCATTTCAGATGTTATTTAAAAGCAAGTTTAAATACACTTTCTATTGCGCCTCAAAACCAGGCCTAAGAACGCAGACAGTTGTCGACTTCCGGTCAAATCGTTCAGAATAACAGCATCATGTCCGAAGACACTTCCCACACACCAACTACGCACATTTTAGTGTATATTTAATACCTTTGTTTAGCTATATGTTATTCACACATTAGCATCTGCAGCTGGGGAAATTCTATGCTCTACAATATAACATTTTGTTAACAGCCTGTAATGCAGTATGCACTTTTCAAGTCAGTTTTGAAAATATATTTAAGATACTAGATTGAACAGTTCGCACATTTTCACTTTGCTCCCTTTTTTGTCCCTGAATAATAACTGGCACATTGTCATGGTTTCCTGCATGACTGCACTTATTTCGTTTTCTGTTGCTGGATCAGGATGTACATTTCCCTGACTGTCGTGCCTCACAGTAATGTCACTTTTTTTCCCTCTCCTCTGGTGTATCTGACCAGTCCCTTTCTTTACTGTTCTCTCCTCTCTCTATTCCATTCCAAGTTTGTATCTGTTGGACAGGCATATAAAACCACATGTTTAGTTATTATATGATAATTTTTTTATTGACTTGAAATAAAATTTGTATTCATTCATTCATTTATAAAACAATCATGAACCTATTATTATATTAACGTCTATGTACAAATCTATATATATAATTACAATTACAAATAAATATTAGAATGTGGTTATAGTTTGCTGGACTCTGTGACTGGTTTCACTCTCAGGACACCCTCTTGGGAACATGAGACAGCCAGTACTCCATCTCTTCTCCACAGCCGGCCCTGAACCAATCCCCTACAGCCCCCTGTAATGCAACACAAACTATGTCAGGTAAAGTGGGGTGAACTGAAGTGTCATTTTTGTCCAGACCGTTGACAAGAATGACTGAAATGCACACAGACCGAACCAACAACAGTGGATAGGAAGTGAACACCACTCTGACCTGCCCATGGGCTCTCGCACTCATACAGCATCCATTCATCACTACGGAAAGTGGTGTGGAACCACATGGCGTGATCCAGGGAGGCTGAAAACTGGACCCTGTAGTTGGGATAAGGCAGCAGTGCTGTACCCAGGAATGCATAGTCTGATACATAAGCTGCAACGCAGCAGTGCAGCTTCATGTTGCCTTCACCTATGTAAACACACATAATAATGTAATGTAATATAATGTACACATTTTATATTTTGTTGTGTAAATATTATATGCCGAATTTGGAATGTGGGCTGCCATCTGGGGAGCCCTGCTAATTGGTTACAGTGCAGTGTAGTTCTAAATACTATTCAATACATGCAACCCACTATGTGCAAAGAGCAGTATAACTGATGGACTTTTACCTATATATCCTCGTGCTCGTACCCAGAACAGAGTCTTTGGCTCAGCTTTAACAACTCTGTAAAAGTGCGGTGGTTGGATTGGCTTTATTTCAATGGGAACATCACTCGCCAGCAGTTTATTAAGGCCCTGTCTTGATTTCTCAGCCAGGTCTGGTTTACTGTAAAATACAAGAAAACAGGGAAAACCCAACATCAAGTGACTTAGAAAGGTGTTGGGCCACCACTTTCTGCCAGGACAGCTTTATTGTACCTTTGCATTGATTCTACAAGTTGGAACCCTACTGAATGGAGGGAACACCATCCTTCAAAAAGATATTCCCTAACTTGGTGTTTTGATGATGGTGGTGAAAAGCATTGGTTTAAAATCTAGGTATTCAACAGAGTTGAGATCTGGTGACTGTGAAGGGCACAGCATATGATTCACATAATTTTTATCCTCATCAAACCATTCAGTGACCCCTCATGCCCTTTCGACCGCATATAAGTCATTTAGATCTCTTCATCTTGCTGTTTTGATTAAAAAAAAAAATAAAAAATTCACAAAAAAGCTGGGCCTGCGGAGTATGACTACTTTCTAAATGCTAAACTAAACCACATAGTGCCCCTGAGTGAAGGTATCAACATTTATGTTTCTCCACTGATTTATTTAGTTTTTTTTATGTCACCACATCAAAACCACAAGATGGCACCAGAACACAGATAAACTTTACAGTGAAACACATTTTTCTAATAGCCTTGCTCTTCCTTATGCTGCAGTTGCTATATTTAACTATCCTTTCACATCTGCATATTTCCATTTATTTCATTTATTATCACCCTCCTCCTTTGCATCTGTGGATTATCCAGTATAACTAGGACACTCTTCCTAGGAAAATGCAGAGCTGCTGTGGGTTTATTTGTTAATTTTTTAAATAACTTTTAATGTAATACTCAAATCTAAACCATTGACAAGCAATTTAGATGTATGTATGATTGCAAAGATACCTCTTGTCTTTTTAGCCCCCTGTTGATGTTGCTTTGTCATTAATAAAATAAATTGCTATTCTACCTGAGATAAAGACGAATCAGCTCTTCCACAGTGAGGAGGTCTTCGGGCTGGGGGACAACAGGCATGGTAAACTGGTGCTGCAGGGGACTTGGCTGCACCGTTTGGAAGGATGCTTGGCAAATCAGTATAGGCTGCCCATGCTGGATGGCCTTCACAGACCGCACCGTGAAACTGCGACCATCTCTTGTGCGGTCTACCTGGTAGAGCACAGGAACCTTGGGATCTCCTGTGAAACATCCAAAAGACAGTCTGTTTGTAGTCTTCTGTAGTTTCATACATCAACAATGACAATCTGCAATAACTAGGAGAAACCTTCTAATATCTGGGCTGTGGCTTACCTGCCCGTACAAAGTAGCAGTGGAGAGAATGGGCATAGAGATTATCACTGACAGACTTGGCAGCAGCCACAAGGGCCTGACCGACTATCTGACCTCCAAACAGACGCTGAGTGCGGGGCACCCAGTGGTGTGTCCCTCTGGGGAAGTGACAGGCAAGTAAAGCAGTGGCACTACATCGTATTCATATAGCTTTGATTGGTGCTTTGTAATTACACTGACTTATGAGTTTATTGGGTACCACTTTATTCAAACTAATACAAATACAGTACTCCACTATAGAGTCTATCTATGAGAATAATGTCAAGTTTTTCTTGAAAAGTGCCAGAGACGTGTAGTCCTTATTGAGCCTGTAGTTCAAAGGTCCAGAGACGGACTAAAACTTTATGGACAGTGTGTTCATTAGTTCTTTTATTGTCACGTATTGCACAATTAAATGTAGCAAAGGTTGGCTTTAAATGACACAGCTATCTTGGGCTGTGAATAACCTACACATGAGACGAAACTGCGAAATAGTTCTTTAGCACAAATGACTAAATAATGGTTACAAATCTCCCCAATAAAAGTTCAACAGAAATACACATTCAACAACAAATGAGCGAAATGAAGATCTGAGTGCAGCCATGATTAATGAGGGCAAAGTCGCAGCGAGAGAAACTGCAGCAAACTAACGCTCACGTGAACTACCTGTACAAGTCTGCGTCGAGCTGCTCTAAGTTTAAGACGCTGGTGACCAGGACGCTTTTGAGGTCCTGCTTATACAGAGCTGCAGGTCTCACCGAGCTGTCATCTTCAGCTGACAGCTGGGATTCGGCAGCTCCTGGAGGATCACAAACTGACTCAGCGACACCAGCGACATCCTTCACTTCTCTCTCCGCCATGTTTGTTTGTCAGCTTCTTCTTCTTCTTCTTCTTCTTCTTCTTCATTTGTTTTTCACGGCGGTGGACGCAGTGCGACGTTGACTTGGCGCCACCTGCTGTCACGAAATACTAAGATGCTTGTAAAACTAATTTCAGATAAACCATAACCTATACCATTAGCACTGCATGATGATATGACATACATGTTGCCTATCACATATTGCAGATGATAATGGGCATTGCTTGATGTCTTTCTTTCAAATGTCTTTTTGACATAAAATCCAGGTGTAAAGAGTTTAAATACTCATGGTTCAGCTCTAATCACAACTACAAATCCAGAATACACCACTGATTAATTGCAAGCCACCTGTTATGTTATCAAATCAGCCCAGCTATTTCTATCGCTCCACTATCTTATCTCTTTATACATCAAACCCCAAATAAAATGTATTCACACATAAAAAAAATTATAAAGAAGGGAATCAGACAAAATCAAACAAATAAACATACTTTGTAATAAACCCTATCATAATGAATACAATAGAAGGAAAATAAGGGGCCTTCAGCCCAAGATAGATGAAATATATATTTATAATGAGCAAGTGGCATTTATCAGATCAGGGAACAGATTGATTAAAGAAGGTGAGAAAAATTTAGCCTATTTTAGTGGTCTTGAAAAATGAAGACAAAAAAAACAAAACAATATTAAATCACATATGATCACTTTTTCCAATAAAGTTTCTTCTGTTCTCTTCTTTTTTATTGTCATTTGTTACAATTTTTTATTACATGTACATTGCCAATTTCTCCCTTGGATAGCTTTGCAGCAGCAACTTTTCCCAGTGCAGATATTGGTAGCTATCAAAGCTGTTTTCAGACTCTCTTAGCCAACAATGATTCTTGGATTCATGCATCACTTTATATTATTAATTCAACATGTCAGGGGCAGATCTACAAGGTGACAATGTGGGGGAGGTGCCCTAAATTGCAGGGTTTGTCCCCCCAACAAACAAGATCTAACAAATCAGTAATAACAACTTTAGTAAGCTCATTTTAAGAAAACCCTTTCACATTTTTGACCCGTTTTAGTCTTGTAAATGTAGGTGTGTGTGTGTTTTATGTTGGAGTGTACTGTCTGAAACGTCAAGCTGCTGTTTAGGCTTGATTGCCCCTAAAAAAAAGTTAACAACCCTAATTAGATCTAGCTGTTTAAAAAGAAACACGCACAGCAGCATTCAATCACAGGGAGTCCCCATCCGCATCCGCCCTGGTCTGGACACCTGCCCAAAACCACCAAGCTACGCCTTTCCTAACAAGTGTAGCCTACATTTCTCTGGATATACCACTGTAGCGAGTCAATCATAGTATTACTGTAATTGTTTCAGATGACACAACCCTGTTTTCATACGTGATAAGCACTTTACTATTGTTGACTTCGGAGCATCCATGATTCTTATACTACAATGGTGTACTAGCTAATACATTTTTACAAGGTTGTCAATGTATAAAAAGCAAGGTGTATACTGTGATTTTCTTTTCAAAACTGCAACACATTCAAATGTTTACACTGCACTGACTGTATTTTAGGAAACTTCTAGGTGAACGTAATATTTTCCATATATGCACTTTTATGAAAATGATACAATTTAGGAGGAAAAATTGCTCATAGATCATCTGTGTGTTTTTCACAAACGTTTTGCACACACCTGCTGACACACTTCCAAATCTAAACTACAATGGCAAATATGTGGACAACCCATACTGGTTGTACCTTACACGACTTGTTACCTGTGCCCGAACTGCCTGACTGGCTGTTCAACATGACATTAAAAACATGATATCATCCACATACCTATCATTGTGCCACCTGATCTGCTGCCAACTCTGGTTAGTATAAATTCAGTGAACTGTGGCAGACACAGCACAGGTTGTAGCTGACAGATAAGCTCATAGTCCTCTCTGACACAGCACTGCCAGTTAGCCTCCAAAAACAACTGCCCTTGTCTCACATCTGGAAGAGGTAAGTGAGGGACCATGAGCATCATTTAGGTGGTGGTGGTGGTGGTGGTGGTTAAGAGTATATAAACACAATAAATGTGATGATGTTTGTCCTCACTGTCAAACAATGTGCTAAATTAGTTCATAATTTAAATAAGAGTTGCGCTGGTAACGCACCACGTTAGTAAAGGGGCAAGAATTATCATGGTTCCACAAATGATAAATGATAATTTCATGTGTTCATGCAAAAACAATACCTGAATTAAAGCTAAAGCTAACGTATTTGAATCATCAAATAAATAAAGTTTTTGACCTTAACAAGGAAATGTGACAGGATTTCTAATCTTGTGAATGCCTTGCAGAGAGTATAATTAACATTTGTATTTTGCGTTCTAGATGAAGCCCACAATGGGAATGTCTGGATGTTGGCAGATGCTGTGGCTCTTGCTGATGCACGTGTTAACAGGATGCGCAGGTAAAGTGTCTGAAATATTATCAACAATAATATTAGCAAGTATCTGAACTTCTGATAAGTCTTGTGCAACTTTCTATCACTACAGTACAGTAGGTTCTCTGAGGTATTTATATTAAATTTTGTTTTACTTCTTTTTTTCTTCTTCTTCTTCTATTACTGCTGAAACCACAGCCAATATAACCATACCCACTACAACACGTGCATACCCTCCAGTGAGACTGGTCAATGCCAGCAGCTGCTGCTCTGGCAGAGTGGAGATCTTTCACAAAGATCGGTGGGGGACAGTGTGTGATGACATCTGGGGGATGTCTCATGCTGAGGTGGTGTGTCGACAAATGGGCTGTGGCAGGGCTGTGGCTGCATACTCAGCTGCATTTTTTGGACCAGGCAGTGGACCAATTTGGTTGGATGATGTTAAGTGCACAGGAAATGAGTTAGCAATAACAGACTGTGTACACAGAGATTTTGGGATCCATAACTGTAACCACAAGGAAGATGCTGGTGTCACCTGTAGAGGTGAATAAATAAAACTATTTACATTTTTTTAGTTAGTTTTAGATTTAGAACTTGTTTGACATAATACAGAGAACTCAACTTTACTTTTCTACTAATCTCTTTGTGTTTTTTTCTTACAGACTCTCAGATTCTACTGGAGGCCTCCCAGCTTGTTTGCGGTGATACTCAGCTTGAAGTTGGTGTGAACTTAAGTGCTGCTCAGTTGGATTTGAACGTATTCTCTGGTCACATGGCAGTCTCTTCCTGTTTCAGTCACAGATTACAAGATAATGTTGTGTGGTACCAGGTTCCACGTCAGGCTGGTGTTTGTGGAACTGTTATGATGGTGAGTGGAATTTCTATCACCTATGTACCAAATTCATCACTGTTAGCTCCAAGTGTTTTGGTTCATCTTAGACTCTGAACTCAAAAGATACTCAAGTTATTTCTGTAATCTGTTGTTCTCCTGTCTCTTTGAAGGATTTTCCATGTCACGTTTAATGCCATATGCATATCAAACAGTACTGTTTTCTCTTTATTCTGGTTTGTACTTAAGTTGAGGATAACCTGATTAGACGGCTGATTAATCCTTCTTCCTCCTTGTTTCAGACCAACAGCACCCACGCCATTTACTCCAACAACTTATTTTTATACCCTCCAAGTAACGGTTCCTTCGTTCTCCCTGAGGTGATTCCATTCTCGTGTGCTTATCCCTTAAACACCAACACCAGCTTGACCAGCATCAGATTACCTTTGTGAGTATTTTCATTCTTGACTAGCAGTGCACAGGACTTAACTTTCATGATAACAGAAGTTCTTCACTGGACAATAGAATGATATTGTAAGGATGAAACCCATCTCTAATTGTCACTCTTTACAGACAAGAAGGTGGCCTCAGTGGCTCAGGCACAAGAGCCACAGCCAGCTTGACTCTTTTCCACAACTCCAACTTTGCAAACAGCTATGGACTGGGCCAGGTCGTCCTTCCACTGGGCTCTCCATTACATGTAGGAGTGTTTGTGACTGAGAGTGATCCAGCCTTTGTACTTGTTCTGGATGACTGCTACATCACTCAGTCCCCCAACCCTGACGAGCCCACGCAATACTTCCTCATTCAGTCCAGGTTTGTGTCTCTCCTCATTTTGAACCAGAAAACCACAACTCTACGGGGGTGTGTAATGGCTCTGATGATGCTGTCTGATACTGTCTTCTTTAGGTGTCCCACTGACCCTCAAAGAGTGTCAGTGGTTGAGAACGGTGTGTCCCTCCGTGCTCGTTTCTCTGCCCTGGTTTTCCCTCTCCAGGGTAGCGATATCTTCCTTCACTGCAGAGCCAGCCTTTGTGACAACAGGAACCACAACTGCATTCCAGTGAGTCAGACACTCATCGCTTGTTCACCTATAAATGATTTTTAGCCAGTCGCAACAGTCATGTCTGATTATTCTGTCACTCTTACTACACAGTTTTGTTCAAGGAGGAATAAACGCTCTCTTGCCAGCTCAACTCAGCTCGATCTTGTCACATTTGGACCGATAACATGTGAGTATAAAACCTGATGTCTGAGCTTATGTATCAATACAGTGAACTGTGTGGACATTATAACCATATTTGTTCTTGATCTTCAGGGGAGAAGTGACTGTGATGAAATCACCTGGTTTACACTGGAAAGTGATGCATGCATATTTATTCTATCAGATCATTTAATAATTACATGAAATCAGCCTTTATTAATGCTACATTGATTTAGAATGGAGGATATGCTTAATTTTATTCTTTAGCAATAACACTATTCTCTCAGTTGTTGATTGGCAACAGATTTGTGAGCATTTGTAACAGAAATATTCCCTGATCAGGCAAACACTAACAAAATGACAAAATGTGTTTGTGTTAATGGTGGACAGTTCTCAACATGGGAGCTTGGTTGAGGGTATACCATACACAGTTGCCTTTCCCTTTTCTTCTTGATTTCAGGATAGATCTGACAAATACGTGGAGCGAAGTGATTTATTCTACAAAGTGATGCACATACATTTTTATGATTATTTCATATATGATATAATTTAATTTAATAAAACATGAGTTATAATAAAATGTGTGTAAAAACATAAGCCTGCTTGTTCTAAATAAAGTGAAGCATCAAAAACAAAACTGCTTGCATATTTTATATGAAATAATTGTTAATCCATTATGGATAATTTTCATCATCTCACCTAAAAATGACACTGACAGAGCCTCCACTAGGGAGACTTGCATGATTACATGCTTTTACTTTGTGTAACATTGGGCTGGAAGTTATTTTTAGAAGTTTCTCCCTTACCTTAACTTAGACCCTTAATAAAGACCACTGGTCATCAAAGTCATCAAAGAAACTCTCCATTTTCTACCAATCACAAATGGACATTCAAAATTCAAGGTTCAAAAAACTTAATTAATCTCATAGGGAAATTGTTTTGCCTCGTTACAGTTGTTCTCAACACAGACAGAAACAAAGGGAACCACAACCAGAAACGATCAACACAAATACACAATAACATCAATACAGAAAGTATATATACAGAATATGTGAGATGAATGAAAACAGGTCAATAATTATAGTCTAGCGTGGAATGACGTGACGTGGAATTATATGACAGAAATTGTCAGTTCCAACACCCTTTACAGAGGGACGAGGAATTGTAAAGCTTGATGGCCACAGGTAGAAAGAATCTCCTGTGATGTTCTGTGGACCATATGATGTTGACCAGTCTCTGGCTGAATGTGCTCCTCTGTCCAGCCAACACACTGGGTGGGGGGTGGGAGGGATTGTCCAGGATTAAGAGGAGTTTGGACAGCATCCTCAGCTACAACATGTAGAGGGTCTAGCTCCACTCCCAGAACTGAGCCAGCCCCCCGGATCAGTTTGTTCAGCCTGTTAGTGTCTGCCACCATTATGCTGCAGCCCCAGCAGACCACAGCATAGAAGATGACACTGGAACCACAGACTTATAAAACATCACCTCCACCTCCTCCCCCTGTATAAAGAGAGGGATGACGGGACTCCCAGATTTACTGAAGTCCATCACCAGATCCTTTGTTTTATTGATGTTCAGATGAAGATGGTTCAACTGAACTATGGACTGTGGACTGGTTTGAACTGGAGTCAACACGAGTCCACAAAACTTTCCACCCCTCCCTGGTATTCTGTGACGTCTCCACCCTGAATACATCCTACAACTTCAGAGTCATCAGAAAATTTTTAAAGATGGCAGGAGAGGTACCTGAAGTCTGAGGTGAAGACAAATGGAGACAGAACTGTCCCCTGTGGAGCACCTGTGCCACAGACACACAGTTCTGCAGGTGAACATACTGTGGGCGGTTAGTAAGGTAGTCCATGATCCACAAAATCATCTGAGTGTTAACCTGCATGTTTTTATTTTCTCCCAGCAGTGCAGGCCAGATGGTGTTGAGTGCACTTGAGAAATCAAAAAAACATGATCCTCACTAAGCCCTCAGGCCTGTCCAGGTGGGTGTAGGTGCGATGGAGCAGATGTATGATGGCGTCATTGTTTGTAAAATTGTACAAAGAGTTATCCTTTTACATTTGTTTCTCTCATGAAACTGCCATTTGTTATAGCTTAAAGTGACCCTTGTGAAACTTGTTTTTGCTATAGTGAAATAGTACACCAGACTTTTATCTTAAAGAGTCAGCTAGGATGCTCCGGCATGGAATTCACCTCAAGATGAGAATCAACTGCAACGTCACAACTGCCATTATTATGTCTTTACTTACAAACTGAAAAACATCTCTCTCCCATCTGAAATCTTTAAAAAGAACTGTATGTGTTAGACTCTGTCAGTACATGCTCCATTGCACAAGATAAATTACTGTTACTACTGCTTAATCTCATCGGTGGTCCTGAGAAGTTTATTACAGAAATGTTCCTATCAGTCATCCACTCCAACTTGGGGTTAAAAGGCAAACTGGAGCAGGTCAAGTGAGGGTTTGACCAGAGGTCGGAGGGAGTCCAGGATCAGCCTCTCAAAAGGCTTCATAATATGTGAATGCGGAATCCAATGAATCCAAAATGCTGCATCAAACGCCTTGGGATATCGATTTAAAAGTTGAAGTCACATTCAGTAAAAAACATCAAAGTATGAAATAGGGAAATACTGAGAATGGTCCAACTGTACACAACACATCTGTGGACCCACAACAATGACTCATCCAGGAGATCATAAAAGATCACAGATTAGTGTTTAACATAATATTAAGTGAAATTGTTGTCTAATTTGATCCTGCAAGGTTTTACTCTGCACATGTTTTTTGATCATTATAAATTAAAGTAAAATCACACAAATTCTCAATCTCATTTAAACTTACACTTAGGCTTGTGGAATCAGATTTGACTTCGACTTGACTAGCCTAGACTTGGACCTGTATTAGACTTGACAAAGGTGGACCTGACTACAGCCATGGTTACCCCTACTCTTAGGAAAAGAGCTACACTAACTAGTTCAGTCAAGAGGATTGAGGCTGCAGTTTTGTCTCATTGATGACTCATCGATAAAGGACCCGTTTGTGTACAGGACATTGGTGTATTACGAACAACTAGAATGTTATTCTGCACTGCCTCACGTAAAGAACTGACTTCCTGCTAGTTGACTCACCTAACATGGGAGGAGTATCTTAACTTTTGGATTCCTGCTCTCTGTGTGTCCTTGAAAGGTTCACCCATTGGAACCTGAAACACTTTTTCTATTGTGTTCATTTCAAGTCAATAAAACCATACTGCCATAAGTCCAATTTATTCTACTTGTTAGTCCACACATTTTTACTACATAATAAAATGTATTTACATTTTCCGTCCTCATTTCTTCATCCGTTATACTATTCACTTGTGTTCTTAAGGGTCGTGGTAGCGCTGGAGTCTGTTCCGGCTGTCATTAGGTGAGAGGTGGGGTACACCCTGAATAGGTCGCACGGCCATATTTTCCTTTTTTTATAATAAATAAATAAATTCTTAATAATTCTCATTTTCACCAAATGTCAGAATTGGTTTTGTAGTAACACATATCTTGAGTTCATTGTGAAGTAGACAATTAGAATTTTAGTCATAGTCAGTACTGAAAAAAGTTAAATTCTGTTTGAAATCGGATTTTTAAAAAATGGATTTTAGTATAGTATTATTCAGATGTGGGATGATACAGCACACTGACATGGCACGTGTGACAAGAACATGCCACAAGTGACTTTCACCCGACACATGTGAAGATCACGCTCTGGATCTTCGTCACAAATGAAAATGAAACTTTGCAACACTGGCTGACATACAAGAAGACTTATTGTTTGACACTTGTAATCTACAATTGTCCAAGTCTTGGTACCAGAACTATAATTAAAGTATTCAAACCTATTTCTACTCTCTAATTATATTCAATTAAACATAACTACTTCTCAGCACAGGTCATGATTAACCCTCCATCACGTTCGTTGGTGTAGGTTAAACAAGACAGGTGAAATTTCTAGTACTTGCCACATGATTAACACTCCAACACCTTCAGTGTGTATAGATGCCAACCCTCTATTGTACTTGTTGATTAGAAACAGCTAAACAAGCCAAACAGAAAAGCAATGTTGTCCCTGAATGCTATTGTTGGCATAACTGACCAGGCTAGTGTGAACTTAGGGGTAGCAGTGGTTTTGCTTTCTGCTGTGTCAGCAGTCACAAGTAATCAATGTGCCCATGTACCAATAAAACTATTGCCTAGTGCTACCCTATGATTTTTGTTCTTCCTGCATTCTGTCATGGCAGGGAAAATAATTGTAGTCCTCTACACATCACACAACAACATAATTAGAGTCAATATAATATGTCAAAAGATAATGCTTCATTATTGTTGTCTGCGGTATGTATGACTTCAATGGTGATGATGATCTCCCAGTTGACATTGTCACAACAGGGTGCAGGAAATTAAAATTTTTGATTAATGATGGGATGCATTTAATGAGCATGTGATGTTTTGAAAAGTATTAAGGTAGAAGGTGAGAATATACAATACCAGGAGGATTTGTCATATGCTGTGTAATAGTTCCTTCTACTACATTAGGTGTACATTTTAATGTACTTTTATTTTTGGTCACATTTTAATTAATTTAACCCCAAAACAATAAATTTTCTTCTTTTATCATCAAACAAGATGCTGAACACTTTGAGTGAAGACGTGACACACTCACTGAAAAACCTGTCCACCCTGTAATGTCTGCTAATTATTTAATTACAAGTAAATTAAATGGTCAGGTGTTCTAAGGCGGCAGGTTTATCAGTATGTAGTGTGAGCGTTCTGGGTTCTCCTGACTAGTAAAACACCACAGATAAGAGACAGTGGTCAGCTCTACCACCCACTCCAAGCAACACTTAGTTAGCCAGCAGCTCTCACTCATTCACACAATGGTGACTGACTTGATGCTGCTTCCTGTTGGTGGCTCCCTGTGCAGTCTTGTTAATCCCATCCATCCATTATCTTAACCGCTTGTCCTCCTGAAGGTTGCTGGAGTGCAGGGTACACCCTGGACGGCTCACCAGTCTATCACAGGGCAGACATACTGAGACAGACAGCTATTCGCACTCACAATCACACCTATGAGCAATTTAGAGTCACCAATTAACCCTAACATGCATGTCTCTGGATGGTGGGAGGAAGCTGGAGTAACAGGAGAGAACTCATGCAAACACGTAGAGAACATGAAAAATACGCTGCTTTCTGGCTGCATTCTCTGCTTCATTCTCCTCCAATACCACATGAGCTGACTCCTGCATGATTGTTCTGATATACAGTTAGCTGTAGCTTTAGCTGTATGTTTCGGGCCATTGTCTTTCTACTGTATAAAGTAGCATTCCACTTGTTTTGCAGCATTTGGCAGTCTGTGTATATCACTGTATTCAATATGTATGTCATTTGTCAGTATTTTATAACAACAACAACAACAACAACAACAACAATAATAATAATAATGATGATGATATTATTATAATAATATAATATAATAATAATAATTTCTTGAGAAATGGTCTTGATGATGACTGACGAATGAATGTTAAACAAAGGTTTGCTTTTTTTCTTATAGTATATTATCCTCATCACCAGTGCTTTTCTTAGCATTCTTAGCATTAAGCAACATATTTCTGCAGTGTTGTTGTACTCTGATCATCTCAGGTGAGGCACCACTTGCTCTTACAGTCTTCAAACCTTCAAGCCTCCCCCTCATTAAAAATAAACACGGTTCAGAACCATATATGAAAGAGACTCTTTATTCCCTTTTCAGTACAAAACCAGTTCGAAGACATTTGGATGTGCACACATTCACCAAAATTCAAAGAATCACTCCTTTCCTGTAGGATGACATATGTTTGTTTTGTTTGTGTTGGTCTACGTGATTATATCAGTTATAAACTGACATGTTCATAAAATGCTACAATTAAAGTTCACTTGACAGCATCTGAAGAAGACAGCAGGATAATTACAACTAAGACTCAAAGCAAGTAGCACACAGGTGTTGATCTTCTTATGAGTGAAACCTTCAAATCAGAGAACGTACCCATACTCCTGTCAACTATGCACAAGGTCACTCTTAAATTATTGTTATTTTGAAATGCTGACATTCAACATGTTATTAGTACCATTCTTTAAAAATAATAGCTTTTTTGTAGAAAAGATTGAGATAACAAAATGAAATACAGTAAAGAAAATGTAATGTCTTGGATAGCTACATCATTAGAATTAAGTTCAGTTATATATAAATGAATTATTTACAGGTTGTGTTCAAAAAATCATTTAGAAAAGTGTCATAAATCTTTTACAAAGGAGATTTAGTTTCTCACCTGTCAACCTATCATGTTATTACTACACAGCAGTATTTCAAACTTCAGCTTTCCTTTCATTTTAAGTTCCTGTCTATCCTGTTTTGGCAGTGGCAACCAAGAGAGATTTTGCACATACACACTACTTAGACTGCTCAATCAATTGTTTAACTTCCCTTAATATTTTACATGTAAAGATCTTTTATTTTATTACAAACCTGATTCAGCATGAACCTAAATTAATTAATTTAACTCTGTTTAACTCAGATTTTAGCCATTTTCTATGTACTATTGGTCAAATCTATTAATTTTAGACATCAGAATAAGTATAATATTTATCTTTTATCAGATTTTAAAGGATACACTGTTGCTATTAGAACTGACAATTAAAATAACTTCAACTACTCTTAACTCTAATTTTTATTTTGCTACAACATTATATCAGTGTCCACTAATTCTGATCTATCTTCTGTTTATTCCTGATATTTGGCCAGTTTTGCATATTTAACATTTGCATATTTTGTCTGGTCTTCTATTTAGGGGCACAACAATTTTTATTTCTTTTCTTAAAAAGACCCTCATTCCACAGGCAGAAGCAAAACTAAAACATTTCTGAAACCACAGAGGAACTTATTTTACTCCACAATTTAGTTTTCAGTCAAACACAAATATTAAAATTTTGTATTACATGTACATTGCCAATTTCTCCCTTGGCTAGCTTTACTGTAGTTCAGCTTTCCCCAGTGCAGAGATTGGTAGCTATCAAAGCTTTATTTTATTAATTCAACATTTCAGGGGCAGATATACAAGGTCACAATGTGGTGCAGCTGCCATAAATTGCAGAGTTTGTCCAAATAAAACACCAAATACTGTATGTTCACAAACAGTTCAAAACACTGACACAAACGATATGTTTGAATATATATATAATAACTTCAGTAAGATCATGGTAAGAAAAACCTTACACATTGGTGATAAGTTTTAGTATTGTAAACGTAGGTGTGTGTGTGTTTTATGTTGGATTGTACTGTCTGAAACTTCAAGCTGTTGCTTACGCCTGGTCTCCCATGAAAAAACTTTACTAACCCTAATTAGATCTACCTGGTTACAAAGAACCATGCACAGCAGCATTCAATCACAGGGGGTCACCATCTGCATCCACCCACATCTGATCTGAAAAGCACTGAGCCTGAAGCATGTTGCCCTCTAATCATCTGCATGTGATACTTTTGTGAGATTTGTATTTTTCTCCTCTATGCACTGTTCTTTATTCAGGCACATCTAAAGCTTTGATACATATTATTTATCCATTTTGCACACACCTGCTGACACACTTCCAAATCTAAACTACAATGGCAAATATGTGGACAACCTATCCTGGTTGTACCTTACACGACCTGTAACCTGTGCCAGAATTGCCTGACTGGCATTCGACATTAAAAACTATGTGGATATTATCCACATACCTATCATTGTGCCACCTGATCTTCTGCCAAATCTGGTTAGTATAAATGCCCAATGGACTGTCGGAGAGAAAGCACAGGTTTGTAGCTGACAGATGAGCTCATCCTCCTCACTGACACAGCACTGCCAGTCAGCCTTCAAACACAACTGCCCTTGTCTCACATCTGGAAGAGGTAAGTGAGGGACCATAAGCATCATTTAGGTGGTGGTGGTTAAGAGTATATAAACACATTAAATGTGATGATGTCAAACAATGTGCTAAATTTGTTCATAATTTAAATAAGTGTTGCACTGGTAACTCACAACTTAGTAAGGGAGCAAGAATGATCATGATTTCATGAATGATAAATCATAAACAATACATGAATTAAAGCTACAGCTAATGTATTTCAATCATCATGACCTCAGAGTTATTAATGATGTTCACGTCTTCTCCACTTCTCTAATAAACATGCACCGATCGTAATGGCCGGATTGATGCTTAAAGACAGTGATCGGTGATCAATCTGAGATATCAAAATGCTGTGAAGACACAAAGCTTGTAATTTGTAACACACATAAGGCCAACATGAGGAACTACTACAAAAGCATGATAGAAATGAAATCAAATGTAGGTTTTAACCTTAACAAGGAAATGTGACATGATTTCGAATCTTGTGAATGCATATTTAGATTCTTGCAGAGAGCATAACTGAACATTTGTATCTTGCATCCTAGATGAAGCCCACAATGGGAATGTTTGGATATAGGCCAATGCTGTGGCTCCTGTTGATGCACATGTTAACAGGATGTACAGGTAAAGTGAAATATTATCAACATTAATCTAAGCAAGTACCTGAACTTCTGAATAAGTCTTAAAGTGCAACTTTCTATTACGACCGAGCAGCAGGTTCATTTATAATCAATTTTGCTTCTTCTTCTATTACGCCAGAAACCACAGCCAAATTGATCATACCTGCTGCATCTACACCCACTACAACTCCACCCACTACGACACATGCATATCCTCCAGTGAGACTGGTCCATGCCAGCAGCCTCTGTGCTGGCAGAGTGGAGATCTTCCACAATAATCAGTGGGGGACAGTGTGTAATGACATCTGGGGGATGTCTCTAGCTGAGGTGGTGTGTCGACAAATGGGCTGTGGCAGGGCTGTGGCTGCATACTCAGCTGCATTTTCTGGACGAGGCAGAGGACCAATTTGGTTGGCTAATGTTAGGTGCACAGGAAATGAGGCAGCAATAACAGACTGTGCATATCAAGGTTTTGGGATCCATAACTGTAGCCACCGGCAAGATGCTGGCGTCACTTGTGAAGGTGAATAAATAAAAGTATTAATATTTTGTTAGTTAGTTCTACTGATGAGTGTTTGTGCTTTTTGCCACTACATGTTAAAGGTGGAGCATCTTCTCATTACAGCTGGTAGCAGTGGAACCCTTCACCTGCTATGTGGCTAAAAGAGGTTTACTTTCTCTTTGAACAGGCACAACATCTACAACGACACCTCCTACAACCACACCTTCTGAAACCCCACCTTCTACAACCACACCTTCTGCAACCACACCTTCCACAACCACACCTTCTGAAACCACACCTTCTGAAACCCCACCTTCTACAACCCCACCTTCTGAAACCCCACCTTCTACAACCCCACCTTCTGAAACCCCACCTTCTGAAACCACACCTTCTGAAACCCCACCTTCTACAACCCCACCTTCTGAAACCCCACCTTCTGCAACCACACCTTCTGAAACCCCACCTTCTGCAACCACACCTTCTGAAACCCCACCTTCTGAAACCCCACCTTCTATAACCCCACCTTCTGAAACCACACCTTCTGCAACCACACCTTCTGAACCTCCAGCTTTTACAACCACACCTTCTGAAACCCCACCTTCTGAAACTTCACCTTCTGAAACCCCACCTTCTGCAACCACACCTTCTGAACCTCCAGCTTCTACAACAATACCTTCTGAAACCCCATCTGCTACAACCCCATCTTCTACAACCACACCTTCTGAAACCCCAGCTTCTACAACCACACCTTCTGAAACCCCACCTTCACTACTAGAGGCCTCTCAGCTCGTTTGCAATGATACTCAGCTTGAAGTTGGTGTGAACTTAAGTGCTGCTCAGTTGGATTTGAACGTATTCTCTGGTCACATGGCAGCGCCTTCCTGTTCCAGTCACAGATTACAGGATAATGTTGTGTGGTACCAAATTCCACGTCAGGCTGGTGTTTGTGGAACTGTACTGACGGTGAGTGGAACTATACTACCTATGTACCCAATTCATCAATGTTAGCTCCAAGTGTTTTAGTTCATCTTAGACTCTGAACTCAAAAGATACTCAAGTTATTTCTGTAATCTGTTGTTCTCCTGTCTCTTGAAGCATTTTCCATGTCATGTTTAATGCCATATGCATATCACACAGCACTGTTTTCTCTTTATTCTGGTTTGTATGGAGGTTGAGGATAGGCTGATTAGACAGCTGATCAATCCTTTTTCCTCTTTGTTTCAGACCAACAGCACCCACGCCATTTACTCCAACAACTTATTTTTATACCCTCCAAGTAACGGTTCCTTCGTTCTCCCTGAGGTGATTCCATTTTCGTGTGCCTATCCCTTAGACACCAACACCAGCTTGACTAGCATCAGATTACCTTTGTGAGTATTTTCATTCTTGACTAGCAGTGCACAGGAATTTAACTTTCATGATAACAGAAGTTCTTCACTGGACCATAGAATGATATTGTAAGGATGAAACCCATCTCTAATTATCACACTTTACAGACAAGAAGGTGGCCTCAGGGGCTCAGGCACAAGAGCCACAGCCAACTTGACTCTTTTCCACAACTCCAGCTTTGCAAACAGCTACGGACAAGGCCAGGTTGTCCTTCCAATGGGCTCTCCACTGCATGTGGGAGTGTTTGTGACTGAGAGTGATCCAGCCTTTGTACTTGTTCTGGTCGACTGCTACATTACTCAGTCCCCCAATCCTGACGACCCCACGCAATACTTCCTCATTCAGTCCAGGTTTGTGTCTCTCTTCATTTTAAAACAAAAAAAAAAAAAAAACACAACTCTACGGGGGTGTGTAATGGCTCTAAAGACGCTGTCTGCTACTGTCTTCTTCAGGTGTCCCACTGACCCTCAAAGAGTGTCAGTTGTTGAGAATGGCGTGTCCCTCCATGCTCGTTTCTCTGCCCTGGTTTTCCCTTTCCAGGGTAACGACATCTTCCTTCACTGCAGAGCCAGCCTGTGTGACAACAGGAGCCATAACTGCGTTCCAGTGAGTCAGACACTCATTGCTTGTTCACTTATCAATGATTTTTAGCCAGTTGCAGCAGTCATGTCTTATTCTTCTGTCCCTTTCACTTCACAGTTTTGTTTAAGGAGGAATAAACGCTCTCTTGCCAACTCAACTCAGCTCGATCTCGTCACATTTGGACCAATCACATGTGAGTATTAAACCTGATGTCAGAGCTTATGTCTCAGTGCAGTGAACTGTGTGGACCTTATAATCATGTTTGTTCTTGATCTTCAGGGGAGAAGTGACTGTGATGGAATCAGCTGGTTTACACTGGAAAGTGATGCATGCATATTTATTCTATCAGATCATTTAATAATTACATTAAATCAACCTTTATTATTGTTACATTGATTTAGAATGGAGGATATGCTTAATTTTGGACAGGTTTGAATTCTTTAGCAATAACACTGTTCTCTCAGTCATTGATTGACAACAGATTTATATGTGTTTGTAACAGAAATATACACTGATCAGGCAAAACATTAACAAAATGACAAAATGTGCTTGTGTTAATGGTTGACAGTTGTCAAAATGGGCGTTGGTTGAGGGTATATCATACACAGTTGCCGTTCCTTTTTCTTCTTGATTTTTAAGATAGTTCTGACAAATATGTCGAGCGATGTGATTAATTCTACATGATGATGATGCACATACATTTTTATGATTATTTCAGATGTGATATATAATTTAATTTAATAAAACATGAGTTATAATAAAATGTGTGTAAAAACATAAGTCTGCTTGTTCTAAATAAAGTGATGTATCAAAAACAAAACTGCTTGCATAATTTTTTATGAAATTCTTATTTTATGAAATTTGTAATCCATTATGGATCATTTTCATCATCTCACCTAAGAATAACACTAACAGAACCTCCACCAGGGAGACTTGCATGGTTTCATGCTTTTACTTTGTGTAACATTGGGTTTGAAGTTACCCTCAGAAGTTTCTCTCTTAACTTAACTTAGACCCTAACTGAGCATCTATCTATCTCCTAAAAGGTATCTCTACGAGGCCTAAACATACACTTTTCTAAACTTGGACCTCAAACCTCACAGTATATTTAAGTTTGCTCTTTTTATTTAATTTAACTTCTTCATTTAGCCTATGTTTTGTCTTATTTCCGGTGGCTGCAAGGATCAAGTTCAAAGCTCTGTCTCTTGCCTACAGAGTGGTTAACTCCACAGCTCCATCTTATCTCAATTCAATCGTTCAGGTCTACATCCCTCACTTTTTCACTTTTTCGATAGCACTTTGCTTTGATGCTGTTTCTTCTTGACTTAGATTTTGTTTGCTTGCCTTGTTCCTCACTTGTAAGTCGCTTTGGAAGCGTCTGCTAAATGACTAAATGTAAATGTATCTCCTGAACTGGTTTCATCCATGTAACACCTTCAGACCTTTAAGGTATATATTCAACTCAGAAGATAACACTGCTGTATATTCTTTATTTAATAAATGCAGAAGACTTGGTCCACTTGGTCATCAAGATCATCAAAGAAACTCTCCATTTTCTACCAATCCCAAGTGGACATTGAAGATTCAAGATTCAAAAAACTTTATTATTCCCAGAGGGAAATTGTTTTGCCTCATTGCAGTTGTTCTCAACACAGACAGAAAGAAAGGAAACCACAACCAGAAATTATCCACACAACACTATAAAAAATAAGTCAGTTGTGTGTTCCCAGTTCATGTTTCGTTCTGAATAATCCACCATATTCAATATTTACTTTTTCAAACTAAAAGTTTTCCATAGCAGCACTGGCATTCAACACAAATACACAATAACATCAATACAGAGAACTTAATATATGTACAGAATATGTGAGATGAATCAAAATAGGTCAATAATTATAGTCTAGGGTGGAATGACTTATATGAATTATATGACAGTAATTGTCAGTTCCCCCACCCCTTACAGAGGGCCGAGGAATTGTAAAGATTAAAAGAATAGACAGGTAGAAAGGATCTCCTGTGACATTCTGTGGAGCACTTAATGTTGACCAGTCTTCGGCTGAACATGCTCCTCTGTCCCCTGTGTAGTAGGTGGGAGGGATTGTCCAGTATTGAGAGGAGTTAGGACAGCATCCTCCTCTCAGCTACAACATGTAGAGGGTCCAGCTCCACCCCCAGAACAGAGTCAGCCCTCCTAATCAGTTTGTTTAGCCTGTTAGTGTCTGCCACCTTCGTGTTGCTGCCCTAGCAGACCATAGCATAAAAGATGACACTGACTCAAAAACATCTGCAGCATGGTGCTGTGGACTGGTGTGGACTCCACAAAACTTTCCACCACTCCCTGGTACTCTGTGACATCCCCATACAGGATGAAGAGGAATAGAGACAGAACTGTCCCCTGTGGAGCATCTGTGGTACAGACCACAGTGTCCGACACATAGTTCTGCAAGGTGAACATACTGTGGGCGGTTAGTAAGGTAGTCCATGATCCAAGAAATCCGGGGAGTGTTAACCTGCACGTTTTTTAATTTGTCTCTAAGCAGTGCAGGCCAGATGGTGTTGAATGCACTTGAGAAATCAAAAAACATGATCCTCACTAAGCCCCCAGGCTTGTCCAGGAGGGTGTAGGTGCGATGAAGCAGATGTATGATGGTGTCATTGTTAGAAAAATTGTACAAAGAGTTATCCTTTTACATTTGTTTCTCTCATGAAACTGCTATTTGTTATAACTTAAAGTGATCCTTGTAAAACTTGCTTTTGCCCTAGTGAGATACTGGACCAGACTTTTATCTTAGTGGGTTAGATAGGATGCTCCGGCATGCAATATACCTCAAGATGAGAATCAGCTGCAATGTCACAACTACTATTGTTATATCTTCCTCCCATGAAATCTATAAAAAGAACTGTAGGTGTTAGACTCTGTCACTGCATGCTTTCTTGCACAAGAGAAATTAAACTACTGCCTTATTAATCTCATCGGTGGTTCTGAGAATTTTCCTATCAGTCATCCACTCCAACTTGAGTTTGATGGGCAAACGGTAGGGGGTCAAGTGAGGGTTTGACCAGAGGGAGTCCAGAATCAGCCTCTCAAAAGCCTTTGTAATATGTGAATGCTAGATCCAATTAATCCAATGCTGCATTAAGGGCTTTAGGATATTGATTTAAAAGTTGAAGTCACATTCAGTATAAAACATCAAAGTATGAAATGGTGAAATACTGAGAATGGTCCAACTGTTCACAACACATGTGTGGAGCCACAACAACGACTCATCCAGGAGATCATAAAAGATCACAGATTGAAAGATCACAGAAAGAAATTGTTATCTAATTTGATCCTGCAGAGTTTTACTCATTTTTTTTATCATTTAAAATAGTAAAATCACACAAATTTTCAATCTCATTTAAACTTGCTCTTGGGCTTGTGGAATCAGATGTGACTTCGACTTGGCTAGCCTAGACTTGGACCTGTATTAGACTTGACAAAGGTGGACTTGACTACAGCCATGGTTACCCCTACTCTTAGGAAAAACAGCCACACTAACTAGATAATTTAGTCTCAGTGATGACTCACTGATAAAGCCTGTTTGTGTACAGTACATTGGTGTATCACGGAGAACTAGGACTAACTTGTGCACTGCCCCACGTAAAGAACTGACTTCCTGCTAATTGACTCTCCTAACATGGGAGGAGTACCTTAACTTTTGGATTCCTGCTTTCTGTGTGTCCTTGAAAAGTTCAGCCATTGGAACCTGAAACACTTTTTCTACTGTGTTCATTTCAAGTCAGTCTTGTATAAAACCATACTGCCACAAGTCAGAATCATTCTACTTGTTAGTCCACATATTCTTAACCTATAATAAAATGTATTTATATTTTCTTTCCTCATTTCTCCATCTGTTATACTATTCACATTTCTTCTTTCACATTATTCACATTCTCATTTTCACCAAATGTCTGAATTGGTTTTGTAGTACCACACATCTTGAGTTTATTTTGAAGTAGCCAATTTGAACTTTAGTCATAGTCAGTACTGAAAAATGTTTCATTCTATTTGAAATTGAATTTTTAAAAAATGGATTTTAGTATAGTGTTAGTCAGATTTGGGATGATACAGCGCACTGACATGGCACGTGTGACAAGAACATACCACAAGTGACTGTCACCCGACACATGTTAAGATAACTCTCATGATCTTCGTCACAAATGAAAATGAAACTCTGCAACAATGGCTGACCTACAAGAAGACTTATTGTTTGATACTTGCAATCTACAAGTGTCCAAGTCTTGGTACCAGAACTATAATTAAAATATTCAAACCTATCTCTACTCTCTAATTAGCTTCAATTAAACATAACTAGTTCTCAGCACAAGACATGATTACCCCTGCATCACGTTCGGTGGTGTAGGTTAAACAAAGAAGTTTTTGTGTTGTCAAGTTTTATTTTCATATGTGACACAGGTAAAATTTCTAGTACTTGCCACACTTAGCTACTCTAACAGCAAATGTGAATATGGTCTTCAGTGTGCATAGGTTTTGTTCTTGACTCAGGACAATTCCAGTAGGAAGTTTTGGTAAATGTTTGGTAATTAAGGCCCATTGTAGAAACTGTTTGTTCCTATTGTCTCCTAGGTAAAACTGATAATTACTCTACACATCACAAACAACCTAATTAGAGTCCATATAATATGTAAAAAGATAATACTTCATTGTTGTAGTCTGTGGTATGTATGACTTCAATGGTGATGGTGATCTCCCAGTTGACAATGTCACTACAGGGTGTAGGAAATTAAAATTCTTGGTTAGTGATGGGGATGCATTTAATGAGCATGTGACTTTTTGAAAAGCATGAAGGTACAAGGTGAGAATGTGCAATACCAGGAGGATTTGTCATATGCTGTGTAATAGTTCCTTCTACTACATTAGGTGTACATTTTAATGTACTTTTATTTTTGGTCACATTTTAATTAATTTAACCCAAAAACAATAAATATTCTTCTTCTAGTCTACAAACAAGATGCTAAACACACACAGCGAAGACATGACACACTCTCTGAAAAACCTGTCCACCCTGTACTGTCTGCTAATTATTTAATTACAAGTAAATTAAATGGTCAGGTGTACTAGGGCGGCAGGTTTATCAGTATGTGGTCTGAGCATTCTGGGTTCTCCTGACTAATAAAACCCCACAGATAAGAGACAGTGGTCAGCTCTACCACCAACTCCAAGCAACACTTAGTTAGCAAGCAGCTCTCGCTCATTCACACAGTGGTGACTGACTCGATACTACTTCCTGTTGGTGGCTCCCTCTGCAGTCTTGTCAATCTCATCCATCCATTATCTTAACTGCTTGTCCTCCTGAAGGTTGCAGGTGTGCGGGGTACACCCTGGACGACTCACCAGTCTATCACAGGGCAGACATACTGAGACAGACAACCATTCACACTCACAATCACACCTATAAGCAATTTAGAGTCACCCATTAACCCTAACATGCATGTCTCTGGATGGTGCCTGATTGTTCTTGTTAGGTCCATAAATAAGGGAAAGATGATACGTTTTTTGGAATTTGTCCTCTGTAAACCACAACATTGATTTTGAAATGAAACACTCAGATGTGAGCAAGGTCATGCCTTTAACTTCTTTCACAGACTGAATTTGTACTTCCTTTGCAGATTTAGGTTTACTGGGGCATTATTATGGTGTAATTGCTCCACCTTGTGTGACTGCTATGTCTGTACATGTTAAAGTCAGTCATGCATTTAATAATAAGAATTTCCTGAGTCAGGAAATGTACTATTGGTCAAATCTATTAATTTTAGACATCAGAATAAGTATAATATTACTCTTTTATCAGATTTTAATGGATACATTGTGCTATTGGAACTGACTATAGATCACAACATTTTATTGCACAGACTGGAACATGTCATTGGGATCAAAGGAACAGCACCAGAGTGGTTTAAATTATATCTGTCAGATAGATTTCAGTTTGTACATGTTAATGATGAGTCTTCCATGCACAGCAAAGTTAGCTACGGCGTTCCACAGGGTTCTGTGCTTAGACCGATTCTTTTCACTTTATACATGTCGCCCTTAGGCAATATTATTAGGAAACACTATTATTAGGACATCTCCTGCACTTCATACATAAAAGAAATATCTAGAACTTTTCTCACCTGAGAAACATTGTTAAAATTAGGAGCATCCTGTCTCAAAGTGATGCTGAAAAACAAGTCCATGCATTTGTTACTTCCACACTGGACTAATGTAATTCATTATTAATAGGATGGCCTCCAGTTAATCCAAAAGTTCTCACTGGAATTAGCAAGAGAGATCATATTTCTCCTACGTTAGCTTCTCTCCATTGGCTCCCTGTAAAATCCAGAATTTAATTTAAAATTCTTCTCCACACTTAAAATCACTTAATAATCAGGCTCCATCTTATCTCAAAGATCTCATAGTTCCATATTTTCCAAGCAGAACTCTCCGTTCCTCAGGCTGCAGGTTTACTTGTAGTTCTTAGAGTTTCCAAATGTAGAATGGGATGCAGAGCCTTTAGCTATCAAGCTCCTCTCCTGTGGAACCAGCTTCCAATTCAGGAGGCAGACACCCTCACCACATTTAAGAGTAGACTTAAAACTTTCCTTTTTTTATAAAGCTTATAGTTAGAGATGGATCAGGTGACTCTGTACCATCTCTTAGTTATGCTGATATAGGTTAGACTGCTGGGGGAACTGATAATTGATAATTGATAAACTGAGCTCCTCTCCTCTCTCCTTTCTCCTATATCAATGCAAATTCCACCATTGCATGTCATTAACTTTGTGTCTTCTCTCTCCTGTAGTTGTGTTTCCTCCTCTCTGTCTCCCTCTCTGTACTTTTCTGCAGGTATCCTCGGCCTGGAGCTGTTATCTCCAGAATCCAGTTGACCTGCTCAATGTTCTTGCTGCTTGTTCTTGTTTTTGTGGCCTGCTGTTCTTTTTTCCCTCCTCTTTCCACTCACCCCAACAGATGGCCTCCCACTATGAGCCTGGTTCTGCTAGACGTTTCTTCCTCTAAAGGGAGTTTTCCTCTCCACTGTTGCCTAAAGCTTGCTTAAATGGGATTGTTGGGTTTTCTATATAAGTTTTTGTATAATTATACTCTGTAAGGTCTTAAACACTGTAAAGTGCTTTGAGATTATTTCTGTTGTGAATTGGCACTATACAAATAAAACTGAATTAAATTGAATTTAAAGTGCTGCAGATCAGTAAAGGCTGTCCATGCTGAATGGCTTTCACAGAACACACTATGAAAGTGCAAATGCCAAAAAGACATGTGAGGGGAAACAGTAACTAGGACTGCATCAGGACTATGTATATTATGATTGAGAGGAATGTCATTCAACAACACTCTATATACCCACTTAAATTATGAAAAAGGCAGCATCTGGTGGTGACTTTTATGTCTGCAACACATGCAGTCTCATTTTACCTGAGCTCTGCTCTACTATACTTAGACCTGTTGCACTTCTTTTCTCAATGTAGTAAAGTCCAAATCATCAGACAGTTGTACAAACAGAGTGTGGTGTAGTGAAATAAAGTTGAAATAGTGTATGATTGTGATTCATCACCTGCTACAGATTCTATTCTGTAGATCCAGTATATAAAACAGCCAGGGAGCTACACCTTCCTCAGAACTATTTTTTTCTGCATTTGTGGTGCAGAGATTTATGTTAACATTTGCTCATATAAACTGACTATAAAGGAGCATGAAGCATGAAGTTCAAACAATCTTCTGCAGTTTCATACACTAACAATGACAATATGCAAAAACAATGAGCCTCCATAACACTTGGTCTCTGCCCATTGAATTTCTTTACAGTTTACCTGCCTGCACAAAGAGAATGAATGATGTCCAGTGTTTCTCCAGTTATTCACTAGCCAAACCACCTACAGTATAAGCTCTGCAGCAGCTCCATGTAGTGCATTCAAGTACACTCACTGGATACGTCATTAGGCACACGTGTCCATCAATACATACAATAGCAATAGCATCAACCTTTATTCACTTTTCAGCACCAAAGAGTACAAAAACATTGGGATGTGCACACATTCACCAAAATCACACCTTTCCTGTAGGATGATATATTTTTACCTTGTTTGTATTGTTCTACGTTTTCAAATCAGTTACAAACATGTTCATAAAATGCTACAATTACAGTTCACTTGACAGTGTCTGAAGAAGACAGCAGGATAATTAAGACTAAGATTCAGAGCAAGCAGCACCCAGGTGTTGATCTTCTTATGAGTGAAACCTTCAAATCAGGGAACGTACCCATACTCCTTAAATTATTGTTATTTTTTGAAAATGCTGACATTGAACATGTTATTAGTACCGTTCTTAAAACTATAATAGCTTTTTTGTAGAGAAGATTGAGAAAACAAAATAAATACAGTAAAGAAAATGTAATGTGTTGGACAACTACATAATTAGAATTAAGTTCAGTTACATCTAAATGAATTATTTACAGGGTGTCAGTGTTAAAAATCATTAAAAAAGTGTCATAAATCTTTTACAAAGCTGATTTAGTTTCTCACCTGTCAGCCTATCATGTTATCACTGCAGAATAGTATTTCAAACTTCAGGTTTCGTTTCATTTTAAGTTCCTGTCCATCCTGTTTTGTCAGTGCCAACCGAGAGAGATTGTACACATACAACCCACTTACACTGCTCAATCAATTGTTTAGCTTCCCTTAATACTTTACATGTAGAGATCTTTTATTTTATTACAAATTTTATCCAGCATTAACCTGCACTAAATTCATTTATTTAACTCTGTTTTAACTCAGATTTTAGCCATTTTCTATGTACTATTGGTCAAATCTATTAATTTTAGACATCAGAATAAGTATAATATTTATCTTTTATCAAATTTTAATGGATACATTGTTGCTATTGGAACTGACAATTAAAATAACTTCAACTACTCTTACATCTGAATTTTATTTTGGTGTTGAACCAAACCTTCACCAATGTTTGTGAAACCTTGGTGCAATAAAGAACAACCTTCCGCATAGTCTTGCATGGCCAAGATTTTATTTATTTTTTATTTTTTAATTTGTGACACAGATTTTGCCAGAAGATTAACTGAACTGTCTTTTCCTGTGGCACGTGAAGATCGTGTCACATTTCACCCAACCTCTTATATCATCATTACAGAACATTATTCCAAACTTCAGCCAAAGGGTATTTGGTTTCTTTCTGACAGGAATGTTAAGTTCCTTTCCATACTGTAGTGGCAGTCCCAGCTGTGAGAGAAAGTGCAAAAAACAAACCTGCATTTGCTGCTGTAGTGTGACTCTTTGGATCATCAGAGGGTTACAGCATTATATCAGTGTCCACTAATTCTGGTCAATCTTCTGTTTATTCTTGATATTTGGCCAGTTTAGCCATAAATAACATTTGCATATTTTGTCTGGTCTTCTATTTAGGGACACATTGAGTTGTATTTCTTTTCTTTAAAAGACCCTCATTCTGCAGGCAGAGGCAACACTAAAACATTTCTGAAACCACAGAGCAATGTTTAATTCAGTAAAACTGAATGTTTAGTTATGTTGTCTTTTAGCTTAGGTCAGTGTAAGTGTACCTTTTTATAATTGTTCATGAATTATCACCATACTGTTGAAATTCAAAAACACAGATCTTTGTTAGTATCCAGTCTGCAGTTGATATGCATAAACATACCTGGTCACCAGCTTTCATACCAGGAACTGTTAAGTCAACAAGCCCCAAAAACTATTCATTCATTCATTTTGGGGCCAAATCAAAACAAGGTGCTTAGACCATGAATTGACAGCCAAAGCAGGGATCAGCACAAGCACAAGCATCCTAAAGTGTTTAAAAAAAGATCTTTGCATCCGATAAACTCTGATAGATAGATGTTTTGAATGCTAATCTGTAAAACTAAACTTAAATATAAAATTTTAGGTGTACTGATTATTGCTGCACAACTAGCTAATGTTTACAGAAGACACAACCTCATTCATAACTGTCAGTCACTGATGAAAGATGCCAACTCTGGTTTATCTGTTTACATTAACAGTTTATAATGAAACAGTTATTAAAATATTTAAACATTACAAAACACACAATACAGTTTATATTGTTAATAAAGTTGACCTTACTACGTGCATGTCATAGTGGTCCATATACACTTGAGAAATGCCATAAAATGTCATAAAAAGGAGTATTGCATGTATTTCTGTCACATTTTAGATTACATATTTTTGGCATCAGAAATTACATTAAAATAACCTCACTCCAACACAGTACATCTTTTACAGAAATCTACTTCTTTTACTCCACAATTTAGTTTTCAGTCAAACACAAATGTTGCTTAGTAAAAGATGTGACGCTGTCGAAAACTATCAGTGATGATTTGTGACACAGATTTTGAGAAATGTAGGTCAAATAAAGAACAATCAACTAGTGTTAACATGTTTTTTTTTTTCATTTAAGACACAATCTTTGCCAAAAGTTCAACATTTGTGTAATATGTGACATTCCCTCATGACATCTTTTACCTCTCATCTCATCATTACGGAATATAACTCCAAAGTTCCTGTCCACCCTGTACTGCCAGCTCCAGTAAAGAGAAAGTTTTTACAGTCACAGTCAAAAAACAACATCAATATTTATTTTTTATTTGAGCTCATCATCAATTTAACTGCAGAAAAAAATATCATGAATCATCGTTTTTCTGTTTTGAGGGTGCAAGGTGCATCTGAACCCCGGAGACCAGACAAATCTGTGTCACTTATACATCCTCCATATTTGGTTTAAGCCATGTTTCACCATGTTTTTGTTTGTGACTTTTTTTTATGGCATTTGTTTTTTGAATGATCCATTTTGCACTCACTAATCCACTTCCAATTTAGTGCCTTCTGGAATATAAAGACAAAAAAGAAACTGGCCCAAGCACATTGTCTATCTTATTGCAGTTTGACCTTACTTGACTTGCCTGACTGGCTGTTCAACATTTAAATCATGATCTAGCCATGATCGTGATGGTGCCACCTGATCTGCTGCCAGCTTTGCTTTGTATAAAATGCCCAGTGGACTTTGGAAGACATAGCACAGGTGTGTAGTTGACAGATGAACTCAACTTTATCTTTGATAAACTGCCACTGCCACTCAACCTTTGGTTCTTGTCTCCGGTCTAGAAAAGGTAAGTGGATAATGATGATGGAAACATATTAAATGTGACATTTGTGACTCCTGAATCTCAAACAATGTGTTAAATTTGTTCATCTTCAAAGTAAGTACTGCATTTTTAGGGTTACAGACTCCTAAAACTAAATATTCTCATCAAGGAATTTTGTGAAATTAGAAAATATTTTAATTAACTTAAATATCTATGTTTTTTATATTTTCAAACTATTTCAACTTAAAATTCCTAATTTTTATTGTCTTTTAATTTTAAATAAATTCAATGAATGAATTTTCAAGAGTTCATTCAACTCATTAAATTGAAAAACAAAGCAAAAAATAACAATTCAAACAATTACCTTGCTTTTTCCACAAACTAACAAATGGAAATAAACTAATCTAAGACAATAATTGATACAGTATGTAATGATTGCTCAATATCACATTTATTTGATTCATTAGTTTGAAACAGCAAGTTATAATTTAGATGGAGAATTTATTCCCCAATAAATATTTTATAGTAAGTGAACATCTGTGAACGGTGGCATGATTTGATAATCAGGTGACTTTTTATTTATTTAGAATCTAGTAAAGACTCATGTTTCTTGTCTCCTAGATGTGGCCTTCAATGACGATGAGATGGCACATGTTGTTGCCCCTGGTGATGCAGATGTTAACAGGATGGACAGGTAGAGTGTCTGAAATGCTGAGCAATTACTGATACGTTTGTTGTTGAACTTTTTTTGAATGAGGTTGAAAGTGTATTTTTCTATTACCACATAAGCTGAGAGACAACAAACAAACTAGCCCAGGGAAAGAAAAGTCACAGAAAGGACACCCTTTTGATCAGGTATACTCAAAACACCTCCTGTGTATTTACGACCCTTAAGAATGTAAGGGATGATCAGTGACATTAGATACCAGGTCTTCAGGATGTGATAAGACATTTGGTATTTGTATTTGTGTGGGGGTTGTTTTTCTTTGTGCCTATAAAAGTGGAACTGTAGAAGACAGAGTCAGAGAACACTGGCGATGTCTTCTCTCCAAGCTGTCATCTTAGTTTGTTATTTCTTGTGAGAAATTTCCACAACAAAGCTCACAAAGACTTTTATTTTCCTTTTTTTATTTTATTAAGGAACTGAAGCAACAGGCCCTACAACCACTTCCACCACAACATATGCTCGTCCTCCAATGAGACTTGTCCGCCCCACCAGCCGCTGCTCTGGCAGAGTGGAGATCTTTCAAAGTGGTCAGTGGGGGACAGTGTGTGATGACATCTGGGCGCTTCCTCAGGCTGAGGTGGTGTGTCGACAGATGGGTTGTGGCAGGGCTGTGGCTGCACAGCAAAGTGCGTTTTTTGGACAAGGCAGTGGACCAATTTGGTTGGATGATGTTAGGTGCACAGGAAGTGAGGCAACATTAACTGACTGCACACATCTTGGTTTTGGGGTGCACAATTGTAACCATGGGGAAGATGCTGGTGTCATCTGTGAAGGTTAATACAGTTGTAATTGTGTACACATCACATCCATATTTAATTTCTTGTCATATGTTATGATAGTTTTCACTTTTCTTGTTCAATGTGACCATTCAATTTAACAAACAACAAATCTGATCCAACCTGATCATTTACATTATTAACCAGAAAAACTCAGGTCCCTATTTTCAGTTCCAGTTATTTTTTTGCAGTTCAAAAAATGTGTATATGTAAAAAAATAACTAAAAACTAATGTCCCCTTTCACTTTAACCAGAATTAAACAGCACTATTTCTGCACCCGCATCTGCTCCAACACATGCACATCTTCCAATGAGACTGGTCCACCCTTCCAGCCGCTGCTCTGGCAGAGTGGAGATCTTTCAAAGTGGTCAGTGGGGGACAGTGTGTGATGACATCTGGGCGCTTCCTCATGCTGAGGTGGTGTGTCGGCAGATGGAATGTGGCAGGGCTGTGGCTGCACTGCAAAGTGCGTATTTTGGACAAGGCATTGGACCAATTTGGTTGGACAATCTTCAGTGCACAGGAAACGAGGCAGCAATAACAGATTGTGCACATCTTGGTTTTGGGCTTCACAACTGTGGCCATAATGAAGATACCAGTGTCATCTGTGAAAGTAAATTTACACAATTACATGTTTTACTTGTGAAAATATAGCTCAGGAATATTTATTATTAATTCCATTCAATTTACCAATTTACATTTTACTGCATTTATGTTGAAGATGAAGCATCTTCTCATCACTGCTGGTAACACTGGAACCCTTCACCTGCTATGTGATTTGAAGAGGTTTACTTTCACTTTGAACAGGCACACCATCTTCAACCCCACCTTCTACAACCACACCCTCTACAACCACACCTATTACATCACTTCCTCGTCCTTCGGTGAGACTGGTCCATCCCAGCAGCCGCTGCGCTGGTAGAGTGGAGATTTTCCACAATTATGAGTGGGGGACAGTGTGTGATGACATCTGGGGGATGCCTCATGCTGAGGTACTGTGTCGACAGATGGGCTGTGGCAGGGCTGTGGCTGCACACTCAGCTGCTTTTTTTGGACCAGGAAGTGGACCAATTTGGTTGGACAATCTTCAGTGCAGAGGAAACGAGGCAGCAATAACAGACTGTGCACATCAAGGTTTTGGGATCCATAACTGTAACCACATGGAAGATGCCAGTGTCATCTGTGAAGGTTAATAAATAAAACTATTTACATTTTAATTAGTTTTACATTTAGAACTTGTTTGACATAATACAGAGAACTCAAATTTACCTTTCTACTAATCTCTTTGTGTTTTCTTCTTAAAGACTCTCATCCTCTACTGGAGGCCTCCCAGCTCATTTGCAGTGATACTCAGCTTGAAGTTGGTGTGAACTTAAGTGCTGCTCGGTTTGATTTGAACGTATCCTCTGGTCACCTGGCAGTGCCTTCCTGTCCCAGTCACAGATTACAAGATAATGTTGTGTGGTACCATGTTCCACGTCAGGCTGGTGTTTGTGGAACTGTACTGACAGTGAGTGGAACTACTACCACCTATGTACCAAATTCACCTATGTTAGCAAGTGTTTTGTTTCATTTTAGACTCTGAGCTCTGAACTCAACAGACACTCAAGTTATAATCTGTAATCTGTTTCTCTCCTGTCTCTTGAAGCATTTTCCATGTCATGTTTAATGCCATATGCATATCACACAGCACTGTTTTCTCTTTATTCTGGTTTGTACTTGAGTTTAGGATAACCTGATTAGACAGCTGATCAATCCTTTTTCCTCTTTGTTTCAGACCAACAGCACCCACGCCATTTACTCCAACAACTTATTTTTATACCCTCCAAGTAACAGTTCCTTCATTCTCCCTGAGGTGATTCCATTCTCGTGTGCCTATCCCTTGAACACCAACACCAGCTTGACTAGCATCAGATTACTTTTGTGAGTATTTTCATTCTTGACTAGCAGTGCACAGGACGTTAACTTTGATGATGTCTTCACTGGACAATAGAATTATATTGTCAGAATGAAACCCATCTCTAATTGTCACACTTTACAGACAAGGAGGTGGCCTCAGGGGCTCAGGCACAAGAGCCACAGCCTACATGACTCTTTTTCACAACTCTAGCTTTGCAAACAGCTACAGACGGGGCCTGGTCATCCTTGCACTGGGCTCTCCACTGCATGTGGGAGTGTTTGTGACTGAGCGTGATCCAGCCTTTGTACTTGTTCTGGTTGACTGCTACATTACTCAGTCGCCCAACCCTGACGACCCCAGGCAATACTTCCTCATTCAGTCCAGGTTTGTGTCTCTCCTTGTAAAACAGAAAACCTCAACTCTACGGGGGTGTGTAATGGCTCTAAAGACGCTGTCTGCTACTGTCTTCTTCAGGTGTCCCACTGACCCTCAAAGAGTGTCAGTTGTTGAGAATGGTGTGTCCCTCCGTGCTCGTTTCTCTGCCCTGGTTTTTCCTTTCCAGGGTAGCGACATCTTCCTTCACTGCAGAGCCAGCCTGTGTGACAACAGGAGCAACAACTGCGTTCCAGTGAGTCAGACACTCATCGCTTGTCCGCTTATCAGTGATTTTTAGCCAGTCGCAGCAGTCATGTCTTATTCTTCTGTCCCTCTCACTTCATAGTTTTGTTTAAGGAGGAATAAACGCTCTCTTGCCAGCTCAACTCAGCTCGATCTCGTCACATTTGGACCAATCACATGTGAGTATTAAACTTGATGTCAGAGTTTATGTCTCAGAGCAGTGAACTGTATGGACATTATAACCATGTTTGTTCTTGATCTTTAGGGGAGAAGTGACATATTAATGGAGAGAACTGGATACTTCTGGACTTTTTAAAATAATTTCTCTCTCTGTGGAATGAGACTATGCTTAATGCTGCCTCTGTTTTAACTCCTTAGTAAAATCACTTTTTATGTCTGAGATATTACTATAAGAAAACGTATGGATCAATAAGAAATGTGAATAAAACATGGGTTGTAGTAAAATGTGTGGAAAAATATGATGCTGCTTATTCATAATAAAATGATGAATCAAAATCAAAACTGTTTATACTTGTTATATTACACATGTTTTAATGCATATGTGGATAAAATTGTTAATCAACACACTCATCTATCACGCTTATCATCTCTCTCAAGAATAACACTGACATAGCCTCCACCCTGTGGACTGTCAGGTGTTGGGTGGTTGAGGCAGATGACTGCCCATTGGTTTGATACCCATATTGTTCCCTCGAGGAGAGAGCTATTCTAAACCTCGACACCAAACATTACACATTTTTCTCTATTGATTTAATTGAACCTATTCTAAACCACAACACCAAACATTACTTATTTTTCTCTATTGATTTAATTGAACTTTTTTCAATTACATCAATAACAAAACAAAACCAGTCTGAAAGCACTACGTGTCTCCATTCTCTGCAGTGTGATGCAATAGGAAAGCCTTTTATCTATACAGTGGCTATCATTACTGTACATGAAATTACTTAATTATCACAGTTTCAGAGTTCTTTACTGTTATGTTAACAACAGTTGGAGCCTGTTTCAGGAGGTGAATACATGCTTAATGGACCCTCTGTTTTAGCTTCATAGTAGAAATGCATCTATTCAATTACTGTGTCAAAAAGTAAAATGTGTGTGAACATGTCACTCTGCTTGTTCTAAATAAAGTAATGGAACATCATAGTTTTCGTAAATATGTACTTGATGTTATTTATCCATACATCTGGTTATGCTACTCATTCTAAAAGCATCATATCATCTAATCATGATGCTTGTAGCACTTTCCCCCAAACTGGACTGACAGGCAGCTGGGAGTAATAAAGTATCTAATTCAATCTAAATGAAATTTAATTATTTTAATCACACAATACTAGAATATAAAATACACATTGAAAACATGTGTTGATTGGGTAATTACAGTGGCAAGAAAAAGTATGGGCACCCTTTGGGATTACGTGGAGTTTTGCATGAATTGGTCAAAAAATGTGCTCCAATCTTCATCTAACTCACAACAATACAAAAACACAGTCTGCTGAAATTAATAGTACACAAACATTATATGTTTTAATGTTTTTATTGAACATAACATGTAAACATTCACAGAGCAGGGTGGAAAAAGTATGTGAACCCCTAGCCTAAGGACTTCTCCAAGAACTAATTGGAGCCAGGAGTGAGCCAACCTTGAGTCCATGTGTCAACATTTTTGTTGACACATCTACAATAAGTAAAACACGAAACAAGAATGGAGTACATGGAAAGACACTACGGAGGAAGCCATTGCTGTCCAAAAAAAAAAAATATTGCAGCACTTTTGACGTTTGCAAAAGAGCACCTGGGTGTTCCACAGCACTACTGTCAAAATATTCTGTGGACAGATGAAACCAGAATTGAGTTGTTTGGAAAAAACACACAACACTATGTGTGGAAAAAAAAGGCACAGCACACCAACATCAAAAACTCATCCCCACTGTAAAACATGGCGGACGGAGCATCATGGTTTGGGGCTGCGGAGCAGGGATGAGAAGCAGAGCTAGGAGCAAGGCCAGGAGCAGGGCTGATAGCAGGCCGGGAGCAGGGCTAGGAGCAAGGCTGATAGCTGGAGCAAGGCTGATAGCTGGAGCAAGGCTGATAGCAGGATCAGGGCTGGTAGCAGGTTGGGGAAAGACAACGATCTGACAGTGGGGAGAGAACTGAGGAGAGTCCTTGCAGGGAGAGGGGAACACAGGTGGAGCCAATGTGCAATCAATGACTGGGAGAGCAGGGAGAGAAGTGACTGGTGGGTGGAGACCAGAGGGAGAGAGGAGGAAAACCCACAGTTGGGCAGGTGCTGGGCTGAAACTGTGACACTATGTACTTTGTGCTGACTGTAGCTGTTTTCCTTATGACATGTGTTACTGTCATGTCTTATTCTTCTGTCCCTCTCATTCTTACTACAAAAATTATTGCCCATTGAGGACAATAAAGTTATTAATTGATTGATTGATCTTAGCCTTTTTATGAAAAAGTGAACAGATCAGTTTTAAAATAATGCTGTTTGATTGTTAGTTTTGTTTTACCCTGCTCCCTGAGTCAGGGATTATGAGTCAGAGCAGGGGTAGCTTTACATGGGTGAAAGGAACTACCATTGTAGAGTTTGTTTCCCTTTGACCTACTCCCTCCACAATGAAACACACACACTAACCCTATCACAACCAACTGTTCAGTTCCTAAAGATGTAATTCAAATAAAAAAAGGGAAAACTTATGTAACATATTAATTTCTGACTGCTTTTAGTTGGGTACCTACGGTGTCATGCCAACCTGCAAAAACCTCTTCCCATGTGAAATCTGCCACTGACTCACAAGTAACTACTATATTTCTCAGCCTCAGCACAGCATCATCACTGCAGACCTAATTGCGATTGATACACATGTTGCGAACAACTTGTGGAAAAATTATGCAATTATGATTCAGAATGTCCTCTGTAAACCCGCTTTTAAAGTTTATTTTATCTTTTTGAAATTAAAATCTTTAAAATAGGAGTTCCCGAGCAGCACTTGAAGGCGGCATGATGCTGCGCGCGTAATGGATTTCCCCAGCGCTGCTTCTTGTCAGGGACCAGGAGCTGCAGCTGCAGTAGCCCAGCCACGTTAAATCTGCTCCACCACTTGATGCCAGTGACCTTGGCTGGCGGTGAGTTCGCCTTCGATTCTTGCATTGCGCATTTCTGTTCACCATGGCATCATCGGACGGGCTGGATGATGATTGCGTGTTGCAGCGGGGAAGATCTCAGAGTGACCCGAGCAGCATCACCGAGGTCCGCTTGGGTGAAGCGCACAGAGCAAGTAAGAGGAGAGGGTGGCCTAAATGTTATGTTATCAACGTCTATGATCCGGTCCATGGTTTGTGCTTTGGACAGGTGCTCAGATAGTAGACACGTCACGGTGTCGGGGGGCTCTCCTGCAGCCCGTTACACCGATCACATCGCGGCGAGCCCAGTGGGTTTATGCAACAAACGTAGATTGTGTTGTTAACGTGCGTCATTTACTCTCCTCTACATGCACTTACTGCTGTGCTGTGCCGTGTTACAGGCCGGGTGTGTATGAAATTGCTCTACAAAGGCTGCATAATGTCTTTCACAAAGACATATTGAAGCACAGAAATTTGTATCATGTATCATACAGTATGAGGCTGATGCTGTCCAACTGGTGCCATACCAGTTACGTCCTTCCAGCAGTGTATTCATTTCTACATCTGTAATAGCATCCCTCCTGATTGTTTAGTGGTTTGCAGACCTATGTGCTTAGAAGCAGTGGTGAAACCTCTCTTATTGCCCCCTCCACCCCCAAAATGTGATTGACAGCCCTCAACACACAGAACCCATTTGCAGAGAAGACCACCATGTTTATGAAAACCACTGTATATTTTTTAATGATCCGTTATTATTAGTTAAATGAGTCGTTTTTACAGCGTGGTGGAGATAGAATGCACAACTTGCCATCACACATGGACTGCAGTATGTTGAGCTGAAGCTGATGAGAGTGCTGGTTGTGTATTTGGCTGTTTCCATGGTGATCCAAATGGCAGAAGGCAGCACTTGGCTTTCCAACTGTGAGTCGACATGGTGTTTTTTTTTTTTTGCATGTCTGCTCCACTAACTGGTATTTTTTGTTTTTATATCCAGTACACTCTGTGATGTACAGCAGCCAGCCATTGAAAGTGAAATGCCACACTGTGGTAAATCGTGTTTATTTGTTAGATGGGATTCACAGTTCCACTGGGAATCACTGGGCAAGCGTTTACTGTTGCTCCATACCTATTGAGCAGCAGTTGTGAGATAAACTGAGGGGATGGTATCGAACTCTGGATTGATCTGAAAAGTGATAAATCACTCAGTTTTCCTCGCAGGCCTGTGGTGTTTGACAGCCATCCTCACCCACGTACGTAGTTTCCCAACAGAGTGGCAGCAGAACAAGTGATGAGAAGTTAATAGTGTACAGCTGTCTTTTCTGCACAAATTAGGGTCTCAGTTACTGATAGTCCGATGTGTGTGTGTGTCACACAAGTGAGCTTTCATTCTCACTTGTGTGTGTTGTTACAGGCTGTTTGAACATCATCATTTTTCAACTATCTTTAGAAATAAGGGCCACATCAGCAACACTGCCAACGGCAGATATTGTTGTGTTTATGCCCTTGGTTTCCAGTGCTGGTCACATCCTTATAGTTGTTATGGTTGCGTAACAGTTTTGGTGTGTGTGTGTCTACCACAGAGGCACTGTCTTGTGATATACCATTAGAAACGTAATGTTGAATTCCCTAAAGCACTGTAGCAGATTTCATCCATGATGTTTCAGGTTTAGGCAGGACTAGGGCAATGCAGCAGTAAAAACCCACCTGTCTTCTCCCCACCCCTCCATCCCTTCGGTTCGGTGCTAACCCTTTCCTAGCACTGGCCCCCCGCTGCAGCTTTGATCCTGGCACTTGAAGGTCCATCTCCATTAAAGGGGAGAAAAAGGGAGTGACTGATCTCTGATAGTGACATTATCATGGCACCCAGCTGGGCAATGTCATAGTGAATGAGCTGCACAACTAACTGGACATAATACAAATGACTTTTTCTTTCATTGTAATCCTTTGACTGTGATGTAGAAAGAAAATTAATTATTTTCTTTGCGGCATGTGCGCACAACCAAAATCGATGTAGCTTGTCATTTTTGCCGAGACCAAATTCAGATTTTAATCTTTTGAATCTGATTCTCATGGTGCTCATTTTGATGGCATAAAAAGCACATGGAGCACTGAGGAGTCTGATTTAACCTGAATATGTGCACTGTGACACTTAATGTGCCTGCCTACAGAACTTGGCAAGATGGCTCCAGTTCAAAATGCACCAAAATGGGTGTATTCACAGTAGAGCGTGCGACTACGAATTCATCATTTACTATGTATAATGCCTATAAAAAGTATTAATGTTTCATCCTTTTATTGACATTATAAATCAATCATAGTCAATAAAAGTTTGCGACTTTAACAAAAAAACATCAGACAAATACCTCATTAATATCAGTGAAAAGTGAAAACAGGTTTCTACAAAGCAATGCCAATCAAATAAAAATATATAAGGTGAAATCAGTGTTTGCATTAATATTCACCCTTTTCAGGTCAGTATTTAGCAAATGCCCCTTTGGCTGCGATCACAGCATGGAGTCTGTGTGGATAGGTCTCAATTAAGCTTGCACATCTGGACACTGGAATTTTTTGCCATTCTTTTTTGCAAAACTGCTAAAGCTCTGTCAGGTTGCGTGGGGATCGGGTGTGAACAGCCCTTTTCAAGTCCATCCACAAATTCTCTTTTGGATTGAGATCTGGGTTTTGACTTGGCCACTCCACATTCACCTTGTTGTCCGTAAACCATTTCTGTGTAGCTTTCGCTGCATGCTTCGGGTTATTGTCTTGTTGGAAAACAAATCTCTCCCAAGCCCGAGCTGTCTGGCTGACTGAATAAGATTGTCCTAAAGGATTGACCTATATTTTGCTGCATTCATCTTACCCTCTACCTTAACAAGCCTTCCAGGGCCGGCTGCCGAAAAGCATCCCCACAGCATGATGCTGTCACCACCATGTTTCACAGTGGGGATGGTGTGTTTGTGGTGATGTGCAGTCTTTGGTGCGCAAACATAATGTTTTGTCTGACAGACAATAAGCACCATTTAGGTCTGATCAGACCAAAGAACCCTCATCCACTTGACTATGGAATCTTTCACATGCCTATTAGTAAACTCAAGTCATGATTTAACAAACAGAGTTTTCTTCAACAGTGGCTTTATCCTTGCCACCCTACCATAAAGCTTTGACTGGTGAATAACCTGGGCAACAGCTGTTGTATGTACAGTCTATCCTATCTCAGTTGCTGAAGCTTGTAACTTCGTCAGAGTAGTCATTGATGTGTCAGTGGCCTCTCTCACTATTCTCTTTTTTGCACGGTCACACCGTTTGTGTGGATGGCCTGTTCTAGGCAGATTTAGACATGTGCGATATTTCTTGCATGTCTTGATGATGGATTTTACTGAACTCCGGGGGATGTTCAGTGCTTTGGAGATTTTTTTGTATCCATCCCCTGACTTATGCTGTTCAATGACCTGTTCTCTGGGAGTGTTTTTTTGTCTTCATGTTGTAATGGTAGCCAGTAATACTGAATAACCAGTGACTGGACCTTCCAGACACAAGTATCTTTATACTGCACTTTATGCTCACTTGAGACACATTCACTGTGCTGCATTTCACTAATTGTGGGACTACCAGATACCTGGACCTTTATTGGATTAGGTCATTTTAAAGGGGGTAAATATTAATGCAAACACTCATTTCACCTTACATATTTTTATTTGATAGACATTACTTTGTAGAAACCTGTTTTCACTTTGACATTAATGAGGTATTTCTCTGACATTCTTTTGTCAAAGTCGCCAACTTTTATTGACCATTATTGATTTATAATGTCAACAAAAGGATATAACTTCCAAGGGGGTGAATACTTTTAATAGTAACTTTTTATAGATAGATAGATAGATAGATAGATAGATAGATAGATAGATAGATAGATAGATAGATAGATAGATAGATAGATAGATAGATAGATAGATAGATAGATAGATAGATACTTTATTGATCCCCAAAGGGAAATTATGGTGTTGCAGCAGCCATTACACACAAAAACATTGAACATTGAGTAACATAATCTACACAACAATACACAAAACACAATACAAGAATAACAGACAGTATACACAGTAATAACAACAATACACACTGTAGAACTTGAATGTAAAGTGACTTAGTTACACATTGTTAAACCATCAGCGTGGACACTGACTCTCTGTCAGTGAATCATTGTACATGCTGATGACTGTTGGCACAAATGACTTCCTGTACCTTTCCTTGTCACAGCGGAGCTGGAGAATTCTCTGACTATAACTGCTCCGCTGTTTGACAAGTGGGCTGTGGAGAGGATGTGAGCTGTTCTCCATGATGCTCAGCAGTTTGTGCAGCATCCTCCTCGCCACCACCTGCTCTAAAGGTTCCAGAGAAGCCCCCAGCACACGTCAGCTTTCCTGATCAGCTTATTCAGTTTCTTAGTGTCGCTGACTCTGATGCTGCTGCCCCAGCAGATGACAGCAAAGAATATCGCACTGGCTACAACAGACTGGTAAAAGATCTGCAGCATCTTGTTGCACAAATTGAAGGACCTGAGCTTCCTCAGGAAGTAGAGTCTGTTGTCCAGGTGAACTCCCAGGTATTTATACCTCTCTACCACCTCCACCTTCTCACCCAGAATGGACACAGTGTCAAAGCCAGCTCTCTTCCTCCTGAAGTCCACAACCATCTCCTTGGTCTTGCTTACATTCAAGGTACAAACTGTGGTCTGTCTGTCAGGTAGTCAGTGATCCAGGAGGCTGTGGAGGAGTCTACCTGCATCTTCAGGAGCTTCTCTCTCAGCAGGACAGGCTGGATGGTGTTAAAGGCACTGGAGAAGTCAAAGAATGTGATCCTCACAGTGCTGTTTGCCTTGTCCAGGTGTGAGAGAGGTCGCTGGAGCACGTAGACAATAGCATCATCTACTCCAACCCGGGGGCGGGTAAACCTGTTGAAAAAATGGTTCAGCTCGTTGGCCTTGTCCAGGTTCCCTTCCACCTGGTTCCCCTTCTCCTTGAAGCCAGTGATCTTCTTCATTCCAGACCACACATGCTTCATGTTGTTCTACTGGAGTTGGTCCTCCAGCTTCCTTCTGTAAGCGTCCTTACTCTGTCTCAGACTCACCCTCAGCTCTCTCTGCACAGACTTCACCTGGTCCTTGTCTCCCTCCAAAAAGCCCTTCTTCTTCTTGTTCAGCAGCTCCTTTAAGTTGCTGGTGATACAGGGCTTGTTGTTCGAGAAGCACCTCACTGTCCTGGTTGGGATGATGTTGTCCACACAGAAGTTAATGTACTCTGTGACGCTGTCTGTCATGGAATTGATGTCGTCTCCATGTTGGTCACAGAAAACATTCCAGTCTGTGGCTTCAAAGCACAACTTTTATTGACCATTATTGATTTATAATGTCAACAAAAGGATATAACTTCAAAGGGGGTGAATACTTTTTACAGTAATGTAATATTACAAGATGCATCCAATGACAGGGTTTGGCTGATGATATTTTGCAGTTAATACAATCACTACTCGTAATGTTAATAGAGTTAATTTGTATTGGTGAACCCAAAGAGTTTGTAGTTTCCCTCAGTTTTATGGGGCACTTTAGCACCTTTCAGCTCCTCATTTTAGTTTTACAGCCTTTAAATGTACTGCTTTGATTTACTCTGAGCACAGCAGCAACATACAAGAACCAAATACTTTTCTCAGACTCAAACTCACACTTTAAATTACTGTAAAAATATTCAGTCCTCTCCTGATTTCTGGTGCTTTTGTATGTGTTTCATAGTAAACAGTGTCAACTAATCCATCTCTGGACTAATTAAGGTCTAGACTCGAAAACTTTAATCTTGTTCATATATTCAAAGCAAAGTTGAACTTCCTTTATGCTTGGGATCATTGTCTTGCTGCATAGCCCAGTTGTGCTTGAGTTACAAGTCACAGGCTGATTACCTGAGGTTCTCTTTAAAGGTTCTTTGGTAAGGAGCAGAATGCATGTTTTTCTCAATCCTAGCAAGTAGCCCTGGTCCTGAAGCAGCAAAGTATCCCCATAACATTACACTGGCACCCTAATGCTTGCTTGAAGGTATAATGTACTTTTGTGGGATTCTGTGTTTAGGTGACACCAGAGATCTTCTCCATTTGTACATAGTTTCTCTCACTCTCACAAACTAAATTCCAGATCTCAGCCAGGCACTTGGTGAAAACCATGTTGTCATAATCTATACAAATGAAAGCCATACTATAAAACATTTAATAAACTAAAAATCTATTTTTGTTTTGATTGCTCAGATGCGCATATTTATTGAATGGCTTCTACAGTAAAGCAGTGCCGCTAAATGAGATTTTTATATTGACGGTGCTGTGGTTCGCTTTGTGATGTACATTTATAGAAATGACCGAAATGTTCTGTCAGTGCCTGGCATTCCCTCCAGGCCGCAATGGGCCATTCTTCTTCATCAGCCTATTGGAGTTGGTGCTGTTGTACTAATCTAACATGCAGATCTAACATCAAAGGGTTTCTTCCTGGACTCCTCCGCCATCCTCTAACCACTGTCCCCCCACCACCACGTCCCTGTTGTCACCTCTCAGCAACCACTAGGCCTCCGTTTAGTCCTTGCATTCAGTCAGTGTAGGTGGAGGGGGCCTGATGAGGAGATTAGGGCTCCTTTTATTTGAATCAGACTGCCTCATGTTTTATTAATCAGGAAGCCTATACATAAGTCAGTTTGTGTCTCCCCATATTCAGAGCTGATTGAATGGAGAGAACAGCAAAACAGACACCTGGCAGCTCACTCCTACATGCATGTTCAGCTAAGCAAGGAAAATGCTTGAACGTCCTAGTTCTCTTCACAGCCACATGAGTCATTTCGCAGCAACCACAGTTAGAGGTGAGATTAGATGAAGTGTGTGGAGAGCTAGTAATAGAAAGATTATTCAACTATGTGCCATGTCACAAAGTTTACAGATACAGTATGTAAATTTATTTATTTATTTTTTTTTTTTCTCTACAAGAAATCTGCATTAAAACATTTCTTAATATAGAGAGTTGCTGTGAAAAGCTCCTGTGATCCAGACTTACTGAACATCACCTGCAGCAGTGTAGAGATATTCACACCTAAAAGCTTTTACGTAAGACTCGGCCTTCCAAAGAGTCAGAATTTCAATTATTTCTGCTTGATTAGTACATTTTGGAGCATTCCCATTTGCTGTACAATGTCTACCTATGAGGATGAATGTGGCAGAGCATAGCCCAACCTGACAAACTGCACTGTCCTTTACAGATTAATGTTTGTGACTAACTCATATATTTCACACTCTCACAACATGACAGCAGATGAAAAATCTGGGGATGCTTGTGGACTCTTGTCTATTGTATTGCCATATTAATAGTGCTTTTAGTTACATGCTAACTTTAGCATGACAAGATTCTAAGAGTAACAATACTAAGAAATCGATGCTAAGGAGGTATAATGTTTACTATTTTTACCATCTTAGTTTAGACTGCTGGCATTTACTAAACCACTAAAACCAGATATTGAAAAAGTTGAATATATGCATAAAACCACAAAACATTTCCAGCAACACTTGAGATGACGCATGAGATCTAATTTAATCTTCATCACGTACATAAAGGGAGAAGTCCAAAAAATGCTGCTAAGTGGGGTCAAGTACAGTTAAAAGGTCAAACACTGGGTGAAACTGCCACAAGAGGGCTCTACTTGGCAGATGGCTCAATGTTGTATAAATGAGAGAAGCAGTCCCGGTCAGGATGGGTCCAGCACTGCAGTCACCCGTCCTCTCACGAGGAATAGGGACAAATAGTTTGTCCAAGGGTATACTGCATATATAGGGGAAATGGACATACACATTCTCAGCATTAGTCAGCACTATACTCCAAGGCTTTAAGGTGGAATTAGAGTTGAAATGGTTTGCACTTTAAATGAATATCCACTTTATGTCAAATCCACCGGTGATACAGGGATGAACGCAGTGCAAGCAACGCTAGAGTAAGTCTGGAAATCTTTTGAAATTCAATCAGGGGAAGTTATAACAAAAAAAAACTCCACATAGAAAACTCAACTTCATGCCCATCTATGGGTATTTTTAGGGCTGAAACAACTCCTCAAATGTTCTGTGGTTGCCACGTCTCTTTCAGTGGAACATCTGAAAGCTGTGATGGAGGATTAAGCATGGACAGCATGACCATGATTAATGTGGAGCATTGCAGAAGTGATGTGACTCTAATCTAGGACTATGAATGAAAATGTGACTTTGCTGAGACAGGAATAGGTTGTTCCATTTGTTAGTTTTACCCTTGAGTCTTTGGTGCAGCATTGATTCTTTTTTATTAGCTGGCCATGACTTGGTGGTACAGTGCTAATTTAAAAGCACCTAATCTATTTGTGCCAACTCATCTTTCATACACTATGCAGAGACGTCCCCGGGTCCTACTGACTCCAGAGCCGTAGGGAACAGTACAGCAAGCAGGACAAAACATGATGTTATCCTTCACCAGTGTAATGGAAGGACATTGAACACCACACATGTAGGAGACTCTTATATCATCGAATTATCAATCATTCGTTTTTATTTCAGTGTTCATTTCCCACAACAATATATAATTTGTACACAATATTAGCCACGGTGTGGATACAGCATAAATTACATTCCACAATCAAACAGGAGCCATGAGAACCAAAGTCTTATAAAACCTGCTAAACCTGGCACTGAACCACCAGTCCGGGGGTCGATGGACAACTGCTTTACCAACAGAGCTACAGCTGTCCCAGAATGTGGGCATTGGCCTTTCTACTTCTAACATTTTTATCAAGGATTCTACCATAGGATGACAGTTTTGAATATGGAAAAAGTCTTTGGGTGTGGTATTAGGAAAAATTTGATTACCACATCCTAGTTGCTTATTTTACACATTCAAAAGCTACAGAGAAAAATTTGCATTCATTCATGTTTGTGGCAACCTATGCAAAATAACTCAAATATTTACCCCTGAATGCCTAATGTATTGTATAGTGCCTAGTTTATTATCTAGTCACTAACTTTGCCTCTGGTTTGGTGGAAGTTTGGTGTACAGTTTAGTAAAGTAACATTTTTAAAGAGATGAGACCAAGAGATCTTACCAACTTGAACCCAAAACATACAATTTCTGTCCTAACCCTTTATGCATAGTATATAACTGGGCAACAACATGTTCCAATACTTTTGCTCACATTTGCTCAGACTTTTATTCAGATGTAAACAATGTTGATCTTTTGTCCCATCTTGTCAGTGGTTTAGAATTGGAGGGCTGTGTTAGAAGAAGGTGATATAATGTTCTTCTGTGCACCAGTCATAATTTAACAACATTTGATTCTGAATCTGATGAGAGTTTGTTGTTTAGTCACTGTCTGATCACCTACACAGTCCTGATGAAGCACACTGGAAATTTGGTTAAATTCAAAATAAATACATGCCTAATCCAGTTATTTTATTTTAAACTTATATTAAACTCCAAAAATCAATACTCAGAAGCAGAATAAGAAACTTTAAAGAAATAAAGAGGAATAAAGGAACTGAAAACTTGGAATGTTCAAATAATGCCCGCAAACTTGGCTGCCGCCAAAGCACCCTCAAGATGAGTTGCTATTTGCTACAATGAATTCTATAGATTTTAGAGTTATAGAGACATATACATGAATCAAGAGTGAGTTATCTGTTATCACAGGACGTAATTAAAATCAACAAGGGTTTTCCCTTTTAAAGAACAGAAAAAAATATGTTTATACCTAGCTGGTCTTTGTCTCCATGTACAGACTTGCAAGTCAGGACAAACAGAAATAATGAAACTATACTATGCCCTCCCCTGCTTCACAAACATGCACACACTACTGTATTTCCCAACAACTAAACAATCTGGGATCTCCAGAAAACAGGGATGTCACGCATACATGCTGCTTTGGTATGTTCAAGTACAGTGTGGATGAAAATATAAACCAGATAGTGGTGTTAAATAGTGATGAATGGTTTGTGGCCTGTGTGTGCTTCTCTGCATGCCATCCACAGCCAACAGTGCTGACTGGGATTATTTTCCAATGTGCTCAGTATGTTCATGATTTGTACCTCAGGGGTTTAATATGCTGGAATTGTCATCACATGTTTGTAGTAATAGCACATGCTCCTTAGGGTGGATGCTCACATGCCATAATATGCTAGATTTTGAGAAAGATAGGTCATTTATTTATTATGGGTGTAGCAGAGGCTGAGATCTACCCAGCAACTGGATTAGGCATGTTGGGGGAAGCTACTTGACTTAAGCTGTCTGCCATTTACACATAATGTTTCTTTTATGAATGTTTCACGTGCTGACCTAATTCCTTTCAGAGTCGAGAAAAGCAATATGTTGCACATGAGAACACACCAGAGCGTGCAGCTCATCCTTTTGAAATCCTCATCCCCCAACAAGGGGATGGAAAGGGTTGGACAAATGGAAACAGAGCTGCGATATTATCACTTGGATGCCCTGGAAAGGCAAGAGCGTACGGCTCTGGACCACCCCAGCAGAGTTATTTTAAGCCATTTGTTTTTACAAAATCTACACTGCATCCCACTGAGAAGGAGAGCAGAATCAGCAATCAGCCTAACGTGGGCTTTATCACAAAAAGAGATACTTTGCGTGGCAGTTGTAATTAAAGCAAACGCTTAATCCCAAAGTAAGAACGGGGAGACTGATCTCTCTGACAGCCTCGACTCTCTAAGCAGTGTAAAATAAGGAAGAGGAGTGGGGGCAGCAGCTGCAAACATCAGTTTGTCAGATGCTGAACATTTATCGCCTGCTTCATTTCATGAGCTCAAAGAAAAGAAATAGCGCTTGTCATTTGTTCAAACGTAAATTTACTTATCAGAGACTCTAACTGCTATGTTGTTTCTCAAGCAAAGCCCTTGTAGGGAGGATGTTGAGCAGACAGATTGGTCTATAAAGCTAGTTTTTTAAAACTTTACATTTAGTACTTTATGTTTAGTGCCTAATGCTGATGTTAGCATGTGACTTCTCCCTCAGGCATCCAGGCTGCTTTTATGCATGGTGACTTGGACAGTACACATTGTGCAAAATATCCCTGTAAACAGACATCCCTGAAGTTTGTTGGCTCTCTCTGCATTCAAGTAAATTCAATAAATATGAATTAGTTCAGATAACATTTGACTTTAAGACAACATGAGACCAGATGTATGATGTCTGAAACACATGAGCAACATGTCATTTCTGGAGGCATGGAGCTATGTTACAAAATGGCATTTTCCATGTTACATCCTGGACGTTCTGTCCTCTTGACAAGTTAGTTACCCTAAAAGGCACCCAATAATGTTTATAGATCAATTTCAAGATGTTAAGTGTAAAAGTGTAAAATACCTGACATCACAGTTCTTTAATCACACAGTAACAGAGGAACGTAATAGCTATAGAACAACATTATCATTCTAGTGTTTTTGGGAACCTAACGACTTTAACAGTCAACTCTGTTATTAGTTCCTACCTACAGGGAATGGTCTGACTTAGCTGCTAAACTGCAGTATTTGGTGGTGGACCAAATTATAGTGAACTATATTCTTAAAAGTCCTCAACTGGACATTATGGCAGCGTGAAGTCTGTTTAATATCTGGTCCAACTGATTCAGACATTTGCAGTCCTCTGGCTAATGTCTGCTGTAGAATTATAGTGGATGTCTGGAAACAGCAAATGTTAAATATGATTTTAAACTGACCTTGATTAGGTTTTGAACTATTGGTAGGATAAAACAAGCAACCTGGTGACATCATCTTGGGTCCTTGGAAATTGTGATGGTAATTCTTCATGATTTTCTGTCAAGCCAATGGCAAACACAGCTCAGTCCGACCTAAGTAACCTGGCCTCCTTCTAACCTTGAAACATCCCTTTCGGAGGAATCCCAGATATTTTGTTTGCAGCTCACACACTCTACGCAGTCGATGCTGTGTCTTCCTCACTGCTACAGTCTCCTATCTATTTGGGGTGGCTGTGGCTCAATAGGTAGAGCAGTTGTCTACCAATCACAGGATTGGTGGTTTGATTCACGACTGTCATGTCACATGCCAAAGTGTCCTTGGGCAAGATACTGAACCCCAAGTTGCCCCCGGTGAGTCAGGTCAGCTGCATAGCAGCTCTGCCATCTGTGTGTGAATGAGACACAGTGTAGCGCTTTTCTACCAAGCTGTACTCAAAGTGCTATATAAGTGCAGACCATTTACCATTCCTATCTGTCACTGTGGCACTGCACTGGCTCACACAGGCTGCACAAGCTGTGGCTGTACACGATGAATGATTCAGCAGATTTAAAGGTACTTCAGAATAGCAGTAGAATTTTATGAACAAAAAATCTGTCTTTCATGATATCACTGCAATCTATATTTCACAACCAGTGCCTGGTTGTGAATATCTTACACACAGGCAGAACTGTGCAGAACAACAGCAGTCAGTGTGTATATGTATGTGTGTGTTTTGACAAGGTGAGATAGAGCGAATTGATTCAGTGCAGTTTTCACATTGTAAGATCTAAGGAGAACTAGAAAAAAAAATGGTTTATTCACATACAGTTATAACATGTTATTTTTTTTTGCAAGAAATGTGGTCATTAAGCATGCACAGTAGGTAATGTAGTTGCCAGCTGATGACAAGAAGTGCTTTCTCTGGTTCTTGACAGACTTTAAACAGGGTATATGGATTCATTTGTATGAACTATTTCTATATTTAATGCAAGACTACAATTGAAATCCATTCCATTCCATTCCATTCTCGTCCGCTTATCCGGGAGATGCCCAGACTTCCCTCTCCCTAGACACCTCCTCCAGCTCTTCCGGGGGGACACCGAGGCGTTCCCAGGCCAGCCGAGAGACATAGTCCCTCCTACGTGTCCTGGGTCTTCCCCGGGGCCTCCTCCCGGTGGGACAGGACCGGAAAACCTCCCCTACGAGGCGTCCCGGGGGCATCCGAAACAGATGCCCAAGCCACCTCAACTGGCCCCTCTCGATGCAGAGGAGCAGCGGCTCTACTCCGAGCTCCTCCCGGGTGACTGAGCTCCTCACCCTATCTCTAAGGGTGTGCCCAGCCACTCTACGGAGGAAACTCATTTCGGCCGCTTGTATCCGCGACCTTGTCCTTTCAGTCATGACCCAAAGCTCATGACCATAGGTGAGGGTAGGAACGTAGACTGACCGGTAAATCGAGAGCTTTGCCTTTCGGCTCAGCTCCTTTTTCACCACGACGGACCGGTACACCGACTGCATTACTGCTGCCGATGCACCAATCCGTCAGTCAATCTCACGCTCCCTTTTACTCTCACTCGTGAACAAGACCCCAAGATACTTAGACTCCTCCACTTGAGGGAGGATCTCCCCCCCAACCTGGAGTGTGCAAGCCACCTTTTTCCGGTTGAGAACCATGGCCTCGGACTTGGAGGTGCTGATTCTCATCCCAGCCCCTTCACACTCGGCTGCAAACCGCCCCTGTGCCTGCTGGAGGTCCCGGTCTGATGAGGCCAACAGGACAACATCATCTGCAAAAAGCAGAGATGAAATCCTGTGATTCCCAAACCGGACTCCCTCCGACCCCTGGCTGCGCCTAGAAAGCCTGTCCATAAAAGTAATGAACAGGATCGGTGACAAAGGGCAGCCCTGTCGGAGTCCAACATGCACCGGGAACAAGTCTGACTTACTACCGGCAATGCGAACCAAGCTCCTACTCCGGTCATACAAGGACCAAATGGCCCTTAACAAAGGGTCCAGAATCCCGTATTCCCGAAGTACCCTCCACAGGATGCCACGAGGGACACGGTCAAACGCCTTCTCCAAGTCCACAAAACACATGTAGACTGGATGGGCGAACTCCCATGAACCCTCGAGCACCCTAGCAAGAGTATGGAGCTGGTCCAGTGTTCCACGGCCAGGACGAAAACCGCATTGTTTCTCCTGGATCCGAGGTTCGACTAGCGGCCTAACTCTCCTCTCCAGCACTCTGGAATAGACTTTCCCAGGGAGGCTGAGGAGTGTGATCCCCCTATAGTTGGAACACACCCTCCGGCCCCCCTTTAAAAAAGAGGAACCACCACCCCGGTCTGCCAGTCCAGAGGTACTGTCCCTGATCTCCACGCGATGCTGCAAAGGCGTGTCAACCAAGACAGCCCTACAACATCCAGAGACTTAAGGTACTCAGGGCGAATTTCATCCACCCCTGGTGCCTTGCCATCGAGGAGCTTACTGACTACCTCGGTGACTTTGACCAGGGAAATGGACGAATCAACCTCTGAGTCCCCAGCCTCTGCTTCCTCAACAGAAGGCGTGTCGACGGGGTTGAGGAGATCCTCAAAGTATTCCTTCCACCCTCCTACAACGTCCCCAGTCGAAGTCAGCTACTCCCGACCTCCACTGTAAACAGTGTTGGCAGGAAACTGCTTTCCCCTTCTGAGGCGCCGGACGGTTTGCCAGAATTTCCTTGAGGCAGACCGATAGTCCTCCTCCATGTCCTCGCCGAACTTTTCCCAGGTCCGAGTTTTTGCCTCTGCGACCGCGCGGGCTGCAGCACGTTTGGCCTGCCGATACCCATCAGCTGCATCAGGAGTCCCACAGGCCAACCAGGCCTGATAAGACTCCTTCTTCAGCTTGACGGCTTCCCTTACTTCCGGTGTCCACCACCGGGTTAGGGGATTGCCGCCACGACAGGCAGCAGAGACCCTACGGCCACAGCTCCGAACAGCCGCATTGACAATGGAGGTGGAAAACATGGTCCACTCGGACTCAATGTCTCCAGGCTCCCTCGGGACCTGATTGTAGCTCTCCCGGAGGTGGGAGTTGAAGACCTCTCTGATAGAGGGTTCCACCAGACGTTCCCAACAGACCCTCACAATACGTTTGGGTCTGCCAGGTCTATCCAGCTCCCTCCTCCGCCATCGGATCCAACTCACCACTAGGTGGTGATCAGTTGACAGCTCAGCCCCTCTCTTCACCCGAGTGTCCAAGACATATGGTCGGAGGTCAGATGACACAACCACAAAGTCGATCAAAGACCTCCGACCTAGGGTGTCCTGGTGCCACGTGCACTGATGGACACCCTTATGCTTGAACATGGTGTTCGTTATGGACAAGCTGTGACTAGCACAGAAGTCCAATAACAAAACACCACTCGGGTTCAGATCAGGGAGGCCGTTCCTCCCAATCACGCCCCTCCAGGTATCACTGTCATTGCCCACGTGGGCGTTGAAATCCCCCAGTAGGACGACAGAGTCCCCAGTCGGAGCACCTTCCAGTACCCCTTCCAGAGACCCTATGAAAGCTGGGTACTCTGCACTGCTATTTGGCCCATAGGCACAAACAACGGTGAGAGACCTATCCCCTACCCGAAGGCGCAGGGAAACAACTCTCTCGTCCACCGGGGAAAACTCCAACACATGCCAGCTGAGCTGGGGGGCTATAAGCAAGCCCACATCTGCCCGCCGCCTCTGTGTGTGGAAGTGAGCCCGACTATCTCTAGCCGGTACCCCTTCACCTCTAACACAAGTTCAGGCTCCTTTCCACCCAGTGAGGTGACATTCCATGTCCCAATCGCCAGGTTCCGTGTCCACGGCTGCCACCCAATCCCCACTGCACCGGCCCCCTATGCTCCTTCCTGCGGGTGGTGGGCCTACAGGAAGTCGGTCCCACGTCGCTCCTTCGGGCTGACCCCGGCCGGGTCCCGTGAGAAAGATCCCGGCCACCAAGCGCTCGCCTACGTGCCCCAACCCCAGGCCTGGCTCCAGGGTGGGGCCCCGGTGACGCCGATCCGGGCGACGTAACAGTCCTTGATTTCCTTTTCATCATAAGGGGTTTATGAACTCCCCATGGCAGAATTACAACTAGTCATAATATGTCAAATGAATTCAGACTAAATGTTTGCTCGTTTCTAATTGTTTTTTGTTAGCTCTGAACATTGTTATCAAGTTACCTAACTGGTCACTCTCCTCTGACTTACTTTGTGTCTAATATCTGAAACCCAGCGGCTCTCCCATCAGTTGAGATCTGCAATCAATTGCAAAGTGCTGTGGTGCAAACTGTACCACAAATGGACACTGCTTAACGGCACATTTGCGCAGTTACACTGCTGATCTAGAGCATGTTTCTCCATTTTCAAAGTCTCCCCTGTGACTGCACAACACACACACCACACACACACACACACCACACGCACACACACACACACCACACACATACCACACACACACACACACACACACACACACACACACACACACACAAAACTCATACACTCAAATGCTGCCACCATGGTTTTCAGTGCATAGCCAATGAAAAATAAGGGAAGTGGAAATAAGCTCACTAATCAATTACGGTCATCAACAGCAACATTATACCTTCATCCATGTTTCAATTAAAGCCTATCTGAGTGATGAATTAAAGCACATTTTTCCTGATCAGACAGTGCAGACATTTTAACCATTTTTGCATTATTCTGATGGAAAACATGTAGCTACACTAATGACAGGTTAATTGGAGCATTTAAACATGGCGCGACTTGCTAGAGACAAGTCAAAAATATTGTCATATGAATAATTTGCCACACAGAGGCTGTCAGCTCTGGCTAGCTCACATGTGACATTGAATTACAGTAAGAAGTAGCAATGGTATATAAACCAAGAATATACGTAAGGTTAGTTCTGCCAGTAGGGAGAAGATTAACTGTTTGTATACCAAAGCACAGATTAAAAACACAGAACCCCATTCACACATGCACACAACTAAAGTTAGCATCAAAAAAGTAAGAATAGCATTAATGGTACTAACTTCTTGAGCACACAAATCATGGATGGCTTCAACAGTACCTGTCCGCATTAAGATATGTTTTGGAACATATTTCTAACAAAAAAAAAAGTCACATAGGGTACATTACCGCAAAAGAACGAATGTGTGTGTGTGTGTGTATGGTGTGTGTGTGTGTGTGTGGGGGGGGGTTATTTAGGTGTTGTGCAGTCACAGGGGAGACTTTGAAAATGGAGAAACATGCTCTAGATCAGCAGTGTAACTGCGCAAATGTGCCGTTAAGCAGTGTCCATTTGTGGTACAGTTTGCACCACAGCACTTTGCAATTGATGAGTGAGCTTAATATTTTCATATGCTGCTATTTTTCACAAATCATGATTCATTCGCAAAATCTGTTTGCATTGATAGGCAGCATAATTTACATTTTATTTTTAGAAACAGCTGAATGGAAACCCTCCAAATGACACCACATGAAACAGCACAGGAAAAGCACAGGTGTAAATAGCATTAATTACTCTGTTCCATTCAGTGGCACAGTAATCCATGGCTGTCAGCCAGCATGCACAAAACTTGCCTCTGGAATTAATAAACCCAGCCATAATTGATGTTATTAATTACAAATGTGTTTTTTTTCTGCTGTGACAAGCATGCGGCAAGATATTGTTATTTTTAGTTCATCTGAATATTACAAAAGGGCTTCATCCTTTGAAGCTCTGCCTTTGATAAATGTTTCCTATATATCTACGGCAGTAGCTCAGGGGGTAGAACAGTCGCCTACGAACCCCAGGGTGAGTGGTTTGATTCCCGGTTCCTCCTGGCTACTTGCTGAGGTGTCCTTGGACAAGACACTGAAACCCTGTAGTAGTGCCGACTCAGTCTGGCAGCTGTCCAAAATGAATTTCCCCAAGGGGATTAATAAAGTATACATTATTATTATACTATATGAAGACATTACTGCAGTCGCCTGAAAGTCTTTCATCTTAATGTTGGCAAGCTTGAGGTCATTTGTCACTTTTTTATTAACTAATCACAATTTGTGTGCACAACCTTTTGGCATGTTTACCATGTTCAGCCATACCAGGAAGTCCTGGAAATTTTGAATAAGAGTAATGTTCTACACCGTTGTTTATATCCTTTGCTTACTGCTTGTGTGTCCCTGAGGAGAAATTCAGCCACTGACTTTTATCATCCCCTGATGTAACTCAGCCCTTCTTGCTGTTAATGTATGGGCCTGTAGAAAATCGTTGTGAAACCACAAAGTCTTGTGATGTTGTTTGAATAATTAATAATTAGTCTTCTGTGTTTATGAAGTGTATATAACTAGAGGAGAAAGTACTTTGTCTTTGTTGTTGAAAACAGCAATAGTATTTTACATAATGGAATTTCTAAAGCTGTATTTCTTGCAAGGGGATTTGTGGTACGTTTCCATCTTACCAAATAGAGAGTTTGTAGTGTTCACCTATATTTCTTGTTCTTGTTTTATTGTCTGTGGTCATATCTGTGGTATACTTTTCTGACCTAAATCACTGTCTTTTGCAAGAATGGTGTTCATTGCCCCCAGTTGACTTCTAGAGACTTGTAGAATTTAATTCAATTCGGTTCAATTCAATTCAATTCAATTCAATTCAATTCAATTCAATTCAATTCAATTCAATTCAATTTTATTTATATAGTGCCAAATCACAAAGAAAATCTGTTTTGTACACATATTATATAGAAAACCCAATAATTCCACTTGAGCAAGCACTAGGTGACAGTAGAGAGGAAAAACAGGCTCAGGGTGGGTGGCCATCTACCTCAACTAGCTGGGGTTAGTGGAAAGAGGTGAGAGAAAAGAACAGAAGAGAGAGAGAGAAAACAAAACACTGGGCAGGTTGGTATGGCCAATAACTGCACTCTGGAAATATACAACTCCAAGAGAGGAGAGGTGAGGAAAGTAGTAGCAGTGGAGCTCAGTGTAGAGGTTCCCCAGCAGTCCCCCTGTAGCAGCATAACTAAGAGATGGTTCAGAGTCACCTGATCCATCTCTAACTATAAGCTTTATAAAGAAGGAACGTTTTAAGTCTAGTCTTAAATGTAGAGAGGGTGTCTGCCTCCAGAACCTGAACTGGGAGCTGGTTCCACAGGAGAGGAGCTTGATAGCTAGTTTCTTTTAGGTATGAAGTAAAGGAGATATCCTGGTCAAAGATAACTTTGAGTGTTACTTGAAGCCAATACTAAGTCATCTATAGTAAGAATGTGATTAGATAGTCTCTGAGATTTTTAGGCCCACAATAATAAACAAAATAACCTCTGTGTTGTCTGAATTTAGGAAAAGGAAAGTGAAGGACATCCAGGGTTTTATGTATTTTAAGCATGTATGAAGTTTGATTAATTCGTAAATGCATAGCAGATTTATAGAGTGTTTCCTAATAATATTGTCTAAGGGGAACATATATAGAGTGAAAAGAACCTCCCTAACTAACTTTTGTGTGCATGGAAGACTCATTATTAACATGCACAAACAGGAATCTAGCTGATAGATGTGTATGTAAACACGCGTGTGTTTGTGTATCTGAATTGTAACCTACTGTATTAAGGGATGAGCGTGTGTCCGTTTATTTGTCCTGCTCCTCCCGTCCGTAGGGGCGGGGCCCACACAGCACATCAACACTCGCAGCAGCCAGCTGCAGATGAAACGCGGTCGATCACATTAGTTTCTTTTCTTGCTTCCGTCGTCCTTAAATTAGAGTTTGTTACACACGGTCCTTATTCCCGTGTTTATGTTTTTCACAAACGGTCAGTGTGAGCCCGTGGGCCGTTTGGGGATCATATGATGTGAATACCCAGCGCTGGATGAGGACTGGAGAGCTGTGCATCTTATCATATGTAAGTGAAACCTTGATAATCCATTTCTGGTCCGTTTGCGACCAAGCATCCCGTGTATTCACTCTAAACAAAGGATCGCTCCTGTAAAACCGTAAGGACCAACTCTCCGTGTCTTGTAGTGTTGGAGTTTATGTCCGTATGGCACTTAGTGGGGCTGTTTGCACTTCTGATATCACTGTAATGTTCCTGTAGTATTCCCATAGTGATACGAGGCGTTCAGAGGCAGTCTGTAACAACGAGTGATGTTATATATTTAATAATATTCCATTATATATCCTTAATATGACTTTTGTCGTGGAACACTGTGCTTTGTTTACTAATAGAAACCTGTTTTTACTTTATTCAAATTGAACTCCTCAGCATTAAACAAATTACAAGTTGTAGGCATCCTCAAACTATACAGTACCAGACTTTGACAATTCACTTCTCTTTTTTGGTGCTTGAAGAGATGATCCCTGCTCACACAGAAAAGACTTTCACTTTCATTCAAATCCCTAACAGCCGACCACTCTGATAAATATTTCAACATGACTTCAAAATTAAAAATACAGTACAGTGGCTTGCTGAATTGCATTATGCTTCGTTACATGCTGGGCTGCGATTGGCTGCAGCTCTCTGTCTCTCTGTGTGGCAACAGCCTTCCCATCCGCCCAGCAACTCCCTATTCCTCATGCCGTGGTGATTCTCTGCCTCCAAGGGCCCTTTCTGCAGTATCCAGCGTGGTAACCATGACGACGGCAGCCTGACCCTGGGTTTGCTGCTACTGTTGCTACAGGCTTGACCTGAATTCCTCGCTGCATCTCAGGTGGGCGCAAATAATCATGACTGACCTGTTTCTCGTTGTTGGTGGTCAGTCAGCTGAGGGTGGCAGCGAAAGCTGAGGTGCCAACGTGCTGCTTGTTTGAGGTTCAGTTGGGATTGGCCTTGTGTTGCTGAGTGGAGTCAGTCACAGATCTATTCACAGTTACATTTGTTAACACAGTAAAAATGGTAAATGCAGAGTCCACTGTTTACTAGCTTCTCTGCTAAATAAACCACTAATGCTTTTTCAAGGTGAGGATTTTCTTGCATTTCTTTTCTCTGGACTTTTTCACTATTTTGTGATACATTACAGAATAAACAATGAATTAGGAAAAGTTGAAGATAAGATTAATAATATTTCCTGTTGTAATAACCAGCCTCCCTGCAAAAAGATTTGAATAGCTGCTGACATAATAGGTTGGATCTGTGCTAGAAAACTGTGTAAATGTAGCACCTACTCAAAGGTTTAGATAACATCCCTGCCTGCTACGTGCATCATTTTGCAGAACTGGAAACAATTGTTTTCTGAAGGTATTTAGGTGTTTCTGATTAGTTTAGTGACTTTGTGAACATGTCGCACTTTTGCTTAGGTCTCTGTGAAACTTCCACATGCCACCTTCCACATGATAGCACCACAAAAATATTCCTGCCGAATCCTTCCAGACCTGTTGAATATTGCTTTATTAATCACAATACACTTTATTCTGTCTTCCTGTTATGTGGGACAGTACTGTAATTGAATGTAATTCTTTTTCTTAAGGGATAAGTGAGCAGATGTTGTGAGTTTAAACGCCTGCTGCCTGAAAATGAAAGTGTTCGTGGAGCCATCCCTGCACTGCCCACGGCGCAGCTCTGGGCTCCCTGAGGTGTCAGCTTGTTGTCGGAGCCAGACTGTGTAGGAGTGCCTATTTCTGTCGTTTCTCCATGGAACCTTACTCTCTCACTCTCTGCCACATGCAGGGTGGGGTCAGCTCAGGCATCGTCTGTGCTTCTTTGCCTGCCTCTCTGCCTGTCATTGTGATCCCTCCTCTACAGCTTAGCCTGTCGACTTAAGAGCATTTCAAAAAGCGGGGGTACCAGCTAAGAGAAATAGCCATTGATTGTCTTAGTCTACACAGGGAAATCAAAGCGATTTATCGATTAAAAAAAAGCTAATTGTTTGAGTTGTTTTCTGGTTCTCACACCTGAACATTTTTGTGTCTTGTTGGATGCTGAGCAGATAATGCACAGTAGTTTAGAAGCAGTAAAGCTTTGGCTGGTTGATTTACTGAGCTGAAACTCAATAAAAAAACATTAAAACTGAACAAGCGCTGCAGATTCTGGTGATAGCTCTCTACGGCTTCCATGCTACAAGCGACCTCTTTTCACATTATTAATTATTATTTGATGCATTACTAAAAAAAATGGACAGCTGCTATAAAGTTCTTCCTTAAGAAAACACACCGAAATGGTTCCAGCTAATACATATCTTAATATGATGTCAATGCTGTGTTCTCAAATTGTTGTTTCTGCCGCCCACAACTGGCCAAATAGTCATTTAGTCATTTGGCAGATGCTTTTATCCAAAGCGACTTTGGCTTTATTTTGAGGAACCAGGCAAACAAACAAAAGCTAAGTCAAGGAGAAAAAACATCAAGGCAAAGTGCTATCAAAAAGTGTTTCTGTTTCAAGAGATGTAAGTAGAAAAGAGCAGAAACCTTTTTTTTTTAAGATGCGGAAGAGTTCTGTTTTTTAGCAGTTTTTTAAATATTGAAAGTGAGGTGGCTGAGCGTGCAGAGATTTGGCAGCTCATTCCACCATCGTGGGATCACTGAGCTGAAGATCTTTCCTTGGTGTCTACTGTGTGGTGCTGGTACCACCAGATGTCGTTCACTGGCTGAGTGCAGTGAACGGGAGGGGATGTAGACCTGAATGATTGAGTTGAGATAAGTTGGAGCTGTAGAGTTGACCACTCTGTAGGCAAGAGACAGAGCTTTGAACCGAATCCTTGCAGCCACAGGAAGCCAATGCAAAGATCTGAAGGGTAGTGTGAAATGAGTCCTTTTTGGTTGATTGAAAATGAGGCGTGCTGTTGCATTTTGGATCATCTGTAGGAGTTTTGGTCATGGATGCCGGTAACCCCATCAGCAGTGCATTGCAGTAGTCGAGACGAGATATGATCAGCGCCTGTACAATGAGTTGAGTCGTGTTCTCCGTCAGGTAGGGTCTGATCTTTCTGATGTTGTAGAGGGCATATCTACACGAACTAGAGACTGTGGCGATTTGTTCCATGAAGGTCAGTTGGTCATCAATGATGACCGCTAGATTTCTGGCCGTCTTAGCGGGGACAATCACTGCAGATCCAATGTTGATGCTGATGTTGTGTTGTGTTGAAGGGCTGGCAGGGAAGACTAGAACTTCTGTTTTGGGAATGTTAAGTTGAAGGTGTCTTTCTCTCATCCAAGCAGAGATGTCAGAGAGAAAGGCAGAGATGCGAGACGAGACAGTAGAGTCATCCGGCGGAAAAGACAGGAAGAGCTGTGTGTCATTCGCATAGCAGTGATGGGAAAGGCCATGTGAATGGATGATAGAGCCTAGAGAGGAAGTATAGATGGAAAAAAGAAGAGGACCAAGGACTGAGCCCTGTGGTACACCGGTGGAGAGGTTATGAGAGTCGGAATCACACCCCTGCCAGGATACCTTGAAGATTCGTTCAGACAAGTATGACTGAAGCCAGGCTAGAGCTGATCCAGAGATGCCCAAGTCTGAGAGTGCAGTCATAAGGACCTGATGGTTGACAGTGTCAAAGGCTGCAGATAGGTCTAATAAAATAATAGAATAATCAAGCATTGCTGCTTTAATGCTTAATTGTTTCCATAAATAAATACCTGGCAATTGACTTATTAATGAAAATAGTGCTGAAAAGATTGTTGATTAATTAATTAATTAACAAATTGACTAGTTAAGTGTACCAAAATGGCACATAAATTAGATAATTAATTTGTCCCAACTTGTAAAATGCGGATTATTGCAGCATTGTGTGAAAGCGCTAAAACCTTAACTACAACATGCCTTTGTCCTAAAAATAGGCCTACTAAAACACTGCTGTTAATATCCAAAAATAATCACAAGTACAGGACAAAAAAAAAAGAAATAAATAATCAGGACATGAGGACACAGCAGGATGTTCTAAAAACTACCAGCCGGTCAGTGGCAGCGTGTAAGATTTGTACAGTTCTTTGACTGCAAATTGTGCAGTACATTCCTTTTTAGTTCATCTAATGTATGCATGCTGCCTAAAATGTGCAGGCTACAGATCTCTTTACTGACCTTTGAAAAAGCGGTTGTGCTGAAACTGATTTTATTTATCCTCCATGTGTCTTTTGAGAGGTCTTTTATAAGCATTTGATTGTTTGTGTGTTGTGAGCCCACGAAGATCTGGCTCAAACCATGTGAGTCACTCACAAACAATGCAATTCTCTGTCCCCCCCACCCTCCCATTCCCCACCCGCCAACCCCACCCCCCAACTCCAGGCTTCTCCTCAGAAATTAGACTGGAATCAATAAGGCATTTAAAACTAGTGACCCACATTTTCTACTCTTCCAAGTTGTTGGGTCATTAGTGTTCATCCAGCTGTATTGGACAGCAACACAGCTGGAAACAAGTTGTTTAAGACATTCCTTTATTCCTCACTGGCACTGATTGATATCACTTGTATTTAACGTGGATTTTCTTATCTGCAGCCCGTCTCAAGGCCGTTCCGTTTGGTTTGTGTTGTAGACGTGATGGATCAGCAGCGGGCGCTGCATTCAGGTTGCCTGGTCTCAGGGGTCCGTACGCCTCCTGTTCGTCACAACAGCAAGCTGGCCAGCCTGGGACGGATCTTCAAGCCTTGGAAGTGGAGGAAAAAGAAGAATGAGAAGCTGAAGCCCTCTGCACGTGAGTGTGACATAGGACATCATCAGGTAGCAAGAACAGATAGGCTGTGTTAGTGCAAATAGTTCCATGTGTTGTGTCGTAAATGTCTGTGTTGTGTTGTGTAGTGGTGGAGAAGAAGGCAGTTGTACGACAAAAGGGAGATGACCTCGCCAGGAGGAACCCCGGGCAGGCAGAGCCAGGTGCAGACTAACAGATGAAGACACACACGACCCCAGGATGATCGTAGTTGACTTGTATAGCCTCATGATCCAAACGCAGACTCATTCTTGTCCTCTTCCTCTGTCAATGCTGTATGCAGAGTCCCATCTTGCTTGTGGGGGTAACTGCGAAGATCCCGACACCCTGACTCACTCTGACAGTGAGGACCGAGGTGAGGAGCCTGTGGCACCTCTGGCCAGCACCAATGAGGACCTTGGCAGTGATTTAGAGACCTCAACAGGTATAAATACACACAGAGATTAGAAACACCTGTCCACTCTGTGGTCTTATTATGTTCTATTGGTTGTACATGGAACACACATTCACATTTAAGCATATTTGAGCACATAATAATGGTCACACTCATCAGCAGAAGTGTTGGCTGCAGCATCACTTTGAAACTACAGGTACATGAGTGTATTTATCCACTAGGTGGAGACAGGGACGTCCTTAACAGACCTGATCACTGCTCATTTTCAGTACAAGATGTGACTGAAGACTCAAAGACAGTGGGAGACCCCTGTGAGAGTGAAGACGGAGAATATGAGAGCACCTCACTCAGCGAGCCCAGTGATGACCACCCTATGGAGAAGGTGGAGGCTGCTGAAGGGAAGCAGGAGGCGACTGTGGCCCAGCCGCAGAGACGAGCCAGCACCCCTCCACCTCCCAACCTGCCAGTCAAAATCCTCACCAGACTGGGCAGCCTAGACGGTGAGTTTCCAGGGGTAACACTGATGTAGAGCCCCTCCTGTTTGCAGCAGTGTCTCACTTTGATGAGTTTCCTCCAGGTGTTCCCTCAGTTACAGTGAAGAAGTCCCCCGCCACCTTACCCAGGAACTTCACACTTCCCAAAGACCCTCATAGCTCCCTGTTGAGAGGCAGGATCTCCACACCCACTGGGTCCCCCCACCTCGGGGTGCTCCATCCACAGCTGCCCCCCAGCTGCATCATTGAAGAACTGCACCGTGCCCTGGCCACTAAACACAGACAGGACAGGTCAGACTTTGGAGCCAGATGTGCAGCATTTTTAATCTATGTGGTTAAATTAAGTTGGCTTTATTTTGTAGTTGTTATCACACGACTTGGGAACTGTTGCTAAGTGAAATTATTATTGGCTATTAATCATTTTAAACACTACACACAGCAGGGAACATGAGCAGCCGTCATTTGATAACTCCTCTAAAGTTAGAGTCCCAGACTTTCCAGAATTATTTATTGTTCCTCCAGCTTTTTAAGTACTTCAGAAAAAACTTGTGTGGAAGTCAGCCAATCATCGCACAAGCCTAAGTACAAAGTACCGAATTTCAACTTGACAGACGTCTCATGTCACGTGTGATCTCAGTTTCCAGGAGAAGGAAGCGCGCTTGTCCCCTAAACGCCGACTGGACGGCCGTCTGTCCCGCACGTGTAGCACAGAGAAGGAGTCTACTGGGGAGTCAGAGAGCAAGAAGGAGTATGATGAGAACAAGGAGAACAGGCGTCTGGATGAATACTTGAGCGACCAGGACAGTTGGAATGAATCGGTGATATCCGGTAAGTCTGTGCTGACAGAAGACATTAGATGAAATATTTGCTTTACTGTTATATGCTTCTTAGTGCATAAAGCCAACAAAATCTGGGCACTCTGTCAGTGGATAATGAAGCAGTATAATCTCTGCGATGGCGAATTTCAGACTTGCTGGTGTTAAGTTTCAGTGGCCCGTCAACATCTTTTCTTGTAGCCTAATTCTTGGCCTTTCATGTGGGTTATTGGTGTACATCCTCCCGCCATTAACATGTCAGGGTAAAATATGATGGAAATTATGTAATAGTATATCTGCTGACAGTTATGAAAATGTGTGATGAAGAAAATGAGAAAAAATTATGAAGCCTTTGTAGTGTTTGTCCACAAAGAGTCAGGGTTATCCACTTAGTGACACCAGTTAGGTAGCTGTATGTTTTTTACAGACCTACTAGACCCCTGAAAAGAAACACACTTCCTCATGCCCAGGAGCATCAAAAGACTGTGAAGACCCTGGTGAAGGAGAGGATTCAGGTGGTAATGTGGGGCTTATCTGTGTCAAAGTCACTAAACTGGGTACTTAACTGAAGTTGTAGTATACTGAATAGTGAGCAACTTTTTAAGGTCATTATTGACCTTAATTTCTGCTCGAACAGGGACGCTGCCACGCAGGATGAGGAAGGAGCTGCTGGCTGTGAAGCTTCGGAACCGGCCCAGCAAGCAGGAACTGGAGGACCGCAACATCTTCCCAGTCCGCAGTGACCAGGAACGCCAGGAAATCCGTCAGCAGATAGAGATGAAGCTGGCCAAGTGAGTCTGTCTGTGTGGTCCCAGATCAGCCTGCCATCAGCTCCTACTCTCCATCAGCAGCCCCCACCCCACTCTCTTCATATACAGTATGTGTGTTTCATGTCTCTGTGTTGCTCGTTCTTCCCCTCCACCATCCACTAACAAATATTCTCTCTTGCAAGATGTTACTTCACTTACATAAAGAGCTTTTAGAATATCCACTGAAAATACTGAATGTTGGTGTGCACATATGCAGTGAAGTATAAACCCACATAAGCTCAGTTTAGCAGCCATTAAGTTTAGCAGCAAAGACACTTACTGAACTACTAATTCCAGGTTCTAGTCGCGGTTTCAAAGTTTGGTTTGGTTTTTGTGCATTATAGCATTATGGTACCAAACCTAATTAGGATGGCCTCAAGTACTAAGTGCTCAAGTCCACATGGTGCACCCAACAAAACCACTGAGGACATGGTGTTACACCTTTTCCATAAACACACCTCTCCTCAAAGGACTTGCTGGTCAGGTTCAGGAATTCCTCAGTGTTTCTTTCATGACCAACAAAATTCACAATAAGAGTTAGCACATTAAGATTAGCTCTAAATTATACGTTTTTACCTTTAAAACCCATATCTATGTAGAACATCTATCAGTTTGAGACTGTGTATTATCATTAAATCTGATTTACATCTTACAGATGTATGTTGTATGTTTGGGTCTCTGGTACAGCTGCCTCAGGACACTGTATTAATGCTTTATCAACCACACCTGGCTTAATCCTACCTCCTTCATCCTACATTTCAGTTCTGGTTGAGACTACAAGAGCTGTTGCGTCATCGCTGTGGTATTGTTGTAAACTGTATCCTGTGCATTATTTGCATTACATGCACAGAGGCTAAATATTAGCATATATAATGCATCGTGCATGTTGTACAAGAGGTGACTGTTTACTGAAAATAGTATTCACAGATGAATGTTTTTGCTGTTCATTTCCTTTCCTTGGATGTGGCTTTTCTGGGTCAAGCGGTCTGATTTTAGGAGTGTGGTACAGGATTTTCTGACAGGCAGCGGAGGAATGCTACATAGAGCATAATCGTATTTGTCATGTTATGTAAAAGGCAATAGGCTGTTATCATGGTGACTTTAATAGGATTAACAGTCACATCAGGTTAGTTTTCAGTGTATAATACAGCGGCAGGGTGTGCTGGTAGGCTTATGCAACGTACAGAGTGGGAGGGGGTCTTTCTGGGAATGTACGCCGCTGTTTACCAATCATTTTGATTTGTGACCCTTTGAGAAGTCTATACGTTTTTTTAGAACATTTTAGAAATGTTTACATTAAGTCCTCAAACAACATAACATACGCTTATGTTACACCCCTGATTGGGGTGGCAGTAGGTGGTAGAGCAGTCGCCTACAAACCCCAGGGGTTTATTAATACATCATAATTTATAATCTATTACATCATATAAAATGAGTTATCACTGACAGCAGCCATTTTTCTACATGCATGTTGTTGTAACTCTACCTCTGTGGACTATTAACACATTTAATTGTTTTTCATACCTTTGTTAAAATGCAGCTGTGATCACACATCGCTCTGTGCCAAATGCTGCATAGTGCTTCAGTGCGAGGTTGACCTGCTTTTAAATACCAAAATTTGGCGGAAACTGAATCTATTCTTCTCTCTTAGTGACAAACAGGCCACACACTTGTTATTAGCATTTCCAAATGCATCATTACCCCAGCTCCCTATAGCTGGTAGGATATCAAATGGATCCACCTTGTTAGGAAAGGCATTGAACTAACGTCTGTATACATTTCAGTTTGCATCAGCACATTATAACTCCATAATGATACACATCAATATACTGTAGTATCTTTAGTGTAGAGTGCTTGAGAGTGATGGAGCATCTGCAGAAAAGCTAATGGGTTTATGTTCACATGTGTTACTATTAAAGTCAAATTAAGATCATTATAAAAGGGATTATTAAAATTAAACAAATAAAATACATGTCAAATACTCAATTACAAGTTAAATTGTAACAAAAAAAAAAGTATAAAATTATAAACTAAACAGACTTTCTTTCAGTCAGTGAGATTTTGTATAATTTAAATACAGATTTAATGTATATAATATTTTATAATTAGACAACATTGAACCACTTTAAAACAGTGATTATTTCCAACATCACACTCCACAGGTTGAAGAGCAGGTATAGGCAAATAGAATGTATGAATTTGAACGTGATGTGGCTTTTGAGCTATAATCTGATAATTATGATAAATATTTGTCCACTAGTGAAAGCGCCAGGCAGCTTACTCACATAACTTTTGCAGTGTAAAGGTCATTGCTGGAGATTGCTCCCTGTTGCATGCCCTGGGTGTGGTTTCATTGCATGCCCACTACAGACACGGGTCAAAGCACCTAATTAGAGAGATAAAGACTTTGAGCTAAGAGAGAAAGAGAGCTCCTTCCTCCTCCTCCTAGTTTCCGCTCCTGTTTGACCATACTGAGGGGAAAACAGGGCAGCAAGTGTTTGATGAAGCTAATTATTTTGCAGCTTAGCCTTTTGCTCTCTGCTTTGGAACTTAACGGCAAGAGATGAGTCAGACAGGCTGACATTCAGACGAGCAAAATAATATTGGCCATGAGCTCCTTTGAGCCTGGCACCACTCTTCTCCGTGTGCCTTTTTCCTGCCCTCTCGCTCATGGCATTTCACAGTTGCCTGTCAATCTGGACAGGCAGAGCAGCTTTGCATGCGTGTGATGTATGTGACATTATTATGAACTAAAACTGTTCCAAACACGCCTCGTTCCATGTGAGCCTCAACATGTGCACATTGACGAATTCCAGCAAGTAACTGCAGATTAGCAAAAGACATTATGGACTTTACTACTGTGTTTGGAAGCTGTGTGGCCTCTAGTCTGCAGGGGGCACTGTAGGGAGACACACTGACATCCCAAACAATCCTTATGTAAAGTGAACTCCTGATTGCGCTTACATAATAAAAACAGGAAGTGATCAATTATGTGTCATAAGGGTGGGAGTATGATGGCTCGCTTAGGAACACTATGTACACAATGCCGGTTAAGTGCAAAGGTCAAAGCAGCTGTGCTGCTGTGAGCCAAGTGTCCCACTGGTTACACAGTACAGTTCACTCAGTTTGTTACATTAATGCAATGATTAGTTTTCTGACTGCAGCATCTGTGCCATACTGCACTATAATAATGAGGTGATCAGAGATGAGAAAAAGATGACATAACTTGAGAAAGCCATAACAAGTATGATGTGCATGTGTCTACAGGTTAAAAACAAGTCAATAAGCCACGTCATTGCAATGCACACGGTGTTCATATCACAGTGAACACGTATGTGGTAATTCATTTTGACTCAGTCACACATCCGTTCTGCTCCTTTAAATACCTACCAAACGTGGGTAAATCCACCACTTAAAATAGTCCCCAACAAGTTTCCTCCTGTGCACTTTGGCTAAGAACTACAGAGCTCAGCAGTTGTTAAGGAATCACAAAGTCTTTTTTTCTTTACATTAAACTTAACAGTGATCATCCACTGGAAGTAGGATTCATCCAGCATTGCTGCTTTGGTCTTTGACAGCAAACTTTGTCTTTTATAGAGCGACATCAATAGAGTGTTGCATGTAACACAGGTAGAAATGCGATTGGCCAGATAATACAATACAGTGACACATAAATCAGTATGCAGGTGAAAGATTTCCATTATCTGGAACTAGATGTACTTTATGAATACAAAACATGCACACAGTGTTCTGCACACATACGCTGGAATTTATTAAAGCTGAAGTTGTTTTGTTAAAGTCTGCAAACCATTTTACAAAGACACAATCGTAATTATGATTAATTACTTTCATGTGATTAATTTATTGAGCCATCATGCTATTTTCCTTCTTGTCACTGTGTTCTTTTTATTTTATCCCTCAAAGTGAAGTGATAACACAGTAAACAAATCATCATCTCAGTGATGATTATGATAGGGGTGACAGAGTTTGCAGCTAATATTGCTGATTATTTACAGGTACGTGTAATGAATTAATGATGCAGCTGCTATAAAGAGCCACTGGAGAGCTGGAGAATGTCATCAGTGTGATATAATGTGTAAAATGTCACTGAAAGCTTCAATGAGAGGCAGGAGTATGGGTGTTCGAACGTATGATTATAGGGGTATTTATGACTAGCTGTGGGAGGCTTGTTTACATGTGCTGAGTATTACAATAATTAAGATTCATGAAGCAGAACAGTACGTAGATGCATTGTGTGAGTGTCCACAGAGGTTTTTTGCAGCCGGTTTGAGATGTTCCTGAAAAACATTTACATATTTAAATGTATTTTAATTTAATTTAATCAAATTTGTTTTTCAATTAAGAACAGCTAGAAAATACCAAGTATGCAAGTTCCAAAAAAAAGCTTTTCTGTGAATGTCAGCATCTTGGAAGATGACATTCACCCAAAGTCTAGCCAGACGTATTGTCTGCAGGCCGACCGGCAGCTGCTTCAGGTGCAGCTCTGGCTGCAGGACTGGCTGATCAACAGGAGTCGTCCACATGAGCTGAGTCAGACCTGTGGACAGATGAGGAACGCCATTGTTTGGGTTGACGGCACAGGGTGCTTGTGGGCCAGCGTCTCAGTCCTGCTGACCACATGGTCTGCCGGGGAGGTGGGACGGGCCCCTTCTGACAACTTGCACAACAACAATGAAAACTGAAGGAACCCTCTCAGAGCCTCCATCCTTTACCAGTGATTGTGTACACACTGAGTGAATCATACTGAATCTGTCGCGTTGAATGAGTCGTGTTGAATTGAAGAGAGCAGTGTCTGTGGAGGTGGCTAGCACGCTTTGTCCTGTTAGAAGCACTTGTTGTGGTGTTTGAGTGCTGTGAAGGGCCTTGGACGCCCAGCTGTTTGTACAACACAAGGAACAGAACAGCCTTTATTGTGGACAGAGGACAGTTCATCTCTCTCACCTTGACTCCAGAGCAGAGCAGCAGTGATGCTAAAGCATTCATTTAAGTTACCCTGTGCAGAGTTAACATCAGCTGAAAGTGAATGGATGCAATGTCGTCTCATTTTACAGTACATAGTTATAATTTTTAAACCACTGTGTGTAGAATTAATGTGAACGTTCAGTGGTAGCACCAAATGCATTTTTTTTCAATCTGTGCTTTTTTACTGCAAATTATTGAACCATTGATGCATTTTTTGTGTCGTTTCTATGGTTGTGGAGATGTTTTTCACAGTCGATGCTTCTATCTTGGCGGCTGGTTAGTGTAGTAGTAACATCACTGCCTCCCATGTGGGAGACTGTGGTTCAAATCCCAGCTGTGGCCTACCTCCAGTAGGGGTCCTTAGGCAAGACCTCCTCACGCTGCCCTCCCTGCCCTTGTACTGACTTGTAAGTTGCTTTGGATGAAAGCGTCTGCTAAATGACTAAAATGTAAATGTATCTTGTATTGTGGATTTTATTCAGTCTCAGGACACCAGTGTGGATGCTGTGTAGAGTAGTTAGTTAAACCCAGCAGGAATGACTTGCTAGCTTTCCTGCGCTCTAATCACCGACAGATGAATGAATCACTAAACAGATGAACAAATGAAAGGTTGTACAGAATATGCCGATAGATTTCATGGCAAGTGAGACTCCTCGAGTAAAAGTTGTGCAGCCTTTGGACTGTTCTGGTCAGACCCTCATTTAAGTTACAACAAAATCAGTTTTAACTGATCATAAATGTACTGGATTGTTCTTCCCCATGTTAATTACATCATTCACTCATTCAGAGTACTTTGGAAAAGCATGTGAACTTAAGGGATCACTGGAGCTGGTTTTACGTCCCAGCTATTAAACAAGATGGTTAACTTACTTTTTCCACCATCACTGTGGATCATGAATCAGCGTGTAAAAATGAAAAAGATTATACTTGTCTGTGGTATTAGATTAGGTACATTGCAGATTTTGCTAATTCATGCAGAAAACCACAGTGTTATGCAGGTTTTCAAGTGAGGTGCCAGTCCTTTATTTGCCACACACGGGCATATAACATAGCAATAGAAAGTGACCTAGCACGAACCCCACTATTCCCTCTTTAACAGGAATCTAAATATAGGTTTGATTTCTGCATTCCTGCACTGCAGTAACATTTGTTGGATTTTCTGGCACACAGCGTGTTCGTACAATACAATGAAAATGAAGGTACACGAGGATATGGTGGCCTTTCATTGTTATTGTAAAATAAGTAAAACTGTACATTTAGAACAATCACTTTTCACTGAATGTTGAGACAGTTAAATCAGTTTGCCTGATGTGAACTTGATAATAATATAAATAATTATTTTAACACACCTAATTGTATATTTAATTCTGGCAAAACATGTTTTTTTTCCATCATCTTTCCCTTTGTTCATGCACTGAAGAGAACCGACATGTTCCATCGATTTTCATTAAGTGAAGCACAGCACTCTGCAGCACAATGCAGAGCAGTGGGCTGGCAGGGGATAGACAGAAGGGAACCCTCTGTTTCTAAATTTAGCTTCCAGTGGCGAAATACTGCAGCAGCAGCCATAATCAATGGGCCTACCTACGTCACAGCACAGTTTGCCTCCCCTGCCCACTGATGGAGGGACTGCATTTTCTCTCCCCCTATTTCCCCTGTGATTAAACTGTTCCCACTCCCCCCTACAGGGCTCTTCTGGATCTCTTGCAGAGCTCTGCCTCACTGTCCTCTGTTACAGACCTCTGTACAGCTGAGGACCTCATTATATAAAGACGCCTTTTATAACAGTGTTGAGATTTTGCTGCAGCCAGCCTGATTCTCTGAGAAGGTATGGAGGGGCTTAGTAAAAAACCCTGACTCATCAATGCTCTCCATTCCCTGCAGGAATGCGTGACTGCTATTATAAGACAGGGCACATTTTGCTTACTTTGCAATACTTTGGTTGGTACCCTCTACCTGTCAGGCAGTGACCCTGTGGGTGACTGGAAAGGCAAAGAGAAATGGGAGGACACATACAGGCATCAAACTCGAGTTTTAACTTCTCACCTTTCTGTGCTTTTACAGTCACTGCAAACAGTCAGCATGACAAATTCATACCGTTTATCAAAACGGCACCATTAACTCCAGCCTCACAGCCATCTGCAAAACAAGGATGTTGTGTGGAGCACTTTTTACTGCAACATGAGCCAGCAGTGCTATGATAACACCCTCCATCCGGCCCTTTCCAGCTCACCGTCTCCTCACAGGTCAGCATTGTCAAGAAGACTTGACTCATGAGTGCAAATTTGTAGGTCAAGTTCACCATCCTTGGACTTGATGTGAAAACATTTGTGTGGATTTACTGAAAATGGTCATGTGATTCTTCACTGATGCAGCCTGGGAAGGAACTGAGGACTTACTGACAGCTGCGTTTTGCTTTCTGCCACCTCTCACACACCAGGTGCTCACTGGGCTGCTTGACCTGCACTGTAAATGTTTTGTCATTTCTGAAATAAAAAGGAACATTCATGTAACATTTATATAACTGACACCTACAACTACAAACCCAGCAATGCAATTAGTTAATCGTAAGAACCATTTTTACAGTTTTTGGTTTTTTTTTGCCTATGTTGCTCCAAAGGTCGGAAAAGAAAAAGCACTGTGTAACACAGACACATGAACTGAGCAGGGTTGGTGGTATTTATGAAAGAGCTTTAATCAGATTAGCTTGTCTGACCCTCTAGGTTCAGTTTAGACATATAACATAAAGTCAACTTAAGCGGTTTACAGTAGCAACCGACATAACAAGATGATGTAAATCATGTTTATGAACTTATCTAGTAGCTCCATAGCATTGCTGCTTTTTAAATGTTCTTACAGCATTTATATGTTGCAACAACAAGACGTGCAGTGGTGACAACTATGACAGGAGCCTGTTCAGTGTTTGCCTTAGTGTGCTGAGCCGTGAACGAACCAATAATTGGATATTTGTGGCATATACACCAATTTCTGCTGACACCACAAGTAACAGTCTGAAACAGGAGAGAGCAACTAACCACAGCTGCTGTCCAGCACTGCTATAAATAACTCAGTATTGCACTGGCCACATAGCAGCTGAGTGCAAGAATGCTTTATTGGCATTCACAAATCCCAATGCAGGAGGTGCAAGTCCAGCCAGCTACAGTAGCTCTTGATCAATTCACACAATTCACTTTGAACAGTTCATTTTAGTGGAAAATTCTCAATTTCTAGGTATGCTCTACAGAGAAGCATGCGTGTTAAAACTAAAATTAGTTCAGAGTGCATTGATTAATGCATCAACTTTCTCCTCGGGTGTTACAGCAAGTGTTCAATGCGTTTTTCATTCTTTCCTTAAAGTACTTTACGACTGATCAGCTGCATTGAACAGAGAGCTTTCCAGACAAGGCTGTATGATGGCAGCTGGCTGCTGTTCTCTGTGGAGCTGTGGAGAGTATTTTCAGTTTTATAATCCATTTCACCTTTGATGAAATATTAATGTATACACCGCCTGGCGTACCCCACCCCCACTTTCTTTTTTAAAATACTTCCTCCTGCTGGTAGGAAAACTCAGACAGACAAAATCCAGCAATGATTGCTCGTTTTTACAACACAGCCATGTCTGCTTTAAGAAAGATGGACTAAAATAGCATATAAAGTGTATGTTCGTGTTTTTGTGTTGGTTGTTGGTTTATTATTTTCTTTATATGTGTCTAGATAATATTTTGCAGCATGGTCTTAAGCCAGATTTTTAAAATAAGAACGGCACTAACAGCACACCAACAGTGTGCTCGGCGATCCAACCACCTCCACACATTGCTACATGCATGTAGTCAACTGAGGTTTAAAATACAATTTTTCTCATGATGTGCCTCTCAGTGGCATCAGAGCCAGGCATCAATCCAATTGCAGGACTGGTGTTGTCAGATATTATAAAGCAGTTGGAGAGACGTAGGCACAGGATGACACTGGCTGCAGATATATGGCATGAAACAAAATCCTCAAATGACACGCTGTCAGAACAACAGACCATCCCTGTCCTACATGCAGTAATTAACATCATACAATGGCTTTCTCTCAGAGGATCTAGCTACGAGTACTATCAAATTGAAATGTCAAAAGTCTCAAAGTCTTTGCACCCACTCAGTGAATGGTGGTTGTTTTTCTCTCCTGTCTAACCTTGTGCCAAATAAGGGTGAGATTACCAGTGATCAGAGATGTGACCTGTGACTTATGTGGCTAATTTTGTTTGGTTGTCACCCACAACATTTTGCTCTCATAAACGAACAGATACAGTAGCAACTCCAGCATTGATACTGGCCACATTATTGCAAGAGTGTTCATTCTGTGAACAGCATCAGAAATAGATTTTTAGATAGGTTAAATCTGCTATATTGGCTAATGTATCTCATTTGTTTCTCATGTAATCAGACTAATCTTTTAGCCATGGTAAAGACATGACTCCCAGGCAGAGCAGTGTTGGTCTGTAAAGTGAGAGGTGCACAACAAAGTCTATACTGTGGTGTAGATTTGAATAACTCAACATCTACCTTATGGATTAGCATGAACTTTTTATTTCCAAAGGATGACTCCCACTGATGTTTGGTACATTTTGGTACATTTTCCTCTATCGACATCAGCAGGTTGACATTTTAGTTTTTTGCAAAATGTTGACAGATATTGAACGTATTACCACTACATTTGGTAGAGATACTCCTAATCCCCAGAGGAGGATTTCTAATCACACTGTTGATGGTGATGATGGCAATCAGGGTCATCTTCATATCTACCTCAGATTAGCATGTTAGCACACAGAAATTAATAAGTACCTCAAAGCACTGGGCCTAAAAAAGCCTCACAGCATGGCTGCAGACGCTTCCATAACTACATACAACAGATATAAGCCTTAGCTCACAGGGCCACCTAAAGTTTCCTAATTGTGCACATTTACTGTAGACTATAGACTAAAGTTTATAGCTTATGTAACCCCATAGCTTTCATCCAGGACCATGCTGTTTGTAGTCGCGCCCTCTGCCCTGTGCTCCCAGCAGGTTCAAAAGCCACACACAATCCCCAACTTGATCTGTGGAAAGGGTTTGCCCTTTAGCGCACGTTTGCCAACTCAGACACAAACAACTGGTTTCCTAGATAAAGGATTGATTCTTGGTTTCATGTCTGAGTCTTTGAATGTGTAGTATTTATCTGTGATCAATAGCACAGCGAGCCTTTGAACAGATAGAGTCTTTAAAGCAGCTGGAAGACTCTTGAGTGGTTTACTGAGAGTGACATTTAGTAAACATTACGTTAGAGTATCAGAAGATGCTGGAAATATATATGGAAGAGGAATTATAATCATAGTGACAGTCTTTGATATGCGTGTGACCTAGTAACAGTGACAAACATTTCTTAAACAGGTCAACTCTTGAACAAAACAAAGTTACATAAATACTGAGCTTCTGGTAGGCTGTCGTTAAAGCGAGTTCCTTTAATTATTCCTGGCAAATTCCCCCCGGCTGTCCCCGCGCACACCCCCGTCTCCCAGGTCTTCCCGGGCTCACTTAGACTCCACATCCTGTGGAGGACTGTGGAGCTCCTCTCCTCAGGCTCTGTCACTGAGGGGAAGCAGCGAGGGATTAGGATACACCTCAGTGGGCAGTAGCTGGCCACTGCCTGGCCCGTGGCAACTGACTCACCCGTTCTCCTCCACTTTTCACGGGCTGACATTCCCATCAGCCCCTGCTCTTACAGGCAGCTCATTTCTTTGACATGCTGGTGCAATGAAGCCAATGAAGAACTTTTACCTCTGACCAAAAAGAGTGGGAGAGTAGTTGCTGCAGGAGGCTGTGACTAAAGGCCCATTAGGATTGTTTGCTAAAATAAAAACAGGCTGACTCATTCTTGCTTTCAAGGTTTTTGGATTTTGTTTTTGCCTATACTCATAGCACCTACATTTTCTAATGTAAAAGACATTTGATTTATCTTCTTTTGGGTGAAGGACTTCTCTGTGAACTGAGGCAAAATTCAATTGACCTGAAATGTTTTGTGCTGCAGAACACACATCCTACTATAGCTCTGCTCCATTTAGCACATCGACTTCCCTCAGCTTCCAGTATTGGCATGTAGTCCTGTTTTATAAGGCCTCAGCGATACCAGTCACAGCTGAAGCCACCACAGGACAAGAGATTTCTTTTAGATCTGCACTCCCTGTCATTATTTTCAGGGATGTAGACAAAGGTTGCAGCTAATATAAGGTTTTCGAATATTTTGTCTTTGTCATAGCAACAAATTAAGTTGTTTCTGTCAACAAAATGATGTGTCCTTCATTAAAGACAAAAGAGAGTAGAGCAAGAATCATGTTCTGGCCCGTTCTTGACCTAATGATTTACAGTACCTTAATAAAGAATTCACCCCTTTTGGAGGTTTGGATCGCGATTGATTAAATTTGTGTATTATGTTTCAGCATTTATTGGATGTTCCAGATTATGTTGTATTTGTTCTTCAACCTTGAAACATTCACTGCACTGAAGTCATCTTTGTTTGGCTAATTTTGTGACATCTTCAACCAAATTTGTATGCACCAGAGATGACTTATCTGGGTTACTTTAAAGGGGATAAAAATTTACTTTTACGTCTTACGTGTATGTCTGGATACCACAAGCTGAGTCTATACTTTTGTCCAAAATAGACTTCCAATTAAAGGATCAGTTGTCCAATCAACATTCTTACTGGTCATTGTAAAGCCTAAATGCCTATGACAAAATCCTTCTCACATTTATTGTAACAGAGCATAAGAATAGCAGTTGCAGGGACAGCAAGTACGTGAGCAATCATTTTGACAATTTAAACATGATGGTAGCTTGCCCTGCTGCCAACCTCAGTAATTTGGAGGATGAGGGTTTGTCTTGCTCCCAAAAAGACACAGTGTTCCCAGTAAATGTCACTTTTTGTCAGTCAGCACTTTAAGCTCCTGACCTGGTCAGAACAACATCTGATCTGATTTTCTGCTCTCCCAGTTTGTGTGGAAGGTCTCTGCTGCTGGTGTGACTTGTTTAATCTCCCAGACGTTAGAGTCATATACATTGTGGTCTGAACCACTTCTGCTTCATCATGAAGGAGTTACAGTATTATAAGCTCTTTTTCCTTTTTTCACAAGTGAGTCGTGACCGATGTCTTTAATTTAACCTGTTCTGTCAGGCAGAGTTTTGTGCAACAGAAATTATTTTTAACACCAAAATATTTTTAAGGTCAGTATTATATATGTATATGTGTTAATACAAAAACTGCATCAGTTGCCTTTGGATATTCTTCACAGAATGCTTGATGAAACTGGATTAGCCTTTCTAATGCTAAAGCAGATACAGTAGCATTAGTATTTGTAATTATATACTAGATGAATTAAAACCTGAGTCGTCTGATTCAGGTTTGATCACAGTAGCCTACTGTGTGTTAGTTTAGCATTGCTGCTACTGTTTTCCTACTGTACCTGATTCAGGGACTGAAACTGGCAACTTTGAAGCTACATGGTTAGGACATCACCAGTTTAGTCTATAACCCATTTAACTTAAAAACCTAGAAGAGATTTAGTTTTTTAGACAAAACATGGAACCATAGTTTGGAAAAAAAGTGCAAAAAAGTACGATAGTATACTGTATTTCCTACAAGGCAAGGTAAGGCTTTTCTTAGCAGTAGCTTGACAGCTGCCTGGCAAATATAGTGACAGTCACTGTGCCGGGGGTAGGGCTGACTCTCAGAGAGTAATATGAGGAATCCTGATATTTAGATTATATGGAAGGCTGAGAACTGACAGGGTAGATCGGGTTTTACCACCATATCTTGTTAAACCGTTTCATTCATTAACACATAAATCAATAAGGACAGAGGATCAGCAACAGTGTCCCTGTTTGTTTTCATTCATTCTGCGACTATACTCTTCTTTGTGAACTAATTAGCCACCAATAGGTCAGCTATTTTGATAACAGTTTAAATAATGTATGTTGTTAAGCATGCATTGTTTTTTCCTCTGCATTTCTCATAGTCATCAATAGTCATCGTCTGTTGGCCAGACAAAATAAGTAATGTGACTATACCAACTCATATTCTGGTAGGTTCTGATGGGCTTTTATATCTATTTGTAACATTAATTATTTGTAGTCCTAGCGTCTGTACAGATCATCCATTAAATATTTAGTTTACCTGTCCTGCTCATAATGTGCCCACAATTATCTGATGCCAAACATCTGTCGCTGCATGATGCAGATAGTGTCTTTGCTTTATGCCTGGTTTCTCAGAAAAAACTGTGAGACCATATCACATACTAAACTGTCTCTGTAAAAAAAAATTAAATGTCAACTGAGTTAAGTGTGTGTTTCATGCAGAGGCTTCCCCTTTGTGTTCTGGTTAATAGAGCTGCCCTATTGTAACACACCTACCCAAGCAGCTCCCTGCGCCCTCCTAGGTGTGCGTGTGAGCGTGTGTGCGCGCGTATAGGGAATCTCCTCCTCGGTCCCACCCCTTCGCAGTAGTATAGTGCATGTGGTAAAAAGGAGGTAGGCTGTGCAGCACCACCACTCACTCCACTCAGCGCAGCTTCGAGCGCTCAGCATCCTCCAACCGACGCTAATCTCTCTCGAAACTCTAGGAACGTTTTAGCCAAGCTCTGTATGTTTTTCTTCTACTTTATCTTTTTTTTGCCTCATTAAACTGGCTCTGACGCGTGTATCCAACGCGCAGTCTTACTTCTTTCCCGATGTGGAGCCTTAAATGTAATAAAAGCAAAACAAGCCGCTTTTTGGACTCTAGGTGGGACGCGGTGTTTGCGTTTTGGATGTGCGGATCTTGGCGCTCTGCGCACCGACTCAAGCAGCCGAAGTGCTAGTAGTCCTGAAAAGACTAAAAAGACTTTGGGGGTTGAGGACAGAAACCCCCAGCAGCGGAGGAGTAACAAAATGGTCCAAAACGTAATTCTGGTGTTTTTCCGCAGGAGGCTGAGCCAGAGGCCGGCGGTGGAGGAGCTGGAGAGTCGGAATATCCTGAAGCGTGAGTATCGACAAACACTGATGATGATGATGATGTTAAACAACAGTCTGTGTGATGACAAACCACCATACTGTGGTTTCTGTTTGTGCTACCGAAGAGGGAGTTCAGATAAACCTGTAGTGTTTGTGTGTCTGTTTGTTTCTTCTGGTCTCCACTGAATTGATTAATAACAGGTTAAATGCATTTTGTTCAGAAGAAGTTCTCTGTCTTTTATTACATAATAAATAAAGTATACAATAATAAGGCTTATGTGAGGGTTTCCTCTGTTTTGTTTGTTAATGGCACCAATCAAGTGGTGATAATAACTTGCTGGAAGCTGTAATGAACTATTTCACACATAACATATAAGTGTGAGAATTATTAGTACTTTTAATAATAAAATGATTAATTATTTTAGTACCGTCTAAACTGCTGGACCACTGTGAGACCACAGTTTTAGCTTGGTTAATCTGGAATGTGTCTCAACCCAAATGCCATGAACGCTGAATAAATCTTGTTTGTGTTGCACAAAGCTTTGAAACTTCCAAGATATTGAATTTAAATCCAGATCTTCAGCGTTGAAAAAAAAATTAAACTGCAAAAAAAAGTCTGGCTCGGAGCGGAAGATGTCATGATGTCAAAAGCAAAACACTGCATCGCTTCCTTATAACTACTGTAGCACTGTCACAGTAGTTCTGTGATTCCTCACTCTATTGTGTCTTTTCCATCAGGACTCCTACTATTTAAAATGGCTCCCATTCGTTGTTCCGCTGATAACACTGTTTTAATTATAAGAATAGTTTGACTTCCTCAGGGAAAAGGTGTCAGATCGTAACAGTTGCAACTGAGAAAGTAGTGCCTCTGTCTCTGAAAGTATGGAACAATTATGAAACAGCCATTTCAGACATGCAGTCCCACATTTGTACTGAAGTGTGAGTCCCAGTTGAGACATGCCACCTGTGAGCTATGGCCAGCTCTGTGTCTCATTGCTGGCCCCGCCTCTCTCTGTGCCATCAGGACACTCACCTTAAACCACCAATACATCCACTGATAAATTAAAAGCCTTTTGTGAAAGTGCAACTGATTGAATCACGTGTTCCTGTCGTACCTTGTTCATCCAAAGAGTGAAATATACCCAGACGACAGCATGTGCCAGCTTTATTTTAAGCTACCAAACTAGTTCAGCAGTTCAGATTCACTATTGGAGTGAAAATGAGAGAGATTAAAAATGAATGAAGTGACATGTAGTGATCCTTCTGCTGTATTTAATGAACATAAATCGCAATAGTGCTTTAGTCTGCCCACTCTTGCTCTCTAACACACATTCAGCGCTGATACAGAGTTGATGTCGGTGCATGAGCCCTGTCCCCAGCACTGCGACAGGTTGGCTAAGTCAATGTGAGGATGATCAGACATATTAGCTGTGTTAATCAAAGACTTTGTTAAGTGTCCAGCCCAATTAAAAAAAGACAGTGACAGACTGTTTACCAGACTGAGAATCTCCAAAGAATCTCTATTCAGTCTTGAAATCAATGAGTGTGACTAAATGATGTTGAACTGCTTTTTGTTTTTTTGTCAACAGAGAGAAATGACCAGACAGAACAGGAGGAGAGGAGGGAAATCAAACAGCGGCTGAACAGAAAGGTAGGCAGATGCTGTGATTTGAGCTATTTCCTAAAATTTCATCAATTTAATCCCACATTTGGGCAACAGACAAGCTCTCGTGGACTTTGAACAAGTTAAAACACCCATCTAATACTCAGTGTGCCGTTGTTGTTCTATCACCAATCTCTTTGAATGCATTGATAAGCCGATGAAAGGCGCCACTGATGGCTATATTTTTGTTCTTTCTCCAGTTAAACCAGCGGCCGACGGTGGACGAGCTGCGAGACAGAAAGATCCTGATTCGTTTCAGTGACTATGTAGAAGTGGCCAAAGCTCAGGACTATGACAGGCGAGCTGACAAGCCCTGGACCAGACTGTCAGCTGCTGACAAGGTAGCTCTAAAACCCCTCTCTTTAGTGTTTTGACATGTTACACTGTTCATGCAAGTTGTAGTTTGTCTTAATTAATGATATAATTAGAAATTCTCAGGAGAGGCAAACAACTGGTACCTCATCAAGAAGTGTTGTGGGGGCTACTTATATTGGCACATTTTGCAGTGATTAGTATAAACGACATTTAATTTAAACTTGCTGAACCCTGCAGAAACTGTGTCTCATGATTATCACTGTCACATGCTTAGATTGTGGGTTTGCACTGCTCAAAAAGCAACACTGACTATTCCTCTAGATAGAACCCAGTTAGACTAACCTAATCCGTTTATCATAAAATGCACCTAAACAGCAGCTGTCTCTCCATTGTCATAACATCCTCGTTTGAGCCTCACGACCTGACCGTTGGTGTGGGGGGGGGCTCACACTTGATGTCACTTTTGTTCTGCAGGCAGCGATACGGAAGGAGCTGAACGAGTTTAAAAGCAATGAGATGGAAGTGCATTCTCTGAGCAAGCATCTGACAAGGTAAGTGTGAGCCTTCATTGTTGTCTTCTCTTTTTTTGTTCTGCCTGCTTTAATGTCTGCGGATTATGTCTAGGAGGGTCATTGTAACATTGTGCAATAACTCTAAAGGTCCATTATGCAGTTTCACATCAGTAAAAAACACACCCTGCAGAGAAGGGCTTAAATTTAGCTGCAACGGGGCCCCTTGGGACGAGAAAGTCCCACCCTTTTGCACCACCTTTTCACTATAATGAATGTTCGTACTTATTTAGCTCAAGTTTTGCTTGTGTCAGGAATGTCTTTAGCTAAAAAAATGAATTAGTCAGGACAGTGCTTACCAGGAGCCTTTCTTTGCAGAGAGGTCATCTGCTGCTTTTAAGAGCAGTGTCCACTGGGCTAATAATAGATCAGAAGATTGATAAAACCCTGGTATGTGAATATTTTAGCTCACACTTTCCCCACTTCTCTGCCTTGCAGGTTCCACCGGCCTTAGCAAGGTATCTTCTGTGAAGAGTTGCTGATATCTGGTTCTATCAGTGAAGACCTTGTGCAGAGTCTTCCAGTGTCCTGGTGCACAGTCAGTGGGTGTCCTGATATTTGGGTCCAGCGAACCTTGGAGGCTATGTCTCTAGAAATGGAGCTGCAGGTGGACAGGGGCGCATGCAGCAAGCTCCACTTTTGCTCAGAGGAACATCTCCTTAACCCTCACTTCACCTTGTCACAAGAGCAGGAAGAATCGAGGTCATGTTTTATCGCCATAGACAAGCAGAGACTTCTTTTTGTAAACTGACTGACTTTTTTTGATGCCACAGGGGGGTAAATGTGCATGTGACAGAGTCGTCAACCAGTCCCACTCCAGTATCTGTAGTCACATCCCAGAGCTGTGTCTGAGTCTCACAGATTCAGTTGATGAGTTTTGTATCGACACTGTTAATGTTCTTAAGCAGAAACTTTGCCTGTGTTCAAGACAAAAAAATCCCTTTGTAAGCACTATTTATTGTCTGCACAATACAGGTTTTCAATTTGTAACAAACATTGTTTTGTCTTTGTGTGTAGCTTGATTTTTCCAGATCATCGATTGAGAATTAGTCTGATGGATTACTGACATCACAAATGGGTTGTTCATCCCTTCAGATTTGTCTGCAAATAAACAATCATTGTTCTGTTTTAGTAAGCAGATAATAAAATTGTAGTCACCTTGTTGCATCAGACTGAGCAGTTCACAAAGTGCAGCCAGTGACCTGTTACTTCTACACAGCATCATTTTTAGGACATTAACTCCCACTGTTAAACAGGCTAGTTTGGTTCAATCCCCTCGGAAAAACAAGCTCACTTGACTGCATTTGTCCATTTTAGAGCAAGTTGTTGATCTACTAAGTGTTGCTGCTGCGTGACACTGGCAAAAAAACGAAAATGAGTGAAACAAGCCATTGTGTTTGGCTTACTGAGATTTGGCATTGCACTCGTCCCTGAGCTCGTTATTCCCACCAGACACACTAAATGTCAGGTGCGGGTGCATGTGAGGTCGCTGAAAAGCCTCTTTCAAAAAATCGAAGCCTCTTACCTGATATTAAAAAATATGTAATAAATAAATAAATCTCCTTCAGGCACGTTCAGATTGGCAGTGCAGTTTTTAGCTTCCTCTCCGACGTCAACATGTGAGTCACAGCCTCCATCACGGCTCTGGCCGGTGAACAGATGGTAGCGTCAGTTTAAACCTTGCTCTGCTCCAGGACCGCTTGCCGCGTGGAGTAATGAAACGAGCAGCTACTAAGGCGGCTGATAGTGGTCCAGTCCGGTCCAAAAAACCAGTGGAGGTGCGTGGGAAGAACAAGGGATGCACTCATGTTCGTGAGGTGGGATATCCTGACTTCCGGGTGTCCCCCTCAGATCGGTGCAGGCCAAGGGGTAAACACGCACGCTGACCATATGTTCTGCGGCTTTTAGCCAAGTGGACGCATGATGACTGTATGGTATAAAAATAGGTTTTAGAGTATAAATAATGTCATAGTAATGGGGTGCTTTGTGTAAACATTGCATGGGATGATTATGGCTTTCCCTTCTAAATAGGCTTAAAGTGACAGTGGCTGTCACGAGGTTTGTTGTAATCATTTTTTGTCTTTGTTGTTCTAAGTCTCTTTTCTGTTATATATTTATTCATTTTTGTGGGCTAATCATGTCATGCCTAATCAATCATGCAATGTCTCTTTCTGGTCATCTTTTACTTTTTATTCTGTCACTTTCAAACAAGAAACATTAACACCTGAGCCTGCGGGCAGCAGCCTGTGCTCAGAAGGCCCCTGCACTAACCCATGCCCGAACAATATATGTTGCTCTTTCTCAGCATCGCTGCACTACCAAACTGTTATTCTGAACCACACATTAGCTTTTATAAGAACAAATGTTGCTTCTACAATGATATATTCTTCAAAGGAAATCAGTCAAACGAGACAAATGATGAAAAAGATCCATCACTTTTTACATTTCAATGTGAGCCAGTGTCCAGAGCAAACGTCACTACTGAGCATCAAGTGAGCTCCTAATATGGTACCTTCTTATATAACTACCGCCAACAAGCGCAAGACGATGGCACCAAACGAAGGTGTAGCGCCGCGAGTCTGCTTACCTGTGCCCCTGCAACAAACTGGCACGATAGACCATCAGTGAAGGACAAGCACACAAACCAGCATGAGCGAGCACTGAGGTTGTTTACGCTGTTTTGCTGGTGCCGTGCCACAGTTTGCAATTTGTTGTCGTGTACATGCCTTCATCCACCACGCCTCATAAAAACTGCTGCAGCGGAATTAAGTCACCGTCTGTAAATCCAGTCATTACAAGCAACAGTAGCAGTGCAGAGACAACTGAGAGGTGCCAGGTTGCGCATTTCCCCGGAGACATTTCACTCTGGAGCGCATCTGTATAGTGTTGAATACAGTCAGTCGAGCCGAATTAAAATATGGCCAACATTTACTTTACTTAATTAAAGAATCTGACTATTTCTAACAGAAGTGACGAGACAACGAAATGTAAATCTAATGTAAGTGCATTCGTTTACTCATCTACATTTATTTGACAGCATTAGTTACTAGTAATTGTTCACCTTCACTTTTAGAAAGCATCACAACAAAAACAGTATGTCCGGTAAAATAACTACCTCGGGCATGTAAAGAATTCAGATGTTTCTCACATGCTTGTGTCAGTAATAATAATAATGCAGTAATGTCTGGTAATATTCCTCAAATGATTTTGAATGAAGATTTTGAAACTGAACATGTAGGCGCTTTGATTTGGGCAATGGCGCCACCCACTGTCTCATAACTGTCACAGCGTCGGACTGCTGCAAAACCACACAAGAGATTGTCAACATTCTTGGAGCCAGGGGCTTAAGAGTGTCTGGTGTTTTTTTTTTTTGACTCTTTCATAAATAGTATGTCTTTCAATCATGTGCATGTATATTTTTACATGTATTATTTTTAATCTGAACTCAGATTATGACCAAATCCAGCCTCCCTGTCTATAGGTGTCGATGTAAAGTTATTCTTTAGTTGTTGTCTAGAGGTCACACCTGTATCTAGACATCTGAGGGTCACTTCAGAGGTACAGCAGGTTTTTATTTAGCCTTTCTATCTTGGTTACATTTAAGTCACAGTTTCAGTGTGCCTTTAATTAGCAATCAATGAGTGGGCTTGATATCCTCAGGTTTGGGGTGTTCAGATAACTCTTATCATGTTTAAAGCATGGCTTACAACTGCAGTAATGCAAGTGGAAGAATGCCCTACTGTGAGCCAAACACTGCAGCCTGCCAGGAGGTTCTGGGCTCTCATATCAGTGGAAAGTTTTTGGTGAAAGGTCAGTTGCTGCCGGGGATCTACGGGAGCCAGTCAGAGCGCCACAGATGAGCTAACGCTGCTCCCTGTAATCCGCTTTCTAAACAAAACAAGTTCCAGAAGAATTAGGTCAAGCCCCGTTGATCATAGCAGAAAGTAAACAAGCTGATCAGGTTGCAAACAGATGATTAAATCATCTCCACGTACTTGAAATGAGTAAAGAACATAGATTTGTCACCTTGTGCCAATTCTGTGCTATGACACAACAGCAGTGTTTTGTTTCACTCAGACTATGAGGCATTAAGTTGGGTAACCAGACTTGATAAAGTGCAGAGTAGGTGGCAGGGGTTTAATCTAAGTAAAAGCCCAGCTAGAACCCAGAAATCTGTCCATGGCTTCAACAAGACTGGAATATTTTAAAGCGGTACTCCACTCATTGTAAAAATGAAGTTCACTTTATTTGCTGAGAGGTGATTTCTATCAGGATTGCTTTGGCCCATGCAAATTTTCAACACAATTACTCCCATATATTCTGGAGGTGTGAGGCTTGACACCATCTAGTTGGATAATGGGAATTGTAGGATATTGCATTTTTTGGATCTTGACCTTTGAAAGTCCTCCAACTTTGTGGAAGGGCAGTTCTAAATTAAATTTAAATTTAAGAGTGAACCAGAATATGTGGTGCAGCTAACCAGATGTTGGGGTCACCAATGCATTACTGTATGTCAGACTACACTCACCTCTGAGAAGCTGTGTTTTCATAGATTTGTGTAATTTCTTTTAGGAGTACTTTGATAAACTAGGTAAAAAAAAAAAAACTTAAGAAGCCTTTGGTGGCTTTTAGAATTCTAAACACTTTATAAAAACTTTCCAAAAGTTTGGGGTCACATAGAAATGTCATAGTATTAAAAAGAAAAATAATAAAATAACAGATTGATCAGAAATTTACTGTAGACATTGTTAACATTGTCAGTGACAATACTTGTTATTGAACTTGACACAGGCAGCCAGAGGCCAACAAATCAACAAATATTAGTCTTGTTTTCCAGTGGCATAGGCACTCAACAAATCATCTATTTTTTTCTTATTCAAATTAATTTCAACCTTTGTTGAGTTGTTCTCAATTAGATTATGTTAAACTTGTGTTCTTCTGGACTTTCTCTAAAAGTTACTTCAGTAAACTTACGAAAATACTAGTACTAATTTTTGCACGCAGGGCAGTGTAATATCATTAGAGATTCTATTATCAACATGACATTAAATGAAAACAAGTACAAATACAAAGTATAAATGTACACACAGTACTTACATTACACTACTACTTTTATGTAAATGCACTAGTAGTAGATCGCAAATAATGGTCTAATATGTAATTTACAATGGGAAACTGAGAGGTGACCACAGCCTCTAATGTCAAACTCTACAGCATTTTGCCTATTAGTTACCTAAATCTCTGTCCCGGTTGTGTTGTGTTCCAGCTGGATATTCAGGTGAAATGCAGCATACTATCCTCACACTCCCTTGGCACAGTCACCTTGTAGTTGTGGCATGAAAGTTTATAATTGTTACCACTGTTATTGTCCCAGTAATCAGATCCTTCTACACAGTAGCAGATGGCAAATTCCAATACAGCTCCTGGCTGTAAAATAAAGGGTGGGACTGGGAGACGAAATCTGAAGATGTCTGTATCTGGAGCATTGCAGTCCCCACGGTACCCACTTGATACCCAGGATGCTCTTGTATCTGTGTGTGTTCTCCAATTGGTAAAAGAGTAGTGCATGGTGACCTCCTTTTCAAAAGCTAAATTAAGTACTTGTACAGTTCCTGTTATACCCTGCTCCGAGCACAGGACCTGCTCCAAACACACGTTCTGAGTGCAGAGACGCTTCAGGAAGTCTGGTTGAGCTCCCATATTTTCAGGGAAACAGGGCTTGAAGTAAGGGAGGGACAGCTCGGCAGACTTTCCAAAAGCCAGTTCAGAGCTCATTAGCAATCTGAACAGAACATGCTGTGGTATCAGGGGGTGGTCTTGAACTCTGAAGACCTTGACGTCCTCTAACTCCAGACCCAGTGAGTCCACAAAACGTACCTGTGGGCCCCTGAGTTCTTTCTTTCTCTCTGCAAATGAAGAAAGTGACTTAGCTCGTCTCCTCATGATGGTCTTAGTTGGAGGCTCAGTGGACAAGCTGTGTTTTAAATCAGGCTCCTTTACTGTCAGAGTTCTTGGACTAGGAGGGCGGATCCGTACAGGGGCTTTAGGAGGTTGAGGCTTGGGATCATAAATGTCCTGAAGACGAAATGTGTTTTTTTTTGTGGGGGGTGCGCTATTGCTGAAGGTGAACTGAAACTGGGTCCCATTTGTCTCACCAGAACCTCTGTGCTGCCATTGATTACATGCCCCGGCCATGGTCACTCAAAAGAAAAAATCACCTTAAGAAACAAATCACAATAAAAGTCTAATAATTTAATTTTTCTTACTGTACAGGCACACAATCACCAATTTCCAGACATAACAGCAGTTGCTTGACAAAACATGTCCAACACCAAAAATGTAAACCAATGAAAATTTTGCTGCATGCTAAACACAAAGAGGAAGCAAACCTTTACAGTAGAGACTTCTTGTGTTCTGTTGTTGAGATGGGCTCCTGCAGTGACTTTATTCACTGTCTGGAAGTTGCTGTAAACTCAAATGTAACCACTTGACTCTGCCTCCACGAGAAAATTGTAGCACTCCACAGAAAGTCATATAAAACATTTTGAGCTACAAATAAACAAGCCACTAGCAGCAGAGGATCTGCCTACAAAGCCATCATCAACTGCACTGACTACTAGATCTGGAGAACAGACTATACAGTGATGTGTGGCTGCCACTCTTTTAGAGCAGCCTTGACATTCTGTATCACATGAGACCTTAACAGGGGATGGGAGGTGTCGAGTGAATATTTATAGCGGGAGCAGTGTCTCTGTTCTCTGAAGATGCCTTTCTTGCTTCTTCATAGTTAAGGACAGAAAACACCAGCTGTTTACAAGTTTAAGAGGGGGTGAAACCCACTGTCACAGAGATAACGTGTTATGGTGTATATGTGTTGTACATACACTTTCAAAGTATAACTCCTTTCATTAAAGTGATTTGTTACTGAAAAGTAATCATAAAACATAAATGTATGTTTGTATGTTGCCCAACACTTAAATAAACTGAACGTACAATGCTTGTATAAATTCACCATGGTAAACTGAGAGGTGAGCACAGCCTCGACATGTCAAACTTTACACATATCATTCTGCGCAGTGAAGCTCAAACCTCAAAGCAAAGTAATCATAGCCAAAAATCACAAATGTGTGTACAAAATATGGAGCGTGACTACAAGTTACTTCAAACTCTTTAACAGCTACAGTGTTGTCATGTTCTCAGCAAGCATTTCAATAAAGATTAAAAAGAGAAAACACTGGCAGTCAACAGATTAGCATCACTAAAGCAAATACAAAGATTTTTAAAAGTTGGAATGCTGTGTGAGATAAAAAGTGTTTTTAAAAAAATACAATAATTAGCAAATCCTTACTAAAAACTATTTGATTGAAAATAGTGGATAGTGATAACAAGATATTTTAATGTTTTTTTTTTTTAAGCTTGTTTTGAATGTTATGCCAGAAACATGGTTCTTAAAAGGCCGAAAAGGACCAGGCAATATCATCAAAGATTTCTGTTGTCACAATCTTAGAGCCAAGTTCAACAGTAGGAAGAGAATTATAAACAAGGCCATGGAAGATATCCAAACAATTCCTTATTTAACAAAATAAAAAATAATTCTAGCATGGGTCAAGGAAAGTACTTTAGCACAGAGCACAGCAACTAACTTTAGTGTCAAGCATGACACGTCACTAGCGGAGCCACTTCAGCATAAAGCAAGAGAGGATATTCTTAACATGAAATAAGGCCACATAGTGCTAACATTAACACCTACTCTTAGGATGACACCAGGTAAGTTACTTGTAATGCGAAACCAGCTGATAACAAGGAGACTAGGTTTCCAGTGAATGGCTGCATGGTGAAATGATAAATCCAAACACTATGGTCCACCAGATAACACCAAAGCAGAGCAGAAATATTGCAAAAACTAAACATTTATCTTTGTAAAATAAATAAATACATAAAATAAACTAATCTTAATGATAGAAAACCAAAAGCACTGTAAGGAAAGAAGGAGTCAATGCAGTGAAGTCCAACAGACTGAGCATTAGATAAAGACAATGTGAGGGTGTAATAAAGGCCCTCTTCATTACTTATTTACATGACTGAGTGAAACTGTTTGATTTAATGTGCGTATATGGATTTTTAATTTCAACTTTCATGTGGAATAACTTTGCCCATCTTGGCAGGGTTGCTTTAAGCCAATATGGATTACTTCATTGTTTAAGCTCTGATAATATGATTAAGTTTACGATAAATGTATTGTTGTGCACAATAATGTATTATTCAGTTGCGGTAATACAACAGTTCTTTCACTTCTGACGTATCCCCTCCCCAGCATGAGAGCTCCCAGTGGACCTGAACACCAGGAAGTGTATTCATTCTAATGTAAACTTAAGGTGTGATTTATGAATTCATTCTACATAATTTTAAGCATTTATAGGAAGCCATGGTAATGTATAATGTGTACAGGTTGGCCAGTTCACATCATTGCTGCACTATCTTTGAGTTTATACAGTGGAAATGTTGTTTGTTTAGCTAGTGGTGTAGAAACCAAAGCAATACAATATGAAGCAACTGTGTTGAAAATGGTGAAGCATTTGACTCAGTCAAAAACAGCTGGCCTTGATGTAGTATTGAAATGGGTAAAATAAATCTGAGACCAAGATTACAGAGTAAGTGAGACTAAAAGACATTCGTACATCATATTGTTGTTGGTGTTTTTATGATCAATAAAGGCTATATTCACTTTAAGATAGACTCTAGATCTCTGATTGAGCAGATGAGAAGATCTGATCTTCCAGCACAACTCCTCTCTGATACTACGATGTTAGAAAATAACAACAGAGAGTAATCATTTTACCTTTCTGCTTCTCACAAGACAGCACAACTTGAAGTGACTCTTGTGAGCTTGCCTTTGTCCTTTTGTGCACCTGAATTCTTATCTTAGGGAAATAGACCGAATGTTCCAGCATTGAATTCACCTAAAAGAAACTAACTGCAATTATAATGCCGCAGCTCCCAGCTGTCCTTTTTCTACAAACAGAGAAACATCTCCCTCCCATCCGAAATCCTATAAAAATAACTGTATGTGTTAGATACTTTGAGTGTGTCTCTGTCAGTTGTTTGCTGAGGAGTGCATGCTCCCTTGCACAAGAGAAAATAAACTACTGCCTTATTGAATCTCATTGATCTATTTTATTGTGTGTGACTGTTGCTCATTAATCATGTTTATATAAAAAGATTTTAACCTACATCAGACTTGTCTGGTGAATGACAGTGGACAACAGAGAGAGAGCCCAGAAGGAGAAATTTCCCCACAATAATACAAAATGAATCCTCGATAATCAGTTGAATAGGAGAATTAACAGCTTTTGTCAGTCATGAGTGTGCAGGGACAGCAGACTGAAAGACAGACAGCATAGGACTCTTTTGATTGGCAGCCGTTTGGTTTGAATGAGCACAGAAAGTTGGCAGCTGTACAGAATGGACATAGACTTCAACAGCAGTAGGTAGGAAATCCTGTCAGGATGGAGGAGGAGAAGTTCCACAGTTCCTTCAGGGAATCATCCAAGGTGATCTGTCTCCAGGTGCTGCCCTCATACCTGCTAGCCGGACTGGGCATGGTGACAGCCGGCATATTACTGGACCAGGTGCAGGTTAGTTACTGGCTGGTGCTGAGTCAGACACAGGCCACTCTGTAAAACCAGCAAACATGAGATGTGGTCCAGGCTGTGGTAGAACACCTCCTATTAAGTCTAACAGCTTGTAATTCAAGGAACACGATCAGATAATTAATACTGAAAGTAAGACTGCTTAGTTCACATAGTCACATCTGTGCAACCATGACTCTGTCCCCCTGACTCCAGGCCTCTCTGAGGTGAAGGGACTGAACTGTGAGCATTGTAGGTTTGGAGATCACAGTGACCTAGTGGGTCTCCTAAAGTCACTGCGTCCCAAGAGAACAGATAAGCAGGTCTTTGCAATACAACTACACAGAACTGTAGTAAGCTACTATGAATAAATAAAAGATCACAGAGCAAATTAAATTAACATGTAGACGTGAATCTAGGCACACTGAATACAAACAGGTAGTTATATTTGAAAAATTCACTACCATCAGTAAAGTGACTGTAACACAGCAGTCAACAGCAGAAGGTTCTGTGTCAGTGTATAGTGTTTATTTGTTGTTCAAACATTGCTCTAGCTAGCTGGAGCTAACTGGCTCGGATTACCTCTGAATTTCCCATGTGCAGAGGGAAATATCCTGAAGATTACATTATCTAGAGTTGATGTCGCCAACAGTACAATTCTTGGTTGACCTGCTCCTCCAGAACTCTTTCTAATGACACCATATGAGAAAAATAAATTTTATTAAAAATTTAAATAATAGCTGTTTTTAAAGAGTTTACACACATTCTAATAGTTATTTAAATTGGTTCCAATGTTTATTTGTTTATTCAGAGAACTTTGTTTTTATTTTGAATACCTCTCGCTTCTTTATGTCTCCTGAAAACATTGTTAAACATTGGATTTTGTATTATGTTAGGTTTGTTTAGTCTGATTCAGTACTTACAAAGCAGCAGTGGATCACAACTGATGTTGAGATGAGCTAATAGATGTTGCTGCCATGACTGGACAGAAATTAATAGCAATTAAAAGCAATTACAACAAATAGAAAAATATGTCAGGGCTGCCTCACGAATTTAGTGCATAGTGTTTGACTGTGATGGCCTGTATGGAGGTGTTAAGGCACGACAGCCCCTTGTCCTGAATTTCAGTTTTCTAGCTGCTCAAAATATGAAACCTTATAATCAAAAAGTCATCTTATACCACTGAAGGATCTGACCTCTTCATGTATGTATGTATGTATGTATTGATGTAGGCTCAGTTCCGACCATCTGTTGCTTCTCAGTTTAAATGCAGCCTAAAGTCAGAAGGGGGAGCTGCAGAGAGGAGAGCTGCCATTCCAAGCCATGTTTCAAGGACATTGTTTAGCTGAGTCACTGTCCTCGTGTGTGTGTGCGTGCATGTGTATGTGTGTGTGTTTGTGTAAGGACATGGTCTTACTAAGCATTTTGTACAAGCTTATGCTCCTCACATGTAACATTATGTAACATGAACAAAGCTTGCTCAAATGGGATTGTTGGGTTTTCTGTATCATTTTTTTGTATAATTATTCTCTGTAAGGTCTTAAACCTTACACTGTAAAGTGCCTTGAGATAACTTCTGTTGTGAATTGGCACTATACAAATAAAACTGAATTGAATTGAATTGAATTGAATTGAATTGAATTGAATTGAATTGAATTGAATTGAATTGAACAAAGAAGGAGGGAGAGGTCAAAAACTAGAACAAAGTGAAAGGATTGGTCTTTTTAATCTATCCTTCTGTTCTACATAGCAGGTTAGGTGTATGTAAAAGCTCTGTGTTTTTATCCCTACACCAAGCCTTAGTAAATAGTTATGTAATCTTGAAGTATGTTTGATATAAGAAAGATAAAAAGGACAAAAACAGACAAATGAGCTCTGACAGGCTGACAAGTAAATCACAGTTGGTCACAGTTGGTGCCAGCCTGTGAGGTCCCACCTATCAATGAGGATAAACTGTGTCCTTTCCAGGCAGCAGCAGCACCACGTGTTGGTGACAGGTACAGCACCTGCTGCTGCTCAGAGTGCGTCACCAACTTACAGTGAGGGTATCGAAGAGCAGAGAAAGGAGGAGCTATGAAAGAGTGTACTGCAGTATCCTGTGATCTGATCTGAAAAGAAACCAGGACGAAAAGGGGAACTGGAGAAAGAAGTCTCCCGATACAGTCTGGTCACCTTGCTTATGCACACACAGCATCATCTGCAGCATCATCACCCCTCACACACATCCATACAGTCCGTCTTGTCCCTCCCTCCACTACAGGACGGCATCACGTCTCATCTATCCGTCTGGAATCAGAGGGAAGCCCTGACAGGAACGTCCCAGTTGTCTTCGGACAAGCCTAAGCGTCCCACTGTCCTTCACTGCCTCTTCACACAGCTTGCAGCCTTGACGGACATCCCAGCGACCCCTCTGATCAAAATGAGGAAAGGGCTCCAGAGTGGTCCAGCTCACACAGGGCATCAATACAGGGGTGAGGAGAACGAGAGGGAGGTGTGGAGAGAGAAGGAGCAACAGCACAGGAGGGCTGAGAAGAAGCTGTTGGCTTTCTGGATGTCTTTATCCCACAGGACCTGGACCTTCTTCAGGCCCCGTGAAAGACCAAGCTTTCAGCGCACTGCCTCAGCCGCGCGGCTGCTCAAGAGTGAGGCGTGAGGAGGGAAACTGTGTGTGAGTGAGTGACTGTAGTGAGTGAGTGTGTGTGTGTGTGTGTGTATGTGTGTGTGTGTGTGTGTGTGTGTGTGTGTGTGTGTGTTGTGTGTGTGTGTGTGTGGTCTGTCAGTAGCAGAGTGTCAGAAGAGGCCTCACAGACCTGCTGTCAAGAGTGTGTGTGTGTTTCTATGTGTGTGTGGATGAAAGCAGCTTCCTCCTCCGGTGAAGGGCAAAGCAAGCTCGTTGAATCCTTCTTCGGCTCGGTCTTTTTGCAAAATTACTTTAATAACTGTTTACAGCAATGAATGGTCATCTCTGAGTTTCAAAGGACACAGGATTGAGGTGAAGACAACTTGGTAACAGTTTAAAGCAGTTATACTTTTCTGCTTGGTTTGTGTTCCCTCAGCCGAAATAGATCATTGTTTCTCAAGTTAGTCAGACTCATTCAAGACAAAGTCTGAGAGCAGATTCTGTGACACAGAAAAGTCGTTCCTACCAATACTTTCTGGGCGGGAATGGGTTAACAGGGATTGTTAACAGGGATCAGCCATGGTGGTGACCCATCTGGCTCTGGAGCTGCGTTTCCAGGGTAAGAAACTGAGGGGCTTCACATGCAAGCTGACCCGCATGGCCCACGGCTTCCTGCCAGAGAGCTCATGGATCATTGCGGCCCAGGTCCTGCTGCCGTACTTGGTGTCGGGCTTAGGCATGGTGGCAGCTGGGATGGTCATGGATATAGTGCAAGTATGGCAAAAGTTTACCAAAGTGTGTGTGTGTGTGTGTGTGTGTTTACATGAGATTGCATGATGCTATTGCTATGAGTATTAAATCTAGATGCTAGAAGATGTGTTGTGTTTCAAGAACCTTTACAGTCACCATTTTTCTGTGTATGCTTTAGGTAGAGCAATGGTGAGTTGCTAAGGGCAATGTAATGAATTTGTTGTAAGAAATTTCAAATTACAAAATTATTACAAAAATTCTGTTTTATGTGTTTAAAACATAATTTTCTATTCTATTTCTGTTTCTCTGATGAAAAACCTTTGCCTAGCAATGTTCTATATTTAAAAGACAGTAAATGTTATAAGTAATGTTAAAAATTGATAAAGAGTGTAATACAAAAGAATGACATATATGGTGGTACATTGCACTATGGTGGCAACCGTAATTGTTTTCATTCATTAAAAAATAATTACTTTAAATAAATTTAAGAAACAAGCTAATGCTAATAGACAACATCATCACTACAAGATAAGAGCAGTTCCTCCCTGCCAACCTTAGAGGGCACCGTTTTTTCTGTATTGTGCCAGGAGGTAACAAAAAGAAAATAGCTCCCAGTATTCGAAAAAACATATAATATATAACTTAAATGTGTTTTGACAACAAAATGGGAAAATTATATAGGACATTAAATAACACAGAGAAACACTGAATTGATTGTTGTCACTGTTACATGTCGAGAAAACATTAGCGACGTGTTTTATAGGATCTTAATTTAATATAGGATCTTAATTTAATATAAGACATTTTTCATGCAAATTTTTCTCAGTTGAGGCATGTTTTTTCATGCCAGCTGTTGGATGAAACACAGTGAGGCAGTGTTAGACAGGTGGTTATTAGTTTTGCCTTTCCCCACTAACATTAAATATTCACATCTCAAAAAGCAATAACCCATGTTAACATTTTAAAAAGCCTTTCTTGGGTGCTATTTAATTTACCAATAAGAATATCTGCTTCATCAAGGCAGTCTCTGTGTGGTTTGATCAAATATATTTGACATTTTACCTTTTTGAATATAGCCTCAAAATGAGCTATGATTATTACAAGACTGCTGTGGTATTTTTCAGCACTGGGAGGTGTTCAAGGAAGTTTCAGAGGTGTTTATCTTGGTGCCAGCCCTGGTGGGACTGAAAGGAAATCTAGAGATGACATTGGCATCCAGACTGTCAACAGCAGTGAGTGGATGTGCACCCACTCACACACGCACACACACACACATACCATACACATATGCAAATCAAAATCCAAACAATTATTTTATATTCTATCTTTAATTTTTAAATGTAGACAGATAGCTGTAAACATGTTCATATTGAATTAATTGTTAGTTTCTTTTTAGTAGGTCCACATACTGGCACCAACTTACTAGACAACTTGTCTTGTGTGCTTATAAGTTGTAAGTGCAACATGTCCATGTTTTGTGTTTTGATTTTGACAGTATGTCATCATCATCCAATAAAAATACATTACATTCATAAAGCATCTGGTTCACAGATCACAGTGTCAATTACTCATTAGCCACACAGCAAAGATGACAAATCAAACCATTTATTTGCATGAGCAATTACACTAGATCTCAAAGATATTACGTGGCTAACTAATGGGATTTAATTTCCTCACTGGCAAAACTGATGTTCTGAAAAACTTTGAAATCATTCTTAACACCTTGTGTGATAAAGAAATGTGATTACATAAATCTGTTTACACCCACAGGCCAACACTGGGCAGCTGGATGAGGCTAAGCAGCAGTGGAGGATGGTGTTCTGTAATCTAGCTCTCATTCAGGTGACACACTGTTCCACTGCACACTCTCTGTCCTATTAATAACACAATCCTTTACTTTAGTCTCCATCTCCAGACTTCACGGAAGTCTGAGCTCATTCTTCCATTGCTTATTATACATCAACTGTCACATCCAGTGATTCACTGCAGAGACGTTTCACCTATAATTTATGAAAACTGTATGTACTGGCCATTCATAATGTCTAACGTCTAACACAGCACAGACATTTCTCTCATGAAGTGGTAGAGGTTTGCAAGGTTGTGTTTTGTAACCCCAAATACATCAAGAATATGTGAATTGATGATGTTGTGGATTGGATTATGGGTTCATACATTTATGATAAGTGAAATAACATATTATATACACGCTACTACACAAAATACTACTATTACACTTCCTAAGAAGGGTACATGAATTGACATAAATTCCTGCATGTAATGCTACAAATTTCATTCTTTGTAATCCTCATTAACTACTGAAAGTGTGACTCTAAGTAATGCTTAGTTAATGATAATGATATGAAACAAAGTACTTGAACATTGTAAATAACTCATTATGAGTGAAATATCTTAGCTGTAGCTTTAATAATGCATTGTTTTTGCATAAACACATACATGAAATACTGTTTATTCTTGTTCATGGTAAACTACAAATTCTTTATTGTGGTTACAACCAGTGAAGTGTCTTTCCAGACACATAAACATAAGTTTATGCGTAAGAGGTAACACAAGATATTGTGTTACTGAGGATGTATGAGCTTTGACCTTTGACCACTAAAATATTATCATGTTGTCCTTGAGTGCAAGTGAACATTAGTTCCAAACTTTAAGAAATTATGTATTTGTAGAGAGATCTGGAAATGATTAAATAAATTCCCTGTGCTCTTTTTATCCCTTGCCCAGGTTCAAGCCACAGTTGTGGGCTTCCTGGCAGCAGTTGCAGCAGTGGGTCTTGGAGGTCTGACCAAGGGGAGAGTGGATGTCACCCAGGCTGCTGTCCTGTGTGTCAGCAGCGTCAGCACTGCCTTCATCGCTGCGCTGTCTCTAGGTAAGAGACAAGGGCAAACTGCAGTAGAGAAATAAGTGGTTAAGAACACAGTACAGTACACAGTAGAGACCATGAGCTTAGAGTGTTGTTTCATCTTTTTGCTTTGTCAGGTCTGGTGATGGTTGCAGTGATCATTAGTTCCAGGAAAGTGGGCATCAACCCGGACAATGTGGCCACACCCATCGCCGCCAGCCTTGGAGACCTCATCACTCTGTCTTTGCTGGCCGGGGTCAGCAGCTTCTTCTTCTGTCACAGAGGTCAGAGGTCACACGGCCCATCAAGAAAACACCATAACTCTCTTTCAGGGAACTTATTTGTCCGATCCTGTGACGTCATATAACATTAACATTAGATGATTCAAACAGGTGAAGCTCAAATCAACTCAAAGTTTCTTTAATACTAAAGGGTCTTGATGATGACAACACCACTGCTAATAAGCAGGATTGTGGTGATTGAGGAGTATTTCAGCCAGAAGAGGGCACCAAAGTCCACCTTAAATTCTGTCAATAAGAAAGCAGCCACAGACATTTTTAAAGTCTTCCTGAGCTCTAATTTCTGTCATGTTAGAAAATTATCTTTTTAATACACACTTTTCCTCTTCATTCAAAACACAGAAAAATGAATTGTGATTTCTATTGAAAAACAAATTTCTTTAACACATGTATTTAAAGATTTTGACACATTTCTCCTGTGCTGTGTTGCTCCCCAGACATGTGGTACCTGCCTCCTGTGGTGTGTGGCTTCTTTGTGCTGCTTATCCCAGCGTGGATTGTTATTGCCCGCCGCTCTCCACCAATCAGGGAAGTCCTGAAGTCGGGCTGGCAACCAGTGATTTTGGCTATGACTATCAGCAGGTGAGCTGAAGCAGGAAATGTTTTAATCCGCAGGTTACTTTGATTACAATCCAACCCTGTGAATCTTAACGCCCCACTCTGACTTATGTACAGTTTGTTGTCTTCCTCCCAGTATTGGTGGTCTGATTTTGGATAAGACAGTGAGCAATCCAAACTTCGAGGGTATGGCAGTGTTTACTCCAGTCATCAATGGTGAGTAAATAAAAATTCCCATCAGACTTACTGGTAACAACTAACTTTAACCAGCACTTGATCAGCACTGTATTCAAATGTGATAAAAGTGTATATGTTACATTTCTGTTCACATTGTTGTCAACAATTGCAGCTTGTCTTATGGAGGAGCAATAACAGTTAATAAATGATGGCACAGCAACTTATGATGACACAATGGTTCAGTCTTTACTTAGTAAATAATAGTGAAAAGATGTGTTTACTCGAAGTCCACTTACTAGATTTGTCCTAGACCTTTCAGCTGCACCTCATGGCTTTCATCCCTGACTTTACCTTTACCAGTTTATTAAACCACAGATGAAGACTACTTGAGCTGGGCTGTGTGTTTGGACTTAGTGTGATACTGAGGAATGAAGAAGAAACTGTGCAGATTAATCCTTTAATTAATTGGCATTTTTTCCACATGCTTAAGCAAAGAAATTAACACTGACATGTTTTCCTGAAGGGGTAAGCAGATCTGGCATCTGGGGTTGTGCTGTTTCAACAGTCCTAATCCTGGAAGAATGACATATATGCTTTATAATTAGCTTCATTAACAAAACATAAAAAAAAAAAAACTAACTAAAGTCATGTGAAAATTGCTGGAGCATACAGACACCCAGCAGCTAATCCCATTATTTATAAATCCTGGTGTCTCCGCATCCTGACAGCGAAGTAGCAGCAGCACTAAAAGCTGAACTTGATTTTATAAAGGGATCCAAGTTAAAGTCTTAATAAATCATGAGAAATTAAAGTGCTGCCGAGGCTGTGCAGTCCCCCCCCTGTCAAAGGATCCCCAGAGTGGTGTATGGGGCCTGATCTTCATTGACTGAAGTCTGTTGCCCACAAAGTGGCATACTAAGTAGTGAGCAATAACAACGGTCTTTACATAAACCTCAAGCCTGATCAGAATGCCAACTATGCGTTCACTCACTCTCGTTTCCGCAGCATCTCTGCCAGCCTCAGTGCTCTCAAAGACTCCTGCATGTATTGCCATCTCAGTACAGGAAGAGCATTTGCATTCCAATTCAGGACTCCATCCTCCTGCCCTGTTGACCAGAAACACTCCTGCTTAGTCCAAGTGAGCCATGTACTTCATAGCTCTGCAAGCCAAGAAGTTTTGATCTGCTCCTAATGAAATATGCCTGAGGGGGAGCAATGTTACGAATATAGCACCAACATCCAGATTGCCTTTTGCAGACATTTGAAGAAAAACAGCCTCCTGGGACACTGCAAGTTAGGAATAACTGCTGAATAGCTTTCAAGCAAATGACTGTTTGGACAGTGAACCATTTCTCCAAGTTTGTTTATATTCCACAGTGACTGCTCAGCCTCTTGCATGGCTGCACAAAAAAGAACAACTCTTTTTGCACTTTAGCACATTTTCTAGCTGTGACACTTAACGTGGTTTTATGTTTATCACTCATTCCTAGTTTGATTAAATGTCTACTATGAATATGATCAGTGCCACACTATGATAATATCCCTACTTGTCCATCTCCATGCAGGTGCAGGCGGTAATCTGGTGGCCATCCAGGCCAGCAGGATGTCCACATACCTCCACAACTGGAGCGTACCTGGAGCTCTTCCATTTAAAATGAGTCTGAACTGTCCTGGACCTTGTGTTACCTTCTGCTCCTCAGGTCAGATGTAGAAAAATTAAGGGCAAGGATGTAGCCGTGTATCTCTGAAACCCATGTATTTCCTGTTTTTAAGAATTAATCAAACGACCCCATGTATATGTGAAAGCTTACATTTATTTTAATGCATGAACTACCAGTCGAGAACATAAGTGGCTGCTCGAGGAGTTGGGTAGCATATTCAGTTAGGTAAGATCGTATTTTTCTCTCACTGTAGAGAAAAAGCCTTACTCTCATCCCAGTGGAGATGGTAAGAAAGACAGGCAGAAAATGCACGATGAGACATTGGAGTCATCTGGTGGAAACAGCAAAACATTTCACTTACGCTGAAACTAGCATGAACATATAAAGTTTCCAGGATGGCAGACACAACAACATGTTGTTAGATGTTACATGAAACTGAACACACTATAACACACATTTTGTTAAGACTCATTGTTGTGTTTACTCAGATGTGAACTCCAAATCAGCCAGAGTCCTGGTCATCCTTGTAATCCCAGGTCACCTCCTGTTCCTGTACACCATCCACCTCCTGCAGGGAGGACATTTGGCCCTGACGCCCATCTTCATCTTCTGCTACCTGTCTGCTGCTCTGCTTCAGGTTGAAACTTGACAGTTGTCTTTGAGTTTTACTTTCTTCCCCATCAGAGATTCTCATTTGAGACATATTCAACCATTATCATTGTCCAGGTGGTGATTTTGCTCTACATGGCCAACCTGATGGTGCGCTGGCTGTGGCAAAGGGGACTGGACCCCGACAACTTCTCCATCCCTTACCTCACAGCTCTAGGTGACCTGCTTGGGACCGGCTTCTTGGCTGTCAGCTTCAGGCTGATTCTGTTAGTCAGTTCAACTCAGAACGGAGTTTGATACAGACACATGCTCCTGTGAACCCTGAATGCACTGTTAAATACTGTTATATGCAAATGGATGAAATACACTGCAAAGATCGTTTAATTTAAGAGGGAAGCAGAGGTAAGTATAGTGTTACATTTGTGTCTCATTACTCAACAGAATCGTTCACTGGGTTTCACTCTGTCATTTTCTGCTTACACTAAGACATATCCACTCCCAGGGTTTTACGAAATTGCTTAAGTGTACAGAAATTAGTGGAACAACATGGAGTAAATGGCTGGCTGGAGTGACTAGATAGAAAGATAAAGATATAACATAAGAAAGATAACATTACTAAAAATGTGTGTAAATGTCAAATTTGGTAATCCTCTTGAAATTTTATATTTCAAGACACTACTGTGCATGTGCAGCATAACACGGTGCTGACTGACTGAAATAAGTTTTCCACTTTAGATTTACCATAATTGTGAGCGTTTGGTGTTGAGACCTTCACCATTACAAACATGGATCTATTGTACAAAGCTACAGCTCACAGCACACACGGATTAATGTTTCCTCTGCTGGCACATTCCCAGTGTGCAGACACACTTGAGCAGAGAGATGCTGAGAAATCGAGAGAGACAAACGTCTGAGGGTTTGAGAGCACAAAGAGAAAGAGAATCAGAGAAGCAAACAAGTGCAGTGGAGCAAATGTTTATTACTGTACACTTACTGTGTTTGGACAACGACACTGGACAACGGCACTGGGAACACACAACTGACTTATTTTTATTTTAAATCTGTGCTCAACATTTATTGAGCACAGATTTGCTAAAATTTAATTGCCGCTGAATGATTACAATCTTTTGAGAGAATCCAAATTGTGCACTTGCACACTTACAATCTCTTGCCTGCTCAAAGTGTTTCTCTGCCTGTGACTGAGGCACAGATATAACACCACACATAGGAGGCTACAAGTGTGAGCAACCTGACTCAACCTAGAACAGGATGAGCGTGGACTTGTTTTGCACCTTTTTCTCTCTGTATTTGCCAGCTCCCTGTGGTCAATAGTTGGACACTGTTCCGTGGAGTTTTTATTGCCCTCCATATCAATACACCACCCACCTTGCCTGTGTAGAAACAACATCCATCTACTGTAAAGTTGTGAAGTGAGATTACCGTAGACCCACTGCAGTGTTGACTCAATACTTTCAACACCTCAGTACACTTCTTGTCAGCTCTTTAATGTTAGATGGCAGATGATTGTATTAAGGCAATAATAATATAGAACTGAGTGTAAATGTATATTAATAGAAATCAGATGTAGCTCTCTCACAACGAATGTTCAAATTTATTGTGCTTATTTTACGTAGACTTGTGCCTTTAAGCCATGATAAGCCTTCAGTTCTCTGATGTGTTGCCAAATTTCTATTGTTTGATATTTTACTTTTTGTGCAGCACAGTGCCACTGGATATAACCTGTTGTATTAAATGTCTCTATATTAGTAAGTGTTCCAGGCATCAACTATACACATTCTTCTTCTTTGTGGTATTTTTGTGTATGAATAACTGGGTGAGTAGGTTTTTGTTTCGGCTCTCTTCAATATATTGATATGCACTTTTAGAAAGATGTCAGTCTTTACTTAAGATGGCAACAATTGTATTTTCGCAGTAACAACAAGGTTGACTGAACTCTGCAGTTCTCTCAATTGTAAACAATTTGACATCTTTTCAGATTTGTCATTAGTCATGCTCTGTTCTGGAGGATATTCAGCCCTAAAGTGATACTGTTCCAAACCACGGACCACTGGTTCAGGTCCTGTTGGGGACGTGGTTTTAAATGTCTCTCACGATTAATAACAATGTGTCAAATATCAGGATTTTTGCTTTTGAATCCTAACATTAGTAAGCCCAATGATTTAAATCAATATACAAATTCTTGCTGAAATGCATTTATTTGAAAATTGTGAGAGAAACTATTTCTATTTTGGCTTGTCTGACTTTGCAGTCACAGAATAACAATAAATAAAGACATTATCATAGTTACACAAAAAACATCATCCTACAGTAAAACACAAAAGAAACAGTCACAGTTACAAAATATGTCATTGTCTGTTGGGTTCAAAAATAAGGCCCACGATTAAAGGCACATACAATTGGAGACATTCACTGTTTAAATTTCATCATGCTCCTCCCGATGCAAATGTGTTTGTGCAAATTCAGACAGCAGACAATACGTGAAATAGAAATAAACTAAAAGTGGAAAGGCATTTCACACATTCCAAGGCAGTGACCGCCATTCACTGGATCACTGTTTACAGTAAAATATAATATGCCTTTGTTAGGCAGATTTTTTTCACCTTGTGATAGGAAGTTTTCTCCTACTTGTGTCCCCTTCTGTGTGCACCAACATTCTACAGCTGGATGCTCTGTCTGTAACAATGAGCTCTTAGGATACATTTCCACTGCTTTTATGTTGCTTTTCTCTGAAAAATAGTACTTGCTGTGTCTTTAGTTAGGCCCACAGAGAGAGAAACATCCCAAAAACTAACTTTTCCAGGCTCCTTAAGTTCAAGTGGAATCTGTGAATAAGTGACGTCCCAGCCTCATGTGAACTTGAGGTAGGCTGGTATAGAGTAGTTAAAAAGCAGAAAGTCCATACGATAGAGGTTGTACAGCTTCTTCTGGTAAAATGGGCTGATGTTGCGGAAGAACTGTGCTGCCATGTCTCCTGTAGTCCTCGAGCTTATGGATGAGGTGGGGAAGCTGACCTGGTCCTCCACCCCAGCCAGCTGCAGCACATAGTGGGAGTCCTGCTCCAGAGTCTCGTATTTCCCCACCACGTCGTAGTGGATAAGGCAGGGGTGGCACAGCGAGTGCACCCGCTCCCAATGCTCGTTAAATGGCTCTTCTCGCTGGGTGGCTGGGTCCACAAGGTAATACAAAAATTCCTCAAAAGAGACGTCGTTCCCCTTCAACAGAGCTTCTGGCTGTGGGTCCAGCCTGTGCCGTCGAACTATCTTTGTGCCGTATCGTTTATGGAAAGCTGTGTTGTAGCTTCGTGTGAATTTGTTGCGGTACGCAGATACCAGCCGCTCGAAGGGCTCGCGTACAAAGACGAATTTCAGGTAGGAGCGCAGACGTTGGTTAATCTGGGAGGTGGAGTACTCTGACAGGGTGCGAAGGTTTCCTGGGATGTGGGCTTCGTTGGCTGGGATTGCTAGTGGATCACGGAGGGACCCAGCAGCACCCGTCAGAACCATGAACACCCGCTTCCAGTTTGTGCAGGCCACTTTGGGCACATAGCAGTACAGCAAGCCGTGTTGGTCATCCACAATCACGTGTTTCAGGTCTTCAGGGATGAGGACTCTGCGTTTGCGGGTGTAGGAGTGGCAGGCTTCTTCTAGCAACTCCCGTCGGCCCTGATGTATCGCCTGCACTGCTGATTCAACCTACATGGAGATGAAAAAGATCAATAAGAACTGTTTATATTTATAATAAAACCTGAACCACTTGGTTACTTTTAAAGGATAATTCAAGGCATTATTCATGTGTATAACGGCTGGAACAACAACAATAACATCACTCCAAGACAGACAGATGTGGCAGTCACATACAGGTTGTAATAATAATTCACATGTGAGCCAAGCGTACAGTATTTTAAAAAAAAAAGCAATATTGACTATTTTTTTACAACTTTCTAAGGTTTAAGACCCAAGAAAATAAATAAGAAATAAAGATATTAAACAACCAAAGCACCCTCCAGGTGGATACAAAGTAGACACGGTTGTGTGATGTACAAAGGACCTTCATCAGCAAACATTAGTTCTTATGACCTATACTGCAATTGATGGCTTCACCTCTGAGTAGCTGACATGTCATGGCTATTAGACAGGAACTAAAACGTGTTTGTTTTGCTTGGGGTTGGGTTTCCATGTTATTACCTATGTGTTTTTGGCCTCCTATTACTTAAATGTATCTACTGCTTATTCCTAGCTATTGCTTACTTACTTACTTACGTAACTACCATGCTATTACTTCAGTAATATTTATTAATATAATATTTTGTTATTACTGAAGTATTACTCCATTATAAATAAAATATAACCCTATTAGCTTTTTATTAGTACTACTAGCTATTGCCCGACTTTGACCTTTCACATTATTTCCGAGCTAGAAAATGCTACCCATTTTAAAGTAATGTTTATGTAAAAAGAAGATTAAACTGGAATATACATTATAGTCAAGTGGATTAGATACACCGTGCATTCTGCATATAGCCAATACCCACTACTACTCTGAGAGTGTGAGAAAATATATTCTTAGCTGCTTCATCTCCAGAGTTTAGTCACGATGTATCCCCTGCCATCTGCAAACTGCCTTAATGAAATCACAGGTCACTCAGTTCAGCTTGGCCGCCTCGTGGCACAAACGCCTTATTTACTTCTTTCATTTACTCTGTGTGGCTCACCACTGCAGCAGTCCCGAGCCTCTCGGTTTAACTCACTGCCGACACTATGTGTGGCTCTCTGTGTTTACTGGCAGATACTGGAATATCAATGATATTCATGATATCAGACTGAACAAACACTTGAAAGCCAAGAGAGACCGAGTTTGTTTACTGTATGTATATAATTCCATCTTTCCAACTTGGACAAAATGGTTCACATGCCATATGCACATGAGTAAATGTAACATGAAAGTGCTCACTTGTAGAAACAAATCCACATGTAATTAGCATCTGACTCTGCAAATGAGTCCATTTTAGCATCTATCATTTTTGGTTTTACAGTCCACTGTAATATTGGACATAAATGCATTTAGTGTAAATAATGCAAACTAAAGTTATTCCTAATGTTACACCTTGTCAACTGCATAATGTCAACTGCAACTGCAAAAACATAAAAGCATTCACATATTGTGTTTACAAATGCAAGACAAAAAAAAGATCTTGAATTAATTAAATTCCCCAAACCAATGCATTTTTATCTTGACAGCTGAGTGGAATCCTGCTGGAGAAGCATTTAAGTGAAATGGAACAAATATTACAAGCAATTAAAGTCAGTGATGTCTGCTGGAGCTGGTTTGTTTTCTGGCATGTCCACTTTCCTTCTCCTCTCAGAGACATTTAACTGGGACCAGCTGTTAAGGAGTTGCTCTTCCAGCACTGGATTTCCAACTACAGTTCTAACTATCAGAAAAGAAGTATGAATTTATAGATATAAATTGACTATTTAGAGCCCCAGTCAGAGAAAATCATCTTTAATCAGCAAAATCCATTGACAAAAGTATTCTAATAAACTTTGAATAGCCAGTCATATTGCTTGGACAAAATACTTTTAACTAAACATGTTGAATTATGTGTATATTCAGTATCTGATGTAATTTATTAAGTATGGGAGCTGAAAAGGGACATTTTAAATCCAAATATCTCAGCACCTACCGACAAAGGAATGCTATTGCTGTTATTAAAATTAGAAATGTAGATGTGGACATACAGTGGCTTCAGAAAGTATTCATTTTGGAACAACTGCCATTTTTGCTCATCAGCGTCTATTCAGTAACAGTGAAAATGTGTTTTTGGAAATCTATTAAAAATACAGTAACCCATAACATATGTGATGGGCTGTCTTACAACTCAAAATATAAAATTTCCAGGAAACATTGACTTTACGGGCACAGAACCACTATTAACATGCAGGAGGTGGAAGGCTGGTTGGTGGTGGCAGCGGTTCCATCTTCCCGAAAATTGAGTTGCGATTTCAACCTCAGTTTGAGAACAGTTACACACCTAATATTACCTCATACTATATGTACTCTACACATGAAAAAAGTCAAATGCCACCACAAATATAAAAATTCTCTCTCCCTCAACAAATGGTGCAGCTCATAATTGTCCGCAGTCTGCTCACCCAAAGCTGTGAATCCCTCTCAGTAAATGGCACTGGTTTAATTCCCTAAAGGATAGAGTGACATCAAAGCAGCAGTACATGATGTGAAAATTATAACAATAAAATCATCACTGAGAGCCGGGGGCGCTTTGTGAGTCAGCCACTTAGAAACTTAGAGAAGATGCTTTTCCTAGAGATGCGTTTGCAAGCGCTGGTGAGAAACAGATGGTTGATAGTTTAAATTAATGCTTTCATTCTTCTTCCACACTTCTGCTTACTCCTACTCTGTTTCAAACATGGGGGCTCAACATAAAATACACAGAGATTTTAAGGGGCTAGTGGACTCACAACCAGAAGTACTACGTTTTTTGTGGCTCACAATAGCAAGGTACAATGTGTGTGATCCAAGGGGGTATCCAGAAGAAAGTAAAAGGTCCAAAACATGAGGCAAGCAAGATCAAAAAGGGGGAAGACAAGGGCAAGGTCTGGGAGTAGACAGGGGCAGGAAATGCAAGGCAAGGTCGTGGCTGGAAAGCAGAGTGAAAGCAGTATCATCACTGACAATCTGGCAATGTAGTGAAGACTGAGGGGAGCTTATAAAGAGAGGCTTGTGCACAGGTGAAACTGATGATGTGATCAAGGTGAGTGAGCAGAGGGAGACACAGGTGAAGCTGATCAGAGTGGAGTCCATGAGGGGTGATGAAGTGCGGCTGGAGAAGCGAGGACAGGGCTAGGAGAGGAAATAAAAGTTAAAAAAAGATAAGAGCCAGGAAGTGAGGAGCAGGATCATGACACTTTGTAGATGTAATCAACTGCTGCTAATGCTGAATACACAGACTGCAGCCACAAACTCAACGAAAGCCACAACACACATTTTGCGCAACACCATTTTCCTAGAAAGTCTGACTTTAAGAGTGTAGAGCATCACCAACAGCTCTGTGAGACAAGTTTATATAACTACAAACAAACATCATATGACACAGTTAAACAACTACGATCTGCAGACGTGATGAAACGGGGCCAAAATCTCACATCCCAGAGCCCTTTTCCTGTTTGGAATAACCCTACCCTCTGTGCAGAATCATGACTGTTGGTCGACTAATCCACAGACCACACCGTGAGCATCATTTATTAGCTTGGACTAATTTCTACTCTATAAACAAAGTCAATGATGGCAGCAATCATTAAACAGGAGATTATGAGGCTTTCTCAGCAGCAATAACACATAAGCCATTAAACAATAGACACACTTGAGTCTATTAGCATGAGCTACATTAGTAGAAAACTAGAACACATTTACTGTTCAACCTCACAGGAACATGAAGAGAACATGCAAACTCATTTCAAACTCAACATTGTAACTTGGATACACTCCCTGGTGACTGTTAATAGCTGTGCAACTGTTTATCAGCTGACACAAAGTTTCCCAGTGTTCCCCTTTAGCTATGAAGCCATGAGTCTTATGAGCTGATCATGCTTTAGAAATGTTTGGCCACTGGAATGTTATGGACTGTAGTTGTTTACTGTACATAATTATTTAGACATTCAAACAGATCAGAACAACAAGTCATATGAACATGTTCACCAGATATGTTAGGAAACAATACATAGATGATCATGAATGCCCTCCAGGGGACAGACCAAATGAGTAAACCTCATGTTGTAAACAGAAGCACCTTTTAAAACAGCACTTCAAAAGGGAGTTTCGTCAGTCTTTGTAGCAGTATGTCACCCCCCTGTATACTGACACCTGTCAGATCAAGATCAACTATCCGGTTGCAATTTCACAATGTCTGCAGCCACAGGAAACATGAAAACAGCTTTTTTTTTTCTATGTGTCACAAGCAAGTAAGCACATCAGTTCACTGTTTAGCACACAAATTTGAAAAAGTGCTCAAGATACCATTTTGGAGTATGTGAGGTTTCAATCTGTGGCATCTACAGACAGTGATACTGTTGAGTCACTCTTGATACTTGATTGATTGAATAAGAGACCACATGCACACACACTAGGGCAGGGGTATTCAACTAAAATTTAAAGAGGTCCAGTTACACAATATTTTTGGAAGCAAAAGTCCAGAGGATTATAATGTCTAACTATTTACTGTGATATATTATCAAGTAGCCTGCATGTAATCAATACTTGACTGTCAAATCAAATTAATTCAGTACAATTCAAAAACTTTTTGACAGGTTTATTGTTATGTAACTGTAAGACTTGCAACTTTCTGTGCTTCACTTCAGATTTGAGTGGTATGTGTGTTCAAAACCGTGTTTTGTCTCATAATGCCGTTTGACATTGGCACTTTTACTAAGAGCCACAGTTTCTGAACATATCAAACACACTGGTTTAGTGCTCCTAGTGGGTAATATGAACAGAAAGGAGACCGTCTATTCTGGATTAAAAACTCTTTGCTGTCCACTTTTCTCTTTTTGGACATTTTTATATTTATCTCTTCCTTTTTCAGTCTTACCGTCCTTTTATCAACTTTCTTCTCTCTGTCGTCTGTATCTCTCCCTCTCTCCTCTCTGGCGTCTGTATCCCTCTCCTCTCTCCTCTCTGGCGTCTGTATCTCTCTCCTCTCTGGCGTCTGTATCTCTCTCCTCTCTGTAGTCTGTCTCTCTCTCCCTCTCTGTCGTCTGTATCTCTCCCTCTCTCCTCTCTGTCGTCTGTATCTCTCCCTCTCTCCTCTCTCCTCTCTGTCGTCTGTATCTCTCCCTCTCTGTCGTCTGCATCTCTCCCTCTCTGTCGTCTGCATCTCTCCCTCTCTGTCGTCTGTATCTCTCCTCTCTGTCGTCTGTATCTCTCCTCAGCAGCTCTCCTCCTGCAGCAACATGACAAAGTTGTTTTGTGCCTTAGACTGCACACAAAAGTAATGAGTAGGAAATATTCAAGAAAACCTTCCTGTTAGCTCACAGGGCAAAGGAGCACTTTGACTTGTGTTTAGAGTTGATGACAGATGGCAGCTTCTACACATGATGCCCATCAATATATGTTTGCTAAACATGGCAGGCTTAAGCTAGATTAATGGTTCTGTGTCACTTCAACACTGTAGGTAGGACATAAGTATCATGTAGCTCTGTGGGTTTTCTGTGGTAACTTTTAGTTCCTGTTAGTGTTAATATTTGTTTTGCGTTTTCATTTAAATACTTTTATTGTCTCTTTGTATCACCTACTGTCAGCACAACATAGATATAAATAACAACAACAGTAATTATTATTATTAATAATACTTATAATGATAGATGAATGTGTAACACTACTTTTTGATCGTTTTCAGACTGTTTTAACACTGTGATAATACTGTTGGTCACTATAATGTTCAACTCAAATCTACTAGGTGCAACTCAAAAAAAAAAAAAAAGAATCATCACAGTGCTATTGAAGCCCCACTGCCAATTAGTGTACAGGTGGTGTAATTGTAGAGTAGCACAAAAACATAAGTGCATAATTACAGTTTAAATGCAAACTGAAATAAAGTTTGGGAATTGTGGTTAGAGCAGACTAACCTGGTCACCATCATAAAGTGTCTGCAGGGGACTCCTCCTCGACTTCTGCTCACTGTTTCTTTCACCGTCTGGCTCAGAGGCTGAAGAAACAACATATGTCATGAAAATCTGAGATTCTAAATCAAATGTGTTAAGACAAGCAACAGTAAGATCTACAGTGAATTACTGAAATGCCCCATAACAGTGCAACATGAAATAATAGCACTTTTATATAGCACACTGCAAGGACATTAATAATAAGTAGAAGGATAAAAGTTAACAATAAAAATTTAACAACCACTAATAATTTTGTTCAGTCCCACAGCATAAACTGCCTCCAATGGCCATTACACAGCATGCAGTAAAAGGTTTGGGGAGGGGAAAACATAGTCAAGTCATACTTGACCAGACATCAATCTCTTAGTGCTCTAACAGTTGATGTAGGTTTGAATGACAAACCTACCTATTTGACAATCCAAATTAACTACAGCTTTTTTTCTTAAGAGGACACACTCTTTCAAATTTACCCTTTGACTCTCTAAGCCCTGAGAGCAAACTGCAGTAACATTGAGAATAGAAAATGTTGCATGGGACCAATTTGCTTTTTATTGGTTTCTTATCTTTATTGCCACAACTTTATCTATTCCAGTGCTCTTGTTATAGGAGACAAAAAAGAATTTGGCAATTCAGAACACATCATTTTCTACATTTAAAAAGTTAATTTTGTAAGCTCTGCTTCCTGAGAAGCAGAGAATCCAAAAAACCTAGATAAATCTGGCCAGCCAGAAAAACAATGCTGATACAAACTTGAGCCAGTCTTTGTAGGAATTAGTTTGCACTCTGGCATCAGATTACAGAGCTTCACCAGGTCAGAGTTGCAGTACACAGTTTCACTACCTGACCCTATCCTCTGCAACCTCTTCTCTCACACCAACTAACTTCATGAGAGATCATTGGCTCATCCTGATTGGCTGCTCCTCCTACGGTAGGCGTATCGTATCTCTTCCTGTTGTCGACGCTGACTCGCTTTTCAGTTGCTCCGTTTGTTTCGCTAAATTTAACAAACTTTAAGCTAAATTCATAGTGTTAGTGAAAAGCACTACTGGCGTAAGAGTTATAACATACATCTGTGTTGCTTAAGGACCATTCATAATACTTAATACTCTTGTTTTCTTGTGTTGTGAGGTCTGCTAGCTAAACTCTGTTAGCCATGGCTGCTTCTCCTCTTCTTCTCCTGCTCTCTCTTGCTCGGTTTGTCACATGTTTAGTTTTTCCTCTGCCTCCTTTAGTGAGAAGGGAATTTGTAATAAATGTAGTTTATTTGCAGCTTTGGAGGCGAGGCTGACTGATTTGGAGACTCGGCTCCGCACCGTGGAAAACAAGCCAGCTAGTCAGGTCCCGGTAGCCGGTGTGGAGCCAGCTAGCATAGCTCCTATTAGCTGTCCCCGGCAGTTCCCGAGCAGCCGGGAAGTCAGGCCGGCTGGGTGACGGTTCGTAGGAAGCATAACCCTAGACACTCGCCCAAGGTTCACCACGACCAGGTTCACGTTTCCAACCGGTTTTCCCCACTCAGCGACTCACCCGCTGAGAAACCCACTCTGGTCATTGGCAGCTCTATAGTCAGAAACGTGAAGTTAGAGACTCCAGCGGCCACAGTCAAGTGTATTCCTGGGACCAGAGCGGGAGACGTCGAGTCCTATTTAAAACTCCTGTGTAAGGATAAACGTAAATATAGTATGATAATAATTCACACAGGAGTTAATGACGCCCGATTACGCCAATCGGAAGTCACTAAAATTAACGTTGAATCGGTGTGTAACTTTGCTAAGACGATGTCGGACTCCGTAGTTTTCTCTGGGCCCCTTCCCAATCTGACCAGTGACGACATGTTTAGCCGCATGACGTCATTCAACCGCTGGCTGTCTAAGTGGTGTCCCGCTAACAACGTGGGCTACATAGACAATTGGAAAACGTTTTGGAGAAAACCTGGGCTGATTAGAAGAGACATCCCACTTTAGATGGTGCGTCTCAACTCTCTAGGAATATGGCAGAGTTTATTAGACGACCTAAACCCTGACATGTCAGAGTGGAGCCCAGGACGCAGAGACGCAGTCTTACACACCTCTCTGCAGCTTCCTTACAGCCCCCCCAAAACTACCATAACCTTATAGAGACAGTGTCTGCTCCCCGAGTACCTAAATTATTTATATCTAAAACTAACACAAGAGGAGTTATTCATAAAAACCTAATAAAAATAAAGACGACTCCTCTCTTAGAACAAAATAACAAGAAAACAATCAAATGTGGACTTTTAAATATCAGATCTCTCTCGTCTAAATCCCTGTTAGTAAATGATTTGATAATTGACCATCAAATAGACTTATTCTGTCTTACTGAAACCTGGCTGCAGCAGGATGAATATGTCTCTCTGAATGAGTCAACCCCCTCAAGTCATGTTAATTATCATGTTCCTAGAAACACAGGTCGGGGTGGAGGAGTAGCAGCAATCTTCCACTCAAGTTTGTTAATCAACCCCAGACCTAGACATAGTTTTAATTCATTTGAGAGCCTCACTCTTAGCATCTCTGATCCTAACTGGAAAAATCAAAAACCAGTCCTGTTTGTTATTGTGTACCGTCCTCCTGTCCCTTACTCTGAGTTTTTAACTGAATTCTCAGAGTTTCTATCTGATTTAGTTCTTAGTGCAGATAAAGTCATTATAGTGGGTGACTTCAATATCCATGTAGATGTTGATGATAACTGCCTCAACACTGCATTTAATTCACTATTAGACTCCATTGGTTTTACCCAAAATGTAAATAAACCCACTCACTGTTTTAATCCCCTACTCAAAAAGCCTACTCTGCACTCAGGGGTCTTAGCGAATTATAGACCAATATCCAATCTGCCCTTTATCTCTAAAATCCTTGAAAAGATAGTTTCTAATCAATTGTACGACCACCTGCGTAGCAATAACTTGTATGAAGATTTCCAGTCAGGATTTAGAGTACATCATAGTACAGAAACAGCACTGGTAAAGGTTACTAATGATCTTCTATTGGCATCAGACAACTCTCTATACTCGTCATGTTAGATCTTAGTGCTGCATTCGACACTATAGATCACAACATTTTATTACACAGACTGGAACATGTCATTGGAATCAAAGGAACAGCACTAGAGTGGTTTAAATCGTATCTATCGGATAGATTTCAGTTTGTACAAGTTAATGATGAGTCTTCCATGCACAGCAAAGTCATCTATGGAGTTCCACAGGGATCTGTGCTTGGACCGATTCTTTTCACTTTATATATGTCCCCTTTAGGCAATATTATTAGGAAACACTCTATAAATTTCCATTGTTATGCAGATGATACCCAGCTATATTTATCTATGAAACCAGGAGAAACTAATCAATTAGTCAAACTTCAGGAATGCTTAAAAGACATAAAGACCTGGATGTCCTCCAGTTTCCTTCTCCTAAATCCAGACAAGACAGAGGTTATACTGTTTGGGCCTAAAAATCTCAGAGACACTATGTCTAAACACATTCTCCCCATTGATGACTTAGTTCTGGCCTCAAGTAATACTGTAAGAAACCTCAGAGTTATCTTTGATCAGGATATCTCCTTCACTTCATACATCAAAGAAATCTCTAGAACTGCCTTTTTTCCCCTAAGAAACATTGCTAAAATTAGGAGCATCCTGTCCCAAAGTGATGCTGAAAAACTAGTCCATGCATTTGTTACTTCCAGACTGGACTATTGTAATTCCTTATTAATGGGATGTCCCAATAACTCATTAAAGAGCCTCCAGTTAATCCAAAATGCTGCAGCGAGAGTTCTGACTGGAATTAGCAAGAGAGATCATATTTCTCCAATGTTAGCTTCTCTCCATTGGCTCCCTGTTAAATCCAGAATTGAATTTAAAATTCTTCTCCTAACTTATAAATCCCTTAATAATCAGGCTCCATCTTATCTTAAAGACCTCATAGTTTCTTATCTTCCAAGCAGAACTCTCCGTTCTCAGACTGCAGGTTTACTTGTGGTTCCTAGAGTTTCCAAATGTAGAATGGGAGGCAGAGCCTTTAGCTACCAAGCCCCTCTCCTGTGGAACCAGCTCCCAGTTCAGGTTCGGGTTAGGGTTAAATGTCCAATCAAGTCCTCTGCAAATTTTACCTATACTCTGTATTTGAATGCCTCACACCACAGCTAGTGCAGAGAGAGTGCTGCCACTATCTCTAATTTGCAGTGTGTTGTGGTGTATGACAAACAAGATACTTGGCTGAAGTACGAGGACAATAGATGAAATTAATCGTCTTGACAGAGGCTCTTTCATCCTGATCTATTGCAAGAGCTGAAAGGTTAAAGGGAAAACTAATGTAGTATACATCACAAAGTGAAAAAGGTGTCTTTTTCCGTTTGCATGACCAACTGTGTGTTATGTTATTTTTGCTTTTTTCAATCTTCCTCGCTCACAACTCCATTGCTAAGAGACACCTTAAAAGATCAAAAGCTGCATTGCAATTTATTACAAAAGCTGCTGCAAAATAGGCATTTTATGTTTCATCAATTCTGAAAATACCTGTGAAATGCTGGAGGCACTGAGGTTGAATAAAAGTTGATGCTGCAGTAAAGCTAATATGCTCTTCAATTTTGGACTCAATAGCTGTCATTGTGCCATTAACGACCAAGTTTTGCAGGTCAAAGTTTTGCAAAGTTTAAATCAATATAAAAATCTGAAAATGTATGTGGATGTACTCTGCCTCTGCAAGCTAATCCCATTAATTGCAATAATAGAGGAAACAGTATGACCTCTTGGCCATTTGCTGCCCACCAGCTGCTCAAGTGAGTATATGTACAAAAACCCAGTTTCATACTAACAATAGGTAATTCTCACAACATGTGTACTCCTCTTGTTTAGTAGAATCACCTTTGCCACAAAGCCAAATTATGCTTTCTCGCTGCACATGCATAATCCTCTTGTATGGTGGGCCTTTGCCAAGAAGCCAAATTATACCATATAACTGAAATGAACAGAGTCAGAGATGCTGCTAGATGCAGCTGTAAGAAAGAGGTTTTGTTTCCATCCTTGAGTTAAGAGGGCGAGGGAAGTTAGAGTACACAGATTTCTTTGACCTGATTACTACTTCCTCATGCAAGCTGCCACTGAGTCAGGAACATATTTGCAACATGACCACCACCAAAGCCAATAGCAGTGGTAACATCTGAAATAATTAGGAAGATATTATGTCGTGAGTTTTTCAACAACAATTGACATGGCACACACACACTGTGCGTCATCACTCACCTACTTATGTGACCCCAGTGAGGAAATGTACAATTCATGTTTTTCCATGAGGCATCTAGCAAAGAGCCTCATCAAGGATTGAAATTGTTACAAAATTAAGGCTGAACACAAGTTCAAGAAAAAAGATGGGCATTTGTGGCATGCTTGGAGAAGAAACATTTGTTTCTTAAAGAAAAAAAAAGTTACAAAGACGCACACATTTCCTAAAGCTATGGACTCAAACCATGTGCCACTCTAACCAAACACTGTCTCAGCTGTTAGCTGAAATTCCTCCTCTGAGGAGATTCACCAACCCCACCTAAGGCCTATTCAAATGAAAGAGAAGATCTGTTGGTTTAACCCTGTCTGGACCCACAAGTCGGTAGCATTCCTCCCAGCTCCTACAGAACCAGAGTTTTAGGAAATGCAAAATATAGCAAGGCCGATGTGTGTTCCTCTTGTCCAAGCAATAAACGGAGCTCTGTGTTCAGGTCCCGCTGGGAAAAATGGGGCTCCCTCCCCCACTCCTTACTCTTTCCTGCCAAAGAGCAGCTTCACTGAGAGACACACTGTACAAGGGAAAGCCTGATCCTTTTTAGGCCACAAATGTGTGTCTAAAGGGTGTTAGTGCAAAAACAGAGGCATGTGGGTGGTGTGGAGCCCATTAATTGAGTCTTAGAGGAATGTATACAGATGTAACATATGAGTCCTGTTCAGTGACGTCGATGTGCATTTGTAGGGTGACAGCTGACTGAAATATTAGTTGGATAATTTTAGTGTCCAGCAGCTTTCTGGCACAACTGTGTGTAAATACAAAGATCTGCAAACTATATATGTGGAGATAAAAAAAAAAACGAATTGTGTTGTGTACCGGCACATCCAACTGTTGGATAAGCACATGCTGTCAGTGTTCGAATCAATTAGGACAAAGTCTATGTTAGCACGTCTAACATAGACAAGTGAAACTGTATCTGCATTTAAAGCACAGGCTGTCAAAGAAACACACGGTGAAAAGTGACTTATTTGGAAGTCTAAGGGGAACTTTGTGCTGGTGTCAGCTTTATTTTTAATTTTGTGGTTTTGCTAATCTCCTACCCCAATTGTGGTAACTAGGTTTCCAGTTTACATGACACTTAAGAAATCAGCTTACTCGAGAAAGCCTGGTTGTTACCTGGTTCAGTGCATGTAAACGCACTAATGGGCAACATGCTGACATTTACATTACAATTAGGTAATTGAGGAATACCCCTTAAAGACCTGAAGATTTCTAACTTGAAAAGTCAGACAAACCTCACCAACCTGAACCCAAACATGACTGTAATGCAACATGAAGTCTGAAGTAATTTACTGTGTGTTGTTACTACTTTATTAGCTTTTAACTTGTATCTTATTAAAACAGCCAGTACTATCCAACTTTGATCAGTGGACATATTGCTAATGTGTATGTGTACATGTAATGCACAAACGTTTACATAATATAATGATAAAAATGGAGAATGAAATACTTTCATGAAAATAAAATAGGGTGGCTGTGGATCAATAGGTAGAGCAGTTGTCTGCTCAGAGGACTGGTGGTTCGATTCCCGGCTGCAACGTCACATGCCAAAGTGTCCTTGGGCAAGATACTGAACCCTAAGTTGCCCCTGGTGAGTCAGGTCAGCTGCATAGCAGCTCTGCTATCAGTGTGTGAATGTGTGTGTGCTTGTGTGTGAAAATGGGTGAATGAGACGCAGTGTAAAGCGCTTTGAGTACCAGCTAGGTAGAAAAGCGCTATATAAGTGCAGACCATTTACCATTTACCATTTTACTTTGAGCAGGTGGGTCACTAGATATAAATTCACAGGAATTCGTTCTCCAGGGATCTTGATGTTCTGCAGTCAGACTCTCAGTCTGAACCAAATCAGTGCACTATCAGTGGCTACCACATGGCAGACTTCACTCAAACAATTTCCTTCTGAGAAGAGGTTATTAAGCAATATCAGCAGTTAAATAATAATCTTGAAAATCTAAGCTCTAGGGGATTTAAGTTCTGAATACGGTCTTAATAAAATTGAAGAACAGAAAAAACGTACTTTCTGAATAATCAGCTCCTGTAGCTCTGTGTTGTGAATATGTCTGGATAAGCGCAGGTTGGAACAGCAGGGCCACTATAACATGTCATCAGATAGTCCTGGATGGCGGAGGATCTGACAACAGTTAGAAGGCAGAACTAATTTCAAACAGAACTGGCAACTGTGCAGGATATCATATCAATATGAGGTAAAATACTGTTCTTTAGGGGTTGTTTTGTTCCGTTTTTAATTGGATACTGTCACATCCACAAGTCAGTGAGGTTTTTAGGGGTAAGCACTGGCAACAGGCTGATTCTTTCCACCACCAAGTATTCCACTGCCATGCTCAAAATATGTTCAAAAAAAGCCCTGAAGCAAATGTATTTAGTGTGCCACAAGTCCTGCACTGAAGCTGGATCACTAAACATTTTTATGACTCTCATTGTAACCACTCAAGCCCAGACAAGGCAGGTATGAGGTGGGGATACCTCTCCAGTACATTTATAGTGACAGTTGCCCAAAGGTCCACATAACAGTCTCAGGTTCTGGCTGTAAAAAAAAAAAGCTAGAACGAGCTACCTGATAACATTCAACTCACATTGATGCTGTGCTGTGTGAGGGTTAGTGGTGACATCTAACTTAGTGTTCCTTGATTTGGATGACTGATGACTGACAATGCTGTAAAACATAAAACACCACATTCCATACTGTGATGAGTCACAGCTTCTTCCTCTCAACTCTGTCTGTCTGGGTAAAGTTTATGAAATTATATCAGCTCGGTGGGCAGATTTTGCACTGGAGACAGACATCCTGACTCTTTAAAATGGTCACTTTTAGCATCTGTTTTTTTTTTTTTTTCCTCTGTGTCTGTGACAGTGCAGAATACACCACACATACAGTAAAGCCACTCTGCATCTATGTAATTATCCTACATTTAAAACAGTGCTGTGAAGTCTGTGTACAAAACTGTACGACTCCAAAACATTTTTATAGACTTTGAACAAATAATACAACTTTTACCCTAGATAGAGCAGGAGAAGCAGAGAGAAGGTGTTCTAAATGCTAATGGGACAGACAGGCTGTACATCTGAAACCAATTTAAACCCATTTAAAGGTGACATGCAGCTTTAATACCAGAAATGTGAGATTCATTCCACATACATTTAAGCTATATGACACCAAAATAGCATAGGCTGTCTCTATAAAAAAAAAATGTAATCACAATCATATGTTTCACCATTGCATTGCATTCATGTTCACTACCCTCTAAGTATCCCATGCCTCTTCAGAGGATGTCCTCAGAAATTAAGGATGTGTAGTAAAGAACAAACCACAAAAATAGAGCAACTATGTTAAATGTCATCCAGGGACCATTTGGCCCTAATTTGCACCTTCCTGGATATACCATGAATCCTCCAAGTGTATATATACTAAATATACAGCAAAGAATACAGTGTGTGATTCATCTTAACATTTGCTTTGGAAAAAAGAAAGTAAAACACTAATCTTAATTAGAGTCCAGACCTGACCTGACCAATATTTAACAAGCATTTTCAGATGTTATTTACATAGAGATCAGGTGTAGTAAATTTCAACACAAAATTTTGTTCCACAGACAAACTACAAATAATCTTGATAGTGCTGACCTTTAAATTTAAAGTTAGTTTAAATTGGAAGAATAGTTAGTTGTTACAGCGTCTGACTATAGAACCTGGCTGTGCTGGGTTGTGAACTGCAACATTTTTAACTTTTTGCCAGTGAAAATAAAGACTACACTGACCTGAAGATGATATGAAAGAATCAACGAGATGCCTGTTTATATTACGGAGAAATATTAGAATTGATTTGGAGTTATTATTTTCAGTTTTCAGTTATTTTTCAACTTAACTCCAGCTCAGTTCAGGACTGTCTCCTCACTGGGTGGTAGACAAGCCCAAATAAAATGGCTTTGTGCTTATAATGCTCAGAAGCACAGCTGAATTGGATATAAATACACTAAGGTTGAGGCTGATTGACTAGAATGTGTTTCCGGCAGAAACATGTACATGAAAGAGTACACACTCTCTGCAACAATTAGAGTGCTGGTACTTGTGCACTCCCCACTCATGTCTGCGCGGTTACTTTCTGACACGTTGCACCAAACTATTTAGTTTTGGTGCAACGTGGTAGACTGTGTGTGATGACTTCTTTTTGGTTCATGTTGTTTTTGACTTTCTAATTATCAGTGCATGTTGAGAGGAGGTGGAAAAAGAAATGGTTGGCTCTGGGTTCCCTCTGACCAGTAAGACAACAGTTGATAAGGAGGCACACTAGTGCAACACAGAGTTTTAAAAAAAACATCTGGCAGGCACCGTGCAGGGCCCCTGCGCTGGCTACAATAGCCTGACTGTGGTGTGTGCGGAGTTTTGCGCCACTGATTCACTACGAGTTCTCAAAATGGTTAGGTGACGCAGACCTTCAGCTACCTGATTTCTGGAGGACGTGCATATGATTTTTGCTGGCTGCAAAGTTCACGGGAGACTGTTCAACTCCCTACCTAGCCTGAACAGTGGCTCTGCTGAAGTGGTCATTTAAGTGTCCCATTGAACCCTAAACAATAAGCCTGCATGCACAGCAACAAGTTTTTAATGACAACACTGAATTGGGATCTCAATCACATCTCATCACAGTCAAAGCCAGTTTTCAGTGTTTGAACTTTTAGAGTTTCCCCAAAATAGCTGAGAGAGAAAGTGATGTGCAACTACTATAAGTCTGCAAATCCAGCTGGCTAATGTAAATGAAGCACCAGTAAAACACTCCTGGAATGCATCAAACATGACAGACTGATGAATAGTGTGCAACTGTCTTGGGTTTCAAGGTTTTTGCTTTAACCTTGAGTGCTCCCAATAGCCCCTGAAATGTTACTCTACCAGAGTAACAGCACACTTCAAGCAGGAGTACCATGGTAAGGAATGCTCCTGCTGGTCTTTCATACACAACTGACTCTCTTCCTCACAGTATGGGCTGTATAAGCTTTTTTTATGGTGGGGTGGGGGGCATAATATAGCTGTGCATGTCTGAATGAGCTCATTGTACATGGCAGAGAGAGACCTGAAAGAGGTGGAAACAGATCTTAGCGAGGACCAGCCCCGCTACGAAAGGCAGCTGCAGCTTCCCCCAGTCTTCCTCCACGTAGCAGAGGAAACACAGCTCTAATCGGTTTTGGTGATGAAACTGTTCCTCGGCAGACATCTGTGGTTCTCGGGGGAAATAAAGAAACATAGCTGGAGAGCAGAGGAGCACGATGGAAGAAAGGGACTCCGAATGAAATAACACACAGAGACACACAAACTCTCCTTATTGCGTTGTGCATGGTGTGATCACTACTTCATCATATGTACCTCACTGTTTGTAGATAATGATCATGTTACACATTAGAGGGGGTACATGACAAGATGGGGGTGGATTAAAGACACGTGGACATAACATGAGCAAACCTTATGTGTACAGGATAGGAGCAGCTGGTCTGCTGCACAGTCAACTGCTTCAACAACACAGACACCAAACATCGTTTAGTTTCCGTACAAACTGTTGCTTCATCACTCACTCGCAAATGTTGCCTGCTGAAGAAAACCTTAGATTTTAATGGTTTTTAGACTGTATAAAAACTATGAGTCTAGCTATGATATGTCTAGTTATGTTTCTAAAGTGAATTCCTCAATGTTAAATGTTGCCGACATAAAGAAAGAACACCAACTGGAACATTTAAACTTACGGGAAAAGCGCTGTTAATTTAGCGATGGAACCAAATTAAATATTTTTCATTATTAAATGAGGTTTGCTTCAGACTTGTTTTTTTTCTTCACTGCTACTGAGGAACACCGTCTTATGTGTTTTGTTTTGATTTTTACATTTGAAAAACTCTGCTCACCTGGCTTTAGGTTGCTGTTAAAGTAGAAAATAACCATAAGGAAACATCCCAGACTTAAGGCAAACACCATCCGGATGACTTTAGGTTTCCTCATCCTGGGTGTCTGGAAACGACCAAGAAGCCGAACCGACTCCTGCCAGGGTTCATGCGAGAAAGAGGCTGTTCTGTGTCTACTTGATAACGGATAAGAGCATCAGTCCGGCTCGCTGACCTTTGCTGCTCCTTATCTTGCTGCACATCCTTGCATGTCCAGTCTGGAAGTCGCTGAAGCGAAGAAGAAATGAAGAAGCTGAGTCGAAACAAACGAACTCGGGCAGTGAAACCGTCTCTTAACGTCCGTTGCGCTGCTTCAGAGAAAGTGGAGCAGACTGCATTAGTGAGCGCAGTCCGAACAGAGGCCGCCGCTCTGTTTGTGTAGGGGGGGGATTTATGTGCCCCAACAGCGGATTTCCAAGTGTTAGGTTTACTCTTTTTAACCCCTTTCTCCCCAAACACCAGCAAGCACAGAGCATCAACTCATGACGATGGAGCTGGATGCTTTTTCTAACATTTCCGGTTATACTTTTCAAAATAAAATTCACACACAGGGAAATTAAGGTGTTAACCTTACCAACCTGCCACCGTCAGTCCAGAGTGTGTAGAACAGGGAGAATAGAAATATCTAACATGTTTTGTTCAAATGCAGTCCTATTTGCCAGAGAACATCCAGCCCAGATACAGCAAATATTGACTTGAAGGTGCCACATGCTGAGCCAGATCATTGCTGGAATTCTTCTATTCACTCACTCTCATATATATATTTATATATATATTTGGCATTGCCAAACCAACAACCCTAAAGACTTTACACACGTCCAGTTAGTCCAAAGTACAACAAAGTAATAGGCTTGTTATAGTAAGACATCTGACGTTGACAATCCATCTGATCTTTTCAACATCACTTCATTAGTTGTTGTCAGATCAGAGTGTTCAGAGTGTTTTCTTTTGAGCTATTTATTTGCTTATGTCTCCTCTCCCCCACCTTAATCACAAACTGAGTCAACTGAACTGTCCAAACACTTCTTCCTGAAACAGGATATGAAGCCACACAAATACTGTGTTAGAACCCGAACTCTCAGTCGAGGATTATACAGGACATTCTCATTCAAACTTGCCAGTATAAAAACAGGAGGTCTTCTTTACTTCATCTGGTGGAACAAATTTAATTTAAACCAAACTGTTTCTTGATTCACTCCACTTTGGCTCTTGCACAATGTGTCAGTATCAGTAAATTTAAGATTAGTATTAAAACAAGTAATTCACAAAATAATACAAAAGCAGTTGATGCACTTCATATCTGACGGTGGAAGTTTTATCTCCACAGGAAAGAGCACATGGACTTTAATCTGACGTGTGATATGAGTGCTCTCATACTGAACCTACAGGCCCAGAGGGGGTGAACCAGTCAGGGTCATGTAGCTCCATCCATCTCAAGACAGAATCCCAGGTTTAGATAATTAGCGCTAAATCTGACCTCTGACCCTGCCTGCATTCCTCATGTCCATCTTCCCTAGCTTAGATGGAACTGATCCATGGGAGAAGTCACGATGGGTTAGAAGCCACGCCAATGATCAAACCTAGGTCTGATGGCAAGCTGGTGTGAAGCCTGTCACTGTTTACACTCTGAGAATGGAATGATGGGTAACCATTGCTGGATTAGGACTAGCCAGGACTCAGCGCATATTCCCCCAGCGGCTGACCAGTGGTCAAAGGTTTCAGACACTGGTTTGGCAGTGAAATCTGGTCTATGAGGAAAGTGATAAATTAAAATACTTTCCTGCCCTCCAAACATGATACAGGGGATGAACTTGAAGAGAATGCCAGAGAATGTCTGAAAGAGTTGCAAAGTCACTGCAGAAAGGTGTAAAAGCGACCACAAGAACGTGCAAATTAATTACAGAGAGATGCAAAACATCTGCAAAGAGACACAGAATGACCACGATCAGAAGCAAAACAAACACAATTAGATTCAACAAAACACATAACAACAACAACAAAGAGATGAAAACAAAAACATGTGAGGAGTTATACAGTAACATGACAACAAAAAAATGATTTCTCAGCAACTGTTTATCAGTAGAAGACTGGTGGAAAAGAACTTGGAGCACTGTGGACAGATAAAATTAAACACTCCTGATGATGACCAGGTGTGCTAGGGATGGGACACATCAAATACCCAAAGTGGCTAGGGGAGTCCAAGGCGTACACCACAACTGACCCAAAAGAACAAGAAAAGTTATATGCCAATATGCTCAAAAATAATATAGCTGAAACACAGGGGAAGGGTACTGATCTGTGGAGTTGATATGTCTGGAGGAAGAAGAATGAAGCGTACCCTAAAAAGACATGCTCCCTACAGTGAAGTATGGTGGTGGCTTGGTGATGCTCTGGGGTTGCTTTGCTTCCTCTGGCAATAGAAATCTGCCGCGTGTAGAAGGCAAGATCAGATTCTACAGTGGTTGTCACAATCACCTGACATTCACCCCACAGAAAATCACTGGTGGGATTTCAATAAGGTGGTTGCAGCACACAAACCCAATAATTTTTGTGAAGTGGAGGCCATTTCCCTTGAGGAATGAGCTGAGATTCCTTGGGAAGGCTGCACAAAAGCTGGTGTCTACATTTAACCAAGTGATGTAATGCCACTGATATTGCTGAAGAGAAATTAAAAGTATCAGTACTTAAACCTGCACACCAATGACAAATTTTGTCAGTTAGTAAATGGCTCTTTTTGTTATTATATATACGTTAACCCACTATTTTAAATAAAAGCAAAGCGAAAATTAGCTAAAACAAAGTTGCATGACCTGAACGTAAAGGAATGTTCTAAATGTCTAAAAGTGCAATTTACTACCACACTATATCCTTGAGGTTTTTTTTCCTTTCTACCTTGATAAGGCAGCGAGCTGAGGCAATGTCTACATTCCATCTTAATTCTCTTTGTCATTGAGGGAAAGCAGACATAGCAGTAGTCCAAAGTAGCAGTAAACAAGCAAACAAACTGTAGTACTAAATGACACCTTCTGGAGTTGAGTTATTCATTTGCTATTGGAAGAAAACATCAGGGAGTTGAGTATTTGTGGAAAACTATTGATTAACAACCCTCCTTTCCAAAAAATAGGCAAAGAAAGTGACATTTTTAACATATTGTGAGACAAGTTCTAATACTTGTCTGTTCAGTTTGGAATAGTGCAATCTATTTCCAGCTCATTCAAAACACTTACCACATGATTTTGCAGCAGTAGAAACAAGACTTATATGAACATCTGCTTTTTTTTTTTAATTAGACACAAAAACAAATGTTGTGTTTTATACTTTTGTCACTATGTTTTTTGAAGTGTCATGTTTTTCTAAGTTTTGCTGTGTTTCCTTAAATGCTGTCTTTTACATCTGGTGACCACTGTAATTTTGTAGCTGGATGGTTTAAACAATGACAGTGTCAGTCTGTCAGTTGCTTCACAGCTTTTATCCAGACTTTAATATCTCAGTGACTATTTAGTGGATTGCCGTGATCCTTTTATCAGATATTGTTGGTATCCAGAGGTCTAATCCTAATATACAGTATATTCCCTATCAAAGTCAAGGTCAGCTGACTACCCTTATTTACTGAATTACCAGGTTATTCCATCAATGGATTTTTTCTTCCCTGATTTCCCATATTCCAAGATGACAATGCCAGGATTCATCAGGCTCACATTGTGAAACAGAGGTTCAAAGAGCATGACACATAATTTTCACACATGGATTGGCCACCACAGAGCCAAGACCTTCAACCCCACTGAGAATCTTTAGGATGCGCTGGAGAAGACTTTGTTTAACAGTCTCTTGACACTCTCCCATCATCAACACAAGATCTCAGTAAAAAATGAATGCAACTATGGATGGGAATAAATGTTGTGACATTGCAGAAGCTTATTGAAACGATGCAAATGCGAACATGTGCAGTTCAAGGCGGTCCAACGAAATATTATGTATGTAACTTCTTTTGGAAGGGCAATGTAACAAACAATACAGCAATGAGAGCTTAAGTACACTTCCCCACATTTTTGTGTCTCCACTGTACAGCAGCTTTATGGTATGTACATGTATGTTAAAATGATGAAATGCAAAGAAAGCAGAGGTGTATTCAATTCACAGATACATTCAAAGCTCAACTCCCAGCTGGAGAGGCTCTGAAGAGACACTTTATATGCTGCAAGCCCTGTTCCAGTTGAAAACCCGCCCTGGAGATTTATTACAAACACACTTTCTGCAGCAGGAGGATGTAGGAGAGGAGGAGGCACACATTGGTTTACAGTGAACACTGTGTACAAAAAGAAAAAACTATGTTTGGCACTAAAAGGAGGGAAACAATGCAAAAAAAACATGGAGTGGTAAATCACTTGCTCCTGACTTTTCACAGGCTATGCTGTTAAGCTGGTTGTGCTCCAACAAAATATACTGCTCTGCAAAGCATCTTCTAACTGTTACAAGACCAGAGCACGTTGCAAATATTAGTGAGACAGGGCTGCCATCTAAAGGCTAACATCCGTCAGCAGCAGGCATGAGTACAACAACTACAGGGCACAATCAGAGCATTTGAGTATGAGCATATTATGATAAATAAATTCTACCATATTAAACTGCATGTCTACCACAGGGAACGGAGTTTTGTTTAAGGCTGTTCTGTTAGTATATGTCCCTAATTCAGAACATCAGAAGAACCAAGAATTAGTGATTCTTGGTAGTGTGGGTGTTCAATTAATGCTGCTCACAATGTCATTAGTATATGATTTTCATTTCCTGGCATTGCTTTTTTCCGTTATGAAAAACCATTAAAAATAATAAAAAGCATTTAAGTAACATGATACATAAAAATAAGTAATAAAAAGATTCCTACAGGAAATACTAGAAATGTTTCCTGGTAAACCCAACCTAATTGCATGACTCGATTTCAGGAAAAGGCAGTAAATATGCCATTAATCAATAGCCATGTAAAACAACATGTAATTTCTCCTCAAGAGACAGGTTTGGAATACACACTTGAGCTTTATAATAGGTTAATAATTTTCTGCCATACAATAAAAATGTCCCAGGTCTTAAGTGTCCACAGCTAAGATTTGATTATGTAAATAAGGGTTTCATCAGTGGCTTGATTTGGCCAGTGGTGATAAGGAGTGTGTTGAAACCAGCAAGTCATAATGAGACAGGAATGACTTCTGATTTCTCTGTGGTTAAACTCTGCATCGCCAGCAAAGAGCTTCCTGCTGCCAACCTCTAGCTTTACCGAAATACTTTAGCCTGAACTACCTCATCTACGGAGCAGCTATGTGAAGCAGGAGTCAAAGGAAATGCGCTTTCAAACCAGGGTCATGTTGGTGACATTTTAGAAGATAACTGACATAATTACAAAGGTCTTAGCTGTCTACAAACAGATAATACCAGTTGTAGTCCAGGGAAGCAAAGAGATAAGTGATAGCGGAAGAGACTGAAGTCCACCGTGTTTTGTTACTGGTCTGGTTCCAGCACAAGCTGCTTCAAATGTCACTTCCTTATTGGACGATGTTGAGTAAAAAGACTGAATTTTTTGCAACTGTTGCAGTTTGGTTGTTGCAAGATATTATAACAAGACAGAGAAACTTCAACATGTGTCTACGTCCTGGTTAAGAGTTTGCTGATTGTTAGAATTAAGATCATATGAACATATTTAAGTGTACACTATGGAGAACCACAGTTGGCAGAAGACAAAAAGTAGGCTACCACTTCACTTTCTACATTCATGTTAAGTACTATGTAAATAAACTAAAATTTACTTTCAGTACAATTTAATATATTCCTCTGGGGTTACTGATAAAACAAATGTGTAATTGATACTGTTCAAGGTCTAGTATAGATTTGTTCCACGTGTCTCATAACTAAGGCGTCAGAAATCTAAAATGTTTATTCATGAACCTGATTTTCATGTATTTACTTTGAAAAATCACCAACATTTAATTTAATTTTTTCTATTCAGACATGGACCCTTTTGTTAGTCATAATAAAAATGTGAATTGTGGAAACTACAAACCAGATCTGTCTTACTATGGTGACAAAAACAGCAGCTGCTAGAGGTGGAGCTACTTTCAACTACTTTATCACAGGTGACAAGTAGTGCGTCCATAATAATAGTGGACATCGGAGTTAATTAACTGATTGTATTTTGTTCTTAGAGTCTGCATCCGCAAAGTAATTACAGCTGTCAGATAAATGTACTGAGTGAAATAAAAGCAACAATAAAGTACCTATACCTCAAAACTGTACTTAATTTGTAGTTTTTGATTAAATGTCATAAATAGATAGACAAAAACAAAAAACCAACAACGTTTAACTAAAAATAACTACAAAGAGAGTTAATTGGTAACATTGTTAGGCACAAAGAGATGCAAAATGAACATGATTTTTGGGTTTGACCACAGATGCACATGCAAGACAACTACAAAGAGGCACAAGTTGACCACAGTCAAACACCAAATGCACAAGAAGTGATGCAAAATCACTACAAAAGGAGCTCCTTTTTCTTAGTGAACATCTAATATCTCCAGTGTACATATTTGTGCATTACACATGTATGAGGAGCTCAGGTATATTTCAGCTTTCAACCTCTGCTGTTGTTTCGTGTGCTACTGAAATAACAAACACCAATGAATCCGCTCGCTTATATCACTGATAAACTGCCCTCAATAAAATGGGTATCAGCCAAATAATACTCATCAAAGCCCAGGTTGCCATGGTAGCCTGTGCAGGTGACAGCGTTTTCAGATGTGAGCTGGTGAACCCAACAAAGGCTTCACACCAGCCCAGGTGCTATTCATCACGACCGATACTTGTCGAGGCTGAATAGTCGCACAGAAACACACACCCCCACAGGAAATAATGCTATTGTTTCTCCTGTGCTCTCTGATGTAGATGTTGTAAATAGACTGACCACTTTAACAGCATTCTTTTGATCCACTGTACCTGTGTACAGGCCACCCTCCTCATCTGTGCATTATTAAAACTACTGCAGCAAGTGTTCGGTATAATATGAGACATTGTGACATGATGTAAATTATCTAACAACCCGTTAAGATCCATTTTAAAAGTCAATGTATTTGTGCAATAACACGTCACATCAGAAATGTTTATGTCAAACGTTTTCATCATGATATTTTTTTAGTAGTAACTTTACATCAGAACAGATATAAATATTGTTCTTTGGTTATAGCAGAAAAAGATTTTCCTTTCTTTCCTTTTCTGTCTCTTTATTTCGGTGCAATGAAGCTCATACCAAACCAGCTTGTTAGCTTGCTTGCTTGGTAATATGTCATGATTCTGCACTGCAGCAAGTGTTCGGTATAATATGAGACATTATGACATGATGTAAAATATCTAACAACCTGTTAAAATCCATTTTAAAAGTTAATGTATTTGTGCAATAACACGTCACATCAGAAATGTTTATGTCAAACGTTTTCATCATGGTATTTTTTTACTAGTAAAATAAACAAATAAAAGAGGCTGAGAAAAATGAGTGTGCATTCCTCCTTTATTAAATGTTGAGGGAAGTAATCTACAGTGGTTTGACACAACAAACAAGTCATTGATATAGATGACCAGACCCAGTCACTGAAGGCAGTCCAAATACTGTCCTCTAGAAGACTGAATTTATCTTTTACATATACATAATGCAGAGGCAAACAGCAGGTTGAACCAAACAAGGATTAAATTAAGGTATAGCATAAACTTGTTTTACTCTACATTCAGGACTATTCAGGTCGTCTTTTCCATTTAATCTGGTCTCGAAGTGTGATGCAGGTTTGAAAGGTGTTCACTTGGTGGCTCCTGACCAGCTCTGCAGCTCACCTTGTTTAGATAAACGCAATGGTAGAAATAGAAGGCAGAAACCGCTTATGCCTCCAACACAGCAAAGACCAGTACTAACAGCAACATGTATATTTTAATTTCAAATGTTCAAAGACCTGGTTGGAGGAATGTGTGGAATGATGAGACATGATGACATTTAACTGAGTCACCTGTGAGTAAGTACGCTTTTACATCACAAGCTGGACCAGAGTTTAAAGCCATGCGTCTATTTACAATTCTATCCTGCCTTACTAACATCAAATCCAGCCTGTACACCACGTGTATAGTAGGAGCTGAATGTCTAAGTGATTAAAGTTGGGGTGTTGGACGAAGGGTTCAGGTGACCACTAGGTGCTTCTGCAGAGGGACATCGATCCTTGCCCACCTCAATATTTTGGGTTACGAGCCAGGACGTCACTAACAGCACCACACACACTTAGTGGTAGTGTGCTGGTGCTCCTCTAAGAGGAACACACTGGTGGAGGCCAGGAGAGTAACCCCGCTGTTCAGCAGGCTGCCCTCACATTAAACTACCTCAGCCAGACTCGCATATGCTCAGTCCTTGCTTCTTCCACCTGTCTCGTAGCTCCCAGTGAGCCTAAATGAGCAATTTCACTGCTTCAGTGTTGGCTATGGTGTTAAGTTTATCCTGAGAAACAACTGCTCTGTAAAGTGAGCAGCCAGAGGTGATGAGGCTGAACTTAAGACTCACTGGGAACTAAGATGAGAGAGGTTGGCAGGTCTAATGTGAGAGCAGCCGGCTAAAGAGCAGGGTTTAACCTCAGCAACCTGCCTGGTTGATGTCTCCACCGGACGTCTTGGTCACAGCCAAAGTGGTAAAGATCTGAAAGAGTAAGCAGACACACAAGTCAGATAGTGCAGCTTCTTTAAACACATTTCAGGAATGGAAACCATTTTTAAGACTACCTGAAGTTTCTGATGCAAGCGAACATTACGGTGTGCAAATGTCTACTTAAATAAGAAGGTAGGGGACCAGAATAATACATGGTGGTGACCATAATATCCTTAATTTCAAATGAAGATATGTGGGTCAAAGCCTGTTCTTAATTGAAAATGAAAGTAATGCAAAACATCAAACAAGAGGCACTTGAGCTGCTTAATGTGCTGCAATTATCAGCACACTACATTAACACAATAAATGAGAAGTACTAAGATCTTTCAGGATTCATGAGGCTAATTAATGTACAACATGAAACACATTTACATATTAATTCACTTTAATATTTGGAACAAATGAAATAAAACCCTTTATTTTTCCCCACTATACGATAAAAGACTATCAGACCCTTAAAGCACATATTAATAATTAAAGTTAATGCTGCCAGTATTCTGCTATATTTCTAAAGGAAGCAAATGCTGGTAACCCCTTAGCAAAGCTAATAAACGTGCTGAAAAATCATATTTGGAAGTAGAAACTTTGAACTTAGCTTTTGCTATAGCTTGCTTCATAATTACCATTTAGTAACGACCAGTAATATTGACGCAGTCTAAACGTATCTAGAAAATGTATCAGTTACAAGATAAGGTAACAGCACTGTTTATGCTCAAATTTATGAGGCATAAATTCAAGACAAGTGGTCTGATCTTCACCAAAGTCACAAATATGAAAGATAAGTTTATATAATATCTAAGCTGGTAAATTGTGATCTTTCATGTCCTCTTTGAAGAAAAAGTCACATGTCTACTAGGTTGGTTATCAAGGAAAATGCACAGATTACTGATCATTCTGTGGATTCTTTAGCTCAGGCAGAGACACAGCTGGTATCTCTTGTCCAGGATGATCACTCTCTGAAATAATCACTGCTAACAGTGTACATGGGCATCATATATCTTGCCAAGTAGCACATTATAGAGTCTGTTTTTTTTCCCCGATATGAATATGAATGTGCAGTTTTTCTGAGTAATGTAGGAATTTTTCTATTCAGATGTTTTCCATGTTGCTAAGCTTAAATCCTACATATAAGGTAGGTCATATTTTTCATTTTGGACACAAAGCATAACCTCAGACAAGCACTTCCTGTTACTGTGGATTAGATCTGCACAAATCCAGTAGGAACTTTAGACCATTCTTCCAAATAGAACCTCTAATAAAAAAATAAAAAATAAATCACTAGCAAAATTTAATCAGTGTTTAAGTCAAAATTAGCAGAGACAATGCAAAATGATGACACCAGGGAAGACCCCCCATTCTATCTCCCTGGCAAGTCCTCCAGTGCATTCAAGCAACCACCCATGCAGAGAGTCCAGGAGGACCATTCTTCCAAACAGAAGTGCTTAAGCTCAGACCAGATTCTAAGGATGCCTGGGGTGAACATCTCTCTGTCTTGAAAATATTGTGTTTGCTTATGGTATATGAATGATGACAGCGCTGTCTTCTAACCTCAGCACATGTTGGGTGGATGCCGATGGTGCTGTCCAGCTGCTCTTTGGTGACTCCACATTTCATGGCTACACCGAAGCCCTGCGTCACCTCTCCTGCATTTGGCCCCAGGTAGTGGAACCCAATGACTCGATCCTACAGCGTGACAGCACAAACATACATTAGCATTCATGTGGCGCAATGAGGAACTGCTACAATCTCTGAATAAATACAAAAAGATTAATAAAAATAATACAAATTTTACATTGTCCAGTTTATTGCAGATGATCTTTGAGTAGCATTTGTTGTTGTCCCTGCCGGGAACAGTGAATTCCAGAGGCCAGAACAGACTGTGGTAAACCTGACCAAAGAGAACACAAACAGTTACGTTTTTTTTTTTTGTAATATTCTGTAGTCAATATCTGGGTGTACTAGAAAGCTAATATCACTGCACAACTCTGTAGTAATACACCAAGTCTGTTCTGGTTGTAACATTGTCGGGCTGCAAGCAGGAGCTTGAAGGAAACCTCAGAAAGAACCAATCTGAAAAGACACGTTCTTTACACATTTCTTTCAACTTATATCAGAGTATAAAATCTTCTTAGGGATATACAGGGCTTACACTCAGATGAAACTATATCAATCATACATGATTCAGATGACTGTGTGTGAGAGTTTGTTACCTCAATGTTGGCCAGTTCATAGAGCTCAGTGGCTCTCTCCTCTGACAGACCGCAGGAGCCATACTCCAGCGGGGTGAAAACAGTTGTGGGTACGTTGATGTAGTCACACTGCAAAACAGACAGTTAACTAATGTTTATGAAATAAATCCTCCTGCTATTGCATAAATCACCCAGTGATACCTGAAGGCAGGAAGATTGAAGCTAGCTTTCAGCAAGTACATCCAAGTGCCTCTTTATGCCTACCTTGACTGTTGATCCCCCGTAAAGGCGGCGTGCCAGCAGCTTGCCAGCCTGGATGGCCACAGGTGTCAGCTCCCACTTCCCTTCCAGGATGTCTCCAATGGCATAGATGTGGGGCACATTGGTCTGCTCTTCGTCATTTACTGGAAGTTTTCCATTTCTGGGGGTAGTACAGAAAGTGTGAGCAAGTAACCCAGTTACAGTGAGCTGATTTGTTTTAAATGACATGTGGAAGAATGCGGGTTACTCTAACCAGGGTAGGGAATAAGAGAAACGAGATATCCCTAGATAGATGTATTCAGATGTGGATTTACAGTAACCGGGTCACTTCAGAGCATGCAAAACACTGACTCTGATTGCACAGGTAATGGAACAGGCAGATGGGTGAATCACACATTGAGCTGATATGAACAATAGTGGCAGTCTGTCCATCACATGGCAGGGATCCAATTACCCAGGTCTATGATCATGTTCAGCAGAGCTACTGTACATTTATATAAACTACTGACATTTGACACTGTACAGCAACAGAACAAGTGCTGCTGATGGCCCCTGAAGTGGTTATAAAGCCTGTGTGCTGGCTTTATCTGAATATTACTACAGTCATATGACTCTGAGCACTCCTTTAAGCTGGCTACATGCTGTCTTGATCCCTTTTTTCCTCATAAGCTGAATCAGTCCTTCACAAAACAGTGAAAGGACTACATTCTCAATAAAAAGGCTACAACCACCTGTAATGTCAGCATAAAAAATAAATCACTAGCAAAATCTAATCAGTGTTTAAGTCAAACCTTGTCTGATCAAAGGGTAGAGACAATGCAAAATGATGACACTTGTGAAGACTGTGAAAGGTTGTTCTATTCTTACTAATAATACCCCCCCCTCATTCTATCTCCCTGGCAAGTCCTCCAGTGCATTCATGCACCACCCCTGCAGAGAGCCATGAGAATGCAGCAACAACACCATGACTGTTCATGAATCATCAAGGCAAAGCCTGCAACACGTAAAGCAGGGGTGTCAAACTCAATTGCATAGGGGGCCAAAATCCAAAACACACTTTAGGTCGCGGGCCGAACAGGATAAACATTTACTGAGCACACTAAAACTTTTAAAACTTAACTTTTTTTTAACATAAACCTTAAATAACTTATACCATTTTCCTCTCTATAAAAATATATCCTGTCTAAATTATACAACTTAGAAATAAAATAAACATTAAAAGAACAAATATTAAAATTTCTTTAATCTTATGTCATTTTATATAAAAAATAAACTTAAATTTTAAATATCCCAAAAGATTTTGCTCTCCATAAAAATATATCCTGTCAAAATTATACAAATTCAAAATGTGAACATGCTGCATAACAAAACCTGGAAATATAAATAAAATTTGTGCTTTTCAGCAATAACAAATCAAATCATTCAGTTGTCTTTGCTCTTATGTTATTTTATTAGAGCTGCATCTTTTGTTGTCAACAAGTTTGTTTATATTTGTTGTGATGTTCTGTGCTGTGGAGATTCTCAGGATGGACTGTAGGTTCTCACCAGTGAGATGACTCCTGTGTGCTGTTTTGTTAGTCTTCATCACTGAGAACAGCTTCTCACTAAGATTTGTGCTACTAAATATAAACAAGGTTCGAGCCGCATGTGGACGGAGAATTCTGCGGGAATGGAGTGAATAAACTGTGCGGGTCCTGCAGTGTCGTACTTTACCTTCAGTCATTACACTGCAGCTCAATCAGCTCCATCTGAATCTGCACAGGTGCAGTTTCCACATCGACGGCAAAATTATTTTCTTGTTCGTTAAAGTCACCAAAGGTCCGTGAGAACTCAGTTTATCAGCAAAGTGCGTATTTGCGAACACCGTTGTAACGATATGGTTCAACATTACTTGGCATCATGAGGACAAACTTCATAATAAGTTGCAGCATCATAAACTAGACTTAATTAACGCGGAATGTGTTCGGCAAGGTAGCTGAAGCGCTGCATTATGGGATCTGTAGTTTATTGTGTTACTAGCGCTTCATATCGCCGGGCCATTAATAACAATAATATAGAAATGATCTCGCGGGCCTGATATAATTACACGCAGGGCCGGATGTGGCCCGCGGGCCGTGAGTTTGACACATATGACGTAGAGCAACAGACGCAGGTAAAAAAAATAAAATAGATAAAATAAAACTTGAGTGTGACAATAAACTTACTTGGGGTTAACTTTGACCCCCACCTTGTCCAGGCCAATCTTGTCTGTGCATGCATCTCGGCCCACTGCTATCAACACCTGATGAACAAACAATTAGATGGTTAATTAAAATGAAGGCATCAGACTGTGATGTTAAAGGAGCTTTACTTGAACAGAAAAGGAAAGAAATGGAAAAGAAAATGGAACTGCATCATATTAACACCATGTATAACTGCTGAACATAACATGGCTGCTTTCTTGCTTTTGGAAACAGATTTATTTTATTTTTCATTAGGCATCTAAATATAAGGATTAGTGATAGCAGAGAAATATACAATAACCCAACAAAATTAAACGTTAAATATTAAATCAAGAAACTCGTGTTACTTTGTATTCAGCGTCCGATATCTGTTGACTGTTTGCTGCTGGAGCGAGGTATTCTAGAAAAGTGATTAATGGGACAGGTAAGGGATGAAGAAACAGATCAGTACATACAGTGTTATACTCTCCCTCGATGATTTCGTCGGTTTCTGTGGATTTAGCTATCACCTTTAGTTTGCCAGGAGATCCTGCCTCCAGCTCCTCTATCTGACACAGACAGACACAGGAAAGTTAAAGGGTTCATTTTAGACATAAAGCTGATAGATGGGACTGATGATGCAAGATAGTAGCACAATAAACCTGGTTACACACACAGACACAGACCAAAGTCTGTTGTCTGTTGCATTTGCTACTAGTGGAGTTTAGTTTGATGAGTGGTATTACCACCTTCACTTACGTCGTTGGGTACACTACGCTCACCTTGACAGGGACAAATCTGCGGATGAACTTTACACCGTGCTCCTCCATGTATGCACCAGCACGGTTGGCCATGTCCTGGTCGAAGCCCCTAAGTAGGATGGAACGAACCATGACGGTGACATCGAGACCCAGGCCGGCCAGAAAACCTCCACACTCCAGAGCCACATACGACGCCCCAACCACCAGGGTCTTTCCCGGGCAGTAGGGTAGTGAGAAAAGGTCATCACTGTTGGACAAACACAGAGCAGGGTTGTCACTTTGACACTTTGTGTGTGAAGTAAACACAAACAACCTCTCTCTTTAATTGTTTTTGTGAACCATCTATGGTTTAAGGCTTCCTGGAACTAAGTGAGCTGCATAGATTTGTAGGTTTCCACAACTGCAGTATAATCACTAATGAGACCTGAAGATTAATCTTACATTACATTTAGACAGCTGGGAGGACAGTGGGCCTGCCCATGTCCAGGTGTGTTTTAGAGATCACACTAGGCCAGATATCAGCTGAACTAAGTTCTGAATGAGGGTTCAGCTAACACGCCATGTCATTAGATAGCACTAGTGGTGTTAAATTCCCTGTGCACTTGGCAATATGCTCTCACCTGGTGATGCAGTACTCCTTGTCTCCAGGGATGCCCAGGTAGCGTGGCCTCTCGCCTGTTGCTATGACAAACTTAGCCGCTGTGTAAAATGTCTCTTTTCCTCGCTTGTTTGTTGTCTGTGAAGAAACAACAAACACAAGTGAAGCAAACATAAAAAATACTCACTGTATTTTATACATTATTATCCTGCTTAGCCCAGCTACCCATTTACCTTGACTTTGTGTGGTTCAATGAACTCTGCATATGCATTGACATAGTTGACGTTCTTGTCTCTCAGTGCCACCCTGTAACCCCAGTTCAATGAGCCGATGTAGTTGTTCACTGCTGTCTTCATTGTCTCCCAGTTGTGTGTCACTGATGAGAGACACAACAACCATCATGTAATCAGCAGACTACCGTAAAGGCTTGCCTCTGGCCTATCGATGACCTTCTGGGTTGCTGCTCTGACCCCTTACCTGACTCGTCAAACTCCCAGCCGAACTTGCGAGCATCCTGTATGGCCGTGCTAAGCATGGCTGTCTGGTGCATCAGCTTCTTGGGAATGCAGCCCACGTTCACACATGTTCCACCGAGACCTGATCACCGCAGCAGAGCACAAAGACAAATGGAAGCGGTCAATTACAAACCAAATCACATCCAATCAACATGACATGAAGTAAAAAAAAAAATCGTACCCCACGTAGTTCCTTTTGGTGTGGGCACAACATAGTCCAATACCATGACCTTCTTCCCCAAAGACGCAGCTTCCTATTGTTAAGAGGTCCGGTGTTACTGAAACATTACGTTATCTGAAATGTACTAATATATTTCTGCAATCGATATGCAATGAAATACTTAATGGCTCAAACAGTGGTTACTCATTTCAACATCAGCTTTAGTTCCTCTGCATTTCTCTGACAATGGCCAATTACAAAATTACACAATAAAGCAACAGCCACTACAATAAAGTTGTTACAGATCATACACTAAATGTAGTGCAGCTATTCTTGTTACCTTTGAGCAGGCCAGACCTCCAGACCCTCCTCCAATGACGATCAAGTCGTAGTCATAAGCTTCATTTTCTCCATTTAGTAGCTGCTGTAGGCTGCCGTCTTTATGGGCCTGAGCATGAACACAACAGTGATCAATACAGCACTTGTGTATATACATGTTGAAACGCAACAAATCTTCACAAGACAACGCAAATAAGGCAGTTTCTAGTGAATGGCAAACCAAGCCGTTTTGCCATAAAGTCAACTACAGCTGTGAACATTTGATTAATTTTTTAGTCAATTGCACAGAAAATAAAGCAGCAACTACTTTACTACTCAAGTCATAATTTTGAGTAATAAAAAAATAACAAATAAAAATCTGCTTCTTATCTGTCCTAGTGAAATAAATGTTCCAAAATAGGACAATTAAAGATCTCACCTTAGGAAAAAGTCAGGGTCATAGTTTAACTCTCCACATACACAGACAAATTGACTATGGCTGTCTCTCCACAAATCCTCACAGATTATCAGTGTATTACGACTATCTTCATCATATTTTTTTCCACCTGAAAGTTACCAGTTACAACATTTCTTTTGTGGCACATCTGCTGTGATAAAAAGGTCTACTGTGTTTCTCTATGACTGGGAGAAAGAACACGCTGCACTTCATGAGTCACTTATTCATATATCAATAATAATAATAATAATAATAATAATAATAATAATAATAATAATTTAGCTTAAAAACCTGACTGAACTGCTGATAAACCCAACAGGCTCAATTGTACATAGTTATACACACAAATCTATTCCGCACCTGCATTGTTTTGTCACAGCCGCCAATGTGTGTTTTGTTGATAAAGACATTAGGAACAGTCTTCTGCCCCGTCATCTCAAGCAGCATGTCCTGGTAGTTGGTTCCATCCTCTAGAGAGAAAAGTTAAACCAATCAATCTGCTATTCATATGATTGTATTTGTGAAATGTCATGTTTGAATAAATACAAAAACTGCATATGCAAAAACACAAAAAAGAGAGGAAGAGTGCCGTGACATGAAATGGTTAATCAACAGAGTTCACAAATTCTGTATCAGCAAACCTCAGAGTTTCTCAGAGTACTTAAACAATAGTTATGCTAGTTTAACTCAGCATTAAGACTGTTTTAACCCATCAGGGTTTTCTAATACACAAAACGACATTGTAGTGATGGTTACCTGCTTAATATTCCCACTGATTCAAACCGATAAATGCTGTTTAATTTTAAGTGTCAATGTAGCTGATATCTGCAGCTACAATGCTACATACTAATAAACAGTTTCCTCAGCTGATCTTACATCTATGTTATTCTCAACATGAATTAATAATCATAGTAGCTATGACGCAACACCTGAGAGCAAGGCAAGAAGGATTCTGTAAGACAGCCCAGAAAGGGTTGAGTTCACCGAGATATGGCAGGAGGCCAGGATATGCTGAGTGAGTGACTCAGCATGTTTTGTGTTGCAGCAAAGGAAGACCAGAGCAAAGGCTGGGGTAATAACATTAAAACTGCCATGTCATGGATGGCAGTTTTCTAATGTGATGGAAGAAATTTGGATTCATGGAAGAATAGCAAAGGACAATTTAACAAGCTGACAACACTGGTGAACAAAGACTATGTATAAGAAACAGAATTACAACACACAGAGCGCAGAGGATGTGTACCTCACATAAAGAATATACAAATATCTGTCACTTAACTGTTTCAAATGACTAATATAGACACAGGGAGACGGAAATATATTTCTGATTGTTGTTAATGTGACATTAAACAACATCTGCTTGACTATCAAGGTTTATTTGGTCAGATAAAGGAGAAAGACCTTTGCAGAAGGTACATGTTTGGTTTTGTTCCCCGGACTGGAGTTCCCCGATTCATTCAGTACCTATTAATAACACTTTAACATCTGCTGGCGTTAAAAATTATTTATAAATTATAATTTTTTTTTAATTAAATGTCAGTCTGCTACTATAACTCGCTAAATTTTTAAACATTGTTAGCATTACATTAACAAAATTACAACATGCTATAAAGCAGTGTTTTTTCTGGCTGAACAAAGCATCTCCATCTTACCAAGCAGGTCCAACTCCACCACGTTACACTCGACTTTCAGCTCTTTGAACAGATCTTTCACCTATAATACCACAAAGGAAAAAAAAAGTTAAATGCCCTTTGCTTTTGTTGTATAATGCCTTCTTTCCACATGAACAATACAATATAACCCCTCACACCCATTCCCATTAGACATCTAACTTCGCGTCACACACCAAGCGTAGCCCTCCCTCACTACTCTCCTTAAACGTTAGCTAAGGTAGCTAAAGCTCCAAAGTCGTCGTCGTGTGTATATATATATATATATATATATATATATATATATATATATATATATATATATATATATACGACGATATAAATAAATAAATAAATAAATAAATAAATAAATAAAATATAAACAATTATAAGCGGAGAACTTTAAAGAAGCTGTCAAGTGTCTCTTTGACAGTGAGCCATTAACTTTCTCTCGTTGTCAGAAATAGCATTAACTAGCTCGGTTTCAAGTTAAGTTAGCTATGGACAGCACAGCATATTATGTAACTAACTATTGTAAGACCTGCAACCACAGTCAGATTAGCGACTAATCATTTTAAGTTGATAACTCATATTTAATATCCACATCCGCGTTTTTCCGGGAATTTACCAATGTTTATAACGACGGATATTAACTTTACATTCGACCGCCAACCAACAGAAGTTGCTTGTTGCCGAGCGTAGCACGGCAAACCAGCAATTAGACCATACCCGTGTGGTTCGCGGGAGAAGTTACAGACCGGCTTAAGCTTCGATGAAACAAACCTTACCTTCACACAATATGGACAGTAGCTTTTGCTAAAAACGACCACTTGGTTAGAGTCAATAAGATGCTGTATCCGAGATTTGAGTTCATTTTTCCCGGAGTCACTTTTGACGGGCGGCATTGTCAATGTATTTCCGCCTGCCTGCACCCGGCAAGCTTTAAAGACGGCTGAGTGAAGACTGGAAAAGCGCCGACTTAACCAGCGTCGAGTGGCCGCTTTTAATAAATAACTAAGAAAGAGTCTTTGTCCTTTCAGCAGCCGATCCTCACGTCTAGCCTCTCCCTCCGCTGTCAGCAGCTATCGCACCAACCGCGCCAAACCCCTTTACCATGCCTTGTCTACGATGGGTGCACTCCATCTGTGTCTCCTTGTTCACCGATTGTTTCGCTCCTAATAATTATCAACTGCAACAACTCCGCCCACACGGCCAACCCCGTGCTTCAAACCACACACACCCACGTATACGTCACAGGGTTGGCTTTTACATGCCGTAATCGCACAAAACTATTATTTCCGGGGAATATTTATGGTGAAACTAAAGTACTTTAATGTGTGTCAAAAATAAAGACTTAAATGTTTGCGGGAACGTACAATAAGGTGACGTATTAGACGCCGCTGGAAAGAGAAATGAAGCGCTGATGTAAGCATAGATGTAAGGTTTTATTTAGTTACCAAGTAAAGATAAAGTTGGCAAGTGCTAATAGGTCACTTTAGTTGCAGCAGTTCAGGTTGCTATCTTACGATACCGCCATTTGTAGAGTGTTGATCAAATTGTTGGTCATTCGGCGCCATCTGCCGACGAAAGCAGCGAATGACAGGTGAAAGGTGCACTGTTGCCACTGTCGAACTTTGACCTACTCATGAAAGTCCCAGCTTGAACATCACCGATCCTGCAAAGTATTTTGTCTCACTATATTACCATGGTCATTTCCAGTATCTCGAAACACTGTATAGATAATTGCCCAAAAACGTAATAGTTGCAGGAAGAGCCATAGTCTCATAGTGACAAATACTTTTCTCTCAACATGCCAGTGTAGGGCCTACTGTCTTTGGTGTGAGATTTTCTGTTCACACTTAGTGATATCACTCCAAATAGCTAGATGCGTTTAAGTACAGGTGTGCTGCACCTTCATAAAATTGATAGATTCACAACAGATACTCCCACTTTTAGTCTCTGATGTGGGACAGGCTCAAAGACTGCTGGATCCTACACTTCCCATGATGCAAAGAGTCAGCATCTCCAGGAAGTAACGCAGGCTTTCTGGCCATTTAAGAAAATCAAAACTAAAATGACCTGAGTGTCACAATATGAAATAATCTCTCCCTATTGATCTGCTTTGTTCGTTAAATAATGAATACCTAGCTGTATATACAGTCTATATTTTATACCTACAGTATTATATTTGGCTTCTCAGAGGCAGAGACAACACGCTGTGAACACAACACCAAGATGCTGTTAACTTTGAGTAAGTGAATAAAAAAAAATATTAGCAAGCCATTTGCACTGTGTTTTTAGCAATTTATAGGTTATTGTCCACCATCTTTCCAGTTTTGTTCTCTACCAACTCATATCTTTGTCTTCAGCTGCTAAATGCAAAGTTCATCAACTAACCCCAATGACTACATCTGGTCTTTGTTAATGAGTAGGTAGTGTAAAGTAGGCAATGTTTATTTCTTTTAGAGAATTACCTGGCTTAAAATATGAAATTATACATGGATTATCATCATATGTGCAGTATGAATTGGACTTATGGACCCCGTGAAACACAAAAGTGAAGTGTTTCGTATGTTGTGTGCAATAACAATAACACTATTCTATTCTATTATGGCCTACTGTGTGTGGCATGATGTTTTTGTCATTTTTCAATCAATGAATGCAGTAAAATATCAAAAAGTGACAGGACCTGAAGGTGAAACAGTAACAGCTCAACGCAGTGTAAGAAGTACAGCAGAAGTTAAACTAATACCCCAGTTACGATTAAATAAGACATATTTGACACAATGTTGGTGAGTCATTAAGTACATTTACTCAAGTACGGTTCTATAAGTGCAATTTTGAGGTACTTGTGCTTGACTGGAGTATTTCTAAGTTTAAATCATTTACTACATTTCAGAGAGGAATGTCGTAAAGTCCCTTTGTCTTCACAGTAACTGAGATGTTTGTAGCCTACTTGTTGGTACTGGAGAACATAGTTCTCCATAGTTTGTTCACACAATAAGTGATAAATTAGTTCCCAGTTTAGTAGCCTATTAGTATATAGGCCTATAGTACTCTCAGAGCATGTGCGTATAGTAGCTAGCCTACTCTTGCTCTTCTTACATATGAAGTGTACTTTTACTACTTCTGCTAACAGCTGAAGGGAGTTGATCCCATGAACTGGGTTTCCGCCATGTCAACTAGACACAATATAACAAAACATTCCACAACAAACAAACAAACAAACAAACAAAGAGCACCATTTAGGCCAATGACGCTGGTCGCGGCTCACCTATCTACGTCACATTGCTGAATCAGGTCTGCATCATCGGAGAAACGCAATCTGCGCACATGATTTTCAGGTGAGTGTCACTGAGTCACTTCCACTTTTAGCGGACTGCTAAAGGGGAGCTGGCTTCAGTTTGGCAGCAGCTTCTCCAAAACAGGCTGGGACGCGCAGAATTCCGCTAACGAGCCTGAACAAGTGCGGACTCCCACTGATACTGATACTGATGATGAGGAGGAGGAGGATGATGGTGATGTAGATAACTGCCAGTTGGGCCGATCCGCCTCCTATTTGTGTATGTCAGTGGGTGTCCCTGTGTATTGACATTTGTACTGTTGCTCCACCTCCGCCGCCTTGAGCTAAAGTCGCAGATCAACCAGACAGATTCTCGAGAGGAAGCGCACTAAAAGAGTATTGCTCAGTGAGGAGAAAGCCGGAGAAAGTTGACGATGGCAGAGAACAAAACGGGGCCAAACCTCCAGGCTGGAGCCGGGATCTTTGCCAAACGGGTCCAGAAGTCTTTGAGTCGAGCTCAGGAGAAGGTGAGCCAGAGAAATCAACTTTGTGGTAGATTGAGATCAGTTTAATCATTTTTGATTACTCATCACACATCCTGTTGTTTGTGCTCGTTTTGTCAAGCAGTTGTCCTGTGCTGGTTTGAGCTCAAAAGGAGGCTTAGTGTAAAAGACAAAATCAGATTTTCCCTCAGAATTACTTAGTTCGGGGCATTTCCGAAGGAGCTCCAGCTTATGTTACAAGGACAGACAGGGCCCTTACAGTGTTCTAGCAGAAAATGTGGTTTAATGTCATCACCCCCTGCTTTAGAAGACACTGGCAATTTAGAAAACTCATGTGTTCTGTTCATACAAATGTGTAGCCGTTGCAGTTTTCCCTCCCAGCGTGTAGTGCCGTTATCTGAGTCTGTCCCCAAGTTGTAAAAGATACTGAAACGCTCCAGTCATGTCAAAGCCTGTAGCTGGATCTCATCAGAAGAGCAGTTTTTAAAACTTGTGATACAGCTCATAGGATCATAGGAGACAACGAAAGCTCTCTAAGTGCACACTGTTGACACCACACCCTGTAAGCCTCGTCTCCAATGTGTTATTAGCTGCTGTTGTTAGATTGTGAATGATTGCCACACTCTTATGCTGATGCACAACAGCAATGCAAAATAGTATCTTTGGCTTTCTCTTACCAGAGTAAACCATGGTACTGTTCAGTGTTGTACAGCTGTGTGCGGACACAAAAGCTACCACTTCCTGACTGTGCACTTCCTCTTGCTCGCTGAGCCTTTCTCACTCAGTCTGTGGTTGACATGTTTGATTTTACTGCTCCACCTAACAAAATAGCAACTACAGTGTGTGGCTGGAGTATGCATGTGTTTTAATGTTGTAAGACCAAAGCCTGTTTTTGGGATCTACAGATTTTTCTTTTTCGAACGTGGAAAACTGTAATGTATCGTATATACGCATATCTGTGTACTCGAGCAACAAGAAACTGCAGTACAGAAATGCCAAACAAAGTTCAAGATGATTAGATAGCTGTTTCTTCACTAGAGAGCGCTGACAGATTAATCCAGTACTATTTATGTTGTAGTCATTATAGCCCAATCAATACTAGATTATTAAAGCCAATACTGGTCATTCTTTGGGAATTTAAACATGTAGGACCCTGTTTACACTTATTTTTAAAATGTGTCTTTTGGTGATTGGATCACAAGTGGACAGTTGAGACACATCCCTGTTACACCTGTCCATATACATGCATCCCCAAGGTGTCCAGCAGGACACATGTGTTTAGAGTTCAACTACAGAACATGCGACATGGTGGGTCCATCAGCCTGGGGACCAGATACATCTATCTTGCCGCAACCACAGCAAAACAAACACCACGTCCCCCATTAATGAAAAATCTACAAAAGTCATATATCATTTATTGATCCCCTTGGGGAAATTGTGGTTGGACAGCTGCCAGACAGAACATATCTGCACCACTACAGGGTTTCAGTGTCTTGTCCAAGGACATCTTAACAGGTAGCTAGGAGGAACCTGAAATCGACAACTGCTCTACCACCTGAGCTGCTGCTCCTAATGAAGTAGTTTTCTGTAGCATTGTTGTCTGGAACTCATGAGGACGCAGTAGTGTTTACTCTGCAGAAGTGACCAAATGCGTCCCAGAGCCCTATGGAATGGTATCCAGGACAATCTGACATGTTGGAGAAATGTGATATTTTTGCTGCTTTGCCTGTGGTTAGCACAATGAAGACCCCTTTTCACTTCTGAACTAGTCTAAGTATTTGTTTGCTATTATGCCCAAATGCCCAGTATTGGGGGGAAAAAAAACTTTGATCAGGACATACCTACATTTTTTTATATTAATGTGACAAACACTAACTGAAACAGCACTCTAGTAGGGGAAAAACTGCTTCATGGATGAACTTTTTCCTAAAATCTTGTTTGGCATTTCTGTACTGTGGTAACTGACCAACATATTCAAAGTTACAGATATATCTGCAATGAGCTAATATCAGCTGCTAAATCAATCAGACCAGTTTATCGGTGTAGCTCTAGTAGTAGGTATTATCAATGCTAGAAACCTTTATGCGTCTAACCTCTAACTCTGTTGTCCTCTCAGGTCCTTCAGAAACTGGGCAAAACCATGGAGACCAAGGACGAACAGTTTGAGCTATGTTTTCAGAACCTCAACAAACAACAGGTACAATGAGTACATTATCATTGCAGTAAAAGAAGGTCGTACAGTATGTTGTCCATGGTGGCATGGTTGTGCTTCACTTTTCACCCAGACACAACAAAACATCCAATTACATTGGCATTAGTGCCAAGTAAAAAAAAAAACTTAACTTTTTAGTTGTTTGGTTGAGTTGTTAAAAGTTATATTAAAAAGCAATTAAAGGCACTATTACTCACGATACTACACCCAGAGGTTTTGCTGCTACTTGGTCTGGTATCTGCTAACGTTAGCATTAGTTAGCATTTTGGAAATTACTGCATCAGTGCACTGAGCTTCCACTTAAGTTAATTATTATCATTGTGATCATATTTTTTTCACATGTCGCACAATACACAGTAAGGAAAATGTTGTAGTTTCACTTTTCAGTTGCTCACGGCTAATTCTGTGTTTAGTACAACAGTACACTTTGGAGTGAAAAACTCATGAGGAGCACAGGAAAGAAGTCTTATGTGCTGGCAAGACGCTACTTTCACTTCCTCGCTACCATCACCACATCAAATGTTGTGATTGTTACTTAATTAAAGTCGAATTTGTGGTCAAATTGCATTGTGGGTTGAATGCAGCTTTAAACTTAGGGGGAAAAAAAAAAACATGAGCAGCAGTCTGCAGATCAACAGAAACGCACTAATTTCATCACTTTATCAAGGAAATGATTAAGCGTAAGAAGCAGAGATGCCAATGGGGAAACTGTTACTGGGTGTCTCTGAGCTTTTTTTTGTTTGCCTTGTGTGTCTCTTCCGCTCACAGGTGGATGGAAGCCGGTTGTTTAAAGATGTCAAAGCCTATTATGCAGCAGTGAAAGGTAGGTTCAGAAAGCATGCACATCACATAAGACAGTGTTAACGGGAACCCGCTTTTTTCAGTAGTGTAAATGAATAAAAGGGAAGTGAACTTCTTCTACTCTTGGCTCTGGTTTCGACTTTTGCAATTCTGTCTGTGTTGCCATGTTGTACAATAGCAAATAAAATCCTGCAGTAAAAACAGCAGGCTCAGCACAGCATTAGCGCTTCATGTGCAAGAAACCCTTTTCTCTGTTGTCAGCTATTGCTCTTGCTTGGTGAGCATAGTCAGGAAACCAGTTGTTGTTCTGACCTTCTCATTGTGAGCGCAGCAACCCTAAAAACCACTGCCACAATGCTGTGTGAGATTCATGTAGAATCATGATTACATTTACAAGATTTTATTTTTGCTACTTCAATTTCCTGCTGTTTTTCCACAGCCGTGCATGAGACATCCAAGCGGCTGTCCCAGACGTTGCGAGACATCTATGAGTCTGACTGGAACGGAGTGGAGGACCTTGCTGTCATCACAGATGTATGTTTCATGATTTGTCTTTCAGAGTCTTTAATTGAGCTATATTTTAGGGCTGACGTGCAAAGATGGATAATTTGATTATATTTGAGTTATTTCAGTAAGTCAGGCTAAATTTTCAGGCTAAATTGCTTTGACTGACAAACTGGTTGTGATGTCTTTTCTGTTTTTATTAGGTGTGTCATGAAAATGTGTTAAAGAAAGTTAAAAAAGTTAAAGTTAAGAAGTTTAAAGAAGAAAAACAACATTGGTTATGTGTTATAACCTTAACTCTACAAGGATACGCGTATGTGTAGTATTGGTAGCCAAATAGCTTTTTTGAGTTTGAGTTTATTTTGATTAGTATAGTATTAGTATTAGTAGTATTTATCAATTTTTTTGCATTCCAAGAAGTGTTTTAAAAAGAACTCAAAGCATAAAAGTGTGCTTTGGGTCACATGCAGTGTAAGCGGCAACATTGAAAATAGAAGTCATCATAACTAGCATGTATCAAAAATGCAGCTGATACACTTTTGGTGTATACACCGCATACGTTATGAACACATTTGGAAACATTAGTCCAAGACCTAAAACAGCATCAGTCTGTTTTATTTGTTTTTGTTTAGGCCCCATGAGGGCAAGCCCCACAACAAGGTAAACATAACACGTGTTTGACCTCTTATGGCCTTGTACAGTTTACATGGTGAACACACTGGCAAACAAATGCATATTTACAGGTTTAACAGTGTGATGATGGCAAGTCCATTTACACTCCCCTCCAAAAGTATTGGAAAAGAGAGGTCAGTCTCTTGCTAATTCCAGCCTGTCCTTCCCATTTATCTTACTAATGAGTGGTTTGCATTTTCTGTTTTGTCTGTACTGTTTGTTCGAGTCTTCTGTGAACAGTAGATTGTGATACCTTAACACCTGAAGTTGTTGATAATGTCACTAAGTGTCTTTCTATAGAGCTCTCACAATGTTTCTGTTTTCAACTGCTGTGGCCTTTTTTAGTTTATCCATTCAATATCTGTCATGGTTTCTTTCTACTTCAGATCATTTTAAATGGTTGTACTGGCTGTGGCCAATGTTTGTGTGATGGCTCTAATTGATTTTCCATCTTCTCTCAGCTTCACAATTGCTTGTTTTTCACCCATAGACAGGTCTCTGGTCTTCATGTTGGTTACACCTCTTAACTATAAATGCAGTTTAAACAGGCAAAACCGAAATATGAAACTTGGTGTAGACATTCAGTGCTATGTATTGTTTGAACAATCAATCTAATAGGACAACAAAACACATCTATCAGTCACATTTTCCAATACTTTTGCTCGCATAAAAAATGGGTGGGTTCAAACAAAAGTTGCTATCTTCTGAGTTGTGTATCAAATACAGAAGTAACTAACTGGAAATAAATCTTTTGTTTCATCTTCATCTTTTGATGTTAAACCCAAATGTTTTTTGTCTTTAGCAAAAATAGGAACTGGCTTCACTTTTCCAATACTTTTGGAGGAGAGGTATCTAGTCTCTATGTTCACCAGCCAAAAGCTGCTAACCTTGTCTGTTTGATGCTGGGTACATATTGTACAGGGAGTTTAACAAAGCTTTTACAACTAAAAACAGGCTGCTTTTGCTATAAACAATCTTGAGGAGAATTGTAAGAGTTAACCAAAAGTTTTAGCCATAAAACCAAAACAAATAGCTGAAAGATGCAATAATGGTTTGTAGGCCTGAGTGGACCTGTACACACAATAATTGTGTGTAGGTAAAAAATATATAAAATTTGTGTAAAATACTGAATACCCATACTTAAAAATATTTGCCTTGATTAAGGTGGAAAGATGTGTCACAGTTGCATTAATAAGATACCAATGCTTTCTTTTAGAGTGAAGACTTGCTGTGGAATGACTATGAAGAGAAACTGAGTGACCAGATTGTCCGCACAATGGAGAACTATACCAGCCAGTTTCCTGAGGTCAAGGTAACCTTATTCTTTTTACCTTGAATCAGTTCCTGCAAGGGTGTAAACAAATGTCTGGCTGTCTGATTTTCGATGACACATGGTGGCATAATCTGTTCTCCTCTGCTGGTACAATGTGACATTGTTACTTAGCAAAACTGCTGCCTGTGTTTCAGGAACGGGTTGCTAAACGCGGGCGCAAACTGGTAGACTACGACTCAGCTCGTCATCACCTGGAGGCCTTACAGAGTGCCAAGAAAAAGGATGAAGCCAAAATATCCAAGGTGGCATCAATAATATAACGTGTTGGCTGATAGAGTGGTTTCAACTGTCGATTTTTTTTTTTTTATACATCTGTTTTTCAATTGCTTTCTAACAGGCAGAAGAAGAGTTCAACAAGGCCCAGAATGTCTTTGAAGAAATTAATAACGAGCTGAGGGAGGAGTTGCCTGTTCTCTATCAGAGGTATGTTCGACCATTTACAGTTCCAAATAATCATAGCCTTAGATCAGTGGAATCTCAGAGTGGAGTTTTAAATCATGATAAGTAAAGGAAAGCATGTCTGTGTTTGGTAAACTAGTGTGCAAGTGTCTTGTTGCATATTAAAATTTAAAATATGAAGACATACTTGGACTACTTGGAGCTTAACAATACAGTGTGTGGAAAGTATGGGGTGATGTTCAAAATATCAATATGTGAAGATTTCTACCATCAAATGCTTGAATCTAAAATCGTAAGGTATTCAGCTATGACGTATTGATGTTTTGCACACTTTGTTTACTTTAGTTTAAAAACTGCCATTTATACCCTTCTTCGACACTTTGAGGTTTTAAAGATTTTCTTTTATTAGCCTAACAGCCACTTAACGGTATTGGTCTCTTAAATGTAGTATTGGTTTGGCAGCAGCACCAAAAACATTATGGATAACATAAATTACAAGCATGACATTATTCTTGCAGGAACTTATTGAGTTACATGTCTTTGTTTGTCTCTGTAGCCGTATAGGTTGCTACGTGACAGTGTTCCAAAACATATCAAACCTGAGAGATGTCTTTTATAAGGAAATGAGTGTGGTAAGTTATGACACTGATTATTTCATCCAACTCGCACTAGTATTGTGAAATAAATGATGTTGTAAAGAATGCCATGACAACTGTTATTACTGCAGCTGAGCATTGGATTTACTGAGATGTTTGTGTTGCAAGTTGAGCTGTTTGTTTATGTGACTCTTTGCTTTGCAGCTGAACCATGAGCTTTACAACATTATGAAGAAACTGGAGACTCAACACTCGGGAAAAGCTTTCATCATTAAGGGTCTGAATAGGTAAGGCATTGTGGTACATGTTTCTTCATCTGTGGCTACAGTGTTCCTAACAAGAGATGCCTTGTCTTGCAAGTAAGTAATACCAAAGGGTTCAGTGTGCTGGGACACTGGTCAGTTTTATGAAATGCTTTATGTACACTAAATCTCAAGTAACAAATGCTACTTTTTCAAATCTTCTTCCAATAGTACTTCAGGCAAGTCAAAGAAGCGAAAGTCCCTGGTTATTTCCAACCCCATTCCCTGCAATACAGCATTCCCAGCAGACCACGTCTCCGTACATTCCTCCACCCAAAATGGAAAGGACGCCGTGCCCTCTTCACCTGCTCAACAAGCTCAAAGCATCTCAGAAGAAACCAGCCTACCAGAAGAGAGCAGCATCTCATCCAAAGATGTCAACTCTTCAGACTCTGATCTTAGCTCAAGCGGCACAAACACACCCAAGAGGCAGTCAGTGTGTGACAGTGAGAACAGCAACAGGAGAACAGGAGGAGCTCAAAGTCTAGAGGAGGCAGTGGCAGAGGCAGAAGCAGAGCTTGCTACAAACCAGTCTGACGACTCCGGGGTGGGAGTCCCAAAGTCAGAGGCTGCTAGTCAGGATGTGTCCAATCCCTCAGATTCTGCAGACAGTGACGTCCCACAGAGTCCTGAGCAGGAGAATGTATCTGATCCCCCTTCAGAGGAGTCCAAACCCAAGTCTGCACCTGTACCCGCCCCACGCATCTCGTTTCGCTCTACAGACAAGCGCACCCTCTTAACTTGCAAAGAACAGGAGGACTCAGAGGAAGAGCCAGAAACTCAGGAGACAGCTGAGCCAGGAGAGGACTCCAGTTCTCACAATCCACCTGGCTTCCTATACAAGGTAAACAATAATGTGACAATGTGACAAACAAAAAACAATGTGACAGCGTGAAAGACAATCACCTGAACCTGCAACTCGCATTAGTTCTATTGAGCTTTACAGTGAGTTTCTTTAAAAACCTAATGTGGACTTCCTGTTCAGCACCAAACAGCCAACACAGTCAACTTTAGCAGCTAGGAGCTGATATTTTCATAGAAACAAAAAACAGATCTGAAAGTGAGACATTCATCAGGGGTGCAGAAAGACATCAAATAATGCATCAGTCCACCTACACACACTCTAAATAAATGATTGACAAACATGCACCAATTAATACTTAATCTCTAAACCTGGTTTAGGGAATGTGACCTTTTTAAGTTAACCTGACATTAGTTTTAGCATTGAAGCTAGGATTTGCTTGCACTGATGTATGCTGTGTTTTACACTAGGGGGTGGCATTAGAGAGCCATGCAGCTTCTGAAAAGGGCCTGCTCCAGTTCAAACAGGGAGACGTCATCCTCGTGCTTGATGACGCTCAAGAGGTTTGTGTGTGTTCTTCTAAAGCATTCAGTATCTACTGCCCTCTTCAAAAATATGCAATTAACAATTTAATTCTGACAGTAGAAATGTTTCAAATTAAAATATGGTGGATTCGCTTTCTTCTAAGATCCTTAAATGTGCTCAATGTTTCTTGTGGCAGGAAGGCCTGGTGAAGGGGATCAGGGAGGAGAGCTGGAACCAGCACAGGGATGTAGAAAGTCACTCTGGGATCTTCTCGGAAAAACTCATCCAACCTGTTCAGGCAGAGTGAGGCAATAGTCACTCCTCAGTCTGCATTACTCTTTACTTCCACTGAGCTCTTACGGTGACACACACACATCCACACCAACATGGAGGGAGTGAACCCATATGTTTTGGGTGCAGAAGCTGTACATGTCCCACGTAGTTACTCACATGCTATGAAGTTGTAACGTTTGGAACAAAAAAAAAGTGACTGAGCTGCAGAACATTTGTTACAGTATTTTGATCTTTTTGTAATTTCAGTCTTTCTATGAAACACTGTGAAGTAAAAAAAAAATAGTTTTATATAAATGCTAGACTGTATGTCTGTATGTAAAATGTCCCAATAAAGTTCTAAATAAAACATGAGGATGCCATTGTGTATGAATTTCAAATGTGGCAGTGTTTTGTATTGTTCTGTAGATAAGCTACCATAAATAGGGTTTGCATTTTGTAAATAAAGGAAGCTGTTTGTGCAAGACTGCAGATAAAAAGCCTGAGCTTGAGAAAGGGCAAAAATGATTCACCAGAATGGAATGTGAAAATAAAAACCAAGAATCTGAGACACACTAGCTGATGAACTGTGAAGAGCTTATGGATGAGAGGTCTGTCTTTGATGAAAATGTACTCAGCTGGGGGTCATTTCCAGTACGGTTTCACTGTGTGGAAATGAGAAATTAAAGCGAGTTTCTACACAGAGATACAGTTTGGAAAGTTATTGGTAGCTACAAAGCCCTGTTGCACTCGTGTTTCATGGGTTTACAAGCAGATTGCTGTGATTTGCTGATTGAGGTTAGACTTGAATTCCGTATGGTTACAATTTAGGCAAACAGCTGGGGCTGACAACATGCTCCCACTCCAGCAGGTCAACTGCATGTGATACAAGACAATATAACGTATTTTGTCTGAACAACAGGAAACAGAACATTGTGCCATTTGTGCTTGTGTGTTGTGCCTTACACTGTCCTCCATTATTCTGACCACCTTTCCTCTTAACGGTTGCATGAGTGCTGGAGTCTAGTCATCTGTCATTGATTGAGAGGTGGGGTACACCCTGGACAGATCACCAGTCTATCACAGGACTGAAATACAGAGACAGACAAACATTAACACCTATGAGCAGTTTAAAGTCACCAATGAACCAAACATACATGTCTTTGGACAATGGGAAGAAGCTAGAGCACCTGGAGAAAACCCACACAAAGATGGCATGCATACAAATTCTGCAGCTGTACCAATGTAACAAATCACTTAACAGGTCAACATCACCATAGAATCACATACAGTGACAAGAAAAACTTTTGGAATTTCATTTTTTTCATTTTCTGCATTAATTTGTCATAAAAATGTGCTCTGATCTTCATCTAACTCACAATAAATTATAATACTAACCAAACATTATATGTTTTCATGTTTTTATTGAACATAACATGTACACATTCACAGTGCAGGGTGGAAAAAGTATGTGAACCTTTGGCAGCAATAACCTCAACCAAACGTTTCCTGTAGTTGCAGATCAGATCTGCACAACGATCTGGAGTAATTTTGGACCACTCCTCTTCACAAAACTGTTTCAGTGTAGCAATATTTTTTGGGATGTCTGGTGTGAATGGCTCTCTTAAGGTCATGCCACAGCATTTAAATCGGGTTGAGGTCAGGGCTCTGTCTGGGCCACTCCAGAAGGCGTATTTTGTTCTGTTGAAGCCACTCTTTTGTTGAATTACTTGTATGCTTTGGGTCATTGTCCTGTTGCATCACCCATCCTCTGCGGAGCTTCAGTTGGCGGACAGAGGGTCTTAGGTTTTCCTGCAAAATGATGAGTTTGATAAACTCTAAACTCAATTTTGGTTTCATCTGTCCACAGAATATTTTGCCAGTAGTGCTGTGGAACATCCAGGTGCTCTTTTGCAAACTTCAAACGTGCTGCAATATTTATTTTTGGACAGCAATGGCTTCCTCTGTGGTGTCCTCCCATGTACTCCATACTTACATCCATGATGTTTTCCTTATTGTAGATGTGTCAACAAAAATGTTAGCATGTGCCAGAGATTTCTCTAAGTCTTTAGTTGACACTCTAGGATTCTTCTTTACCTCATTCAGTATTCCGCGCTGTGCTCTTGCAGTCACCTTTACAGGATGACCACGGAGATTAGCAACAGTATTGAACTTTCTCCATCTGTAGACAGTCTGTCTTACCGTGGACACATGAACATCAAGGCTTTTGGAGATAGTTTTGTAACCCTTTCAAGCTTCATGCAAGTCAACAATTCTTGATCGTAGGTCTTCTGAGAGCTCTTTTCTGCGAGGCATGGTTAACATCAGGCAGTGCTTCTTGAAACCAGTAAACCCAAGACTGGTGTGTGTTTTTAAAGGGCAGGACAGCTTTCAGCAACACATTAGCTCTAAGGAAAGTCATTAGGCTAGTTCACATACTCCCCCCCCTGCACTGTGAATATTACATGTTAAGTTCAATAAAATCATGAAAACATATAATGTTTGTGTAGTATTATTTTAAGCAGACTGTGTTTTTCTATTGTTGTGAGTTAGATGAAGGTCAGATCACATTTTATGACAAATTGCAGAAAACCATGAAAGTCCAAAAGGTTCACAAAGTTTTTTTTTTCACTCTAGCTAGTGAGGCTCCCAAACACTTTTATTAAAACCAGAGTTCAGTTCACATTGTGTTGTTGATTTACATTTGAGGGTGAGTATTTCTGGGTAATTTAGTAGGTAGTTTTTTTAACAACTGTTCTAGAAGATTCCATCACATCACATAATCTTCATCAACATATGGACTTGGCCACTTATTATGGAAGTGCAGAGGTTCAAACTTCTGTGGTTTCATTAGAGCTTAGAGTCATGTTAGAGTTCAGTTAATTCTTGATCTTGTAAACAGCAGGTAACAGAACATTCTAGTTCACCGATGGATGTGACTCCACAAGGCAAACTTCTGCAATGTGGGAACAGCCATTGCAAAAATGCATTTCAAGCAATCTGTCATTGTAATGCAATAAACAGGAGGAGCAGGCGTAACTAAATATTGGAACAAAAAGTGTGCCTTGGGTCTCCTCTGTTCCAGATGAGGACGTTCTGTCAGTGAAGTAAAGCCTGTTCTGCACCATTCTTGCTAAATGAAATCAACCCCAGTGATAAGGGACTTAGCATAAGACCGCCTTGGATTAGACTCTTTCTGTCCCCTGATCCCTGAAAAAAGAGCATGAGGTTAGCATTTGTTATAAACAAATGATTTTCTTATAAAATCACATCTGGATATTAAGTGGTTTACAGGTGACACAAACTCTGATTTACAGCTGCTGTGTTTTTTTGCCAGTAGAGCAGAGAGAACTTTTTCACTCACTGGAACACTTTCCTAAAATGTCTACCGCAATACATGTCTTAACTCACACAAAGCTACTTCATGTGGAGGAAGGCTGATAAAAGTGATTTATTCTTTCTACTGTAGTGCTTATCAAACACAAAACAATGAAGTACTTGTGTTGCATTTCCTGCAGAACTTAATTAAAAAAATCTGCTTTTGGGTCATTCTTTCTGTCTGTCATTCAACTGTGTGATGTTGCCATTGACTGAGGGATTTACAGAGAAATCAGATACTGCTGTAAATTACTGTAGACATTTTTCATGCAGTATTTCTCAGGAAACCTGAGAGGAAAAACACACTGAAAGATCAGGACACAGGCAGCAACACACAGGTTTCTCCATTAGATAAGAATCCAACAGTAACCAAGATTGTGTCGGAGCTGCTCAATCGCTGAAAGGTTAATATTGAAAGGTGATATTCACAGCGAAGCACTCTGGGCTTGGCTCCAATATGATTATAACTCATTGGTTTGTATCTTCATCTCAATGAGAGGCCTTTATCTTGCCGAGAACACCACTAAGAGGCCTGTTTCTTCTCTGCTGGACTCATGCTGTTCTGCTTGTTTGCAGTGCAAGTTTTTCCTCTTGGCCCCTCTAGGGAATAGGTGTGTAGAGAACTCAGGGCCTACTGCTGTATTAGCTCAGGTCCATTAAGAAACAGTGTTGAGTTGACAAGGCAGATGATAGATAAACTCGGGCAGTTCATGGGAGGTAGGGATGGCTGGTTCTTATAACCAAAAGCAATTAGCTATAACAGTGTAAAAGACTCCATATGGTAAAAGGAAAGAACAACAAATCTGTGCCTCTGTCACTACAAGTGACATCTTTCACTTTAAACAAAGTAATTCATTTGGGATTATTTGATTATTCTATCTTTTAATTCCGACAACAAATTGACAACAAACAATTAGGTTCTTTTGTGTCTCAACAGACAGGTGTTGCACCTTAGTAATTGAGATTGATACCAGTTGAAGTAAAAATGGTTTGTCCAATATGTCAAGTTTGTCTCTTACTTCAGCAAAATCATATTAACAATATTATTCTACTGTAATTATAAGAAATAAAAAATGTCAGCTTATTTGTAAACCAAATCACTTAACTCAAAACTTTGTTGAAGTTTGATGCCTTGACATTTTGACTTTTCTCAACTTTAACAGTTTTACCATGTAGCTGGAATGACTTACTGCATCAGTAGGTTCAACTACATCTAGAAAACTGCTAATGAATTTGATATACTGTTTTTGATTATATGGTAAATTAAGTGAAGATAAAGTGCATGGCATTTAAATTGATTATTACTTGAGTGTACCTCTACAAACTAGGTTGAACTTTTGTCCATCACTTCATGTTTTGCAAATATGTAATTGGCGACTTTGGAAAATACGCAGTAAAAAACCCCAAACATCCCACATTTAGCAGCCATGTTGTTCTTTTAACTGTGGTATTGCTGTGGCTTCCTGTGTGTAGGTGGACTGATGCATGCATGTGTATGTGGAGGTAAGACTGCTCATTCCTCCATGATTCAGTGCTTGAGACAAAATGCAGACACTCTAGTAGGAGTATGTTATGTCTCTTATCACCTTTACGCTGACAGTGGAGACAGTCTGGTGTGTGTGTGAAGGGGGTTGGGGGCGGGGATAATTTTATTTGTCTTTGTGAAAAGACAAATAAAATCATCCACATGGCTGCAAGTTGACCTGTGGGAAATAAAACCCTTTAAACTTTACAATCTAGCTAGATAATTGCAGACATGCTGAAATAGGTATTGCAGCATACTTCTTTTCTCAGGCTTTTCCAATGAGCTCTCACATGTATTGCCCATATGAGTTCTTTGAGCTTCTGCAGATTCAGCATTTTCCTTTTAGCGCCTTTTTCCATGGTCTTCAGCCAAATCAGTACAGCTCGCCCATAGCACAGTCCCCTCTCAGGTAAGGGGGACTATGCATCAGACAGTACATCACATAATTTCTCAAGGCTTTCAAATCTAATTGATCTTACTTTGGCGTGATATCTGCCTTTGGTTTGGACCAGAGTTTACACAGGAGTAAAGACAGAGAGCCAAAACTTTGTGCTTAGCTCTACTGTTTGACCCTCAGTGAGGTTTCAGTTGTCATTCCTACCAGTATAACCTAAAGCTTCCTCTGAGAGGAGTCTCTATTTCAATTTCAAACACAAACTAACAGAACTTTTTTTAAATCTTTCATATCTTCATTGAGAACAACCATAAAAACCTCTTAGTGATAGTGGAAAAAGTATTTGAACCCTTGGAATTAATTACTGGTTGACCCCACCTTGGCAGCAATAACCAGGTGCTTCCTGTAGCTGTGGATCAGACCTGTACAAACTGTATAAACTCCGGGTGTGTCCTGCCATAGACACCCTGCTTAGTCAATGTTTTACCTACTTACTCACTCATGAACACCAAAGTGTCTCCATTTGTAGATTGTTTACCTAATTGTAAACTGGTGAATTTCTAAAGTCCTTGATATCACTTTGTAACCCTGTCCAGCTTCATGTAAATAAACAATTCTTGACCATAGATCCCCTGAAAGCTCCTTCTGGTGAGGCATAACTCACATAATCATATTCTCCTTGTGCAAACTCCAAGGGTTGTTCACTACACTAACTACACTCTCAAAATAATTTTCTTTCACATATGCTAATGCCTGACTCTAAGTAGCTTTTTGGAGTTATTCCAAGGTTCACATATTTTTTTTCCACTAACACTATAAGGTTTTAATCATTGTTTTCAATAAAGACATGACAGATCAGAACTTATTTTGTGTTATTACTTTAGGCACATTATATTTGTGAATACTCTTGACTTAGATGAAGATCAGATGACATTTTATGACAAATCAATGCAGAAAAACATAAAATTACAAAGGGTTCACATACATTTTCTTGCCACTATATTTGCACTACATTTTGTAAAATTAATCACACATGTTTGAAGTCATAGGGAAACAACTTATTTTTTATCTGTGACCTGTTACAGGATGTAGAGACAGATTGCAGGAAGAGATGGCGTGAACGATCAGTGAGTGGGGCACATTGTTAAAGTTTAAACAGTTAAAGAGCATACCACATAACTGCAACATCTACGGTTTGATGTGCTTTATTCGTTTTTGAAGTTTTAAATTCAATTCAATTCAATTCAATTCAATTCAATTTTATTTGTATAGCGCCAAACAACAGGTGTTATCTCAAGGCACTTTACAGTGTAAGGTTTAAGACCTTACAGAAAATATTTATACAACAAATTATAGAGAAAACCCAACAATCCCATTTGAGCAAGCTTTAGGCAACAGTGGAGAGGAAAAACTCCCTTTAGAGGAAGAAACCTCCAGCAGAACCAGGCTCATAGTGGGCGGCCATCTGCCTCGCCCGGTTGGGGTGAGTGGAAAGAGAAGAGAGAAAAGAACAGCAGGCAATAAAGACAACAACAAGCATCAAGAACATTGGGCAGATGAACTGGATTCTGGAGATGTACAGCTCCAGGCCGAGGATACCTGCAGAAAAGTACAGAGAGAGGGAGACAGAGAGGAGGAAACACAACTACAGGAGAGAGAAGACACAAAGTTAATGACATGCAATGGTGGCATTTGCATTGATACAGGAGAAAGGAGAGAGGAGAGGAGCTCAGTTTATCAGTAGAGGTCCCCCAGCAGATTAAGCTATATCAGCATAACTAAGAGATGGTTCAGAGTCACCTGATCCATCTCTAACTATAAGCTTTATAAAAAAGGAAAGTTTTAAGTCCAGTCTTAAATGTAGAGAGGGTGTCTGCCTCCCGAACTGAGCAGTATACATGTTCTATGTATCCATCTTGCATGCAGTACATTTGAACAATGACAAAGGAACAATTTAAATAATTAATTTTTAAATACATTTTATAATGTAAATGTTAAAACATGTGGCTGTCTAGATAAAAGGAAAATCAGGTCTTTCAGTTAGCTGATTGCTATGCAACTCTTAGTACAGCAACTAGTAATGGTAATGGATAATATACTGTATTAGCTTCTAGAATGGCTCATATTAGCTTGATATTTCTAATAACATATAATGTTATTATAAAAAATGCTACTGTAGACATCTGAACAATCTGGAGCTGTAAGAACTCATAAAGACTGACATGCCATGTTGTATGTTATTTGTTCTCCAAATCAGGATACACTTCTAGGCAACTTCTGCTGCACGTGTTGACTTAATTTCTTAAGTTGAGTCAGATCTTAGCATTACAGCTGTCATGGTGCAAACTAATAGTTGAATTATTAAGTTGTTTCGAGGCACAGGATGCTGCCTTTGTGCCATGTGAAAATGTGGTTTTACCAAGAGAAAACTTTCTTTGTCCAAGTTCTGTTGCCTTTGGCATGTAACACATTGTGACTCACCGTTCTTCAGATGTGCGGCCCTCTCTATAGACCCTCTCTATAGGCTACACACACACAACTATATACAAATAATCACTTCCTGTCAGTCTGGCCACTTCAGTTCCAATAGATTGATGAGAGACAGAGCTGAAGATGGACGTCTGTGGGTTTTCCAGGTTTAGTCACACTGAATTCTGTCTTGACATGCAGAGTGTGTGAGAGAAAGCAATAACTTTGTGACTGTAAGCATCCCTGAATTGGAGAACATACAGGCTTAGTAGTAGTCCCTCACTGGTTACCAAACAGCAGCAACAACAAAACAGAACGAAGACATTTGTTATCAGTAGAAATCTGAATTGCATCACAATTTCATCACTGTACTCTTTCTGTTTGGGGATTCTTAAACAACTCCCCCTTCTTCTTTTTGCTTCATTCTGAAAGTGTAAAAATCTACACTGTGAAATTGCATAACAATTCCACATAAAATGTTTTCATGCCCAGGCCACTTTAGAACATCAGCTTATCACACTTAAAAATCATGAGACTTAAAATGACGACTTGAATCAATTAGTGATGAGTGTTCGCTTCAGTGGTCAAATTATCTTCAAACAGAAGACCATCTTGAATCGCATGAGGGTTTGGATTCTTCACAGACTGCTCTTTTTTATGTAGTTCAAAGAAAAGAAATGAGGGAAACCTGCTTCATGTCTTTACATGTTCATTAAACTTTTTTATTCAACTGATAAAATTCAGTGTACTTAGTTATGCATTGCATTACATGACAACAGTAACATTTTCAAGACTAGGTTAAAATAACAAGTAATAATAAGTATGGTGGACAGCTATGTGAACTGATGTGGGCTCAACCATTTCCAGCTACACATCAATAAAACAAAAAAACTGATGGTTGACTTCAGAAAATCTGGAACTCCTGTCATTCCTCTTTCTATCTGTGGCGAGAGGGTGGAAGTGGTTTCTGAATACAAATACATGGGAATCTACTTGAGGACTCTACTTGATGACTGGACAACAAACTCAACAACGCGCTCAGAAAAAGCCCAGAGCCAATTGTATTTTCTGAGGAGGCTTAGGTCTTGTTCTATGGCTCAGTGTCATCTTCTGTGTGGTCTGCTTGGGCAGCAACATGAAGGTTGCAGACACATTAACAGATGGGATAAACTAATCAGGAGGGCTGGCTCTGTTCTGGGCATGGTGTTGTCCCTGTATATTGTAGCTGAGAGGATGCTGACCAAATTACTCTCAATCCTGGACAATCACTCCCACCCTCTACACAGTGTGCTGGCTAGATCAAGGATTCAGAGACTGATCAACACAAATCTTTTCTACCAGTGGTCATGAAACTGTACATCTTTTTCCCATTTCCTCTCAATGTTTACTGCACTATATTCTGTTTACTGACTAGAATTGACATGTTTCATCCATCCACAGAGTTTCTTTGTTCTTACTGGGTTATTTTGTATTTGTGTTGGTGTGGTTCTTTTCTGGTTGTGGATCTTTCCTACAACGAGGCAAAACCCCTGGGTAGCTATAAAGGCCTATTGGAAAACAATTCATTCCCCAGACTTGGATTCTTTTACTTTAATAAGGTCTGTTAAAACTTTATTCCTTTTTAATAATACACTGTATAAATGGTTAGAGGTTACTATGTGTTTGTAATATTTAATGATGAATTTGTATTGACTGTATCATGGAGGAAAACAACAGGAAACGACAACTCAGAATTGAAATTTCTCTCTCTCTGTCTCTCTCTCTCTCTCATTTGTTATTTCTTTGGGGACCAGATTGTCTGGTAATATTTAAAACTCCACCCCAAAAAAGATTCCCCCTCCTCCCCCTTAACTCCCTCGCTCCCTCCCACTCTCCTAAGTCCTTCCTTTCTTTACATTTCACTGTTCACGCCGATCAGTACACTGGACCTGTTTATTCAGGGTAACAACCTCATGATCGCGACCCAAACTGTCCCCCACAGGAGGAACAGCACGGATGATGCGTTTTGCGCTGCAGCTACTCAATGAAAGAAGAGACGCGCAAAAGAAGAGATGGGCACCGTTACTGGCCTTTCACCTACCCGGTACTGGAGAAGTTATTGTGATTACGCCGTGCTGGTCGTACCTGTAGTGGTGTTGGTTCAGCTTTGCGGAGCTTTTAACTTAGACGCGGACACACGCGTCGTTTTCACCGGCCCTCCTGGAAGTTATTTCGGTTATTCGGTGGAGTTCTTCGACAACTCATCCAGGTAAAAAGTCTTTAGACACCATCACTGTCCTATCACAAAGCCAACAGGACAAAGTTGACATCATTCTCTATGATACCAACCTTTTAAAAACTTTGTATTAGTTGGATATTATCACGATATACCTGCAATGTACTATATGAATACCTTTGCTTCTTAAGAGTCACTTCTGCAGACACGTGTTATATCTTACATTGTACCATATCTACCATGTAGCATTAGGCTCCAACTGTTAGGCTACATTCATGCATAAATGTAGTTTAAATTGATCTTGCCTTGGTAGTCTGTCATATGATCTCGTTTTAATTTGCATAAGATGTTCTTGATGTGTTCACACACGAAAATGTAAAAATAGTCTATATGTTTGCTAGAGGGTTATAGACTGTAACATCACATAATATTAAGGAACACATAATATAACGTTATAGTCTAACAGCAGGCTTTTTAATAGGCTGTATTTGATAGAGTTACAGTGGTGGAAAGGTTTGCATATAAACTCTTTATCATGCACAGTACACACACACACACACACACACACTGGATTCCAACCCAAGCATGATTGGAAACAGACGTATACAAGTGTGTGTATGTGTATATGTGTGTGTGCAATAGGGGGGTTGCTCTACAGCAGTATGAAATAAGGAAATACACTAATCATATTCATAATACGAAGTAGTGTTGTAGATTTAAAAGAATGCTTATTTCTTATCAGTCTACACTCAACAAAGTGAAAATCTAGCCTCACATTTAGAATTGACATGACATCTACCATCACCCGTTTTGACTCACTAAGAGAGTTTTTTAATCAGTGTCAGTCATATAGGTAAGTAGGCTGCTGTGTTAATGTCACATTTCAGAATTTTTAAATAATATAACAAGAAGCAAGGACGTACTGTGAATCACTTCCAGGTACCTGGAAAGAAATACAAGGGCAACAAGGTGAACCCTAGCTAAACACATATGCTACTATGATAAATTACAGTAAACTACTGTTATTTCCTGTGGAAATTAGTTATTTCTAATCTAAAAAGCAAATAACTCTTCTTTTATCAAGTACATGTTTTTATTTCTAACAGTATAAGGCACTGTTGCTCAGTTTGAGCCTTTCTTGGTCGGACAATTTTATCTACAGTTAGCAAACTTATATACAGTAACTATACCACAGGCATAGTTAATAGTAGTACTTTTTCACTCCTGCTGTTGTTATGCTGTGTTTTATTTTTCACCATCATCCCATGAATGTCAGTTGCCATTGTTACTTTAACTGAACTGATTGTTTTTAATACTGGTGGAACACTTGGGTATTTTCATTTTAACTTCACCATATTTTCGACCAATATGATTTTTTCTCTGCTTTTCTCAAGCTACAGTAAGTAAGAGCTGTTGTTATTATGCTGATTTAGTATTCAAACAAAAAGATAAGGTCATAAAACACGATGCTTTTTTGTGAAGGTTAATAATAGTAGACTATAAAATATTTAGACCTTGACTCAGTAACTCCTGTACATAGTATTAATTGACATGAATGCATCAATGCAGTCTGCTGATTACAATCTAACAAATGAGGAATCTGCCATGTGTTTACTGATCAGATTCTACACAAACATACATTTAAGTTGCTTCCAAACTAATTGAAGCAGAACAATCTAAACTAACTGGAAACATTTGGTGCAATTGAGTTTACCTGAGACAGCCTGTGAAGCTGAGGAGATCCAGAGGGTTTTTTACATCACCTGAAAGATCTGTATGGATAATGACAGGAATAATGGTGCATATCATATGCTCCACTTTCTTTTAACTCTGTGACAACCTGCTAGAGAGCAGCGTGTAGCTGATATGTATAGGAAACTGTACACAGCTGCTCCTGTGAAAGGTTAAACTGCTGAGGTCTTTGCCGTAAATCCCACTTAAACCTTATCAGCTCTCTGTGTCTCACTTATCCCTTGCTAACATCCTTGATGCATTACAGAATAAAAGCTCTGTTGGTTTAGCAAATATTTTTCTAAAAGGGAATTTGTTAGTATTTTTTCTTTTGCTTGACTAAGCTTGTGGTGGTTAAAAGGAATGTTGTGTGTAATTACTCAGATGTTGATTTAGAAAACTTTACAGGCTAATTCCAACCTTGCCTGGAGCAGTTTTGCTTACAGTGAACATTACCACACTTTGTGAACAAAATGCATTTTGACAGCTGCTAGCTGAACATCTTCATATGAATCTGGTAGTTCTTGTGCTGTGGTGCAGAGCAGGAAAAGGATGCTTTCCTGTATAAAAGCATCTGCTGATGAGATTGTTTTTGCTGGTTGTCATGCATTCTGACAATTACTGGGCTGTTTGTGTGTAATAGACTTATTAAGAGTTGCTCCTGTTGCTCACCAGGTCATCTTTGTTTACATTGTCTCACACACACATACACACACACACGCACGCACACACACACACACACGCACGCACGCAGTCAGTGTGAGGACACTCATTGGCATAATTCATTCCCTACCCCCCTACTGTCTAATAGGGCATGTTAATCTACTCTGTATCGATTTTTAATTTATCATGTGTACTGTACTGCCTTACCCTGACACTAACCATCACAACTAACTGCCTCACCCTAAACTAAACCCTAACCCTAATGAAAACCTATTTTTACACACACACGCATGGGCAACTTAATTGATTTCCTAGGACCTTCTTATGATTTTAGTATGGGAAGTAAACTTTACTTTGCCCTCACTGTTTTAAAACATCTCTTGCATATGATGTCATAAGAGAACATAAAATCTTTGCAGCATTTTTGTTGTTGTTGTTGTTGTCTTCCAGGACCCAGCAGTGTGTTGGGTTTTGCCATTACGTTACATTCAGTACTTATCTATGAGCAGGGAAGTGACTTATTTTCACTACTACTGAATATAAACTGACCAGTCCAATGTAGTGGAAAGAAGACATGGTCTGTTGTACTGGAGCCTACATTTTTGTGCAGATATAATGTAGGCCAGGTTTTTATTCGTGCCTTTTACTCATTGAGATTCTTCCATGATTTTAATGTTATTGATAGAAGAAAAGAAAACACCAACAGAGTGTTCCGTCAAACCACTCTGGGCCACCCACACATATGTATAAGTTTGATTAGTGTATTTACACTTTGAGCAAATAAAGCAGATGTTTGGGTGTGGGAAAGGGCGCATATAAGCATCATATCCTGTTTATTATTACAACCCAGATACAGTATTATGAAACCTGAACAGGGTTAGCTGGGATACAGTAGCCCATTTGGTTTCCTTGGACATACATTGCTGAAGAGCTCATGTTATTATTATCAAATATACATCAGTGGTTCTAAACCCTTTTGACTTGTGCCCCTTAAAATGAAGCAATGCATTTGTATTTCCTTTTGGCCTGAAATAGTAAGATTTATTATATAATCTTTTGTTAAAGACCTGTTTGCCAAGGCCTAGCATTCGGCTATGACTTGTTTCAGAATAATGTAGCGTTCACTGAAGCTCATAAATCTAATCTAGCAGTCTGAATATAAATTACAGGTTGCATCTTTGACCTTGCCTCTAAGCAGTTTCCCTGTTTGCAGATGTTCATGGTGAACATAAAAGGAATCCTGATTTCAGGACTTAACAGAAGCATCCATCATCCAGCTGTCATAGTCACTTTGCTAATGATGCTATTGTTGGCTGTTATGTTTTTGTTAGGAGTGCTCTTAATTGTCCAGGGATCCCAGGGGGTGGTTGGTGGTTTAAAGTTGGTTGTGTACCACTGAAGAAGAGGGCTGTTGAAAGCCTGCATCCTGGTTGGCTGAGGGGCTGTGGAGTGAGTGTATTATAAGGAAAGCTTATCCAGCCATGTAAATATTCTACTTGTGCTCTCCAGACATTTTGGGGGAGGAGGGGAGTACAGAGTCTGTCTGATCTCTGTTAATGTCATCAGTCACCAATGTCTTAAGTTGTGCAATTTGTTCTAGACCAGGCCTTTCTGGCAGGTCTGTCTGAAAGCCTTGAAAGCACTGCCGGGTTGCAAGGCAATACACCATACACCATACACCATATACACACCCTTGCACATGCACACTATACTGTATTTGCATGAAGATCACACTTACATCCAAGCCATCAAATGCATATGTAATTTAGCTGTAGTGTGTGTTTTGCTATATTTGTTTCTTGCATGATTTTATCATTCATTTTTTTGCAGGCGGCCTTGTCTAGTGAGAATACCCAGAGATATCTTCAGATAGCTCTTGTTGAGTCTCCCTCTCACACATTTTCTAGTGAAACCTGGAGAAACGATTAAAACTATCTTGCTGGCCGACTAGCAAGTAGATAGCTAACCTGGCAAGGCAGTTATTACGTGCACATGTTTTAAGAACATGATGCATTTTGTAGTGTAGCTGCAGGGCTAAGTTTGAAATAACCTATCTTGATTGGAAGAGCACTAAAATTACCACATCGGTCTGGATGACCGTACAAACTAAACTAAGACTAAAGCCATCAACAAGTAGGGATTTCTCAAGGATGATTGTCATTCATTAAGCTAAAAGGAGCTACAGTAATTGCACTCTCTCATTCAAGGTTCACAGAGGCCCACTATGATATGTAATCATTCAGCCAACTGTTGTGTTAGGTTCAATGTTGCAACATTGTAGCAGGATAACTTTAAAGCTGCTCTTGTCACTTTTTTTTTACAAAAATGTTGAACGGTGCATATTGTGAAAAACCCCACCGGAAATTATCACCCAGCTTCACAGTTGCCCTCAACTCTACTAAGATTTTAGCGTCTTTCAGCTCGTCGGTTTGTTTTTCCACCCTGCACCATTACTGTTTTGGATCATTGTCACTCTCAACTTTTCATGAGCAATGATTTTAGCATCACTGAGCCATTGTTTCCAGCAATCAAACTCCAACAAGCTGACTGTACGCTGCCCGGCTGGGAACAGCTGGTGAACATACTTTAGCATGTGTAGCTAAAACATCAGAAATTTAATTTAGGAATCAGCCAAGAGACCAAACAACGAGCTCAAAACACATTTGCTATACATTTGTTTTAGGGGTGATAATACAATATGTTACCATTGTGTTTAAACCAATTGCACGGTCCACACTTGAAGCCACAATATGTAATCTAAGCTGGTAGCATGAGACTCAAAATCAAATCTTTGTTGCACCTTGCACAACTTTAAAGATATTAAATATTATCAAATTACAAAAAAAATAAATAAGAAAATACCAATAAAGGAGAAATCACTTATGTTTTCTGATTGTTCTGCAGCAAATGTCTTTGCACTGCTGCTAGGCTGCACTTTTACCACATTATGATGTGATTTAGGGCATATTTCTATGGAACAGAAACTTACATGCTGTAGGTTTAATACGTTTTTAAAGCACACCACTTGAAAAGTTCACCTTAAAGCCAATTCCACATAATTACCTGCATCAATTTAAGGTTTTATTGAAAATGCTAACCTATTCACTGTGTAATGACTCTACAACATAATTTTAATTATAACTGTAACTCTATATGCGGTGCATGTAAATAAGTAAGTAAGACTTAGGGTTTAATAAAATGCTTCTGAGGAACTTACTACACAGTACAAGACACTAAGACACTGAGGAAGCTGATACCATTATGGCATTGATACTGAAGAAGAATTCTTTACTTGGCGTCATGTTAAGAATGTGCAGTGTTTTTGGTTTCTACTAAAATCTCCTCTGGTTATTAAATGCATTTATTAACAGAAGATAAAAGATTGTAGTGCTGACTTAGGCCTCACGCTGAGAGCTTTCCTTAAACTTAATGCCATATTATGTAAACTTGGATTGTTAATCATAGATAGATGTTTAACCTTTTGGGTAGCAATGTTTGACACAGTATCACAATCTCTATGACCTACTACTAATTATAACCATAGGGAGCAGGAGCAGTGTGAGGTTGTGTTTGTATCTGACATGCCCACATTTGAAAAAAAAAAAACACTGGATGATATAGCGAAAGTCAGCCTTGGTAGTACCTCTTGTAACTTCCTTATGTTACCTTACTTAACATTACTTCTCAAATATTTATTTTTTCCTCTCTTTTTTTGTTAGATTTTTTCCAGGCTTTTTCGACCCAAAGTTCTTTGTTCAGCTATTTATTGTACTTTTCAAAGCTTTTAGTTTAATACAACCTAAATATATATAACTCAAGATCAAAGCAAAGGTTTCTTAGTGTCATTTTCTGATCGGTAAGCTTTTGTTTTCTTTCCTCCTGTGTAGCATCAGTGTTTTAATCGGTGCCCCGAAAGCCAACACCAGCCAACCCAACATCACTGAAGGAGGAGGTGTGTACTTGTGCCCCTGGAGCCATACTAACTGCAACATTATCAACTTTGACAAGCAAGGTAGGGTGTCTTGTTATCTAAACCGATGGTTGACCTCTTACCCACACAGATAAAAATGTGACTCATGAGAAATGAAGCTCAGTATTTAAAATCCAAGGCAGACAATTGTCCCTAAATCATAAGCTGCAGCAGTAGTTGGTAACTCTCATTGTTCCAGGATATGTAAATGTAAGTCTTCCCAATGGCACTGCTCAACACTCTTTGATGTCTCTCCTGTGTTTTAACTGTCGGAGTTAAGGAGTCTTTCCTCCACTCCACCCCTCACTGAGGTCTCCATTGCGGGCCACAGGTTGTGTTTGCAGTGTTTTCACAGAGCTTTGATTTCCCTGCTGGACTCTGTCCCAGTGTTGTGAGCACTCTTCAATTAGGGAAGAGTCATTATGGGGACAAGGACCCCAGAGGATGTGGGCTGCCCCTGGTTTTGCCGGGAAAATAATCACCACCATCAGAATTGCAGGAAGCGATAAGGAGCACCATTTGAGGATCACAGGGTTGAACTTATCACATGCTTTTTCATGCTGATATCGAATGGCGTTTACTTAGATCGAGAACTGCGCCTACTCTGCATACATAAATATATACTTGGGAAATGTTTACAAACACAGACTGTCTCTAAAATGCGATATTTCATAGAAAAAGCCAGGCAAGCTATGCTTACAGTATGATCACACACACGAATATGTCTACACATGCATGCTTCTTGCATAGTCTTGCATTTCCCATTACAGACCTCAAGATTCATGGTGTGTTTGAGGACACAGGCCAGACTCCATTAATGAAACAGGCGCACTGAGCTGTATCCAGGAGAGTATAATGTCACCACTCAGCTGCAGACAGCAGGAAGATATATCAAGCAATATACTTCAGCACATTACTCATTTTTTGTGTTAAAATGGGGACTAACAACAGGCACACTAAAGGCGTCACTTTTTTATAAATAACTTGTTAATGATGCTGAATGGCAAAAATGTTTTACTTTATTGCAAGTCAGAAACTTACTATCAATGTATTAACATGTTCCAACAAGCTGTTCATGGAGGTGTAATACTGCTAAAGTAAAATCTTTGGCAGACTACCACACACAAACACACACCTCTATCACTTCACCACCCACCTGCTTCATCATCATTCCCTGCCTCAGTAGTGCCAGGGTCTCTTCATAAAACAGATTCTGACAAAAAAATTATTTGGGTTACAGTAACAACACTGCCCAAGTCCCTTTGAGCTTTTTGATGCCTGCCATAGCATGGAGGATGGATTAAGACTGTAGACCTGGGAACAAGGCCATAAAATATCCATGTAAAAAGCTAAGAACATGTGGTGAACTCTCTCAAATGAAGAACTGACAGCAGAAAAAACCCAGATGACAGAGGGATCTAAATAAAATAGCTAGTTCTGACATCACTGCTTTCTCCCAAGTTCCACTTTCTTAGAACTAAGAAGTAAAGTGGTAATATTTTTTAATAATTATAACATAGCTGCTTAAATACAATGTTAACATGTTTTAAATCTTCTTTAAATCTATTTTTTTCTAGGTGATCGGTATTTTGATATAAATGATGTGAACACTCAGGTTGAGTTCAAGTCCCATCAGTGGTTTGGAGCTACAGTGCGTTCCCATGGTAACAGCGTGCTGGTAAGACTAAGATTAATGTGATGAGTTTGGATAATAATAATACACATATTAAGAAAAGTCTGAGAGATTTTCTGTCCAGTTACTTGACTGAAGGAACTATGACTGAAGAATTAGCAGACAAAGGAGATGTTTAATGAAAGGCCAGCTTAACACCAGATAGTTATTACATTGTCTTTTTGTTCTTTCCAGGCTTGTGCTCCCAGGTATTACTGGAGGACCAAGCATGACACCCCATTTGCCGATGTTACAGGAACATGCTACCTCTCTGTAGACAGCCTCAAAACATTTGTAGAGTATGCCCCATGCCGAACAGGTGAGATGCAGCAATGATAATTAACCAGATACCAAAAATACATTTACATTTAGCAAACACTTTTATCCAAAGCAACTTACAAGTAGGGAACAATCATAGGCAGGTGAGCGTGAGGAGGTCTTGCCTAAGGACTAAGACTTTATTACTTTAGTTATTACTTGAGTAACTTAGACTGGTTAGTGTAGTGGTAACATCGCCGCCTCCCATGTGGGAGACTGGGGTTCGAATCCCAGCTGTGGCTACCTCCAGCACGGGTCCTTAGGCAAGACCTCCTCATGCTTACCCTGCCTACCTATGTACCTTGTAATGACTTGTAAGTTGCTTTGGATAAAAGCGTCTGCTAAATGACTAAATGTAAGGACGCCTACTGGAAGTAGTCACAGCTGGGATTTGAACCCTAGTCTCCCACATAGGAGGCAGTGATGTTACCGCAACACTAACCAGCCACTCTATACACAGGTTCCACCAAGACGAGTAACTAAACATATTTCTGATTTTATATAATTTACAGAAACTCATTATGGACTTTAATGTTATTTCAATATTGGGCTTTCAGTGATTTGTTTGAGCATATTAAATTTATAATAAAATTATACATACCTATACACTCAGATTATTACTTCAGTAATGGTGAAAGATACAAAATGTCCAAGGCCTCTCAATGTCCTGTTAGTGATCATTTATAATTGTCAAAATATAATGATAATTTATAATAGCTGTCAAAGTTTCAGAACCAGACATCTAAAAATGTTATAGGGTAAAACTAAAGACATGCATTGGAATTGCTGAGATGCTAGAAATGGCGGATTGCATAATGTTGTTGGAAACTATTGTAATACCCATTGTTTTCTTCTGTTGTTGTTTTAAGTTGGTGTAGAATTCAGTTTGGAAACGTGACAATTAAAATGTGGCAATAACTACGCTGGAGAAATGAAAACATAATGTTTTGCTTATTTAGTTTTCAAAAAACTGATGTTTGGTTCCATGTTTTTGTGGTGCTTAATGCAGAAAGACATGGACCTGCTGGACAGGGCTATTGTCAGGGGGGATTTAGTGCTGACTTCACCAAGGTAAGAGAAATATTTGTTGGAATTTTTACTGGTTTTTACATAATCACACAGTCACTGTGTTTTGGCTGGTGTAAGGAGCCGAAGATTACACAGTGTAACCTGCAGGTTGGTATGAACCTAAGGATGAAATTGGTGGCACAGAGTCCTTAGCCCCAACTACCGTTGTGTGTGTGTGTTACAGGATGGGAGGGTTGTGCTTGGAGGACCAGGCAGCTTTTATTGGCAAGGTGAGCTCACAGGAATGTGGAGCTGCATGGATTTCAGGCACATATCTTTCCCTTTGAGGATCCAAAAAAGCAAATAATAGCCAGAGATCAGAAGTTGTGTCATAGTTTCACCTCTGCTGTCTCTCCATTCTGCAGGTCAGCTGATCACAGCCACCACAGAGGAGATTGTTAAGGCCTACTACCCCTCTTACTTCCTTCTGTCAGTTGCCAGGCAGATTCAAACCCATCAGGTGCAGGGGACCTATGATGACAGTTACCTGGGTGAGGAAGGACAATCAAACAATACCTTTATTGCTTTGGCCCAGAGAAACATATCTAAACAGCAGAATGCCATGAAAGGTGATATAGCAGATCAATGGTTCCCAAAGCACAATTCAATTCTATTCTCTCAGCACATTCATGCTACCAAGAGGAAGACTCCAGTCCATTGGGCTAACTTGTCACTTTGTCCACAAATAGCAATGACAATAACAGATTGCAAAGAATTTGCTGTTGATGTTCTCATTTAACCTTTCCCCTGGTTTTTTAGCATACACATGGCTCATGGCATGACTCAGAAAACATCACAGTCTAATACTACTGTTTGCTGTTAAGCATACTCAGCACAATAATTCCCCAGAAAAAAATAAGAATATATAGTTTTTCACCCTTTCTCTTGTGTTACTCACAAATTCAACACTTTTGACATACTGACTCACTGACTTTGTGACTTTAATATTGTTGGGCCTATTGAACTTTGCATCAGTCATCGTTCTGTAGAAGTTTACAGTGTGTGTGTGCAATAGCATGTGACACTAATTTTCTGCCTATTTTTCCATTGCTGCCCAGGTAATTTTTCTGTATGATACATCCATCGATGTAGCTTTATTGTGGTTTAATGTTTAGCAGATGGTATGAACCAGTGTAGCATGCCATGACATTTATAGCCTAGCACCCACCCTCAATGGGCCTTTAAAATGCACAGAGCTGACATAATTTTCACACAATAATACACCAAGATGAAAATAACTTACAGTTATCAGGTAGTGACTCTAGGTCAGTTATTATAATCCAACAAGATCAAATAGTTTCAACACTTTACTTTCCATCTCTTCCTTAGGATACTCTGTGGCTGGTGGCGAGTTCAGTGGGGATGATGAGGAAGGTGAGGGTCATATTTACAGTGCAGAGTCAAAATGGATGGCTGAGTACAGGCTTTCTAATCCCACTTACCCACTCTCTTAAGCTCTGTCTACTGGTTAACAGCTTAGTTTTGGTACACCTACCTTCTTTTAGGAAGCACAAGAACAAAAGAAGGTTTGATAACACTGCTTTAGTCAAGTGGTCACAAGCTTTATCCAGCATTGCAGTTCTTGGTTATCAGTCTTGTTTTGAAATGACACCAACTAACCTTTTGCCCATGCATTCTGTGTTGCAGATTTCATCACAGGAGTCCCAAAAGGACTCATGCTGTATGGTTTAGTAAGGAGTCATCGCATTTTCATTTCTCAGCATTTTCCAGTGTGAATAGTGTACAAGACATAAACTTGAAAGAATATTGTTTTCTAATTTTATAATATAATTCAGGTCCAAGAAAAACTTGGTGTCTTAATACATTTTGGGCTCATGAGCCACAGTTTGCGATCCAAAATGTATATTCTGTTTGTCTTAATCTAGGTGTCCATCCTTGATGGAAGGGATCTGAAGTCTCTGCTTAACTTGACAGGAGAGCAGGTATGTGTACAAATTTCTAGAGATTGTCTGTACCTTAGCCTTTGGCCTACTTTTGTCATCTGTGTTGTCATCTCTCATGTTTAAAAGTGGCATGTGTACAGAAGGCTGAAAATTGTACAGAAAAAGAAAATTAGCCTGTGGAGAAGAGGCTGTACTGGGGTCAGAGTTTTAGCTTGCAGTATGCACCGCCTATGGCTTCTAAAACCTGTAAAGAAAACCCAGAAACAGTGTTCATATTACCACTATATTGATTCACCATGTGTTAATTTAAATGGATTAAGTGGCTGACTGGGCTTTAAGTCATATTGCTTATAATAAGTTGGTTTAAGTTACTTATTATTAATAAGTAATTTTCTAGTGCAACACATAGTGTACCTACAGTGTGAGATGGATAATTAACAGATGAAAACTATGACTAGCTGGATTCTTCTTACGATACTACACACAAGAAATCCCCCTCTAAAGCTACTTCAATGTAAACAATGAACAACTATTCTGTCTAAAAGTGCTTTTACCTAAAATTAGTTTATTTGATGAAGTCAAGGTGAACACATCAAAACATAAAGTCAGGCAATCAATGAGATAAAACTCTGTTCATTTAAATATGGGAATGTAAATATTGCTTTAATAAAAAACAACTTTGGCAATATTCTTTAAGTTGGGAAATCATGGGGTATCTGGCTTGTCTCATACTTGTGTAAATCAACGAGGTTTCATTGTGTACATATTGCAAGATGGAAGAACATATGAATGTGCACATGTGTCAGTGTGTTTGCATGTGAGTCCATGTTTTCAGTGTGGGAGGTCAGCAGTGACTGCTCTGAGGTGTCAGTCTCAGGGTAGAGGGCAATGAGTAAACTGTCAAGCAGAGAGTGATCTGAGGTAAACTCCAGGCTAATTGACTGTGCTCTCTGTGGGTGAATGCTGTTCCCTCTGTGGGGGCTTGAACTGTGTTGTCAAAAGTCAGCTGCAAAAACATACCAGGGAGCTTTTTTTTGCACACTGTCTTGTTGATTTAGTAAATTAAACCTTCAATTGTGCATTCTTTCATGCCATACCACAAAATGTATTTCCAAGACACTGATCCCTACATTATTCTCTCTGTTCAGCCATGTACCTTTGGCTTTATATCCCATGTTGTAGCCAAATTGCATAAATTATGCTAGGGTTAGGAAATAATGGTAATGATATAGGCTACAATGTGAGATAATAAAAATGTATCCAATAATTATCATTCATCATTTCAGACCATTGTGAGCAAAGCGGCACACCAACATACCAGAAGGCTCTGGTTCTACTGAAACTGTGGGTCTTTATATTAATTTGATAACATATCCAGATTTCTATTCAAGTATGTTACTTAGTGAATAAGCCATCAATCACATTGTTTCTCAAATGTAATGTAAGTGTAATTTTTACACACATTAACAAACAGTTTTTATTTTCACATCCAGCAACATTAGCATTAGCTTAATGCTCCTAACTTTTCATCAACTAGTTGCTATGTTGTCTTTCTGTTGTTTGGTGCTGCAAAGAAAAGTACTGAAATGAGCTTTGCTGCAAACAGCTGCTTGTTCTTCAAACTGAATTGTAACTCATTAATTCTATTTTTCAAAACGTATCCTGTTGTGAAGAGCTTTGGCTGAAACTTTCTACTAATTCAGGCTCATTGAACAGGACTGACATTGGTGGACAGTCATTTGCTTATAAGGTTTCTGGACAAGGCTCCCCCTGTTAACCAATCAGGGAATTCTCAATTTCTGCTTGATTAGCAGAAATAGCAGTTTTGCAGCATTCATATTTATTTTAATTTGCTAACGACTTGTAGCTGAAAGGCTGTGCAAGAGCCGAGCAGATGGTAGAATGGCATAGTGGAATTCTGGGCAGAGCATGGCTTGATGTCAAGAGTGATGTTAGAGTTTCATATTGTGGCTTTAACTACTATTGCTACAACTTTCCTTAAGTCACATCTAAAATAAGACCTTCACAGGAATGTAATAGCTGATGACTGTGGTCAGCTTTTCTTGACAACCTTTCTCACCTCAGATGAACACTCCTGGTGGTTCAGCTGGTTAGCCTTGATTGTGTTTTTCAGAACATGGCTGCGTGGCAAAGTAGTGCTCCTAGAGTATCATGGTGGATTTGAACTTTGTCCTGAGCCCCACTTTGATCTATGAGCTGTTTTGCCTAGTTTGTGATACAGGACTTAAATCAGACTATTCAGTCTATTTTAGTTTTTCACAACCTCACTACCAAGTAGCTACACTACAAATCACTTTGATGTAATGTGACCCTAATTTATCATACACGGTCTAAAAGTAAACCGGAAAAACCCAAACCCTATGGGATTTGTCTTGGAGTGAGTGAGTTTTAAAGGAGTTCAAATCCCCGATCTGTAGACCCCCTACCTCTGCTTGAGCTTACAGAAGCTCTAACACTGAGCTCCATTAAAAGAGAGAAGAAGAGATCCAAGGGCATTGTGGGACTGGGGAACTAAAGAAGAAAGCTCCTCGGGGTGGTACAAAGAGGGACATGGAGACAGAAAATGAGAGAAAATAAAGGGATCTTTGCACTATGGTGTGATTATAGGCTAACTGAATCTTGTTTGTAATGTGTTCCAGATGGGGTCCTACTTTGGCTATGCAGTGGCAGCCATCGACATCAACAACGACGGGTGAGTGGATGGGTAGATGGTGACACAGATGCTGGCAAAAAAATAGATAATAGGGAAACAAAGTTAGAAAAGGAAAGTGAAAAGGGAGAAAATTATGAATGGTGAGGTTGTTAAAACAAAGGTTAACAGTGTACTTGTACTTTCCGCTAATTCAGGCTCATTGAACAGGACTGACATTGGTGGAGAGTCATTTGCTTATAAGGTTTCTGGACATGGCTCCCCTTGCATGCTATGTACTCTATTTCCAGGTACAGTTCTTATCTATGTAACGTTCTTTTATGGCCAACTTCACTTTTCCCACTCTGCCAGTGTACCTGTGAACTTGTGAAAGTGTATTCCATTTAAAATGGCAGTGGCAAAGCATATACAGTTATTAATTTATAATCATGAAGGGATACATTATATGAGCCTTTTTTTATAATTCAACAGAAAATGGACCCTTCACTGTTACTCAGCTTTTGCAGGCTCTTTCCCATGTTTCAGACATGATGTGAGATTCATTAACCCGTTAAGACTTAGTGACCTGACATACCAGCAGTATGGGCTGGTTACCTTCAGACTTCAGATGACAGTAAGAGTGTGTTTAGCTTAAGTAAAGTGGCTGTGGCTTAACAAGTACAACACAACACAGAGTTGTAGAGATACTGAGCTGTAGAGCTGTTCATGTCCAACCCTACATCCCTCACCCCCGTTTATAGATCAGGGGGACGATGAGGGTTAAAGGAAGAAATTAGACATCAAAAGTATTTTTATGCTTTACAGACTGAGAAAAAAAGTGTGATTTTGATATAAAAATACCTCTGTCTCTTCTCCTTCAGTCTCTATCCACAATGTTTGACTCTTGCCTCTGCTCACCTCCTCAGTCTAGATGACCTGGTTGTTGGAGCTCCAATGTTTATGCACCAGGGGTCCTGTGGGCGCATGGAGGAGCTAGGTAAGGTGTATGTGTACCTCCAGAGGGGCCGTTTGCTGCTGGAGCCAAGCCAGTCCCACCTCCTCGGCACGCAGGCCTTCAGCCGGTTTGGCAGTTCGCTGGCTCCACTGGGTGATCTCAACCAAGATGGATTCAACGGTAAGTTTGATACATATAGTACGAGGAAATGGATGGTAGGAAAAATAACTGAATAGCAGCAATTTTTATTTTGTTTGCCCGAACTGCGCAGACACCAGAAGTGTTCTTACTGCGATATCAAGCAGGGCAGCAAGTCCTAACTTTTAGGAAGCCCAAGATTGCCAAAGTTGTGCTGTTGTGTTTAATAAATGACTATTGGTGATCAAAATGGTTGACCAGGTGATTGAATGTTTCAGCCCTTGTTTAAAGCTAGCTCCGATGCTACTCATAATGTGAAAAACTATTTGCCAGCCTCAACACACTTACTGGAAGAGGCTTTTATTCAATTGTAATTTCAGCCAACGTCTAGTGAAGTAAATCACCATGAAACAAAGGAAATCACCACAATAACTAACTGGCACGTGAAAAACATTTTCAGTGTATGGCCATTATTGTTTATAACTCTCCTGATTTGTCTCTTCTAAATGGTAAATGGTAAATGGTCCGCACTTATATAGCGCTTTTCTACCTAGCAGGCACTCAAAGCGCTTTACACTGCTTCTCATTCACCCATTCACACGCACAAGCACACACACATTCACACACCGATGGCAGAGCTGCTATGCAGCTGACCTGACTCACCGGAGGCAACTAGGGGTTCAGTATCTTGCCCAAGGACACTTTGGCATGTGACGTGGCAGCCGGGAATCGAACCACCAATCCTATGATTGGCAGTCAACTGCTCTACCTATTCTAGAAATTTAGAACATTGTGTTGTACTCACAGCAAGTTGTTTTCCAACATTCATGTACAGGTTTGAAATGCACATGGTGGGAAAGTGTGTGTGCTGCTGTTTACAGACTTGGCCGTCGGCTGTCCCTATGGAGGAGTCGACCAGCAGGGTTTGGTTCTCATCTATAAAGGTGATGCTGGAGGAATGATGGACACGCCCACTCAGACACTCTCTGGCCAATGGGCTTCCAGCTCTTTTCCAGCCAATTTTGGCTTTGCGTTGAAAGGCAACAGAGATTTGGATCAAAATGGCTACCCAGGTACAGCAGAAAAGAGTCCATCACCAGATTTCCATTAACACTGCTGATATCGTCATTTACCCACTGTCGCTCGTTGCAGATTTGATTGTTGGAGCTTTTGGGGCTGATAAAGCAGTGCTATACAGGTATGTTAAATAGCAGCAGCGTAATGAAAAATATGTACACTATTATTAATATTAGACTTATGCATTTATAGTATGTGTCTTTAAACAGGGCACGACCAATAGTGAGAGCTAGTGCTTCTCTCACAGTACATCCGACCATTTTCAACCAAGATGAGAAAACTTGTGAGCTGGACACTGGGAGTAGAAACGTTGCTGTGTCTTGGTAAAGTTCAGCTGCATTTGTAAAGTATATTAACTGAAACATGATATACTGCTTGATCTATCACCTACTATAGGCCATGCTTTAGAGTAGTTAAAGAGCTCTCTGACAATAGCTGAACATGGAAAGTCTTGCAAATGTTACATAACATAACAACACATCTTAGTTTAATTTCAGCTCTCCAAACTTCATGTGAATGTCAAATGACTTCATGTTTGCCAGTTTCCTGTCCAAACTTCTGTGAACGGTTCTCTAAATATTCTTAGATCCAGTGAGAAAAACAGGACTTTGAGTCTCAAGGAAGCTCTTTCCACAAGCTCAGTTTAACCATTAAGTGTGGAACATTTTGAGACCACTGTGAGAGGCTTTTGTCAAACTGGCTGTTGTTTTAGTATCTGCCCGCTAGGCTGATACAAGTGAGTCTTGTTTTCATGTTTAGTGGTGTCTTTTGCTGCCTTGGAAACAAAAAGGAGCAGAGAAGAGGTAGTGTGAGTAAGGTGGAGTAGTTATATGTTGGTGTAGGAGTGGAAAGGTCACACAGGGGGTTGAAAATGGAATGGAAATGGAAATTAAATTAGTAAGATATTGTTAAGCATCAGTAACACAGTCACACCTTCTCCTTTACTGCCTTTTACTTGTTATACGAACACATTTTTTAAACAAACGATCGAGAATTTGAAACATACTGTTTTTCCTTTAGCTTTATCACAATAAAAGTTACCCTCTGTTCCTTCAGTCGAATGCTTTTAATGTGAAGCAGCAGAGATAGGACGTCTTGTGATAGCATTAGAAACGACAACGTTGGATTACATGCTGCATTGTTTACCTGTGAATATGTTGTAGTGAGGAAGGCTGTCTCAATCCAGTGACTGCCACCGCCAGTGAAAACTCCAAAGTAGAGATCTAATTTCTGACTGTAAGAAAAGGCCAACCAGAAATAGCATGAAAAATAGAGTCTGATTTCACAGATAATTTTAAATAATACACAAAAGTACCCTAAATCAGAGTGACCACAACTAGTGTGCGTACTGTATGTGTGTGTTTTTTTCTCATATTTTGTCTGTCTTCAACATCCAGTGTCAGCATCACTTTCTGCCTGCTGGCCAAGGGGAAGCACCTCCCCTCTCATCTAGGTGAGGCACGCGCGTGCACACACTCACACACACACACACACACACACACACACACACACACACACACACACACACACACACACACACACACACACACACACACATAAAACACACACACACAGATGGTCCCCATTACTGCACCTTGCTTTTTTTCTTTGTGTAGCCACAAGTATGCTGGACCTCACTGTGCTCAATTTGGTAGTTAAGATCAAGATAAAAGAACAATCATGTAAATACAGAGTAAATTGGAGGGCTCCAGCAGTTTAGGAAAGTGTATGTGTGTCTGTTTTAAGTGCAGGGGTGTGTATTGCCTGTGCTATCTGTATAGTAGTTGTCATGTGCTATTCAGTCTTCTTTGTGTTGCTGTAAAGTAATGTCCACCGCTGTACATGTGTGTAAATGGCGAGGCTATATGTAGTACTGCATGTCTGTGGAAGTGTGTGCCTTTGCGTACATTTACTTGTACGTACATGTGTAAAAATACAGATGTGCATATCAACTTTTTTCTTCCTTTATGTGTGTGTGTGTGGCTTATTGTCTGTGTTTCAAGGATTTACAGTGGAGGTTCAGTTAGACAGTGTGAAGCAGAGCCAGGAGGAATCCATCAGAAGAACTCTGTTCCTGGACAGCAAGCAGCCCAGTCTCCTGAAGACCTTTAGTCTCGCCAACGGAGAACGCCTGTGCCATGACACCAAGGCCTATCTACGGGTCGGTCACACCAGCTGTATTTACTGTATTTAAATTTGTGTGTCTTTACAGATTTGATTGACAGAAATAAATAATTAAACAAAACACTGGCAGCTCTGCTTCAGTTAAGCACACTGATGCTTAAAGCTAATAGTAGCAGTAGCATTTTAACCATCTAGTGCTAACATAAGGTAGAACTGTATAAAGCTAATTGTTTAGCTTTAAGCCTGCAAACATTTGCCTCTGTAATTAGTGCTGCACACAACGTAGATCTGAAGCTGAGGGGAAATCCAGTAGTGTGACCAAGTGTGACCAAGTATCAACTTGGTCATTAACCTGACCTGATGGTGGCTCTACATGAATAATTTTACTAAAAGACATAAAGCCACTAGAAGAGAAAGAAGCTGATCAACAAAACATTAGGATTTATTCTGTTGGAACAACGGTGGTTTGTGAAACAAATGCTGCTGCACATAACCCACTAGTTTATGTCATGACCTGTTGTGCTCCTAGTTTTAGGCTAAAAACACACAAACAGATTTTTCTTCCCTTTAATTTCAGTTATATTTTATGCTGAAGATAAAAAGAAAGACAGATAATTTACAAACAAGTTTTTCCCATTACTATTCTCAGGCCAATTATCTCAAGCCTTTTACATCTTTCACAACATTTTCCAGTTCTTAATCCTGCACCAGAGTCCTGCTGGGTTTCATTCGAGCCGTCTAATCATAAACCTCTTTGCACCTGCAGCACCAGATGAATACAATTAACTCACTGGTAGCACAAAGTTATTTCCTACTAAACAAGGTTTGAAGATGCTGTTTGAAGTTGCTGTGTGAGGTGAAACTACTGCAAAACCAATCATCTCATCACTCAGTGGTGACCTGATGAAAGACTGTGCCTGACAAAAACACTTAAGTCATATGTTTACATATTTATTCTAAGGATACAATGATCAGAGCACTTTGATCTTTGATACAATACCAGATGGTTTGAGTAGAAACCATGCCCTCACCTGTCAGTCGGCACTTGTTGTATCTGTGTGTACAGTACAACATTTCTTCCTTGTACTTCCATTAAGAATTAGTGTGACTGATCAAACAGAATTCACATTACCGCCATGCCAATAGTAACATCTGCTTTTCATTTCATATGGTGGCACCATTTTGTAGCACATTGACTTGGACCAGGGAAACATAAAAATCAGCATTAAATGGCAAATTCTTCTGTTTTTGCTTTAAACCAAAGCCATTTGGGTTTTGCATCAAAAGGTATATAGGAGATGGTTCAGAATTTCAGCTTTTATTTGATGCTATATACCCCTCCCTACATAAAGCAAGACAATATAACTTGTTTTGTATCAGATGATCCAAATTTTGAGCTATCAAAAGTATTGGAACAAAAACTTTTAAGGTTATACAGGTAATTGAGACTGGTGGTTCCCCCAAATCCCCTTGTTTGCAACAACAGCTTCACTGACTAAAACTTTCTTTTGATATGCTTTTCCAGGCTTTCACTCCAATCTCCTTCTGTTTGTTTTGAGGGGTTTTCTCCTTACTGCCTTTTGTTCAACCAATGAAATGCATTTAATTTGGATTAATCAGGAAATCGGGTGAAGGTCTAGCGACTGGCCAATCCTGACCCATCCACTTTTTCCTTATTGATGAAGTTCAATGTTGAATTGACTGCACGTCTTAAATCATCTTCTTCCTGCACGGTAAAGCTCCTCCCAATTAGTTCTGGCAGTTAAAATGTTTTTGTACACTTAATTCACACTGCTGCCATCATTATGACATATATCATCAATAAATATTAGTAAGCCAGTTTCAGAAACAGCCATGAGACTATTGTACCTTCACCGTACTTTACAGGTGAGCTTGTATTGCTAATGGATCATGATCCAAGCAAGTCTCAGATTAGTGTGCAGGCGCAAGCCGTGCTGCAGTCAATTTGCTGCTGTTTTCATGTTGTGATGTGTTTTCTATATTTTTATCTTAATATTTTTATTACTTTTCTGTAGATAAGTAACTAGTTTTGAAATTAAGTAATACCCTCTCGATCATGTTGTTCAAGAGAGTTTTTTATCTCCCTTTTAACCCTTGGATTAATATTCTCACTCATCTGTAAGACCGGAGCGCAACAGCTGCTCCATCCCCATGAAGCCAGCTCCTGTGTTTACACCTGGGTGTCCTCAGTGAGGACATTGATGGACTGACAGACTGCATCACTGACATATATCAATTTCTGTGTGGACACCTATGTACCCACAAAAACCATTTGCTGCTTCCTAAACAACAAGCCCTGGATCACTCAAGACATCAAAGCCATCCTGACCTGAATGAAAAAAAGAAGGCATTCAGGCGACCAGAGACTGCTGTCTGTCAGGATCAGGGAGGGGAAGGAGGCTTACAGGAGGAAACTGGAACAAAACCTTTAACATAACAACACAAGGGAGGTGTGGAGGGGCATGAGGACCATCACTGGCTACAAGTCCAGCAGCCAGGCAACTGTGGGGACTGTGGACCGGGCCAATTAATTGAATAATTTTTTCAATCGATTCCAGGCTGAGCCACAGAGCCCCCTGCACTTCACTAACTACTCCTCAGTCCCTCCCCCACACGACTCACCCACCACCCAAACAATCTCAGCTGATCAGGTGAGAAAAGAGCTGCACAGGCTTCACCCCACAAGAGCTGCAGGTCCAGATGGAGTCAGCCCAAGGGTGCTGAAAGCCTGTGCTCCTCCTGTGGTGTTCTCCAGCACATTTTCAACGCTGCATCTGTTCTTCTTGTGTGAAAAAAGTTGTGCCTGGTTCCTGTGAATAAGACACCACGTCCCAGAGTCCTCAATGACTACAGTCCAGTGGCTCTGACCTTACACATTATGAAGGCATTTTAGAGGCTGATCCTGGAGTCCCCCCGACCTCTGGTCAAACCCCTCCAATTTGCCTGTCAACCCCATCTTGGAGTGGATGACCATCATACATCTTCTTCATCGCACCTACACACACGTGGACAAGCCTTGGTGCTTATTGAGGATCATGTTTTTTGATTTCTCCAGTGCTGAAACGTGACATAACAGCACATTATTTTAGGTTCCTCAGTCCAAGGAAACAACATGTCATGAAAAGTAGTTACTTAGATAGTCTTTCTCTGTTGCAGGGTGAAGACGAGTTTCGTGATAAACTCTCTCCTATTTACATCAGTCTCAACTTCAGTCTGGATCCTCAGGCCCCAGTGGACCAGCATGGCCTCAGATCTATCCTGGATTATCAGACAGAACAACTTATTGAGCAGAAGGTATGTCCATTGTCCAATAATGCTAAATAACTAACAAAATCTGAGGCCTGAGAGGACAAAAATTGGGACAAAAAAATTCTCAAATAACTGGTTGCTACTTGTAAAGAGCATAAATTAGTGAACCCTGAGTAACACACAAAAGCGACTAAGGCTAAGCATATCAACATTGCCATCACCTCCTCCGCCTCATGCTGGACAGCATAAAGATTGTTCTTAGAAAGGTTTTATTGAGCTGTAAGGGTCAGTCAGGTAATTGGTTGACTTCCAGAGACTTAACTGGCAACTATGTCACCCTGTTGTTTATTTTTCAAGCAAAAACATATTTATCATATACAGTATGTTGGTAAATTAAGTATCTTTGCTTTATGGACTGTTGATCATATCAAATCATCTCGGAAATCCATGAAGCACTGTTTCAGTTCTGTGTCCCCTCTCTTATTGGAAGTTTCAAAGATATGAAGTATACCTCTGTGCAGAACTGTCTATCTAGCGCAATACTAATATGGCCACATGCCTTGCATTGAACCACACAGATGGTCTCCACAATGATTACCATGAGAAAGAGAGCAGATGGCATGATGTAAAGTCATGTTACATTACACGGGTTCTCTGGGCTTTACTTACAGGAAATGTATTTGAACAGCAGAGATTCAGCTTGTAGACCTCAACCCTATATGTTCAGAGGTTGAGGGTCAGCCCTGAAAGCCAAAAAGGTGATTCCTCCACTCCTCTATTGATAGCTTTTTTTGTTGCTTACATGAAGAGCTAGTTCTCTGTACAACTGTTGAGCCATGGCTCTGCAAAATCACAGAGGAAGCACTAACAGCTCTGTTTGGGTGGGGCAATGCTCAGCTCTCAGACATCTGGTTGTGGTTTGTTTATGTATGTTGCCAGTGGTCTCCTCCACCAGACAAGAACCAGAGCCCAAAAACGTGCATGTTTTTGTGAGTGAAGGTAAAGTGAGCGTGTGATGTGGGCCTACGAGAGTGTACGTCTTGTGGTTGTAACCGACTGTTTTTAACAGGCTACTTCCAAGACTACATCCAAACCTTAAAAGCAATACTGTGTATTCCTTCTCCATATGTGAAAGGAATGAATTGACTTTTAATAAATTGATCAGTTAGCTAAAATGATGAGAACAGTGTAAAAGTCTATGTTTCCAGTAGACCATGGACCCTAATGTCTACTGTTGAATATGAACTAATAAAAGACAGTATGGGTGTTCCAGGAATATAACTACTGTATTTTGATGGGACAGTCAGCGTCTTTGTAGCACAATGTTATTACTGGATTATGTAACTTATTATTTTTTGTTTGTTTTGATAATTAGGCTGTAAGCTTTAACTACAGTTTCTATGATACTTTGGGGGACATGAAGGAAAAGAACTATGTTATTGGTAACTGTGGTACATTTAGCAAAACTGGAACCATACATTCTAATTATCAGGCAAATCCTGGGGTTACAGTGTTTTTTTTTACAGTTACAGTTGATATTTTCCTGATTTCTAAGCTGATTTATTTATCAGCAAATAATCTCATCTCCAATGTAAATGCCTCTATGAGATGTATGTTACACCAACTGCTTGTGCTGTTGTTTGAAGATATCTTGCTCTTGCTAAATTTTACGTTTACATACAGAGTAATGCTTGGCTCCATGCTGACAAGTTAGCATACACTATGTTGAGTGGTGTTTATGTTGTGCTTTCTGTGACACACTAAATTCCTTGTACATGCTTCTTGGCAAATAAATAAAATTCTGATTCTGACCATAGTCAGAATTGTGATTAGCGTTGCTGCTCTGCCTTTAAAACAACCTAATCCTAAAATATCAAGCTGCCATGATTGTTTAGTCTCATTGATGGTAAGACTAGCTTTTAATGGTCAAAATGTACCGTTGCAAGTGTCATTTTGTGCCAGAAGTGGTACAAAGAACACTCTCTTTATGCAGGTTATTAAGTTCAGTTTTAGTTCAAGCTGCAGAGCAGTGTTGACTCAACTCCGTGGTCAGTTTGGAGGATGCCGTTGAGCTGTTACTGTACTGAATGTTAGGGGTGAGACACACCAAGCTACCATCAAAGAACGACTGTAGCCAATAGTCAACTGATACATAGATTCTGTGCCTTTGTGAGAAGAAATAAGTCTCTATACCAGCAGATAGCAGTTTTCTGTATTCATCATTCAATGAAGCACCACAGCACCTTGGAATGCCTTGTTCGCTGAATGGTTACAGAGCATGCCACATAACCTCAGTGTCCCCAGTACAGGTCCAGCTAGGGACCTTTGCTGCATCAGGGCCTTCATTGCTTCATGCTCTAATGTTGGCCTAAAGGGCAACACATGGTCTATTCCTTTAAGAACTGGGTGTGTGGGGGGAGATCAAATGTATGGGTAGATGAAGAGATTAAAGTGAAGAAGGTCTGAAAAGTGGTTGGGAAGAAAGGTAGATAAGATAAGTTGAAACTCATCACTTCAGTGTAGTAAATCTGTTACAGAGCGTGTGTTCTCCTGTCTGTTTGGTGTAACATGACCGATAGCCTCTTAAGTCCTTAGTGGATGTAAACCAGGGAATTGAATGAAGAATCTTCGCTGAGACACTGTTAACCATTGCCAGGCTGACTCTTTGCTCTTTGCAGACCCTGCATAGCATTCTTTATGCATTGTAATGTTTGCCATATGTTGGAGAGATGTGGCTGATAGCAACAACGGCTGTATGGATCAACATGGAAGAATAAAAGAGAGAATAGAGGAAAAAGCTCAAGGGATGCACTGGAAAAGACAATACAGATACATCAAGTCACATTTATCTTGCACTGTGGTTTTTACCCCAGGCATCTGTCACTTTAAAACTACAGATCAGATTGAGCCCTATTCCCCTTTAAATGTTTTCACTCTTTTCCACAAAAATGTAACACTTATTTAGATGGAATTCTTCACCCTTTCATTCCCCATAAACTTTTCCCATGTTTTCTCTGTTCATCCCTTTCTTCTTTCCCACATGTAAAGCACACTTTACTTTTATCCTGCAAACACAAGCGAACACTTCGTTCACACAACTCCTTGGCATCTGGTTTTGGCAAATATTGTTATTGTTTAGTGCATATGGAGGATATGTATTGTCTGTATCCTCTCTTATCCTTTCATTAAACTATAAATCTAGTGTACAGGCTTCAGTAAACATTCACTTCCTCCCGACCTTTTTTCTCTCCATACCTTTGGACTCCTTGGTTCCTTGGATACCTCTCTTTCACCCATCATATCCATTCCTCACTCCACCTTCTGCCTCCATTTATCTCTATTTTTCTTTCTTTCTTAGGCCCAGATTCAACTCGATTGTGGAGAGGACAACATCTGTGTCCCTGACCTCAAACTGGCTGTTTATGGGTGAGAGAAAATCACCTATCACTTTACCTGATTCAACAAACAAAATTTGAACCCCCCAGCTATGCAATCTGCCAGTTTTTGCCCCTTGCGACTATGAAATTCAACATGAGGATACTAAAATCTACCATATAAAACACATATGTCTGGGCCTTTTTGTGCATTTCAAATTATGTATTTTATGTTCTTGGTTACTGTGGCGAGAATCCGAAATGAAATGCAGAGTTAGCATAAGTAGCAGTTGCCATCTTGATGAACAGACAGAGTAAACAACATAATTTGATATTAACCCACACTAAAAAGTTGCCACAGCACAGGCTGCACTGTTTCAAGCTTTACTGGTTGGGATTTTTGGCCCCTTCAGGGAGGCAGTGGAGGCAGAACAAGCTACAATCATAACATTGACATAACAGTCATATGGCTAACATGTTAGCAAACATTTGAATGTAACATTGAATTGTGAATGCAATGCAGATTATCTGCATTATCACATGTAAATGCGGGATCTATATTAATGCACATTAGCACATTGGAATTTGTAACTTGTCAATTTTAAATGTTGAGGAAGGAAATGCAAAATTTTATATATTATAGATCTCATGGATAGGAACGATGTGTTTCATGAGCAAGACTGTTTTACTTCTAATAAACTCTACATGGTAACTTAAACTCTGGGTCAATTTTCCCAGTGGGTTGGCTAGTGATAGTGACAAATATGTATTACTGCTATGGTTACCTGCAGATAAGAAAATAAGTTGGTGAAAGAGAAGAAGCTAAGAAACTAATATATACAACATGTATCTCTGACTCAGAGCTTGTATAGTAACATGACTTTCTGGCTCCCAATAAATTATTATTGTCAATTATTAATGTATTGTTGTTTGTGAATGGTTAGTCAAAAACACACACACAAACACACACACTCAACTTTCTCCTGTCAGCCAGTCTGTTATGAAGAGTGTTTTGCATTACAAGGCCATGTGATTTCTCTTAGCTGCAGAAATACAATACAACAATTCAGTGCAAAAAGTTTCCCATAAAAACGAAAGAAAGAAAGAAAGAAAGAAAGAAAGAAAGAAAGAAAGAAAGAAAGAAAAAGATCTGTATCTGTATTTGCCGTGGGACCCGATTCTATTGATTCAGCATTTTCACTAAATAGAATTTCCTTTTGCTGACATACTATAAGACATAGCTTCTTCTCTTGCTTGCCCAGAATTTGCAAACAGTGGGATGTTTAACATTCACTGGCATTTGAGTTGTCTCCTTGAGTTGTCTTGTTACGCCTTTTTGAGTTTTATGATTCACTGATATATTTCAGCAACAGTTTCAGCTGTTTAAAATCTCTGTGTGCTGCAGACCTCTCTCTGTTGTCAGCATCTGCCCAGTGTTGGTGTCAGGGTATCAGTGTTTTTTCCTCTGCATTTGCTAAACTTTCCCAGGCCTAATTAAAATCATCTGGAGGTCTCACCAAGAGAGGGGTCACAGCTTCACCCTCTGAAGACAGGGGAAGGGGTGGAGGAAACGGGCAGTGAAAGAAGAACCCAGACTCTGACTCTACCTGAGTCAGAGTCTACTCTCCTCAATAGAGACATTAATTCAATGTCGTGAAGTGTAGCTGTTGGTGGAGGGCTGGACTGAGAGGGTGTCGAGAGGATTTATCACTACACTGAAAGTGCATTTGCACACTGTGACCATGAGGAAAAGGATGGGGGGTTGGTTTCCTGAGACAAATCACAGTGATTGGATTTGGGTTATTTCCCAGGTCGGTCATGGACGGATATGCAGGAGAAAATGGCCTTTGGAGACTGTCTACACAGAGAGGCATTGTCTGGAAAGAAGTCCCTGCTTTTCATTACTTTTCACAAGTGCTTCCTTGGCATTTTTGGCCTTGCTCCGCACCAAATAACCTAAAATGAATGCAGAATGTCAGCACAAGCTATAGCTGCAACAGCTGTAAGCAGTGTACAGGAGCTGCCTTTCAGTCTTTTGATTGCAATAGATAAATTCATTTTGAAAAACATAAAGACTGAGAGTCTACTGGCATCCGAGGTTGTAGGGACAGTATTAGTTTGAGCTACGTGCTTACATCTGCTTAATTAAAGCATTAGAATACGAGCTTGACAATGTGAAAAATAGCTTGGGCCTACCTGTGATAATGAGGTCTAGTACATTAGCACTATTTATTGTAAGCAAATGTACAATACTTGCAGCTTTTCGTGTTTACTGATTCAAATGACACATCTCTCCTGTGGCATGTTGGTTCAGCTGTCATTAATGAACATTAATTCAGTAGGTAAAGTTGGTTAAAGTGCTTAACTTGTTGTTCTTCTTGGTTTCACTCATATAATCTTAACAATTTAATGTATTAACTTAAATTTTCAAACCCATAAACTCTTGAGAAAAACTCTTAGGTGTGTGAGATTAAGTAGAATAAAAATGTTATTTTGACGTGTCATGCACAGGTTTACTACAGTTTTACTGTTGTTAAAGAAGTATAGGATCAGACTTGGCGTTTCCCAGCTAATAAGCAAAAAGGCAAATACATATCTGAAAGATTAAAGATTTAAGTATTTCCACTGTGGTGCAGATGAGTGCCTAATCCTCGTTGACCAAAAACAGAATATCTTACTTGCAAACTTCCTTTTTGCACAATGTGAATGGAACCCTTGGTGACAATAGATGAGGTATAAACAAGTCCTGTTAGTTTGTGTTGTTATGGTGATCCAAAATTGTTTCTGATCTAAAAAGCCCTTATATTAGATGTTAAGTAATGGTGACTCTCCTCTCTCAGTGACAGGACAGAGGTTTACCTGGGTGATGAAAACTCTTTGAGTCTCACCTTCAATGCCAGGAACGAGGGCGAGGGAGGAGCATATGAGGCTGAACTCTACGTGATACTTCCCCCAGAGGCTGACTACAGTGGGATAGGGCGCAACAATGTGGTGAGAAAGATAACAGTCCCAGTAACTTTACCTTAACAATTTTTAAATCAAAAAACAACACTGGAATCAACTAGCGGCAGAACATATGTTGTAATTCTTGTTAAAGAAGCTGATCACAGGTAAAGACTATCTGTTTTTTTTTTTTTTGGCTTTCTTTCCAGAGCTTGTCCCAGCTGACGTGCAGCTACGAGGCAGAAAACCAGACCCGCTATCTTGCGTGTGATCTTGGAAACCCCATGAAGCCGGGTATCAGTGTAAGAGTTCACAGACCCGTTTTCAGTTTGTGTGTCTCAGTACAATTAAGTCAAGTCAAATTGTTATTGTATAGTATCATACATAAGCAGACTCAAAATGTTTTTACCCTGAACTGATAAAACCTGTAAAAAGAAGATCCCACAGTTTTTGTCAACTTTTTTCAATATAATCAATTGGACTTAAATATGCTAATGTGCAGTAGAGTCGAGAAATAGAGAATTAGGTAAAAAGTGTAGAGGGAGAGTATCAAAGTATTCAACTTTTCATTATTAATTTTTTATGTTCCTGCTGTTAATTCTATGCATTTTTTCGGTTGTCCTTTTGTTAGTTATGGGCCGGTCTTCGATTTACTGTGCCAAGACTGGAGGATATTCACAACACTGTGCAGTTTGAGCTCCAGATACGAAGGTAGGTCCAGTACTGAACAGTGAGCTAGGGTCATGAGTGGAACCTATAAACAAATTTATCCCATCAATTGTAATTTGGGGTTACCAGCAAACCTTGCACTAGCCCCAGCTTGTATCTCTTTTGTATTACAGAGGCACAGGGACAGAGCTAACTCTCTGGATAACTGGATACATGTGGAGCATTTGTAACCCTGTAGAGTTGCCCAAATAAACTCATAAACTCTTCTAGTTGGTCAGGGTCAAACGCCACATGGTTTGAATTCATTCATTTGAGTTCCTCTACCAACCACCAACCAAAAATTATTTGTAATTTGTGTTCTTTTTTAATTAAAAAATTAGAGTGATGATATTGACAAATTAAAATAATAGATAAGGATAGATACTATAAAAAGAAATGTAAATGATAAAACATCTTAGCTTTCTTTGACTGGTGTCATTTCCTCATTTCACCATATTTGTTTTTATGGAAAAGAATTGCCTTCTTCAGGACTAAATCGGATTGTGTTTGACTCTGACCACCTAGAGTAGTCCCAGGAGTCCAAGCACTAGGCATGATGTGAAACAGATTAACATCTTTTCCACAATCACAGGTTCCAGCATAGTTAAAATGAGAAGCTACTTGCTGTATCAGTTAAGTTTAAATAATTTGTTGATAGCTAAACAATAATCATCAATGCAATAATTATCTAAAAGAAATGTATGTTGTGTCTGTAACAACTTTGTGTCTTTCTGTTTTGTCTGTTGCAGTAAAAATGCAAATAACTCTGAGAGTGACGTAGTGTTGTACGAGCTTGAGGTAGTTGCAATGGCCAGTGTGATTCTGCAGGGGTGAGAGATTGTTACATTATTATTATATAGCCATTCTTATGATTGTGGCCCCTGCCAGTGTAAGCCATAAACTCTGTGTTTGTGTCTTTTGCAGTGTCTCTCGGCCAGACAAAGTCATCTTTCCCCCTCCCAACTGGACTGTTCATCAGAGTCTAAGCGAAGAGCAGGACATTGGCCCTGAGCTTCAGCAGGTCTATGAGGTACAGTATGCAGGGATTTCTTATCATTACTTATCTCCGATATCTGTGGGTGACGTTTAAGGGACTGTTAAGGGACTGGAGGTTATTCACTGTACCTGTCACTGTACCTTTTGTATACAATGTTTACTTACAGCAGCAGCTTCTGATTCAGAAAGACTTTAAATTGTTCCTGGTTTAGCAAACATAAGCTAACTGGCTAAATGTGTTGAACTTGCTTGCTGTAATAGCACATGTGATTGGCTGAATGATCAATGATAGCACTGCTGTATAATCATGAAATAAAAATCAACCCTTATGAAAAAAACTAAACACAAAACAATGTGCTGAGTTATTTAATTAGTTAGTTAGTTAATTTATACATTTTATAGAATGTATTTATATGATTATTTATATTATATTTAATATTTTTTTCTGCTAATAGTGTATAATTACTAATAATGATAACACAATGGGGTCCCATAATAAATATACTGTTTGCAGATACAATACTGAGGGAAGAATTTTGTGTCTCTTATCTCAACACTATGCCCAAAGAAAAATCTGAAGATCATATATTTTTTTCTATTTAGCTTCACTACAGTAATAATTTTTCTACAGTTGCTAAGGCGAACAATAATTATTTATACTGATTAATTTCATTTTTTTTATCTTTATCTAACCTGCAGCACATGTGCAAATATAGAGACCCTGTATAGATATTTATTTCACCTCAAAAAGCCATCTGTGCTTCTTGATCAGGCACTTGTAGAAACAGCAGTTACTACAAACTGTCTCTTTCAGTTGGTGAATAATGGACCCAGTGCAATCAGCCACACAACACTAGAGGTGAGATGTCCCCTGAAGGCTCTCAGCCACGAGTTGCTCTACCCTGTGGAGGTGGTCACTGAGGGGCCGCTCACCTGTTTCTCCAAAACAACCTTCAATGCACTGAAACTCAAAGTGAGGACACACAATCAAACATGCGCACACACATAATGTACATTAGTTGGCATGGTGAGGCCATTAGCCTTGGTCTATTCTTGGCCCTGAACATTTGAATGTGTTTGTTAAGTACCCTGCCAATGTCGTTATAAATGTAGCTCCAGCCTCCAGCAGCTGAGGGTCCAGCCAAGCTGAAATCCAACAGTGAGCACAGCGTCCAGAGGAGGGAGGTGTACAGAGACCCCCTGGTTGAACAAGGAAACCTGGTGAGAGTAGATAGAAAATCTACTTGTAAAGAATTTTTAGGGAAAAGTAAAGGAAAGTAAAAGAATGCATTTGTGATGGTGCATCATTTATCTGGGGAAAACCTGTAGTGAATATACATCATGGGTAGATTCACTTTTTCTTTTCTAACATCCTAGGAACTTTTCTTCCTCCATTTGACATTTGTGTCCCATGAAGTTCCCAGGAGGTGTTTATTTTTCTCCTACTTCCTTGACTCAGAAAGGGGGGAATCATGGTGACGTGAGTCTGTAGAACTGTTTGCTCAAAACACGCCACAACAGAGCCTCTAAAAAGAGCCAGTGGCTCTGGTGTTGGGTGTTCAGTCCAACTGGATTTCTTATGTGTTTTCAATAGTGTGGGGCTCTGCTGAGTGGGCCTTTCATGCTTATATCATATATGTGAATCAAAATAGTCCACTCAGATAGCAGGAAGCTGGAGTTTTGCCCTTTAAATTATAAAGGAATTATTTGTTTCAACTGAGGAAATGGGAGATCTAATGAGCCCTGGTCAGCATCTCCTGCTGTTTGCTCTAATTGTTTGTGAGGTGAAGTTAATTAGGTTTGTGATTTACTGCTGTGCTTTGGTGCAGCTTGCGTCACTGACTATAATGTCTGACAACTCATTTGTTATGGTATTCCAATGAACCATCATTTAATTTGCAAACTCAACCACATGAAGATACTTCCAAACATCCTTGTGCCACTGTTTGAAAGCCAAACCTTAATTTAAGCAGCAGAATTACTTTTAAATTAGTACCAAGCTAATGAGCGGAGAGTTAGCTCTAGCTTGATTTTTGTCTAAAGTTTAATGTGCAAAATAAACGTTAAAAGTTGTCTTGTTCAAATTTACATCTTGGAAAAAGTTAATTATGTTAAATGAATGACATCCCAACCTAAAAAAATGCTAGGAGTCAGTGCTGCCCAAACTAACACCATATGAAACAATAATAATAATAATAATCATATACCAGGGTTCATGATGATGACTGACTGAACCACAATAACTACTGTACTGAATACTAGTATAGCCACAGTTTATGTACTGTATGTTTGTACTGTTTTTGCTCCTTAATCTGTCATCTTACAAAATGTAAAAGTGTTGCCAAAGGAATGCTACAAACTAAAACTGACTTTCTGCAACTAACTACCTGAAAACAAGCTGCAAAGGTCTGGTTCAGGCACCTGCAGTGCATCCTGGGATTTCTTTAGGCCGGGCATACTTCAATTAAATGTAAACGATGAGTCTCTTGGGTTAAATTAGGCAGTATTTAAGTATATAAAGCAGTATTTGTTTTAATCAAATATCCACTTTGTCCTAAGTGTCCTTTGTGCTAAGGCAAACATTTGTGATTTGTATAATTCCTGTGGAGAACCTTGTAGATAAAAATGAGGCAGTTTAATCACTAATGGTAAAGTTGAATGCTATATTGACCTGAACTGTTCCTCCACAGACCTGCTCCACAGTGGAGTGCTGGAAGCTGCAGTGTAATGTTGGGCTCCTGGTGAGAGGAAGCAGTGTCATCCTGACTGTACGCTCCAGACTCTGGGCTGAAACCTTTATGGAGGTGAGACCATAGGATTAATATTAATGCTGATCAGTGTACAGTATACTGTTCAGTGCAGGAAGCCAGGCTGGATGTGAAACCCAACAAAAAGTTAGAACCCGTGTTGTTATACTGCCCTCTGCTGGAGGTCACTAATAATTACAAAAGGTTAGTCCTAATACTATACTACACTAATACACTGCTCAAAAAATGAAAAAGAACACTTTTTAATCAAAGCACAGAATCAAGTCAGTTCAACTTCTGGAATATTAACAGGAATTGTTTTAGATGTGGAGGCCACTGACATCCTGTTTTTCACTAGTTTTGCATTTGGCTAGGGTCAATGTCACTACTGGTAGCTTGATGCGATACCTGGACCTGTGCTCACTGCCCAGCACCATGGAGCTTGATTGACATTTGCCATAGAACACCAGAATTTGCATGGTGCCCTGTGCATTTCACAGATGAGAGCAGGTTCCTCCTGAACACATGACAGACATGAAAGGGTCTGGGGAAGCTGTGAAGAATGGTATGCTGTAGCCTATGCTTGTGTGGTGAGAGTTTGCAGATTGTTCGTGGAGGATGAAGGAATTGAAAACATTAACCCCCTAACTCACCTGATCTAAATAAAATAAATCAATAAATCACTGGGAGTTCAGTGATGCTCTGGTACAGATTGGTCCAGAGTGTCTTTGAATTCATCCCTCTGTAGGTTGATCAATTTCTTTTCCATCAAGCAATGTGGCATCGTTTAGTTCCTAACACATTACTCAATCCATAATAGATAGCAGATCCAGCATGCTTTTTTCCCAAATTAGATCAGATGTGTTTTCAAAGTGCTCCTATAATCTTTTGAGCAGTGTATGTTATTTAAAATATGGCTGTATTATACACATAATAATATAAATGTAATAAAGGAATAGAAAATAAATACGATTATAAACAGAATTTGTAGTGGTAAGATCGTGGCCCTTTATGCAGGAGACTGGGGTTTGAATCCTGGCTGGGGGCTACCTCCAATTAAGTCCTTAGGCAAGTGAGGTCAGAAAAGTCAGACTCCAAAAACACTGAAGGTTGCTATTTGTCCTTGTCCACAGAAGCCCTACATGAAGAAGCAGTATGATCTGCAGTGCTCAGTTCACTACAAGGTGGACAAGATGCCTTATTCTATTCCTCCCCAGTCCAAACCATCAGGATCCAAAAACGTAACCTCATCCAATTCTTTTATTTATCTAATTTAATACAATTTTAAGAGCTTCTAAAGTTTAACTTATTTGTATGTGAATGTGAGTGGGATTGTGTGCACAAGTTTGCACGAGCTCATTTGAAAGCTGTGGTTTCCTGTTGTTCAGGTGGTGACGGCTGTGGTGTGGAACAAGCCAGACAGTCTGTTCTCAGTGCCAGTGTGGATCATCATTCTGGCTGTTCTAGCTGGGCTGCTACTACTCTCCCTGCTCATATATCTACTGTACAAGGTGGCAAGCTGATAAATATATTAAATATTGTTAAAATGTTGCCAGAACTGCAACATACATCTAGATGTTTTTATTTTGTTGGCATTAAGAAAGGACACTGTGATGTTACAGTGTGATTTTTTAATAGTGTAAAACTGTTAAAGTGATACCTGTAAACATTAATTGCTGTAAATGTCAAACTTCAAGTGGAGACTAATTTATATCTGGTATTCCTCTCTGCACGTTTCTCTCCAGATGGGCTTCTTTAAAAGGTCCGGTCCATACGGTACGACCATGGAGAAGGCCAAACTCAAACCGCAGGCGTCCTCTGAAGCTTAGATCCAAGAAAGAGCCATCCCTTGCAGCTGTTCCAAAGAACTGGATTTGTCATCACATTCCCAAATGGCAAACAGGAAACCCATTCATGAGGGGACAGTTACGGGTGCTGTATCACTGGAATACAAACAATCTGGTGCTGCACTAAAATGCCAAAGCACGAAAGACTACAGGGGCCATGCAGTTAAAAATGCACTGCTGTTTTGGACATTGACAAGAGCAACAAATAAGATTGATGACAGAAAGAGGAACAACGAAAGACTTGCTCCTTAAAAGCTCATCATTGTGGAAATATGCTTCTTCAAAAATCGGTGAAGAGGAAGCAAACCTCTCAGCCTGTATCCATACAGGAAAACAAATGCACCTCCAACAAATGGCACTAATGCTCAAGTATTTCTACGTTCCTGAAAAGTGTATTTGCAATCCCAGTTTTCCTTGAAATTACCGCTTTTGTATGATCTGTACCCCACTTGTTTATTTATGGCACAGTGTTTTGTTGAATGTTGTACTGTACTGTCTGCAGGACAATCCTGATCAAACTGCAATCTTTAACTTGAATTATTTCTCTCCCATATTGGGAGGTGTTATGTCTGCATTGTAATGTAATGTATTCATTGTCTTATGACCCATTGGTGTTGTGGCTCAGAATAAAGCCTAATTTTCTATACTCAACCCGAATGCTGAATATATGTTGTACATGATATACACAAGCCATCAGCAGCTAACTGGTTACTTGCAGAAATTCATATAACTTATGCATTAGTATACGTTTGCATGTTCTAAAACCCCCACATATGTGTGACTTTAAGAACTTTGCTCTGCTCCCAGGCTCTCTTTGGACCACTGAGGCTAGGTGGGTGAGATTGTCTCCTAAGAGCAGCTAGAAGCAACTAGTAGCAGTAGTAATTACTCTGAGTTTGTATTTAAGCTAAAGTAGTAATACTACATGATTACTCTATCACTTTAACCATTTTCATCCATTAAATGTCAACATTCTATATAATCTAACAGTTTTATGGCAGTGAAGATGATCATGTTTAAAAATCCAACTCATGCCTGGATAGTCAGGATGACATGGCAGTGAGCCGTTAGTAAATGGAAAGGTCTGTCACTTGGCCTCAGTCCAATGAAGCACTCAGAAGCACTTTCAATCCATATTGAACGCAAAAGCTTACATTCAAGTAGGTACAGACACACTAATTAGTCAGGAGTTAAACATTTTGATGCAATTTTATGGTATGAATTTTTATAGTGCCCAATTTTTTATGAAGACTAAAAATAAGCTTATCAATAAGTTTATTCATTGTTCATAATGGGGCCCCTAGTAGTTGGGGTCCTAATATTCTCCTAATAGTAAGGTCTGCTTCCACCTCCATTAAATAAAACAATATGTGGTTCAAGTGTAGAATAGCTTTGTAAGAGGTTTTTACTAATTAGGAATTACACCCATTTTAAGCTGTACTTCAATTTTGGTGGGGCTCAATAATATTTGGACAAAGTAACATAATTAATTTTGAAAATCCTTTGCAGTCAATGACTATCTGAAGTCTGGAGGGCATGAACATCATCAAATTCATGTTTTTTCAATTCAGTTTTATTCAATTCAGTTTTATTTGTATAGCGCCAATTCACAACAGAAGTTCGCTCAAGGCACTTTACAGTGCAAGGTTTAAGACCTTATAGAGTATAATTATACAAAAAATCCCAAACCCAAAAATCCAATTTGAGCAAGCTTTAGGCAACAGTGGAGAGGAAAAACTCAGTTTAGAGGAAGAAACCTCCAGCAGAACCAGGCTCATAGTGGGCGGCCATCTGCCTCGCCTGGTTGGGGTGAGTGGAAAGAGAAGAGAGAAAAGAACAGCAGGCAATAAAGACAACAACAAGCATCAAGAACATTGGGCAGATGAACTGGATTCTGGAGATGTACAGCTCCAGGCCGAGGATACCTGCAGAAAAGTACAGAGAGAGGGAGACAGAGAGGAGGAAACACAACTACAGGAGAGAGAAGACACAAAGTTAATGACATGCAATGGTGGCATTTGCATTGATACAGGAGAAAGGAGAGAGGAGAGGAGCTCAGTTTATCAGTAGAGGTCCCCCAGCAGACTAAGCTATATCAGCATAACTAAGAGATGGTTCAGAGTCACCTGATCCATCTCTAACTATAAGCTTTATAAAAAAGGAAAGTTTTAAGTCTAGTCTTAAATGTAGAGAGGGTGTCTGCCTCCCGAACCTGAACTGGGAGCTGGTTCCACAGGAGAGGGGCTTGGTAGCTAAAGGCTCTGCCTCTTATTCTACATTTGGAAACTCTAGGAACCACAAGTAAACCTGCAGTCTGAGAACGGAGAGTTCTGCTTGGAAGATATGGAACTATGAGGTCTTTAAGATAAGATGGAGCCTGATTATTAAGGGATTTATAAGTGAGGAGAAGAATTTTAAATTCAATTCTGGATGTGTTTATTACTTTTGTATTTTTGCACACCCTCTCATTCTTTTTGCACATTGCTGTTGTTCTTTTTGCACTGACCTGCTGTAGCAATTGAATTTCCCCAATGTGGGATCAATAAAGAATATCTTATCTTATCTTATCTTAACAGGGAGCCAATGGAGAGAAGCTAACATAGGAGAAATATGATCTCTCTTGTTAATTCCAGTGAGAACTCTGGCTGCAGCATTTTGGATTATTTCTTAACTGGAGATGCTTTGCCAGTAAATCACTGCAGCTACCTTCATTTTTGTCTTCAGAAACTGAAATGCTGCTTTAGATTGGGTTGAGATTAGGTGACTGACTTGGCCATCAAATAATATTCAATTTCTTTGCATTACAAACATCTTGAGTTGCTTTTGCAGTGTATTTAGGCTCATTCTTCAGCATTTCATTGAATTTAAACAAAGAGTATAGCCACATACACCTCTTGATACTTTATTCAGCAGTCAGCCCGTTCCATTGGCAGCCATGCATGCCCATGCCAAAGCACAGCCTCCACTATGTCTGACACATAATGTAGTAAGCCTGGATCACAAGCTTTTCCGTTTCAACAATCCAAACAATCTGATTTCAGAACATTGGAAAATTTCTTTTTTATGTTCTTTAGACTTCCAAAAGTCTAACCTGTCTTTCCTGTTACTGAATGGTACCAGTGGTTTGCACCTTGTTGGAAACACCATTTACATTCATAAGTGTGTCTCCTGATTGTAGATTTTGACAATGATATACCTTGTCCAGAGGATTCTTGACTTCTGTTGATGTTGTAAAGTGGTTTTCCTTCACCATAGAAAGGATTTTGTGATCAGACTCTCAGTAGAGAGCACTGTTTTTAGAAAGTTTCTATTACAAAAGTCAAATATTTAATTCACTCAATGTAAGAGATGATGTTGCATACATATGTGCATGCGTTATGTTCCACATATGGTTTCCGTGCACACAGCAGGCACTGACTAAGGCCAAATGAGACTTTGTGGTTGTCAATGGTTACTAAACAAACCTTTGTCAACTTGCCATAATTTTTGTTGACAAAACAGTGAAATGCATGCTCACATCAAACTTGCAGCTTGGCTTATGTTTCTCCCAGTATAAGAAGGTTGGACAGGGACAGGACCACCAGAGAATGTACTTAAACGGAAAGGGTTTACGTGGACAACAGAAGCTCTGAAGAAGTAGCAGGAGGTGTCAGGAAGTATATGTAGTTCAGGGATGACGGGAAATGTAGTCAAGATGGTGGACGGTTGAGTTGGTGTCCTCTATGTGTTGGCTGCAGAGAGAGAGTGACACTACTGGAGAGGAACAATAGTTAGCAAGAGAAAACAGGCCAGAGCAATGGAGAAACAGGGGAATCCTGAAGTTTAAGCTCTTCATGTGCACACATGGAAGTAAAAAGACAATCCAAAAATCCTCAATCCAAAATTCGCAATCCAAGTACAAACACATTTCAAATCCAAAAGCACAGTCCAAATCACGGTCCAAATAGAGAACAGGGGGAATCCAGAGCCAGAGAGAGTGAATAGAGTTTATACAGAGCCATAAGAATCACAAGGTTTGATGGAGAAACCGGAGAAGCTTCAGATAGCCAAAAGCAGATTAAATAACCAAAGAGACAGATGTAACTCACAGAGTAGCAGGGGCCAGAGACAAAGAGACAGGTCCAGGGCTCAGGGCTTACAAAAGTCAACTTACACAGCTAACACAGAGCTAACACAGAGCGTACACAGAGCTCAGACAATCTCGCACCTGGGTTGCTGGAGAGGTGTTGTTTATGTAGGAAGCGAGAGACAGATGAGAACAATCAATGCTGATTCAAGTGGAGAGGGGCAATTACAAATGAACCAGGACAGGAAGTGGTTTTCAAAATAAAAGCAAGGAACCGGAAGTCCAGCTAGGAATTGTGAAAACTGCATTCTTGCATTTTTCTACATTTATGTCTTACCCGTGGGCATGGAAGATGCAGAATAATATTAATTTAAATGTAAATCATTTCTGGGTCTTCTCTTATAGAAGTTTTATTGGTTTGGTGAAAAATTGTGACTTCTTGTGGTGAAAATGAAAATTGCATACAGTACTACATACTAGTTGACTAATGATGTGTCAAACCAAACATTTCAGCACAAAAAACAAACAAACAAAAAAAAAACAGTCGTAACTTTATTGTGGCATGATTATATATATTATATATTATCTAAACATAATATTTATTAATATTATAAATATTTATACATATTCATTTTGGGCACAGAAGCTAAAGAACCTAAAAAGAAAAACGTTCAACAAGAGCACAAATAATAGGGAAAACTCCATCAATAACAAAATGCATGTGTATGGGCAGATTGTCAATCAACACACTGGTTTTACAATGGTCTAAGCTACTTACTGTACATGTCTGAATGAAGATAAGATAAGATAAGATAAGATAAGATAAGATAAGATAAGATAAGATAAGATAAGATAAGATAAGATAAGATAAGATAAGATATAAGATAAAGCTTTATTGTCATCGTACAGTCACAATTGGTACAACAGTACAAAGAAATTGCGAACTATCCCACATTGGTGCAAAGAGAGAGAAGATAACAACAACATAATGATAATAATAAAACAACTTACAATTACCTTTCATACAAAAAAAGAAAAAAATATATAAATATATATACATATATATCTGCACAAATATATATACAATATACACATACACACCAGCTGTATATACAGAATATACACTCTACTCAGAAAACTAAACCGGAAAACTACACTGTGTGTGTTCATGAGGGCTATTGCTCTATTATAAAAACTGTCCCTGAGCCTGTTAGTCCAAGACCTCAGCACCTCTTTTTCCAGAGGGCAACAATTTAAACACCTGGTGTCATGGGTGTGTGCAGTCTTTCATGATGTTGTGTGCCCTCCTAAGACAGCGGGTGCTGTAGAGGTCCTTCAGTGAGGGAAGAGGGTAGCCAATGATCTTTTGGGCAGTGTTTATGTCCCTTTGTAGTACCTTCTTGTGTGCCATGGTGCAGCTTGAAAACCACACAGAGATGAAATATGTTAGCACACTCTCAGTGGAGCAACGGTAGAAGGCAACCAGCAGCTCTCTCTTCAGGTTGACTCTCTTGAAGATCCTCAGGAAGTGAAGACGCTGTTGGGCCTTTTTCATAATCTCTGAGGTGTTTGAGCTCCGTTGGAGGTCTTCATCTATGTGCACACCTAGGTACTTGAAGCTTGGTACCCTCTTCACACACTCCCCATTAATAAGGATGGACTGCATATCTGACTTCTTCCTCCTGATCATTTCGTTTGTTTTAGAGGTGTTTAGGACCAAATTATTGTCTGCACATCACCCCACCAGCCTCTGGATCTCATTCCTGTATGCTGTCTCATCACCGTCAGAGATAAGCCCCACCACAGTTTTGTCATCGGCAAACTTAATGACGACATTGTCTGGGTGTGTGCTGACACAGTCATACGTGTACAGGGTGTACAGCAGAGGACTCAGCACACAGCCTTGTGGGGAACCGGTGTTTAGTCTCAGGGCTGTGGAGAGATGAGGACCCACTCTGACTCTCTGTACTTTGTCAGAGAGAAAGTCTCTGATCCAACAGCAGGTGGTGGGACAAAGTCCAATGTCCAACAATTTTGCTGACAGTCTGTCCGGTAGAATTGTGTTAAATGCAGAGCTAAAGTCAACAAAGAGCAGCCTAGCGTAACACCCTTGTGTTTCCAGGTGGGAAATGGTGGTGTGGAGCGCAGTGACGATAGCGTTAGCCCTGTATCCAACTGCAATGGGTCGAGTATGGGTGGGAGGTAGGACATAATGTGACGTCGGACCAGTTTCTCAAAACACTTCATTATGACAGGTGTCAAAAGTCTAAACAATATTGTAGTCTTTCAGTACATAAAGCCCCTAAAATGCACAATAAATATTAAACATAATTTTTTATGTGCTTTGTATTTAAATGTAATAAATCATTTCATTCAACTCAAAAATATTAAAATAAATAAATAATAAATAAAAATACTCATGGCTATGAAGTGATGATTGGGAATGTCTTTACGGCAGGCAGGCTCCATTGTGACAGTATAAAGGTTTCAAAATAACACGTTTTACATTTTACATGAGTGTGAAACAGTTTTGTTCATTTGTAAAACAAGTAATGATTTGAACTGTGACATTACAGAATAGAGAATTAATTAATACCATTAGTTTAACACAACAGATAGCTGTTGTGATAGAAACTGTAGCTACACATATGTAGCAGTTACAATCACTTTGTTCATTTATATGTTAAAATAACTTGGGCTAGAAAATTATATCTAGGTGACTTTAGGCTACTTGCATCTACAAATTGTCAAACAACTTCAAAATAATGTTTCTCAACATTAAATTGCAATGACTAAAGATTGAGATATATCATCATCTATAATATCAAAAGATTCTGAAAATCTGTAGAAGTACCTGTACACGTTGGACAAAACCAATGTGCAATATTGGATGCCTGTGATCTCTGCGCCCTCGGAGAATACTGCATTAAAAACAGTTCATTGTACCATCCAGAAATGCAGGTTAAAGCTTTAAAATGCAAAGAAGAAACCACATGTGACATGATGTAGAAATGCTGCCTACTCAAAACAGCTCTTAACAAAGTACACAAATAAAAACAGCATGTAAATGACCACAAAGGTAGTGTCACTCACTCGTTGTGGGCGTGGGTCAATTGAAGCAGACTCACCCCAGACCCTGTGTGCCGAGATTTACGGCAGACTCACTGCCTTCATGTTTCTTCAAGTTGAATGTAAGTTTGGATGTTACTGTAACGTTTATTATGATGTTGTTTTATTTAACGCTATTTGGTAATGTGTAAACACTTTACAAATCAAAGTTGAGCTTCTCTTACCTCGCTTACATGCATGTGCTATTTTTTAGATCGAAGACTTCAACACATTTTCCCATTATTGCACCCTTGGTAAGCGGAGCGAGGTCATTTTGACTCATTGTATCAGTGAACAAACGTTTTAGAGAACCCGAAATGTTTACATTGGTTGTAGTATTTGTTCTTTGGGAAACGAAATATTTTCACGTGCTTATGCATCAGTGCACATTAGTCATTTTTTGTGTATTACCTTGCTTTATTCAGAATTTACGTTCTGTATTTATGTGTAGACATGTGTGTTACTGTGATATATGTGAGTTTATTTGCACTTTGTTAAATGTGAGTGACCACTAAGCAGCAACTTTGTTCATTTTTAGTTTTCACGGTGCTTGAAGGATGGTCAAGTGTTGCTGGTCAAACTTCTGTGGATGACACCAGCAAATAAACTCACTGCACCCATTAGAGACTCTCCCGTGAATTTTTTTTGATACCAAGGGCAGCTATACAGCATTTACTAAATACTGTAGACTAGTAATTATAAAGGTGTATAAAATGAATAGTGCTAAGGTATCTCAAAATTGGATGGATGTGCTATGAACTAAATGATAGAGAAGGGACCAGAAGACATAAAACCACTTTGGAGTGTGTTCTGTGTGTGTGTCTCTAACCCTTAAGCCACTACAGGAGCCATGCTATTAGATGTTAAAGAACTTTATCAGAACTTGATCTGTTGCTTGCTGGGTTGCCAAGCAGCCAAAGATTCAGAGTGAGATTATAACCCTGCATTTCTTTTGTTGACAAGTGCAAAATAAATTCCACCCTTTTATTCTGACCTGCTGTCACTCATGCTCTGAAGAAGGCTTTAAGCTGAAACAAGTCAGTAGATTCTATATAAAGATACATCAAGTATTTAAAGGAGTAACACATTTTTCTGGATCTGGAATTTCAGTGCATCTGTTCTCTCTGCATATTTTCTGTGCTTGCTCTATCTGTGTCAGTGTGGACATCTGAATCTGCTGAGTTACACTGAACGGATGCTCCCTCCCACTTTGCAGTATTGACTTATGGTCCTCCCCCTCTGCGTTTGCTTACAGGCTATAAAAGCCACAGTGTATCCTGACCGCTATCCTGCAGAGGGGTTTGAGGAAACCAAGAGTTCTATCCTCGCCTTCCATTATATGTGAGTAATAAGTATGCTGTGTCTTTTATTTATTTATATAGTGTGTTTTATGGACATTAACGTGCATCTATTGTGTCTTTTGTGCCTTTTACCGCAACTCTGCAGAAGCAGATGACTCAGCTTTCAAGGATCAGTGAGCAGTGCAATAGCATCTCTTGCCTGTGAGAAAAGAAAAGAAACTCTATACATCTAACAACGAACCAAACTGTCTGTGTTCAGACTCATTTTGATGCTGACAACACTGACATACAGCATGTGCTATTATTACGGATATACTGTAGAAGCAATTTGAGGTTTCTGGGCTGTTATACACTTGAAACTATGTAGCTATGCATCAACAATCAACAACATTCACTCAGGTTGCTTTCACGTCTTAGTGCGTTTGCTTTGGTCCGAATTAGAGGATGATTTTGTAGACTTGGAGCGTTTTCTTCCTAGTTCTGTTGCTTTTCAAAAGTCCAAGTGAACTAAAATGCATCATGTCGAATCACGTGAGAACGTTCTCTCCGCGTATTGGTCAGAAGTGTCTGCTGCAGAAAAAAAAGTAAATACGGGAAGAAGGTAAAATGTGTTGGACTACTGTATGTTTCTGTAACAGGAGTGAGATGATTTCACAATGAATGTTAACACAGGTTGGTCAACCCCTTCCATTATTGTTTATTACGTTACATCGCCTGCATAGTCATCAGACCCTGTGTCTGTGAGACACTTCGCCCCCTCACGTCTCCACGTTTGTCCGCGATTATTCAGGCAGCATGTCTGGAGGACCAGGAGGACCTCACCAGAATTCTCTAGATGATGCGGATCGAGACCACCGATTTAATCGATTTAAAGCATGTAGGTGTGAAAGCACCCTTAGATACTCTCCCTAATTATAAAAGTAGAAACGCGGCAAATCCTATATGTCAGTTGTTTTCCTGCTGACCTCAGTCATACTTTCTATTCAGTTTATACAGAGGGGGCTTTTGTGTGTTGTGCTGTGAGTCAGCAGACAGGGTCTTAAAATGTTTGGGGTTTGAATCTGTGGGGATGAGCTGGTTTTGAACTCTTTCCTCTTTTACTTATAACCTCTTCAGCCCCACTGGACCCACCACTGTGTCTATCTTTTTTTTTTTTCTCAAACCTACAATAATGCACACTTAAGTCTTTAGAAAGCAGGCAGTTGTTCCTTGTATGTCAGCCAGTGATTGAGAGAATGTGAGTTTGTGGCATCATGCACGGTTTTGCATGGTGTTCAGAGTTACCCAAGTACATGATTTGTGTGGGTGGATAAGATCAGGACAACCTGGAAAAACTGCAACAGAGAGAAGTGTTAAGCAATTTTCTAGTCTAAGTCTAATTAGCTGCTTCCTGTTTCTTATGCAGACCCTGCTTTCTCTTTGTAAGCTGCAACAATGACAAGAAACCTGCTGAAGAACCCCTATGGGGAAGGTATTGGTCTTTTTATTTATAAAGTATATTGCAGCCATGCAACTGAATGTTTCACTGGCGTGCAGAGATACTTTTCTGCAACAATTCCTGCTCAGTCTTGGAGAAATAGTTCAACATTCTGGGGACTAATAGTGATTACGTTTCTAGTTGAGTTATTTATTGTACAAATTTTACTATTTTAAATACAAGGCTATAGCAAAGGCAAAGATTGAGTGTCTTTTGTTGTCTCTTTAGTTTAATTGGGTTCCCATTATCTAGTTATAGGACTTCAAAATCGAATTTTAACTCTTTTACACAGAAATAGAGAGAATTCTCACACACAAACTTTTTCTTTATCTCCTTCATGTGTGGTTGAAATAGCCAATAAGAGATAGGCCCATTTACTATGTTCCCAAACAGCAAGTTCTAAATTGTGTATACAATCCTGAAAACTGCGTATTTCGTTTGTGGGTGTTTTGAGGGTGATCTACTAAGAAAAGTTAAAACCTTGTGATTGATAACAGGTGCATACAAGAGGGATGTGTTTCACTGGAGTTTTTAATGGAGAGATTAGAGAATGGCCAGTGTGAACAAAACACAAAATCTTTATTATTTGGTGCTGTAGCTATTATATATTCTTTAAGTATTACAAAAAGAAACACTTTGTGCAAAGCACGCTTACATAAGTCTCCAGAAATCAGCTACTGCGTAAATGTCCAATTTGGCCTCATTCAGTGCATCGATAGTGCTTGGAAACCAGAGTTGGCAGATCATATTGTAAGCGTAACACACAGACAAAGGTACATACTATCCTCTATTGCACTGACTGAATTAAATAAATGGCTTCCTTTTGACAGATGCAGGTGAAACCTACAGAAACTTTGTACTTCCTCTAGGCTGTGCATTTTCAGGTTAAGTCCCTCTCAACCATTAGCTGATCCAAGTAGGCCTTTGTATTGTGGAGCACTGCATGTTTAAGAGTGTGTCCCTTAGTAAATCACTTTGTGCTGAATTTTACACATTATCAAGTTTGCATGTGATTCTGCACACCTAAACCTTTAGTAAATCAGGGCATTAGTGCTAAGATCATTTTGTTAAAGTATAATTTCAAACTAAATCCTCGAATATAAGTTTACATTTGGAAACACAAAAAATAACATTAGGCCTGGTCTTGAGCCTCTTTGTCGCTGGTCAGATTGAATCTGCACTTAGACATAAACTAAGTAAAACCATACATAGTGAAAAAACATGATATGGCTATTGAGAGCTTGTGACTGCGCATTTCCCTTCCAGAGGATTTGGAATTCTGGGAGCTCACAGAGAATGGCGGGAACCAATGGAAGGTGGAGGATATGCCTGGAGACTGTGGTCACGACTTCTGCTACGAAGGAGTGACCAAGTACTTTGCAACCTCCTTTGAGTGAGTATTTACTACTTTATATGTGACTTTAGGAGTCTCAACAAGATTTAGTTTTTATTTCTCTATAGGTCAAAATTTGTGATTTGTCTGGACCACTGTTGTATTTAATGTGTCATAATCAATTGCTAATTCACTTATCAGTTTACACAATCATTAGTCATGAAATAATTGCAAGTAAAGTTCAGGTCAGCCTGTGCCACACAGGCAGTTTGAAAGCAAAATAAATGGCTCAACAGATATTCAAGGACACTTGGTTAGGGGACACGTCCATATGCAATTCTTTGTCTTTTTTATGAGGCACATTCTTGAGGCCTTTAGTAAATGGTAAATGGTAAATGGTCTGCACTTATATAGCGCTTTTCTACCTAGCTGGTACTCAAAGCGCTTTACACTGCTTCTCATTCACCCATTCACACACCGATGGCAGAGCTGCTATGCAGCTGACCTGACTCACCGGGGGCAACTAGGGGTTCAGTATCTTGCCCAAGGACACTTTGGCATGTGACGTGGCAGCTGGGAATCGAACCACCAATCCTGCGATTGGCAGTGAACTGCTCTACCTATTGAGCCACAGCCACCCCCCCTTTAGTAGTAAATGCTTATTGAGTTTTCCATCATTCTCGAGTCTTTCTGCAAGAGAATTTGTGCTGCCTGTATGGTGAACAAAGAAGAAAGAATCAATAAAAATTTTCAGCCACCCAGAGACGTCAAACATCAACTCAGTCTCTGGTGTCATGCACTGTGGAGCAGGGTTTCTTGAAAAATATCTCTGTATCTGGCTGCCTTCATTCTTTCCTTTATTCTGACCAGTCTTCCCATCCTTGACGTTGAAAAGCACTCCCCTAGCATGATGCTGCCACCACCATGCTTTGACATATTATTACTCAGATGGGAAGCAGTGCATGGTGTTTACCAGATATATTGCTTTAAACTCTTCTTCTAGCCTTACGTTTAGTTCATACGAACATAAAGAAACTACCTTTGGCCAAGCAAGTGCTAATTTCTAACAACTCTATAAATGCCTGGCACTCTTGTCCTTCTATCTTCTGAATCTTTGTTAGAATGACCATTGGGTTCCTGTTTAGCCAACTCTAGGAAGTTCATCCATTGA